>NC_136429.1:284906564-286156564 GCF_052849685.1 Lactuca virosa | reverse complement strand
AAACTCAGACACCTTTTCGTCAACATTATTGTCCTTCTCCTCAACCTCAGGCTCCTTCTCCTCAATTTTCTGAAATTCCATTCTTTACAATCTCACAACTAAATCAAGCTGTAAAGAAGGCCATGCACCATCTTTTTGGTTGTTTTTCCATGAGATTGTTATAACTTGATTCTATGATGTTCTTGATCTTCTTTACTGCATCTTTAAAGTCCCTTTCCACTATACTTTTACTGGCATGCCAAAATAGATTCTTCAGTTCTAATCCTATGAATCTTTTCGTCATGTTTTCAAATATATATCTTGTGTAATGTGTGTAATCAACATGTGGAAGGAGTTGTGACACAACCTACAATAGTCCCAATAATATGATAACAAAGTAACATGTTCAAATCCTTGAAGTATACTGTAATGAACCAAAAATCAAGGGTAAAAATTTCATTTTTAATATAGCTAAAACATTAATACCATTTATTTCAAACATTTCAAATCATCATTAAGTAAAACATTTATTAGAGTTCATCCCAAAATCATTCATTGCGGAAATCATAGGTGTGTGCACTGCGATCAATCCGAGCCCTTCTTTTCCAAATCGATGATACCTGAAACCAAAACTGTAAACCGTAAGCACAAAGCTTAGTGAGTTCCCCAGGGCATACCCCAAAAAATTCACATAACCACATAATCCACATCAGCTATAACAGCTACATAAACCATATCAATCACATAACCATGCATATAAAGACATACCGATGGCGTGGGCTCGTCCCTAGGGTCTTACTCTAGGATGCCATGGGCTCCCCACATGGTCTTACACCTAAGTGTCATGGGCTCTCCCATGGTCTTTAAGAGGAAAGCCATGGGCTCTCAACATGGTCTTACATCCGGGTGCCATGGGCTCCCCCATGGTCCTCCATGCAAGTATCACAAAGAGAACTAGCATACCACATAATCACTAGCATACCACATACACATGCATACCAGACATATCAGTAGCGAATCTAAAATAAACACTACAACATAATAGGAAATCCATGGGCTCTCCACATGGTCTTACATCCAGGTGTCATGGGCTCTCCCATGGTCTTTCATACAAGCATACCACATATACCACTAGCATACTTCCTAGCACATACCCAACTAACATGCCACATAATACAACTTCATCTAATATACCACATATCATAAAATGGGCCGGACTTGGTGCCTTAGACCCATTGGTATGGTGAGGAGACTCACCTCGAATGCAAAAGCTTCCTGAAAGAAATCCTTAGCTGCTACCCTGTCCACTTCCTGAGCTATCAATACCGATCGATATACCCAATTCGCATATGCGTCCCTTACTATAATCCGTAATCCATACATGGGGTAAAATGACCATTCTACCCCAGGCCCATTATGATCCAAAACTAAGGCCTAAACGCAAAACAAAAGCCCAACACTATAATGTCCATAAATCCATCAATGGCCTAATTTTCCAAATTTGGCCCAATCTCTACATAGGTCTTGCCATGATGCCCAATCATTCTTTTCATTCCAACACACTTAGCATTCTAATGGTCCAATAATAATTCTCCGATGGCCCGAGGACCAAGCTCATTGGGCCCACTAAGCATAAACACTCCTACAAGGCCCAATATATAGCCCAATTTCCAATTGGCCCCAATACCTTCAGATGGGACTCAATCTAAGGCCCAATAATGTTTGTCTAGTCGATAATCATGTTTCCAATAGGACCACGAAGCCCCACAACAATCTAGTCCAAGAATTAGCCCAAACCGAGGCCCACAAACGCGAAGTCCATTTCTATATTGGGCCACAAGGCCCAATAGGCCCAACTATTCCAATATTGGCCCAAAGATACATTCAGGCCCAACTATCAGCAATTCTAGGCCCAAAATCATTAGGGCCCAATGGTCCGAAGTCCACTAAAGCCCAAGTCCTCCTACGAGCGTTCGCCCAGCGTACCTCTTCTGTACGCTTAGCGTACTGGGCGAAAGGCTATACGCATAGCGTACTACATAGTACGCCCAACGTACAACCAACTTATGCACCAAATCCATTAAGTGCTTAATACTTGAAGACTTTACGTCCCAAGCTCAGATCTAGGTCGTTTGATGAATCCTAAGGCACAAAGTTGGCAACTTTATGCCTTTGCATCCTCCAAATAGACTAAATAGCCTTCTACTTCCAAAAAATGGTCTTAAATCTTGCATGAACCCATTACGACCTTCAAGATGGCAACTTTCTATCTTAGGGACTCAATTAGCACCAAGGGTGACAACCCTAAGCCTATGAATCGAATTTTAACCATAAAGCTTCATCCTTGGGACCAAAATGAACTAAAAATCACAAATGAGAAATCTAAGATATCCATGGTCAAGTTCAGAGCCTTATACCTTCATCAAGCTGACAATGAGTCACAAAAGCCAGATCCATAAGCTTTTTCTTGATCCCCATCTTTGCATCAAACTCCACCTTCTTGAAAATGGGCCAAACACTCCAAAAATGGACTCCATAAGCTCAAAATGTCACCATTAATGATATATGACGATTTCTAGGGATTTAGAGGGTCGATGTTGAAGATATTAGGGTTAGGTTATGAGATAAGGAGCTTAAATAGGGTCCAAGACCCTAAAATAGGGTTCTGGTCTGACTAGCGTACGCCCAACGTAAATATGGTACGCCCAGTGTACTCCGAAGAACATTCGCGACCATCCTTGTCAGTACGTCCATCGTACTCCAAGGTACGCCTCACGTACTACTTTCTTCACTAGTACGCCCCATGTACTCTTTGTGTACGCCCCGTGTACTCGGCTAGGCCTGAAAACCACGAAACTTCCGAAGACCATAACTTCTTCGTTATAATCCCGATTCCGACGATCCTTATATCCACGAAAAGGTGACGAGAAGCCCTACACTTCTATCAACTCATACGTTCCTTAAGACCTTCCAAAAAAAAGTCCATTGGCGACAAAAACTCAAACTGACACTTTACCGAAATACCCCTAGGCTCCAAAACACGAACCGAACATCCGAATCACTTCTGATACATCACCCACACCCAAATCGACCTAGATCTTACCTTTTCAAAATCCCTAATCCTTATGATGAACGATCTTCTGGCCACAGGCTCAGACTACGAATCGATTCGGAAGAGGATGTTACAACTCTCCCCCACTTGAATTAGATTTCATCCTTGAAATTTGTCCTTACCTTCCCCAGCACATCTAACAATCTGGTCCATGCCTCCACACTCCGGAATAAATATAGCCTTCCCAGGGCAACCAGATACGAACCCTAAAAGGATTTACCCACCTGGAAAGAAATGAACCTTGAACCCTCTTGCATAAAACCACCTCTATCCTTCCGAAACTCGAAACTTCAAATTGACCTAGCCTTCCGACAATTTTCCACACTGAACCATCATCGAACTTATGCCCTAAGAATACTATCCTAAACAAATACTTTCCACCCACAATACCTTGAGGATTCCAAAAGGACAAAATCACCGGTCAACTGCGGCTACCGAATAACAAGCAACTCTACACACGAATCCCAGTCGCTAACCCACTTCGACTCTTCCTACTACCACCTGCTGCTTCTCAGACCTAGCTGAGACCGCCCTGGTCCCAACTTGTCTACCAACTGTCCGGAACACCGGACTGCTGGATTAGTGTCTAAGTCCATAACTATTTTGGTATGTACTTGACCCGATGGTGCATGGTCCTTTTGGGTTGCCTTCACCAAAGCGACTTGATAGGATGAATTATGGAGAGAGAGGATTAATTATTATTTATTAATATATCATGAGAATAATATGTTAAAGGAGAAATCATATTGTTTAATTAATATTAGTCAATAATTAATTAATAATTAATTTTATGGACTTGGTTAAATATGGAGAGAGAGGATTAATTATTATTTATTAATATATCCGAATTTTTTAGTTTGGAATGGTTATCCTCATCAAAATTGATGGACTTGGTTAAATATGGATAATATAGGATTATTATTAGTCAAATATTTGACCTAGCAAGTTTAAAAAGTTTCAATTTACACCCCCTCAAGTTTTATAGTTTAAATTTGAACCTTAAAAGTTTTAGTTTTGAAATTTAAATAGTTAAACCCTAATATTTTGAAAGGTTTCAAAATTTGCACTCAAGTTTTGGAATTTAAATTTTATGATTAAAAGGTCAATTTTGGAAATAATTAAATTCTAAAACATAATGTTTTGAAATGTTTCAAAACTTGCCCTCAAGTTTTGGAATTTAAATTTTGATTAAAAGTTTAATTTTTAAAATTTTAAATTATAAAACCCTAGTTTTGAAAAAGTTCAAATTACACCCTTATGGTTTTATTATGTTAATTAAAGGTATAATTAAAAGAGAGTTAATAAATCCATAATGGTATGGTTTATATTTAATTTAATTAAAAGTGTAATTTATAAAATTAAACCACCTAGTATTTTAAAAGTGTAAAATACACCCTATACTATATATAACATTAGAAGTCTAATATTATATATGTATAACTTAAACTACTAGTCTTACCGTTAGTAGGCCTCATTCACGAAGCCAACTATAAGGGGGGTATAAGGTTATGGCCTATAATATGGCCGTTTAATGGGTGTCCACTCTCACCCACTACTTCCTTGATTGGTGGAGGGTCGTTAGCCGAACGGGTACGATAGGGCAAACCCTCTCCACATTAAAAGTATAATGAATAAAGTAACTAAATGTTTTACTAAATTCCCAAATCTTAGTTACTTTAGGAAAAAGTGAAATCGATGCAATTCCATGGAATTACACTTTGTACCCTTGTCGAGACAACTAGTGGAGCGTGTGTGGTTAACCGGCACACTAAGTTGGGTTTGGCATTGGTAGCGAAGGGTTACTCGATGTTTGTCATAGATCGATGGAGCGTGTGTGGTTAACCGGCACGTCGATTAGGTGACTGTAGCATTGAGGGCACCACGTACATTCGCATGGTTATTAACACCTTATTTGTGATCCTCGGCATCACAGTCACAAATGAAGGGCATAATTGAGATTAAACATGACATTGAAAAGTTCAATGAATCTCAAAGGATTGAGGGCACCACGTACATTCGCATGGTTATTCGCACCTTATTTGTGATCCTCGGCATCACAGCCACAAATGAAGGGCATAATTGAGATTAAACATGACATTGAAAAGTTCAATGAATCTCAAAGGATCTAGGAGTTTCAATTCATTTAAAACTTAACCTTCTTTTCATTTTTCATGGTGGAAATTGGTAAATCGTCATTCACCTACCTTCAAATGTTCTGCGAGTTGGATTACGGCATCCCTCTTCCAATTTGTAGGATATTGTGTTGGGTCCTAGCCTTAATATCTTTTTTGGGTGTTTTATTAAGGACTCAATCAACTAACTTGAATTTTCTCCCGTTTTATAGATGTCAAAGTCTGACAACTATGATCTTCCTAAATCCGTTGAAAAAAGTTTTCCACGTGAAGATGATGTTCCACGATTGTATTGTGGAAATGGAAATCATGCTTCATTTCCTCCACCTCCTCCAATAATTCTCCCTGACCCACGTGTTCGAAGATTTGAAAAGTTCAAGGTCACTCATGCCCTATTGGCAATAAGACACAAAGATGGAAAGTCTGTGTGTGCAGACGTCTTAAAGATGAAGTCACACATTGACAAGTTAAGGATGTTGGGTGTCGATGTCTCAAGGAAGTTGGTTGTTGACTTGGTTCTTCAGTCAATTCCCGAATCATATGGTAAGTTCGTTAGAGAGTACTATATGATGGACCACGACATGACCCTTATTGTTTTGGCTTATTTGCTTATTGCTGCTGAATCAGAAATGATTTGGCGCACTGGTCAGCAAATTTGTCTGGTAAATCAATATCCCAACCCTCTATGGGCAATGGTAACATTGGAAGTCCAGAAAAGTTTTCTCTACACAAGAGAAAGGCTGAGTCTGAGATAGTCCTGTGTACCATTCCATAAGAATCCATGTGTTTCTACTGCCAAAAGAAGGGTGTTGGGTCAAAATTATGGTTTATACTTTGCTTTTCTGAGCAATTGTATTTTTATGTAATATTTTATGAGTTTACGGTCAGGTTTACGGCTAGGTGGGTGTTTACGGCCGTAAACAGGTTTACGGCCGTAAACCCTGTTTACGGCCCAATGGGTGTTTACGGCCGTAAACCCATTTATGGCCCATATTCCCCAAGTATATATATAGGTGTTAAGTGGTTGAGGAGGGATTGATAAACATAAGAGATTGTACGGTCTAGAGGAGCTTATGTGTGTGTATTTGAAGGTGTTCTAGAGAGAGAGAATAGAGAGTGTGTGTTAGTGTGTATGAATCTCGTATCCGGATCTTCATTCATATCAATACATACAAGATTCATCATCTTCTTCTTCTCCTTCTCTTCTATTTGATCTGACATCATCCGTTTGATTGGGATTCCGCACCATCAAACGGATCTGATTGATACACAAGCATTTTGGGGACTTACAAGTGGTATCAGAGCCTGGATTGTATCAGTCAATTTTGTCAGATCTGGAGCTTATTTGATCTTATTTTCGAAAGATTTTTGCGTTTTTGGATAGATATCTGAAAATTAGGGGGTTTTGTTCTTTGCATTTTTCATAAAAACGGGTTTTTGATCGAGTTTTGGAGCAAAAAGGGGCAAAAATCGCTGTTTTTGGTCGTAACCAGCGAGGGGGTGGCGGCGTTTACGGCCAGCAGCTAGGGTTTCTGAAGTTTACGGCCTCGGAGTTTGCGGTCCGAGATTACGGCCCTCGGAGTTTACGGCTCGCACGTGTACGCCTCGCATCGCTTCTCAGCCTCGCATAGGATCCGAAGTTCGCACAGCATCTTGTTTAAAAAAAGTGAAGCGAAATTGAGGGTGCCGGGGATCGAAACCGGGACCTCTGGTTGATCAACACAGCGCGTTACCCAACTCGACTAGTTGATTCCTTCTGTCACTCCTCTTACATTTAATTCATAAGGCGTCCTTTTCGGTTCCAATTTCGAATTTTTTACATTTTTAACCCAAAAATCAATTTCTTTTACTTTTAAATTCCTTTTTCTTCCAAAAATTTTAGGTTTTAATTTTTGACTTTTATTTTTGACTTTTGACTTCAAAAATTGACTTTGACTTTCAAGTTTGACCTTTGACTTTAAACTTTGACTTTCTCGTTTGACCTTTAAAATTTCAAATTTAGCTTTTCGGTTTGACTTTTGAGTTTGACTTTTTTAAATTTGACTTTTAAGGTTTACTTTTGAGGTTTATAGTCAAAGGGCATTTTTAAATTTGACTTTTAAGTTTGATTTTGGCTTCTAGTTGTGCTTTTAATGGTTTTTGAGGTCTACTAGCGAATTGAAGACATGAAAGAGAGTCGTCAGGAGATGTTCAGACAAAACTTCAACATGTTCAATTATATCCCTGGAGAAACCCTGGAAGCTCAGTTGCAGCGATTTACCACACTCACTACTGAGATGAATATAGCTGGTATCTTCTTGACCAAATCTGAGATAAACAAAAAGCTATTGAATTCACTTCCGAAATCGTGGGATATGAACGTAGCTGTCATCAAGAAGACAAAAGATCTCAATCATCTTAGTCTTGCTGCTGTAATTGAAGAACTTGATGCTTTGAAGTGTGGAAAAACAATGAGTTCCGCAAACATCCCGGTCAATGAAGTTTCATGGTCTCAATCATGTAAAGCTACGATTAAACTTCTTCGTGAACAAATTGATTTATTAAAAAGAGAAGTTGAGGACCTGAGATATGAAGGATATCAACTCAGGAAAGGACAGAAACCCCTAAAGGCTGAATTAGAAGCAAAAACGAAAGACTTTAGGAGGCTTCAAGAAGATTATAGCAACAAATGTGAAAATTATGACTATGTTAAGAGACAACTTGCTGAGTTAACTGCTGAGCTTGACACATTAAAAAGCAAATTTGAAACTGCAGATTTTGATTTTAAAAAATTTGATGTGTCAAGCGAAGTAGTTGCAAACATGATAGACCATTGTCTGCAATTTAAAAATAACCAGCAAAAAGGTCTAGGGTATGATAGTGTTCCTCCACCTTTCAATCATAACTACCCATCCATCCCTATGACACAGGAAGAAATTGACAAGGAGGCACATCTTCATTATGGCCAACCATCTGGATTTGTGTCAGGAGGTATTCAGGTTGAAGATTCTAATGTTTCTACTTTATGTGCAGGTAAAGTAGCAGAAGATGAGAACAAGGAGAAAACCATTGAACAAACCAACATCTCCTTGAGCTCTGAATCTGTTGCTTCGAACTCAGCTGCTTCTGATCAACCTGCTCTTGAGAAATACAGGCCACCAATTCCAGTGAAACGGAGTGCCTGTTGTAATTGTGCTTGTGGGAAAAATAAGAGACAAGGCAAGGATACGCCACCAGGGGCAGGAAGAAACAACTTCCCAATGAAGAAAAAGACATGTTTTCACTGTGGAACACCTGGACACATTGCCAGAAACTGTCCAAATCGCGCATATGTTCCCTAATATGCACAAGGCTGGCAGAACGCGCCAAGAGGGAGATACTTCAAAAGAAACCCCTCAAGGTCACGTTCAGACCATGATGACTGGAACGCGCAGAAGGCCAAGAATCCGAATCCCAAGGGCAAGAAGGGAATGTCGGCCAAGAAGCCCAATCCAAGAGATGCTCCAGTGAAACAAAGACCGGTTAGGTCAAAGTCATCTCAACGGCCGATATCAAGATCAAAAGCAAGTACTGAGCCACCCATCGGATCGAAAAAAAATGAGTCAAACCCAACTACAAATGGGTTCCGAAAGCTCAATCTCCCAAATCAACTAATGACTCTAATATTTCTACATCTTCTGTTTGTGATAAACAGGACATGTCATGGGAGAATGTATCGTGCGTAGATGACAAAGGTCGACCAGGTTTCAAAATGGACTGGGTTCCAAAGACCAACTGATCCCGCTCTGTGCTGGAGCAGCTATGGATGCATATCATCAGACTTCGGTTTGTTGGTAGTAGCTGTTGCAGGCACATGATAGGAGGCATCTCTCAACTGTACAACACTCGGAATTTTGTTTGAGAGTATGTATCCTTTGCGGGAATGGAAGAAATGAAGGGATCACTCGTGGGGTTTGTGCTTAATGACATGAAGAATTTTTGGATCTGTTCTGAGATTACGCATGCTGTTCTCAGACCTTCTGGATGCAAATTCAATCGGTGACTTATGGTTTGAGTTTTCTTCTCTATACTCCTGAGTTTTTATTAAGCTGATTCGCTTTAAAGACTAATTTTTGTTTTAGGATAGTTTAAATTTGCGCATTTACTTTCGTTTCTCTCCTATGCACAAATTTAGGGGGAGAAATAAAAACAAAACAAAAATTAGAAAATTAAAAAAAAAATCCAAAAACATTAGAAAATCAGAAAATCCAAAAATATGGTGATAATGAAATGTGCTTGAGGGAGATGTTTTGGGAAGTGATATAATCATGTGATAACAGGAAATCTAATTTTGTGTAAGGAACTGAATCTAAATTGTCTAGGCTCTGTGTTCGATGCGCTGGTAGGCACGAAAGATTAAAATGGACTTGACTAGGCATTAATGAACTTAAGGAATCTAGAGACTTGAAAAATCTTGACCTAGATAGATCCATGTAGCCTGACAATACGACGCTCAGATAGGTTGAGCAGGGAGATATACATGATAATCCACCGGTCACACTAAAATAATCTGTATCTAGAACCGTGGTTTAACTCTTCCTCGATGTACGAACTTTGTCCTCAATTCTGGTACTGATGGGGCAACTGGGGAATTCCGATAAAGTAGGTCTATAGGAAATTATTTTCTTGCTTTCTTTCTGTTAGTCATATGTTGCCTCCTCTGCGTGATTGAAATACATCCGACCTGGACTGCAACATATGCAATTCTATTTCTCTGCATCTTCTATCTATGCAATTCTTCCTGTCTGTTAGTCATATGCCGTCTCCTTTGCGTGATTGAATTACATCTGACCTGGTACACAACATATGCACCATTCTACTTCTCAATCCCTCTAAATCTGGTTAGTCATATGTTTCACCCTCTGCGAGATTGGAAGAGATCCGACCTGGGTGTATAGCATATGCACTCTAAATCTAACTTCTCTTATAATAATTGTCTGGTCACCTAAAGTAAGGAGTACTTTGGAAGTTCCTGATTATTGGGGTATATCAGGAAGCGGGAAACACTTTCTAATACAACTAAAATTGAACATTTATAGGTTGTCTGTAGATCTCGCTGCTCAATTTAGGTGGACAACAATATCTTTGGTCGTTGTCAGCTGAATGGTCCTTAAGGCATATTATCTAGGAACTTAGGATCACATTGTCTTGTCACTTATAGTATGTCCTAATTTTGTCACAATCTCTCGTGTTTAAGTGGACCACAATACCGGCAATTGACCAGGTCTATTCATGAAGGGAGAGGTACTGATAAACGGATAAAGACTGTCTAAAAACTTTGATCCCAAATCACTCTTAAAGTTAGATATCATTTTTATTTTTGTTAAATTTGTTCATAGTTTTATTCTAATTTAAATATTAGGGGAGAATTAAAAATTTTGAAAACCAAACAAAAATCAAAAAAATTAAAAATCCAAAAATATTTTTGTTTCTGTTTTATTTTTTCAGAAAATATAAAAAAAATCCAAAAATATTGTGTGCTAAGTTTTCTTTTAGTTTTGTTTTTGTCTTAAAAGTGAATCCAGATGTAGATGAGACTCATGGAGACTGAATTGAAAATTTCTGAGCCAAGGCTTCATCCGTGAGCATCAAGGAATTCTCATTCTAAGGAGCAAGAAATGAAGATTATTCTTTCAACATTCAATCCTTCAACCCCAGTAGCAAGGTGAAGCAGTACTTGAAGATTATGTGACAGATTGCATTGAAGCCTCCTCAATCAGTCTGCTGCTATCTTGAACCTGCTGAAGTGATCTAGAAGATTTGTTCTCTATGATATTCCCTCTGAAGATTCTCAAGCTGAAAGCGCTATCTTTCAAGAATCTTATCAAGAAGCCTCCTCACCCAACGTACGTTCAAAGCCAAATCCTGAAGAAATTCCCAACTGCTCAAGATGAAGCCATTCATTGAAGATTCATCAAGTTCATCTTGAAGTCGTGAAGAATTTGAAGATTAATGTTGAAGCCAAGCTCTCGATGAAGATTGATAAGAAAAGCCAGCTACTTTTTAGGGGGAGCTTGTTGGGTCAATTAAGAAAAGGAAGCTATAAACCAAGGGGGAAATTGTTGGGTCAAAATTATGGTTTATACTTTGCTTTTCTGAGCAATTGTATTTTTATGTAATATTTTATGAGTTTACGGTCAGGTTTACGGCCAGGTGGGTATTTACGGCCGTAAACAGGTTTACTTTCCAAGTGTGCTCTAATATCATTCAGGGTCTCGCACCCGATATGGTCTCCTCTTCCTAGTGTGCTCCAAATCAATCCTTGCTCGCGAGCTCTAGAAATCATATCATTCAGGGTCTCGCACCCTGGCACACTCACCAACTCAATCGTTCACGGCTAAACTATTGTATCTGAAGAAATCTCTGCCCTAAACCGGCTACTAACTACCCGTGAGACATAGTCTCCAATCATGAAAGTGCAATACATCGCACAATCAATCCTTTCTGCCTGATTCAAGAGATCTAAGGCGAACTCAAAATCCTGGCAGTCCTTTCGCTATCTGGCTCACCACCGGAGCCAGGACCAAACCCTAGTCCTTCTCCTTGGGTGCTCATCCGCATTCTGCACAACAGCTATCCCCACAGTCCAATCATAACCAAGAATTCTCCTTCCCAGGCTTCTTAGATTCTCCAAGACTTTCCTTGATTTGAGTATTGATCTTGTGCTTTCAGTCGTACGGGCCCAATACTACCTTCCACACCTATCCATACTTTCCTCCAGAATCATCCCGAATCCTCTAAGTCGCCTACTCCCTTGATGTACTAAATGTCTGCTAAACTGCAACACAATATCCACCGAAGCACCTCCTAGGCTCCCCCTAGGTTCCCAACCTCACCGAACTACCCCACTAAACTCACTGGAGCATATCCTAGGCTATCCTAGGTTCCCATCCTCATCCTGCCCTCAGTTGCTGAAAGATTCCCACCTATGTCGACCAACTACCTCATGAATATAGTCACATATAACAGAGGTCAGATCCATCCCTCTTAGATTATTTAACTTGTATTGTATGTGACTTAACATATTTACTTAGTAGTTGATCCACATCACTAGGAATCCCACAAAGCACAAAGCAAGCAGCATTCAGGTAACAGAAAATCTAACTAGCATACACTAGACAATTCAGTCTATCCACACATACAATCTACAAGCAGGTAACACCTGTCACTAACCTCATCCTAGGCTTACCCTTGGGTAGTCTCAGACCCATAAACTATCATAAAATATTCGGCCCTCATACCACAACTCATGCTGTCCAAATCCATCCTCACTGCCGGCTGCTTTATGCATGCAAATTGTACACAGAACAGGAAACAAGCCAACTCAGCTACTCTAAGGCTATAAGATCCTAACTGTATACAATATTCAAAACATACACTTAGCGGTTACTAATAACAATAATCATTTTCATTCTAGCATGGCATCCCATATTCCCAAGGCTACAAGCACCACATAACAGGCCAGTCTATCACTAAATACTCAGCAGTAGCATGCAAATCTACCAGCTCATACAACATATAAAGGCATCTCCCCTAGCCCTAACTAGCATGTGATACACGGATTCATAATCAAATCATAACAGATAAAAAATGTGGGTATTCTGGGGAAACTTACTTGAGCTCGGCTGATTTCATGCACCACACCTTTTCTTGTCATAGAAAACTTTTTCCTTGAAAACATTTTTCTTTTTGAAAACTTTACAGATCCTCAGTTCGAGTTCAGACACACCCGAAAGTATGTATGAATCCCACAAACGAAGGCTCTGATACCAACTTGTAACGAACCAAAAATCAAGGGTAAAAATTTCATTTTTAATATAGCTAAAACATTGATACCATTTATTTCAAACATTTCAAATCATCATTAAGTAACACATTTATCAGAGTTCATCCCAAAATCATTCATTGCGGAAATCATAGGTGTGTGCACTACGATCAATCCGAGCCCTTCTTTTCCAAATTGATGATACCTGAAACCAAAACTGTAAAACCGTAAGCACAAAGCTTAGTGAGTTCCCCAAAGCATACCCCACACAATCCACATAACAACATAATCCACACCAGCTATAACAGCTACATAAACCATATCAATCACATAACCATGCATATAAACATATACGGATGTCATCGCCTCGTCTCCAGGGTCTTACTCCAAGATGTCATGGGCTCCCCACATGGTCTTACACCTAAGTGCCATGGGCTCTCCCATGGTATTTAATAGGAAAGCCATGGGCTCTCCACATGGTCTTACACTCGGGTGCCATGGGCTCCCCCATGGTCTCCCATGCAAGTATCACAAAGACAACTAGCGTACCACATAATCACTAGCACCCATACAGGCATACCAGACATATCAGTAGCGAATCTACAATAAACACTACCACATAATAGGAAAGCCATGGGCTCTCCACATGGTCTTACATCCAGGTGCCATCGGCTCTCCCATGGTCTTTCATTCAAGCATACCACATATACCACTAGCATACTTCCTAGCACATACCCAGCTAACATGCCACATAATACAACTTCAGCTAATATACCACGCATCATAAAATAGGCCGGCATTGGTGCCTTTGACCCATTGGTATGATGAGGAGACTCACCTCGAATGCAGAAGCTTTCTGAAACAAATCCTTAGCTGTTGCCCTGTCCACTTCCTGAGATATCAATACCGATCAATATATCCAATTGGCAATTGGGTCCCATACCATAATCCTTAATCCATGCATGGGGTAAAATGATTGTTCTACCCCTGGCCCAGTATGATGCAAAACTAAGGCCCAAACCCAAAACAAAAGCCCAACACTATAATGTCCATAAATCCATCAATGGCCTAATTTTCCAAATTCGGCCCAATTTCTACATAGGTCTTGCCATGATTCCCAATCATTCTTTTTAGTCCAACACACTTAGCATTCCAATGGTCCAATAATAATTCTCTGATCGCCCTAAGACTAAGCTCATTGGGCCCACTAAGGATAAACACTCCTACAAGGCCCAATATATGGCACACTTTCCAATTGGCCCCAATACCTTCACATGGGCCTCAATCTAAGGCCTAATAATGCCTCTCTAGTCCATAATCTTATTTCCAATAGGACCACGAAGGCCTACAACAACCTAGTCCAAGAATTGGCCCAAACCGAGGCCCACAAATGCGAAGTCCATTTCTATATTGGGCCACAAGGCCCAATAGGCCCAACTATTCCAATATTGGCCCAAAGATACATTCAAGCCCAACTATCAGCAATTCCAGGCCCAAAATCATTAGGGCCCAAAGGTCTGAAGCCCGCTAAGGCCGAAGTCCTCCTGAGAGCGTACGCCCAACGTACCTCTTTTGTACGCTTAGCGTACTGGGCGAAAGGCTATACGCGTAGCGTAGTACATAGTATGCCCAACGTACAACCAACTTATGCACCGAATCCATTAAGTGCTTAATACTTGAAGACTTTACGTCCCAAACTCAGATCTTGGTCGTTTGATGAGTCCTAAGGCATAAAGTTCGCAACATTATGCCTTTGCATGCACCAAAAAGACTAAATAGCCTTCTACTTCCATAAAAATGGTCTTAACTCTTACATGAACCCATTAAGACCTTCAAGATAGCAACTTTCTGTCTTAGGGACTCAATTAGCACCAACGGTGGCAACCCTAAGCCTAAGAATCAGATTTTAACTATAAAGCTTCATCCTTGGGACTAAAATGAACTAAAACTCACAAATGAGAGATCTAAGATATCCATGGTCAAGTTCAGAGCTTTATACCTTCATCAAGCTGAAAATGATTCACAAAAGCCAGATCCATAAGCTTCTTCTTGATCCCCATCTTTACATCAAACTCCACCTTCTTGAAAATGGGCCAAACACTCCAAAAACACTCCAACATACTCCGAAGAACATTCGCGACCATCCTGGTCAGTACGTCCAACGTACTCAAAGGTACGCCTCACGTACTGCCTTCCTCACTAGTACGCCCCGCGTACTCTTTGTGTACGCCCCGTGTACTCGGCTAAGCCTGAAAACCACGAAACTTCCGAAGGCCATAACTTCTTCGTTATAACCCCGATTTCGACGATCCTTATATCCACGGAAAGGTGACGAGAAGCCCTACAGTTCTATCAACTCATATCTTCCTTAAGACCTTCCGAACCAAAGTCCATTTTCCACAAAAGCCCAAACCGACACCTTACGGAAATACCCCTAGGCTCCGAAACACGAACCGAACATCCGGATCACTTCTGATACATCACCCGCACCCAAATGGGCCTAGATCTTACCTTTTCAAAAGCCCTAATTCTTATGATGACCGATCTTCGAGCCACAGCCTCAGACTAGGAATCGGTTCGGAACAGGATGTTACATATACATAGAACATCTTGAGTTCAAATGCATAAAAGGCACACATTATTCTTTTCTAAAATTGCAACTAACCCATTACCACCACCGATATGGAAATCATCCACCAGAAACTAAATGAACCGACACTAATTGTCTTTATTATCAACTATAACCATTGCCCTTGCTATTGGGTAGACCTGGTTATCTACATCTCTACCAATAGTAGTCAAAAGCCACCCTTTACTTGCCTCATCAAGAAACATCCATCTAATCGTATCACTTTTTTCATTCAATTTTTCACATATCATTGAAAGCCATGAAGCATACATATAAGCTCTTGAAATAGTTGATTCCATCTGGATTTCCATCTACCCTAACCTAGCATAACGTTCCTCTAACCTTCCTTCTATCATCTCCTTTACTTATGATCATTCTCTTTGAAATTTCCCATTGGATACTTTCACTGAAAAACCTCCTCAAAACATATTCTTTCATCTCATCCAATGTTATTATCGACTTCCTGGTGACATCTTGCAAGTAGTGTTTGGCTAACCAGTTAAAAGTAAATAAGCTAAGAATGTTGTAATTCATATCATAAAGATGAGTCTTAATAATGGATTAAATTTGGAATGTCCTTTCATTATTCTTCCATGTAGTTGCTACCCTAAAAGGACATGGCTTTAGATCATTATAATTTTTGCCACACATAGAAATAACACTAACTCTATCACTGTTGTCAAAGTAAATTTGTAATCTACTATAGGCTATATAGTTTGTTAATGCACACATTAGTTGAGAAGGGGACTCATGACACTCACATAATCCAGGCTTCATTTATTTCCAAAGTTGGTTTGGATCATGGATCTTATACTCCACACCAACATTAGTTTGGCATGCAGAATTAAAGAACACACAAAGAACACGGTGATTTCGGTGTTTAAGAGATGCATTTGATTATGAAAGGTGTTTACAAAAAGGGATCTAGATTTAAATCTACATAATTAACACACACTGACACTCTTAATGTTACATCTCTCAAGCACACCTCTATAAGTGGTATGAACCCACCTTATATATAGGTGTTTACATCTCTCTCTCTCTCTCTCTCTCTCTCTATCTATCTCTCATGTCACAAGGCTAATTTACCACATGCAAGTGGGTTTACAAAAGTCAAACCATTTACAAAGTCATACATAGATAACTTTATACCCAACATTCTCCCCCTCAAAGTTATGAATGGATGACCCACTTCAAATCTTCCAAACTCGAGCAACTTCACGAACCGAGCCTCAAACGTGACACATGTAGAGATTAACATCAAACCTTCAATTCTTCCATGATTCTTCAATTTGGGTTCTAGAATGTGAGACCATACGAACCGAGCATCAAAAGGTAATTAGGAGTTTCTCAATCTCCAAAAAAATTACCAAAGTTTGCGCTTAAAAGCACACTCCAAAAATCTTCAATAAGTCCAAACCCATCATGAACCGAAACCACTTCCGAATGTCCAAACAAATCATATCATGAACTTCCAATACTCAAGGTCACTTCGGTCTTCAAGTCCGCATAATATGAAAAATTCAACTTTCGAATTTCCATATCTCCCCGTTTTCATAATCGAAAAATGATTATAAAAACAAAAAGGGAATGAGAAAGCGCTCAATTCAAAATTTTTCTATCCAAAACTCCCCCTTAACACATGGCATAAACATTTTGCTTCAATCCGGAAAATCCAAAAAAATATTCAATTTTTAGCTTCGTTCATGGACTGCCTTTGAAAAAATTTCTCAAAATTGGGTAGAAATTGTCAATTTCAAAATTTTGCAGTGACCTGGTGCGCCCTAAACAACCAAAAATGCGAAACTCTCTCCCATTTGCGAAACTGGGTAGAAAGCGTCAATTCGCATTAACTGTATGGGCCAAAAATGAATATTCTTCAATTCCTCAACTTTGGAACACCATTTTCGAAATTGGGTATAAACTGCCAAACTTTCGAAACTTTAGATACCACTTTTGAAATTTCTGCACATATCTTCAAAATTTCGAAACTGGGTAGACATTGGCAAACTTTCGAAACTTAAATGATCAATTTTGTAACATTGCCTTTTCTTCCAAATTGTTGAAATTTTGTCCAACTTTCGAATGTAGGGCTAAAGTGTCAAACTTTCTAAACTTTAAGGTCCACTTTCGAAACTTTTATGTTTTCTTCCCCAATTCGTTTCCCAGGTAACCAAGATTTCAAGTTGCTAAAAAACCTTCGCAACATTGACACAAAACCTTCGTTAGGTGAAAACCAAAATCTTCGTTTGTTGATACCCAATTCTGACAACCAAAACTTTTGAAACTTTTTAACCCAAAGTCATTGACATCAAAAACTAACACCAAAAATGAATTCGAAAGTTTTCAAACATCGACTTCCAAAATTTTTGTTAGTAAGGAAAACCCATTTATCGACCTTCACTTTTCCAGTCACGAATAGTCAATCACCATTCCTAGCATAGTCGACTGTCGAACCCTTCATTTTGAGATTGATCATTCCGTGACTTCACTTTTAATCAACAAGAACGTCGATTAACCCATCTCGTTTCCGATTCGCTTTTAGTTTCATACACTTTCAAAATTCATTTTGCTACCCAGTCGATAACAAGCAACATACCAACGTTGATTGTTCATGATTAGTTTCTCAACCTTCTTTGTCAATAAACCCAATCATCAATGTTAACCCAATTCATCATTCAATTCGATTCCATAATCTCACATCGAAGGCTATTTGAATGCCAAACCCAAAATTGAATCCACATATCAAACTTGAATTTAGATATCTAATAGTTTGACATCAAACTGTTAGTCAAATGACGCAAGGTTTCTCTTTTCATTCACCCCAAACACATTAACCATTGCCCATCGGTTCAAACTGTGAAACATTCGAATTCATAATCCAAAACTCAATCTTCGCTTTTTCAAACAACCAATCCAGTCGACCATTTTAACCAATTCGACTCCAAAATCGATTCCAATCACACATTTGACTTCGATTAGATCTTTTATCGACCAATTTCGTCTTTCAATCCATTGAATCGACTGTTGAAAATCTGATTTTGACTTTTTGTGTTTGACTTTTCGATTTCAATTGTCAATAAACACAAAAATCATGAATCTATCATCAATTTTCAGATCAAACCGAGAATTGTCAACTTGTTCTTCACCATATTCAACATTTCTTGATCCGTTTCATCGAAATCAAAGGGATCAATTTGATGATTTCTCAACTTTGACTTGATCATGATCGATTTATGTGATGTAACACAATATATTGAATTGATTCACAAGAGCTGATTAAATAGAAATTTCTAATCGATTTTCAAAATCACAGAAACAAAAACTAGTACTCAAGAACGCTCGTGATCAATAACACGAGATATGATCTTTCCGAAAGTACAACTCATGAAGCAGTGTATGACAACAAAACCGATGCAAACATATAATAATGAATATGATCGGATTTTGATAAATCTTTGGGCTCACCAATATCATTTAAGATTAAAATAAGATTGGGCTCGGTCAAATGAATATGTCAACGAATAGCAAATAGATCGTAAACTAGGATCAAATAACCAAACATATGAACAGTAACATGAATATCAAAATAGGACTCAATTTTTGGACTAGATCTGGATCAACATTGGACTCGATTTTTGGATTAGATTTGGATTAAAATGAACCATTGCAAATTTAAAATCGAATCAACCAAAAAATATGAGATTGGATCGGGCTTGATCAACGAAAAATTTATTGGATCATAACAAATGAGTTTTTCCAAAAAAAAAATTGATCCAATGAGTCAAATTGATCAAAAATTCAAGAACCCAACGCACGAATCAACGAGATTTAGAGAGATCATAGAGAGACTCACCATAAATGCTCCAATTGTGACAAATTTAGCCAAATCGAGAACCGTCTCTTCAAAAAATCATGTTGATCTTTGAGGACCCGCTCTGATACCAATTGATGTGAATTATGAAAATTGGTTTGGCATGCTGAACTAAAGAACAGACAAAGAACACGGTGATTTTGATGTTTAAAAGATGCACTTGATTATGAAAGGTGTTTATCGAAAAGGGATCTAGATCTAAATCTACATAATTAACACACACTAACACTCTCAATGTTACATCTCTCAAGCACACCTCTATAAGTGGTATAAACCCACCTTATATAGAGGTGTTTGCATGTCTCTCTCTCTCTCTCTATCTCTCATGTCACAAGGCTAATTTACCACATTCAAGTGGGTCTACAAAAGGCAAACCATTTACAAAGTCATACATGGATAACTTTGTACCCAACATACAATAAGTTAGAAAAAGGGTCATTATAGAGGTTAGATGGGGGTTTAAACGTTTCTTTTGAAAAATGCAAGAAACCAAAGTTAAAAACTTCATAATCTGAGTTTGAGTCTTCATGTATACCTTCTCAATGCCTTTGTCTTTTTCATTTTTTTTAGTACTAAAAGTAGAAGCCGTCTAGTAAATATTCAAAATCAAACTTGTTATTGTTCATTACCTGAGCAACAAAGACACTTACACTTCAATTTCATGTTAACTCTACTTACCTTGTACTTGCATTGTGTTTCGGCAAAGAATTTTCGAGCTCAACGAAATGAGACTCGTGATATTCACAATCCCTGTTCAAACCCCTCTACCATATGCATGAAACCGTTTTTAGGGTGATAGTTAAGAAAGATGATCGTCTGTAGAGAAAAAGGTGATGCTGGTTGTTTCAGTCAAAGAAGTAACCAGCGAAGTATGGTTTACATTTGTTAACCGGTTATTAAATATTAATTGATAACTCAACATAATGATCGAGGTCATAGTGAACGAAAAATTAAGTATAGGGATTTTATCAATTATGTGTGAAAAAGTTGAGGATTTTATGGTATTTTCCAATAAAAAAAGGAGGATATTTTATTTAAAATTAAAAGCTAAAAATTGTAGTGAAATAAACTGAAGAAAAGTCAATAATAGAATGCAATTCAGTTTTGCTACGACTCTGAAAATTATGCATTTATTTAAGGCCAAGTTCTTTTAAATGTGTTCTATCTAAGTTGATATTGAAAACTATTAATTAGTAAGCTCTAGTAAGTTCTATTTTACCAAATTAATTAACCAAATCACGTTTTTATTAATCCTCACTTTTTTCAAACTTAATTAAATTAGAAAAGTAGTGTTATAATGTGTTAAATTCTCAACGACACTCATTAATTCTCAAAAGCTCGGAAACATAAAAATATATGATTTTCAGCTTGCATAAACATTAAATCCTAACAATAAACTAGTTTTATTATTGTTAGTTTACCAGTTGATTAAAATGGTTATGGATTATAAGAGTTGATTAACTATATTGACTTAATCAAAATTTAGTTGATAAGTCTAAAGTATTAGAGATCAAACATTGATGAAGACAAAAGTGAAACCACTAGATAAAAGCAGAAATTAAAAACCAAATATAATGATTAATAACATCAATGTTATGAATTTATAGTGATGAAAACTTTAAAAGTAAAACTATTAAAAAAATCTTACTAAACTAATTGAGAGAAACGATCCACCATCTCCATATCTTCGTAAATCATCAAAAAAATGGTAGAAATCACCTAAAATTTGAATGAAAAGATTTTTTGAAATCCATTTATTGATCTAGAAGGCGTAGGGGTGTTATAGGCAAGACACAACTTGCAACAATGAAACTTGGAAAGTACGTCAAGGACACGCCGTGTATGGAGAAAGTCCTCTTATGTAACATCCCAAAAATTAAGACTAAAAATTTTGATTTTTAAATTAATAAAACTATTATCTAAAACAACATCAAAGGAACAATATTGATTCGGAGTGTATCAAAACATCCAAGTACATCAGAGTAACATAAAAATGCAGAACCACGTGGTGTGTGCACTGCAATCATCCTGGGCTCTTTCCCTTCTAACCAGAAGTACCTGAAACATATACTGAAAACTGTAAGCACAAAGCTTAGTGAGTTTTCCAAAATACTGCATAACATACATATCAAACATATAATGGGCCCCACCTGGCATCGAGCCCTACTCGGATAAGATTTGTCAGTCATCACGCCCCTCCTGGCATCAGGCCCAGCCCGCTATACATACAAACATATAAATGTTGGATTAGATGTCTAAGCCCATAACTATTATTGGTATGTACTCGACCCGAGAGTAGCGTGGTCCATTTGGGTTGCATAACACCATGACATTTTGTTAGGATAGACTCTTGAGAGAAGGTTATATCTGATTTATTAATATATTATAAGTTCTAATATATTAATATGAAATCATATGTTTTAATTAGTATTGATCAAGAATTAATTTGGAATTAATTTAGTGATCAAAAGAGACTAATTAAATCTATGAGGACTAATTATGGTAATTAGGTATATTTATATATGTTGGGCTTATGATCCATGTTGGACCAAATTTATGTATGGATACATAAAGAGTTGGGTCACATGATCCATGGATCATAAAACCCATGGGTATGGATTTGGGTTAAACCCATGACCCTTAGAATCCACCATATAAATATGTTGCATCATGACAAAAAAAAAACGGGTGCATCTTTTCTTAGAGAAATATTGACGATTTTGGGTGCATGGAATTCTCTCTCAAGATCCACCTTTGTTCTAGGTGAGTTGTGAGCTATTTGAGGCATTCATACTTTTGGTGCTAAGCTCTTAAGGCCAAATACAACAAGGTTTCAAGCTACATAAAAGGTATGTCATCCTAACTAGTATTTCATATTGTTTATGTCAATTGCATGCTAGTTATAGGCTTAATGCTTTGGAAATACCATAACATGTATAGATAGAGAAAACATAGATCCAAGGCATTTAGGGTTGTATGTGCACCATAGGATGTTGTAGTATATAAAACCCAACAATAGTATCAGAGCCATGGGTTGTTTTCTATTATATTTGATGTTATTATTGGTTTTCGGAGCAAAATAAATCGATTTTCTGCTATTTTCGAGTTTTTTGGCCTGTTTTGGATTTGGATCATTACCTCAAAATGTTTTTGTTCATACAATTTGATTTTGATGCCATGGTAATTATTATCCTCATCCAAATAAAGGATAATTGTTAAAGTTTCAAGATTTGTGTTAGTTTATATGATTAGCTAAGTTCTGAAAAATTGTTGATGTGAATTATCTTTGCTTATGAGTTTAATCTTGTTCATAGAAAAATTATTTGATTATTGTGTTAATTGAAATAATTGATCTTAATGGTTTTTGTGAACTCCATAACTTGTCCTCAAGTTATGGAAAATGATGTTTAACCAACATCGGTATCTTTCAACCGGTAATCATCATCGATATCTTTCAACCGGTAACCAACATCGGTATCTTTCAACCGGTAATCGTCATCGGTATCTTTCAACCGGTAATCGTCATCGGTATCTTTCAACCGGTAACCATCATCTTCAACCGGTAACCATCATCGATATCTTTCAACCGGTAACTGTCATCGGTATCTTTCAACCAGTAACTGGGGACTATTCCACCCCCTACCACTAGCATACAACAGCAAGGTACAATCATACAGTCAGGCATATCTGGGTACTGACCTACCCCACGGCCCTAAGGGCCGCTATCAGGGATCTTAATCCCTACTATACACGTAACATATCATGCAGATAATACTCGTGACCAAAGCACATAACCAAACCAAGATAATTATCACAAAGACAATCATCTTAAAAAACTCTTCTTTGGTGGGCCGACATTGTGGCCATAGACCCACCCCTACTGGAAGGTAACTAACCTCGATGTCGTGAAGTGTTTGAATTATCCTCAGCGCACAACTCGACTCCCCTCGACTCCTCGATCCCTACACGACGACCTTCGAGTCAACACACAGCCAGTACAACCCTAAACAGGGTCAGTCCAAGTCTAGTCAAAGTCAACTTCAAGTTGACCCGACTCGCCGAGTTGGGCCGTCAACTCGCCGAGTCCCTCACCCTTTACTCGTCCTTATCCATGACCCGACTGGTCGAGTTGGGCTGTCAACTCGACGAGTTCCTCCCTCACATGAACATCGCATGAAACTCATCCGACTCGCCGAGTTGATGAACAATTCGTCGAGTTCACCTTCATCTGATGAACAAGTTCTGTCCTCGACTCGCCGAGTTGATGAACAACTCGTCGAGTTCATCTTCATCCTTAAGAAGATTGCCTTGGACTCGCCGAGTCTGTTCTAGCACTCGTCGAGTCCCATGAACTCCAAGTCTAAAATCATGTCCAATACATTGGGTAACTCTTCCTATCCGATTACAACCCTTCTAACACTCAACTAGGTTCCTTTGACTCTCAACAGATATGAGGCTCAAAGCCTCGGACTCGTCGAGTCCAAGAATGGACTTGCCGAGTCAGTCATGTCCACACTCTAAATCCTTGAATTATGATGTACAACCTTTGATCAAAAGATAGATCCAAGCTTCTATAATATATCTAGCACGTAAAGTTACAAACTTTACGTGCTTGCATGGGACTTTGAGCTCAAAAAGACATAAAACAAGCTCTTAAGATGCATGGGGCCTTTCATGGGTGCAAAAGCAGTCCCCAACTGCCTTGTGACTCCTTTAATGACGTGATTCCGAAGCTCTAACGCCCAACCATGTTTGCAATCATGGTTGGCCATCAAAAGTGGCTTATAAAAGCCCTAAATCTCCCCAAAAAGGGATCTAACAAATGAAAGAGCAAGGTTACAGCTTTTTACCTTCAATGAACTGCAGAAGGTGCACAAACTCGGGTTCCCTTGGTCTTTACTCGCTTCCTTAAGCCTTTCTCCTTCCTTCTTAAGACCACAAGCACCAAAATCCACCAACAAGGCTTAGATTGCTTCAATAACGGCTAGGGTTTCAATGAGAGGTGTTGTGGCCGACATAACATTGTTTAAATAGGGTGCAAACCCTCGGATTAGGGTTTTTGTCCAATCAGAGTCTACTCGTCGACTCCGGGACCCGACTCGACGAGTCCATCACTTAAATCCCACGCCTCATCCCGCTTCTACTCGGCGAGTTGGTCCTTCAACTCGCCGAGTCCAAGGCCAAAAATGAAAAAATACTTAAATAAAAATACATACCAAGAACCAGGTGCTACAAATCTCCCCCACTTATTTTAGACTTCGTCCTCGAAGTCTGCTACTCGATCCCGGAACAGCTCTGGGTAATGCTCCATCATCTCATCCACCGGATCCCAAGTCCATTCCGAGCCCTTCCGGTGCTGCCATTGCACCTTTACCAGCTCAACCCTCTACTTCCTCAGATCCTTCGACTTCCGGTCAAGGATTTCTACAGGTCGCTCAATGTAATTCAGGCTGTCATCGACGTGAATATCCTCTAAGCGTACTACTGCTGACTCGTCCACCAGGCACTTCCGCAGCTGAGAGACGTGGAAAGTGTTGTGGATCTGACTGAGCTCGGCTGGCAGAACCAACCTATAAGCCACCTTGCCCACCATATCCCCGACCTGAAACTCCAGGTCCGATCGGCGCTTGTTGGCATAACTTTTCTGCCGACTCTGAGGGGTCTGAAGCCTGCTCCTGACCTGCTGGATCCGTTCGGTCGTCTTGAGCACTACATCGGTGCTCCCCATGACCCTCTGGCCAACCTCGCCCCAGCATATCGGGGTCCTGCACTTCCTCCCGTACAACATCTCGAAGGGAGGTCGATCGATACTCGCATGATAGCTAGTATTATACGAGAACTCCGCCAACGGAAGGTAGGTATCCCAGCTACCTCCGAAGTCCAAAACACATGCCCGCAGCATATCCTCTAGCGTCTGGATGGTCCGCTCGCTCTGACCATCCGTCTACGGGTGAAAAGCGGTGCTGAAATGCAGACGAGTACCCAGCTCGTCATGAAACTTCTTCCGAAACCAGGAAGTGAACCGTACATCCCTGTCGGAAATCACTGAAACTGGCACCCCGTGCCACGACACCACTTCCCGGATATAGATGTCGGCCAACTTCTCGGCCGAGATACTCTCCGGAATCGGAATAAAATGAGCGCTCTTGGTCAATCGATCGACGATAACCCAAATCGAATCCACCCCTCGCGCGGTCCTGGGAAGCTTTGTGATAAAATCCATCGTAATCTCCTCCCATTTCCACAGCGGGATATCTAACGGCTGCATCTTGCCGTGTGGCCTCTGCTGCTCGGCCTTGACCTTCCTGCAGGTCAAGCACCGCTCCACGTACCATGCTACATCCCGCTTCATGCAGGGCCACCAATAATCGGGACGAAGATCTCTATACATCTTCGTCGCTCCGGGATGGATAGAAAATCTGGATTAGTGTGCCTCCTCCATCAGGATCTGGCGCACGCCTCCATGATAAGGGACCCACACCTATGGAGAAGAGTCAATAACCCTCGGCTATCGTTGTCGAAGGAGGAAACCTACCCCACAATCCGCTCGCTCTTCCGATGTTCCTCCTTCATGGCCTCCTGATGGGCCTCCCAAATCCGCTCCAACAGCGGAGTCACCACGGTCATCCTCAGACAGATATCCCTAATCGGCATTGCCTTGCGGCTAAGCGCGTCGGCCACCACATTGGCCTTCCCCGGGTGGTAGAGGATCTCACAATCATAATCCTTTACCACATCAAGCCACCGACGCTGCCTCATGTTCAGATTTGGCTGGTCCATGAGATACCTCTGGCTCTTGTGGTCTGTGTAAATCGTATAACGAACCCCATAGAGGTAATGACGCCAAATCTTGAGGGCGGACACAACAGCCCCCAGCTCCAAATTGTACGTCGGGTAGTTTGCCTCGTGAGGCTTCAACTGCCTCGAAGCGTAAGCAATAACATGCGCTCTCTGCATCAATACTGCGCCCAAGTCCGAGATGGACGCATCACAGTACACGACGAGATCCTCCATGCCCTCGGGCAGGGATAAGATTGGCGCCTCGTACAATCTCTGTCTCAGTGTCTCGAATGCAGCCTGCTGCTCAGGCCCCCAACGAAAGACCATGACCTTCCTCGTTAGCCTGGTCAGGGGTAAGGCTATCTTGGAGAAATCCTGGATGAATCTCCGATAGTAGCCGGCGAATCCCAGGAAACTCCGAATCTAAGATGGAGACCTCGGAACCTCCCATCTCATCACGGCCTCCACTTTGGCCGGATCTACCGAAATCCCGTTCTGGTTGACAAGGTGCCCAAGAAACTGCACCTCACGTAACCAGAACTCGTACTTGGAGAACTTAGCATACAAGCTCTCCCTCCTCAAAATCTCCAGAACCTCTCGCAGATGCTCCTCATGCTGCTCTCGCGTCTTGGAGTAAACCAAGATATCATCGATAAACACTATCACAGACCGGTCTAACATCGGTCTACACACGTGGTTCATGAGATCCATGAACGCGGCAGGAGCGTTGGTGAGCCCGAAAGGCATCACCACGAACTCATAGTGGCCATAACGCGTCTGAAACGCCGTCTTGTGTACATCCTCCTCTCTGACCTTCATCTGATGATACCCTGAACGCAAATCAATCTTGGAGAACCAAGACACTCCCTGTAGCTGGTCAAAGAGGTCATCAATCCTCGGGAGTGGGCAATGGCTCTTCACCGTTACCTTATTCAGCTCCCTATAGTCTATACACATCCGATGCGACCCGTCCTTTTTCTTCACGAACAGAATCGGGGCTCCCCAGGGAGAACTACTCGGTCTAATGAATCCCTTGTCTAACAGCTCCTGCAGCTGTGTAGACAACTCCTGCATCTCGGGAGGAGCCAACCGATATGGTGCCTTGGCTATCGGAGCCGCACCAGGGACTAGGTCGATCCTGAAGTCCACCTGTCGCTCCGGAGGTATCCCAGGTAGCTCCTCGGGGAATACGTCCGCAAACTCTCGCACCACGAGTACATCGCCCACCGTCGCCCTACCCGCCTCCCGGGTATCCATAACATAGGCGACATAACCTGCACAACCCTGCTCGAGGTAACGCCTAGCTCTCGCTGCTCTCCCCCACGTGGGGTCCTGATCCGCACCAACTGCTGTGCACAGTCAATCACTGCCCCATTGGGGCTCAGCCAATCCATACCGATAATAACCTTGTTTCCCCCGCAAAGGTATGGGAACCAGATCTACCAGATAACGCTCCTCGAACAGCCTCAAAACACAATCCCGGTAGACCTTTGACGCTCGTACCGACCGGTCGTCCGCAATCTCGACCTATAGAGGGCAATCCAATATGCCAGAAGATTCCAGAAACTTCTTGCTAAGCGCAAGAGAGACAAACGATCGGGTAGCACCCGAATCAAACAATACCTGAACTGGAATACCGTTCACATGGAACGATCCTAACCAGAGCGCATACATAACATATCAACATCACAACAGCATATCATACAAGCATAAACAAGAAGTCATACCCGTCACCACATCAGGTGCAGCGCGTGCCTCCTCGGTTGTCAACTGAAATGCTCGGCTTCGCACCACTGGAGCCTCTGCCTTGGCCTTCCGGCCATCCGCAACCCGCGCTGTCGCTGAGACCGGCGCCACTGCTGGCGCCGCTGCTGACGCTGCTGACAATCTCGGGCAGTTGGCCTTTTTATGGCCCCTCTGAATGCAATGGAGGCAAATCAGGTCTGTCATCTGTACCGCAGGAGTAGGGGCAGTGCAATCTCTGCCAAAATGCCCAACCTTGCTGCACTTATAGCAGCCTGAACCCGGCCCAGTGCGACAAGCTCCCTCATGTGACCGACCGCATTCCCCACAGCGGTCCTGCCCAGACTGGCCTTTCGGCCTACCATCAGATCCCTTGGGCTTCTTCCCCGAAGCCCCCGTCGTCAGCCCCTCCGATGCCTTCCTTTTCCGGATGTGCTCCAGATCAATCTCCCTCTCCCTAGCCCTGGCAATCACGGAATCCAGGGTAGGGCAAGCTGAGAAACTGACATGCTCCCGGATGTCAGCTCGTAACATATCATGGTAGCGGGTCCTCCTCATGTCCTCATCACCCGCATACTGGGGCACCAACAATGCCCTCTCTCGGAACTTGGCGGTGATCTCCGCCACAGTCTCCGTAGTCTGTCTCATGTCCAAGAAATCTCTGGCCAACTGCTGAACCTCCATCGCAGGTGCGAACTCAGCCCTGAACCGGGTCACAAAATCTGACCAGGTCATAGCCTCAACAGCCGAGGCTCCCAGAGAGTCACCAACCGACTCCCACCAATCTCTGGCCCTGTCTCTCAAACATCATGCTGCATACCTAACCTTCGACCCCTCGGGGCAGAAGCTAGTCAGCTGTGCAGACTCAATGTCTGCAATCCATCATCTGGCAGCAATGGGGTCCTTTGCCTCATGGAAATCCGGCGCACCGCTCCCTCGGAAGTCCTTAAAGGACAGTGTGCGCTTACTCGTCTGGCTAGACGCCATATCACTCCTGAATGCCCGGAGGCGATCCTCCATCAGCTCAACAATCCCTTCCTTAATCAACCCGAAAATAACTGGGGTCGACTCAAGAATGCCTCTCGTGATCTCAGACGCGATGAACTCGCGCAGCCCGTCATCAACCTGCTCGGATCCTGCACCTGAGCCCGATCCTGATCCTGATCCGGAACCTCCTGCTCCATGTCGCGTGGTCACCATGCTGGGAAAACACGCATAAATGTCAGGATCATACATACTCTCGAGAGGTCTAACACACTCTCAAAGGTTCCCAGTTCTGTCCCTTTTACCGATACACTTTCCACTGACCTCATCCAAGGCTTTCCTAAGGCACTCTCCGACCTACCCTCCGCCATCAGCTGCACTAGGAGTCCCCACCACTGCCCCCTAACTAACTTGCAGATATGGTTACATATTCGTTCCTTAGCTAGTTGAAAATGGCCCGAACCCCCAAAGCACAAAGCAAGTAGCATTCGAGCATTGGGTAACCAAATCAGGCATAACCTACACAGGCCATCCTACTGCTGACTAAACAGTCCTAGCATACAGCTCATACAACAGGCATATAAGGCATCCTTCCTAGATCCTTAGCCCTAACTAGCATGCAATTCTCAGAATCATACATCAGGTACACAAGGCATCCTCCTAGATCCTTAGTCCTATTCTAGCATGCAGTTTTCTGAATGAAACCCATATAGCATAACATATCAAGTATGGGTATCTTGGGGAAAACTTACTTGAGCCCGGCCGGTCGCATGCATCACACACTTCGTCTTTCCTAAAATCCTTTCATTTAGATTTTAGAAAACCATTTTTCCTTGTAAAAACCTTTTAGACCCTCAGTTTGAGTCCAGACACCCCCGAGGGTGTGTCCGAATCCCTCAAACCAGGGCTCTGATACCAACTTGTAACATCCCAATTTTCAGGTCCAAAAATTTCTTTTTAATTAACCAACACATAAAAACATTCATAAGAAAATATTGTGAAAACACATCATCTCATAAAACAATGTGTCATGTCTGAAAACCCAAGCCATAGAATAATAACATATCAGAGTAAAATCCCAGAAAACTACATGCGGAAATCATATGTGTGTGCGATGCGATGCTACGCCGCCGACTCCTTCCCCTTCGACGAAGAGGTACCTGAAACCCAAAACCGAAACCGTAAGCACAATGCTTAGTGAGTTCCCCCATCATACCACATACCATACAATATCATTGGTATCTCTCAACCGGTAATCATCATTGGTATCTTTCAACCGGTAACCAACATCGGTATCTTTCAACCGGTAATCGTCATCGGTATCTTTCAACCGGTAATCGTCATCGGTATCTTTCAACCGGTAACCATCATCGGTATCTTTCAACCGGTAACCATCATCGGTATCTTTCAACCGGTAACTGTCATCGGTATCTTTCAACCGGTAGCTGTCATCGGTATCTTTCAACCGGTAACTGGGGACTATTCCACCCCCTACCACTAGCATACAACAGCAAGGTACAATCATACAGTCATGCATATCCGGGTACTGACCTACCCCACGGCCCTAAGGGCCTCAGTCACGGATCCTAATCCCTGCTATACACGTAACATGTCATGCAGATAATACTTGTGACCAAAGCACATAACCAAACCAAGATAATTATCACAAAGACAATCATCTTACAAATACTCCTCTTGGGTGGGTCGGCATTGTGGCCTTAGACCCACCCCTACTGGAAGGTAACTCACCTCGATGTCGTGTAGTGTTTGAATTATCCTCAGCGCACAAGTCGACTTCCCTCGACTCCTCGATCCCTACACGACGACCTTCAAGTCAACACACAGCCAGTACAACCCTAAACAGGGTCAGTCCAAGTCTAGTCAAAGTCAACTTCAAGTTGACCCGACTCGCCGAGTTGGGCCGTCAACTCACCGAGTCCCTCACCCTTTACTCGTCCTTATCCATGACCCGACTCGTCGAGTTGGGCCGTCAACTCGATGAGTTCCTCCCTCACATGAACATCGCATGAAACTCATCCGACTCGCCGAGTTGATGAACAATTCGTCGAGTTCACCTTCATCTGATGAACAAGTTCTGTCCTCGACTCGCCGAGTTGATGAACAACTCGTCGAGTTCATCTTCATCATTAAGAAGATTGCCTTGGACTCGCCGAGTCTATTCTAGCACTCGTCGAGTCCCATGAACTCCAGGTCTAAAATCACGTCCAATACATTGGGTAACTCTTCCTGTCCGATTACAACCCTTCTAACACTCAACTGGGTTCCTTTGACTCTCAACAGATATGAGGCTCAAAGCCTCGGACTCGCCGAGTCTGTCATGTCCACACTCTAAATCCTTGAATTCTGATGTACAACCTTTGATCAAAAGATAGATCCAAGCTTCTATAATCGATCTAGCACGTAAAGTTACAAACTTTACGTGCTTGCATGGGACTTTGAGCTCAAAAAGACATAAAACAAGCTCTTAAGATGCATGGGGCCTTTCATGGGTGCAAAAGCAGTCCCCAACTGCCTTGTGACTCCTTTAATGACGTGATTCCGAAGCTCTAACCCCCAACCATGTTTGCAATCATGGTTGGCCATCAAAAGTGGCTTATAAAAGCCCTAAATCTCCCCAAAAAGGGATCTAACAAATGAAAGAGCAAGGTTACAGCTTTTTACCTTCAATGAACTGCAGAAGGTGCACAAACTCAGGTTCCCTTGGTCTTTACTCGCTTCCTCAAGCCTTTCTCCTTCCTTCTTAAGACCACAAGCACCAAGATCCACAAACAAGGCTTAGATTGCTTCAATAACGGCTAGGGTTTCAATGAGAGGTGTTCTGGGAGCATAAGGGACGTTGTGGCCGACATAACATTGTTTAAATAGGGTGCAAACCCTCGGATTAGGGTTTTTGTCCAGTCAGAGTCTACTCGTCGAGTCTGGGACCCGACTCGACGAGTCCATCACTTAAATCCCGCGCCTCATCCCGCTTCTACTCGGCGAGTTGGTCCTTCAACTCGCCGAGTCCAAGGCCAAAAATGCAAAAATACTTAAATAAAAATACATACCAAGAACCAGGTGCTACATGATGAGTCCTTCATTTAAAAGCACATTAAGTCTCATAGGTTATGAAAATGGAAGAGTCTCTATTTTTAATGTCATCATAAAATGTTTTTATGTCTTCCATAATTTGTTCTCAAGTTATGGAACTTGAAAAGTCTTCCATAAAAACCATATTAAACTCATAAGTTATGGAAACCAAGAGTTTTTTGAATTGTTCAAAACTTGCCCTCAAGTTTTGGAATTTGTAAAGTTACCCCCCCATGTATACTTTAATTCCAATCCTTAGAATTTTAAAAGTTTAAAATTCAACATTTATACTATTATAATATTATAGGTTTAATATTTATATATATATGTATAAGAGTAAGTCAGTCTTACCGTTAGTAGGCCTCATTCACGAAGTCAGTCTATAAGGGGGGGTATAAGGTTACTGCCTATAAAATGGCAGTTTAATGGGTGTCGACTCTCACCCACCGCTTCCTTGACTGGTGGAGGGTCGTTAGCCGAACCGGTAGGACAGGACAATAATTCTCCCTTCATTGAAAGTATAATGATAAATATAAAGTAACTAAACTTTATTAAATTCCCAATCTTAGTTACTTTAGGAAAATGTGAATTTGGTGCTAACCCATGAAATTGCAGTTTGCACCTTGTTAAGTCATTTGTACAGCGTCTGTGGTTAACCGACACACTAATTTGGGACTGATAATGTGTGGCAAAGAGTAGCTTGATGTTAATCGTAGATCAATGGAGCGTGTGTGGTTAACATACACATTGATTAGGTGGTTGTAAAATTAAGTGTACCAAGTTAATTTGCATGGTTATTCACTCATTGTTTGTGATCCTCGGCATCCCAATCACAAACTTGAAGGGCACAATCGAGATTTAAACATGCCATTGAATAGTTCAATGAATCTCAAAAGATCTAGAAGTTTCAATTCATTTAAAACCTAATGTTAAATTTCGTTTTTCATGGTGGAAATTGGTAAATCGTCATTTACCTACCCTCAAATATTTTGTAGCTTGGATTATGGCATCCCTCTTCCAAGTTATAAAATATTGTGTTTTGGGTCCTAGCCTTAATATTTCATATTGGGTGTTATATTAAGGACTTGAATCAAGTAAACATGAATTTCTCCCTCATAGATGTCTAGTTATGACAACTATGGTCTTCCTTATCCTTTTGGATAAAGCTTTCCTAATGAAGATGATATCCCAAATGGAAATCAAGGTGAAAGATTAATCCCTTTGTTGTGCATTAAGGGGACTGGAAATCATACTTCACTTCCTCCACCTCCTCCAATTATTCTCCCTAACCCACAAGTTCTTGAAAATTTCAAGGTCACTCAATCCCTATTGGCAAGCAGTGTCTATATGTACTCACATCTTGGAGATGAAGTCTCATATTGACAAGCTGGGAGAGTTGGGTGTCGAAGTCTCAAGGAAGTTGAGTATTGACTGGGTTTTTCAATCACTTTTAGAGTCATATAGTGAGTTCATTAAGGACTACTGTGTGACAGACCACGACCTGACCTATTTGCTTGTTGCTGCTGAATCAACTATGATTTGGAGCACTGGTAAAGAAAATTTAATTGGAAGATCTACTTCCCAAACTTACATGGACATTGACAATGGAAACATTGGAAGTACATAAAATTCTTCTCTTCCCCATGGAAAGGGATCGGCCATAGTCAACCCGGTTGACCAAATGGTAAAGAGAAAGGCTAAGTCTGAGATAGTCCCATATACCATTACTAACGAGTCCATATGTTTTTTTGCCAAAAGAGGGGGCATTAGTTGCGAAGCTGCCCTATTTACCTGAAAGTTCACTAGGATGGTAGAAGTCAAAATTTTGACTATGCTTCAGGTAAAGTCCACTATCTAACTCTATTAAGTTCCTATTTGGAGATTCTTATTACATGATGTGACTAGGTCGCATTTTGATGTTTTGTAGAATCGGAAAAAGAGAGGAAGCTTAAAAGAAGGGTATGTTGAATCTGATCGCGAAAATGGATTTCGATCGCATAATTCGAAGATCAGAATTTTGAAGCTGCTATTAAGAGTCTTGATAGATTGCTTAGGAATAGATAACAACAAAGTTTTCATATGTATTTGCATTGTAACGATAAGTTTTTCTGCAATTTTAAAATAAAAGGAAAATTTTGATTTTATGTATTTTAAGTATCCTTACAATGGCATTTGTGAAAAGTTGTTGTTTATATGATTCCATTGATAGCAATATTGGAAAATGGATTTAATTCTTTCGTTTGTGGTAGTGTCATAATTTACCAAATAAGGAAAGATTCTCATAACCCAAGTTTCAGTTGGATAGAAACTTGGAATCATGCAACCTGTATTGTGTGATCCATGAGAATTTTCATCTTTGGGAAATTAAGACTAATTCCTTGTTCACGTGTATATGTGAGTCAAGTAAAGGACCAGTAGATCGGGTACACTTGGTTGTGCGTTGATCAGGTTTACCACAAAGAACGATAAGGTTATTCATCATGATTTAGTAAAGTTTAGTAAATATGGTTATGCTACAAGTTTAAGTGCAATTCTAACACATTGGAAAAGTGTCAATGTATGATAGGACGAATGAGTAGAATCAAATTAGGCAGAAAGATAAAAGTTTCTCCAATCTGAAAAGATGGGAGAGTACTTCAATATCATGTTTTATGATCATCTTAAGGATTATGAATAACCATATCACAATTTATCCTCTAAGGACATCTTAGTGCATTTGTTTGACTAAGAAGAGGAATCATGAATTGTTGAAATGGTTAAATCAAAAGATGAATCATACTTCGTTCCAAAATTAAGCATAGAGTAACACTCCAAGATCGAGCCTTGAGTGACATAATGTTAAGAAGGTTTAAAGCACTTATCAAATGTAGAGTAAAATGTTTTCTACTCTTGTACATTTGAAATTGGTGAGTTGTGATGTTTTGGATAAAATAAAGAGAAACTAAGGCCAATTGTGTGAAGTGTTTGTCTTTATAAGAAGACGCACTAACTCTTGAATATTTGCTTTGTCAAGGAATGGTTCTTGACAAGAGAATCCTATATGTCAAGAGGTTAGTGGGAGTCTTAAAGATCTTGAAAAGTTTCAAGAACAAATCAAGGGTATTGTTTATCACTAGCACACGACTTGAGGTTTATAACCTATCGTGTTGACATATTCTTGTTTTTGTGCCCATTCCAGTGAAAAGTTGACTATGCATGTGAGTTTCATGAGTTCTCAATTGTTTGCATGACAACTTGGAAGTCATGGTAGGCCCTTGTGCTGCCAAGTGGCAAGAAGTTAAGATTGAACAAGTTTAGTCCCTTTGAGTTTGGATTTGTTACTAACCTCCTCTTGTGGTTATGTTTTTGACAAATTCACATGGATAGGAACACATACACCATAAAATCTAAGTGTCATAAGGTTTCTCTTCGATTCATGAAAATGATGGTGAGGAAACGCTTTCACTAAGTAGATTTTAAGGAGATAGAAATTATGATAATTGCATTCTTAGATTCAATTATGATTACGGCATCCCTTTTCATAATTCGAAATGTGAGCAATGGAAAAGGTCTAAACATTTGAGACTATGATTACGACATCCCTTTTCAAAAGTTCTAAAACTTTTTAGACACATATGTGAGCTATCTAAGGAAATGTGTATGATTTTGGGATGCCTAGATAAAGTCTTATCGAAGCATATCGTATCAAAAATCTGAACTTTGGTAAGAAAGTCAACAAAGTGTTGATTTCTAGAAGACAAGTTGATTTCTGAGTACATGTCAAAGCTAGTGGGAGCATAAGTGTTATGCTAATAAGGATGTAATTATTAGGCTAGTGGGATCATAATCAATTATGGTGAATGTTTCAAGTTATCAATGTTAATTATAGTAAACAAAGGTTTCAATTCACAATGTTACAGGGTTTGAAAAGTTGTTTTGCTATAATTAAGGGAGAGAAAATTATACTTCATTCTAATTCTAAACGCTTAAATTGAGATTTTAATCAAATTTAATCAAGTATATATATGAATGTTATCTTGGAATGGTTCAACATAAGGAAATTCTATATGTAGAAATATTAATTGTGTTCTCAATATTCGATTATGATTACGGCATCCCTCTTCATAGTCTGAATTTTGAGAAGATGGCTAATAGAAAAAATTATAGCAAAAGACTGGTGTAGGATCATGTCTTTATGTGAGACATTATGAATCGTATCCCATATGCTTCGGGTATGAGTTCGATTTCATATGCTATACTATTTCTATGTGTTCTGAATTTTCCAAATGCCTAGGGCATTAAGAGGAAAAAAGGACCAGAACTGTATATGACCAAAATGATTAAGCAATTGTCGAGGACAATCTGAGGCTTACCAAAGATTTATTACTCATGGACAGTTGGAAGTATAGTGTAAATTTTGGAAGGATCATATTGACAAATTCTGAAAAGAGGCAACTCTTGTTCAGAAGTGATAGTCAAAATGGAAATATGGAAATATTTCCATAAGCGGAAGTTATTCTTTAAATCTGTGTAAGATTAGAAAACTTAATGCAAGAAGGATGTTCAAAGGAATGTACTTTGAATGCGAGACTTCGTTTCCATGGAATTGCTATCCATTGGAATACTTTGTAATGTCTGTTGCCAAGTCTTTTTGACTTTTATGCAAAGTCGTTACAACAGGATCATTGCATATAAGTTTAGAATCTAACAGATTATAGTAAATGACAAGAATTTGGTTTTCTTACATTTAAGATAAGGATTTGGAATTGTGAAATGTGTATCATTGAAATGTTTTCAATTGATCTATTCCACAAAGTAAGGACCATAGGTAAACATAGTGTGCATGCTTGTAACATGGGACAACTATTGTTTTAGCTCAAGTATTAAGTTGATTACTTGAAACATTATACAATGAATAATGAGTAATCAATATGACTCAAACGTTTTGGATCCATACAAGATTAGTATTATTCTTGTGTTTCACTTTGCATGTCTTGACTTCCCGAATAACTACATTATTCAAACCGTCCAGAGTCGATCATATTTTGGAAGTAGGTATTGAGGCAAGACTGTCATTAATGGGTCTGTAGTATGTCTAGATGTTTTAGATATAGCTGCAGTATTCATGAGTGATCCTAGAATAAGATTTGAGTATTGGATTAAACCTACGCTCATTTGAATGACTTCATGGATTTTCTCACGAGTGATCATGAGACAATAATATCTTATATTCTTCAAATGGAGACATGTGACTTGTAGTTGCGAGTCGGTTGCACATTGACATATGTAAATGCACCAGTAACTTGGATGTTATAAAACATATCGTTGTGTGTAATTTGATGAGCGAGTACAAACGAGCATTTGGGTCGAAGTTTATCCATTCCCTTTACCCCATGTGGATAAAAGCGATATCTGTTGTGACATCCCCATTTTCACGGCCAGAAAAGACCGATTTTGTTTATGCTTGTTTGAAAATCAGAGTAGCATTTTAAATAAAAGTGTTGCGGAATTTGTCCCAAAACAAAATATGATAAAGATTTATCAAAAGCATTTCTAAAGAAATGTATTTCATTAAAAGACTCGGCATGTCATGTTCGATACAGATCAAAAGCATAAACAGTAGAATATAAGCCTTACTACATTATTTCATATCTACAGGCCTATATCCGTAATCCCTCATCCAAAACATCACATCTATGCTCGAGCGCCACTACCTGTAATACATGAAACTGAGTGGGTCGGGCTTGGGAGCCTGGTGAGCACATAGGGTTTTCAACCCACAATAAATAAGTTTATTAATTTCATCAATCACCAATAACCCGATTACCCGTTCCCGTTATCCTCACTTTACGTCCCTAAACACCTATCATAAGGGACCTAGCCTAATGATCATCATCGGGATGGACACTACTGCTAAGGGGGTTCCTCAGCAATAAATGTCCTAAAGGCAACCATGAGGGGGATGGAGTACACCGGTGAATACATCGTTCACAAACACCTACAGGTTGCGAGCCTGCTAGCGTTCCACTGGACTGTCTAGAAGAGTCCGTGGTTGTCATCCATACTTCGCTAGATGACAGAATCAACAACAACAACATCGAGGCCTCTCATCATTTTATCACACATCGTCTTATTACATCTACCCATGTTTTACCCCAACATTTTTGTAGATATAAAATACATATACAGTTTAAATTTTTTAAAACATGTATAAAAATCTTTCATCAGCATAGGCAGGAATTATTCAGATAATATGCACACATAGCAGGTAATTTATATAAAATACTTCATATCTATGTGTAAGATGAAAGTAACTATGCACTCACCTGATTAGGTGGTGACTTGGCACTTGAACAACACTTCGTTATCTCAAAACAATTTTTCCTTGACCGAAACCTAGTATCAATACCACTAGGGTTTAGTTTATCGTTAACCGCGACTAATTAATAGTCTAGCTATTATTATTATTATAAAAGAGTTAAATAACACTCAATATAACTCATAATAATAGCCCAAATAATTAGTTTAAGGACCTAATAACATTACTATAATTATTTAAAAGTTATATTAAAAATTGCGTAGGCGTAGCTCACTTACAGCGGATTTTAAAGAAAACCGGGCCTTGCTCGGAGCAGCGTTTCCGAACTGAAAGACCCTTTTTCTTGGGACTCCGGGAGCCTCGGGGCTTCCTTAGGGTGCTAGGGATTTTTCCTAGGGTTTAGGGGAGTTGGAATGGGTTAGAGAGAAAAAGTATTTAGTGAGAGAAGTGGAAATGTGTGATTTGCTCGGCAGCCCTCGCAGGTATTTATAGCCACGAGCCTCGGACGTACGCTGGGCGTAGTCCTTGGCTAAGCGGGGCGTAGTCTTCGGATAAGGTCACCAGCTCGAATCCAGCTGGCTCGCACGCGCTTTCACACCCCAAAACCGGAACGGTGGAAACGTTCTGGGGTGGAGGACTTCATGTATAGTATCACAACAATGAATAGTAGTAAACAAGCAACAACATCATCCATTGCATTAATAATATAATTTAATACAAGTGTGTTCTGTGATAGTTAAAAGACACTAAAATGTAAATCAAAATAAGAGATGGGTCTTGAACGAGCTCCATCTTCTCAAAACCTGGCATCGGTACCTGTCTACTAATGACCTGAGAATACAAGTTATTTTGAAAGAGTTTATTAGCATTAAAGCTGGTGAGTTCATAAGTATTTTAGTGTCATTGTTTGTTATGAAATCGTTTGTATGTGTTTGATGTATAAGTTTGTAAATGTTTTGTAAATGTTTGCAATTGTTTGTATCTCCTAGAAAATCCTATATTTTCTACTAAACATAGCCTTCAACCAAGGCATCAAATGAAATGTATGTTTGACTCTTGTAAGAGTGTGTATTTTCCCAAGTATGACTATCATTAACTAAATATAGTTATACATTAATGAGTATGTGATAAGATCACAAAGTAAATGTAATAGGGAAAATAATGTTTTACCTCAGCAGTGACACTACTGGTTATAAAGTGATAAAATACAGACTCCAGGTAGTATTAAATGTACAATACACCTCGGAGAGTCTAAAGTAATAAAATGTAGACTCTAGGTGGTATTAAATGAACAATACGCCTCGGAGAGTCTAAAGTAATGAAATGTAGACTCCAGGTGGTATTAAATGAACAATACGCCTCGGAGAGTCTAAAGTAATAAAATGTAGACTCCAGGTGGTATTAAATGAAAAATACGCCTCGGAGAGTCTAAAGTAATGAAATGTAGACTCCAGGTGGTATTAAATGAACAATACGCCTCGGAGACTCTAAAGTAATAAAATGTAGACTCCAGGTGGTATTAAATTTGACGAAAGTGAGGTTTAGATAGGGTTCCAATGATAGTAGAATGAGGGTATTTGAACAAGGATTGGCATAGAAATTTGTCGACTGTCAATATCATTGATATTTAAGATGTAATACGCTTGGGAAAAATGACCTTGGAGTAGGTCTTACATCATACCATAAAGGAAATTTTTGATAGTACTATGACCTAATCAAGACCTAACAGGCCCAAGTTTTAACAAAAACAGGAAGTAAACTAAAGTTTTACATAGCTAAGTTATATCCAAGAGAGAAAGTTAAGTAGGTTCTATCCACGACGAGAACCACTAGAATGAGTCCTTGATCCTGTCAGACGGCGCTCCAAGTCTCGCATGCGCCTATCAGACATTGACTGCCTAGCCCTAAGTTCCCGAACTTCAACTTGGGATGCAGCTAGCTGATGCTGCAGGGTCTCATTGGTTATCCTAGTCCTTTCCATAACTCCTTCGAGTTGGCGTATGCGGACCGTGTTAACGCCAGAGTTGGCGTCAACTTCCATGACTCGGTCGATGGCTGCTCGACCTTGCTCAACATTTCAAGCAATCCTACGGACCATGATGGGGAGGATTGGATCAGCTGAGCCTCCCTCGCTTAGCTTGTAAAAGCTTCAGTCCCCATTATACGGTATGGGCTGACCTTGCTCGTTACTCCAACGGCTCAAGTTTGTTGCCCAAAAGGGTGTGGGACCTTGGAAGGCTGGTCTGGGGTTAGGGTTCGGGTTTAGAGCCCCTTGTGGAAGGTTATTGACTTCTGGCTCGGAGTCAGAACTGTCAAAAAAACCTTCAGCATGGTAATCATCCAAAGGGATTGGATGATCATCTTCTGGCTCTTCTTCAAGCCATCCAGCATTGCCTTCGTTTGGGAGGTAAGGGTCGCCGTAGGGATGGAATCCAGCCATGTTATCTACGCAAGAAAAGGGATATAAGAAGTAACTAAAATAGACGTACTAATTAGGTAGTTATAAGATGATCTTTATCACTTACTTCAATACTTGTTTAGTGCATACCAGTTATATGTAATCAAAACAGGATAGACCTTCGAATAAGCGACCCTAACTCGAAACCCACAACCAAACAAGGAACAGGGAGTAGAGCAAAGATCACAGATTCTAAGTCTATGACATCCTGGTTACATATAACCTTAGTGTATCCACTTAGCAACTATTGACCTACTGATAAAGACCTTTTTAGTTTTCACATAAGTAAATTACTGTAACACAAAATAGTCCTATAGTATTTTAAGTTTATGTTTTGTTCTAATGTTTTCGTTGTAGTATTGTTGGTAAGTTTTTAGACTTGTTGCAACCTCACAACCACCCTTAGGCGCATGCTAGTCACTCCTCATATAATATAGTTGATCAGGCTATATCTTCCCAGTGTTGACTATATGTCTCTAAGTCTAATTGTGCTGCCCAACAATCGTAATACTTTTGTTCTGTCCTAGTGACACTGGTTTTAGCATGAATGCAGGTAACTATACTTAGTTAAATATTTTATTATTTAAAAGTATAGACTCTTGGTCAGAGTGTTTTAATCCCGGTGCATTTATAGTTTGTATATCTTTTATGGGTTGATATAGTCGATTCACTATAAACAATGCTCTCATACCAATCTTTCACACACCAAAACCGGAATGGCGGAAACGTTCTGGGGCGGAGGACTCCATGTATAGTATCACAACAATGAATAGTAGTAAACAAACAACAACATCATCCATTGCAATAATAATAAAATTTAATACAAGTGTGTTCTGTGATAGTTATAAGACACTAAAATGTAAATCAAAATAAGAGATGGGTCTTGAACGAGCTCCATCTTCTCAAAACCTGGCATCGGTACCTATCTACTGATGACCTGAGAATACAAGTTATTTTGAAAGAGTTTATCAGCATTAAAGCTGGTGAGTTCATAAGTATTTTAGTGTCATTGTTTGTTATGAAATTGTTTGTATGTGTTTGATGTATAAGTTTGTTAATCTTTTGTAAATGTTTGCAATTGTTTGTATCTCCTAGAAAATCCTATATTTTCTACTAAACATAGCCTTCAACCAAGGCATCAAATGAAATGTATGTTTGACTCTTGTAAGAGTGTCTATTTTCCCAAGTATGACTATCATTAACTAAATATAGTTATACATTAATGAGTATGTGATAAGATCACAAAGTAAATGTAATAGGGAAAATAATGTTTTACCTCAGCAGTGACACTGCTGGTTATAAAGTGATAAAATACAGACTCCAGGTAGTATTAAATGTACAATACACCTCAGAGAGTCTAAAGTAATAAAATGTAGACTCCAGGTGGTATTAAATGAACAATACGCCTCGGAGAGTCTAAAGTAATAAAATGTAGACTCCAGGTGGTATTAAATTAACAATACGCCTCGGAGAGTCTAAAGTAATAAAATGTAGACTCCAGGTGGTATTAAATGAAAAATACGCCTCGGAGAGTCTAAAGTAATGAAATGTAGACTCCAGGTGGTATTAAATGAACAATACGCCTCGGAGACTCTAAAGTAATAAAATGTAGACTCCAGGTGGTATTAAATTGACAATACGCGTCGGAGAGTCTAATTGCCTTTAATCTCAAGTCGGTTAATTAAAGGTTTAAATGTGAACTCGTATGTAACCATGCTGATCGGCGACTGAATAAAAGATGACCCTCCGGTGTCATGTGTAATGAGGTAACATTTTTTCACCCATTGGCCTTATCGGCTGGGACTGTAGCTAGCAGTCAGGGTGTGGGAGTGTCTGTCCCGTATAGATCTATACACAAGATGCCCGCTCTCCCTCCAGGAGACTCTGGTTACAAATTGATACAACACAGTGTTCTTGTATCCTTAAATGATATGTCACATTGTTTTATCGTAAAACAATGTTTGTATAGTAAGTCATAATGTAGAAATGTTCTTTCTGTACTAATGTATAGTATACTCTCCTAGTTTCTCATAATAGTATATATTGACTCATGTATGAACTGACTCTTTGTATGTTTCGTTGTTCTAGTAATAGTATTAGTAACTCCCTAAACTATACCTATTATAGTTTACTAAAAATGTTGATTGTATGAATGAACATGTTTGTATACCTTTGCTACCCAAAGGCATTGAACTTAATGAAGGAACCTTTATATCTATATACATATACATAATATATAACTAAGATTCAAACGACCTTCGGACAGACATCTGATACCCTAAGTCCACAACCAAACAAGGAACAGGAAGTAAGGTGAGCTATCAGTCTTAAGTCCTTTCAATCCTACTTATATAACTATATCTATATAGATACACATTGTACAACATATAAGTTTAAAAGACAAAGAAGTTTTGTAAGACCTTTTGAGGAGCTTAAATATGTATTGAAGACTTGATGTTATTTCATAAAACGATTTGACAGCAGTTTGGCATATAGAAACAAGTTTGATAAACAGTTTAACATGTAAAAGAGTTTGACAAACATTTTGAAGTAGTTTTTTTGGTAACACTGATTGAAAAGTAAGTAAATCCATATGTTTGAGAAAACAGCTAACAGCGTAGTAAAATCCATTTGTTTGATAGTTATTAATCACATGTGATTGATATAATAACTTTAATGTTTCAACTTGTATCCCCCCCCCCCCCCACAAAGCATTTAAAATCATTTAAAAGGTAAATTAAGGGGGTATGAACTCACATGTAGTGAGTGGTTTGGATGGACGAACGGTATAGGATGCTAAGTGTCAAGTGAATACTTGAGCACACACACAGATCGATTTAGAGGCTATTAGAGTTGATTTTGGACCAAAACACTAGTGTGTGTTCTTGGTGTTCTTGAAGATAATTTTGAAGATTGGAATGAAGAACTCGATGATACTTGAGAGAGAATGGAAGTTTTCTTGACTTTTAAAGGAAGGAATGATCAAAATGATCATGAAATATATATGTATAAGGGAGTTTTCGGTCACCTTGACCGAAAACCCAAAGATCATGACCGAAAACTCCTTTTTGAGGAGGTTTTCGGTTTGCTTCATGACTAGAACTTCAACCAATTCATCCTAACACTGATTCCTTTGATGTACTAAGTTTAGAATACTCGAATAGACTCCAAATAGTGCTAAAAGATTGCGAAAAAATGAGTCTAACCTTGATTGAATTGATTACTATATAATATTAAAAATTTCGGGTTGTCGCACGCGCCTACTCTCGGAAGTGGACATGAACTTCCTATCATTTCCCTCAGACCTTTGATGTACTAAGTTTAGAATACTCGAATAGCTCGTATGGATCCCGAAGTTCACATGAACTTCCTATCATTTCCCTCAGACCGCAGTACCATTCACTGCAATTCTGAACCGCAGTTAGACCAATTGCCTCTGATCAAATGTCCCACAAAGAAAACAACTTAGACTTATGCTGCGGTAGTCCAATCTTCCTTACCGCAACCCACTGTCAAGAGTTCAGTAACCATTCAGCCAATTCATCATGAGTTACCTATAGAAAATTTCGAGTATGCTCAATGCTCCCAGAATCCTGAACCTTCTAGTTCAAATGAATTCAGTCCTCGTATTCAAAAGCAATCTAATGGATCTAAGAAACCGCAGTTGAATCTCAATGATTGCGGTTCTCCAAAAACTCAGGCAAAAATGGCCTTCAAAGAGGAATTTCAATCTCGTGGTAAAAAGCGGGAAATTTTTCCAAAAAACAAGAGACAAATCAAAATTCGAAACCCAAGAGTCCAGAAAAACTTGTTTTCTCAAATTACTTTTCTAAAAACTCTGCAGTCAAGAAAACCAACAAAAAAGGATGTATAGTTCCTAAAACCTTTTCAAACTCTTCTGACACAACCCAAAAGAAAGTAAAGTCTTTTCGAAGCAATGGTTTTCAGATTTATTCCTCAGATGATCCAAAATGGAAGTGGATTTTATCAACTCCAACACTTTTAAAGTCACCTTAAACTTTTAAGAAATCACATCCTAGGAAATCTACACGTGCTCACACACTCTCAAATCGTACTTTTCCAAATTCCAAGAGCACCGCTGTCAAAACTCCCACTTCTTGGACTAGTCACAAAACTATTCCCACACCCTTCAGACCGCTGACCAAGCAGAATGTCCGAGTAAATGATAAAAATCTTTCATGTAAATGTCATTGTCAAAAGGGATCATCTCCAGTCAAATCTCGCACTTTTCAAAAACCTCGTAACTTTTCCAAATCTCACAACATTTCAAAAGTTCACAAACACCCAGGTTTAGGTCTCAAGATTGACATAAAACCTGTCCCTGCAACCTCGGTTCATGCATCTTTGAAAAACCCACCAGTCGCCTCGGACTCCAGACTTGTTTGGGTGCCCAAACTAACCGTGTAATTTTCAGGCAATGTGCAAGGAGGATCAAGAATAGGAGTGGTTAATAGATAGTGCCTGCTCCTTGTACATGACTGGAAGGTTAGAGTACCTTCGATATTTCAGGCCTATTTGCAATGGTGGAAACGTCACATTCGGCAACAATGCGAATGGAATAATCCGTGGCTACGGTGTACTTACAACAGGAAACTTCTCTATTCAAAAGGTTGCTTACGTAGAAAGCCTTAAACACAATCTCATCAGTGTAGGCCAACTGTGTGAAGCAGGCCACAGGGTTGAATTTGACAACGAATACTGCTACGTAATGTCAAGCGATAGAAGCACCTGCTTGATCAAATCCAAGTCCGAATGGACCATGTATCCTTTGGACGTTTCTCTGATCACTGGGAAACCGCAACTATGCTTTCTATCCAAAGCAGTATCTGAAGTCAGCTGCCTATGCCACCATAAGCTAGCCCATCTTAACTTCAGGTATATCGACAATCTGGTCACCGGAGAACTCGTCCAAGGTCTTCCCATTCTCAAATTCAACAATGACATGCTCTGCTCAGCCTGTGAATGTGGCAAACAATCAAAAGCAAGCCATCCTATGGTGATTGATTCTTCAATTTCTGAACCACTGGAACTCTTACATATTGATCTCTGCGGTCCATCTACCGTAGCCAGTCTCCACTACAAAAAATACATACTGGTTATAGTTGATGACTTCACTCGTTTCACTTGGGTCTTCTTCCTGAGACTCAGATCCGAAATTCCGCAGATGCTGATCAATTTTATCAAAGAAATTGAACTTCAAATCAAATTACCAGTACACCGCATCCAAAGTGATAATGGAACCGAGTTCACTAATCATCTTCTAAATAGTTTCTTGGTTTCAAAAGGCATCAGTCACAATTTCTCATATCCCTACACATCGCATCAGAATGGAGTAGTAGAGCGAAGAAACTGAACTCTGGTAGAAGCACCTAGATCTATGCTCAACTTTGCACACCTTCCTCTCTACTTCTGGGCCGAAGCAGTGGCTACAACATGCTCTATTCAAAACCGAAGCATTGTCTGTAAGCGTCTCAACAAAACTCCATATGAGGGCCTTAACAACCGCAAGCCAAATGTCAGATTCTTTCACATCTTTGGGTGTAGATGTTTTGTGATCAACAACAAGGATCATCTAAACAAATTCGCACCAAAGTCGGATGAAGGCACTTTCCTTGGCTACTCAACAAACAAAGTAGCCTATAGGGTTCTCATCAGACGCATGAGACTAATAGTGGAAAGCTTCGACGTCAAATTCGATGACTATTACGTCCGCAACACTGCTCCTTCAGATGAAACCGAAGCAATGCTGGAAAGTGATATCCCAACCTCCTCAGGTCCTCTAAACATAGTTTAAGTAAACTATGATGATCTTTTCGACCCCGTAGAGACTGCTCAACTCTCTGAAGTTCTTGTGTCTCCAGAATCTCAACAACAGCATGCCGAAGTTTCTGGACCGACTTTATCCGATGATGTGTCACTCAATACTTCCACCTCGCCGGTTGAGGTGGAAAGCTCCACTCCGGATCAAGTGACAACCATCGAGGTTCTAGTAGCTGAGGAAACAGCTCCGGTCCCTATCCGCAGAATTACTCTTCCATCAAATGTCTCCTCAGATTCAGACGACGAAGATATAGAAAACATTGACATAGAAACCGATCCAAGGGTTATCACTCTCTCAACAATCCAGGGGGAACCTTCTCAGGTTCAAGGGGAACTCCCATCCGCAACCCAGGGGGAACCTCTCTCACTTGCTCAAGAAAACTCTGATCCCATTTTCCCAAACCAAGACAATTATGCGGGCTGCTCAAAAATCCAGGGGGAACTGTCGTCTTCTGCCGCAGAGTCTTCAGATATTGAAGACATTACATCCACCGCAGCTGATGATCGTCTTCAACCGTGTCTACATGTATGGACAAAGGACCACCCACTAGGACAAATCATCGGCAACCCGTCCGCAGGTATTCAAACTCGATCCTTAAGAAATTTATTTGATCATTGTAACTATGCAACATTTATGTCTTCGGTCGAGCCCAAAACCATCAAAGAAGCATTAATGGAGACCGACTGGATAACTGCAATGCAAGAGGAATTGGAAGAGTTTAAAAGAAACAAAGTGTGGCAACTCATTCCTAAGCCAAAAGGTCACACTATTGTTGGTACCAAATGGGTGTACAAGAATAAATTGGATGAATCTGGTGCGGTCGTCCGAAACAAAGAGAGACTAGTCGCTAAGGGGTATAGTCAACTTGAAGGTGTTGATTATGATGAAACATAAGCCCCAGTAGCCAGGATGGAGGCCATTCTCATCTTCTTAGCATATGCCGCTCATAAGAATATTAATGTACATCAAATGGATGTAAAGAGTGCCTTCCTGAATGGTGAATTGAAAGAGGAGGTTTACCTTCAGCAACTTCCGGTCTTCGAATGTCTTGAATTCCCAGATCACTGCTACAAGCTTGCAAAAGCAGTTTATGGTCTAAAGCAAGCACCAAGAGCGTGGTACGAGACTCTCTCCGAATTTCTTGTCTCGTCCGGGTACAAAAGAGGAGTTATTGATCCCACTTTATTTAGAAAGGAAAATGGTAATCACCTTATGCTTGTACAAATATATGTAGATGATATCATCTTCGGATCAACTGATCAGGGGATGGTGAATGAATTTGCAAAGCTCATGACGAAAAAGTTCCAAATGAGCATGAATAGAGAGATTAATTTCTTTCTAGGACTTTAAGTGAAACAAGTCCCTCAAGGGATATTTATCCATCAAGAGAAATACACCTCTAAACAACTAAAGAAATACTCAATGGACAACTGTTCCTCTGCCAAGGTCCCTATGGCCTTCGGATATAAGATTTCTGCTGATCCTTCTGGAGAATCAGTAGACCACAAAACTTATAGAGGAATAATTGGCTCTCTGATGTACCTCACCGCAAGCCGACCAGACATTGTCTTTGCAACAGGAGTATGTGCAAGATACCAATCCGATCCGAAAGTATCTCACATGACCGCAGCAAGACTTTAGGCCTTTGGTATCCCGCTGGGAATGACTTCAGCCTACAAGCATTCACCGATGCGGATCATGCTGGATGCAGATTGGACAGAAAAAGCACATCCGGTGGCTATCAATTTCTTGGTGGAAGACTCGTCAGCTTCTCATCAAGGAAACAAAACTGTGTCTCACTATCTACCGCAGAAGCTGAATATGTAGCCGCAGCCAGCTGTTTTTCACAAGTTTTGTGGATGAGAACACAACTTATGGACTACAGATACAGGATGCTGCGGATACCGATTTACTGTTACTCAGAGAGTGCGATAGCAATTTACCACAATCCAATTCATCACTCTAAGACGAAGCATATTGAATTACGGTATCATTTCATCAAAGACCACATTCTGAAAGGTAACATTGAACTAATTTTTGTTAACACTCATGAAGAGATTGCTCATGTATTCACAAAAGCACTTGACTCTACAAAGCTCAACAGTTTCTTACAAATATTAGGAATGATGAATTTGGACCCGCGGTTTTTTTTTTGAATTGATAGGTACCGCATACCATCTCTGGTCCCCAATGCGGTCCTAACAAAATATATCTATCATACATGGTTTCAGTATACTTTGTGTACCGCAACCATATATCATACCTATATTTCTATGGTCCATATTGTTTGTTATTTCGGATCTTGTTCAAAGTGTTTATCTCAGTTCATTCTACCGCAGTCAGAGAACCATCCACCACAATGAAAAATCTCTCAGCATTGATGTATCAATCCGCAATGACTGACCAATCGGCAGTCACATTGCCTCAAGCAACTTTAGGGCAATCTTTGAAGATCATTCCTCCTATAATGAGTCTATTTGACTCATGATCAAGTTCATCACCAATCACCCACTGTTTGGACCATTTGATTCCTTCATTGATGTCGTTCCAATTTCAACACTCTTCAAATGTGCATTCTCGGTGTATCGTCCCCTCAACAATCTGCAAGAAGTTCATCTGAACTTGATGGATGATTCCTTGGTCATCTTGACCAAAGACAAGTTTCTGAATGCAATAAACCTACTGGTTCATCCCTCTACCAAGTTCATCTCTCCCAGTGTGACGGAAATTATCTCCTCACTCTACCAAATGGGTTACCAGAAGAAGCTGAAGGAGATTGGGGAGTTCAAGAAAAAACCAACTCCATGCGGTCTGGTAGTTCGTCTGTCACTATGTGATCCGTAGTCTGTCTGGAAGAACCGGAGGCATTGATAACATGGGCCTCAAACTGCTGGAGCTCGTCTAGAGTATCTTCACAGGCCACGACGTCAACTACGGTCAGATCTTATAGGATGACTTCCTTCAATACATCCCTAAGGAGAATCCAAGGGCAAATCCTACCGAACTCACTTTTGCAAGGTTTTGGTCCTTATGCATCTCAAACCTTCACCGCGATGCGAAGATCAGCATGGGCAGTGACATCACTTTCTTCGTCACTCGCGATATCAAAAGGTACCCTCCCTCCAAAAATCAATCTGTTTTTGGACCTCTAACACGTTTACCCATTAATATTTTGACTACTGTTGGCCTTAAGACTAAAATAATCACTGATCACATTGAGGCTACGGAAGGTATTGACCCATACCTTTCTACCCCGCCTCTTCCCCACGAGAATATACTTGCTCCTACCCCACCCCGTGATCCTGCACATACCGCAGCTCCATCCTCCAATACTCTCTCTCATCTTCCATTAGCCCAAAGGCTCAAGAAGCTTTCGTCAAGAAAAACCTCTAGAGGGAAGTCAAAGAGAAACACTCCATCCAAAGAAGTCGAACCATCCAACAAACGTAAACTCAGACACGTTGTCTCTTAAGATGAAGACTCTGATCCAGTTCAGACCCCCACAGTCAATGTTTCAGATGAGTATGATGATGATTCAGTCCCCATCCTTGTTATCAAGAAATTGAAAACCAACCAAAGTTCTAGCCAAATGCGTGACCGGATTCATACTGAAGTGTCTCAAAAGACTCCAGTAATCCTTGGGGTCCCCGCAGGCCCATTTGCTTCAACCCTTCCTAGCCACTCAGACACAGTAAATGTGTCTGCTTCATCCAAACTTGGACTCTCCCCCAGCTAAATCCTAAGAGGATTTAATTGGTTCTTCTCGCCCTAAGGTCTCCAGGGCTTCCAAACTTCATTTCTTTCAGGAACAGGAGTTGCGCTCCATACTTGACTTTGTACTCAAAACACTTGATACACCTACCCAACCACAGGATAATTCTTCAGTCCTTGCCAGAACTGAGCCGAGGCCAAACTTGACTACGGGTCAAGGAGACCGAGGAAGCTCAGGAAATCCTACTCTGCTTACCTCACAAACAGGTGGTTTAGGCACGGTGAGCACAAATGTGCAAGGATTCATGAACCCGAGGGACACCTCGGTGCAAAATCATGGTTTTGACGGTTATGAATCTGTTGATACCTTTACTCGGGATCGTCCCACTACCGAGTCTGGTATCGAGAAATATGAAGCTTTTCGCAAGGCTTTTCAGGCTCGAAAAGATAGGAAAACACAGCAGCTTCAGCAAAAAGAAAATGAAATTCAAATGGTGGCTAAGTACTGGGCAGATGCAATCAACAACGCCAACACCGTAGCCAACATTCTCAAAGTTCAAGAATTGATGACCGCAATGGTTGAGACCATCCGCAAAGATCAGTCCATTCCAGATGGTGTAGGACCATCCAACCTCCCTCCAACAAATACTGCTCATGATTCTCAAGATGATGGAACCGCAATCGAGGTCACCCAACCGGAACGATCAGATGATGTGATAATGATCTTTGACGAAGAAGAAGAATCAAGCGGATCCCAACATTCTACTTCAAAGCCCAAGGAAAAGAAGAAGAATAAAAAAGTGGTTGTTTCCGGGAAAGAATTTCTAAGTCTGCAAAACAAGGTCGATCAGATATTAGGCGCAGTAAAATCCAGCCAACCGCAACCTGAAGATATGCATGGACCGCAATCCCTGATTAACAGGATAGAACGTCTGGAAGCAAGAGAACGAATTGTTGCTGAGATAATCTCTCTCAAGGTTGAAATGGGTATCCGAGCCCTGGACATAAGCCGCAAAGCAGATGATCAACAATTTATCACCACTACGGAGCGACTCATCACAGAAGTGACTGCAATCATAACTGAGCTTCAATCTTTCATTGCAGGCCATGATGCTCATTCAAAGAAGCTTGTTGAGGAAACTCACAATGCTTATGAGTTCGCTATTTCAGTCCTTGAATCAACCATCAACAACCTCGGACGCTCCTTATCCTCCAACTTCCATGGCCAGGAGATTCTCAGATTTACAAAGGAGATTCACAAATTTCTTTTCAACAATGCGATCCCCACCAATCAACAACTCGGTGAGGCTATCAAATCTCAGTTCACTAAAGTTTGTGCCAAAATTGATGGTCTTAAGCAATGGCTTGAGGAGGAACCCGGTGTTCCTTCCTCAAGAGGGGGAAGTGAAGACCATGGCTCAGACCACATTTCACCTCAACAATCACATCCACATCAACATTTACAAACTCCCATCACTTCGGTCAGCATCCAATTCTTTCAACACTTATCACTCAACACAAGGTTCCTACCCCACAACCTTCCCCGCAACCATCTCCACAAAAGAAAACTCTCATGCCCTCTCCTCAGAAAAGTCCAATTCAATCCCCTCGTCAGTCTCCAGTTCAAGACACTCAACATCTTTCTTCATATCATCCGGAGACTCCCCCTCATCTCAGCAACTTAACCCCAGAAATGTCATCCGAAAACTCCTACGACTCTCCCAAAACCAAACAAAAGAAAGCTGACTGGAGAGCAGCTAAATTTGCAGAATTAATATGGAGAGATCACGGATTCGACATCACTCTGGATAAATCCCTTGTCAATTCCTGGGTTAATCCCATCAGAGTATTACTCGATGATGACTACAAGCCCTATCTCACCTTTGTGGAACCTCCAGCAGACGGTTATTGGGACATTCCCATCTCTCCCAACGCAATGTTCTTTACCGTTTTTGAATCTTTTGACCGCAACCTCTTAGATGATCAAAGTTTGCCACTGGAATTTGAAAGACTTAACAGATTCCATGCCAAGCATGGATCTGCAATCGAGAAAATCAGGTCAAACGACAGACCCACTGTAGTCAAAAACTACAAGCCCAGAAAATTCATGAAAGCAGAATTCATCCAATATACTCTCACCAGAAGAAATTCAGACTACATCCGAACCCAAGCTGATTTCCCTTGCATGAACCTAGAGGAAATCTTCCTGATTGCAAAGGTATTTTAGAACAAGTTTGAAAAGCACCCAAAGATGAAGACTGCGTATTAAAGGGCATGTACCTTTCTAAAAGACACTATGTGTGACTTTGTAAAAATTGACGCGGACATCCACCATCACTTGCTCAGAAGTTCAACCTTCATCCTCTTGAAGCAGCTCCGGTCCTGACTGAAGGCTTTCAAGAAAGATACCTCAGAGTAATTTTCAAACGTCTAAATGATGATACAAAATACTTCATTTCAATGACTGCCATAAACCGCATGACCCGGAAGCAATTAGAGATCACTCAAAATGCAGTCAACAAATCAAAACACACAACTGCTGAAGTAAAGTTTGAAATCTCAAGAAGAATTGTATGGCTTAAGGAAGTCAGGAAGTTCTGGTGGATTCTCATCAAGTTTCTGAAGCTCGACAAATGAAAGGAAAGTTAAAGAGGTCACTTAGGGGGATATTGTTGAAACATAAAAGTAACCCTCTTCAACTTGAAGAGATCCGAAGCTATCAACTAGATCCGCAGTCATGCTCCACACCGTAATCAAGAACTGCTTCCACAGTTGAATTCATCAAGCATAGCTTTAGTTTTATCTATTTTATGTCTTTCCATTCCTTTGTCCAGTGTGCCTTTCATTGCCACCTTATACAGATTTAACTTTGAAATCTTCGAGACTCTATAAATAGAGTTCTCTTATTCTGAATGAACACATCTCTCAATTATCTCTATCTTGAATATCATATTCTATTTACTCTCTCACTCTCTCATATCAAAAGATCTTCACATCCTAATACTAAGATCGTTATCTCTTTGGAGCAAGTCAGCTTGACTTAATCACTAAGCTTGATCTCATTTACTAACTTGGATTGTCCACAATCCTTGTTAAGAATCAGCTTATAGTGTCTTCTTGATATAATACTTGTTGTCATTTATATTTCCTTATATTTCCTCACCTAATTATCTAACTATCTAACTTATTATTATTGTTGAGCTTTTATGATCCACTGAGTTAAACTTCATTCCGCATTATTACTTGTTATAACGTTTGTTCAAGTGTGTTACTCAAGTTTTTCTCTCAACAATAACTCCTAAGCAGCAGCTCAAAAGTCCGATCATCGAATCATGCGATCGAAATCCATTTCTTCGTGATCAGACTCAGCCTGCTCTTTCTTGTAGCTTCCTTTCTTTTCTTCGATCCTACAAAAACATCAAAATGCAATCTTGTCGCATCATGTATTAAGAATCTATAAACAGGAACTTAATAGAGTTAGATAATGGACTTACTTGAAGCAGAGTCAAATATTTTGACTTTACCATCCTTGTGGTCCTTCAGGTAGATACGGCAGCTTCGCAACCAATGCCCCTGCTCTTGGCAATAGAAGCAAATAGACTCTTTCGGAATGGTACATGGGACAATCTCAGACTGTCCCTTTCCCTTGGAAAGAGAAATCTATTCTGGACTTCCAATGTTTTCATTGTCATTGTCCATGGAAGTTTGGGAAGTAGATCTTCCAATCAAATTTGCTTTACCAGTGTGCCAAATCATTGTTGATTCAACATCAATTAGCAAATAGGTAAGATCGATAAGGGACATGTCGCGGTCTGTCATATAGTAATCTTTAATGAACTCACCATATGACTCAGGTGGTGATTGAAGAACCCAGTCAACAACCAACTTCCTTCAGACAACGACTCCTAACATTCCCAGTCTGTCAATGTGTGACTTCATCTCGAAGACATGTGCACACACAGACCTTCCATCTTTGTGTTTGCTTGCCAATAGGGTTTGAGTGACCTTTAACTTTTCAGGTCGACGAACATGTGGGTTTGGGAGAACTATTGGAGGAGGTGGAAGAAGTGAAGTATGATTTCTGGGAACATCATCTTCATGAGGAAAGCTTTTTCCAAAAGATTCGGGAAGACCATAGTTATCTGAACTAGACATCTTCAAGGGAGAAATTCAAGTTAGTTAATTTAAGACCTTAATATAACACCCAAAATGAAATATTAAGGCTAGGACCCAACACAATATTTTACAATTCGGAAGAGGGATGCTGTCACACCCCGAAACCGATGGCGGAAACGTTACGGGGCGGAGGACGTCATGTGTAGTATCACAACAGTTGTATCAAAGTAAGCGAAGTAAACACAACCATTACATTATAATAAGAATATTTACATTGTTGAAAGCATGGTTTATACATAACAGCATATATAGCAAAAGTAAAAGACGTGACTTCAGAATGTTACGTCTTCTCCAAAAGTTGACAGGAGTACGTGTCTATTGATGCCCTGAGAATACAAGCAGTTTTAAAATATCAACATAAAGCTGGTGAGTTCATAAGCGTTTAGTTCTGGTGAAAGAAATGTTTCTTTGATCCTTTGAAAAATGTTTCCCAAGAAAATCCTATATTTTCTTATGAAAGAGGTTTGATTATCCATTAGTTATATGTTAAACAGCCTGATTACGAAAGGTTAAGTTATCCCAGGAAAATCCTATATTTTCCTTAAAAGTTGATAGTTGGTTATCGATTCTGAAAATGAAGTGTACAAGTATCTACCATACTTGTATCGTTAGATGTAGTTTCCTTGAAAAACCCTGTTTACTCTCTGTGAGATGTATTAGCCTTATTACATAAATAAAACTAATAAAGATGTAGGTAGTGAACTAGATCCTAAGGGTATCATCAATACCCTCTAGTAATCAAATCGGTTATTACTTTGAGGTTAGTTCACTTGATTCATTATTACCAAAGTAAATCTCTGTTATCTAGGTTGCGAGTTTTATAACCATACATTAAACTGGATATGGCACGTAACGGGGCCAGTATCTTTTATGACTTTGTCACCCCAGGCATGGCTGCCTAACTGTAGCTAGTAGTTTAGGTGCGGGATAGTCAGTCCCGTATAGATCTATACACAATAGTCATGCTCTCCCTACAAGAGATTCTGGTTATAAGAGTTAGTCCTACACTCACAAAATCCGGTGGAGTGTTACCAAGGACGTGTCTCCAATCCTAAAATAACAAACTTACAAGTAATAGTACCAAAAATCCTGTTTATGGTTTGTATAAATCCTTTATAAAATATCACATTTTATGATAAGATTTACAAGTTCCTTGCTTTAGTTTTGAAAACTGTTTCTACGAGTTGATTTCTTAATCGATTGGTAAAACGGTTTTCTGAGTTAAAAGCATACTGAACATATAATTATTTTAAACAAAATAATATACTTGAGCACAAGTTTCCTTGTGCTTTTGCTTGTATCCCCCCCTAAAAACATGAAAAACTCAGAAAAAGTGTAGGGGTATGAACTCACCTGAAGTGAGTGATGCGAATGTAAGATCGGAAAAAGGATGCTAAGTGTCAAGTGAAGACTTGAGCACACGTGGATCCTATTTAGCAAATAAAGACACATATATGAATACAATTAGTGTTTACTCAACTAATCAGGTAAAGAATAACACTTTAAGGACTAAGAAATCCTTAATGGAAGTGTTACAATCACTTAGGATTGCATAAGGGGGTTGTAAAGCCACTTAAGGGAAGTTTTCGGTCCAAGTGGTTTTTCGGTCCATGGAGGGTTTTCGGTCCATGAAGGGTTTTCGGTCCATGAAGGTGACCGAAAACTCATGATGTTTGGTGCATGTGGTGATTTTTCAAGGGCTTTCAAACATGCATAGGGGTTTTAAGTTTTATCCGAAGCTTTAAGTGAGTTTTAAGGTCTTAAAGGCACCTTTCTTTAGGGTTTTCGGTCTAAGGAGATGCACTAACCGAAAACTCCTTTTGTTCTTGGAAAATGACGATTTCAAGGGCCTAAATCAAGTATCCTTACTAGATAACAAGTATAGGAGATAGATACTTACAATATGGAAGCAAAGAAGGGTGTTTTCAGCCCAAAACACTAGTGTGTGTTCTTGGTGTTCTTGAAGATTAAACCCAAAAGATGAAGTTAATGTATGAAATCGAAGGGTGTTACTAGTTAGGAAGATCTAATAACAAAACAAGGGGAAAGAAACACTTACATTTTCGAGAATTTGAAGATCAAAGTGAAGAACTTGATGATACTTGAGAGAGTTTTCGAGTTCTAGACTGGTGGAAAGGGAAAGAATGATCAAAATGATCATGAAATATATATGTATAGAGGAGTTTTCGGTCCCTTGACCGAAAACCCAAGGATCTTGACCGAAAACTCCTTTTTGAGGAGGTTTTCGGTTTGCTTCATGACTAGAACTTCAATCAAGTCATCCTAACACCGATTCCTTGGATGTACTAAGTTTAGAATATTCCGTTAGTCCAAAAATAATATTGACGTGAACAGAAATAAATCCGAATTGATTTATTTAAACGCAAAGTCTTTCCCAAACTATCAAATTTGACGGAATTAAGTAAAAACTCGAATTTGATTAACGGAAATTGATTAAGGATAACGGAAAAAAGTTCTGGGTTGTCACATCATCCCCCCGTTAGAGGGAATTTCGTCCCGAAATTTGAACAGAGAATATAAATCATGGATTAGAAAAGAGATGTGGATACTTCTGTTTCATCTGATCTTCGCGTTCCCAAGTGAATTCAGGTCCCCGCTTGGCATTCCAGCGAACCTTCACTATCGGGATGCGACTTTGTTTCGTTTGTTTGATCTCTCTATCCATGATTTCGATTGGTTCTTCTACGAAGTTCAGATTCTCGTTGATTTCAATTTCGTCGAGAGGAATCGTAAAGTTTTCGTCGGATACACATTTATTAAGATTCGAAATGTGGAATACTGGATGAATGTTGCTAAGTTCTTGCGGTAAACGAAGTTTGTAGGCTACGGGACCGATCCTAGCGAGGATCTCGAAGGGTCCTATGTATCTTGGATTTAGCTTTCCACGCTTTCCGAAGCATATCATGCCCTTCCAGGGTGAGACTTTTAGCCGGACACGGTCTCCAATCTGGAACTCCAAGGGTTTTCGTCGTTTATCGGCGTAGCTCTTTTGTCTATCTCGTGAGGCCTTAAGTCGTTCTCGGATTTGTACGATCTTTTCGGTGGTTTCGCGGATGATTTCTGGACCAGTGGGAGTATTGTCAGGGACTTGCCCCTTGGCTAGCTGCGTGTCACCCACCTCAGCCCAGCATAGAGGGGATCTGCACTTGCGACCATAGAGGGCTTCGAAAGGCGCAGCCTTGATGCTGGTATGGTAACTGTTGTTGTAGGAAAATTCAACCAAAGGAAGATGAGTGTCCCATGACGTGCCGAAATCGATGACGCAGGATCTCAACATATCTTCCAACGTCTGAATTGTTCTCTCACTCTGTCCATCAGTCTGAGGATGGGAAGCTGTGCTCATATCCAGCTTAGTTCCAATAGCTTTCTGAAGTGACTGCCAGAATCTCGAAGTGAACCTGCTATCTCGATCGGAGATAATGGACACAGGCAGACCATGCAGTCGGACTATCTCTTGGATGTAGATTCGCGTGAGTCTCTCCATTTTGAAAGTTTCTTTGATTGGCAGGAAGTGGGCGGACTTCGTCAACCGATCGACAATTACCCAGATGGCGTTGTGCCCACTTTTCACACCCCAAAACCGGAACGGCGGAATCCTTTGGGGTGGAGGACGTCACGTACAATATCACAACAATGCAAAGTAGTAAACAAGCAACAAAAATATACATCAAAATAAAAGATGAGTCTTGAACGAGCTCCATCTTCTCAAAACCTGGCACCGGTACCTGTCTACTGGTGACCTGAGAATACAACTTATTTTGAAAGAGTTTATCAGCTTTAAAGCTGGTGAGTTCATAAGTATATTAGTGTCTGTATTTGTATGAAAGTGTTTGTAAGTCTGTAATGTATAAGTTTGAAAATGTTTGTAAAAGTTTGTAATTGTTTGAACTCCCCTAGAAAACCCTATGTTTCCTACTAAAAGTAGCCTTCTACCAAGGCATCTAGTGTCTGTGTGTGTGTCTCTTGTAAGAGTATGTATTTTCCCAAATCTGACTATCATGAACCAAAAATATAGTTTTTACATTACTGTTTATTATCTGAATATCACAAATTGAATGCAATGGGAAAATGAAATAGTACTATAGTGTTGTATTAAGTAACTACTGCTGTACTAACTACCTTAAACCAATTGTTATTTAAAGTACCATGTGATCGGCCTGTATCCTGCTACCGACTAAAGAACGCGACGATGTAAGACGTCGGAAGAAATGACGTTTGGCACCCGTAGACTTGCAAGTCCCACTGTAGCGAGCAGCAAGGTGTAGGATAGTCAATCCAGTATAGATCTATACACAAACTCATACGCTCCCCACTTAAGGAGATTCTGGATACAAAAACGGTCATGACAGGTAATGTCATGCCCCATTACGTGGCTCACATAACTGTAGTAATGTTCTAGTATATGTATGTGCTAGCTGTATTGTGTGTTCTCTCCCTGTCTAGCATGTATGTATGTTCTCTCTGTATGGTATTGTTTGTTTCTCATCATAGTATTCTCTATCTGTATGTTATGTTCTCTCTGTATAGTATTGACTCATGTATGAACTGACTCTTTGTATGTTTCATTGTTCTAGTAATTGTATTAATATCTCCCTAAACTATACCTATTATAGCTTACTAGTAATGTTGTTTGAATGTATGAACATGTGTGTATACCCTTGCTACCCAAAGGTATTGAACTGAATGAAAGAAGGAACCTTTATACCTATATACATATACGTAATATATAACTAGGATTCAAACGACCTTCGGACAAATAACTTGAATACCCTAAGTCCACAACCAAACAAGGAACAGGAAGTAAGGTGAGCTATCAGTCCTAAGTCCTTTCAATCCTACTTATATCTATATAGGTACACATTTAACAGAAAATAAGTTTAAAAGAGTTTAATAAAAGTATTTGATATGTACCAGAGTTTGTAAAACAGTTTGAAGTAAAACAGTTTGATAACACAGTTTGAAAAGTAAGAAATCCACTTGTTTGGTAGTTATTAATCACATGTGATTGATATAATAACTAAAATTGTTCAACTTGTAATCCCCCCCATAAAAGCATTTAAGAACATTTAAAAGGTTAATTAAGGGGTATGAACTCACCTGTAGTGAGTGGTTTGGATGAACGGATGGTATAGGATGCTAAGTGTCAAGTGAAGACTTGAACACACATGCGGATCCTATTTAACATATAATGATACATATATGAATACAATTAGTGCTTATGACAACTAATTATTGAATTTGAACCACCTTAGGGACTAGTAAACACTTATTTTGAAGTGTTAAAAACATATATGATTGTATATAAGGGGTATATGGCTATACAAGGGAGTGTATGGTCAAATTACACACTATTTGTGTGTGTGCGGCCAGGGTGTGCGGCCAGGGTGTGTGTGCGGTGGCACACTCCCTATGGAATGTGCCAAAACGTATTTTAAGGCTTTGGGACTCATCTAGGAAGGTTTCTTACTTCATGCTTTAGCCTTATATGGAGTTCATTGCCATTTTTGGACCTAAAAAGAGTCTGTGCGGCTATACTTGGTGTGTGCGGCCGTACACATGGTGTGTGCGGCCGTACACACTTGAAGATCATATGAAATGGCGTTTTTCATGCGTATATTCAAGGGTCTTTAGCTTATAACAAGCTACTACAAGTGTATACCCGATTTAGAGGCTTAAAAGTGTAGTTAGAAGCCCCAAAAGTAGTGTGTGTTCTTGGTGTTCTTGGTGTTCTTGGTGATCTAACACAAAATAGGTGTTTTCATGGATCAAATCAAGGGAAAAGGCTAGTTAAGGTCATGTATTATCTATTCAAAGGATGAATCACTCACTTGATTTAAGATTGAAGTGAAACTTTGGATGATACTTGAGAGAAAACGAGTTCTAGCTTTGAAGAAGTGGAAAAAGTGTTCAAAATGACTAAGTGTTGAATATATAGGTAGGAGTGTGCGGTTGGGATGGGTGTGTGGCCGCACACACCTTGTGTTGGTGTGTTTGGCTCAATTGCAAGATGTTACACTCACAATACTCATCCCACGACTCATACCTTGATTATACAAGGTTTTAACCACTCTAATTGACTCGAAATAGTGCTAGAAAATAGCAAAAACAAGTCTAACCTTCATTGATTTGAATAAGTGTATAAAATAAAATTTTCGGATTGTCACAGCATCCCCCCGTTAGAGAGAATTTCGTCCCGAAATTAGAGTTTAAGCCATTAAGTAGTTACAAATAACTAAGCAAAAAGATGAGGATATTTCAGTTTCATTTAATCCTCTCGCTCCCAAGTGAATTCATGTCCTCGCTTGGCGTTCCAGCGAACCTTCACTATCGGGATACGGCTTTGCTTTGTTTGCTTGACCTCTCGGTCCATGATCTCTACAGGTTCTTCCGCGAAGTTGAGGCTCCCGTTGATCTCGATCTCGTCGAGTGGAATTACAAGAGTCTCGTCGGACAGACACTTTTTCAAGTTCGAGACGTGGAAAGTAGAATGTACGTTACTGAGTTCACGAGGTAAGTTAAGTTTGTAAGCTACAGGGCCGATCCCAGCGAGAATCTCGAAAGGCCCTATGTATCTTGGGTTTAGCTTTCCACGCTTTCCAAAGCGTATTAAGCCCTTCCAGGGTGAGACCTTCAAGAGAACACGGTCGCCCACCTGGAATTCCAACGGTTTCCTTCATTTATCTGCATAGCTTTTCTGTCGGTCTCTAGAGGCTTTCAATCGTTCACGAATCTAAACGTTCTTCTCTGTCGTTTCCCGAATGATCTCTGGACCTGTGAGAGTGCTTTCAGGAACTCGTCCTTTAGCTAACTAGGTATCACCCACCTCAGCCCAGCACAGAGGGGATCTGCACTTTCGGCCATAGAGGGCCTCGAATGCAGCAGCCTTTATGCTCATGTGATGACTGTTGTTGTAGGAAAATTTGATAAGGGGTAAATGAGTATCCCATGCTTTCCTAAAGTCGATCACATAAGCTCGCAACATATCTTCCAAGGTTTGGATAGTCCTCTCACTTTGTCCGTCGGTTTGTGGATGGTAGGCGGTACTCATGTCCAGCCTAGTTCCTAGGGAACTTTGTAACGATTGCCAGAACCTCGAAGTGAATCTACTATCTCTGTCTGAGATAATGGATATGGGAACACCGTGCAGTCGTATAATCTCCCGAATGTAGGTTCTTGTAAGCTTCTCCATCTTGTATGTTTCTTTGATAGGCAGGAGATGTGCAGACTTGGTCAATCTGTCGACGATGACCCATATGGTATCAAGTCCACCCGTTGTCTTGGGCAACTTGGTTATGAAGTCCATAGTGATCCGCTCCCACTTCCATTCAGGTATCTCCGATTGCTGGAGTAATCCTGGCGGCTTCTGGTATTCGACCTTGACCTTGGCGCAAGTAAGGCATTTACTCATGAAGGTAGCAATCTCTGCTTTTATGTTAGGCCACCAATATAGTTTTTTAAGATCCATATACATCTTATCTGAACCTCGGTTGACAGAATAACGAGTGTTGTGCGCCTCGTTCATGACTAAGTCTCTAAAACCACCACGTTTCGGGGTCCAGATCCGATCCATGAGATAATAAGCTCCGCCACCCTTGACTTCCAAGTTCCTATCCATCCCTCTCAGGGATTCACCCACCATATTTTCAGGTTTCAAAGCGTCGAGCTGAGCTTCCTTAATTTGTGTGGACAAGTGTGAATGGATAGTTATAGTCAATGATTTGACTCTACGACCATAATATTCTTTTCGACTTAGGGCGTCCGCTACTACGTTGGCTTTACCCGAATGATAACGAATTTCGCATTCGTAATCACTGAGTAGCTCGACCCACCGTCGTTGTCTCATGTTGAGCTCCTTCTGGTCGAATATGTGTTGTAGGCTTTTGTGGTCTGTAAAGATTGTGCTTTTTATTCCATACAGGTAGTGTCTCCAGATCTTCAGAGCAAACACAACTGCTCCTAGCTCAAGATCGTGAGTAGTGTAGTTGACCTCGTGTGTCTTCAGCTGTCTCGAAGCGTAGGCGATGACCTTACCTCGTTGCATCAGAACACATCCGAGTCCTTGATTTGACGCATCGCAATAGACGACGAAGTCTTCTATCCCTTCAGGGAGGGATAGTATTGGTGCGGTGCATAAGGCTCGCTTAAGCGTTTGGAACGCTCTCTCCTGCTTCTCTTCCCAGTCAAAGGACACGCCCTTCTGGGTCAGTGTTGTAAGAGGTTTCGCGATGCGGTAGAAGTTCTGAATGAACCTGCGATAGTAGCCAGTGAGGCCTAGAAATTGACGAATTACTGTAGGCGTCTTCGGTACTGACCAGCTCTCAATGGCTTTGATTTTGGAAGGGTCCACGTGTATTCCCTCTTCGCTAACCACGTGCCCTAAGAATTCGACTCTTCGGATCCAAAATTCGCATTTCGAGAACTTCGCATAGAGCTTCTCCGAACGCAGCGTTTCTAAGACTAGTCGCAGATGTTGACCATGCTCCTCCTTACTACGAGAGTAGATAAGTATGTCATTGATGAAGACGATGACAAACTGATCCAAGTAAGGATGACACACCCTATTCATTAAATCCATGAATACTGCAGGCGTATTGGTTAATCCGAACGGCATCACTACGAATTCGTAGTGCCCATAACGAGTTCGGAAGGCTGTCTTCGGGACATCCTCCCCTAGCACTCGTAGTTGGTGATATCCGGATCTTAGATCGATTTTTGAAAAGAAGCTCGCCCCTTGCAGTTGATCAAATAAATTGTCAATGCGAGGCAGATGGTAACGATTTTTGATGGTCAGTTTGTTGAGGTCCCTCTAGTCGATGCACATACGAAACGATCTGTCTTTCTTCTTGACGAACAAGACTGGAGCTCCCCAGGGTGAGAAGCTTGGTCTTATAAAGCCCTTGCTGAGCAGTTCGTTAAGTTGACCGAATAGTTCTTGCATCTCTGTATGTGCTAAACGATAGTGCGATTTGGCTATGGGGGTAGCCCCTGGAACTAAGTCGATTCTGAACTCGACTTGACGTTGCGGAGGTAATCCTGGGAGTTCCTCTGGAAAGATATCGGGAAAGTCGCGTACTACTGGAATGTTCTTAATGTCTTTCGTTTCTTGGCTCACATCGACCACATGAGCAAGAAATGCGCGACATTCCTTTCGCAAGAATTTATGAGCTTGAATGCTCGAGATGATACAAAGGTTAGTGCCGGGTTTGTCGCCATAAACTACTAGAGTTTCGCCAGACGGGAGATTAAGGCGAACAGCGTTTTCATAACACATGATGTCGGCACGATGAAGACTCAACCAATCCATGCCGATAATGACGTCGAAACTTTTAATTGAGACCGGCATGAGGTCGATCGAAAATGAATGGCTATCTAGTGTTAGGGTACACCCTATGAATATACTGCTAGTGCTCTCTGTCTTTCTATTAGCCATTTCTACAGTGAACGGTTCTTTAAGTGCTCGTGATTTTTGCTTAAGTAAATGAGCAAATTTTTGGTTCACGAAACTCCTCTCCGCTCCACTATCAAATAGTATGCATGCATAAGAGTTATCGAGGAGAAACGTACCAGTGACCACTGTGGGGTCGGCAACCGCTTCCTCGTGGCCTATGGTCAGAACTCTTCCCACTCTACCGGCATTCCCTGCCTTTGGGTAGTCCCTCTTGTAGTAGCCCACCTCGCCACAACTGTAGCAAGCTTGGCCCACTCCTGCGCCAGGGACTTGGTTGAGTGGCCTCGCCGGAGCTTTGCAGAAACGGACGGTGTGTCCCTTCCTGTTGCAGTTCGAACACTGCATTTCCCGGCAGGCTCCTGTGTGGTGGAAGTTGCACTGGTTGCACTTAGGCAAGCTTCCAGCGTACTGCTTTACCGGAGCAGCAGCAGTGGCAGGTGCTATCGCAGCATGAACTGCCACGACCGGCTTCTTTTTGGCAGCCTTCTTCTTCTTCTTGTCATCCCAGAGCTTCCGCTTGGAATCAGCGGTTTTAGAAGGTTCTGAGATGGCCAGAGTTGTTGTTGCGGCCGGGGTACGAACCCCATGGTCTATAAGCCGCTGTGCCAATCGCTTGGCACTGTCGAATGTAGTGGGGTTTGAAGCCAAAACATTTCCCTGGAATGGAGGCACCATCCCCCATATGAATCTCTCTATCTTCTTCCCCTCTGTATGAACCATGTTGGGACAGAGGGCCACCAGTTCACAGAACCTGGCGGTGTAGGAGACTATGTCGGAGCCCTTCATGGTTAGGGTCCACAGTTCCTCCTCCAGTTTTTGGATTTTGCCCCTCGGGCAGTACTCCTCAATCATGAGGTCTCTCAAAGTTTCCCAGCCCATAGCATTAGCCACCACAAGAGATAGTGACTTTACATGGCTATTCCACCATGTCAGGGCTTTGTCTTCAAAGGTGCAAGCAGCGAACTTGACCTTGCTCCCTTCTGGACAAGAGCAAATTTCGAACACCGATTCGGTCTTCTCGAACCATTGCGAGAGGGCAATGACTCCGCCAGTCCCTCTAAAGGACTTGGGCTTGCAGTTAGTGAAGTCCTTAAAGGAGCACTCTCTTAAGCGCACAGGAGCTTCACCATGAGTAGATTGAATATGGATTCCTCCTCCAGTGGAACCAGAAGAATGGTATTGGGCCATGGCTGTAGCCACAGCCGCAGCTACAGCAACATTCAGTGCTGCCGTATCGATTTGAGGAGCAGGTGGTGTTACGGTTGATGGGGGATCGCGTCTTATTGATCGACGTGGAGGAATCTTTTAACTATAAGTTTAGAAAGATGTGGATATTGTTAAGAATTTAATAGGAAAATTGATGAGAATGACTCATGTACTAACTCTCCATAGCCCAACAGCACAATTGAATAGCACAATTGAATGTAGGTCTAGTACTAACAGATGATAGCATTTGGATAATAATTTCCGCGAGATTAGATATCTGTCAATAATACTGGTATTACAGATGTAACAAGTTCGGGAAAAATGACCTATAAGTAGGCCTTACATCAAAACAAGATGGGAAAATTTTGACAGAACTACGACCTAATCAAGACCTAACAGGTCTAAGATTTACAAAGATAGGAAATTAGACTAGAGTTTTTTTTACATAAACTAGGTTATATCCAAAAGAGAAGTCGGCGAGACTCTAGCGGCGACGAGAACTACTAGAGTGAGTTCTTGAATCCGACAGAAGGCGTTCTATGTCCCTCATGCGCCTTTCAGATCTTACTTGCTGAGCTCGAAGTTCCCTGACTTCAGCTTGGGTTTCAGCAAGTTCCCTCTGCAGAACTGCATTGCGGACCTGAGTCCTTTCATGAGCAGACTCTAGTTGGCGAATGTGGACTGTGTTAACGCCAGAGTTGGCGTCAATCTCCACGACTCGGTCGATAGCCGCTCGACTCTGTACGGTGTTCCGAGAAATCCTACGAACCATGATGGGTAGGACCCTGTCAGCTGAACCTCCCTTGGTGAGGTCGTAGAAGCTTCTGTCTCCATTGTAGGGAATGGGTTGACCCTGTTCCTGACTCCATCTATTCAAGTTTGTGGCCCACAAAGGTGTGGGTCCTTGAAATGTTGGACGATGGTTTGGGTTTGGGTCTTGAGCAGCTGGGGGTAGGTTGTTGACTTCTGGCTCTGAGTCAGAACCATCAGAAAAGCCTTCAGCTTCGTGATCAGCCAAAGGTATTACGTGATCATCATCTAGCTCTTCTCCCAGCCATCCAGCATTGTCGTGGTTGGGATAGTACGGGTCTCCGGGGATATGGAATCTAGCCATGATCTACGCGAGAAAAGGGATATAAGAAATAACTAAATACACAAACTAATTAGATAATTATAAGATGATCTATATCAGTTACTTCAACATTTGCGTAGTGCATACCAGTCATATGTAACCGAGACAGGATAGACCTTCGAATAAGTGACCCTAACTCTAAGCCCACAACCAAACAAGGAACAGGAAATAAAGCAAAGATCACAGATTCTAAGTCTATGATATCCTAGATACATATAACTTTAGCGTATCCACTCAGCAACTATTGATATACTAATAAAGACCTTTAGTTCTCAGATAAGTAATTATAGCAACACAAAATACTCCTATAGTATTTTAAGTTTATTTTCTGTTCTACTGTTCTCTTTGTAGTAGTGTTTGTAAGTTTTTAGACTTGTTGCAACCTCACAACCACACTTAGGCACATGCTAGTCACTCCTCGGATAATATAGTTGATCAGGCTATATCTTCCCAGGGTTGACCATATGTCTCTAAGTCTACTTGTGCTGCCCAATAATCGTAATACTTTTATTCTTTCCTAGTGAAACTGATTTTAGTATGAATACAGGTATGTATACTTAGTTAAATATTTTATTATTTAAAAGTATAAACTCTTTATCAGAGTATTTTTAATCCCGCTGTGTTTATAGTTCGTATATCTTTTATGGGTTGATACACTCGATTAACTATAAAAATGCTCTGATACCAATCTGTCACACCCCAAAACCGGAACGGCGGAATCGTTCGGGGGTGGAGGACGTCATGTACAGTATCACAACAATGCAAAGTAGTAAACAAGCAACAACATCATCCATTGCATTAATAATATAATTTAATACAAGTGTGTTCTGTCAAGTTATATAGACACCAAAAATATACATCAAAATAAAAGATGAGTCTTGAACAAGCTCCATCTTCTCAAAACCTGGCACCGGTACCTGTCTACTGGTGACCTGAGAATACAAGTTATTTTGAAAGAGTTTATCAGCTTTAAAGCTGGTGAGTTCATATGTATATTAGTCTCTGTATTTGTATGAAAGTGTTTCTAAGTATGTAATGTATAAGTTTGAAAATATTTGTAAAAGTTTGTAATTGTTTGAACTCCCCTACAAGACCCTATGTTTCCTACTAAAAGTAGTCTTCTACCAAGGCATCTAGTGTCTGTGTGTGTGTCTCTTGTAAGAGTATGTATTTTCCCAAATCTGACTATCATGAACCAAAAATATTGTTTTTATATTACTGTTTATTGTGTGAATATCACAAATTGAATGCAATGGGAAAATAAAATAGTACTGTAGTGTTGTATTAAGTAACTACTGCTGTACTAACTACCTTAAACCAATTGTTATTTAAAGTACCATGTGATCGGCCTGTATCCTGCTACCGACTCTAGAACGCGACGATGTAAGACGTCGGAAGAAATGACGTTTGGCACCCGTAGACATGCAAGTCCCACTATAGCGAGCAGCAAGGTGTAGGATAGTCAATCCAGTATAGATCTATACACAAACTCATACGCTCCCTACTTAATGAGATTCTGGATACAAAAACGGTCATGACTGGTAATGCCATGCCCCGTTACGTGGCTCACATAACTGTAGTAATATACTAGTATATGTATGTGCTAGCTGTATTGTGTGTTCTCTCCCTGTCTAGCATGTATGTGTGTTCTCTCTGTATGGTATTGTTTGTTTCTCATCATAGTATTCTCTATCTGTATGTTATGTTCTCTTTGTATAGTATTGACTCATGTATGAACTGACTCTTTGTATGTTTCATTGTTCTAGTAATAGTATTAGTATCTCCCTAAACTATACCTATTATAGCTTACTAGTAATGTTGTTTGAATGTACGAACATGTGTGTATACCCTTGCTACCCAAAGGTATTGAACTGAATGAAAGAAGGAACCTTTATACCTATATACATATACATAATATATAACTAGGATTCAAACGACCTTCGGACAAATAACCTGAATACCCTAAGTCCACAACCAAACAAGGAACAGGAAGTAAGGTGAGCTATCAGTCCTAAGTCCTTTCAATCCTACTTATATAACTATATCTATATAGGTACACATTTAACAGAAAATAAGTTTAAAAGAGTTTAATAAAAGTATTTGATATGTACAAGAGTTTGTAAAACAGTTTGATAACACAGTTTGAAAAGTAAGAAATCCACTTGAGTGGTTTGGATGAACGGATGGTATAGGATGCTAGGTGTCAAGTGAAGACTTGAACACACATGCGGATCCTGTTTAACATATAATGATACATATATGAATACAATTAGTGCTTATAACAACTAATTATTGAATTTGAACCACCTTAGGGACTAGTAAACACTTATTTTGAAGTGTTACAACCATATATGATTGTATATAAGGGGTATATGGCTATACAAGGGAGTATATGGTCAAATTACACACTATTTGTGTGTGTGCGGCCAGGGTGTGCGGCCAGGGTGTGTGTGCGGCCGCACACTCCCTATGGAATGTGCCAAAACGTATTTTAAGGCTTTAGGACTCATCTAGGAAGGTTTCTTACTTCATGCTTTAGCCTTATATGGAGTTCATTGCCATTTTTGGACCTAAAAAGAGTGTGTGCGGCTATACTTGGTGTGTGCGGCCATACTTGGTGTGTGCGGCCGTACACATGGTGTGTGCGTCCGTACACACTTGAAGATCATATGAAATGGCGTTTTTCATGCGTAAATTCAAGGGTCTTTAGCTTATAACAAGCTACTACAAGTGTATACCCGATTTAGAGTCTTAAAAGTGTAGTTAGAAGCCCCAAAAGTAGTGTGTGTTCTTGGTGTTCTTGGTGTTCTTGGTGATCTAACACCAAATAGGTGTTTTCATGGATCAAATCAAGGGAAAAGGCTAGTTAAGGTCATGTATTATCTATTCAAAGGATGAATCACTCACTTGATTGAAGATTGAAGTGAAACTTTGGATGATACTTGAGAGAAAACGAGTTCTAGCTTTGAAGAAGTGGAAAAAGTGTTCAAAATGACTAAGTGTTGAATATATAGGTGGGAGTGTGCGGTTGGGATGGGTGTGTGGCCGCAAACTCGGGTGTGCGGCCGCACACACCTTGTGTTGGTGTGTCTGGCTCAATTGCAAGATGTTACACTCACAATACTCTTCCCACGACTCATACCTTGATTATACAAGGTTTTAACCACTCTAATTGACTCTAAATAGTGCTAGAAAATAGCAAAAACGAGTCTAACCTACATTGATTTGAATAAGTGTATAAAATAAAATTTTCGGATTGTCACACCACTCGGAGACTTGGGTAGTTTGGTGATAAAATCCATAGAAATTCTCTCCCACTTCCACTCAGGTATCTCCGGCTGGTGGAGTAGACCTGAGGGTTTCTGATATTCGACCTTCACCTTGGCGCAAGTCAGGCACTTGCCCACGAAGGTAGCGATTTCTGCTTTCATGTTCGGCCATGAATACAGTTTCTTGAGATCGAGGTACATCTTGTCCGAAACTGGGTGAACGGAGTATCTAGTCTTGTGAGCTTCGTTCATTACAACCTCTCTGTAATCACCGAACTTTGGGGTCCAGATCCGGTCCATGAAATAATAGACTCCGTCTCCCTTGATCTCTAGGTTCTTTTCCATTCCTCTCAAGGCTTCACCCGGCATGTTCTCTGGTTTTAAGGCTTCCAACTGAGCCTCCTTGATTTGCGCGGATAAATGGGAATGGATAGTCATGGTCAGTGCCTTCGCTCTACGACCTGAGTATTCCTTCCGGCTGAGGGCATCTGCCACCACATTGGCCTTGCCGGGATGGTAGCGGATTTCGCACTCGTAATCGCTAAGTAGCTCAACCCATCGACGTTGTCTCATGTTCAGCTCCTTCTGGTCGAAGATATGTTGCAGACTTTTATGGTCAGTGAAAATAGTGCACTTAGTTCCGTTGAGATAATGTCTCCATATCTTCAGTGCGAAGACTACTGCTCCCAATTCCAGATCGTGGGTTGTATAGCTGACTTCGTGTGCTTTCAGCTGTCTTGAGGCATAAGCAATGACTTTTCCCTGTTGCATGAGCACACAGCCTAGGCCCTGATTAGATGCATCGCAGTAGACAACGAAGTCCTCCGTCCCTTCGGGTAGGGACAAGATAGGTGCGCTCCATAAGGCCTGCTTCAATGTTTGGAACGCAGTGTCTTGCTTTTCACTCCAACAAAAGGGTACGCCCTTCTGAGTCAGAGTGGTTAAGGGTTTGGCAATTCTGGAGAAATTCTGGATAAATCTGCGATAGTAGCCAGCGAGACCCAGGAAGTGACGGATTTCTGTGGGCGTCTTCGGTGGTGACCAGTTCTCTATCGCCTTGATTTTGGAGGGGTCCACGTGTATGCCTTCCTCGCTTACCACGTGACCTAGGAAGGTTACTTTTCGAATCCAGAATCCGCACTTGGAGAATTTCGCGTATAGCTTCTCCATCCTTAGGGTTTCCAGCACCGATCTCAAGTGCTGTCGATGATCTTCCTCACTTCTAGAACAGACAAGTATATTGTCGATGAACACGATTACGAACTTGTCCAGGAAAGAACGACACACCCGATTCATCAGGTCCATGAATTTTGTCGGTGCGTTGGTTAGACCGAAGGGCATCACTACAAATTCGTAGTGACCATACCGAGTCCGAAATGCTGTCTTAGGAACATCACTCTCATGGACTCGCAGCTGATGATACCCTGATCTTAGGTCTATTTTGGAAAAGTAGCTGGCTCCTTGAAGTTGATCGAAGAGGTCGTCGATTCGAGGAAGAGCGTAACGGTTTTTGACTGCGAGCTTGTTCAACTCTCGGTAGTCAATGCACATCCGAAAGGATCCATCCTTCTTTTTCACAAATAAGATCGGGGCTCGCCAGGGTAAGGAACTCGGTCTGATGAATCCTTTGCTGAGCAGCTCATTGAGCTGACTGGATAACTCCTGCATTTCTACCGGCGCTAATTGGTATGGGGATTTAGCTATGGGGGTAGCTCCGGGGACTAAATCGATGCGAAACTCGACTTGGCGTTCGGGAGGGATTCCCGGGAGATCTTCGGGAAAAACATCGGGAAAGTTGCAGACTTCGGGGATGCTCACGAGGTCTTTAACTTCGTGCTTCTCGTTAATGACGTGGGCTAGGAATGCATAACACTCCTTTCGCATGACTTTCTGAGCTTGGATGCATGAAATGATACGGAGGTTCGAACTGAGTTTATCACCGTAAATCATGAGAGTTTAATCAGAGGAGAGATTGAGGCGGATAGCTTTTTCGTAACAAAGGATATTAACATGATTGGGTCTCAACCAATCCATGTCGATGATGACATCGAAGCTTTTTATGGAGACTGGCATAAGGTCGATGGGAAAAGAATGATCGTTTAGGGTAAGAGTACAACCTACATAAATATCATTAGTGCTCTCTTTCTCCCCGTTAGCCATCTCGACGGTAAATGTTTCAGTTAATGGTTGAGGTTTATGCCTAAGAAAATGTTTGAATGCATGGCTAACAAAACTTCTCTCCGCACCAGAATTGAAAAGAATGCATGCATAAGAGTTGTCGAGGAGGAACGTACCCGAAACAACGGTGGGATCAGCGACTGCCTCCTCTTGCCCCATCGTTAGTACTCTCCCTGTGCCACCTGCTGTTGTTGCCTTGGGGCAGTTTCTCTTAAAATGCCCGACTTCCCCACAGCCATAACAGGCTTGACCGACACCTGCTCCAGATGCCTGATTGGCTGGTGGTACTGGTGTTTTGCAAACTCGAGCTGTGTGTCCCTTTTTGCCACAGCTGGTGCATGACATTTCTCGGCATGGGCCGGGGATGCGATGATGATAGTTGCATTTTCTTCACCAAGGGAGGGTACCAGTATATCCACTGGTAGGTGCTTGAGTGGCAGGAGCAGCGGCAGGAGTAGTAGCAGCGTGGACTGGCACCGTTTGTTGTTTCTTCGAGGGCTCCTGTGAAGACTGGCCCTTCCGCTGCTTCCAACACTTTCTTTTCTCACCACTCCCTTTAGCTGGCTCAGGAGCGGTTGCCACTTTATGAAGATCAACTCTGTGATCTATGAGAGTTTGCGCCAGACACTTAGCGCTGTCAAAGGTATTTGGCCTAGCAGCCAATACATTTCCTTTGGTGGGTTGTGTCAGTCCCCAAATGTATCTCTCTACCTTCTTGCTTTCCGGGGTGACCATTCCCAGACAAAGAAGCGCTAGGTCTTCAAACCTAGAAGTGTAGGTAGCAATGTCGGATTCCTTCATCCTTAGGTTCCAGAGTTCGTGCTCTAGTTTCTGCATCTCGCCCCGTGGGCAGTACTCAGCTATTATGAGTTCCTTTAAGCTTTCCAACCCATAGCATTTTCCACTGGTAGGGTTAGGGATTTGACCCAACCATTCCACCAGGTCAGTGCCCTGTTGGCGAAGGTGCAAGCGGCGAATTTTACTTTGTTGGCTTCCGAACAGGAACAGATTTCGAAAATGGACTCGATCTTTTCGAACCATTGAATCAGGGCAATAACTCCTCCTTTGATGTCGAAAGATGTGGGTTTCGCGCTCATGAAGTCTTTATAGGAACACTCCTTCTGGTGTCCCTGACCACCTTCATGATTTTGGGGATACGTACCACCTCCCTGACCACTAGATCTGCCAGGATTCATCTGTGACATCGCGGAAGCCACAGCAGCAGTAACAGCTGCTTGGAACATAACGGGATCGAACTGAGGGGGCGGTGGTGGTGGTGGAGCGTCGTCATTCCTTCTGATAGGTCTTTTTCGAGGAGACATCTTGTTCTAGAAAAAATCAGGAAGAAGAGGATGGTAAGTCCTCAAGATATATGAAACAAAATATAACCTATCATGATAATAAAGTGTTCTACCAAGCGATAAGCAAAGGAAAGTTACTAATGCAAGTAAGTTATCGCTAAGAAACGAATAGGTAGCAACAATAGGAATGAATTTCTACAATGTATTCGGCTCTGACTAAAATACTCCTATAGTATTTTAAGTTGTATTGATACTGGGTAAGTTTTAGGCCTGTTGCAACACCATAGTCACTCCCAAGCACATGTTGGTCATGTATCGAATGAATATAGTTGATCAGGCTATATTGACCCTAGACATGATTACATAACTGCCCAGTTTTAACCGCAGTGTTCAACATCCAAAAATACTTTTGTTTTGTTCTACTTATGATACTGATTCTGGTACGTAGGTATACTTGTATACTTTTTGAGAAAATACTTGTATTTTAAAAGTATACTTTTAGTTCAGAGCACTTCAGCCCCTTAGTGTTTATAGTTTTATACCATGTAAGGTTCGGTATACTTAGTTCACTATAAACAATAGCTCTGATACCAATCTGTCACACCCCGAAACCGATGGCGGAAACGTTACGGGGCGGAGGACGTCATGTGTAGTATCACAACAGTTGTATCATAGTAAGCGAAGTAAACACAACCATTACATTATAATAAGAATATTTACATTGTCGAAATCATGGTTTATACATAACAGCATATATAGCAAAAGTAAAAGACGTGACTTCAGAATGTCCCGTCTTCTCCAAAAGTTGGCAGGAGTACATGTCTATTGATGCCCTGAGAATACAAGAAGTTTTAAAATATCAGCATAAAGCTGGTGAGTTCATAAGCGTTTAGTTCTGGTGAAAGAAATGTTTCTTTGATCCTTTGAAAAATGTTTCCCAAGAAAATCCTATATTTTCTTATGAAATATGTTTAATTATCCATTAGTTATATGTTAAACAGCCTGATTACGAAAGGTTAAGTTATCCCAGGAAAATCATATATTTTCCTTAAAAGTTGGTAGTTGGTTATCGATTCTGAAAATCAAGTGTACAAGTATCTACCATACTTGTATCGTTAGATGTAGTTTCCTTGAAAAACCTTGTTTACTCTCTGTGAGATGTATTAGCCTTATTACATAAATAAAACTAATAAAGAAGTAGGTAGTGAACTAGATCCTAAGGGTATTATCAATACCCTCTAGTAATCAAATTGGTTATTACTTTGAGGTTAGTTCACTTTATTCATTATTACCAAATTAAATCTCTGTTATCTTGGTTGCGAGTTTTATAACCATACATTAAACTGGATATGGCACGTAACGGGGCCAGTATCTTTTATGACTTTCTCACCCCAGGCATGGCTGCCTACCTGTAGCTAGCAGTTTAGGTGCGGGATAGTCGGTCCCGTATAGATCTATACACAATAGTCACGCTCTCCCTACAAGAGATTCTGGTTATAAGAGTTGGTCCTACACTCACGAAATCCGGTGGAGTGTTACCAAGGACGTGTCTCCATTCCTAAAATAACAAACTTACAAGTAATAGTACCGAAAATCCTGTTTATGGTTTGTATAAATCCTTTATAAAATATCACATTTTATGATAAGATTTACAAGTTCCTTGCTTTAGTTTTGAAAACTGTTTCTACGTGTTGATTTCTTAATCGATTGGTAAAACGGTTTTCTGAGTTAAAAGCATACTGAACATATAATTATTTTAAACAAAATAATATACTTGAGCACAAGTTTCCTTGTGCTTTTGCTTGTATTCCCCCCTTAAAACATGAAAAACTCGGAAAAAGTGTAGGGGTATGAACTCACCTAAAGTGAGTGATGCGAATGTAAGATCGGAAAAAGGATGCTAAGTGTCAAGTGAAGACTTGAGCACACGCGGATCCTATTTAGCATATAAAGACACATATATGAATACAATTAGTGTTTACTCAACTAATCAGGTAAAGAATAACACTTTAAGGACTAAGAAATCCTTAATGAAAGTGTTACAATCACTTAGGATTGCATAAGGGGGTTGTAAAGCCACTTAAGGGAAGTTTTCGGTCCAAGTGGTTTTTCGGTCCATGGAGGGTTTTCGGTCCATGAAGTGTTTTCGGTCCATGAAGGTGACCGAAAACTCATGATGTTTGGTGCATGTGGTGATTTTCAAGGGCTTTCAAACATGCATAGGGGTTTTAAGTTTTATCCGAAGCCGTAAGTGAGTTTTAAGGTCTTAAAGGCACCTTTCTTTAGGGTTTTCGGTCTAAGGAGATGCACTAACCGAAAACTCCTTTTGTTCTTGGAAAATGAGGATTTCAAGGGCCTAAATCAAGTATCCTCACTAGATAACAAGTATAGGAGATAGATACTTACAATATGGAAGCAAAGAAGGGTGTTTTCGGCCCAAAACACTAGTGTGTGTTCTTGGTGTTCTTGGTGTTCTTGGTGTTCTTGAAGATTAAACCCAAAATATGAAGTTAATGGATGAAATCGAAGGGTGTTACTAGTTAGGAAGATCTAATAACAAACAAGGGGAAAGAAACACTTACATTTTCGAGAATTTGAAGATCAAGGTGAAGAACTTGATGATACTTGAGAGAGTTTTCGAGTTATAGACTGGTGGAAAGGGAAAGAATGATCAAAATGATCATGAAATATATATGTATAGGGGAGTTTTCGGTCCCTTGACCGAAAACCCAAGGATCTTGACCTAAAACTCCTTTTTGAGGAGGTTTTTGGTTTGCTTCATGACTAGAACTTCAATCAATTCATCCTAACACCGATTCCTTGGATGTACTAAGTTTAGAATATTCCGTTAGTCCAAAAATAATACTGTCGTGAACAGAAATAAATCCGAATTGATTTATTTAAATGCAAAGTCTTTCCCAAACTATCAAATTTGACGGAATTAAGTAAAATCTCGAATTTGATTAACAGAAATTGATTAAGGATAACGGAAAAAGGTTCCGGGTTGTCACAGATGCCGTAATCCAATTGCAAAATATTTGAAGGTAGGTAAATGACGATTTAGCAATTTCCACCATGAAAAACGAAAATGAATTTTAGGTTTTAAATGAATTGAAATTCCTAGATTCTTTGAGATTCATTGAACTTTTCAATGGCATGTTTAATTTTGATTATGCCCTCTCAAGTTTGTGACTGGGATGTCGAGGATCACAAACGAGGTGTGAATAACCATGCAAATGTGCTTGGTACACTTTATGTTACAGATCACCTAATCAATGTGTCGGTTAACCACACACACTCCATTGATCCATTATTAACACCAAGCTACCCTTTGCCACCCTTTCTAGTCCCAAATCAAGGTGCAAAGTGCAATTTCATGGGTTAGCACCAAATTCACATTTTTCCTAAGTAACTAAGATTGAGAATTTTAAAATGTTTAGTTACTTTGTATTTTCATTATACTTTTAATGGAAGTTTGTGTCCTATCCTATCCGTTCGGCTAACGACCCTCCACCAGTCAATGAAGCGGTGGGTGAGAGTGGACACCCATTAAACCACCAGTTTATAGGCAGTAACCTTATACCCCACTTATAGACCGGCTTCGTGAATGAGGCCTACTAACGATAAGACTGACCTTTAACTTATACATATATAATACATTAGATTTTTAATTTTATATGGTATAAGGGTGTATTTTAAACTTTTAAAATACTTGATGGTTTAATCTATTAATAAATTATACTCTTAATTTAATTAAACTTAAACCATATGATTATGGATTTAAGAATACTCTTTTAATTAAACATTTAATTAACTATTAATAAAGTCCATAAGAATTAATTGAACTATTCAAAAACATCAAATTAAAACTATTTAATTAATTTTAAGTTATGAACCCATGAGTTACATTTTTGAAAACTTTTCAAATCACTAGGGTTTCTATGAATTCAATGTTTCTTAATTGAGACTTTTCAACTTTTAAAACTTGAGGGCAAGTTTTGTAATTCTTGAAAACTTTTGAACTCCATAACTTAAGGAGTTAATTTGTTTTATGAAGATGAGACTTTTCAAGTTCCATAACTTATGGAACTCTTCAAAAACATTAAGATCAATTTAACTAATATTTATTTGTAACTCCTTAAAAAAAACTTTTGAGTTCCAAATTTGATGACAAAATTTATAACTCCTTATAAACGTTTAGAATTCCAAAACTTAAAACCAAGTTTTGTAACTCTCCAAAAACATTTAGATCAAATTTAAACTTATAAAATAACCATTTTTATATTTTACCAATTTCATCATAATACAATTCTTGTAGTAAGATAATTTCAAATCAAAAATTACAAATAATTAGCTTTATCATATAAACTAGTAATTATCTTAAAATTTGACAATTTATCTTTTAATTGGATGAGAATAATCACTACCATATAAAAAAACAGATTTTATGATACAAAACAGTTTGTGGTAATGATTCTAATCCAATTGAGGCCAAAAAAACCCAAAAAAAAACTTCCAACTGATGATCCAAATCGTCGAGTCGGATAATGGACTCGACGAGTTCATCACCCATGAGCATGGACTCGACGAGTTCATGTATTGACTCGTCGAGTCCTCCTGTCAGAGTGCAGTTTTTCGACTTTTCCAACTTTGAACAATTATCTATGCATCTATATAACAGAAAACTACTCATGGCTTTGATACCACTGTTGGATTTTGTGTACAATAACACTCCTATGCTGCACATACAACTGTAATAGCTTTGGATCTAAGTTTTCTCTAGTTATACATGCAAGAAAAATTTCCAAAGCTTGAAACCTACAACTAGCATAAAATTTGACATATGAATCATAAAAGTAAGTCAGAAGATTACCTCTTAATTGTAGCATGTAGGAATTGATCTTTCAAGAGCCTACCACCTCAAGTGTGATTCCTCAAATGTCTTATAATAAACCAAGAACAAGAGGACTTTGAGAGAGAGGTTTGGAGACACAAAATCGTTTTTGGCTTCTAAGAACACTTAGTGCACGATTTTGGCTTTTGAGGAATACATATATAGTGTAGAATTCCAATAGTCATAAGCAAACCCTAATTCTTACACTTAGGCTTATGATCAGTAATTCAGATGGACTAATATTTTATGGACTTTCACATAAGCTTAGTCCATCATGGATCAATAGCCCAAACCATATCTATCACTTATTTACACAATCAGTCACCGTTAATTTAATTAGTCTCTTTTGATCAATAAATTAAATCCAAATTAATTCTTGATCAATACTAATTAAATAATATGATTTCTCAATTAATATATTATACTTATAATATATTAATAAATCACAAATAACCTCTTTCTCAAATATCCATCCTATTAAATTGTTATAGAGTGTTACAACCCAAATGGACCATGTTGTATCGGGTCAAGTACATACCAATTATAGTTATGGGCTTAGAAACCTAATCCAACACTAACTTCCTATTTGGGCACAAAAAATATTATCGACCTAATACCAAGAAGGCCCATTGTCTAACCATGGCCCAAAGTCACAATTCCAATGGCCCAACAAAGCCCAAACCCTAAAAACCCATAATATGGCCAAAACCCGTGAAAGTCTAAGCAAAAGTTAATTTATTAAGTACGCGGGGCGTACTCAGCTCTGATGCTTAGCGTACTCCTTCCTGGGCCAGTACGCATATCGTACAAGTTGGGTACGCCCCTCGTACTCCCCAGATTACCAATCCAACCCACAAACACTTATTTCGTTAAGCCAACAAGACAAACTACCATATCTGCTTCTAGGAAGTGATTTAACACGTAAAGTTGGCAACTTTACACCCATGCATGACTTAATAAGGCCGAAGACTCAAAAAGAACCAAAATAACTCATAAAGGTTTCCTTTTTTGGACAAGGGACCTCATTGGTGCTAAGATCTAACCCCCATGGCTTCTGGGGTAGACCATAAACCCAACTTTAGCTCAAAGACCCAAAAATCCACAAATAAAGCCCTAAATTGGATCTAGCATAAAGAATCATCAAGATGATATATTTTTACCTCAAATGAGTTACTAAGGTGAAGATAACTCTGGATCTACAAGATCAAGCCAATCTGAAGCAACCTCCAAGTGTTATTCTTCTTCTACATAACCAAAAACACCACCAAAACTCACTTTCAAGCTCAAAACTCACAAAAAGCACTTAGGGTTTTGATATTAGGGTTAAGGTTGATGGAGGATGATGATAATAGTGTTTGAACACAAGTTAAGGCCTTTAAATTGGGTCCAAGACCATAAATTAGGGTTTGCATCAGACTGGAGTACGCCCTGCGTACTCCTCGTACGCTCGACGTACTCCATCGAACACCCGCGATCAGGCTGCCTACTACGCCCAGCGTACTCCTATGTACGCCAAGCATACTAGGCTTAGCCTTAAACCCACAAAACTTTCGAAAGCCATAACTTTTTTGTTCTAAGTTGGATTTTAAAGATCCTTATATCCACGGAAAGGTAACGAGAAGCTATACACTTCTATCAAATCTCCTTTTCCTTTAAACTTACCGAACTTAAACCTAAAATTCATAAAGGCCTGAACTGATACTTTACCGATATAGCATTGTGCTCCGAAACACAAACCGAACTCTCGGGTCGTCCAATCTACATTTCCCACACTCAAAGGGGGTGTCTAATTTTCTCATTCCTAAAGGCCCTAAGCCTTATGATAACCGATCTTCTGATCATGGCGCCAAATTAGGAACGATTTGAAACACGCTGTTACAACTTTCCCCAACTTAAATTAGATTTTGTCCTTGAAATCACTCCTTACCACTTCCTGGAACCCAAACGCTTCGCCCAAAACCTCATAATGATGGACAGATCACTGATCCTCTAACTAGCAAACCCATATCTAACTACTATAATCCTGAAGCACCATAACCTTTCTGACCTCCACACAAGTAGATCCATTTCAAAACCCAATCATGAGGACCTCTTACTGGAACCGTAATTAAGGAACATTCCTTTGATCATGAACCATTCAACGGATAGCTAGACAGACAAATTCCTAAAACATAGCTTTATGATGAAAGGCCTTTAATATAAACAATAACAACTCCCAACATGAGTCCCGACCAAAAGCCAACTTGGTACATAACTAACATCCCGAGATCCAAAGAATTACACTTGCATTTCGCCCTGAATATTTTGTTTCCATGGTGACGTTCCCGCTATACCGAGATATAAAATTCCCAATCTACTGCTGAGACCGACAGTCTTACACCTGGTCCAACCACCAGGCTCCTACAGACAGTCTAATTTATAATGGCTTCCCTAACCTATGTATCCCACGGATGCCAAACATTGACCATAGAGTTATCACATTCTAACCACAATTCAATACCTTGATCAAACTGATAACCACCGGGTTATCACCCGCACTGTCATAATCATACGAGCCTCGCCTAAGGGTCTCACCTAGACAAGTGTTGTACAGGCCTAACCTCGCCTCAGATCTAATGATCCTCATTCCAAAACAAAGAATAACCATCCAACAATACTGTCCACCTCGACCCAGGCATACACTGATCCTATTTCAGTCTAACGATCACTTCTACAATAACCTAACTCATTCTGGTGAATACTAAGAATACATCGCAAACTTACCTCACTTCCCAGACAACCTATCATCTTTTTTTATGCTACGGCTACCCTGCGGTCTTATAATACTTCCATACCACCATGGTACCACGAATTGCCTTACCGTCAATTTACTATGCCAACCGTAATCATTCTAATTCGAATCCTACATCCGACAATACCCCAACCAGGTGTTTGGGTTGTGCTTCGAACTCGAAAGCCATAATAAGACAAGAATAGGCAGAGAGGCCCTAACACAACCCTCAACCTGGGTCCCTTCCCGCACCCACCATGTGTCACTACTGATGCCCAAAGAAACCTGAATATCCATTCCTGTACCCCTTAGACCAACGATTCTTGTCCACTTGGATTCGAATGCGCTCTCCCAATCCACAAAGAATATGATAGATTCCCGATCCATCCCACAACCTTCCAATTCCAACTGATAACAACCAGGGCTTACAAGTACTGCCATTCAATTACTAGCCAACCTTAGTGACCAAACACATTCCAAAACCCGATGAACACTTCCCAAATTCTTAATGGGTTCATTAATCCTATGTACTCCCCATGATACAACTCCAAATCGTTAAGCCACCTTGGCTCGTGGCATAGAACTATAACCCTTAACCGAAACGGACGGATCATCATTCAACAAGTCACTTGCCAAAGGATCGATGTACTTCAAAGTGTGCCAAAAGATACCACTTCATTTATGTTGACAATCCCAAAGAATAAAATGACACATGCGAACAACACTTTACCAATAATTAAGAGTAATACTTTACGTCTTCCCAATCCCTACGAACGCTAGTGATCGGCAATCTGAGGCTTACAACGGCTAGCTTTTCACTTGATCAGCCAAACCTATCACTTCTAGATTCCAAGATCGGATGGTCATTCCTAGTACCTCACTGAACTTTAAGGCCCTAAGGAACTTCTCGTTGAATCTACTACAAGTGATTGGAAACCAATCAGTTGATGAGGATCAATATCTCAATATCGAAAAAGTACCCAAACCGACCAACCACTTGCCTGTGCCTAGAGAAATTCCCATATAACCTGCAACTGACCTTGCTCCGAAGGTGCGAACTTGAAAACTACCTATCTTACTCCCATGATTGAACACATTCCTAACTACCTCGAAACCAAGAACACCCCTACACATCCTACATTCAAACTCGACTTGCCCACCTTGTGGGTTTCTTGAATTCTTGTTGATACCACTAAAGAACTGACCGACTGTTGGTCTTCTATGCGAAATACTCATGCCTCCTCCAAACATGGCTCACGGTATGGAAAATGACATATGAAAACTTTCTAGATAAATTAACTATATTACTCATACAGGTGCTTCAATTCTTAGATAAACAGGGCATAGCATTTCAAACATACGCCAACATGGAATTATAAGCATAAAGATTTATAACGCCCCATTTCTGGTATGTGATTTAAATAAAGTAATTTTCATTTTCTTAAGGGATACTCGACGAGTCTGTAGCCCAACTCGTCGAGTAGAGATGGGATGTTCACGCATTTTAAGTTGGCTACTCGGCGAGTCCATATGAAAGGACTCGGCGAGTCTGCCTGTCTGGATGAAGCCCTAATTTCAAGGGTTTGTACCCTATATAAACGTCATTATACCCTCCCACCCCAGCCTCCAGCACCTTTAGAGCATTTCCCCTATAAAACCTAGCCCCCATTGTTGAGCTTGAGTGTGTTTGTGCTAGTTTGGAGGTTTTGGAAGAGAAAGAAAGAAGGAAGGATCCAAAGGAGAAGAAGAAGATCCAGAGTCTCTTGATCATCAGCCTCACATTCTGGTACTAAAGCTTGTACCTTGCTTGTTATTTCCATTTGATAGTCTTGTATGCTTAGATGTGCTTCTTTTTGCGACTTTTTGGATCCAAACTCGAGATTGGGACTCCTATAAGGAAATGGATCATAGATCTGAGTATATTTGAGCTGTAGGAGCTCAAAGTAGCTGCCTTTATGCACCCAAGGTCGAGTTCCAAACCCTAAGACCCCATTGTTAGCTTATTTTGATGTTCTAGCCTCATCTCTTCATGCATGCACGTAAAGTTGGAAACTTTACGTGTAAAACCAACCCTAAGAGCCTAGATCTATGATTTGGAAGCACTGAAATCGATTAGAATCGATTGTATAGTAATAGCATGCTTGGGACTCGGCGAGTTGTTCTCCAACTCGGCGAGTTGTTCTTCAGGCTCGACGAGTGTTCATACAACTCGGCGAGTCGGATGAAGTTAGACTCGATGTATATATCGAAGAAGAACTCGTCGAGTCTTTACCAAACTCGACGAGTAGAAGCGAGTATGGGACTAGAACGGATGAAAGGGACTCGGCGAGTTGGCGGCCCAACTCGGCGAGTCCGGTCAACTGGAGGTTGACTTTGACCAGGAAGTTGACTTTGACCGGGGGTAAAATAGTCATTTCTCCCCCAGTTTAGTTATCAGTATTTGATTGAGTATATTTATGGGAATTGTAGCCGGGGAGATACCGGAGCAGTAGCAGACAGTTCCCGAGTAGCTTTTTTCAGCATCCACCTTACGAGGTGAGTTTCCTTCCAGTAGGAACGGGTCTACGGCCACAATGTCGGCTCGTTTAGTTAGTAGTAGTTCCAGACCTGGGTCTGATGCAGTAGTTCAGTGTGCTTGATGTCTTTGTGATTCAAGCATGTTTTTGTGATATGAGTTCCGGACTACGGTCCGATGCAGTTTGCAGTATATGTGTTTATGCCAGTAGTTATGATTATGCTATGCTATGCTCAGTTAGGTCCGGACTTCGGTCCGATGCCGGGCGGGGCCCGATGTAGTGGGCGGGGCCCAAGCTAGTTTTGGACTTCGGTCCGATGTCGGGCGGGGCCCGATGTAGTGGGCGGGGCCCAAGCTAGTTCCGGACTTCGGTCCGATGTCGGGCGGGGCCCGATGTAGTGGGCGGGGCCCGATGAAGTGTGTGGGGCCCAAAGCTATTTTCGGATTTCAGTCCGATGTCGGGCGGGGCCCAGTATTTGCTTACATGTCATTGTATGGTATGTGGTAGTTTGGGGAACTCACTAAGCTTTGTGCTTACAGTTTCAGTTTTTGGTTTCAGGTACTTCCGCAAGTAAGGGGAAGAGCTCGGGATGATGGCATGGCACACACCACAGCTTCAGTTTTATCCTGGGAGTTTTATTCAGATATTTCGATATGCTTGATACAGTATTTGTTTTGACACAATTACTTGACTTTTGAGTTACTCACTCTATGGTTCTTAGTATGTATGACATTGGATGATGTGATTTTAGTAATATTAAAACAAAAATTTTTGGGTCGTATTTTGGGATGTTTCAAGTTGGTATCAAAGCCTTGGTTTGAGGGATTCAGGCACACTTTCGAGTATGACTGGACTCAAACTAAGGAAACGGTAAAAGATTTTTCAAAAGAAAAATGTTTTCGAAAGAAATTTTTGAAAAAGAAACTTAAAAAGAAAAAGAGTTTTGAGAAAAGGAAAAGGGTGTGGTGCATGCGATCAGCCGAGCTCAAGTAAGTACTCCCAAATTACCCATACAAGTTTATGTTATGTATATCAGTTCCAGTTTCAGTAGAACATCATGCTACAATAGGACTAAGGATCTAGGAGGATGCCTTATGTGCCTGCTATATGTGTTTCAGCTTTATGAGAATTGCATGCCAGTATTGAGTAGACAGCAGTAGGATAGCCTGTTTAGGTTATGCCTGATAGTATGATCCTAGCATTGTATGCTAGTACAGTTTTTTGTTATGAGGATAGAATTGCTTGAGTAGTCTCCTGTGTCTGAATTCTGCTTGCTTCGTGCTTTGTGGGACTCGGAGTGATGGGAATTAGCCATTAGGTGAATACGTCACGTCACATGTGAACAGGGTTGAATAATCTCAGAGTGCTAGATTTGGACCTATTGCGCAGCTCTTGTTTGAGTCTAACCGTTGTAGGAACGAGTCTTTTACTCGAAGGATTATCTGAGCCTCGCCACATGTGATGGTATTCAGGTGATGGCTAATTGGCATTACAAGGAGGCCTTCAGCAGCTAAGGACTGGATTGGGTGGAGTCAGAGATTTCCCAAGGGCAAGCCTAGGATGAGAGTAGCAGAAATCGGTAGCAGTAGAAGTGACTCGGTGGAGTCGAGGCAGTACTTGAGGAAAGTACGGATAGATGTGGAAGGTAGTATGGGCCCGTACTACTGAAAGCAGAGGATCCGTACTTGAACCGAGGAAGCTGAGATGAGATCAGGAAACTGGTAGTAGTAGTCATCCCTCGAGATATATCAGTGTTTCTGACGTTTGTCATGATGTGTTTTCAGAATGGTGGTTTTACGCCCTAGACCAGCAGTCGGCAGTTCAGGTGCCGGGGAGGGATCAGGATCAGGCCCGGAGGTCGGGCAGTTGGACGAGCAGACTAGGGAGTTTCTCTCTTCAGAGATTACTCACACTATACTTGAGCAGACTCCTGTGATCTTCGGTTCGACCAAGGAGGGTATTTTAGAGCTGATGGACGAGAGGTTGAGCACCTTCCGTGCTGAGGTGGCGGCTATGATGGGGTCGCACACACTCACCTTCAGGGAGTTCCGGGCTTTCAGAGCTCCAGACTACCATGGGGCACGGGATCCCATTGCGAGTACCATGTGGTTAGCGGATGTCGCCAATGCGTTCCGCACCAGCAGATGTCCCGAGGGGGACAAGGTCCGACTAGCATCCTGTCTTCTGAAGGACAGGGCACAAGATTGGTGGGAGGAGGTCGGACATGTCATCGGAGATGACGCAGCGCTTGATGCCATGACTTAGGCTGATTTTTCTACCAGGTTCAGAGCCGAGTTTGCACCGGTTATTGACGTGCAGCAGTTAGCCAGGGAGTTTCAGGATCTCACTCAGACTTCAGAGACAGTGGCGGAGATTACCGCCAAGTTCAGGGAGAGGGCTCTTCTTATTCCTCAGTACGCAGCTGATGAGGAAATGAAGAAGGCCCGTTATCATGAGATGCTACGGAGTGATATCCGCCAGTTTGTGAGCAGGTCCAGCTGTAAGAAGCTGGATGATATGATTGCGAGGGCTAGGGAGAGGGAGATAGATCTGGAGATGGAGCGGAAGAGGAAGCTAGAGGTGGCTTGGTACAGGGAGTTCGGGCAAAAAGCCCAAGGTATCAGATCACAGACCTAGAGGACAGCAGAGCCACAGTCGGTGTGGCAAGTGTGGGAGAGTGCACGATGGGGTGTGCAAGGCAGGGAGTCCTGGTTGCTTTAACTGCGGTCGGACTGGGCATATGAGCAGAGACTGTACAGCTACTACCACCACCACAGCATCAGATCTGATTCGCTTTCATTACAATCATAGGGGACATAAAAAGTCCCAGTGCCCGAGTTTAGAAGCAGCAGAGAAGGTGGCAGCACCTGCCCCTGCTACTTTGAGGATTACAGACGGCCGTCAGGGCCGGGGTGAGACGCCAGTGGCGAAGAGTAGAGCTTTCTAGATGACAGCAGAGGAGGCGCGAGCGACTCTTGATGTGGTGACAGGTATATATTTTCCTTTTATCTCCTTATTGATATTGATCGTTTCTCATGGTTATATGTTTTCATATAGGGTCGTCCTTAGTGAACAGCATTTCAGCTACAGTATTGTTTGACTCGGGGGCTACCCGATCATTTGTGTCTCTTGCGCTTAGCAATAGGTTTAGCAGAGCTCCTGGGGAGCTGGATTGCCCACTAGAGGTTGAGATAGCTGATGACAGGACCGTCAGGGTCGCGAGAGTTCATAGGGCGTGTTCGCTGCAGTTATTCGATGAGCAGTTTTCAGTGGACTTGGTTCCCATTCCCCTGCGAGGGAATAAGGTTATAGTTGGTATGGATTGGCTGAGCCCCAATGGGGCAGTGATTGATTGTGAGCTGCAGTTAGTGAGGGTTCGCACTCCCAGTGGGGGAGAGTTAGTGATTCAGGGCGAGAGGCCACAGTGCGGACCGATACTGTGTTCAGCAGCGAGAGCAAGGCGCTATGTTCAGCAGGGTTGCGCAGGGTACGTCGCCTATGTCATAGATGCTCGGGAGAAGGGTAAGGTGACAGTTAACGATGTGCCAGTAGTACGAGAGTACCCAGACGTATTCCCAGAGGATTTTCATGGAATACCTCCGGAGAGACAGGTCGAGTTTCGGATTGACCTAGTTCTGGGTGCGGCTCCGATAGCCAAAGCACCGTATCGGTTGGCTCCTCCAGAGATGCAGGAGTTGTCTATGCAGCTGCAGGAGCTGCTAGACAAGGGTTTCATCAGGCCGAGTAGTTCACCATGGGGAGCCCCGATCCTTTTCGTGAGGAAGAAGGATGGGTCGCATCGTATGTGCATAGATTACCGGGAGTTGAACAAGGTAACGGTGAAGAACCGTTACCCACTTCCGAGGATAGATGACTTGTTTGACCAGCTTCAGGGAGCATCTTGGTTCTCCAAGATTGATCTACGGTCAGGATATCACCAGATGCGGGTCAGGGATGAGGATGTGCAGAAGACCGCTTTTAGGACCCACTATGGTCATTATCAGTTTGTGGTGATGCCGTTCGGGCTCACCAACGCTCCAGCCGCATTCATGGATCTCATGAACCGTGTATGCAGACCGATGCTGGATCGGTCTGTGATAGTGTTCATTGATGACATCTTGGTTTATTCCAAGACTCAGGAGCAGCATGAGGAGCACCTGAGAGAGGTTCTACAGACGCTGAGGAGGGAGAGACTTTACGCGAAGTTCTCCAAGTGCGAGTTCTGGTTGCGCGAGGTGCAGTTCCTTGGACACCTCGTCAACCAGAAGGGTATACTAGTGGATCCGGCCAAGATAGAGGCTGTGATGCAGTGGGAGGTCCCGAGATCTCCAACTGAGATTCGGAGCTTCCTAGGATTAGCAGGGTACTACAGGAGATTCATTCAGGATTTCTCCAAGATAGCAGTTCCGCTCACCCGACTGACCAAGAAGTCGGTGGTGTTTCACTGGGGGCCTGAGCAGCAGGCAGCATTTGAGACCCTCAGGCAGAGATTGTGTGAGGCGCTGATTCTCACCGTGCCAGAAGGAGTAGAGGATTTTGTAGTCTACTGTGATGCTTCGATCACAGGTATGGGAGAAGTGTTGATGCAGCGAGGGCATGTGATAGCTTACGCCTCTAGACAGTTGAAGCCTCACGAGGCAAACTATCCGACACATGACTTAGAGTTGGGGGCAGTAGTGTTTGCCCTCAAGATTTGGAGACATTACCTCTATGGGGTCCGCTGTATCATTTACACGGATCACAAGAGTTTGAGGTACCTCATGGATCAGCCGAGTCTGAACATGAGGCATCGCCGATGGTTAGATGTGGTAAAGGACTACGATTGTGAGATCCTTTATCATCCGGGCAAGGCCAACGTTGTGGCCGACGCCCTGAGCCGCAAGGCGGTAGCCACCCCAATCAGGGATATTTGTCTGAGGATGACGGTGATTACTCCATTGTTGGAGCAGATCAGAGAGGCACCGGTTGAGGGCCTGAAGGAGGAGAGACAGAAGTGTGAGAGGATTGTGGGCCGAGTAGCTTCCTTTGACTATGACAGTCGAGGATTGTTGACCCTTCATGGGAGAGTTTGGGTACCGTACTGGGGAGGAGTACGGTAGGTACTGATGGATGAGGCCCACAAGTCTCGGTTTTCCATCCACCCAGGGGCGACGAAAATGTACAGAGATCTTCGACCCTACTATTGGTGGCCCTGCATGAAGCGGGACGTAGCTTCGTACGTGGAGAGATGCCTGACCTGCAGGAAGGTCAAGGCGGAGCATCAGAGACCCCACGGCAAGATGCAGCCGTTAGACATTCCCGTGTGGAAATAGGAGGATATCACCATGGATTTCATCACTAAGCTTCCCAGGACCGCACGTGGAGTTGATTCGATTTGGGTCATAGTGGATCGGCTGACCAAGAGCGCGCATTTCATACTGATTCAGGAGAGTATATCGGCCGAGAAGCTAGCTGATATTTATGTGCGCGAGGTAGCGGCTCGGCATGGAGTGCCTGTCTCGGTGGTGTCAGACCGAGATGTCCGGTTTACTTCCTGATTTTGGAAGCGGTTTCATGACGAGATGGGTACTCGTCTCCACTTCAGCACCGCTTTCCACCCTCAGACGGATGGACAGAGCGAGAGGACGATTCAGACCCTCGAGGACATGCTTCGGGCATGTGTACTAGATTTCGGTGGCAGTTGGGATACGTATCTTCCGTTAGCGGAGTTTTCGTATAACAACGGCTACCACTCCAGTATAGACCGACCTCCCTTCGAGATGCTCTACGGGAGGAAGTGCAGGACCCCAATCTGTTGGGGTGAGGTCGGTCAGAGAGTCATGGGGAGTACAGATGTGGTACTCAAGAGCACAGAGTTGATCAAGCAGGTCCGTAGCAGACTGCAGACTGCGTAGAGTCGGCAGAAGAGTTACGCCGACAGGAGGCGTTCGGATTTGGAGTTTCAGGTGGGCGATATGGTCCTCCGGGAGGTATCACCCTAGAAGGGTGTTATCAGGTTCTGAAATAGGGGCAAGCTGGGCCCCAGGTTCATTGGCCCTTTTAGGGTTTTTGCCCGAATAGGTCGGGTCGCCTATCGGTTGGATCTTCCAGCAGAGCTTAGCCCGAGTAGGTTGGGACTTTTTGGATCCAAACTCGAGATTGGGACTCCTATAAGGAAACTGATCATAGATCAGAGTATATTTGAGCTGTAGGAGCTCAAAGTAGCTGCCTTTATGCACCCAAGGTCGAGTTCCAAACCCTAAGACCCCATTGTTAGCTTATTTTGATGTTCTAGCCTCATCTCTTCATGCATGCACGTAAAGTTGGAAACTTTACGTGTAAAGCCAACCCTAAGAGCCTAGATATATGATTTGGAAGCACTGAAATCGATTAGAATCGCCTGTATAGTAATAGCATGCTTGGGACTCGGCGAGTTGTTCTTCAACTCGGCGAGTTGTTCTTCAGGCTCGACGAGTGTTCAAATAACTCGGCGAGTCGGATGAAGTTAGACTCGATGTATATATCGAAGAAGAACTCGTCGAGTCTTCGCCAAACTCGACGAGTAGCAGCGATTAGAGGACTAGAACGGATGAAAGGGACTCGGCGAGTTGGCGGCCCAACTCGGCGAGTCCGGTTAACTGGAGGTTGACTTTGACCAGGAAGTTGACTTTGACCGGGGGTAAAACAGTCATTTCACCCCCAGTTTAGTTATCAGTATTTGATTGAGTATATTTATGGGAATTGTAGTCGGGGAGATACCGGAGCAGTAGCAGACAGTTCCCGAGTAGCTTTTTTCAGCATCCAGCTTACGAGGTGAGCTTCCTTCCAGTAGGAACGGGTCTACGGCCACAATGCTGGCCCGTTTAGTTAGCAGTAGTTCCAGACCTCGGTCGGATGCAGTAGTTCAGTGTGCTTGATGTCTTTGTGATTCAAGCATGTTTTTGTGTTATGAGTTCCGGACTTTGGTCCGATGCAGTATGCAGTATATGTGTTTATGCCAGTAGTTATGATTATGCTATGCTATGCTCAGTTAGTTCTGGACTTCGGTCCGATGCCGGGCGGGGCCCGATGTAGTGGGCGAGGCCCAAGCTAGTTCCGCACTTCGGTCCGATGCCGGGCGGGGCCCGATGTAGTGGGCGGGGCCCAAGCTAGTTCCGCACTTCGGTCCGATGTCGGGTGGGGCCCGATGTAGTGGGCGGGGCCCATGTTAGTTTCGGACTTCGGTCTGATGCCGGGAGGGGCCCGATGAAGTGGGCGGGGCCCAAAGCTAGTTCCGGATTTCAGTCCGATGTCGGGCGGGGCCCGATGCAGTGGGCGGGGCCCAGTATTTGCTTACATGTCATTGTATGGTATGTGGTAGTTTAGGGAACTCACTAAGCTTTGTGCTTACAGATTCAGTTTTTGGTTTCAGGTACTTCCGCAAGTAAGGGGAAGAGCTCGGGATGATGGCATGGCACACACCACAACTTCAGTTTTATCCTGGGAGTTTTATTCAGATATTTCGATATGATTGATACAGTATTTGTTTTGACACAATTACTTGACTTTTGAGTTACTCACTCTATGGTTCTTAGTATGTATGACATTGGATGATGTGATTTTAGTAATATTAAAACAAAAATTTTTGGGTCGTATTTTGGGATGTTTCAAGATTAAAGCAAGAAAGAAAAGAATATGATACATACCCGTAGTGTCTCAAGGTTCTACTCCCCCTTCCTGCCGAAGCACCTGTGATGGAACCTGAGCTGCCCCAGCCACTAAGCGTGGGCAAATCCCCTTGATATTGTGGCCCCTCGGGCCTCTAACACTAGACATGGCAACATCGAATTGCTCAAATATTGCTAGAAGAGTCGGACCATGAGTCTGCTTCCTCTTGCCCAGTCGCCTCTCCAAACCAATCTCCTGCTCTTGAGTCACCTCGACCATCCCATCAAGTGTCTGAACAATCAAGATCCGATCCTCGAACTTGGCGACCAATCTATTAGTGGCACGACCAATAATATCAGGTAACTCCTCGTGAAGGCACATAAAACCTCAGTGGTAATCCAATCATGGAATCGATCCCCTAGAAGGCATGATGCATAAACCACCTTCCATCCCTCATGACAATGACTAGCAATAGGATTCTCTTCCCAAAATATTTGAAGGCTTCAGAAGCCTCGAGATCCCAATGAGCCCCTAATTGTTCTATCACAATCTCGGCCCTAAAATCCCCGAGACGATCATCCAATAACTCCATGATCCCTTCCTTGATGGTACCAAACATCACAGGAATCTGCCCTATAATCCCGCGGGTGATCTCCGACGAGATAAATTCCCGCATCAGCTCATCCATCGGCTCATCACCAACACCTGAGCCTGAATCGGGTCCTCCTCCAAGAGTGCTCATCACCATACTGAAAAGCAACCATACGTAATTGATCAAAACATACCCCAAATGATCCTCATTCATAGGCTTCCTAGATTCTCTGTGAATCTCCTTGATTCAAGTATGGATCATGTGTTTTCACTAGTACAGGCCCAATACTGCCTTCCACACCTATCCATACTTCCCTCAAGAATTATCATGAATCCTCCAAGTCACCTTCACGAATTGATGCTCCAAATGTCTGCTAAACAGTGCAACCAACTCACTATAGCACATCCTAGGGTGTCCTAGGTTCCCGACCTCACCCTGCCATTAGTTGTTGAAGATCTCCTAATAGTGTCAGCTAACTACTTCATGGATACAATCACATGCAACAAAGATTAGATAATCCTTCAAATAAAAGACTCGTCCATCCAATGGTTAAACTCATAAGTGACCTAACATATTCACTTGCTAGTTAAATAACATCACCAAGAGTCCCCTAAAGCACAAAGCAAGCAACATTCATGCAGTAACACTCCAATTCTAGTATAGCATCCAATTCCAGTTAGGCTACAAGGCAATATATATCAGGCCAACCCATCCAATTATCTGAATCCATAATAGCATGCAATTCTAAAGACTTAAACAACCAGGTATATAAAGGCGCCTCTTTTATTCATGAAATCCTGAGCAAATCCTTATCCTTAACTAGCATGTGATTCACAGATTCACAATTCGTAACATAAACATGTTGGGTATTTTAGGAAAACTTACTTGAGCTTGGTCGATTGCATGCACTGCACCTTTTTCTTTTATTATAAAACTCTTTCTGTAAAATGTTTCATTTTTGGGAAAAATTTAACAAACCCTTAGTTTGAGTTCAGACACACTCAAGATTATGCCTGAATCCCTCAAACCAAGGCTCTGATACCAACTTGTAACGTCCCAAAATTTAAGACTAAAAATTTCAATATTTAAATTAATAAAACTATTATCCAAAACAACATCAAAGCAACCATAGAGAATCAGAGTGTATCAAAACATCCAAGTACATCAGATTAATATAAAAATGCGGAACCACATGGTTGTGCACTAAAATCATCTCGGGCTCTTCCCCTTCTAATCAGAAGTACCTGAAACATATACTAAAAACTGTAAGCACAAAGGATAGTGAGTTCCCTAAAATACCACATACAATATATATCAAATATATAAAGGGCCACTTCCGTCATCAGGACCCCACCTGGCATCGAGCCCTACTCGAAACTGATTTGTCAGTGAGCAGGCCCCGCCTGGCATCGGTCCCCACCCGGTATACATACAAAGATATAAACACATGCATAAAATCACAATGATAAATAGCATGCAATATAATCATCAGGCCTCGCACGGCATTAGGCCCCGCCCAATATACATATAAACACATAACACATGCAAGAGCCATGCAGACAACTAGCATCCTAAACATAACAAACCATGGGCTGACATTAGTGCCCTCGACCCACTAAACAAAGTAAGGAAACTCACCTCAAGCTGCAGAATCTCTTAGATACAAATCTCGGATGATGATCCGGAAAATCCCCCACGCTAACATCATCAATAATATCCTATCAAAAGTTGGATCTTAATCCATATTCAAGAATCTAAATTACTTGCCCATCATCCAGGGTAAAAGACCATTTTACCCTTTTCCTACTTGGCCCATAACCAAGGCCTAACCCATTTGCTCAAAAGCCCAATATCTAAAATGGCATCTAAAGGCCCAAGATGGCCCAACTTCATGATTGGGCCCAAAAAACTGTTATGGACCTAATCCCAAGAAGGCCCATAGTCTAACCATGGCCCAAAGTCAGAAGTCCAATGACCCAATAAAGCCGAAACCCTAAAAGCACAAAATATGGACCAAAACCGTGAAAGTCTAATTGAAAGTAAATATGTTGAGTATGCGGGGCATACTCAGCTCGTACGCTTAGGGTACTCTTTCCGGGGATAGTACGCGCAACGTACTACCTAGGTACACCTCGCGTACTCCCCAAATTACCAATCCAACCCATTAAGAACTTATTCGGTTAAGCCAACAAGCCAAACTCTCTGATGTGATTCTAGGAAGTGACTTAACACTTAAAGTAGGCAACTTTACACCCATGCATGACTTAATAAGGCCCAAAACTAAAAAAGAACCATAACAAAGAACCAAACTGTTGCATGGACCAAAATAACTCATAAAGGTTGCATTTTTATGGACGAAGGACCTCATTTTTGCTAAGATCTAACCCCTATGGCTTCTAGGGTAGACCATAAATCCAAATTTAGCTCAAAAGACCAAAAAATTCATAAATAACACCCTAAGTTGGATCTGTCATAAAGAATCATCAAGATGTGAGCTTTTTATCTCCAGTTACTTGATAAGGTGAAGATAACTCTAGATCTACAAGCTCAAGCCAATCCCAAGAAACCTCCAAGTGTTCTTCTTCTACTTCACCAAAAACACCACCAAAAGTCACTTTCAAGCTCAAAACTCACAAAAAGCACTTAAGGGTTCGATATTAGGGTTAAGGTTGATGGAGGATGAAGATAATACGGGTTGAACATAAGTCAAGGCCTTTAAATAAGGTATAAGACCCTAAATCAGGGTTTGCATCAGACTGGAGTACGCCCTGCGTACTCCTAGTACGCCCAACGTACTCCGTCGAACACCTACGATCAGGCTACCTAGTACGCCCAGCGTACTCCTATGTATGCCCAACTGTCACACCCCGCTAAAGCGGAAACACAGGGCGTGGCAGTACAAAGGGTTTCATCGCAAAAGTTAAAAGACAACACCAACCATAGTATTAAAAATCATTACAAATTCACAATGGGTTTGAACAACTTTTAAAAGAAATTACAATGTAAATTGAAATACAACACATGCGAATGCTCCTAAAAGTGAAGTGTCCCTAAGTGCCACTTACTCGATGATTCCTGAAAAAGCATGTAAAACGAGCGTCAACTATAAAAATAGTTGGTGAGTACTCACAGATAAACAAAATAATACTGGTTCCATGAATTGAAATCAAAGTTTTGATAAAAGTTTCCAATAATAAAACTATATTGTTAAGATGAGTAAATAAGTTTGTAAAAACAAAGTTCTTTGTCATCATGAGAGATAAGGTATGTTGCCCAAATAAGATGCAACATTCATATTCTCATGGAAGATAAAGTTCGTTACTCAAACGAGTAAACAAGTTTCATTGCTAAAATGAGCAATCAATTTCGTTGCTACAAGGAGCAAACAATTTCATTGCTAAAACATGTATATAAGTTTTCAGTAATTACAGTTCGTTGTTGTAATGAGAAACAAAGTTCATTGCTATAATTAATAAACAAGTTTATTGCTATAATAAGTAACGAGTTTGTATGTGTATGAGCAAACAATGAGTCTCAACCAAACCTATGACTGAAGCCCTATCAAGATCTATGCTTATCGTTCCATAGATGAATATGGTATCATGCACTCCAGCAATAGGGCGAGTGAGTAGTTGTCAATTCCTAATAGCGCTATCCATAATGACCATTGGCTCAAAGAGTTAATGGTTAGAGATAAGGGAAGGGCCTTAGTACGATAAGTTCTCATGTTCCGTGTTGCATAGACATACATAGAGAGACATAGCAATACAATAGCAATCATGTTTGATATAAATCGATTTAAATACAACATGCAAATAATAGTTTTTCGGGACATGCTTTTCCACCCCAAAACATAAAAACTGAAAATAAGGGAGTGTGTGAATACTCACAATATGCAAAACATAGCAACCAAGTTTATACGAGTCAAATAAATACAACGAACAATAAATAGTTTTTCGGACATGCTTTTCCACCCCAAAACATAAAAACCGAAAATAGGGGAGTGTGTGAATACTCACAATGTATTTAGATGATGCAAATGGTGCCTTGGACTACGTTCCACGTGTACCACTACCGATTCCTACAATAATGGTATTCGCTAGTGAGTCTCTAATCGCAATCTAACACTAGTATACTTACTACTACAATAGAATTATGCCAATAATGTGTCAAAATTTAATATTGATAAGTTACAAACATTTTTCTGTGGAAATTAAGTTTCAAAGAATCAATTGTTATATAACAATTTAAGTGGAAAATTTCCATTATTGAAATGTTAATATTTAACATTTTAAAGGTGTTCCAATGATTAAATATTCAAAACTAAATCAATTTAGTTCTAAACTTTCCCAAACTTTGCATTTAAGTTTTAATTGAAGTCAAAGACCTTAAGATAAATTTTCTTGAATTTTTTATTTGTCTGACTATTTTTCACGATTTTAGTTTCTTGAATAACCATAAAATCATGAAAAATACTAAACCGTTAATAAAAACTACCAAACTTCAGATTTTGGTTCTAAATGTACTAAAAGACTTCTAGATAAATTTTCATGGATTATGAATATGTATAACCATTTTTCACATATTTAATTCTCTAAATAGATACAAATTCATGAAAAATAGAAATCAGTTATGAAAATACCCCCAACTTTTTATAACAATGTCATTACACATACTTAAGCTGGTAAAAATACAAAAAGGGGTTTCTAAACTGTTTAACCCAATTTTATGATTTTTATGCATTTATTCTAATAAAAATGGGGATAAATAGAAAACAGTTTCCAAAATTACCCAAACTTTTTGTAACACTTTTATTATACATGTAGAAGCTGTGAAAAATATAAAATATATTTTTCAATTAGTCTTTCTATTTTTCTTTCTTTTATCCTCTTAAATAATCATTAATTGAAGAATAATTATTAAACAGTTAAAGTAAATTACCAAAATTTTTGTACACTTCATTTACAGAGTAAATAATCTGGGAAAAATACCAAATGTGGTTTTTATATAATGAAATCCGATTTTGTGTATTTAAGTGTATTTAATCTTAGAAAATAGGAGAAAAATAGTATACAGAAGAGAAAAATCATCAAAAATTTTATGTAGCCTCCTAATGTACTAAAACGTGTTCTGGTAAATTTGCATGAATTTTGGGTGAGGAGAACTATTTTTTCTATTTTTAGGCCATTATAAATACAAAAATCGGGGAAAAATAGGAATGCATCATGCAAAATTCTGAAAATATTTTTCTAAGTCTTATACCTCTGGTAGAAGCTGCGAAAATTGTTATACAGCCTTTTCCAATTGTCTAAAGTGGTGTTATGATTTATTGGGGCTAAACAAAAAGAAAATTCAAAACCATATTAAACAGTAACAAAAGTCATTGAAACTTCATGGGAGATGTTTATTAACTTAAAGAATCATCCAAGAATTTTCCAGAATTTATTTACTAGTGTAAGTATTTTATATGATTTAACACTCTATTTTCTTATTATTCTCATATAAAAATGAAGAAAATATATATTGAGCTGAAAATTTCCAGAATGCATCTTCATACAATTTAACAACAATGAAAAATTGTTTTCTTATTTTTGATGTTGAAAACCATGCCTAAAGACTCAATAAAATGTATAGAGAAAACTTGGTTCTTGTGATTTATGTAAAGATTATTGATGTTACTTTGACAATTTTTGCAACATGTTACAAAGACTTTTGAATCAAGATCTTTTTGTTCCTATTAATAAATGATATTAAGAGTTTAAAATAATTTTTGAATGATTTGTAGTGATGAATAAGTCCTTTGAACATGCAACACAAAACAAATGTTCATAAGGAAAGTGCTGTTTGAGCAACAGTTTTGTAAAAATTGGTAAAAATCGAAATATTGGAATTTTCCAGTGAGGTCAGATGGGTTTGAAAGCTAACTCAAAATATTATATTTCAGAAAAAGAATCACGAATTTTGGCTAAGAAATTAGTGAGATATGACAGTTTAAAGTCAGGTAAAGAAATCTGGCAGATTGCATGCATGATGATTGGTTAGAAAAGTGGGTTTTCATCATTTCCTTGAGTAAATCTTTTCAAGTATTTTAAATATATCATGATAAACTCATATTTTAGTCATGTTTCCAGAGATCAAAAGATTAAAACTTATCAAAATGTATACATGCATTTATGAACAAAATTTTGTTTCTCAAAAACTCTTAACTTGAGTTTGATGTTTTACTCCTTAAACTCGATTTTTGCACTAAGATCATGAACATGCAACCTTGTTTATCATACATGCATGGTGTTAAAACACATCCATCATGTTGTAAAAACCATTTTAACAAAAAGAAAACAAGTTTGAAGAAGATGAAGAAGGAGAAAGTGTAAGAAAAAGAGCAAAACTTGAAGGAAAAGTGAAGTAGAAATCGATTTTACCTTCAAGAATACCACAAGATGATCAAGATTTCGAGTTTGAGGAGTGTTCTTGGGTTTGTTTTCTGGAAAATTTCTTGGTTCTTAGAGGGAGGAAGAGAGAATGGAGTGGTGTTTGGAGAGAAAAAGTAGAGAGAAGGTAGAGAGAGTTTTCTAGAGAGAGAAAGAAGAGAGATGTGTGTGTGTTGGAGAATGAGAGTGTGAGAGAGATATGGGGAGAGAGGGATCCGATTTTAGGGGAGGAGAGGCTCTCTCTCTCTTGTTTCTTTTATAAAAATTCAAATCTTTTATAAAAATATCCAACTTTTTATAAAATGTGCACCTTAACCTAGTTTTTATGCATAAAACTCTTGATTTTTGACTTATAAATCAAGGGTAAATGTTAATAACTAAATCTTTATTTTTCATTGAATTTTATTTCATAATAATTATTATGATAAGATAATATTATAAGGTTCATAATTGTTTTTATAGGATTTTTAAGGTTAAAGTTTATAAATATGAGTTTTTAGGGCTTTTAGGGTTTTGGAGTTTAATAAACTTTGAATATCAAAATAAATAGAATATTTGAGACTTTAAATTATCTTATGGTATTATAACTCTTTTATAGTTATAAATAATGTTTGTAATTTATTTTTTATCGGCTTATTGGCATTCTATGTAGTGATTCCGAGATTCAAGCGAAATTGAGGAATCAAGTATACTAGTCCCAGTCTTCAAATTTGACTTAAGTTTCTATGAGACTTTGAACTAACTTCTACTTCTAGGTCAAGTGCATGATGTATGTACATGATTCATGAAATATTGTTCGAGTCAAAGAGTGATCCAAATATGGATAGTCACTACAGCTTAGTAGATGTAGAATTCACATATCAAGGTGAAATCTAAGTACACCATCCATTGTTTCTATCTGTTTCCAAGTTTCTAGTAGGTTATAACTTAGCTTCTAATTACTAAGTCTAATATGTGTTGTGCCTATATGTGCAACTAAGTCTAGTCAACTCTAGAACCGACTCGAATTTTGACGGTTGTCACAGTCTCCCCCGATTGAAAGAATTTCGTCCCGAAATTCAATTCGTGACGAATTCTATTAGAACTCAACCGGATGCAATTGTATCGTTCGGGAGGTGGTGACTTGAAGAGCTCTTTGATTATTTTGGGTTAATTCCTCAAGGGAAGAGCTCAATTCTTTAGCTATAATCAAATTAATGGTTCCCTAATTCGAGTTCTACAGTCTAGATTGCGAGAAATTAGGATCATGGAAATCATGATCCAACCATGGCGACCTAGTTGAAAAAGATTATATAGTTAGATATTATCTAACTTAAAAGAACGTTATAAGTTTTGCTGAAGCACCAACTGCACTGAGCGTTAAATCCGCATTGATGCTTAAGTCGCATTCTAAATTAACACTAAGTGTAACTTCGCCGCTTAAATAAAAAAAGAAGAGATTAGGAACAATTTGTTCACTTTCGGGTTGGCTACTAAATCTGGAAAAGATATATTCCAAAATAAGAAGGGGTACCACGAATGAAAGAGAAGCGGTCGAGGGTAAGTTCCTAAAAATACGTAGTAAGGGTAGGCAACGAAGTTTTGGTACATCTCAAATGTAAAGGCTAATTAAGTGTCGTCGACAAAATAAATTACAAAATGATTGAGGATCTCCGAGGCTATAATTACTACTACGGTTACTCTTACAATAATAAAACCTTATTCGAAGAATAAATATATTTAGAGAGTCATTGTTGCAAATGGAAGCGATGAAAGTTTATGATAAGTTAAATCACATTGTGTAGATAGCATTTTAAGTGTTTAGAAGTGATAAAAATCTCACTGTTATCAAAATGTGAAAATGATAATTAATCTCACTATTATCAAAATGTGTAATAATTCCAAGATAATGAAGATACATGTGTGGCGATCCAACAAAGTAGTAAAATAATATAAAGATTAATTAAGGTTAAAGGTTTAAGTCGTCATTAAAGGAATTTGTATAGAAATATTTATATTAAACTTTTGAGAAATTGTCCAATTGTCTAAGTCAGGACAAATTCAAGCTTACGGGTCAGACTATTTATGAAAACAAAGTTGAGAGTTTAGGAACTCACTGAAAATTGCAAAGTAAAATACTATTTTAAGAAAGGTGTAAAAATGTCAATCTTTGAAAATAGTGCATTCATAGTTTAGTGTTTCTACAAAAACAATCATTTAGAGAATAGATAATCGTAAAATACAAAACTTTTGATGTATTTAAAGAAAAGAAGAAACATAAGGAAATATATCCTTCACATATATTTTTCAGATATAGAAAAATTATAAGCATAAGGGTATTCATCTTTGTATTACGTATAAGGAAAAATACAATGAAACTTGCATTTTAAATCAAGTTTCCGAATTTAGAACGAAAGGGCAAATGTAAATAAGGAATACTTGTTTATTGTAGATTTCAAAATAAAAACAAGATGCATATGGTAAAAGGCGTAATTTAATATATCAAAGTTGACTAAATCAAAATTATGTCTCACGACTATACACGTATAAATCGCTCAAAACGAAAAGGGTAGACTTCTAGTCTGTATGTGTACGAACATGATACTAGGAGAAGCAAAATAGAAAGAAACAAAATTAGACAATGTATTATGTTACTATTATGGGCGTGCGAGATCTAAAATCATAAGGAGAGCAAGAAATCAAGTATGGGGAAAGAAAAAGGAAGGTAGCGGCGGCAATGATTGTTATTGTTAAAATTATAAGAACAATACCTATAGGTAGATTAAAAACCAAGTTGAGATATATTTCAAACTTCAATATTTGATGTATATTGATGATTAAATAGACATATGGGAGTTCTAAAGTGTTTGCTAAGGATTGCTAAAAATTCATAAGTTACATATTAAGTTAAACTCCATTTGTGAAAAAAAAAAAAAAAGAGGAAGCCCTACAAATGGCAATTGAAAATCTGACAATTTTGACTTTTTTTTTACTAGGGTCCAACAATGGTTAAAACGGATAAGGTAAAAACTTACATATTTAGATGAATAATTGTGCATTGTCGAAAGTGCGTCACTGGAATTTTAAAAGTGAGCACTAAGTTTTCAAATGCTATAAATTTTAAAAACGTTATAGATTATAAAACCATATTGAAGCAAAGTACACAAATAAGCTATGGTTTGAAATACAAGCATTAGAGATGTCTTATAAACATGTTTGAAGTAGAAATTTTCATAAATATCATGTTGGGTTTCGAGAAAACACATTAAAGTAAATTACAATGTCTAAATGAGAAAGCTGTTAAAAAGTCAAATAAAAGTGTTTTGAAGATTCAATGAAACTTTTTAACATAATATGAACTTCAATGTCATATGTTTAAGTTTTATAGCATAGAGTTTAAACACTTTTATAAAAGAAAATGTTTCTAAGTTTTTCGAAAACGTGTCAAAATGGTAAGCAAGGTTTAAAATGGTTTATATGCCCTTAAAAGCATATCTATCCGTTGAAATGGATTTGAATTGAAAATGAAATAGCAATGTTAAAAACCAATATTGGTTAAATTGAGTTTTGAAGAAAAGCGTTAAGTTAAAGCAAGTTGTCAAAAGAGTTTTAGCGAGAATATGGCTTAAATTGTTAGGAAATGTATACTAAGTTGAATGAAGTGGTTATAAAATATTTTATCAATGATAAATAAAACCGATGAAGCGAAATAATTTTTTGATGGAAGATTAAGAAGTAAGGAATAAGTATGTTAGTGTAGCTGATCGTACCTAAATACTAAGGCGAGTACAAGGCGAGTGCCGATGTCTTTTCCCCCAAGATAAAGGACAAGAAAAATTGTTTGAAAAACGTTTTATGGTCTCAATACAGTTTACGACCTGTTATAGAGGTCAAATGGATATCCAATGTTAAGTTTTAAGCTCAAGGTGGAAACAACCTAGAGCAAAATCGTAGCGTAGTAATAAGGTCTCACGTATGGGTTAAACCTATGTGTCTCCTCGTGAGTCGAATCCGGAATGCCCACCAATGGTATCCAAATGATTACTTAGTGGCGACTCATCTACCTCCTTACGCGATGCTCCAATTATCATTCGTGTCGATATCGAAACACTTTTTCATAGTTGTAACTCTAGTACAAAGACGATGAAGAGGTATTGAGGAATAATTCGTATAGGTTTCGACTTATGATTATTACTAGTGTATATCTAGCTACTAACCTTACATCTAAAGTCAATAGCTACCAAGGAATACTCATTCTCAGTACTAAGTGCATTGCTCCTAGAGTGGCTAGTGATATAACCTAGGTGGTTAACCTAGCACTTGATAAGGGACAAGAATATTTCTAAATAAAGACATTGTGGTAAAAGTGCACTTAGTTTCTAAGTGTACCTAGATGAATGCCTATAATATGCAATGCTCGTACGCACACCGAAAAACTTTGTTTTTCAAGAGTTCAAACTGAAAATCGTTTTGAACACAATTCTACTATAACCGTTTCAAGCCTCACATTAAGTTTCCTTAATTAAGCATAGTTGGCCAGGCTATACTTAATTAAAGTCTATTAATGTGTACTCGAATTAGTTATACTAGTAGTATGTTCAGTATTTTAAAAACATTTTGAAATTTTTTGGCTATAGTTGTGGTTCTTCAAAGGAAAACCGGTATTCTCTATAACCTTCGGCTCTGATATCATTTCCTGTCACACCCCGCTAAAGCGGAAACACAGGGCGTGGCAGTACAAAGGGTTTCATCTCAAAAGTTAAAAGACAACACCAACCATAGTATTAAAAATCATTACAAATTCACAATGGGTTTGAACAACTTTTAAAAGAAATTACAATGTAAATTGAAATACAACACATGCGAATGCTCCTAAAAGTGAAGCGTCCCTAAGTGCCACTTACTCGATGATTCCTGAAAAAGCATGTAAAACGAGCGTCAACTATAAAAATAGTTGGTGAGTACTCACAGATAAACAAAATAATACTGGTTCCATGAATTGAAATCAAAGTTTTGATAAAAGTTTCCAATAATAAAACTATATTGTTAAGATGAGTAAATAAGTTTGTAAAAACAAAGTTCTTTGTCATCATGAGAGATAAGGTATGTTGCCCAAATAAGATGCAACATTCATATTCTCATGGAAGATAAAGTTCGTTACTCAAACGAGTAAACAAGTTTCATTGCTAAAATGAGCAATCAATTTCGTTGCTACAAGGAGCAAACAATTTCATTGCTAAAACATGTATATAAGTTTTCAGTAATTACAGTTCGTTGTTGTAATGAGAAACAAAGTTCATTGCTATAATTAATAAACAAGTTTATTGCTATAATAAGTAACGAGTTTGTATGTGTATGAGCAAACAATGAGTCTCAACCAAACCTATGACTGAAGCCCTATCAAGATCTATGCTTATCGTTCCATAGATGAATATGGTATCATGCACTCCAGCAATAGGGCGAGTGAGTAGTTGTCAATTCCTAATAGCGCTATCCATAATGACCATTGGCTCAAAGAGTTAATGGTTAGAGATAAGGGAAGGGCCTTAGTACGATAAGTTCTCATGTTCCGTGTTGCATAGACATACATAGAGAGACATAGCAATACAATAGCAATCATGTTTGATATAAATCGATTTAAATACAACATGCAAATAATAGTTTTTCAGGACATGCTTTTCCACCCCAAAACATAAAAACAGAAAATAGGGGAGTGTGTGAATACTCACAATATGCAAAACATAGCAACCAAGTTTATACGAGTCAAATAAATACAACGAACAATAAATAGTTTTTCGGACATGCTTTTCCACCCCAAAACATAAAAACCGAAAATAGGGGAGTGCGTGAATACTCACAATGTATTTAGATGATGCAAATGGTGCCTTGGACTACGTTCCACGTGTACCACTACAGATTCCTACATTAATGGTATTCGCTAGTGAGTCTCTAATCGAAATCTAACACTAGTATACTTACTACTACAATAGAATTATGCCAATAATGTGTCAAAATTTAATATTGATAAGTTACAAACATTTTTCTGTGGAAATTAAGTTTCAAAGAATCAATTGTTATATAACAATTTAAGTGGAAAATTTCCATTATTGAAATGTTAATATTTAACATTTTAGAGGTGTTCCAATGATTAAATATTCAAAACTAAATCAATTTAGTTCTAAACTTTCCCAAACTTTGCATTTAAGTTTTAATTGAAGTCAAAGACCTTAAGATAAATTTTCTTGAATTTTTTATTTGTCTGACTATTTTTCACGATTTTAGTTTCTTGAATAACCATAAAATCATGAAAAATACTAAACCGTTAATAAAAACTACCAAACTTCAGATTTTGGTTCTAAATGTACTAAAAGACTTCTAGATAAATTTTCATGGATTATGAATATGTATAACCATTTTTCACATATTTAATTCTCTAAATAGATACAAATTCATGAAAAATAGAAATCAGTTATGAAAATACCCCAAACTTTTTATAACAATGTCATTACACATACTTAAGCTGGTAAAAATACAAAAAGGGGTTTCTAAACTGTTTAACCCAATTTTATGATTTTTATGCATTTATTCTAATAAAAATGGGGATAAATAGAAAACAGTTTCCAAAATTACCCAAACTTTTTGTAACACTTTTATTATACATGTAGAAGCTGTGAAAGATATAAAATATATTTTTCAATTAGTCTTTCTATTTTTCTTTCTTTTATCCTCTTAAATAATCATTAATTGAAGAATAATTATTAAACAGTTAAAGTAAATTACCAAAAATTTTGTACACTTCATTTACAGAGTAAATAATCTGGGAAAAATACCAAATGTGGTTTTTATATACTGAAATCCGATTTTGTGTATTTAAGTGTATTTAATCTTAGAAAATAGGAGAAAAATAGTATACAGAAAAGAAAAATCATCAAAAATTTTATGTAGCCTCGTAATGTACTAAAACGTGTTCTGGTAAATTTGCATGAATTTTGGGTGAGGAGAACTATTTTTTCTATTTTTAGGCCATTATAAATACAAAAATCGGGGAAAAATAGGAATGCATTAAGCAAAATTCTGAAAATATTTTTCTAAGTCTTATACCTCTGGTAGAAGCTGCGAAAATTGTTATACAGCCTTTTCCAATTGTCTAAAGTGGTGTTATGATTTATTGGGGCTAAACAAAAAGAAAATTCAAAACCATATTAAACAGTAACAAAAGTCATTGAAACTTCATGGGAGATGTTTATTTACTTAAAGAATCATCCAAGAATTTTTCCAGAATTTATTTACTAGTGTAAGTATTTTATATGATTTAACACTCTATTTTCTTATTATTTTCATATAAAAATAAAGAAAATATATATTGAGCTGAAAATTTCCAGAATGCATCTTCATACAATTTAACAACAATGAAAAATTGTTTTCTTATTTTTGATGTTGAAAACCATGCCTACAGACTCAATAAAATGTATAGAGAAAACTTGGTTCTTGTGATTTATGTAAAGATTATTGATGTTACTTTGACAATTTTTGCAACATGTTACAAAGACTTTTGAATCAAGATCTTTTTGTTCCTATTAATACATGATATTAAGAGTTTAAAATAATTTTTGAATGATTTGTAGTGATGAATAAGTCCTTTGAACATGCAACACAAAACAAATGTTCATAAGGAAAGTGTTGTTTGAGCAACAGTTTTGTAAAAATTGGTAAAAATCGAAATATTGGAATTTTCCAGTGAGGTCAGATGGGTTTGAAAGCTAACTCAAAATATCATATTTCAGAAAAAGAATCACGAATTTTGGCTAAGAAATTAGTGAGATATGACAGTTTAAAGTCAGGTAAAGAAATCTGGCAGATTGCATGCATGATGATTGGTTAGAAAAGTGGGTTTTCATCATTTCCTTGAGTAAATCTTTTCAAGTATTTTAAATATATCATGATAAACTCATATTTTAGTCATGTTTCCAGAGATCAAAAGATTAAAACTTATCAAAATGTATACATGCATTTATGAACAAAATTTTGTTTCTCAAAAACTCTTAACTTGAGTTTGATGTTTTACTCCTTAAAATCGATTTTTGCACTAAGATCATGAACATGCAACCTTGTTTATCATACATGCATGGTGTTAAAACACATCCATCATGTTGTAAAAACCATTTTAACAAAAAGAAAACAAGTTTGAAGAAGATGAAGAAGGAGAAAGTGTAAGAAAAAGAGCAAAACTTGAAGGAAAAGTGAAGTAGAAATCGATTTTACCTTCGAGAATACCACAAGATGATGAAGATTTCGAGTTTGAGGAGTGTTCTTGGGTTTGTTTTCTGGAAAATTTCTTGGTTCTTAGAGGGAGGAAGAGAGAATGGAGTGGTGTTTGGAGAGAAAAAGTAGAGAGAAGGTAGAGAGAGTTTTCTAGAGAGAGAAAGAAGAGAGATGTGTGTGTGTTGGAGAATGAGAGTGTGAGAGAGATATGGGGAGAGAGGGATCCGATTTTAGGGGAGGAGAGGCTCTCTCTCTCTCTCTTGTTTCTTTTATAAAAATTCAAATCTTTTATAAAAATATCCAACTTTTTATAAAATGTGCACCTTAACCTAGTTTTTATGCATAAAACTCTTGATTTTTGACTTATAAATCAAGGGTAAATGTTAATAACTAAATCTTTATTTTTCATTGAATTTTATTTCATAATAATTATTATGATAGGATAATATTATAAGGTTCATAATTGTTTTTATAGGATTTTTAAGGTTAAAGTTTATAAATATGAGTTTTTAGGGCTTTTAGGGTTTTGGAGTTTAATAAACTTTGAATATCAAAATAAATAGAATATTTGAGACTTTAAATTATCTTATGGTATTATAACTCTTTTATAGTTATAAATAATGTTTGTAATTTATTTTTTATCGGCTTATTGGCATTCTATGTAGTGATTCAGAGATTCAAGCGAAATTGAGGAATCAAGTATACTAGTCCTAGTCTTCAAATTTGACTTAAGTTTCTATGAGACTTTGAACTAACTTCTACTTCTAGGTCAAGTGCATGATGTATGTACATGATTCATGAAATATTGTTCGAGTCAAAGAGCGATCCAAATATGGATAGTCACTACAGCTTAGTAGATGTAGAATTCACATATCAAGGTGAAATCTAAGTACACCATCCATTGTTTCTATCTGTTTCCAAGTTTCCAGTAGGTTATAAATTAGCTTCTAATTACTAAGTCTAATATGTGTTGTGCCTATATGTGCAACTAAGTCTAGTCAACTCTAGAACCGACTCGAATTTTGACGGTTGTCACACCAACGTACTAGGCTTAGCCTTAATCCCACCAAACTTCCGAAAGCCATTAATTTTTCATTCTAAGTCTGATTTTGATGATCCTTACAAACACAGAAAGGTAACGAGAAGCTCTACACTTCTCTCAACTCTCACTTGCCTTAAAAATTTTGAACTTAAACCCAAAGTTCATAAAGACCCGAACTGATACTTTACCAATATACCCTTAGGCTCCAAAACACAAACTGAACTCCCACATCATCCAATCTACATTTTCCACACTCAAAGGGGGTGTCTAATTCTCTCTTTCCCAAAGGCCCAAAGCCTTATGATAACCGATCTTCGGTTCATGGCCCCAAATTAGAACGATTTGGAACATGGTGATGCATCTTGTCTACATAAAATGAAGTGTATTGGTATTTTTGGGCCTCAAATGAGAAACACGACTATAGAATAGGGCCCATGTTTGCTAGGTATAATTTTTATTCTTAGAAAAAGTTAGAATAATCATAAAAAAATCCTTAGGCATAGTAACACAGTACATGTTTGGACTTCACATGTTTAAGGCTACAAAATATCACAAATTTCCCCTAATACAATATTCGTAAGTGGAACACGACCCGTATCGGAGAAACATAGCATGTGTTTGCTTTTTTAACTGTTTCGGGCTTCATTTCTTCAATATTACCTACTTCATTCCATCTTCCAGCTTCCTCGGCTATTTTGGCTCATGTTAAACTCCAAATATGCACCGAAGATGTTTCTTAAAGCTTCCAAAGTACAGCTCCATTCAAAATATCTGAAGATGACAAAAAAATAAAAGTAGTACGAGAATTTTGGTGAAATACATGAGCTGATCATTATTTATACTAATATAGGAATAAATGCATAAAATATGATACAAAAAACTACTAAAATCATGTAGAAAATATGCATAAAATGGTCTCTTACAAAAAGAAATCAAAACAACTGACTCTCCTTGTTGAGTCAAGAATTATTGAATATGATGATGTGGCATTTCTGATGTAGAAGACTTTGGATAAAGAGATAGAGAAGTTGAGTTTTACTATATATCAAAGGTTATATCTTCGATATATCTATATATTTTTGTGTGCATATTGATGTTGTACTTTATGCCTTAGTCACACTATAGATTTTGAGTATGTGATAGTACTACTATATATAGTGATGTGATCTTGAGTGTTAGTTAGAAAGAGTTCTTACATTTCCATATTTGTACACTTGAGATAACCTTCCAGACTAATGGAGCTTAAAATAATTATTTGCACCCTTGTTCTTTCTATTATAGTTTGATTAATATTTGATGTTCTTTACTCCATAATGTCATTTTCATGGGCTCCTACACTTCTCTTGTTAAGTATGTTTATTCTCAGCGTTAACGCAACATGTTAGATCCTTAAATGTGTTGTATACTCTTTTTAATGGCGTAGACACTCAATTACTTACATCATGTCTCTAACATGTGTACGCATCGCGTCGAACATTATCTCTTTAAATATAGATACATACTATCTCACACGTTGTGTATCCTTTTGCCTGTGCGTCACATTCACAAAGTACATTACCCGCTATAATACTTAGATTATTTTCGATAATTCACCAACACCATTCTCATTGGAAATACATGCACACCATCTCACGTGTCCTATAAATAAATTATATCTCTCGTAATAATACACGTTATAAAAAACATGTGTTACAACTGGATTTTGATAGAGTTGTTGAAAATGAATTATAAATTGAATCCTGATAAATCTCTTGAGATTAAGTGAATACGATTATTCATTTTGTTAGGTTCCATAAATCCTAATTAAAATTATTTCTCATGTACCATTCCTCCGTATCTAATATCGTTTTCTTATTAGTTTTAATTATTTAATAAATGATTTGCATAAAGTTAACATTGTCCCCGTAATGGGAGCCTAGTGGTTGAGGGGTGGAATTCCTCGTAGTTGGCCCGGATTTGAACCTTGACATACTCTCCTGCTTGCGGATTTCATGCGCTGATTCAGGAGCCTTCTTCTTTAGTCTAGGATTCTCAAAAAAGATAAAAAAAAACAAAAAAAAGAAGCGGTTGGGTGAGAACAAGAAGGGGTCATCGTCCGGCGGCCGTCTACTAAGCGAAGAGTCGCTCGCTTCTTTTTATTCGCACATAGGATGTGCAGGTTAGGGGAAGAGAAGCAAGCTAGCCCCGCCTACCTCCCATCTATATCTATAGGCGGCAATGGTAAGAGCTCGTAAGCATGGTAACAGTATCGGCGGCCAGGGTCGGTGCTCCGTTTTTTATCTAGGTTCCGCTCTTATGTACGCCCAGGTCTTCAATAGAAGAACCCGTGAATTATTGCTATTGTTCAATGATCTCCCATATCGGCCTTGTGGCGGTTTTACATGGGTCCCTCATATTACGCGTTTACTATTTTTGATAAATAATGTAAAGCCATAAACGGTTCTTATAATTTAAAATATTAGTAAGAATTCAATATTTTGGCGAAAAAATCATTTCAAAGGAAACTAAATGGTTAACAAGATTAGAAAAACCAATAATTCCAAAATAACATTCTAAATAGAATGCAATGCAAAATATGCTTCCAAACCTAATTGCTATTGTCATCTCAAAGTCCAAAACACTAAAATAAATAATGGTTTAAAGTTAATCTTGTGTAAAGTTAGCCCAAAACACATTGAACACTTCTTATACTCGTTCCAATAAATCTAGGTACAAGTTAGCCATGGAAAAAGTACCACATAAGGGGTTAGAAATCCCTATACAAGTAGGTTATCTAGATTATCTTTAAAACACCTTCAAAATTTTCCAAATCTAGGTACCAAATTATTAAGGTGCTGTTTGTTTTTTTGAAGCAAAAATTCATAAAATCTGCGGACCACCTCTGCAGCCCTCTGCAGTAGAAGAGGTGGACCAAACGGCTGCAGACTGTAATAACAAACGTGTTTGTTTTTTTAACATCTGCATACTGCTGCAGATATTAAAAAATTAAAATAAATTGATTTTATAATCCGAATATAGTTTTTTAATATCAAAAATTTAATAATGTATGACATTTCGGCAATAATTTATGATATTTCAACAAAAAATAATTATATTTTAACAAAAAAAATAAAGATATTTTAGCATAAAATAATGATATTTCATCAACAAACTATTATTATTCAATATAAAAAAAAGAAAAAAAATTTCAATAAGAATAAACAAAAAAAAAACGAAAAAAAAATGTGAAATAAGATTTCAATAATATATAATCAATATTTTATCAAGAAAAAAAGAAGAAGAAGAGGTTGGAAGAGGTAGGAAGAGGCAAAACAAGTGCTGCACTAAGAAGAGCACGCGCAGAGGTTTTTTAATCCGAAGACTTCTGAAAAACAAACAGTTGCGAGATGAAAAGTGATGCGCATGTGCTGCGCTGCGCAGCAATAAGAGGTCTGAAGAGGTTTTTTTCAAAAAACAAACGGCACCTAAGTGGCCATATGTCTCAAACCCATCCTAAAGTGGATGCACATGATCAAATTTCAGTTATAAATAAAAAGGTTTATCCATATTTTAAAAATATGTTTTAAATAAATGATGTTCATGTATCATGTATTACATATAATATTATACATAATTGATACACATAGAATTTATATCAAATATTTTTAAAACTATATATTATAATATAGCGACATATGATCTTAGGTAATAAATGTATGGTATGAAGATGCAACCTCGACAAAGTTAAGAACAATGATATATAAAATTATACAATTGAAAATTCAACAAAGAAGACAAATAGATTTAACGTGGTTCACATTATCGGTATCATCAAGATACATCGACATGCAAACTAGAGAGATTGTTTTGTATTGATTTCGATGTGGCTATACAATACTATGTATTTACTATAATTGAGTTCATAGTTCACATACTCTCTTGTATCACAATGATAACATGTATGGTTTGATAAAGGTGTTGACCTAAAATTTGTGCCAGACCAATTGGTCTCTGACAAGATGGCGTAAAGTCAAACATGATCTCCAAGATAGTACAAATCATAATGAAGCTTTGAGCCGCTTTACGGTCTCTTTAGACCAAAATTTCTAGGAATACCAAGGTTCAAGATAATACCAAAGTTAGGATAGTACGTTGGAATGTCCAGTTGTGACTAAAGTTTTACTTCGACTTTTCTTCTTTCAAATATTTCCAATCTTCGTTAAAAAAAACTTTGAACTTTACGATTTACCGAAATAATGACATAACATTCTACTATTATTCGCTTGGAATCCGGTGTAGTGACAACATAATATACAATTATTATCCGTTTGAGTCGAGCGTAATGACAATATAGTATACTACTATTATTCGATTGAGTTTAGCGGAGTGACAACATAATATACCACTATTATCAATTTGAACTGAGTGTAGTGATGACATAATATATTGCTATTGTCTATTTGAGCCGAGCGTAGTGACGGCATAATACATTACTAATATCCATTTGAGTTGATCGTGGTGACGGCATAATATATTACTATTATCTGTTTTGAGTCTAATGTATTGAAGGAATAATATGCTATTATTATCCATTCGAGTTGAGCTTAGTGACGACGTAATGTATTATTATTCATTTTGAGTTTATCATAGTATAGCGACTAGGTATAATGATTTCCTAGAGAGTTGACGAGGGTAACGATTAGCTGTATCATTGTTTCCTCGAAATTGGTTGTAACATCCCGATGTAAATGTAGTTTCAATTTCAACCCTAAGTTTGAATAGTATTGCATTTTAGCCCTTGGGTTTGAAACGATTGCAAATTTGCCCATAGTGGCAATATGGTAATTTCATCCTGAAGTAGTACGTTGAGCGTACACTATGTATGTTGGGCGTACACATCGTACGTGGGGTGTACGTGAAGAAAGTGCAAACCCTAAATTTTAAGGTTTGGTCCATATATAAACCCCATTATAGCCTCATGTCTTATTTCCTCATCAGCCTCCCTCTGTGAAAAACGACCCCAAACAAACCCTAAGTGAGAAGAATGCATTTTGAGCTCATTGAAGTGTGTTAAAAGTGTTCTTGAAGAAGAAGAAGAAGAAGGTGGTGAGAAGAGCTTGGAGCTTGGAAGCATCTTGGATCTGAGATGTCCTGGTTAGCAATCTCCAGGAGGTATAAACTTCACAGCTTGATCACTCCAACTTGTAGATCTAGACATTTCTTACTTTAAGACACTTTTTGTCCCTAATATGATGATTCTTAAGCATGGCATGTTCTTAACCCAATAAGTCGTCCATTCAGAACTTATGAGGGGTATTGAGTCATATAAATGTGGTCTTGAGGGTTAGTTTCACTCCATCCATGCTATAGAAGGTCTTAATACATTAAGATGTTGAGATTTTGTGTTTTAAGCATTTAATGGACATGTAAAGTCATAAAGTTGGAAACTTTATGACTCTTGAGCGTATTTTGGCTTTGGATCTGACTTTGGACGTGTAGATTAGGAGTATTAATTTCTTAATGGAAAAAAGGCTGAACTGGCACATACGTTGGGCATACCAAGTAATATGATGTGCGTACGAGGTCAGCGCCCCGTAAGCCGGCCAATCACCGAGTATGCCCCACGTATAGAAGAGTACTCCCAATGTACTCGGCTGAGTCGACTTGGTTGGGTTGGCTCGACTGGGTTGACTCGGCTAGGTGTTAACTTTGACTTTAACTTTTACCAAGGTTGACCAAGTTTGATTTAAGGGTATTTTGGTTATTTTGGATTGTGTTTGAGAATTGGTTATTTGGATGGATAGGTGATGGTTAGAGCTGAGATTCGGAGTCGAGACCTCATAAGCTATTGTTCAGATTGAGAAGTGAGTCTTCCTCACTATACTTGTGGGTCGAAGGCACCATGGTCGGCCATTGGATTGAATATCCCATTATATGATAGTATGCTATTATGTTGTAGAGATCTGTTAGATCGGTATCCTGGTATATAGGATGTTAGCATGCAGTAGTGATTTGTAGATCTGTCTGTTTGTCTGTTGACTGGTTATATTTTTACCTATTATTGATATGTTGAAATGTTATGTTGGTTGGGTTGAGGCGGTTCTGCTTTGTGCTGAAGGCCAAGATACCTGGGCGGTTCGGGTAGACTGTAGGCCCTGCGAGGCGGTCCAGTCAGGTCGAAGGCATGGTTAGCGATCCGGATAGGCTGTAGGCCCTCCGAGGGGTCCCGTCAAGACAAAGGCTCGGAGAGCGGTCAAGATAGGATGTAGGCACTACGAGGCGGTCCAGTCAGGCTGAAGGCTCAGTTATGCATGTTGTTGTCTGTTATGTTTATGTGGTGGTACTTTAGGGAACTCACTAAGCTTAGGCTTACGGTTTACTTTATTGTTTCAGTTACTTCTGATGATCGCCGAAAGGCAAAGGCGTGACCGTACACATCCTCCTGTTTTATGGCCTTGTGATTTTGGGATGCTCTGATATTGATAAACACTTTGCAAATAATTATTTTGAAATTTTTTTATGATTTTGGGTTGTTTTGAAAAGTTTAAAAATGTTTTGATTTTTGAGGCATTACACTGGTCAGGGTAACAACTAAGCATGATATTTCTATCAGAGTGAGGCGGTATAACAACTACGAATAATATAATCTTTAAAAGTTGGGTAGAGTATCCACTAGGCACAATATCATCCTAATGTTATGAGCATAATTATCTAACTAGTATTATACAATTAGTAGTAACTATGAAGTATGTTTATTTTAACATGTAGTCCCCACAAAAAGGCATAGAAATTGGGGCTGTGAATTCACCCTTGAAGCGTGAAACCGATGATGTAAGGTAGAATTTGGAAGTTCGGAACGCAGGAGGCGCTCGGGATCGGACGGACTCGAGGGAATAATTAAATAGGATAACTAATATATATATATATATATATATATATATATATATATATATATATATATATATATATATATATATATATAATGAAAATCTTCTAAAATAGAAGAAGATTTCGAAGGAAACGAGAGAGAAAGAATGAAATGAGGTGTGAATAAATGAGGGGGGTTTACAGCCCTTTTATAGCAAAAAAGTTCAGAGTGCACCCAGCGTGCACCTGACGCACCACACAAATGGGTGATGTCTGGGGTGCTAGCTTTCTGGTGGTCTAGGTGTCCTTCTACAAGCTTCTCGAAGTTCCCGATGCGCAACCGACACGTACTGCGCACTGTGCAAAATGTTGATTTTCTAAAATCTATAGCTTCCTAATACGAGCTCCATTTTCGACATTCTTTATATTCATGCGTAGCTCTAGACAAGTACTACAACCTTCCTCCAGGTTGCATTTGCTAATTCTAAATTTATATTTAGCCCTTATTTTTTATATGACTTAATGATTATGCGAAAATCAAATCTCTCTCGTACATACTCCTATTTTGGCATTCTTTTCCTCAAAAATTTTATCTCGAGGAGTACTACGATTCTCCTTTTGTTGACTTTAGCTAAAATTCAACCATTTTATTCGTAGCTTTTTGACGTTGAAATTTTGTGTGTGCGGTTGGTTTTTATTTCTTCTAAGATTCATAACTAATTCATACGAAGTCGGATTTCTACGAAATTTATTTTTTCAGGATCACGTTGATGTGTACTTTCATAATATAATATGTATGTGTGTGTGTCTATATATATATATATATATATATATATATATATATATATATATATATATATATATATATATATATATATATATATATATGTTGCGGCACACTAATTTTTACAATTTACGGATGATTCGGTTGATTTTTCCTATTTATCTTAGTGCGAAACTTGTATTTTTGTCATCGTTTGATAAATATTACACATTAACTCTATTATACTTGACGTTTGTTACTTTGATGATTAATGATCGACAACGATTTTCTCAATTGTTACACCCTAGTTTTTAGTTCTGCACAGATTAGTACTTTTTGTATAGTAAATCATTAGACCTGATTATTTATTTGTATTTCTGTCTAGATTCTTCAGTTTTGCGCTAAATGAATGTTTGATTTTGGTTCTTCTTAGCCTGATCACCTAATTAGTGTTTAATCATTCTAGTTAATCAGCTAATAGAATACGTAATTATTCATATCAATTGGTGATAAGTAATAAGTATCAGATTGGTTATGTTTTGGGATTTAACTCAGATATCAACTGAAAAATCATATCTTTACGCTTCTGTGCTTCTGAGAAATATCGGATATTACTGGGAATTTTACACATATCTTAACGCATCTTTTCTGAATATAATTAAGACCTTTTTTAATATCAGTAAAAAGTTAGGGTTAATTGAAGAGCTTGTTTTGGTCAACTAATTAGTTAAAAGAGAATGTACTAGAGCCTGTTAGTTTTAGTACCAGGTTAAATAGAACGCATCTCAAATAATCATGTCGATATTGATTACATGATTAGGAAAGTCGCAGCAGAACTAAATTCGTTTTTATTACTGATTTCATTTAGTTCATTTCACTGCAATTTTAGTTATTAGTAAATAATGAAAACCCCATTTTTATATTTTTATATTTTAATGACTAGTATGTGCCTTATGCAAAGAGGCATTGACCATTAGGTTGTTACCCTGAGGATTCGACCCTACTTCCGTATGCTACCCATTAGTACAACCAGCAGTGATGCTTGATTTGCTTAAATCATACACGAAAATAGTTTAACAATTTGGCATCGTTGCCAGGGAGACGATATTGTTAATAGTTTGTATGCCGAGATCTTTTCGTACAGGTACATCACTAGAGTTTGATCCCAAAATTGAGAAAATTGCAAGTCAACTGAAGAAAGAAGCAGGAAAACAAAACTCATCAGCTGGTTTCTTTGGTTTATTATCTTCTCTAGCACCACCAATCACCACACCAGAAGGCGGACCCTTGTAGACCGAACCTGGACCTAGTTTTTTTACTTTTTCCAAAAGCACCTCCATCCTCACCTTCTCACAACCCATACAAAAAATACTACCAACACCCTCATTAAAATATGAGAACATTGAATCTTCTGATTCTGATTCTGAAACAAAATCAGTCATGAGTGGTGTACAAGATGATCAGGAGAAAACTCTCAGAAAATGGGCAACACAAGAGGTTACGTAACAGCCTCTGTGTATCACTTTTCCGGAAGCTCAGCACTGCAAATTAAAGCTTGGCTCAATTCATCTGCTACCTACTTTATGATGCCTTGAGAATGAAGGCCCGCAAAAATTTCTCAAGCAGTTCCATCTTGTCAGTTCTAGGATAAAGCCACATGATATTACATAAGACCATATCAACTTAAGGACATTCCTTTTTTTCGTTCCAGGATGCAGCAAAAGAGTGAGTTTACGATCTTCCTTCTAGATTTATTACCACATGGAATGATTTGGCAAAACTTTTTCTAGAAAATATTTACCCTAGGCAAAAGTTTTGAATATTCATAGGGAAATACTCGGAATAAAACAGGTAAAAATAGAAACACTTCACACCTACTAGGAGCGATTCAAAAAGTTATTGGTTTGGTCTAACACCTATGGAGAGGAAACTGTCCAATGCTTTGAGCGGTTGTTCACTTTCAGATATGACGCCAACTGAAATCTGGGCATTAATAGAAAAGCAGGTGATCGAATCAAAACAATCTGCAAATGATGAAGAGTAGTACACTAAATATCCAAGAGGAGTAAAAAAGATAAAAAATACCCACCTCGAATCTCAGATTTCAGAATCGATGAAATCAGTGTTGTTTCTGACAAAAGAAAAAGCAGGTGCGGAGAAATAGTGTGGAATATGCATGAAGACGAAACATCTAATTTATATGTGTCCATTACATCTAGAAGATACTACTATAGTAAAAGCTATTGGAGGATATCAACAGAGAAATTTTTATCAGCAAAATAATCAAGCGTGGAATGGTAATTTTCAGCAAAAACAGCAATTTCAGCATCCGTCTGGATTTTAGCAGCAGTCAAATTTTCAACATCAACAAAATTTTCTGAATCAGTAGCAGCAACAGTTTCAGAATAAGAACTCCAATCAGCATTCTCGAAGCTCCAACATGGCCTTGGAAGATATAGTAAAGAGTCTTGCCACCAGCACTAATGCATTTCAAAATGAAACTAGAGCAAGCATACAAGATTTGGAGAAACTAATGTCTCATCTTGCAACTTTTGTGCTTCGACAAGAATCTCAAGGGAAGTTACCGGGGCAAACTGAAAACAACCCAAAGCATAATGTAAGCGTCATATCGTTGAGAAGTAGGAAAAGTTATGAAGGACCAAGCAGATCTAAACTAGAAAAAAAGGCTTAAAATAATCGGAACAAATTATTGATGTAAAAGAAGTTGAATAAGTGGAAGAAGAAGAAGCTCCTAAGAAACCCTAGACAATGTTGAAGGTGTACAAGTCGGTGCCCCTATTCCCATCACGACAGAGAAGTACAATGCACGAGCGAGAAGACGAGGAAATCATGGACACCTTTCGTAAGGTGGAGGTAAATATTCCTCTTTTAGACATAGTTAAACAGATTCCTTGTTACACTAAATTTTTAACAGAATTATGTGTTTCTAAGAAAAAATTGAAAATAAACAAAACATTAAAAGCTGGTGAAAACATTTCTGTGTTTTTTGCAAAAGGTTTGCCCCCTAAAGTTCAAGGATCTGAGAAATTTCTCGATTCATTGTAAATTGGGAAACCCTACTTTTCTAAAAGCAATGCTAGACTTAGGTGCTTCAGTCATTGTCCTCATACTTTCTGTTATTGAAAATTTTAAATTGTGATTTTTATAAAAGATCGGGACCATCATTCAGTTGGCAGATCACTGAACAGTACACCCAAAAGGTGTACTGAAGGATGTTCTTGTCTAAGTGAATGAATTAATTTTTCCTGCTGATTTACATACTAGACGGGGGTATTGTGGATGTATCAAATAAAAACTAAATTATTTTTGGAAGACCTTTTCTGAAAATTGCTAAAACGAAAATTGATGTTTCTGTTGGTACACTTTCGATGGAATTTGATGGGGATGTGGTTAATTTTGAAATAAATGATGTTTATATTTCTGATAATGTTTCTATTAACCTTCTGGGTACCAGCAATCCTCAAAACAGTTCTTTACTTGAGTATTGTTGTGAGTTTTTCTGAGGATTTTGTGCAAGACTTATTTTTAGACAGAAATCTATCTGATGATGCTTCAAAGGATCTGAAATGCAATAAGCATGGGGAGGTGAATGAATATATGATATATGTTGAAGGAGCTGAAAAGTAAAAAACCTGAGAAAAAAAAGAAGATTTCTAGAATTAAAATTAGAAAAAGAAAAAGATTCAAAAAGTTGAACACAAATTTTTTCAATAAAAATCCAAAGATTTTTTGTTCCACTACATAACCACTAGATCCACCAATTATGCCACATCTAAATGGATCTGGAGTGAGGAAGAAAAGAATTGAGCAACAGAGAAGTCCCAACCACACCAGTTGAAAATGTGGTTAGACATAGTCGAGCCAAGATTTTAAAAATGGGTGGCTTTCCGGGAGGCAACCTAATGAGGAGTTTATATTTTTATGCATTCAATAAAGAGATGGTCGTAGTGTAGGATTAAGTGTCTAAGCCCATAACTATAATTTGTATGTACTTGACCAGAGAGTAGCATGGTCCATTTCGGGTTGCCTTCATCAGGACAGTTTGATAGGATGGATATCTGAGTAATAAGTTATATGTGATTTATTAATATATTATAAGTATAATATATTATTTAATTAGTATTGATCAAGAATTAATTTGGAATTAATTTCGTGATCAAAAGAGACTAATTAAATATATGGGGATTGATTTGGTAAATCAATGATTCTTATAGTGTGGGCCAATTGTTATTTAGGACGGGCTAAACCAATATGGTGGTCCATGGATAGTCCATGGAGGTTTAACCCATGGAGCCTAAGTAATATGAAAGGTCATGGAGCATTAGGGTTTGCATGGTTGTAACCCTAGTTATGTCATACTATAAAAGGAGTCCCTAAATCACCAAATCAGCACCCTAGTGTTCTAAGAGTTCATTGAGTCGATTTTGTGCTTCATAACTTCTCTCTTAATATTCTCCAATTGTTCATGATATTTGTTACTTGTTTGAGGCATAACACTTGAGGTGCTAAGCTCTTAAAAGGCCAATGTCTACAAGCTACAACAAAGAGGTAGTCTTCTAACTTACTTTTATGATTTATGTGCCAAACTGTATTCTAGTTGCAGGCTTAAAGATTTGGAAACAAAATTGCATGTATAATTAGAGAAAACATAGATCCAAGGCATTTAGGGTTGTGTGTGCACCATAGGATGTTGTAGTATACTAAATCCCAATAGTGGAATCAGAGACATGGGTTGTTTTCTATTATATTTGATGATTGCTTAATTTTCAAAGCTGGAAAAATCAATTTTCTGCATTCTGTCTGATGAATTCGCCGAGTACATGGACAGAATCGACGAGTCTACTCAGTAACGCATGAACTCGGCGAGTCCAGTTCATGAACTCGTCGAGTAGGTGCTCCAGGGTGCAGAATTTCGAGTTTAGGCCAGAAATTGGATTAGGATCATTACTCCAAACTGTTTTTTGAACCATGAAATCTATTTTTTTCATAAGGTAATGATCATGCTTGTCCAATTTAAAGATAATTGTCATAATTTCAAGATTTGTATTAGTTTATATGATTAGGCTAATTTCTTGAAGATTGATGATATGAATTATCTTGTTCTTATGAGTTTAGTTAGATCATGAATAAATTATTTGATAATTTTTGTTACTTAAAAATATGATCTAATTGCCTTAATGAAATCCATAACTTGTTCTTAAGTAATGGAAAATTAAAAGTTTTATATTAAAAGGTTATTAAAACTCATTTTTAAGAGTCATTTTAAATGGTTTTAAAGTCTTCCATAACTTAAGAACATGAAAAGTTTTTCATAAAAACCACATTAAACACATAAGTTATGGAAACCAAAAGTTTTGACAAGTTTCAAAACATGCCCTCAAGTTTTGGAATTTATAAAGTCTCACTTTTGAATACTTTAATTCCAAACCCTAGAGTTTTAAAGTTAAAATTCAACCCTTATTCTATTATATTATTATAAGTTTAATAATTATATATATATATATATATATATATATATATATATATGTGTGTGTGTGTAAGAATAAGTCAGTCTTACCGTTAGTAGGCCTCATTCACGAAGTCGGTCTATAAGAGGGGTATAAGGTTACTGCCTATAAAATGGCAGTTTAATGGGTGTCCACTCTCACCCACCGCTTCCTTGACTAGTGGAGGGTCGTTAGCCGAACGGGTTGGATAGGACATTAATTCTCCCTCATTAAAAGTATAATGATAAATATAAAGTAACTAAACTTTTATTAAATTCCCAATCTTAGTTACTTTAGGAAAAATGTGAAAATGGTGCTAATCCATGAAATTACACTTTGCACCTTGTTAAGTCGTTAGTGGAGCGTGTGTGGTTAACCGGAACACTAAACTGGGACTGACAATGTGTGGCAAAGGGTAACTTGATGTTAATCATAGATCAATGGAGCGTGTGTGGTTAACCGGCACATTGATTAGGTGATTTGTAACATTTGGTGTACCAAGCTAATTTTCATGGTTATTTACACCTTGTTTGTGATCCTCGGCATCCCAGTCACAAACTTGAAGGGCACAATCGAGATTTAAACAAGTCATTGAAAAGTTCAATGAATCTCAAAGGATCTAGGAATTTCAAATCCAATTAAAACTTAATAATATATTTTGGTTTTCATGGTGGAAATTGGTAAATCGTCATTTACCTACCTTTAAATATTCTACAATTGGATTACGGCATCCCTTTTCGCGATTGTAGAATATTGTGTTGGGTCCTAGCCTTAATATTTCATTTTGGGTGTTATATTAAGGACTTAAATCAACTAACTTGAATTTCTCCCTCATAGATGTCTAGTTCTGACAACTATGGTCTTCCTTATCCTTTAAGAAAAAGCTCTCTAATGAAGATGATATCCCACATGGCTATCAAGGTGAAAGATTAATCCCTTTGTCGTGCATTAATGGGACTGGAAATCATACTTCAGTTCCTCCACCTCCTCCAATTATTCTCCCTAATCCACAAGTTCAAAGACTTGAAAAGTTTAAGGTCACTCAAGTCCTATTGGCAAGCAAACACAAAGATGGAAGTCTATATGTGCCAACATCTTGGAGATGAAGTTATATATTGAGAGACTGGGAGAGTTGGGTGTCGAAGTCTCAAGGAAGTTGGCTGTTGATTGGGTTCATCAATCTCCTCTTGCGTTATATAGCGGGTTCATTAAGGACTACTATATGGCAGACCACAACATGACCCTTATCGATCTTACCTATTTGCTTGTTGCTGCTGAATCAACAATGATTTGGTGCATTGGTAAAGCAAATTTGATTGGAAGGTCTACTCCCCAAACTTTCATGGACATTGACAATGGTAACATTGGAAGTCCAGAAAAGCTTTCTCTTCCCAATGGAAAGGGATCGGCCATGGTAAAGTAAGTTGACCAAATTGTAAAGATAGTCCAATATACTATTTCCAAAAGGTCCATATGTTCCTATTGCCAAGAGAAGGGGCATTGGTTGTGAAGCTGCTCTATCTACCTGAAAGATTATAAGGATGGTAAAGTCAAAAAGGTTTGAGTCTACTTCAGGTAAGTCCAAATCTAACTCTATTAAGTTCCTATTTGGAGATTCTTAATACATGATGTAATGTAATTACATTTTGATGTTTTGGCGAATAAAAGAAAAGAAAGGAAACTTAAAGGAAGAATAGGCTGATTTTAATCGCGAAGAGATGGATTTCAATCGCATGGTTCGGTGATCAAAATTTTGAGCTGTTGCTTAATAGTTGTGATAGATTGCTTAAGAATAAATGACAACATAGTTTTCATTTGTAATGGCATTGTAAGGATATGTTTTTTCCGCAGTTATATAAATAAAGAAAAGTTATTATTATATCTTAATTTAAGTTTCCTTACAATGGCATTTGTGAAAATTGTTGTTTATATTATTCCATTAATATCAATATTGGAAAATGGATTTGATTCTTTCGTTTGTGGAAGTGTCATAATTTACCAAATAAGGAAAGATTCTCATCACCCAAGTTTCGATTGGATAGAAACTTGGAATGATGCAACTTGTGTTGTGTGATGAATGAGAATTTTCATCTTTAGGAAATAAGACTAATTCCTTGTTCACATGTATATGTGAGTCAAGTGAAGGACTAGGGGATCGGGTACACTTGGTTGTACGCTGATCAGGTCCACCACAAAGAATGATAAGACTATTCGTTATGATTTAATAAAGCTTGGTAAATGTGGTTATGCTTACAAGTTTAAGTGTAATTTTGAAATATTGGAATAGTTTCAATGTTTGGCAGAACGAATGAGAAGAATCAAATTAGGCAAAAAGATAAAAGTTTCTCCAATCTGAAAAGATGGGAGAGTACTTTAGTATCGTGCTTTATGATCATCTTAATGATTATGGAAAACCATATCACAATTGATCTTCTAAGTGCACTTGTATGGCTAAGAAGAGGAATCAGGAATTATTGAAATGGTTAAATCAAAAGGTGAATCATACTTCATTCCAAAATCGAGTCTTAGAGACATACTCCAAGATTATAACTTGAGTGACATGGTCTTAAGAAGGTTTATAACACTCATCAAATGTAGAGTAAAATGTTTTCTTACTCTTGTACATTTGAAATTGGTGATTTGTGATGTTTTGTATAAAACAAAGACCAACTAAGACCAATTGTGTGAAGTGTTTGTCTTGATAAGAATCCGCACTAACTCTTGAATATTTGTTTGTCAAGGAATGGTTCTTGACAAGAGAGTCTTATATGTCAAGAGGTCAGTGGGAGTCTTAAAGATCTTGAAAAAGGTTCAAGAACTAATCAAGAGTAAACCTATTGTTTATCGCTAGCACATGACTTGAGGTTTGTAACCTATCTTGTTGACATATTCTTGTTTCTATGACCATTCCAGTTAAAGTTGGCTATGCATGCGAGTTCTATGAGTTCTCAGTGGTTTGCATAACAACTTGGAAGCAATGGTAGGCCCTTGTGCTGCTAGGTGGCAAGAAATTAAGATTAAACAAGTTCAGTTCACATGAGTTTGGATTTATCACTAACCTTGTCTTGTCATTATGCTTATGACAAATTCACAAGGATAGGAACACATACACCATAAAAAACTGAGTGTCATAAGGTTTTTCTCCAATTCATGAAAATGATTGTGAGGAAACGCTTTCACTAAGTAGATTTTAGATAGTTAGCAATTGTGTTATTTGCATTCTCAAATTCGATTATGATTACGGCATCCCTCTTCGTAGATCGAATTGTGAGAAAAGGCAAAGGTCTAAACATTTGAGACTTATTGGTGTAAGTTCTAAAATTGTTTAGACACATATGTGAGCTATCTAAGGAAAGGTGTGTGGGTTGGAGAAGCATAGATAAAGTATTATCGAAGCATCTCAAACCAGAAATCTAAACTTTGGTAAGAAAGTCAATAAGTATTGATTTCTAGAAGTCTAGCTGATTTCTGAGTACATGTCAAAGCTAGTGGGAGCGTAAGTGTTATGCTAGTAAGATAATAATTATTATGAAAGTAGGAGCATAATTATTATTGTAAGTGTTGCAAGTTAGCAATGTTAATTATAGAAAAACAAAATGTTCAATTTGCAAAGTTTCAGAGTTTGAAAAAGTTGTTTTTCTATAATTAAGGGAGAGGAATTTATTCTTCATTTCAGTTCTAAAAGCTTAGATTGAGTTTTTTAATCAAATTTAGTCAATGATGTATATGAATGCTATGTTGGAATGGTTCAACATAACGAAATTCTATATATATGGAAATGTTAATTGCGTTCTCAAATTCAATTATGATTATAGCATCCTACTTCATAGTTTTATGATTATAGCATCCCTCTTCATAGTTCGAATTGTGAGAATATGGCAAATAGAAATATTATAGCAAAAGACTGATCAAGTATTAATTTTTTATGTAAGACATTATGAATCGTGTCTCATATGCTTCGGGTATAGGATCGATTGCATATGCTATAATATTCTCGTGTTCTAATTTTTCAAAATGCCTAGGGAATTAAGAGGGAAAAAGGATTAGAATCGGATATGACTAAAGTGGTTAAACAACTATTAAGGACAATGTAAGGTTCGCCAAAGATTGGTTGCTTATGGACAGTTGGAAGTATATTTTGAATTTTGGAAGGACCATATTGACATACTTTGAGAAGAGGTAACTCTTGTTCTGAAGTGATAGTCAAAATGGGAATATGGAAATGTTGCCATAAGTGGAAGTTGAAAATAAAATCTATGTAAGATTAGAAAACTTAATGCAAGAAGGATGTTCAAAGGAATGTACTTTGAATGTGAGACTTCGTTTCCATGGAAGTGCTCTCCATTGGAATACTTTGTAATGTATGTTGCCAAGTCTCTATGACTTTTGTGCATAGTCATTACAAGAGGATCATTGCATATAAGTTTAGAATCTAACAGATTTTAGTAAATGGCAAGAATTTGGTATTATTACATTTATCATAAGGATTTGGAATTGTGAAATGAGCATCATTGAAATGTTGTCAATTGATCTATTTCACAAAGAAAGGACCATAGGCAAACATAGTGTGCATGCTTGGAGCATGGGATAACTATTGTTTTAATTCAAGTATTAAGTTGATTATTCGAAACATTATACAATGAATAATGAGTAATCAATATGGTGATTAGATAAAATGTGTTTTATTTACACTCAAAAGTTTTGGAGTCATATAGGATTCGTACTATCCTTGTATTTCACTTTGGATGTTTTGACTTCCTGAATAACTAGGTTATTCAAACCATCCACAGTCGATCATACTTTGGAAGTAGGTATTGAGGCAAGACTGTCATGATTGGGTATGTAGGATTGTCTAAGGTGTTAGACATAGCACAAGTCTGCTGCAGTATTCATGAGTACTCCTGTAATAAGATTTGAGTATTGGATTCAACCCACGCTCATTTGTATCACTTCATGGATTTTATCACGAGTAATCATGAGACGATAATATCTTATATTCTTGAAACCAAGACATGTGAGTTGCAGTTTACAAGTCGGTTGCACATTGATAATATCAAAACGCACCGGTAACTCGGTGTTATAAAATGTATTGGTGAGTGTGATTTGATGAGTAAATAGATCAAGCATATGATTCGAAGTTTATCCGTTCCTTTTACCCTAAGGGGATAAAAGCGATATTTGTGAGCCGCTCGATGATTTAGTGATGTCAACCCTAAGTGCTTGGCCAAGCCAGGACTGATTTGATTTGTTTAATTACTCAGTTGTCATAAATCGGAAATCGGGAAACAATACATGAACATAGAGAATGATTATAATCCACGTCTCAGTCCATACGATATCTAGAATGGAGGAATATATGATCCCTTATCTAATGGACGTCTCGTTTGATTTGTTCAGAGTTCGACAACGGCTTTTGAGAGCTACGATTGCTAGTCGGGTTTTAGAGTCGTACTGGAAATAATAGTTATTAGACTTATCCAAGTGGGAGACTGTTGGATTAGGTGTATAAGCCCATAACTATAATTGGTATGTACTTGACCCGAGAGTAGCATGGTCCATTTCGGGTTGCCTTCATCAGGACAATTTGATAGGATGGATATTTGAGTAATAAGTTATATGTGATTTATTAATATATTATAAGTATAATATATTATTTAATTAGTATTGATGAAGAATTAACTTGGAATTAATTTAGTGATCAAAAGAGACTAATTAAATATATGGGGATTGATTTGGTAAATCAATGATTCTTATAGTGTGGGCCAATTGTTATTTAGGACGGGCTAAACCAATATGGTGGTCCATGGATATTCAATGGAGGTTTAACCCATGGAGCCTAAGTAATATGAAAGGTCATGGAGCATTAGGGTTTGCATGGTTGTAACCCTAGTTATGCCACACTATAAAAGGAGTCCCTAAATCACCAAATCAGCACCCTAGTGTTCTAAGAGTTCAATGAGCCGATTTTGTGCTTCATAACTTCTCTCTCAATATTCTCCAATTGTTCATGATGTTTGTGACTTGTTTGAGGCATAACACTTGAGGTGCTAAGCTCTTAAAAGGCCAATGTCTAGAAGATACAACAAAGTGGTAATCTTCTAACTTAATATTATGATTTATGTGCCAAATTGTATGCTAGTTGTAGGCTTAATGCTTTGGAAACAATATTGCATGTATAATTAGAGAAAACATAGATCCAAGGCATTTAGGGTTGTATGTGCACCATAGGATGTTGTAGTATACTAAAACCCAACGCGTAGTTCCAAGCAAGCTTGGGGAAATCAGAGGATGTTCAAAGTTGCGGAAATTTAGATTTTTCGCCAACATCTTTTGTCAGAATCAGAAATTTATCCAAACTTATCAGGTATATTCTTTACTTGCTGCAACTTTTTTTCTGTTATATGCTTTATTGAACTCTTCATTCCTCTTTGAGCATTCAGGAAAATGCATCATTTTAAGCTCGGGGAGGGGGTTAGTTTCAAAATTTTCATTTTTGTTTAAATGTTTTAATTTTTTTGTTTTTCAGTTAAAATTTTCAATTTTTTCTGCACTTTTTTTTCTACATTGCATTTGCATAAAAAAATTTGAAAAAATCCAAAAAAAAAAAATTTATGTTTATGTTTTTATTTTTCTACATTTAAAAAAACCCAAAAAGATTTTGTTTTTAGTGCTTATTTTCTGCATAAACAAAATCTAAAAATTGGAAAAAGTTACATGAGATGAGGAAATTTTTTACATTTTGATAGCTCTGTAAGGATGAAGTGTGACAGGAACCGAAAATAATACTCTCATTATAACAAAATATAAGAATTATCTTTTCCAATCCGAAAGGGCTTTAAATGTTTATGTTATACGAACCAAGATAAGAGTGGAGGAATTTTTAAAATGGAAGTGTTGGATGGAAAACCGAACAGTGTTTTAAAAATGATATCCTTAAATACCTTAAAAGGAACCTAGATTAAATACCCTTTTTTAAGTACTATACCCGATAGTTTGAGGTTAGGAGGGAAATCATCTTATATCCACACAAATTATTATCATTTTTGAAGTATTGAAGACATGGTTGGCCACAAAGTGAAATATGTACCCAATGAATGTACTTGTTAGAAATGGTACATCAAGCAATATCAAGTCAAGTTTAAGTCGAAATCAGCAACCAAAAAAAGTTAAATTTGAAGAGTTGATCAAGACAAAGAATATGTGTGGTATAATGAGTTATGTCCCTCGATAGTCGAATCATAGGGGTAAGTTTGAATTTTCTTTCCATAATGGAGCTTACCGCATTTACTGGACGATTCGGAAAAAAGGAGGGGTCGGTCAAGTTAAGTTTTTATAAACGAATTTTCATAAAATTATCTTTAAAAATAAATTTCTTTCACAAATTTAATTCAACGTAAAAATCATTTACTTAAAGGTTAGTTTGACTTTTTAAAATAAGCCATTAGCCTAAATATAATCTGAAATTACAATAAACGTATTAAGACTGTTGTGACAACCGTCAAAATTCGATTCGGTTCTAGATTTGACTAAACTTAGTTGCACTTATAGGCACGACACGTACTAGACTAAGTAACTAGAAACTAAGTTATAACCTACTAGAAGCTTGGAAACAATTAGAATCAATGGATAGTATACTTAGATTTCACATTGATATGTGAATTCTACAACTACTTAACTGTAGTGAATATCCATATTTAGGTCACTCTTTGACTCGAACACCTTTTCATGAATCATATACACACATCATGCACTTTACCTAGTGGTAGAAATTAGGTCAGAGTCTCATAGAAACTTAAGTCAAAGTTGAAGACTAAGACTAGTATACTTGATTCCTCAATTTCGCTTGAATCTCGGAATCACTACATAGAATGACAATCAACCGATAAAAATAAATTACAAACATTATTTATAACTATAAAAGAGTTATAATACCATAAGATAATTTAAAGTCTCAAATATTCTATTTATTTTGATATTCAAAGTTTATTAAACTCCAAAACCCTAAAAGCCCTAAAAACTCATATTTATAAACTTTAACCTTAAAAATCCTATAAAAACAATTATGAACCTTATCATATTATCTTATCATAATAATTATTATGAAATAAAGTTCAATGAAAAATAAAGATTTAGTTATTAACATTTACCCTTGATTTATAAGTCAAAAATCAAGAGTTTTATGCATAAAAACTAGGTTAAGGTGCACATTTTATAAAAAGTTGGATATTTTTATAAAAGATTTGAATTTTTATAAAAGAAACAAGAGAGAGAGAGCCTCTCCTCCCCTAAAATCAGATCCCTCTCTCCCCATATCTCTCTCACACTCTCATTCTCCAACACACACACATCTCTCTTCTTTCTCTCTCTAGAAAACTCTCTCTACCTTCTCTCTACTTTTTCTCTCCAAACACCACTCCATTCTCTCTTCCTCCCTCTAAGAACCAAGAAATTTTCCAGAAAACAAACCCAAGAACACTCCTCAAACTCGAAATCTTCATCATCTTGTGGTATTCTTGAAGGTAAAATCGATTTCTACTTCACTTTTCCTTCAAGTTTTGCTCTTTTTCTTACACTTTCTCCTTCTTCATCTTCTTAAAACTTGTTTTCTTTTTGTTAAAATGGTTTTTACAACATGATGCATGTGTTTTAACACCATGCATGTATGATAAACAAGGTTGCATGTTCATGATTTTAGTGCAAAAATCGATTTTAAGGATTAAAACATCAAACTCAAGTTAAGAGTTTTTGAGAAACAAAATTTTGTTCATAAATGCATGTATACATTTTGATAAGTTTTAATCTTTTGATCTCTGGAAACATGACTAAAATATGAGTTTATCATGATATATTTAAAATACTTGAAAAGATTTACTCAAGGAAATGATGAAAACCCACTTTTGTAACCAATCATCATGCATGCAATCTGCCAGATTTCTTTACCTGACTTTAAACTGTCATATCTCACTCATTTCTTAGCCAAAATTCGTGATTTCTTTTTCTGAAATATAATATTTTGAGTTAGCTTTCAAACCCATCTGACCTCACTGGAAAATTCCAATATTTCGATTTTTACCAATTTTTACAAAACTGTTGCTCAAACAGCACTTTCCTTATGAACATTTGTTTTGTGTTGCATGTTCAAAGGACTTATTCATCACTAAAAATCATTCAAAAATTATTTTAAACTCTTAATATCATGTATTAATAGGAACAAAAAGATCTTGATTCAAAAGTCTTTGTAACATGTTGCAAAAATTGTCAAAGTAACATCAATAATCTTTACATAAATCACAAGAACCAAGTTTTCTCTATACATTTTATTGAGCCTTTAGGCATGGTTTTCAACATCAAAAATACGAAAACAATTTTTCATTGTTGTTAAATTGTATGAAGATGCATTCTGGAAATTTTCAGCTCAATATATATTTTCTTTATTTTTATATGAAAATAATAAGAAAATAGAGTGTTAAATCATATAAAATACTTACACTAGTAAATAAATTCTGGAAAAATTCTTGGATGATTCTTTAAGTTAATAAACATCTCCCATGAAGTTTCAATGACTTTTGTTACTGTTTAATATGGTTTTGAATTTTCTTTTTGTTTAGCCCCAATAAATCATAAAACCACTTTAGACAAGTTGAAAAGGCTGTATAACAATTTTCGCAGCTTCTACCAGAGCTATAAGACTTAGAAAAATATTTTCAGAATTTTTCATAATGTATTCCTATTTTTCTCCGATTTTTGTATTTATAATGGACTAAAACTAGAAAAAACAGTTCTGCTCTTCCAAAATTCATGCAAATTTACCAGAACACCTTGTAGTACATTAGGAGGCTACATAAAAATTTTGATGATTTTTCTCTTCTGTATACTATTTTTCTCCTATTTTCTAAGATTAAATACACTTAAATACACAAAATCGGATTTCAGTATATAAAAACCACATTTTGTATTTTTCCCAGATTATTTACTCTGAAAAAGAAGTGTACAAAAATTTTAGTAATTTACTTTAACTGTTTAATAATTATTCTCCAATTAATGATTATTTAAGCGGATAAAACAAAGAAAAATAGAAAGACTAATTGAAAAATATCTTTTATATTTTTCACAGCTTCTAAATGTATAATAAAAGTGTTACAAAAATTTTGGGCAATTTTGGAAACTATTTTCTATTTATTTCAATTTTTATTGGAATAAATGCTCAAAAATCATAAAATTGGGTTAAACAGTTTAGAAATAAATTTTTATATTTTTCCCAGCTTAATAATGTTTAATAACAGTAATACAAAAAGTTTGGATAATTTTGGAAACTGATTTCTATTTTTCATGAATTTGTATCTATTTAGAGAATTAAATATATGAAAAATGGTTATACATATTCATACTCCATGAAAATTTATCTAAAAGTCTTTTAGTACATTTAGAACCAAAATCTGAAGTTTGGTAATTTTTATTAACTGTTTAGTATTTTTCAAGATTTTATGGTTATTCAAGAAACTAAAATCGTGAAAAATAGTCAGACAAATCAAAAATTCAAGAAAATTTATCTTGAGGTCTTTTACTTCAATTAAAACTGAAATGCAAACTTTGGGAATTTTTAGAACTAAATTAATTTAGTTTTTGAATATTTAATCATTGGAACACCTCTTAAATTGTTAAATATTAGCATTTCAATAATGGGAAATTTCCACTTAAATTGTTATATAACAATTGATTCATTGAAATTTAATTTTCATAGAAAAATGTTTGTAACTTATCAATATTAAATTTTGACACAATATTGGCATAATTCTATTGTAGTAGTAAGTATACTAGTGTTAGATTTTGATTACAGACTCACTAGCGAATACCATTATTGTAGGAATCGATAGTGGTACAAGTGGAACTTAGCTCAAGGCATCATTTGCATCATCTCAATGCATATTGTAAGTATTCACGCACTCCCCTATTTTCAGTTTTTATATTTTGGGGTGGAAAAGCATGTCCCGAAAAACTATTATTTGAATGTTGTATTTAAATTGATTTGTATCAAACATGATTGCTATTTTATTGCTATGTCTCTCTATGTATGTCTATGCAACACGGAACATGAGAATTTATCGTACTAAGGCCCTTCCCTTATCTCTAACCATTAACTCTTTGAGCCAATGGTCATTATGGATAGCGCTATTAGGAATTGACAACTCCTCACTCGCCCTATTGCTGGAGTGCATGATACCATATTCATCTATGGAACGATAAGCATAGATCTTGATAGGGCTTCAGTCATAGGTTTGGTTGAGACTCATTGTTTTCTCATACACATACAAACTCGTTACTTATTATAGCAATAAACTTGTTTATTAATTATAGCAATGAACTTTGTTTCTCATTACAACAACGAACTGTTATTACTGAAAACTTATATACATGTTTTAGCAATGAAATTGTGTGCTCCTTGTAGCAACGAAATTGATTGCTCATTTTAGCAATAAAACTTGTTTACTCGTTTGAGTAACGAACTTTATCTTCCATGAGAATGTGAATGTTGCATCTTATTTGGGCAACATACCTTATCTCTCATGATGACAAAGAACTTTGTTTTTACAAACTTATTTACTCATTTTAACAATATACTTTTATTATTGGAAACTTTTATCAAAACTTTGATTTCAATTCATGGAACCAGTATTATTTTGTTTATCTGTGAGTACTCACCAACTATTTTTATAGTTGACGCTCGTTTTACATGCTTTTTCAGGAATCATCGAGTAAGTGGCACTTAGGGACACTTCACTTTTAGGAGCATTCGCATGTGTTGTATTTCAATTTACATTGTAATTTCTTTTAAAAGTTGTTCAAACCCATTGTGAATTTGTAATGATTTTTAATACTATGGTTGGTGTTGTCTTTTAACTTTTGCGATGAAACCCTTTGTACTGCCACGCCCTGTGTTTCCGCTTTAGCGGGGTGTGACAGAAAATGGTATCAGAGCCGAAGGTTATAGAGAATACCGGTTTTCCTTTGGAGAACCACAACTATAGCCAAAAAAAAAAATTCAAAATGTTTTTAAAATACTGAACACACTACTGGTATAACTAATTCGAGTACGTATTATTGGACTTTAATTAAGTATAGCCTGGCCAACTATGCTTAATTAAGGAAAATTAATGCGAGGCTGGAAACGGTTATAGTAGAATTATGTTCAAAACGATTTTCAGCTTGAACTTTTGAAAAACAAAGTTTTTCGGTGTGCGTACGGGCATTGCATATTATAGGCATTCATCTAGATACACTTAGAATCTAAGTGCACTTTTATAACAATGCCTTTATTTAGAAATAATCTTATCCCTTATCAAGTGCGAGGTTAACCACTTAGGTTATATTACTAGCCACTCTAGGAGCAATGCACTTAGTACTAAGAATGGGTATTCCTCGGTAGCTATTGAATTTAGATGTAAGATTAGTAGCTAGATATACACTAGTAATTATCTTAAGTCGAAACATATACCAATTATTCCTCAATACCTCTTCATCGTCTTCAAGAGTTACAACTAGGAAAAAGCGTTTCGATACCGACACGAATGATAATTGGAGCATCTCGTAAGGAGGTAGATGAGTCACCACTAAGTAATCACTTGTATATCATTGGCGGGCATTCCGGATTCGACTCACAAGGAGACACGGAAGTTTAACCCATACATGAGACTTCTCTACTACGCTACGAATTTAGCTTTAGGTTGTTTCCACCTTGAGCTTAAAACATAACATAGGATATCCCTTTGACCTCTATAAAAGGCCACGAAACTACATTGACACCATAAAACGTTTTACAAACAATTTTTCTTGTCCTTTATTTTGAGGAAAAGACACCGGTACTCGCCTTAGACTCGCCTTGTACTCGCCTTAGTATTTAGGTACGATCAGCTACACTAACATACTTATTCTGCGCTTCTTAATCATCCATCGAAAAATTAATTCTCTTCATCGGTTTTACTTATCATCGATAAAATATTTTATAACCACTTCATACAACTTACTAGACCTTTCCTAACAATGTAAGTCGTATTCTCGCTAAAAACTTTTAACAACTTGTTTTAACTTAACATTTTCTTTAAAACACAATTTAACCAATATTGGTTTTAACCTTGCTATTTCAATTTCATTTCAAATCCATTTCAATGGATAGATGTGCTTTTAATGGCATATAAACCATTTTAAACCTTGCATACCATTTTGACACGTTTTCGAAAAACTTAGAAACATTTTCTTTTATAAAAGTGTTTAAACTCTATGCTATAAAACTTAAACATATGACATTAAAGTTCATAGTATGTGTAAAAGCTTCATCGGATCTTCAAACCACTTTTGTTTTAAGTCTTTTGACTACTTTCTCATTTAGGCATTGTACTTAACTTAAATGTGTTTTCTAGTAACCTAACATGGTATTTTTACAACTTTCTAATCCAAATGTGTTTACAAGACATCACTGATACCTACATTTCAAAACACACCTAATTTGTTTATTTTATTTCAAATTAGTTTTATAATCTGTGTTTATAAAACTTACAACATTGCAAAACTTAGTGTTCACTTTTAAACTTCCAGCGACGTACTTTTGACAATGCATAATTATTCATCTAAATATGTTAAGTCTTTACCTTATCCGTTTTAACCATTGTTAGACTCCAGTCAAAAAGGTCAAAATTGTCAGATTTTCAATTACAAGTTTTAGTGTTTCTTCTTTTTTTTTCACAAATGGAGTTTAACTTAATAGATAACTCGTGAATTTTAAGCAAACCTTAGAAAACACTTTGAAACTTCTGCATTTATATTTAATCATCAATATACATACATCACATATTGAAGTTTGAAATATATCTCAACCTGGTTTTAAATCTACCTATATGTATTGTTCTTATAATTTCGACAATAACAATCATTGCCGCCGCTACCTTCATTTTTCTTTCCCCCAAACTTTATTTCTCGATCTCCTTCTGATTTTAGATCTCGCACGCCATAATATTAACATAATACATTGTCTAACTTTGTTTCTATTTATTTTGCTTCTCTTGGTACCATGTTCGTACACATATAGATTAGAAGTCTACCTTTTCGTTTTGAGCGATTAATACGTGTATAGTTGTGAGTCATAACTTCGATTTAGTCAACTTTGATATATTCAATTATGTCTTTTACCATATACATCTTGTTTTTATTTTTAAATCTACAATAAACAAGTAAGCCTTATTTACATTTGCTCTTTCGTTCTAAATTTGGAAACTTGATTTAAAATGCAAGTTTCATTGTATCTTTCATTATAAGTAATACACAAGATGAATACCTTTATGCTTATAATTTTTCTATATCCGAAATATATATGTGAAGGATATGTATCCTTATGTTTCTTCTTTTATTTAAATACATCAAAAGTTTTAAATTTTACGATTATCTATTCTCTAAATGATTGTTTTTGTAGAAACACTAAACTATGAATGCACTATTTTCAAAGATTAACATTTTTACACCTTTCTTAAAATAGTATTTTACTTTGCAATTTTCAGTGAGTTCCTAAACTCTCAAACTTGTTTTCATAAGTATTCTGACTCCTCGTAAACTTGAATTTGTCCTGACTTAGAGAATTAGACAATTTTTCAAAAGAGTAATCAAAATATTTTCGTATAAATTCCCTTATTGATGACTTAAACCTGTAACCTTAATTAATCTTTATATTATTTTACTACTTCGTTTGATCGCCACACATGTATTTTCGTTATCTTGTAATTATTACACATTTTGATAATAGTGAAATTAATTATCATTTCTAAACACACATTTTGAGAGCAGTGAGATTACTTATCATTTTAAACGCTCAAAATGCTACCTAAATAATGTGATTTAAAATATCATAAAGTTTCACCGCCTTTATTAGAAACAACGACTCTCTAACTGTATTCTTCAATCATGGTTCTATTATAGTTAGAGTACCTGTAGTAGAAATTATAGCTTCAGAAATCCTTGATCGTTTCGTAATTTCTTTTGTAGATGGGAGTTAAATAGCCTTTACATTCGAGATGTACCAAAACTTCGTTGCCTACCCTTAATGTGTATCAATAGGAACTTACCATCGATCGCTTCTCTTTCATTCGTGCTACCCCTTCGTATTTTGGAATATATCTTTTTCCAGATTTAGTAGCCAACCTGGAAGTGAACAAATTGTTCCTAATCTTTTCGTTATTAGGCGGAAAATTTACACGTAGTGTTGATTTAGAACGCGACTTAAGGATCAATGCGGATTTAACGCTTAGTGTAGTTGGTGCTTCAGCAAAACTTATACCGCTCTCTTAATTCAGATAATATCTAACTAGATGATCTTTTTCGACTAGGTCGCCATGGTTGGAACATGATTCCATGAATCAAATTTTCCATAATCTAGACGAAAGAACTCGAATTAAGGAAACATTAATTTGACTATAGCTAAAGAATTGGGTTCTTCCTTTGAGGAAATAAACCCAAAAATATCAAAGAACACTTCAAGTCACCACCTCTCCAGCTATACAATTGTACTTGAGTGAGTTCTAATAGAATACGTCACGAATTGAATTTTGGGACGAAATTCTTTCAACCGGGGGAGACTGTGACAACCGTCAAAATTCGATTCGGTTCTAGATTTGACTAAACTTAGTTGCACGTATAGGCACGACACGTACTAGACTAAGTAACTAGAAACTAAGTTATAACCTACTAGAAGCTTGGAAACAATTAGAATCAATGGATAGTATACTTAGATTTCACATTGATATGTGAATTCTACAACTACTTAACTGTAGTGAATATCCATATTTAGGTCACTCTTTGACTCGAACACCTTTTCATGAATCATATACACACATCATGCACTTTACCTAGTGGTAGAAATTAGGTCAGAGTCTCATAGAAACTTAAGTCAAAGTTGAAGACTAAGACTAGTATACTTGATTCCTCAATTTCGCTTGAATCTCGGAATCACTACATAGAATGCCAATCAACCGATAAAAATAAATTACAAACATTATTTATAACTATAAAAGAGTTATAATACCATAAGATAATTTAAAGTCTCAAATATTCTATTTATTTTGATATTCAAAGTTTATTAAACTCCAAAACCCTAAAAGCCCTAAAAACTCATATTTATAAACTTTAACCTTAAAAATCCTATAAAAACAATTATGAACCTTATCATATTATCTTATCATAATAATTATTATGAAATAAAGTTCAATGAAAAATAAAGATTTAGTTATTAACATTTACCCTTGATTTATAAGTCAAAAATCAAGAGTTTTATGCATAAAAACTAGGTTAAGGTGCACATTTTATAAAAAGTTGGATATTTTTATAAAAGATTTGAATTTTTATAAAAGAAACAAGAGAGAGAGAGCCTCTCCTCCCCTAAAATCAGATCCCTCTCTCCCCATATCTCTCTCACACTCTCATTCTCCAACACACACACATCTCTCTTCTTTCTCTCTCTAGAAAACTCTCTCTACCTTCTCTCTACTTTTTCTCTCCAAACACCACTCCATTCTCTCTTCCTCCCTCTAAGAACCAAGAAATTTTCCAGAAAACAAACCCAAGAACACTCCTCAAACTCGAAATCTTCATCATCTTGTGGTATTCTTGAAGGTAAAATCGATTTCTACTTCACTTTTCCTTCAAGTTTTGCTCTTTTTCTTACACTTTCTCCTTCTTCATCTTCTTAAAACTTGTTTTCTTTTTGTTAAAATGGTTTTTACAACATGATGGATGTGTTTTAACACCATGCATGTATGATAAACAAGGTTGCATGTTCATGATTTTAGTGCAAAAATCGATTTTAAGGATTAAAACATCAAACTCAAGTTAAGAGTTTTTGAGAAACAAAATTTTGTTCATAAATGCATGTATACATTTTGATAAGTTTTAATCTTTTGATCTCTGGAAACATGACTAAAATATGAGTTTATCATGATATATTTAAAATAATTGAAAAGATTTACTCAAGGAAATGATGAAAACCCACTTTTCTAACCAATCATCATGCATGCAATCTGCCAGATTTCTTTACCTGACTTTAAACTGTCATATCTCACTCATTTCTTAGCCAAAATTCGTGATTCTTTTTCTGAAATATAATATTTTGAGTTAGCTTTCAAACCCATCTGACCTCACTGGAAAATTCCAATATTTCGATTTTTACCAATTTTTACAAAACTGTTGCTCAAACAGCACTTTCCTTATGAACATTTGTTTTGTGTTGCATGTTCAAAGGACTTATTCATCACTAAAAATCATTCAAAAATTATTTTAAACTCTTAATATCATGTATTAATAGGAACAAAAAGATCTTGATTCAAAAGTCTTTGTAACATGTTGCAAAAATTGTCAAAGTAACATCAATAATCTTTACATAAATCACAAGAACCAAGTTTTCTCTATACATTTTATTGAGCCTTTAGGCATGGTTTTCAACATCAAAAATACGAAAACAATTTTTCATTATTGTTAAATTGTATGAAGATGCATTCTGGAAATTTTCAGCTCAATATATATTTTCTTTATTTTTATATGAAAATAATAAGAAAATAGAGTGTTAAATCATATAAAATACTTACACTAGTAAATAAATTCTGGAAAAATTCTTGGATGATTCTTTAAGTTAATAAACATCTCCCATGAAGTTTCAATGACTTTTGTTACTGTTTAATATGGTTTTGAATTTTCTTTTTGTTTAGCCCCAATAAATCATAAAACCACTTTAGACAAGTTGAAAAGGCTGTATAACAATTTTCGCAGCTTCTACCAGAGCTATAAGACTTAGAAAAATATTTTCAGAATTTTTCATAATGTATTCCTATTTTTCTCCGATTTTTGTATTTATAATGGACTAAAACTAGAAAAAACAGTTCTGCTCTTCCAAAATTCATGCAAATTTACCAGAACACCTTGTAGTACATTAGGAGGCTACATAAAAATTTTGATGATTTTTCTCTTCTGTATACTATTTTTCTCCTATTTTCTAAGATTAAATACACTTAAATACACAAAATCGGATTTCAGTATATAAAAACAACATTTGGTATTTTTCCCAGATTATTTACTCTGAAAAAGAAGTGTACAAAAATTTTGGTAATTTACTTTAACTGTTTAATAATTATTCTCCAATTAATGATTATTTAAGAGGATAAAACAAAGAAAAATAGAAAGACTAATTGAAAAATATCTTTTATATTTTTCACAGCTTCTAAATGTATAATAAAAGTGTTACAAAAATTTTGGGCAATTTTGGAAACTGTTTTCTATTTATTTCAATTTTTATTGGAATAAATGCTCAAAAATCATAAAATTGGGTTAAACAGTTTAGAAATAAATTTTTATATTTTTCCCAGCTTAATAATGTTTAATAACAGTAATACAAAAAGTTTGGATAATTTTGGAAACTGATTTCTATTTTTCATGAATTTGTATCTATTTAGAGAATTAAATATATGAAAAATGGTTATACATATTCATACTCCATGAAAATTTATCTAAAAGTCTTTTAGTACATTTAGAACCAAAATCTAAAGTTTGGTAATTTTTATTAACTGTTTAGTATTTTTCAAGATTTTATGGTTATTCAAGAAACTAAAATCGTGAAAAATAGTCAGACAAATCAAAAATTCAAGAAAATTTATCTTGAGGTCTTTCACTTCAATTAAAACTGAAATGCAAACTTTGGGAAATTTTAGAACTAAATTAATTTAGTTTTTGAATATTTAATCATTGGAACACCTCTTAAATTGTTAAATATTAGCATTTCAATAATGGGAAATTTCCACTTAAATTGTTATATAACAATTGATTCATTGAAATTTAATTTTCACAGAAAAATGTTTGTAACTTATCAATATTAAATTTTGACACAATATTGACATAATTCTATTGTAGTAGTAAGTATACTAGTGTTAGATTTCGATTACAGACTCACTAGCGAATACCATTATTGTAGGAATCGATAGTGGTACAAGTGGAACTTAGCTCAAGGCATCATTTGCATCATCTCAATGCATATTGTGAGTATTCACGCACTCCCCTATTTTCAGTTTTTATGTTTTGGGGTGGAAAAGCATGTCCCGAAAAACTATTATTTGAATGTTGTATTTAAATTGATTTGTATCAAACATGATTGCTATTTTATTGCTATGTCTCTCTATGTATGTCTATGCAACACGGAACATGACAACTTATCGTACTAAGGCCCTTCCCTTATCTCTAACCATTAACTCTTTGAGCCAATGGTCATTATGGATAGCGCTATTAGGAATTGACAACTCCTCACTCGCCCTATTGCTGGAGTGCATGATACCATATTCATCTATGGAACGATAAGCATAGATCTTGATAGGGCTTCAGTCATAGGTTTGGTTGAGACTCATTGTTTGCTCATACACATACAAACTCGTTACTTATTATAGCAATAAACTTGTTTATTAATTATAGCAATGAACTTTGTTTCTCATTACAACAACGAACTGTTATTACTGAAAACTTATATACATGTTTTAGCAATGAAATTGTTTGCTCCTTGTAGCAACAAAATTGATTGCTCATTTTAGCAATGAAACTTGTTTACTCGTTTGAGTAACGAACTTTATCTTCCATGAGAATATGAATGTTGCATCTTATTTGGGCAACATACCTTATCTCTCATGATGACAAAGAACTTTGTTTTTACAAACTTATTTACTCATTTTAACAATATACTTTTATTATTGGAAACTTTTATCAAAACTTTGATTTCAATTCATGGAACGAGTATTATTTTGTTTATCTGTGAGTACTCACCAACTATTTTTATAGTTGACGCTCGTTTTACATGCTTTTTCAGGAATCATCGAGTAAGTGGCACTTAGGGACACTTCACTTTTAGGAGCATTCGCATGTGTTGTATTTCAATTTACATTGTAATTTCTTTTAAAAGTTGTTCAAACCCATTGTGAATTTGTAATGATTTTTAATACTATGGTTGGTGTTGTCTTTTAACTTTTGCGATGAAACCCTTTGTACTGCCACGCCCTGTGTTTCCGCTTTAGCGGGGTGTGACAGAAAATGGTATCAGAGCCGAAGGTTATAGAGAATACCGGTTTTCCTTTGGAGAACCACAACTATAGCCAAAAAAAAAAATTTCAAAATGTTTTTAAAATACTGAACACACTACTGGTATAACTAATTCGAGTACGTATTATTGGACTTTAATTAAGTATAGCCTGGCCAACTATGCTTAATTAAGGAAAATTAATGCGAGGCTGGAAACGGTTATAGTAGAATTATGTTCAAAACGATTTTCAGCTTGAACTTTTGAAAAACAAAGTTTTTCGGTGTGCGTACGGGCATTGCATATTATAGGCATTCATCTAGATACACTTAGAATCTAAGTGCACTTTTATAACAATGCCTTTATTTAGAAATAATCTTATCCCTTATCAAGTGCGAGGTTAACCACTTAGGTTATATTACTAGCCACTCTAGGAGCAATGCACTTAGTACTAAGAATGGGTATTCCTCGGTAGCTATTGAATTTAGATGTAAGATTAGTAGCTAGATATACACTAGTAATTATCTTAAGTCGAAACATATACCAATTATTCCTCAATACCTCTTCATCGTCTTCAAGAGTTACAACTAGGAAAAAGCGTTTCGATACCGACACGAATGATAATTGGAGCATCTCGTAAGGAGGTAGATGAGTCACCACTAAGTAATCACTTGTATACCATTGGCGGGCATTCCGGATTCGACTCACAAGGAGACACGGAAGTTTAACCCATACATGAGACTTCTCTACTACGCTACGAATTTAGCTTTAGGTTGTTTCCACCTTGAGCTTAAAACATAACATAGGATATCCCTTTAACCTCTATAAAAGGCCACGAAACTACATTGACACCATAAAACGTTTTACAAACAATTTTTCTTGTCCTTTATTTTGAGGAAAAGACACCGGTACTCGCCTTAGACTCGCCTTAGTATTTAGGTACGATCAGCTACACTAACATACTTATTCTGCGCTTCTTAATCATCCATCGAAAAATTAATTCTCTTCATCGGTTTTACTTATCATCGATAAAATATTTTATAACCACTTCATACAACTTACTAGACCTTTCCTAACAATGTAAGTCGTATTCTCGCTAAAAACTTTTAACAACTTGTTTTAACTTAACATTTTCTTTAAAACACAATTTAACCAATATTGGTTTTAACCTTGCTATTTCAATTTCATTTCAAATCCATTTCAATGGATAGATGTGCTTTTAATGGCATATAAACCATTTTAAACCTTGCATACCATTTTGACACGTTTTCGAAAAACTTAGAAACATTTTCTTTTATAAAAGTGTTTAAACTCTATGCTATAAAACTTAAACATATGACATTAAAGTTCATAGTATGTCTAAAAGCTTCATCGGATCTTCAAACCACTTTTGTTTTAAGTCTTTTGACTACTTTCTCATTTAGGCATTGTACTTAACTTAAATGTGTTTTCTAGTAACCTAACATGGTATTTTTACAACTTTCTAATCCAAATGTGTTTACAAGACATCACTGATACCTACATTTCAAAACACACCTAATTTGTTTATTTTATTTCAAATTAGTTTTATAATCTGTGTTTATAAAACTTACAACATTGCAAAACTTAGTGTTCACTTTTAAACTTCCAGCGACGTACTTTTGACAATGCATAATTATTCATCTAAATATGTTAAGTCTTTACCTTATCCGTTTTAACCATTGTTAGACTCCAGTCAAAAAGGTCAAAATTGTCAGATTTTCAATTACAAGTTTTAGTGTTTCTTTTTTTTTTCACAAATGGAGTTTAACTTAATAGATAACTCGTGAATTTTAAGCAAACCTTAGAAAACACTTTGAAACTTCTGCATTTCTATTTAATCATCAATATACATACATCACATATTGAAGTTTGAAATATATCTCAACCTGGTTTTAAATCTACCTATATGTATTGTTCTTATAATTTCGACAATAACAATCATTGCCGCCGCTACCTTCATTTTTCTTTCCCCCAAACTTTATTTCTCGATCTCCTTCTGATTTTAGATCTCGCACGCCATAATATTAACATAATACATTGTCTAACTTTGTTTCTATTTATTTTGCTTCTCTTGGTACCATGTTCGTACACATATAGATTAGAAGTCTACCTTTTCGTTTTGAGCGATTAATACGTGTATAGTTGTGAGTCATAACTTCGATTTAGTCAACTTTGATATATTCAATTATGTCTTTTACCATATACATCTTGTTTTTATTTTTAAATCTACAATAAACAAGTAAGCCTTATTTACATTTGCTCTTTCGTTCTAAATTTGGAAACTTGATTTAAAATGCAAGTTTCATTGTATCTTTCATTATAAGTAATACACAAGATGAATACCTTTATGCTTATAATTTTTCTATATCCGAAATATATATGTGAAGGATATGTATCCTTATGTTTCTTCTTTTATTTAAATACATCAAAAGTTTTAAATTTTACGATTATCTATTCTCTAAATGATTGTTTTTGTAGAAACACTAAACTATGAATGCACTATTTTCAAAGATTAACATTTTTACACCTTTCTTAAAATAGTATTTTACTTTGCAATTTTCAGTGAGTTCCTAAACTCTCAAACTTGTTTTCATAAGTATTCTGACTCCTCGTAAACTTGAATTTGTCCTGACTTAGAGAATTAGACAATTTTTCAAAAGAGTAATCAAAATATTTTCGTATAAATTCCCTTATTGATGACTTAAACCTGTAACCTTAATTAATCTTTATATTATTTTACTACTTCGTTTGATCGCCACACATGTATTTTCGTTATCTTGTAATTATTACACATTTTGATAATAGTGAAATTAACTATCATTTCTAAACACACATTTTGAGAGCAGTGAGATTACTTATCATTTTAAACGCTCAAAATGCTACCTAAATAATGTGATTTAAAATATCATAAAGTTTCACCGCCTTTATTAGAAACAACAACTCTCTAACTGTATTCTTCAATCATGGTTCTATTATAGTTAGAGTACCTGTAGTAGAAATTATAGCTTCAGAAATCCTTGATCGTTTCGTAATTTCTTTTGTAGATGGGAGTTAAATAGCCTTTACATTCGAGATGTACCAAAACTTCGTTGCCTACCCTTAATGTGTATCAATAGGAACTTACCATCGATCGCTTCTCTTTCATTCGTGCTACCCCTTCGTATTTTGGAATATATCTTTTTCCAGATTTAGTAGCCAACCTGGAAGTGAACAAATTGTTCCTAATCTTTTCGTTATTAGGCGGAAAATTTACACGTAGTGTTGATTTAGAACGCGACTTAAGGATCAATGCGGATTTAACGCTTAGTGTAGTTGGTGCTTCAGCAAAACTTATACCGCTCTCTTAATTCAGATAATATCTACCTAGATGATCTTTTTCGACTAGGTCGCCATGGTTGGAACATGATTCCATGAATCAAATTTTCCATAATCTAGACGAAAGAACTCGAATTAAGGAAACATTAATTTGACTATAGCTAAAGAATTGGGTTCTTCCTTTGAGGAAATAAACCCAAAAATATCAAAGAACACTTCAAGTCACCACCTCTCCAGCTATACAATTGTACTTGAGTGAGTTCTAATAGAATACGTCACGAATTGAATTTTGGGACGAAATTCTTTCAACCGGGGGAGACTGTGACAACCGTCAAAATTCGATTCGGTTCTAGATTTGACTAAACTTAGTTGCACGTATAGGCACGACACGTACTAGACTAAGTAACTAGAAACTAAGTTATAACCTACTAGAAGCTTGGAAACAATTAGAATCAATGGATAGTATACTTAGATTTCACATTGATATGTGAATTCTACAACTACTTAACTGTAGTGAATATCCATATTTAGGTCACTCTTTGACTCGAACACCTTTTCATGAATCATATACACACATCATGCACTTTACCTAGTGGTAGAAATTAGGTCAGAGTCTCATAGAAACTTAAGTCAAAGTTGAAGACTAAGACTAGTATACTTGATTCCTCAATTTCGCTTGAATCTCGGAATCACTACATAGAATGCCAATCAACCGATAAAAATAAATTACAAATATTATTTATAACTATAAAAGAGTTATAATACCATAAGATAATTTAAAGTCTCAAATATTCTATTTATTTTGATATTCAAAGTTTATTAAACTCCAAAACCCTAAAAGCCCTAAAAACTCATATTTATAAACTTTAACCTTAAAAATCCTATAAAAACAATTATGAACCTTATCATATTATCTTATCATAATAATTATTATGAAATAAAGTTCAATGAAAAATAAAGATTTAGTTATTAACATTTACCCTTGATTTATAAGTCAAAAATCAAGAGTTTTATGCATAAAAACTAGGTTAAGGTGCACATTTTATAAAAAGTTGGATATTTTTATAAAAGATTTGAATTTTTATAAAAGAAACAAGAGAGAGAGAGCCTCTCCTCCCCTAAAATCAGATCCCTCTCTCCCCATATCTCTCTCACACTCTCATTCTCCAACACACACACATCTCTCTTCTTTCTCTCTCTAGAAAACTCTCTCTACCTTATCTCTACTTTTTCTCTCCAAACACCACTCCATTCTCTCTTCCTCCCTCTAAGAACCAAGAAATTTTCCAGAAAACAAACCCAAGAACACTCCTCAAACTCGAAATCTTCATCATCTTGTGGTATTCTTGAAGGTAAAATCGATTTCTACTTCACTTTTCCTTCAAGTTTTGCTCTTTTTCTTACACTTTCTCCTTCTTCATCTTCTTAAAACTTGTTTTCTTTTTGTTAAAATGTTTTTTACAACATGATGGATGTGTTTTAACACCATGCATGTATGATAAACAAGGTTGCATGTTCATGATTTTAGTGCAAAAATCGATTTTAAGGATTAAAACATCAAACTCAAGTTAAGAGTTTTTGAGAAACAAAATTTTGTTCATAAATGCATGTATACATTTTGATAAGTTTTAATCTTTTGATCTCTGGAAACATGACTAAAATATGAGTTTCTCATGATATATTTAAAATACTTGAAAAGATTTACTCAAGGAAATGATGAAAACCCACTTTTCTAACCAATCATCATGCATGCAATCTGCCAGATTTCTTTACCTGACTTTAAACTGTCATATCTCACTCATTTCTTAGCCAAAATTCGTGATTCTTTTTCTGAAATATAATATTTTGAGTTAGCTTTCAAACCCATCTGACCTCACTGGAAAATTCCAATATTTCGATTTTTACCAATTTTTACAAAACTGTTGCTCAAACAGCACTTTCCTTATGAACATTTGTTTTGTGTTGCATGTTCAAAGGACTTATTCATCACTAAAAATCATTCAAAAATTATTTTAAACTCTTAATATCATGTATTAATAGGAACAAAAAGATCTTGATTCAAAAGTCTTTGTAACATGTTGCAAAAATTGTCAAAGTAACATCAATAATCTTTACATAAATCACAAGAACCAAGTTTTCTCTATACATTTTATTGAGCCTTTAGGCATGGTTTTCAACATCAAAAATACGAAAACAATTTTTCATTGTTGTTAAATTGTATGAAGATGCATTCTGGAAATTTTCAGCTCAATATATATTTTCTTTATTTTTATATGAAAATAATAAGAAAATAGAGTGTTAAATCATATAAAATACTTACACTAGTAAATAAATTCTGGAAAAATTCTTGGATGATTCTTTAAGTTAATAAACATCTCCCATGAAGTTTCAATGACTTTTGTTACTGTTTAATATGGTTTTGAATTTTCTTTTTGTTTAGCCCAATAAATCATAAAACCACTTTAGACAAGTTGAAAAGGCTGTATAACAATTTTCGCAGCTTCAACCAGAGCTATAAGACTTAGAAAAATATTTTCAGAATTTTTCATAATGTATTCCTATTTTTCTCCGATTTTTGTATTTATAATGAACTAAAACTAGAAAAAACAGTTCTGCTCTTCCAAAATTCATGCAAATTTACCAGAACACCTTGTAGTACATTAGGAGGCTACATAAAAATTTTGATGATTTTTCTCTTCTGTATACTATTTTTCTCCTATTTTCTAAGATTAAATACACTTAAATACACAAAATCGAATTTCAATATATAAAAACCACATTTGGTAGTTTTCCCAGATTATTTACTCTGAAAAAGAAGTGTACAAAAATTTTGGAAATTTACTTTAACTGTTTAATAATTATTCTCCAATTAATGATTATTTAAGAGGATAAAACAAAGAAAAATAGAAAGACTAATTGAAAAATATCTTTTATATTTTTCACAGCTTCTAAATGTATAATAAAAGTGTTACAAAAATTTTGGGCAATTTTGGAAACTGTTTTCTATTTATTTCAATTTTTATTGGAATAAATGCTCAAAAATCATAAAATTGGGTTAAACAGTTTAGAAATAAATTTTTATATTTTTCCTAGCTTAATAATGTTTAATAACAGTAATACAAAAGTTTGGATAATTTTTGAAACTGATTTCTATTTTTCATGAATTTGTATCTATTTAGAGAATTAAATATATGAAAAATGGTTATACATATTCATACTCCATGAAAATTTATCTAAAAGTCTTTTAGTACATTTAGAACCAAAATCTGAAGTTTGGTAATTTTTATTAACTGTTTAGTATTTTTCAAGATTTTATGGTTATTCAAGAAACTAAAATCGTGAAAAATAGTCAGACAAATCAAAAATTCAAGAAAATTTATCTTGAGGTCTTTCACTTCAATTAAAACTGAAATGCAAACTTTGGGAAGTTTTAGAACTAAATTAATTTAGTTTTTGAATATTTAATCATTGGAACACCTCTTAAATTGTTAAATATTAGCATTTCAATAATGAGAAATTTCCACTTAAATTGTTATATAACAATTGATTCATTGAAATTTAATTTTCACAGAAAAATGTTTGTAACTTATCAATATTAAATTTTGACACAATATTGACATAATTCTATTGTAGTAGTAAGTATACTAGTGTTAGATTTTGATTACAGACTCACTAGCGAATACCATTATTGTAGGAATCGATAGTGGTACAAGTGGAACTTAGCTCAAGGCATCATTTGCATCATCTCAATGCATATTGTGAGTATTCACGCACTCCCCTATTTTCAGTTTTTATATTTTGGGGTGGAAAAGCATGTCTCGAAAAACTATTATTTGAATGTTGTATTTAAATTGATTTGTATCAAACATGATTGCTATTTTATTGCTATGTCTCTCTATGTATGTCTATGCAACACGGAACATGAGAACTTATTGTACTAAGGCCCTTCCCTTATCTCTAACCATTAACTCTTTGAGCCAATGGTCATTATGGATAGCGCTATTAGGAATTGACAACTCCTCACTCGCCCTATTGCTGGAGTGCATGATACCATATTCATCTATGGAACGATAAGCATAGATCTTGATAGGGCTTCAGTCATAGGTTTGGTTGAGACTCATTGTTTGCTCATACACATACAAACTCGTTACTTATTATAGCAATAAACTTGTTTATTAATTATAGCAATGAACTTTGTTTCTCATTACAACAACGAACTGTTATTACTGAAAACTTATATACATGTTTTAGCAATGAAATTGTTTGCTCCTTGTAGCAACGAAATTGATTGTTCATTTTAGCAATGAAACTTGTTTACTCGTTTGAGTAACGAACTTTATCTTCCATGAGAATATGAATGTTGCATCTTATTTGGGCAACATACCTTATCTCTCATGATGACAAAGAACTTTGTTTTTACAAACTTATTTACTCATTTTAACAATATACTTTTATTATTGGAAACTTTTATCAAAACTTTGATTTCAATTCATGGAACCAGTATTATTTTGTTTATCTGTGAGTACTCACCAACTATTTTTATAGTTGACGCTCGTTTTACATGCTTTTTCAGGAATCATCGAGTAAGTGGCACTTAGGGACACTTCACTTTTAGGAGCATTCGTATGTGTTGTATTTCAATTTACATTGTAATTTCTTTTAAAAGTTGTTCAAACCCATTGTGAATTTGTAATGATTTTTAATACTATGGTTGGTGTTGTCTTTTAACTTTTGCGATGAAACCCTTTGTACTGCCATGCCCTGTGTTTCCGCTTTAGCGGGGTGTGACAACTGTCGTCTAGGTAGTGATTTCATTGGAGCTTCCCTCAGTGTAAGGTATGATCATGTGAAAAAAAGAGTGAAGTGTTTTTAGTTTCAAGCTATTTAGTTTTTATTCTAAGTTCTTTTTATGACATCTACATATTTCCATTTTGTTCATAATGTTTCATCTTTTTATTACTTGAGGGCAAGTAAGGTTCAAGCTTGGGGAGATTTGATAGATGCCATTTTATGCATCTTTTAGGGTAGTTTTATTAGCATCTAGCATCATAATTTTCACATTTGCATGTCATTAGCTTAAATAATGTTCAACTCATGTCTTTCATCAACATTCCCATACTGCTAGTGTTTTTTCGTTAGAACTTATGAAGGATGTTGAGGAATGCTTGGAAGCAGTTGTGGTCAAGAAAAAATGGACGATTCGTGTGAAAAAACTACAAATTTGACCGAATTGATCCTACAAAGATAAATTGATACATTTTAAAGCTTAAAGGATGTTTTTGGAAGCTTGACCCATTTTCAGTATTTTGACCATATCTCATGACTCTTCACTCCGATGGACGACATTCAAGATGTTCCGGAAACTAGAAAAAAATTCAGATGACTTTCATGTTTGTGAAAAAGTAGAAAAACAAAAAAAAACATTTGATCTAATTTCTCACATAAATTCGATCTTGTTAGGTGTTCGAAGTTTCAGAATTCATCAGAAATCAGTTACATGCCAAATTCGATGAAAGGGGAAAAAAATTCAATTTTGATTCAGAAAACTTCGATCAAATTTATCTTTTTCTTTCTTTGGAAGTAACTATCATGTATATAAATTCAACCTCTTTTATTAGAGTTAATTCCTGAAACGCAAGACGATGAAAAAGACGATTTCTGAGGGGATTTCTCTCCGATTTCATCGATTTCTGAAGATATGAAGACTGTGTATTGTGTATCTTAGTTAGTTTAGTAAGATTTAGTAGTTTTAATCTTTAAATTAACTAGTTTTTATCAGATTTTAGTCATGTCTAGCTAAACCATAGTTTTCGGTTCTGCACATATTAGTACTTTTTGTGTAGTCAATCTTTAGACCTGGTTTTTTATTTATGTTTCTATCTACATTCTTCAGTTTTGGACTTCATGAATGTTTGATTTTGATTCTTCTTAGCCTAATCATAAAATTAGGGTTTAATTATTCTAGTTAAACAGTTAATAGAATTCGTAATTGTTCTTGTCAACTGGTAATAAGTAATAAGTATGAGATTGGTTTCGTGTTAGGATTTAACTCTAATATAAACTAAAAAAATCATATCTTTACGCTTCCGAACTTGTCATAAGTATTGGATATTGCTGGGAATTTTACACAGATCTTAATGCAACTTTTCAAAATTTAATTAAGAGTTTTTTTAATTAGATCAGTAAAAAGTTAGGGTTAATTGAAGAGCTTGTTTTGGTTAACTAATTAGCTAAAAGAGAATTTCCTAGAGCCTTTTTGTTTTTCTCATTACTAGCTTATATAGAATGCATCTCAAATAATCAGGTCGATGTTGATTGCATGATTGGGCAAGTCATAGCAGAATTGAATTCGTTTTTACTATTGATTTCATATAGTTTGTTTCACTACAATTTTAGCTTTTAGTACTTAATCAAAAACCCTTTTCTATTTTTATGTTTTAATTACTAGTATGTACCTATATGTATTGTTCTTATAATTTCGACAATAACAATCATTGCCGCCGCTACCTTCATTTTTCTTTCCCCCAAACTTTATTTCTCGATCTCCTTCTGATTTTAGATCTCGCACGCCATAATATTAACATAATACATTGTCTAACTTTGTTTCTATTTATTTTGCTTCTCTTGGTACCATGTTCGTACACATATAGATTAGAAGTCTACCTTTTCGTTTTGAGCGATTAATACGTGTATAGTTGTGAGTCATAACTTCGATTTAGTCAACTTTGATATATTCAATTATGTCTTTTACCATATACATCTTGTTTTTATTTTTAAATCTACAATAAACAAGTAAGCCTTATTTACATTTGCTCTTTCGTTCTAAATTTGGAAACTTGATTTAAAATGCAAGTTTCATTGTATCTTTCATTATAAGTAATACACAAGATGAATACCTTTATGCTTATAATTTTTCTATATCCGAAATATATATGTGAAGGATATGTATCCTTATGTTTCTTCTTTTATTTAAATACATCAAAAGTTTTAAATTTTACGATTATCTATTCTCTAAATGATTGTTTTTGTAGAAACACTAAACTATGAATGCACTATTTTCAAAGATTAACATTTTTACACCTTTCTTAAAATAGTATTTTACTTTGCAATTTTCAGTGAGTTCCTAAACTCTCAAACTTGTTTTCATAAGTATTCTGACTCCTCGTAAACTTGAATTTGTCCTGACTTAGAGAATTAGACAATTTTTCAAAAGAGTAATCAAAATATTTTCGTATAAATTCCCTTATTGATGACTTAAACCTGTAACCTTAATTAATCTTTATATTATTTTACTACTTCGTTTGATCGCCACACATGTATTTTCGTTATCTTGTAATTATTACACATTTTGATAATAGTGAAATTAACTATCATTTCTAAACACACATTTTGAGAGCAGTGAGATTACTTATCATTTTAAACGCTCAAAATGCTACCTAAATAATGTGATTTAAAATATCATAAAGTTTCACCGCCTTTATTAGAAACAACAACTCTCTAACTGTATTCTTCAATCATGGTTCTATTATAGTTAGAGTACCTGTAGTAGAAATTATAGCTTCAGAAATCCTTGATCGTTTCGTAATTTCTTTTGTAGATGGGAGTTAAATAGCCTTTACATTCGAGATGTACCAAAACTTCGTTGCCTACCCTTAATGTGTATCAATAGGAACTTACCATCGATCGCTTCTCTTTCATTCGTGCTACCCCTTCGTATTTTGGAATATATCTTTTTCCAGATTTAGTAGCCAACCTGGAAGTGAACAAATTGTTCCTAATCTTTTCGTTATTAGGCGGAAAATTTACACGTAGTGTTGATTTAGAACGCGACTTAAGGATCAATGCGGATTTAACGCTTAGTGTAGTTGGTGCTTCAGCAAAACTTATACGGCTCTCTTAATTCAGATAATATCTACCTAGATGATCTTTTTCGACTAGGTCGCCATGGTTGGAACATGATTCCATGAATCAAATTTTCCATAATCTAGACGAAAGAACTCGAATTAAGGAAACATTAATTTGACTATAGCTAAAGAATTGGGTTCTTCCTTTGAGGAAATAAACCCAAAAATATCAAAGAACACTTCAAGTCACCACCTCTCCAGCTATACAATTGTACTTGAGTGAGTTCTAATAGAATACGTCACGAATTGAATTTTGGGACGAAATTCTTTCAACCGGGGGAGACTGTGACAACCGTCAAAATTCGATTCGGTTCTAGATTTGACTAAACTTAGTTGCACGTATAGGCACGACACGTACTAGACTAAGTAACTAGAAACTAAGTTATAACCTACTAGAAGCTTGGAAACAATTAGAATCAATGGATAGTATACTTAGATTTCACATTGATATGTGAATTCTACAACTACTTAACTGTAGTGAATATCCATATTTAGGTCACTCTTTGACTCGAACACCTTTTCATGAATCATATACACACATCATGCACTTTACCTAGTGGTAGAAATTAGGTCAGAGTCTCATAGAAACTTAAGTCAAAGTTGAAGACTAAGACTAGTATACTTGATTCCTCAATTTCGCTTGAATCTCGGAATCACTACATAGAATGCCAATCAACCGATAAAAATAAATTACAAACATTATTTATAACTATAAAAGAGTTATAATACCATAAGATAATTTAAAGTCTCAAATATTCTATTTATTTTGATATTCAAAGTTTATTAAACTCCAAAACCCTAAAAGCCCTAAAAACTCATATTTATAAACTTTAACCTTAAAAATCCTATAAAAACAATTATGAACCTTATCATATTATCTTATCATAATAATTATTATGAAATAAAGTTCAATGAAAAATAAAGATTTAGTTATTAACATTTACCCTTGATTTATAAGTCAAAAATCAAGAGTTTTATGCATAAAAACTAGGTTAAGGTGCACATTTTATAAAAAGTTGGATATTTTTATAAAAGATTTGAATTTTTATAAAAGAAACAAGAGAGAGAGAGCCTCTCCTCCCCTAAAATCAGATCCCTCTCTCCCCATATCTCTCTCACACTCTCATTCTCCAACACACACACATCTCTCTTCTTTCTCTCTCTAGAAAACTCTCTCTACCTTATCTCTACTTTTTCTCTCCAAACACCACTCCATTCTCTCTTCCTCCCTCTAAGAACCAAGAAATTTTCTAGAAAACAAACCCAAGAACACTCCTCAAACTCGAAATCTTCATCATCTTGTGGTATTCTTGAAGGTAAAATCGATTTCTACTTCACTTTTCCTTCAAGTTTTGCTCTTTTTCTTACACTTTCTCCTTCTTCATCTTCTTAAAACTTGTTTTCTTTTTGTTAAAATGGTTTTTACAACATGATGGATGTGTTTTAACACCATGCATGTATGATAAACAAGGTTGCATGTTCATGATTTTAGTGCAAAAATCGATTTTAAGGATTAAAACATCAAACTCAAGTTAAGAGTTTTTGAGAAACAAAATTTTGTTCATAAATGCATGTATACATTTTGATAAGTTTTAATCTTTTGATCTCTGGAAACATGACTAAAATATGAGTTTCTCATGATATATTTAAAATACTTGAAAAGATTTACTCAAGGAAATGATGAAAACCCACTTTTCTAACCAATCATCATGCATGCAATCTGCCAGATTTCTTTACCTGACTTTAAACTGTCATATCTCACTCATTTCTTAGCCAAAATTCGTGATTCTTTTTCTGAAATATAATATTTTGAGTTAGCTTTCAAACCCATCTGACCTCACTGGAAAATTCCAATATTTCGATTTTTACCAATTTTTACAAAACTGTTGCTCAAACAGCACTTTCCTTATGAACATTTGTTTTGTGTTGCATGTTCAAAGGACTTATTCATCACTAAAAATCATTCAAAAATTATTTTAAACTCTTAATATCATGTATTAATAGGAACAAAAAGATCTTGATTCAAAAGTCTTTGTAACATGTTGCAAAAATTGTCAAAGTAACATCAATAATCTTTACATAAATCACAAGAACCAAGTTTTCTCTATACATTTTATTGAGCCTTTAGGCATGGTTTTCAACATCAAAAATACGAAAACAATTTTTCATTGTTGTTAAATTGTATGAAGATGCATTCTGGAAATTTTCAGCTCAATATATATTTTCTTTATTTTTATATGAAAATAATAAGAAAATAGAGTGTTAAATCATATAAAATACTTACACTAGTAAATAAATTCTGGAAAAATTCTTGGATGATTCTTTAAGTTAATAAACATCTCCCATGAAGTTTCAATGACTTTTGTTACTGTTTAATATGGTTTTGAATTTTCTTTTTGTTTAGCCCAATAAATCATAAAACCACTTTAGACAAGTTGAAAAGGCTGTATAACAATTTTCGCAGCTTCAACCAGAGCTATAAGACTTAGAAAAATATTTTCAGAATTTTTCATAATGTATTCCTATTTTTCTCCGATTTTTGTATTTATAATGAACTAAAACTAGAAAAAACAGTTCTGCTCTTCCAAAATTCATGCAAATTTACCAGAACACCTTGTAGTACATTAGGAGGCTACATAAAAATTTTGATGATTTTTCTCTTCTGTATACTATTTTTCTCCTATTTTCTAAGATTAAATACACTTAAATACACAAAATCGAATTTCAATATATAAAAACCACATTTGGTAGTTTTCCCAGATTATTTACTCTGAAAAAGAAGTGTACAAAAATTTTGGAAATTTACTTTAACTGTTTAATAATTATTCTCCAATTAATGATTATTTAAGAGGATAAAACAAAGAAAAATAGAAAGACTAATTGAAAAATATCTTTTATATTTTTCACAGCTTCTAAATGTATAATAAAAGTGTTACAAAAATTTTGGGCAATTTTGGAAACTGTTTTCTATTTATTTCAATTTTTATTGGAATAAATGCTCAAAAATCATAAAATTGGGTTAAACAGTTTAGAAATAAATTTTTATATTTTTCCTAGCTTAATAATGTTTAATAACAGTAATACAAAAGTTTGGATAATTTTGGAAACTGATTTCTATTTTTCATGAATTTGTATCTATTTAGAGAATTAAATATATGAAAAATGGTTATACATATTCATACTCCATGAAAATTTATCTAAAAGTCTTTTAGTACATTTAGAACCAAAATCTGAAGTTTGGTAATTTTTATTAACTGTTTAGTATTTTTCAAGATTTTATGGTTATTCAAGAAACTAAAATCGTGAAAAATAGTCAGACAAATCAAAAATTCAAGAAAATTTATCTTGAGGTCTTTCACTTCAATTAAAACTGAAATGCAAACTTTGGGAAGTTTTAGAACTAAATTAATTTAGTTTTTGAATATTTAATCATTGGAACACCTCTTAAATTGTTAAATATTAGCATTTCAATAATGAGAAATTTCCACTTAAATTGTTATATAACAATTGATTCATTGAAATTTAATTTTCACAGAAAAATGTTTGTAACTTATCAATATTAAATTTTGACACAATATTGACATAATTCTATTGTAGTAGTAAGTATACTAGTGTTAGATTTTGATTACAGACTCACTAGCGAATACCATTATTGTAGGAATCGATAGTGGTACAAGTGGAACTTAGCTCAAGGCATCATTTGCATCATCTCAATGCATATTGTGAGTATTCACGCACTCCCCTATTTTCAGTTTTTATATTTTGGGGTGGAAAAGCATGTCTCGAAAAACTATTATTTGAATGTTGTATTTAAATTGATTTGTATCAAACATGATTGCTATTTTATTGCTATGTCTCTCTATGTATGTCTATGCAACACGGAACATGAGAACTTATTGTACTAAGGCCCTTCCCTTATCTCTAACCATTAACTCTTTGAGCCAATGGTCATTATGGATAGCGCTATTAGGAATTGACAACTCCTCACTCGCCCTATTGCTGGAGTGCATGATACCATATTCATCTATGGAACGATAAGCATAGATCTTGATAGGGCTTCAGTCATAGGTTTGGTTGAGACTCATTGTTTGCTCATACACATACAAACTCGTTACTTATTATAGCAATAAACTTGTTTATTAATTATAGCAATGAACTTTGTTTCTCATTACAACAACGAACTGTTATTACTGAAAACTTATATACATGTTTTAGCAATGAAATTGTTTGCTCCTTGTAGCAACGAAATTGATTGTTCATTTTAGCAATGAAACTTGTTTACTCGTTTGAGTAACGAACTTTATCTTCCATGAGAATATGAATGTTGCATCTTATTTGGGCAACATACCTTATCTCTCATGATGACAAAGAACTTTGTTTTTACAAACTTATTTACTCATTTTAACAATATACTTTTATTATTGGAAACTTTTATCAAAACTTTGATTTCAATTCATGGAACCAGTATTATTTTGTTTATCTGTGAGTACTCACCAACTATTTTTATAGTTGACGCTCGTTTTACATGCTTTTTCAGGAATCATCGAGTAAGTGGCACTTAGGGACACTTCACTTTTAGGAGCATTCGTATGTGTTGTATTTCAATTTACATTGTAATTTCTTTTAAAAGTTGTTCAAACCCATTGTGAATTTGTAATGATTTTTAATACTATGGTTGGTGTTGTCTTTTAACTTTTGCGATGAAACCCTTTGTACTGCCATGCCCTGTGTTTCCGCTTTAGCGGGGTGTGACAACTGTCGTCTAGGTAGTGATTTCATTGGAGCTTCCCTCAGTGTAAGGTATGATCATGTGAAAAAAAGAGTGAAGTGTTTTTAGTTTCAAGCTATTTAGTTTTTATTCTAAGTTCTTTTTATGACATCTACATATTTCCATTTTGTTCATAATGTTTCATCTTTTTATTACTTGAGGGCAAGTAAGGTTCAAGCTTGGGGAGATTTGATAGATGCCATTTTATGCATCTTTTAGGGTAGTTTTATTAGCATCTAGCATCATAATTTTCACATTTGCATGTCATTAGCTTAAATAATGTTCAACTCATGTCTTTCATCAACATTCCCATACTGCTAGTGTTTTTTCGTTAGAACTTATGAAGGATGTTGAGGAATGCTTGGAAGCAGTTGTGGTCAAGAAAAAATGGACGATTCGTGTGAAAAAACTACAAATTTGACCGAATTGATCCTACAAAGATAAATTGATACATTTTAAAGCTTAAAGGATGTTTTTGGAAGCTTGACCCATTTTCAGTATTTTGACCATATCTCATGACTCTTCACTCCGATGGACGACATTCAAGATGTTCCGGAAACTAGAAAAAAATTCAGATGACTTTCATGTTTGTGAAAAAGTAGAAAAACAAAAAAAAACATTTGATCTAATTTCTCACATAAATTCGATCTTGTTAGGTGTTCGAAGTTTCAGAATTCATCAGAAATCAGTTACATGCCAAATTCGATGAAAGGGGAAAAAAATTCAATTTTGATTCAGAAAACTTCGATCAAATTTATCTTTTTCTTTCTTTGGAAGTAACTATCATGTATATAAATTCAACCTCTTTTATTAGAGTTAATTCCTGAAACGCAAGACGATGAAAAAGACGATTTCTGAGGGGATTTCTCTCCGATTTCATCGATTTCTGAAGATATGAAGACTGTGTATTGTGTATCTTAGTTAGTTTAGTAAGATTTAGTAGTTTTAATCTTTAAATTAACTAGTTTTTATCAGATTTTAGTCATGTCTAGCTAAACCATAGTTTTCGGTTCTGCACATATTAGTACTTTTTGTGTAGTCAATCTTTAGACCTGGTTTTTTATTTATGTTTCTATCTACATTCTTCAGTTTTGGACTTCATGAATGTTTGATTTTGATTCTTCTTAGCCTAATCATAAAATTAGGGTTTAATTATTCTAGTTAAACAGTTAATAGAATTCGTAATTGTTCTTGTCAACTGGTAATAAGTAATAAGTATGAGATTGGTTTCGTGTTAGGATTTAACTCTAATATAAACTAAAAAAATCATATCTTTACGCTTCCGAACTTGTCATAAGTATTGGATATTGCTGGGAATTTTACACAGATCTTAATGCAACTTTTCAAAATTTAATTAAGAGTTTTTTTAATTAGATCAGTAAAAAGTTAGGGTTAATTGAAGAGCTTGTTTTGGTTAACTAATTAGCTAAAAGAGAATTTCCTAGAGCCTTTTTGTTTTTCTCATTACTAGCTTATATAGAATGCATCTCAAATAATCAGGTCGATGTTGATTGCATGATTGGGCAAGTCATAGCAGAATTGAATTCGTTTTTACTATTGATTTCATATAGTTTGTTTCACTACAATTTTAGCTTTTAGTACTTAATCAAAAACCCTTTTCTATTTTTATGTTTTAATTACTAGTATGTGCCTTATGCAAAGAGGCATTGACCATTAGGTTGTGTCCCTAAGGATTCGACCTTGCTTCCATGTGCTACCCATTAATGTAACCAGTAGTGATATTTTATTTGCTTAAATCGTGCACGGCGGCGGTTTAACATTGCGTTTCTCAAGGACGCATGTGTTGTCCTCGCAACATGAAGTTTACGGGTAAGGACCTTGTTATGGTCTATAGTTCCTTTGAGAAGCGCTTGGGATCTTGATAGAGGGACGTCGAGTTGTTCAAGTTCTGCATCAGATATAGAGGACATGGTTAGCCCACGGTACGGGTTGACAATTTTTTATTGTGATGAGCATTTTATTAAGTTGTCAATCGGCCTCGGAGTTCAGTAAGAGTATTTTCATGCGGGCTTTATTCAGTATGTGTGGGATCATGGGGTTTAGTTTTCGATCCATTTCTAATCGATTGGTCGTTCATTTCTCATCAGCCTCTAGGAGTCAGTCGAGGGTTTTCGAGCAATTCTAGTTGAGGGTGTAATTGATGCGTCAATCCTTTACCATGTTTTGTAAGACGTATATCTTAGTCTCTGTGTAGGACTGCTCTCGATTGCTTTGTGGTGGAATTGCTACTTCAAGTGGCTTGAGTTGGTAGTTGTCCTTTTTTTAATTGAAATTCAGATATCGGGGCGGCGTTGTTCAGTTTTTCAGGAATGATCATGGCTATGCAAAATTCAGTTTTGGTAGGTCGCATTGGCTGGGTTGGTATTTGGATTAATTCGATCAAGGATTTGACAAGATTCAGGATAATTTTGGATTTTTTCCCGAATTTGGAAGATTTATTGGGCTATTTGTGCATTTGGTGGGATCTGTTCCGCTTCATTAAGGTATGGGATCTTGTTTTAGTTAATTGAGGAATGTGTCCATTAGTGATTGATGTTTGTTGTTTCATTCGATTTGTTGGTACTTCACTCATTGGGTAAGGTTATGTTACAACAGAAGCACAGTCTGCCTAAGGAGCGTTGTGGTTTCTCGGGGGGAGGGGGGAGCGTGAAATTTTGTATTTTGATGTTGGAGCAAGCATTCAACTGTGTAACTAGTGTTCTAGTTGTGTATTGCAAAATGGTATGGCTCCTGTGGTTTTGGCAACTGTTAAGTGGGATGTCAACTGGGTGTCTGTAGGTTAGTGGGATGATGGAAGTGTGCCTATGTAACATGCTGATGTTCAGGTAGTTCAAAATTCATCCCTATAATTCTATTTCATGTCATTTTGGTCCCTAAGTCCAAGAAGTTATGCTTTGAAGCCCTAGTGGTAATTTCGTAATTATTGCAGGAGGAGTAAGCCATGCGTAGATGTGTGTACGCGGAGCGTACTAGGGTGTGCCCTAGTACGCTGGACGTACTAGCTTCAGGTGGAAACCCTAATTTTTAGGGATAGGGTGGTATTTAAGCAACATTATGTCTCATTTGTCCTCAATTTTTCAGCCTCCACATCTTTTGAGACGTTTTTGCAAACCGTAGCCCTCTTAGTGTGTGTTTTGAGCTCAAGAGTGTGTTCTTGGTGTGTTGAAGGAAGAAGAAGTTGTATTAAGGAACCATGAAGTGGAAGCAAGCTTGTGGATCTGGCATCTTTTCCTTCTTGAGAAGCTCCAGAAGGTATAAAGTCTATACCTTGATGTCTTGGTTGTTAGATCCCATTTTTGGGTGTCTTATGTTGCTTTTCTTGTCCGAAAGGTCACATCTTGTGCACGGTTTATTATTTTCATTTTAAGTTGTCCTTCCAGACCCTAGGAAGGGTCCCAAGCCATAAAAATGAGGCCCCAATTGCTAGAATTGTTTCATGCATCTTGTAGAAGGTCTTAATGGATTAAGACGTTGTGGTAAGCACTTTTGTGGACTTGTAAGGTCATAAAGTTGGAAACTTTATGACTCTATGGTGCATTTGGACTGTAGATCTAAAGTATGGGCTTGAGTGCTTTATCCATTAAGCACTTAATGGAGTTTGGGGGTTGCGAGGGTATGCCCCGCATACATGGGAGTACGCCCTGCATACTCTGTCAACCACCCCCGATAGTGGTCTTCTTCGAGGATTCGCCTACGCTAAGCATACCTCCGGAGTACGCCCCACGTACTCGCATGGGTCTGCCTTGTTGAGTTGACTCGGATGGGTTGACTCAGTTGACTTAGTGGATTTGACTAGTTAAGTTTGACCAAGTTTGACCTTGAGGGCATTTTGGGTATTTTTGAATTTTAATGGAATTGGTCATTTGTTGGAAATAAGTATCGTTTAGAAAGCTGAGATTCGGATTCGGGCCTCATCGGTTATGTTCAGTTTGTGAGGTGACTTTTCATCACTGTACTTTGGGCTCGAAGGCACCAATGTCGGCCCATTGGAGAAACATCCTGTTATGCATGCTATTGTACTGTAGTGATCTGCTAGATTGGTATCCTAGTATATAGGATGATGTTATGATTAGTGATCTGTAGATCTGTGTGACTGGCTGTAGACTGATATACGATTATCTGTTATATGTGCACATGTATGGTCGGTGGCTGAGGCTTCGCTACTTTGTGCGTAAGCCAACAGGCTGGGGCATACCAACCCGATTGTTGAATGGTCCGAGGGTATTACATCCTGAGGACGGTTGGACCCATAGTTTGTTGGCATTCCAACTCGACGGTTGAGGGCCTGGGCTATTCCAACCCAATGGTTGATTGGACCCATAGTATGTTGGCATTCCAACACGATGGTTAAGGACCTAGGGTATTCCAACCCGATGGTTGGTTGGACCCATAGTATGTCGGCATTCTAACCTGATGGTTGAGGGGAACTCACTAAGCTTTGGGGGAACTCACTAAGTTGTTATTGTTTGCGTTATTTGTTTGTGTGTTGGTACTTTGGGGGAACTCACTAAGCTTTTGGATTGCAGTTTTGGGTTATGTTTCAGGTACCTCAGATGATCGCGGAAAGGAGAAGGTGTGATCGTGCACCTCCTCGTGTTTTGATTTATGATTTTAGGAAAACAATGCTATTAAACATGTTTTGAAAACTAAATTGTAAACAGTGATGATTTGTGGATTGGTTTTAAAAGTTTAAATTTTTTCATGAATTTTGTGGATGTTACAGCCTATAGGCCTAATAGATGTCGGGTGAGAGTATTCATATTTGTGGTTAGGACATGGCAAGAACCGTGAAGAACCGTGAGCTTCTCACCCCAATAGTTGGATGGCGTCACGATGTGTCATGAGCCATCATGGATTTCACCTACATGAGTGGGGCCGGTAGTTTTGTAGTGGAATCCTGTGTGTTGGTTTGATAACCATGTTGCTTAGGTGGGTGTTTGAGTAATATAATGTTTTGACTAATGGCTCAGTAATCGACAGGTTGGTAGGATGTTTACTTGTGGAAAGGCTATGGTTGTTTTTAGCATATCATTATTAGGTTTCTTCCTTTGGAATCGTGTTCGTTTTATAAAAACGATCTCGTGTGACTTAAGTTATCAATGATGCAATTCGTTGTAAGTCCTTAGATGTCTTGGCAGGTGGTTGTGCACTTCAGTTGTTTTTTGAGTTTGAATGCCACGAGAGATTTTATATTTAACCATGGCTTTGCTCATGGGAACAGTTGGCTATTCACGTCTCATCTAGAAGTCAGGTGAGTAATTAAGGTCCTTTGGTAATAATTTTTGGTTTTTGGATGGGTGGATTAGACCCATTGTTTTTTTTATTTTGTTATTTCAATTATTACACAAAGAACATGTAGAGTTTAGTGGATGTGTGGGCTAGTTTACCACTTGCTTTTTTATTTTAACCTTATGTCAGAATACGAGGTTGTCAGCTTCAGGGGTTAGTAGTGGAATCCATTCTTAGCGGTCAGTAGGACGGCATACGGCCAGGGAGGTCTTGTTTGCGTCAGATTTATGAGTTTTGGTCAGCATAGTTGATATATGAGGGTGACATTGTTTGCATGTAAAACAGTTATGATGAGGGACTTTTCAAGTTATGGGTGAGGAAGTCAGCCATTCTCGATATGATTAGTTGTGACGTGTTCCTATTTTTTCTTTGTCAGGGGACGTGTTTCTCACTACTGATCAAATCAGTTTCTAAGTTTCAAGGAATTGTTCGTTTAGAGCATTGTTCCAGTTCTGCAGCGGACATGATTTGAACTTCAAAATTCTCTGTGCAATTTTTGCGTATGACCCTAGTTTTGAAATTTTGTCGCAGTTTTGGGCATTCGGAGTGGCGCTGGATTGTGCAAGAAATATATGGACTTGGATGATCCCACGGGGGATTCAGAGGGTGTTATAAGAATAATTTGTAAGGAAATATTTCAAGGAAGAAATATAATTTAAGTGGGGGAGAGTTATAACACCCATTTTCTAGAGTACATTAGCTAAAGACATAATGGGATCAGAGATGGGGATTTTGGGAAAAACCATGTGCCATTACATGGGAGATGGGTTGCCACGACATGGCAATATCCGTATAAATGTGTTTGAATCTTGTACGTCACAACGTGATGAGGCTTTGGTCACCACATGACGGTCGCCTGGGTGTTTAACACTAATTTCGAGATTTGTTCCCCTATTTAAGGGACGTGAGGGATAAGGTTTGCACACCCTCAGCGTGCATCACCTTCCTTTCACCCTCCAGAAACCCTAGCCTTCATATTGACCTTGTGAGCTATTTGTGGTGATTTTAGCCCTTGAAGAAGAAGGAGATGGTGTGGTTGCTAGTTAGAAGAGGGTATCACTCTAGATCTTGCATCTCTTGCATCTAGTGGAGTTTAGGAAGGTATAAAGCTTCCACCGTTTTGGTTCTCTCTCCATAGATATAGGATTTATTGCATTTCTTGGCTCATTTTTGAGTTTGGTTTTGTTAGATGAGATAAAGTTTGCAACTTTATAGCTCATCTTGGTCCCCTGGTCTCTATATATTTTGGATCTCAAGTTTGATTGTGTATTGAGCTCCATGCATGCGATTTCGGTATTATTTCTCCATTTTGACCTAGTTTGAGTTCTAGACTTGCATTGGGCATCCATGTTTGTAAAGATACATTTTTTATGTTGGAATAGAAGTAAGAAAGCCTTCTGGAATGTATGAATGGGTGGCTTGAATGATTAAGAGATTAACCCATTAAATTGTGAGAGTTCAACTTTCACAAGGTGGTAGCCTTCTTGCCACGAAGTGGCGGCTGGGGCCATCACAACTATTTTGTTTTGAATATGCCATGACCTAAACAATGAGTGGTCACGATGTGGGAGTAGTCTGGGGGTTGACTTTGGCCGTTGACCATTGACTTTTTGATCGGTTTGACTTTTGGTCAAAATTTAAGTGGTGTTAACTTTTAGTCTGAAGTTTAGCATGTGTTTGGTTTAGGGGGATCATGTAGCTGATATTGTGTGACTTTGAGTAGTGGTTTTAGCTCTTCGTTTAGCTGAGTCTTCTCACTGTATTACTTATACCATAATGTGTGTGCATGCTGACCAGCTGGATCTTATTTGCTGATTATTGTTATGTGTTACAGAGCTGCTGATAGCTCCAGAGCATCTTGTTTGCCTATTGGGACTGTTGATAGTCCCCAGGGTTGTTGATAACCCACATGGCGTACTGTTTTCCCATTAGGGTTGCTGAAAGTCCCTTTTGGTTGTTGATAACCTACAGGACATGCTGCTAGTCCACATGACATGTTGTTAATCAATTGGGACTACTGATAGTCTCCAGGGTTGCTGATAACCCATACCTATTTATTTATGATGTGTTGTATGTGATATTTTGAGAAACTCATTAAGCTTTCTGCTTACAATTGGGGATTAAATGTTTTTTAGGTACTCATCAGATTGCGATGGCGAGACTGTATACACACTTCAACAATTTTATGATTCGAGACTTCCATATTGTTTTCCTCAGAACTCAAACTTTTTGCATTATGGTTTTTGAATAAGCAGTTTGACTTGAATGTAAATAGGTGTTTATTTTATATTAAAAATGAAAATTTCATTCTTGACTTTGGGATGTTACATTAACCGTTGGCTTTGTGGACCTTTGACCATTGACTTTTGACCAGTTTGACTTGGGGTGAAACTTGGAGGATTTGGGTTATTGATTGAGGATTCATTTATGTTAAAGATTAGTCGGTTTGCGGGATTGAGTAGTACAAGGTGTGACAGTGGTATTGTGCTTCTTCAGTTCTTCACTTCGAGTTTCTCACTATGCTATGTATCCCATTGTATATCCCTTACATGGTAGGATAGAGGTACTATTATAGTACAAGTATTCTAGTGGCCTAGTGTGAGTTCTTGTTATGCCTTGCATTTTAGAGCCCTTGGTGCTTTAGTATGCTAGACTGGTATCGTCTTGACTATTGATCGTATTATTCTGTTTGGAGGCATGTTTGGCAGAGTAACTAGGGAAGGCTAGTTACGAAGGAAATGTACTATGTTATTTATGCATGTGTTTATGATCTATGGTTGTGATGTAGTGATAGAGTGGGTCCTATGTAGTCTAAGTTTGATAGCCTAAGAACTCTTTAGGGTGGATCATCTGTTCGACTGTCTAACTGGTCCCTGGCTACATATGACTTTATGTGGTGTATGTAGAGATGCACACAAAAACCGGATTGGCCCGTAGGATTCTATCCAATCCTGAAACCGGATTTGGTCAAAACCGGTTTTGACCGAACCGGTTCGGATTAAACCAGTGACCGGATTGAAACCGGTTTGGAGCTTCGGACGGAAAATCAGATCGACCCCCAGATCGTAAACCAGATTTGACTGGTATCGTCTTGACTATTGATCGTATGATTCTGTTTGGAGGCATGTTTGGCAGAGTAACTAGGGAAGGCTAGTTACGAAGGAAATGTACTATGTTATTTATGCATGTGTTTATGATATATGGTTGTGATGTAGTGATAGAGTGGGTCCTATGTAGTCTAAGTTTGATCGCCTAAGAACTCTTTAGGGTGGATCATCTGTTCGACTGTCTAACTGGTCCCTGGCTACATATGACTTTATGTGGTGTATGTAGAGATGCACACAAAAACCGGATTGGCCCGTAGGATTTGATCCAATCCCGAAACCGGATTTGGTGAAAACCGGTTTTAACCGAACCGGTTCGGATTAAACCAGTGACCGGATTGAAACCGGTTTGGAGCTTCGGACGGAAAATCAGATCGACCCCCAGATCGTAAACCAGATTTGACTGAAACCGGTGTTTCTTTAACTTGTGATGTTTGGTCCTCCACCGGAAGTCGTCCCAAAAGCTATCTTGCTGTCACGACAGATTGGATAGATCCCTCTACTTGGGTAATGAACAAACGAGTTATTTCTTTTGAACTTTTTGCACATCCTCACATGGGGGCACAATTATTTGCAATTATAGTAACCGTTATAGAGACTTATAATTTAAGCAATAAAATCTTCTCTATTTCGTTTGACAATTCAAGCAACAATACCGCCGCCGCAAAAAGATTAATTGCAAAATATAAACCTATTTTGGATGGCTCGTTTTTTCATACTAGATGTCTTTGTCACATCATTAATCTTGCGGTACAAGATGGTTTAAAAATGATAGATTCGCCGATTGAAAAATTCAAAACTGTGTTAACTAGAGTTTTTGGAAAAAAAAAGCTACAATGGAAAAATATCGAAATTTTGTCATTTCCATTAACGTAACTCCATATAGTCCTCATTAGGATGTTGACACTAGATGGAGTTCGACGTACATGATGTTTGAAAGTTTGACACGTCAAAGAGTCGCTTTGCAATTATTTTACGACACAATTTCAAAAGGAAAAAACCCGGTTTTGGATTTTAATTGGGATTTGATGGAAGAGTTTGTGGAAATGTTAAAAGTTTATAAATAATCAACCACTTTTTAATCGGGCGTGTTTACCCTACAAGTCCGTTGTTACTAAATGAATTATTGTTGATGTCCGCGCAATTGGAGCGTTTTGAACAAAGAAGTGAAATATTTGTTTTGGTTACGAGACCAATGAGAGAAAAATTAGTCAAATATTTCAAAGAAATGCCACCACTTTTTACTTGCGTCGCGACATTAAACCCATGTATCAATGTTACGGGTGTAGAGGCTTTGATTACCACAATTTCTATGTCTTTAAATTTGCACAAAGATGACTCAAACTACATCCGTAACCAAATACACAATTTTAATAATACTTTTACTAATTTGTTTGAAATTTACGCTACAAAATATGGCAATATGTCAAACACTTTTGCAAGTGTAATCGACTCTACTAGTGGTGCATCGGGTAGTAGTGTGGGTCGAACAAATTTTCATATCGACCTCTATAACTACCTTCTGGAGGAGCAAAACAAAAGAGCACGCACATTAACCCCTAGTAGCGAACTTGGAATTTATATGAGGCAAACTTTTTACAATTGATGAGTGCACCACAATTTAAAATTTTGGATCTTTTGGCTTGGTGGAGAGACAAGGAAGCACAATTTCATATACTCTCCGTCATGGCCCGCGATTTACTAACCGTCCAAGCTTCCACGGTAGCTTCGGAATCCACTTTTTCTTTTAGTGGTAGAGTTTTATCAATATTGGGGACGAATCTTACCCCGGTTGCGGTAGAGGTTTGCATTTGCTTTAAGGATTACTTGGATTCGGTGGAACGTATACAACACTTGGCATCACTATAAGGCACACTAGCACAAAATGTTGAACCGGAGATCATGGATGATGAATATGCACAAGGCTTATCAACACCTCTGGAAGAAAACGAAGACGATGACGATGAAGACGAAGACGAAGACGAAGTTGAAGAATATGGTATTGATGAGACCCCTAACTATTTGCGTGGTGGTTGAAGAATATTTTAGTGAAGGCGACACGAAGTGGAAGACCACAAAAACTATTTCTATTTGGCTAAATGTTATAACGCAATTTTATTATTATTATTTTTAGTTAACTAGTTTGTAAACTCTTTCTATTTCGATGTTTGATGTATGTTTTAACTATTTTAGTGAACCTATGTTGCATTTTGTGTTATATATGAGGTCCAAAAAATGTTTTTTTTTTAATTTTTCTTGCAAAAATCGTATCGGATTTCGGATCGGATCCACACCGGTTCGGATTAAACCGACTTGGACTCGGGGGATGTAAGTCCCCAAACTGCTTGTGTATCAATCAGATCCGTTTGATGGTGCGGAATCCCAATCAAACGGATGATGCCAGATCTAATGAAGAAGAAGGAGAAGATGAAGATGATGAATCTTGTATGAATTGATATGAATTAAGATCCAAATACAAGATTCACACACACTAACACACATTAAAGCTCCTCTCTTCTCTCTAACATTCTCTATCTAGAATATGCACTCCTCCTCTAGCCTTACACTCCTCTTATTCATTGACCACTCCTCACCCATTACACCTATATATAGTAGACATGGGCCGTGAATGGGTTTACTGCCGTAAACCTGTTCACGGCCGTAAACACAACCGTAAACACGTATACGGCCGTAAACACCAAACTGTTTACGGTCCTAGACTTAAAAATACATTTTCCTAGAAAAGTAAAGCATAAACCATAATTTTAGACCCAACAATCTCCCCCTTGGTTTATAGCTTTCTTTTCTAATTGACCCAATAAACTCCCCCTAAAAAGGTAGCTGGCTTTTCCTGTTAATCTTCATTGGGAGCTTGGCTTCAGCATTAATCTTCAAATTCTTTACAACTTCAAGATGAGCTTGATGAATCTTCAATGAATGACTTCATCTTGAGCACTTGCGTTTTTCTTCAGAATTTGACTCTAAACGCACATTGGGTGAGGAGACTTCTTGAAAAAATTCTTGAAAGATGGTGCTTTCAGCTTGAGAATCTTGAGAGAGAACAATAGAGAGAACGAATCTTCTGGATCACTTCAGCAGGTACATGACTAGCAACAAATTGATTGAGGAGGCTTCAATGCAATCTGTCACATAATCTTCAAGTCAGCTTCACCTAGCTTCGGGGGTTGAAGGATTGAATGTTGAAAGAATAATCTTCATTTCTTGTTCCTTCGAATGAGAATTCTTCGATGATCACAGATGAAGCCTTGGCTCGGAAATTTTCGATTCAGTCTCCATGAGTCTCATCTATATCTGAATTCACTTTTCAAGACAAAAAAAACTAAAAGAAAACTTAGCACACAATATTTTTGGATTTTTCATATTTTCTGAAAATTAAAACAGAAACAATAATATTTTTTGATTTTTTGATTTTTCTAAACAAAAAAATAAAACATAAATAACACTATTTTTGGATTTTTAATTTTCTGATTTTTGTTTGATTTTTGAATTTTCTGAATTTTGTTTGATTTTTGAATTTTCGGATTTTTGTTTGATTTTGGATATTTTTAATTCTCCCCCTAAATTTGTGCATAGAGGAAAACTATGAACAAATTTAACAAAAACAAAAATATTTGGGATCAAAGTTGTCAAGCAATCCAATATCGTTTATCAACACACGCCTGCATGTCTAGATCTGGTCAATCACCGGTATTGTGGTACACTTAAACACAAAGGATGTTGACAATTTGGACAGATTATAAGTGACAATTCATTGTGATATATATTCCTAAATGGACATTTAGCTGACGATGACCAAAGATATTGTTGTCCACTTAAATTAAGCAGCAAGATCTACAGACAACCTCAAAATGGTTCAATTTTAGTTGCACTAGAACGTGTTTCTCACTTCCCGATATACCCCGGTAATCAAGAACTTCCAAAGAACTCCTTAGGTGAGTAAACAATTATTAAGGAAGAAGTCAGATATAGAAGTGCATATGTTGTATCCCAGGTCGGATGTCTTCCAATCACACAGAGGGAACAACATATGACTAACATAGATAGAGGGATTGAGATGTGACATCCCCATTTTCACGGCCAGAAAAGACCGATTTTGTTTATGCTTGTTTGAAAAAGCAGAGTGACATTTTAAATAAAAGTGCTGCGGAATTTGTCCCAAAACAAAATATGATAAAGATTTATCAAAAGCATTTCCAAAGAAATGTATTTCATTAAAAGACTCGAGATGTCTTGTTCGATACAGATCAAAAGCATAAACAGTACAATATAAGCCTTACTACATTATTTCATATCTACAGGCCTATATCCGTAATCCCATATCCAAATCATCACATCTATGCTCGAGCGCCACTTCCTGTAATACATGAAACTGAGTGGGTCGGGCTTGGGGGCCTGATGAGCACATAGGATTTTCAACCCACAATAAATAAGTTTATTAATTTCATCAATCAACAATAACCCGATCACCCGTTCCCGTTATCCTCACTTTACGTCCCTAAAACACCTATCATAAGGGACCTAGCCTAAGGATCATCATCGGGATGGACACTACTGCTAAGGGGGTTCCTCAGCAATAAATTTCCTAAAGGCAACCATGAGGAGGATGGAGTACACCGGTGAACACATCGTTCACAAACACCTACAGGTTGCGAGCCAGCTAGCGTTCCACTGGACTGTCTAGAAGAGTCTGTGGTCGTCATCTATACTCCGCTAGATGACTGGATCACCAACAACATCGAGGCCTCTCATCATTTTATCACACATCGTCTTATTACATCTACCCATGTTTTACCCCAACATTTTTGTAGATATAAAATACATATATAGTTTAAATCACGAAAAACGTGTATAAAATCATTCATCCAACATAGACAGCAAGTATTCAGATAATATGCACACATAGCACGTAATTTATATAAAATACTACATATCTATGTGTAAGTTGAAAGTAACTATGCACTCACCTGAGAAGGTGGTGACTGGATACTCGGACAACGCTTCGTTATCTCAAAACAATTTTTCCTTGACCAAAACCTAGTATCAATACCACTAGGGTTTAGGTTTAACGTTAACTGCGACTAATTAATAGTCTAGCTATTGTTATTATTATATAAGCGTTAAATAACACTCAATATAACTCATAAAAATAGCCCAAACAATTATTTTAAGGACCTAATAACATTACTATAATTATTTAAAAGTTATATTAAAAATTGCGTAGGCGTAGCTCACTTACAGCGAATTTTAAAGAAAATCGGGCCTTGCTCGGAGCAGCGTTTCCGAACCGAAAGACCCTTTTTTCTCGGGACTCCGGGAGCCTCGGGGCTTCCTTAGGGTGCTAGGGATTTTTTCCTAGGGTTTAGGGGGTTAAAATGGGTAGTGAGAGAAAGTAGAGAGAGAAAGGAATGAAGAAATGAGTGAAAAATCCGGAAGAATTCGCATGGTATTTATAGGGGCCGAAGTTCGGATCTACGCGGGGCGTTCAGCAAGTTACGCGGGGCGTAACTTCGGATAAGGGTGCCAGCTCGCACCAGTTGGCTCGCACTCGCAAGAGGATCAGGTCCGAAGGTACGCTGGGAGTACCAACCTTGGACGCGGGGCGTAGGGCGAAGGCGAGGCGACGTGGCGTTCATCGGATGCGAGACCGTGGGGAGCAAGCAACGGCTAGGATTGAGCCACGTCATCGCGTCTTGCATCAGATTTCGCAAATTGCACTCTCGACTTTAAAAATTCGTAACTTTCACATACGAGCTCCGTTTTCGACATTCGTTATATTCACGCATAGGCAGGAACGTACTCTACAACTTTCGTTTAGACTCCGTCGGCTAACTTTGACTTTATTTTAAAAGTTATATTTTTAACAGGCCGGGACAGGATTGGTCCGTTAAAAATTCATAACTTCTTCATCCGACGTCCATTGTCGTCTGTCTTTTTATCGATACGCTACTATTAACGAGATCTTCGATTCTCGTTTAGGTTGTGTCGGCTAAAAACCGCTCGATCTAATATTCGAACTTCGGGTTGTACACCGCTAAGCCGAAACTTCGAAAAATCATAACTTCCTCATACGAAGTCAAATTTGGGCGTTCTTTTTATGGACGCTCTCGGCTTAATGTTTTCTACGACTTTCGTTTAGATCACTAAGGCTAAAAATCGCTTTATCGTAAATTCACCATTTAGGCATCCCGGTATCGTGTCGGTTCCATCACGAAACCTCGACGGGTCATAACTTCTTCGTTATAACTCGGATTTCAGCGTTCTTTATATCTCCGGAATCCTTGTTTCGACCACTTCAACTTTATGTAAAGATATCGGGCTTATCTCACACTTTAATTTTGACGCTTATTTTTATTCTTTATTAATTATACATTTATAATTAAATAATAAGCATATAAATTCACATAATTCACAAAATACTAAAATATTTCATCTTTATTACATCAAAAGAGTTACAATAGTTGACCTAGACTATTACATCGTCTAAAATGCTTAGCCCCGAAACCTGGGCGTTACAATTCTCTCCCCCTTAGGATGATTCCGTCTCGGAATCATGCGTCAGCAAACAGATGCGGATAGCGACTCATCGTGTCATCCTCTGTTTCACAAGTATTCGGCCCATTCGAATGTTTCCACTGGACTAGCACTAAGTCGACCATCTTGCGTTGTAACTTCTTAGTCTTACAGTCAACAATTGCCTCGGGCTCTTCAATCAGCCTCTTGTTTTCATCCATTCTTAACTCTGAGATCGGAATTATGTCGGGAACTTCTCCCGTGAATTTCCTCAGATAACACACATGGAAGGTGTTATGAATACTATCGAGTTCTTCGGGCAATTCCAGCTTGTAAGCTTGGTTCCCAATCTTCTGAAGAACTTTGAACGGTCCAATAAACCTTGGACTCAACTTTCCTCGTTTCCCGAATCTTATAAGTCCCTTCCACGGTGAGACTTTAAGCAAAACCGAGTCCCCAACTTCGAAGGTCATTGGTCGTCTTTTCTTGTCAGCATAGCTCTTCTGACGATCCTGAGCTGCTAACATTCTTTCCCTAATCACCTTCAGCTTCTCAGCAGTCTCATGGACTATCTCGGGGCCCATAAACTGCTTTTCTCCAGCCTCAAGCCAACAAGACGACGTACGACACTTCTGTCCATACAAGGCTTGATAACGTGCCATTTTGATGCTCGAGTGGAAACTGTTGTTGTAGGAAAATTCTACCAGAGGTAAGTGCTTGTCCCAGTTCCCTGGGAACTCGAGGGTACATGCTCTCAACATATCTTCCAGCGTTTGAATCGTTCTTTCGCTCTGACCATCAGTCTGCGGATGGTAAGTTGTACTTAGACACAACTTCGTACCCAGTTCCTCTTGTAGACTCCTCCAAAACCTCGACGTGAAACGACTATCACGATCCGATACAATCGTTAGAGGAACACCGTGAAGTCTTACTATCTCCTTCACATAAGCATTTGCGAGCTTATTCATAGACCACCTTTCGTTGGCTGCTATGAAGTGTGTACTCTTAGTGAAACGATCCACGACCACCCAAATCATGTCGTGACCGTTCTTCGTCCTGGGAAGTTTAGTCACAAAATCCATGGTGATGTCTTCCCATTTACCTATGGGTACAGGTAAAGGTTCTAAATTCCCGTACGGTTTCTGATGTTGTTCCTTAACTCTTGCACAAGTTACACACCCGGCCACATACTTCGCAACATCGACCTTCATCGTCGGCCACCAGTAGTAGGGTTTTAGGTCCCTATACATTTTTGTGCTACCGGGAGGACTCGAGTACATGGTCTTGTGAGCTTCTTCCATCAGAAGATCTCTTATTCCTCCCGTCTTAGGTACCCAAATCCGATCTTGGAATACCTTCAGTCCTTGACGGTTTGTACCGAATACCAATGTCTTTCCCAAACGTTCTTCCTTTTGGTCATTCTTTTCTGAGGCTTCTTCTTGAGCTTTCTTGATACTTTCCACAATTGTCGAGACAACTTCAATTCTCAATGCTCTTGGCCTTTTCCTTTCAAGATTGACTTTCCGACTAAGAGCATCAGCTACAACATTTGCTTTACCGGGGTGGTAAAGTATCTCACAGTCGTAGTCCTTGAGTAATTCTAGCCAGCGTCGTTGCCTCATGTTCAATTCTTTCTGATTAAAGAGATACTGGAGACTCTTATGATCAGTGAAAAGTTTGCACTTCGTTCCATAGAGGTAATGCCTCCATATCTTTAGAGCAAAAACTACCGCTGCCAACTCCAAATCGTGAGTGGGGTAGCTCTTTTCGTGCTCCTTCAATTGTCGAGATACGTATGCTATCACCTTTTCTCTTTGGGTCAGAACACAACCCAACCCGACTCCAGATGCGTCACTATAGACCACGAAGTCTTCAACTCCATCGGGTAGAGAAAGAATCGGTGCTTCACATAATTTCTTTTTTAGCTTCTCGAATGCTTCTTCGTGCTTCTCGCTCCATGTATAAGTAGCTCCTTTGTGGGTCAAAGCAGTCAATGGAGCAGCTATCAAAGAAAAGCCTTGGATAAATCATCGGTAATATCCGGATAATCCTAAAAAGCTTCGAATCTCTGTGGGACTCTTCGGTCGTTCCCACTTCATTACAGCTTCGATTTTGGCTGGGTCAACCATTATTCCCTCCTGGTTAACCACATGACCCAAGAATTGGACTTCTCGGATCCAAAAATCACACTTGGAGAACTTTGCATACAGTTTCTCCTTCTTCAAGACTTCCAACACTTCTCGTAGATGCTGGCCATGCTCCTCCTGGCTTTTCGAGTAGATGAGAATGTCATCTATGAACACTATCACGGATTTATCGAGTAATGGTTTACAAACCCTGTTCATCAAATCCATGAATGTTGCTGGAGCATTGGTTAGTCCAAACGACATAACCAAGAACTCGTAGTGTCCATATCTCGTTCTGAACGCAGTTTTCTCGATATCCTGATCTCTTACTTTCAGCTGATGATATCTTGACCTAAGATCGATCTTTGAGAAATAGCTTGAAGCTTGCAGCTGATCGAATAGGTCATCAATCCTTGGCAATGGATACTTGTTTTTCACCGTCGCCTTGTTCAGCTCTCGGTAGTCTATACACATTCTCATGCTTCTGTCTTTCTTCTTCACAAATAGCACCAGAGCTCCCCAGGGTGATGAACTAGGTCGAATGAAACCATTGTCCAACAACTCCTGAAGTTAAGTCATAAGCTCCTTCATCTCCGTCGGTGCTAATCGGTATGGTGCCTTTACTATCGGTGTCGTTCCTGGTAACAATTCTATACGAAACTCCACTTGTCTATCAGGTGGTAATCCGGGAAGATCTTCGGGAAAGACTTCCGGATAATCACACACGATTGGTATACTCTGCACCTCCTTCTTTTCCTTCTTAGCATCGATAACGAATACCAAGTATGATGCACATCCCTTGGACAAACATTTTCTGGCTATCATCAGGGAGATAATTCCAGAATTCACTCTGTGTTTGTCCCCGTACACCATAAATGACTCCTTTCCGGGTGGGTTTATTCTTACTATCTTCTTTCGGCATTGAATCTCAGCATCGTTGGCGCTAAGCCAATCCATTCCCAAAACAATATCAAAACCGTTCAACTCTATGGGCAACAGCTCTTCGTGGAATTAGTTTCCATTTAGGTCGATGACGATGTTCTTAATACGATTACTAACAGGTATGAACTTGCCACTGGCAACTTCCACAATTAGGACATTATCATGTTTTTCTACAGGCAATGCTAATTTTCCTCCAAATCTATGCGATACAAAGGAATAGTTTTCTCCCGAATCAAATAGTATATTGGAAGGCAATCCATTTACAAGAAAGGTACCTGAAGCGACGTCTGCTGCCTCCTTTGCAGCCTCGAGCGTCATCTGGAAGGCTCTTGCCTTCGGTTTCGGTGGAATGTTGGGTCTTCCTGCTTCCTTCTTCTTCGGGCAGTCTCTCGAAATGTGCCCTTCCTCGCCACACCCATAACAGACTTTCTTGGTGAGGGTGCATTCATTGGCATAGTGCCCAGGCTTTCCACATTGGAAACAAGTGACTCCTCCATCACATTTCCCCTGGTGCTTCTTCTTGCACTTGTCGCACCATTTGGCTTCACCTCCTCCAGACTTCTGCGTACCATACCTTGAGAACTTGCTTTTCTTACTGAATTTCGACGACCCATCAAATTTCCTTTTCTCTCCCACCTCCGCTCTCTCCAGACCCTTCTCTCGTATCTGGGTCTCCACCTTCTTAGCAGACCAGATGGCGGCTTTCAGAGTGGTTGTTTGCTTGACCATTGGACCGAAGTCCGCTGGTAATCCGAGGGCAAACTTGTTAACCTTGGAGAGTTCAGTTGGGACGAGGTGAGGAACAAGCTTCATTTTCTCTGTAAAGCTTGCAGCGTATTCAGTAACGCTCATTCTTCCCTTCTTCAGATTCTGGAACTCATTGTTGATCTCCAGAAGATCCTGCTCAGAGCAGTATTGCATCTTTAGTTGCACTAGAAAATCCTCCCAAGACATCTTGCTCGCTTCACCCTTGGGCATTGAATCAGCTAGCAACTTCCACCAGCTTAGTACTCCATATTTTAATAGAGGAACCGCGAGAGCAGTCTTCTACCTGTTGCTGCATTCGCAACTCTCAAACATTGTCTCCATCTCGGAGATCCAGTTCATGACTTCCACCGGTGTTGGGTTTCCAGATAGACACAGTGGTTTGGATGCCATGAAATCCTTGTATTTGCATCCACGTCCATCATTTCCTTCATCCTGGTGGTTTTTCCTAACTATTGGTGGGTTGGCTTGACCAACAGTCCCACTGTAGTTTCCTCCTTCAAACGCCTGGTTTCCTACATTTGACGATCCAACATCATCTGGATCATCGCTTGAACTCCGGCCATCGTGATTGGCTCAGGAACATCTGCTACAACAGGTATTTGTTGAATTACTGGGGGTTGATTCCTATTCCCATTTGCATTCCCAGCTCCACTGCGGGTTCTTGCCATTTTGATCTATACACCGAATAAAGTGAATTTAGATCTTTATTCAGGATAGACGTTTAAATCATCCTTATCTCTTCGAAACGTTTATATGCTAGTTCTAATATCGTAGTCGTACGTTTAGAATCCTAAACACATAAGGTTTCCAGATCTGGTCGGCAACAGACCATAGATCCGAACAATTAACAGCACATAAGGCATAAAGCATTTAGCACATAAAAGCATTTTAGGCATAATTCCTAAAATAAGCTAGTGCTCACATCTCACCATCATCGCTTAGCATTCTAAGTTTAAGTCTAGAAATCCTACAAATTCCTAGTTCGCTTAAACTAATGCTCTGATACCAACTGTGACATCCCCATTTTCACGGCCAGAAAAGACCGATTTTGTTTATGCTTGTTTGAAAAATCAGAGTGACATTTTAAATAAAAGTGTTGCGGAATTTGTCCCAAAACAAAATATGATAAAGATTTATCAAAAGCATTTCCAAAGAAATGTATTTCATTAAAAGACTCGGGATGTCATGTTCGATACAGATCAAAAGCATAAACAGTACAATATAAGCCTTACTACATTATTTCATATCTACAGGCCTATATCCATAATCCCTCATCCAAAACATCACATCTATGCTCGAGCGCCACTACCTGTAATACATGAAACTGAGTGGGTCGGGCTTGGGGGCCTGGTCAGCACTTAGGGTTTTCAACCCACTATAAATAAGTTTATTAATTTCATCAATTAACAATAACCGGATCACCCATTCCCGTTATCCTCACTTTACGTCCCTAAAACACCTATCATAAGGGACCTAGCCTAAGGATCATCATCGGGATGGACACTACTGCTAAGGGGGTTCCTCAGCAATAAATGTCCTAAAGGCAACCATGAGGGGGATGGAGTACATTGGTGAACACATCGTTCACAAACACCTATAGGTTGCGAGCCAGCTAGCGTTCCACTGGACTGTCTAGAAGAATCCGTGGTCACCATCTATACTCCGCTAGATGACTGGATCACCAACAACATCGAGGCCTCTCATCATTTTATCACACATCGTCTTATTACATCTACCCATGTTTTACCCCAACATTTTTGTAGATATAAAATACATATATAGTTTAAATCATGAAAAACGTGTATAAAATCATTCATCCAACATAGACAGCAAGTATTCAGATAATATGCACACATAGCACGTAATTTATATAAAATACTTCATATCTATGTGTAAGATGAAAGTAACTATGCACTCACCTGAGAAGGTGATGACTGGATACTCGGACAGCCCTTCGTTATCTCGAAACAATTTTTCCTTGACCAAAACCTAGTATCAATACCACTAGGGTTTAGTTTTAACGTTAACCGCGACTAATTAATAGTCTAGCTATTATTATTATTATATAAGCGTTAAATAACACTCAATATAACTCATAAAAATAGCCCAAACAATTATTTTAAGGACCTAATAACATTACTATAATTATTTAAAAGTTATATTAAAAATTGCGTAGGCGTAGCTCACTTACAGCGAATTTAAAGAAAACCGGGCCTTGCTCGGAGCAGCGTTTCCGAACCGAAAGACCCTTTTTTCTCGGGACTCCGGGAGCCTCGGGGCTTCCTTAGGGTGCTAGGGATTTTTTCCTAGGGTTTAGGGGGTTAAAATGGGTAGTGAGAGAAAGTAGAGAGAGAAAGGAATGAAGAAATGAGTGAAAAATCCGGAAGAATTCGCATGGTATTTATAGGGGCCGAAGTTCGGATCTACGCGGGGCGTTCAGCAAGTTACGCGGGGCGTAACTTCGGATAAGGGTGCCAGCTCGCACCAGCTGGCTCGCACTCGCAAGAGGATCAGATCCGAAGGTACGCTGGGAGTACCAACCTTGGACGCGGGGCGTAGGGCGAAGGCGAGGCGACGTGGCGTTCATCGGATGCGAGACCGTGGGGAGCAAGTAACGGCTAGGATTGAGCCACGTCATCGCGTCTTGCATCAGATTTCGCAAATTGCACTCTCGACTTTAAAAATTCGTAACTTTCACATACAAGCTCCGTTTTCGACATTCGTTATATTCACGCATAGGCAAGAACGTACTCTACAACTTTCGTTTAGACTCCGTCGGCTAATTTTGATTTATTTTAAAAGTTATATTTTAACAGGCCGGGACAGGATTGGTTCGTTAAAAATTCATAACTTCTTCATCCGACTTCCATTGTCGTCTGTCTTTTTATCGATACGCTACTATTAACGAGATCTTCGATTCTCGTTTAGGTTGTGTCGGCTAAAAACCGCTCGATCTAATATTCGAACTTCAGGCTGTACACCGCTAAGCCGAAACTTCAAAAAATCATAACTTCCTCATACGAAGTCAGATTTGGGCGTTCTTTTTATGGACGCTCTCGGTTTAACGTTTTCTACGACTTTCGTTTAGATCGCTAAGGCTATAAATTGCTTTATCGTAAATTCACCATTTACGCTTCCCGGTATCGTGTCGGTTCCATCACGAAACCTCGACGGGTCATAACTTCTTCGTTATAACTCATATTTCGGCGTTCTTTATATCTCCGGAATCCTTGTTTCGACCACTTCAACTTTATGTAAAGATATCGGGCTTATCTCACACTTTAATTTTGATGCTTATTTTTATTCTTTATTAATTATACATTTATAATTAAATAATAAGCATATAAATTCACATAATTCACAAAATACTAAAATATTTCATCTTTATTACATCAAAAGAGTTACAATAGTTGACCTAGACTATTACATCGTCTAAAATGCTTAGCCCCGAAACCCGGACGTTAGATGAGAGGTAGAATGTTGCATATGCTGTGTCCCAGGTCGGATCTTCCGATCACGCAGAGGGGACAGCATATGGATAACAGATAGAAAGAATTTCATAGATAAGGAGGTATGTAGAGATAGAGTTGCATATGTTGCAATCTAGGTCGGATCTCTTCCAATCACGCAGAGGAAGTAACATATGACTGACAGATAGAAAGCAAGAAAATAAATTCCTACAGAACTATTTTATCAGAACCCCCCAGTCGCCCTATCAGAATCAAAATTAAGTACATGAGTCCATACATCAAGGAAATGTTCAGCCACAGTTCTAGATAATTAACTTTTAGTGTGCAGGCTCCCATGTTTATCTCACTGCTCAATCTACCCGAGTGTCGTATGGTCAGTCCAAATGAAACTATCTAAGTCTATATTGTCTAGTCCTTTCATGGTCAATTAATGTCTAGTCCTTTTGAATCCTTTGTGCCTACCAACACATTGAATATAGACTCTAGACAATTCAGCTTAAGTGCATTACACGCATCATAAATTGCCCTTTAGCACTTTATCTTTATATCACTTCCCAAAACAACCTACTAAAGAAAGACATATAAGGAAATAAAAAATTGTCTTCAAAATGAATCAGTTTAAGATAAGCTCAGGAGTATAAAGAAGAAAACTCAAACCGTAAGTCACCGATTGAATTTGCATCCAGAAGGTCTGAGAACAACACGCATAATCTCAGAACAGATCCGAAAACTCTACACATCGTTAAGCACAAACCCCATGAGTGATCCCTTCCTTTCATCCTTTCCCGCAAAGGACACATTCTCTCAAACAATGTTCTGAGTGTTGTACAGTTGAGAGATGCCTCCTATCACGTGCCTGGAACAGCCACTATCAACAAACCGAAGTCTGATGAAATGCCTCCATAGCTGCTCTGACACAGAGTGGGATCAGTTGGTCTTTGGAACCCAGTCCATTTTGAAACTGGGTCGACCTTTGTCACCAATGCAAGATACTTTCTCCCATGACATGTCCTGTTTATCACAAATAGAAGATGTAGAAATATTAGAATCATTAGGAGATTTGGGAGAATGAACCTTTAGTACCTATTTGTAGTTTGGTTTAACCCATTTCTTTTTCGAGCGGATGGGTGCCTCGGCACTTGATTTTGAACTTGAAACCGGCTGCCGAGATGGCTTTGACCTAACCAGTCTTGGCTTTATTGGAGCATCTCTTGGATTTGGCTTCTTGGCCGGCATTCCCTTCTTGCTCTTGGGAGTTGGATTCTTGCCCTTCGTGGCATTCCAGTCGCCATTGTCTGAACGTGACCTTGAGGGATTTCTTTTGGAAAATCTCCCTCTTGGTGCGCTTTGCCACTCTTGTGCATAGTAGGGAACATATTCTCGATTAGGAAAATTTCGGGCAATGTGTCCAGGTGTTCCACAGTGAAAGCAAGTCTTTTCCTTCACTGGGAAATTGTTTCTTCCTGCCCCTGGTGGCGTATCCATGCATTGTCTCTTATTGTTCCCACAGGCACAATTGCAACAGGTACTCTGTTTCACTGGAATTGGTGGCCAATATTTCTCAACAGCAAGTTGATCAGAAGCAACTGAGTTCGAAGCAACAGATTTAGAGTTCAAGGAGACATTGGTTTGTTCAACAGTTTTCTCCTTGTTCTCATCTTCCGTTACTTTACCTACACAAGAAGTAGAAGCATTAGAATCGTTCAGCTCAACACTTTTTGGCACAACCACATCAGAATTATCAAAGATATCATCAAATATATCGAAAAAATTTGATTCATCAGACTTTGATACAACTTTATTATCAGACACACTCTCTTCAGCTGCTTGATTTGATTGACTTAAAGATTGATCTGCATGGGAAGTAAAAACATTAGTATTTTCAACATTAATACTACCTCCTGACACAAATCCATATTTAAGATGTGGCTCTCTGTCTATTTCCTCTTTTGTCAAAGGGTTATTAGCATAAGTATGATTAAAAGGAGGAGACACTTTACCATACCCTAAACGCTTTGACTGATTATTTTTGAATTGCAAATTATTTTCTATCATGGATGCAACTACTTCACTTGACACATCAAATTTTCTAAAACTAAAATCTGCATTTTTAAATTTGTTTTTCAATGTGTCAAGCTCAACAGTTACCTCAGCAAGTTGTTCAGTCACATATCTATAATGTGCACTCTTAGTGCTATACTCTTCCTGAAGCTTTCTAAAGTCTTTGGTTTTTTCTTCTAATTCAGCCTTCATGGGTTTCTGTCCTTTCCTATGTTGATACCCTTCATATTTCAAGTCCTCGTTCTCTCTACGTAACAATTCTATATGCTCAAGTAAATTTTTGACATTATCAATGCATGTTTGAGAACAAGAAATTTCATTGACTTTGGTGTTTGAAGAACTCATTGTTTATCAAAAATACCCTTTGACTTAAAACCTTAAAAGTCAACCTTAAAAGTCAAATTTAAAAAGTCAAACTCAAAAGTCAAACTTAAAAAGTCAAACTTAAAAGTCAAACCGAAAAGCTAAATTTGAAAATTTGAAAGTTAAACGAGAAAGTCAAAGTTTAAAGTCAAAGGTCAAACTTGAAAGTCAAAGTTAAATTTTAAGTAAAAAGTCTAAAATTAAAAGCTAAAACTTTTGGAAGAAAATAGAATTTAAAATTAAAGAAATTTGAATTTTGGGCTAAAAGAGTCAAATTTACGAAATTAGGTGCGACTGGGAGAGCTTTTGAATTAAAAACGAAAGGAATGTAACACGAGTGATTCTAGAGAAGTTGGTAAGGCGGAGGATTCAATACGTAGAGCACCCGGTTTCGAATCTTGCAACCCTCGATTTCCATTTGATTATTTTCTGCTTGCTGCGTAGACTATATGAACTAAAAACGAAAGAGGTTTAACAAATTCCTTGCTAGTTCAAGTGGTTTGATGCGTGTGATGATAACTCAAGGGACCCGGGTTCGATCCCCGGCACCCCCAATTCGTTTTTTGAATTATCTCCGAAGCGAGGATGCAGCGTACATGTGCAAGGATGCTGGCCGTAAACGAGACCGAACACGCCTGACCGAGACCGAGGACCATAAAAGAAGCTGACCATGAACGCGAGCGCCGTGAACTCCGAAGCCGTACACGTGCGAAGACCGGCCGTGAACCTCGGACCGTAAACTCCGAGGCCGTAAACTCCGGGCCGTAAACACTTCGGAAACCCTAGCTGTTGGTCGTACACGCCGCCACCCCCTCGCTGGTTACGACCAAAAACAATGTTTTTCACCCTTTTTGCTCCAAAACGCGATCAAAAACTCGTTTTTATCAAAAACACAAAGAACAAACCCCCCTAAGTTTCAGAGATCTATAAAAAAACGCAAAAATCCTTCAAAAATAAGATCAAATAAGCTCCAGATCTGACAAAACTGATTGATACAATTTAAGCTCTGATACCACTTGTAAGTCCCCAAACTGCTTGTGTATCAATCAGATATGTTTGATGGTGCGGAATCCCAATCAAACGGATGATGACAGATCTAATGAAGAAGAAGGAGAAGAAGAAGATGATGAATCTTGTATAAATTGATATGAATTAAGATCCAGATACAAGATTCACACACACTAAAGCTCCTCTCTTCTCTCTAACTTTCTCTCTCTAGAATATGCTCTCCTCCTCTAGCCGTACACTCCTCTTATTCATTGACCACTCCTCACCCCTTACACCTATATATAGTAGACATGGGCCGTGAATGGGATTACTGCCGTAAACCTGTTGACGGCCGTAAACACAACCGTAAACACGTATACGGCCGTAAACACCAAACTGTTTACGGTCCTAGACTTAAAAATACATTTTCCTAGAAAAGTAAAGTATAAACCATAATTTTAGACCCAACAGGGGAGGGAAAACCGGTCAAAACCGGTTTGAAACCTGATCGAACCGGATCGGATCCGAGGTTTGTGCATCTCTAGTTGTATGGAATACCAGGAGGCGGCTCCTGGCAGTGGAGATTGGGTTGGTCCCGTTATGTTGGTCGAGGCTTGTTATGTATAGTTGAGCAAGGCCTGTCATGTATGGTTGGGCGGGGCCCGTTATCTGAGACGGATTGGTCCCGTTGCACATGATGCATGTATGTGGTTAGGAGATTTGGTTGCTCGGCGCTACAGTAGAGATCTTGTGTGGATGTGCTCTATGTATGATGGAATATGTGGTATACTGGGGAACTCACTAAGCTTTAGGCTTACAATTGTCGATTAAACGTTTTGCAAATCATTCGCGTGAAGAGATCGTCGAGCAGTACACACACATCGAAGATGTTTGTTTCCATGGTTTTATAAATTTAACTCTAATAATGTATGGTTTCAATCAATGAAATGTAACTCAATGGTTTTTAAAGCAAACTTTAATTGGTTATTATATTTTAAAACTGAAAAATCTCTTTGTGATTTTCGGGACGTTACAAGTATCACACCACCTACAATTTTGTTCCCTAATTTCGTGATCATATGAGCACCTAATTAGAACATTATTAGTGTATTCCATAATAGATATGTAGAGACCGTATATTGACGAGTCGATATTGATTATGCATTTTATCAAAGCTGAGACAGGTGGAATTGGTCTTATTTTTTCCTCCAAATAAATCATGTGGCCTTTATCATAACCTCCTTCAACGACATTACATTATTACCTGAATTGATTGTAACTGTGGTGCCGACTGCCTTCCTAAATACTTCCACATAAAATCGACAGTTTGTTGTCAAATTTCACATCCACGAGTCTTGTGATGTATTAGGAAAAAAGAGTTAATGGCTGTTTTGAGTTGATTCCATTGTAAAAACTGTTGGATTAAGGTGTCTAAGCTCATAACTAAATTGGTATAAACTTGAAAATAGAAGCAAAGACCTTTTTGGGTTGCCCTCATCACCAGAAATATCTAGAAATGATATTAGGAGTAAGAGAAAGAGAGAGAGAGAGAGAGAGAGAGAGAGAGAGAGAGGGAGAGAGAGAGTAATGATTTGTTAATATATTATGTGGTTAATATATTAATTACAAATAGATAATTGATATGTTAATTTGTTATGTGATTATTAAATTAACATTAGATCAATAGTTAAATAATTGATTTGTTAATTTATATGGTTAATAAATTAATAGGAAATCAATTAGAATTAATTAATTATTAATCAAAATTAATCAGGAATTAATTTGGGCTTAATTTGACTTAATTAAAGTTATAAGGGGTGAATTGTAATTGTTCAATAGTTGAACAAAAGAAACAATTCTAGAACCCTCCATGACATGGATGGTTTTGGAGGGATTCTTAGGGTTTCTGGAAGCCTCATGGATGCAGATAAGGAAATGATTTGAATTGAGATTAAATCTATTATTTAATCAATTCAAATCTGGCTTGGTCTGCAAGTTACCTAAACTATAAATAGGACCCATTGGCTCATTATTTTCATTCATACCTTTATCATAAGGCTTAGAAGCAAAATTTCCTTCTCCTCCCACTCTCTCCACATCATTCTAGGGTTTCTAGGGTATTGGGTACAAACCATTTGAGGCACTAAACATTTGGTGCTTGTTTTCCAATGTTTTCAAAGAACAATTTCGTTTGGTTATTTACTAAAAGAATCAAAAGATATGTAAACCCTAACTCTATGCTTATTTTTGATTATTATAGAGTTCCTTTAGGGTTCTTGATATTTGTAGTTTACTGCTATCAATAGAGAAAACATAGATCCAATTATATTGCATGTGAACTTAAGTGTTAAGTTCTTTTTCCGCCTCATGCAATGATTTATAACCTATAAAACGCATCAGTGGTATCAGAGCCATAGTTTACTAGTTTATTATGAATAATAGTGAATATATCAAAATTAGGGTTTATAGAAGTTAAACCTTAAAGGCTTGAATTTTCGCAGAAGGCTCGGGTTCTTGAAACCCTAGCCTCCAACCTTATTTTCGAAAATCCAAGTGTTTCCTTAGGGTTTCCTAGTTTCCTTAATTATTATTTTAATAGCCTTAAAATTAGAATAATTAAAATTGGATAACCCTAAAACCCAAATTTTGAAATTCAGAAGCGTTTTGGATTATGATTAAATATGAATTATTTTCTTAATTCTTTAATATAAAATAATTATTTAATGCCAAATAGATTTAAATTTATTTAACTAAAAGTTATTTAAATGATAAAGATTAAATCATAACTTGTTTAAATTTAATTAAATTAAAAGTTTAATTTAGATAATTAAAAGTTCAAACATTGTATTTTGAAAGGTTTTAAATACACCTTATATGTAATATTAAAAGTTAATTACTATATGTATAAGACAAAGTCAGGTGAATCACTACTACGCCTCGTTCACAAAGTTATCCTATAAATGGGGTATAAGGAAGCGGCCTATAAAATGACCATTGAATATGTGTCCTTTTCACTCACCTCTCTCCTGTATGGTGGAGGGTCGTTAACAGAACGGGTTTGGTAAGACATAACCATGAAAACGCACATCATGCTTTACTTTAGGAAAATTTTGAAAAGTATGCTAATCCATGAAAATGCACATCATGTTTTAGATGTTGTTAGTGGAGTGTGTGTAGTTAGCCGATACACTAATAGGGACTATAAAGATATATGATGGAGCATCTCGAAAATTATCATTGTTGATGGAGCGTGTGTGGTTAATCGGCACATTAATTTATGATGATAAAAGACCTCGAGGTTGCCAAGTGGGTTTGCATGGTTATTCACATCTCGTTTGTGATCCTCGGCGTCCCAGTCACAAAAGTGAGAGCATAATCCGAGATTAAACATGTCATTGATAAGATTCAGTTAATCTCAAAAGATCTAGGAGTTTCATAATATTGGAATTGGTAAAATCCTTTCCTACCTAAAATTGATTAAAATTTGATTATCGAGTCCCTCTTCAAAGTTCGAATCGAAAATATGGATCCTAGCCTTAATTTAAATTTTGGTTTAATAATTAATGATTAGAATCAACTAACTTGAATTCTTTCTTTTCCCACTTTTAGATGTCTTATGATGATAGAAATGGCCTTCCTCATTTCTATGTAAATGGTTTTCCTCAATCTTCTGGAGATGGTCTTCCAATTTCAAGTCAAGGTAAAATTGATTTCCTTTCCTCAGTAAATGAGGGAACTAGCCATTATCTCTCTTCAACTCTTCCACTTGCTCCTCATGTGACTCTCTCAACGTCACCTTTTCCTCAAGTTGAAAGAAATGAGACAGTCAATCCCTATTTGCATGTAAACATCAATGTGGAAACTCTTTGTTTGTGCATGTTCTGAAAATGAAATCGTACATTGACAAGTTGGATAGATTGGGTGTCGTTTTCTAAAGGGAGCAAGATATTGATTTGGTTATCCTCTCATTTCAAAAGTTATATGATCAATTCATTCATGTGAGGAACCTCGACGTGACCCTAATTGATCAGACCCAAAGAGTCCATTTGTTTCTACTGCTAACTGAAGGGACATTGGTTGCGAAGTTGCCCAAAGTACCTAAAAGATCTTAGAGATGGTAAAGTTATTTCGAATGACTCTACTTCAGGTACATACATTATCTAACTCCATTGTTTTATAAGTTCCTATTCATAGAATCTTAATAAATGATGTGATAGTCACATTTTGATGATATTACAAGATCTAAAAGAAAGAAGGAAGCTTAAGCAAAATGAGCTAAATCTGATCGTGAGAGATGAACTTTTGTCACATGGTTCGATGATTAGAATTTAGAGTTACTTTTAAGGAGTTAGGATAATTTAATAGATTGTTATTACTCTTAGGAGTTATCTATAAATGTAGTTTTTCATTTTTATGTATTGTAAGAACAAGTTCCAACTTTTCGTTTATTTTCAATAAAAGTGAAATTTTGGTTCAACTGGTTGCCTTATTTTATATTTCCTTGAAGTCGTATTTATAAAGTGTTGTTTGCATTTCTAATATTAGCAGTATTAATTGTGGATTTAATTCTTATGATATCGCTTATGGTATTGCTATAATTAACCAAGTTAAAAGAATTCTCATCACCAAGTTTCAAATTAGACAGAAACTTGGAGTCATGAAATTTGAACTGTGTGATGCATGAGAATCTTGGTCATTGGAAAATTATGACTAATTCATTGATCACATGTTTATGTGAGGTAAGTGAAGGACTCATGGATCTAGTACATGTCGATATGGACTATTCAGATCCACAACAAATGACGATAACTCTATTTGTCATGATTTACTGATGCATCAATATATATGGTTGTGTTTATGAGATTAAGCATAACTCTTATACTTTGAAAATATTCAAAGAGTAGCAGAACGAATAGAAGAATCTATTAGGCAGAAAGATAAAAGTTTCTCAAATCTGAAAGGAAATGAGAGTACTTTTGTATCATGTTTTATGATCATATTAGTGATTGTGGAATTATATCATAATTGATCCTCGAAGGACATCTTAGTGAACTTGTATGGCTAAGAAGAGGAATCAGATATTGTTGGAAATATTTCGATCAAGAGATGAGTCATACTTCATTACAAAACAAGTTGTCGATCCATAGTCTAGTAACTATGAATCATATATTAAAACTCATTTCAAACTAATATGGTTGAAAAAACCTCAAAATATGTGGAATAAAAATGTTTTCTTACTCTAGGATATATATAATTGAAGTCATGATGTTTTCGTTAATCGAGAAACATAAGGTAAACTAAGACCTATTCTATGAAGTGTTTTCTTATCGGTAATCCACACGAACTTTTGAATATTTGTTTTAACTTGTCAAGGAATGTTCCTTGAGAGAAAACTCATATGTCAAGAAGTCAGCAGGAGTCGCATTGATCTTGAGAGTTTCAAGATTCAACCCAAAATAAACCTTTTAGTTTTTACTAGCATACGAATTAAGGTTGATAACCTGTTGTGTTTGATTGACACATTCTTATTTCTATGCACTTCAATTTGAGTTGGGAATGCTTATGAGTTCTATGTTTTTTATTTAACTGCAAAACCAAAAGCGCATATGTCAGTGAAGTTACATGATCAATATGGGTGAGCTGCTAACAACATGGAAGCACTAGTAGACCCTTGTGCTACCAGAGGACAAGAAATTTAGAATAGCGAAGTTCGGTCCATGAATGAAAGCTAAAATTGAGTTTTTTTGTCCTAAAGGTTGTCTTATGATTGTAGGTTGGAAATGATAGATTCACACAGATGTAAATATATGAACCTTGAAATTTATGTGTCAAAGATTCACTCTAATTCATGAGAATGATTATGAGGAAATACTTTTGCTATTTTATTTTAAAGTTCTGATAAAGATCAATATGGATATTGGTTATGTTAATTCCATTCTCAAATTCACAATATGATTAAGGCATCCCTATTGTGAGGAATGGAAAGGAATTGTTTGAACTTTCAAGACATATATCTATAAGTTTTGAAAGGGCTTAAACATACAAATATGTTATCCACTTAAAGTGTATCAGCTTGAGAAGTCTAGTTGGAGACTTATCGAAGCATCATGTAAAAGAAATTTGTACTTCGATAAGAAAGTCAAGAGTATTGATTTCTAGAAGTACAGTTGATTTCTGGGTACATGTCAAAGCTAGTGGGATGATAATTGTTATGCTAGTATTGCATGTTGACAATACTATTCGTAGGGAACAAAGTTTTCAATTTGCAAATTGCAAAGTTTGGGAATTGTTTCGCTATAGTAGACTAAAGGGAGAGGGCACTCATACTTTGTTTCGATTCTAAAGGCTTAGACCATATAGTTTAATAGAACATAGTCATAGACGTATATGAATATCGTGTTGAAATGCTTCAACATAAGAAATTCTATATATGGAAATAATATAGGTAAGAGAATGAACATATATCACATTCTTTTATAAGATATAATGAGTCGAGTCCTATATACTTCAGATATAGGATCGATTACATATGTTATAATATTCTCTTATTCTAATTTTTCAAATGCTCAGAGGATTGTGAGAAAAGGACTAGGATTTTGTATGAATAAAGTTGTTAAAAAAATTGAGGAACATTATAAGGTTATACCAAAGACTGGGTGTTTGTGGATAGTTAAAAGTATGATATTAATTTGGACGGACCATAGTGACATGATTCTGGATTGAGATGATTCTTGATCAGAATTGATGGTCGTATGGGAATATAGGAATATTTCATAATCGGAGATGGTTGAAAAGTCTACATGTGATTTGGAGACATTGATGCAAGAGAAGTGTTCAAGAAGTGTACCTTGAATTTGAACCTTCATTACCATGGAATTGTTTCTAGTAACAAAGTTCCAATAGGATATTATGTAATATCGAAGACTCTTGATATCATAGGAGATTAATACATGTTAAGTTGGAATTCCATCACATCTTGGATAGTGATAAGAATTTGGAATTGTGAAATGAGCATCATTAGAATAATGTCCAGTTGAATAGTTCACAAAGGAAGGACCATAGAAAGACATAGTATGCATTTCTATAATATGGCATGACTTATGTTTAATTCAAGTGGTTAGTTGATTACTCGAAACATTATACAATGAATATAGTCGTAATTATTATTGTTATTAAATAATAGAGATTATTTATATATAATAGATTTTAGACCATAGTTAATTAGTATATTGTTGTGTTTCACTTTGCATCTTTTACTTCATAAATGATTTGATTATTCGAAATCACACAGTCATACATAATTTTGGAAGTAAGTAGTGAATTATAATTGTCATGAATTGAATTGTAGATTGTTTATGGGCATTACATGTTGGATTAGATGTCTAAGCCCATAACTATTATTGGTATGTACTTGACCCGAGAGTAGCATAGTCCATTTGGGTTGCATATCATCAGGACAATTTTTTAGGATGGACTTTTGAGAGAAGGTTATTTATGGTTTATTAATATATTATAAGTTATAATATATTAATATGAAATCATATGTTTTAATTAGTATCGATCAAGAATTAATTTGGAATTAATTTAGTGATCAAAAGAGACTAATTAAATCTATGGGGACTAATTATGATAATTAGTTATATTTATATGTGTTGGGCTTATGATCCATGTTGGACCAAGTTTATGTATGGATACATAAAGAGTTGGGCCACATGAACCATGGATCATAAAACCCATGGGTATGGATTATGGGTTATACCCATGACCCTTCGAATCCTACATATAAATAGGTTACTCCATAGCCAAAATCACCACTTCTTTTCTTAGAGAAATATGGAGGTGTTTTGGTGCATTGAATTCTCTCTCAAGAGCCACCTTTGTCCTAGGTGTGTTGTGATTCCATTTGAGGCATTTCATACTATTGGTGCTAAGCTCTTAAGGCCAAATACATCAAGACTTCAAGCCACATAAATGTATGTTTCCCTAACTAGTATATTATATGGTTTATGTCAAATGCATGCTAGTTGTAGGTTTAATGCCTTGGAAACCATTTGCATGTATAATAGAGAAAACATAGATCCAAGGTATTTAGGGTTGTATGTGCACCATAGGATGTTGTAGTATACTAAAACCCAACAGTGGTATCAGAGCCATGGGTTGTTTTCTATTATATTTGATGCAAATGTATTTTTTTTCAAGTTGAAGGAAAAAAAAAAGAAAAAAAAACATGAAGTTTGTCAAATTTTATGATAATTACTTGATTTTATGAAAAACTAATTATTTATAAAATTTGAGTCACTTTACTACAAGAGTTGAATTAGGTCAATTTATTAAAAGATAGAATGATATGATTATTTTGTTTGTTTTAAAAGTTTGATCTAAATGGTTTTAAGGAGTTACAAATTTTGTCAGAAAATTTTGGAACTCAAAAGTTTTTTTTAAAGTTATGATCTTAAGAGTTTTGAAACTTCCATAAGTTATGGATGTGAAATGTCTCATTTATTAACTCTTTAGGTTATGAATTCCAAGAGTCTTCAAAGGATAATTGTCAAAGTTTCAAGATTTGTATTAGTTTATATGATTATCTAATTTCTTGAAAATTGTTGATGTGAATTATCTTTACTTATTAGTTTAATCTAGATCATAGAAAAATTATTTGATTATTGTGTTAATTGGAATATTTGATCTTAATGGTTTTTATGAACTCCATAACTTGTCCTCAAGTTATGGAAAGTGAAGAGTTTTTCTTTTTAAAGTGTCATTAAGTCTCATAGGTTATGAAAATAGAAGAGTCACTATTTTTAATGTCATCATTAAATGATTTAATGTCTTCCATAACTTGTCCTCAAGTTATGGAACTTGTATTTTTTTTTCATTAAACCTTAATTAAACTCATAAGTTATGAAAAATCCAAGAGTTTTGAAAGGTTTCAAAACTTGTCCTCAAGTTTTGGAATTTGTAAAGTTACCCGCCATGTATACTTTAATTCCAAACTAGACCTTAGAATTTTAAAAGTTTAAAATTCAACCCTTATACTATTATTATAATTTTAATTATATAGATATGTATAAGATAAAGTCGTCTTACCATTAGTAGGCCTCATTCACGAAGCCGGTCTATAAGGGGGGTATAAGGTTACTGCCAATAAAATGACAGTTTAATGGGTGTCCACTCTCACTCACCGCTTCCTTGACCGGTGGAGGGTCGTTAGCCGAACAGGTAGGACAAGGACTATAATTCTCCCTTCATTATAAGTATAATGATAAATACTAAGTAAGTAAACACTTATAAATTCCCAATCTTAGTTACTTAGGAAAATGTGAATAAGGTGCTAATCCATGAAATTACACTTTGTACTTTGTTTAAGCTTTTAGTGGAGCGTGTGTGGTTAACCGGCACACTAACCTGGACTTAACAAGGTAGGCAAAGGGTAACTTAATGTTTATCATAGTATCGTTGGAGCGTGTGTGGTTAACCGGCACATCGATTGAGGGGTAAATATTAAGGGTACCAAGTATATTTGCATGGTTACTTCACACCTTGTTTTGTGATCCTCGGCATCCCAGTCACAAAACCTGAAGGGCACACTCGAGATTGAAACATGCCATTGAAAAGTTCAATGAATCTCAAAAAAATCTAGGAGTTTCAAAACCAATTAAAACCTAATAATACATTTTGTTTATCTTGGTGGAAATTGGTGAATCGTCATTCACCTACCTTCAAATATTTTATAGCTTGGATTACGGCATCCCTCTTCCAAGTTATAAAATAGTTTGTTGGGTCCTAGCCTTAATATATTGGGTATTATATTAAGGACTTAAATCAACTTTACGTGAATTTCTCCCATTGTTGATGTCTGGTTTAGACAACAATGATCTTCCCAAACCAAGCTTCCCTAATGAATATGACTTCCCGAGTTTGGCTCATGGAAGTCATACTTCTCTTCCTCCACCTCCTCCAATTATTCTCCCTAACCCACAAGTTCAAGATCACTCAAGCCCTAATGGCAAGCAAGGTCTATGTGTGACCACATCTTAGAGATGAAGTCACATATTGACAAGCCGGGAGAGTTGGGTGTCAAAGTCTTGAGAAAGTTGGATGTTCAATCACTTTCTAAGTCACATAGTGAGTTCCTTTGGGACTACTATGAAACAGACTATGACATGAACCTTAATGGTCATATCTATTTGCTTGGTGCTGCTGAATCAGCAATGATTTGGAACGATAGTAAAGCAAATTTGATTAGAAGATCAACTTCCAAAAAAAATTTATAGACAGTGACAATGGTGACACTGGAAATCTAGGAAAAGCATTCTCTTCCCAATGGAAAGGGATTGGCCATGGTCAACCCGGTTGACCAAATGGTAAAGAGAAAGGCTAAGTCTGAGATAGTCCCATTACCAAAGGGTCCATATGTTTATTTTGCCAAAGGAAGGGGCGTTGATTGCAAAGTTGCCAAATTTACCTAAGGATGTTAAAGTCAATAAGTTTGACTCTACATCAGGTACAGCCCATTATCTAACTCTGTTAAGTTCTATTCTGAGATCCACATTACATGATGTGACTGGGTCACATGTTGATGTTTTAAGAATCAAGTAATAGAGAGAAATCTTAAAGGAAGTATATGCTGATTCTGATCGCGAAGGTGGATTTCGATCGCATCAGACTTTTGAGCAGTTGCTTAAGAAGTTATGATATATTGCTAAGGAATAGATAACAACAATTTTCCATGTGGATTGTAAGGATAAGTTTTTCCGCAAAGTTTTAAAATAAAATAAAATTGTTTAATTTTATTTATTTGAAGTATCCTTACAATGACATTTGTGGAAAATTGTTGCTTATATGATTCCACTTACAGCAATATTGGAAAATGGATTTGATTCTTTCATTTGTGGTAGTGTCTAAATTTACCAAATCAGGAAAGTTCCTCATCACCCAAGTTTCAATTGGACCGAAACTTGGAATCATGCAAGTTGAATAGTATGATGAATAAGAACTTTCAAGCATTGGAAAATCAAGACTAATTACTTGTTCACATGGAAGTGTGAGTCAAGTGAAGGACTAAAGGGATCGAGTACACATTCTTGTGCACTGGTCATGTCCACCACAAAGCTCGTTAAGACTATTTGATTTACTAAAGTTTAGTAAATATGGTTATACTTACAAGTTTAAGTATAATTCTGAAACATTGGAAAAGTCTCAATGTATGGCAGAACGAATGGGAAGAATCAAATTAGGCAGAAAGATAAAAGTTTCTCAAATCTGAAAAGATGGGAGAGTACTTTAGTATCATGTTTGTGATCATCTTAATGATTTAGAAATCATATCACAATTAGTCATCTAAATGTCATCTTAGTGCATTCTTATGACTAAGAAGAGGAGTCATGAATTGTTGAAATGGTTAGATCAGGAAGATGAGTCATACTTCGTTCCAAAACAATTCTTAGAGTCATACTCCAAGATTGTAACTTGAGTGACATATCTTAAAGAAAGGTTTAAAACACTTGTCAAATGTAAGAGTAAAAGTGTCCTACTCTTGTACATTTGAAATTGGTAAGTTGTGATGTTTTGGATAAAACAAAGACCAACTAAGGCCAATTGTGTGAAGTGTTTGTCTTGATAAAGAATCCGCACTATCTCTTGAATATTTGGCAAGATAGTCTTATATGTCAAGAGGATAGTGGGAGTCTTAAAGATCCTAAAAAGAATTTCAAGAACTAATCAAGAATAAAACCTGAGGTTCTTCACTAGCACACGACTTGAGGTTTATAACCTATCGTGTTGACATATTCTGTGCCCATTCCAGTTAAAGTTGGATTTGCATAGGAGTTCTGAAAGTTCTCAATTGGTTGCATAACAACTTGGAAGCAATGGCAGGCCCTGTACTGCCAGGTGGCAAGAAGTTAAGATTGCATAAGTTCAGTCCATATGAGTTTGGATTTGTCATTATCCTTGTCTTGTGACTATGGTTTTGATGATTCACATGGATAAGAACACATACACCATAAAATCTAAGGGTCATAAGGTTTCTCTCCGATTCATGAAAATGATGGTGAGGAAACACTTCCACCAAGTAGATTTGAAGCAGATGGCAAAAGGTCTAAACAATTGAGACTATGATTACGGCATCCCTTTTCATAGTTCTGAAATTGTTTAGACACACATGCATGCTATCTAAGGAAAGGTGTATGATTTTGATAAAGTTTTATCAAAGCATCTCGTATCAGAAATCTGAACTTTGGTAAGAAAGTCAATAAAGTATTGATTTCTAGAAGTCCAGCTGATTTCTGAGTACATGTCAAAGCTAGTGGGAGCATAAGTGTTATGCTAATAATCATCATGTTAGTGGGAGCATGATAATTATTGTTAGTGTTGCAAGTTAGCAATGTTAATTATAGAAAACAAAAGTTTCAATTCGTGAGGCTGCAGGGATTGAAAAAGTTGTTTTGCTATAATTAAGGGAAAGGATATACTTCATTTCAGTTCTAAAGGCTTAGATTGAGACCTTAATCATCTTTAGTCAAGAATATATATATGAATTTCATGTTGGATTGGTTCAACTTAAGGAAATTCTATATATCGCGTTCTCAAAATTCGATTATGATTACGGCATCCCTCTTCATAGTCAAATTTTGAAAACATGGCAAATAAAAATATTGTAGCAAAAGACTGGTCTAGAATCATGTCTTTATGTGAGACATCATGAATCGTGTACCATTTGCTTTGGGTACAGGATCGATTGCATGTGCTATAATATTTGTCATTTCTAAATTTTTCCAAATGCCCAGAGGCATTAAGAAGGGAAAAGGTCTAGAATTGGATATGACTAAAATGATTAAGCAATTGTCGAGGACAATCTGAGGTTTACCAAAGATTGGTTGCTCAGGGACAGTTGGAAGTATAGTGCTAATTTTGGAAGGACCATATTGACATATTCTGAAAAGAGGCATCTCTTATTCAGAAGTGATAGTCAAAATGAGAATATGGAGTTGTCTCCATAGGTGGAAGTTATTTGTGTAAGATTAGAAAACTTAATGCAAGAAGCATGTCCAAAGCAATGTACTTTGAATATGAGACTTAGTTTCCATGGAGTTGATCTCCATTGGAATACCTTATAATGACTGTTGACAAGTCTTTGTGACTTTGTACATATTAATTACAGGAGGGTCCGTGCATATAAGTTTAAAATCTAAACAGATTTCGATAAATGATAGGAATTTAAAATTCTCACATTTTTCGATAAGGATTTGGGAGTGTGAAATTAGAATCATTGAAAATTGTGTTTCACATTGCATCTTTTACTTCATAAATGATTTGATTATTCGAAATCACACAGTCATACATAATTTTGGAAGTAACTAGTGAATTATAATTGTCATGAATTGAATTGTAGATTGTTTATGGGCATTACATGTTGGATTAGATGTCTAAGCCCATAACTATTATTGGAATGTACTTGACCCGAGAGTAGCATGGTCTATTTGGGTTGCATATCATCAGGACAATTTGTTAGGATGGACTTTTGAGAGAAGGTTATTTATGGTTTATTAATATATTATAAGTTATAACATATTAATATGAAATCATATGTTTTAATTATCGATCAAGAATTAATTTGGAATTAATTTAGTGATCAAAAGAGACTAATTAAATCTATGGGGACTAATTATGATAATTAGTTATATTTATATGTGTTGGGCTTATGATCCATGTTGGACCAAGTTTATGTATGGATACATAAAGAGTTGGGCCACATGAACCATGGATCATAAAACCCATGGGTATGGATTATGGGTTATACCCATGACCCTTCGAATCCTACATATAAATAGGTTACTCCATAGTCAAAATCACCACTTCTTTTCTTAGAGAAATATGGAGGTGTTTTGGTGGATGGAATTCTCTCTCAAGAGCCACCTTTGTCCTAGGTGTGTTGTGATTCCATTTGAGGCATTTCATACTATTGGGGCTAAGCTCTTAAGGCCAAATACATCAAGACTTCAAGCCACATAAAATGTATGTTTCCCTAACTAGTATATTATATGGTTTATGTCAAATGCATGCTAGTTATAGGTTTAATGCCTTGGAAACCATTTGCATGTATAATAGAGAAAACATAGATCCAAGGTATTTAGGGTTGTATGTGCACCATAGGATGTTGTAGTATACTAAAACCCAACATTACACACTGCAATAAGATTGCTACAATGTTCATGAGTACTTAGAAAAATGGGAATTTTGAGTATTGGATAAACCAATGCTCATAGAATTACTTCATGGATTCTATCACGAGTAATTGAGAGATGATAATATCTTTTATTCTTATAATGGAGGTATATGAGTTATAATTTACAAGTTGGTTGTGCATTGGTATTGCAAAAACGCATCAGTAACGAGATGTCATAAAACGTAGTTTCATGCAGAATTTCGTGAGTAAAAGATACAAGCATATAAGTCGAAGTTTATTTCATCCTTTTTCCCTAATGTGATTAGCTATATCTTTTGGCCCCTCAATGATTTGTTGTCTACATTTGAAGTGTTTGGCCGAGCCGGGACTAAATTGATGTGTTCAATTAGTAGTCAGAATTCAGTAGTCATAAATTAGGAAAATCAAGAAACAAAATCTTGGACTAGGAGATTGATTCTAATCCATGTTTCGTGTCCATACAATATAATGTAGAACAAAGGAATATTTGATCACTTATCTTAGGGCCAATATCTTATTAGATCAGAGTTCGGAAGTGGATTTGGAAAGAACTCTTTGCTGTTTGGTTATACATGCAATTGTAGTTATAGACTTGTCCAAGTGGGAAACTGTTGGATTAAGGTGTCTAAGCTCATAACTAAATTAGTATAAACTTGCAAATAGAAACAAAGTCCTTTTTGAGTTTCTCTCATAACAAGAAATAGCTATAAATGATATTAGGAGAGAGAGAGAGAGAGAGAGAGAGAGAGAGAAAGAGAGAAAGAAAGAAAGAGAAATGAATTGTTAAAATATTATGTGATTAATATATTAATTGGTAATAGATAATTGATATGTGAATTTGTTATGTGATTAATAAATTAACATGAGATCAATAGTTAAATAATTGATTTATTAATTTATGGTTAATAAATTAATAGGAAATCAATTAGAATTAATTAATTATTAATCAGAATTAATCATGAATTAATTTGGGATTAATTGGAATTAATTAAAGGTGAAATGAGTGAATTGTAATTGACTACAAGATTTTGGACCTATGGGGACGACAAACATCTTCTCTATAGAGAGAAAATTCGTCGTTATAGACCTCGGCGTCGACTTGTCGTTTCCATAGACTTCGTCGATGTAGATTTATCGTTTTAGTTTGTATTGTCGTCGCCGTAACCTTTGTCGCTATAGCCTCCCCTATAGAAATGACAAATCGTCCCTATATAGCTACCTATAGAAATGATTTATAGTCGCCATATTTACCCATATTGAGACATCGTATTGTCACCATAGCCACACCTATAGCGACAACATATTGTCGCCATAAGTTAACCTATAGTGAAGATAAGTCGTCCCTATCGGTGGGGCACAGGTTTTACACATTTTTTACCACCCCTGTGAATTGTTAAATTCCCAAAAAAATTATATACAATAAAATTTTCATATAAATTAAAACCAAAAACATTGAATTTAAATCTGAATCATTCCAAATACCATACGATCCAAAGTTTTAAAATATATTACATGCTCGGTTTAACAAAAATTGAAATTGTTTAGATATTTCATACAAACCAAACTAAAACAAACAACCTAATTCTCAGATCCACTAGAATTACTTTCCCATTCTTCTTGTTCATCACCTTCTTCGTTTTCATCATCTTCATTTTCATATTCTCGACTTTCATCATCTTCTTCATTGACATCATGACCGTTTGGAACTTGTAGTCAGGAAGGATCAAAAGTAAATTGAAATTGTGGTGGTTAGGCGTTTGGATTTTGAGATAAGAACATTTTGTTGTATCTGTTTGGTAAATTTTTGTCTCATTTATGAGTCAACTCTTGCACAAATTCATTGAAGTTTCGGGCATTGGTTGATGTACTTGGCACCTAACATGGTACTATATTTTTCACTTTTCTTCCAGCACCTCTTGTATGACCGCTTCTTTCTCCAAGTGCACGCTTGAGGCATTGTGTCTGATCAACCAATGAATCATCACCATCAACCTCTTCCAACATTTTCCTATACTCTTCCACAATTTTACCCTACAATTAACATTTATTAGTTATGTTTACTAAAATTTGGCAGCATAACAGCTATAAAAAGAAAAAAACCAACCTGTTCAAACTATATAAATATAAGAATAAAAATTCCAAAACTTGAAAACATCTACTTGTAATATATGCAAACTATTTTAAATAACAATTTAAACAGTTTACTCTAAATTCCATATGAACAATTTACACAAAATAACATGATAATAAAAGTACATAAATGCAACTTTTTACTTACCCAATCTTGTTGTACCTGTTGGTAACATCTTCATTTTTTTTTCCTTAAAGTGATTGTTTTTCCATCCATCAATGTGGTTTGGCCTTCCAGTTTCTTTTTTCTAATAAATTCAAAAAAACTATTACTAATATTTTATAGAAAACGTTGACAAACATTTAAATAACACTAAAAAATATTACTTCCTTATACCACCTTTGGGCATAAGATTCAACAGCATAGAAACTTCCATACACCTATTTTCCTCTGTTATCTTTATTTTGTACAGAACGTTCTTGATACTTTTCGTTTGTGAATAACTTTTTAATAAATTTCCGCCATGGTTTTTCATTCATTCTAGGTGGGGGTGTTTCTTTTTCCTTGTTACATCATCGTAGCCTCCAACTCTGGTAAATGATTTTTCGTCTTCGATTTGAAGCGCATGTAACTTGCCTTGCAATCTGTCTCATTCCTTACACAATGCCATTTAAATGAGGCGTGTCACCGAAAGAATAAATATCAAAATAATAATACAAAAGAAAACGAACGGATTATAAAATATCTCAAAAATATAAAGTTTTAATACTAATAAAACCATTAAATTTTATAATTACATGCATGGTGGGATAAAATTTTCTTTTATATTCTTTAAGGTCATCATCCCACCTCAGATAGTGGAGGGAACATTCTTTGCAAGCTTATTCGAGACCAAGCATATATAAACCTGATAGTTATCTCCAATGACCTTATATAGTCTACCCATGACATCAAACTCTAAGGGAAGTGGCTTCTTCTTATTAAGTCTAAGCCGTTCATACAAATTCAAATTTCTTCCAAAACTTCTCTTTGGTTTTGCTAGATTGATACATGTAATTAAACAGTTAGTAAGTTAAAAAGTTATTTAATATAAAGACATATTTAATCAGAACAAGTTACTTACATGCCTTACAAGCTATGGGGATCTTATGCGGCTATCTTGGAGGTTCAACCCCAACTGTCTCCACTGTGTCCTCTAACATCATGTACTAGCATCCTGTTGAAATAAATAATAAGCACAAATTGAACAAAACATTATAAGCAAGAATTTTAACATGTAACAATGATCTAGTAAATATAAAAAAACATTATAATACATTTAATAATAATCATTAATAGAATAATATGCGTGTACAGACTCATCATCACTGTGATTCTTATCATCAACAATTTTGTCCTCTGAAGGGTAGAAATCATTGTCTTCTTCATTATCATCAATGAAATTCTCATCCTATGTGATTGGAGGATCACTTGATTCACCAACTTCACCTAAATTTATTTGCATAGGCAACTAGCCTAAATCGGCAACCAAGTTACAGTGAATGGCCTGATCATCCACAACAGGGCCATCACATCTCTCAGTAACTACACTTGAGTCACCAACATCACCTATATCGACATCCAAGTTATAATCAGATGATTGAGTGTCATGCAATACATCTACCTCCATACTTGGGTGATCCCACATTTTTCTATGGTGAACATCTTCTACAACCCTCCAACTATTGGCTTTTCGAGAAGGATCTTTAAGATAAAACACTTGTTTCGCTTATGTGGCTAAAATGTATTGTTAACCATCATACCATGCATTACCGACATACCATTCATGACTGATGTCGATAGCGATGATACTATTTCATTAACTGAACGTATCCTCCCCATTGTGTTGAACCATTTACCATGAAATAGAACAAACGGATAATCACATAAATAGTTCAATTGTATGATATCCTCTAGTTGACCATAAAATGGTGTACTATCTTCTCCATATGAAACAATACCACTATTCTAAGTACAACGTCGAAGATCATGAATATGTACCACAAATCTAACCTTGTTGACTACGCAAGTAGTGTAAGAATATGCATTCAAGAGACCATGTGCCAAAGCTTTTAATTCGTTGGTACAGTCTGGGAATAATTTTTTTGTAGACGACAAACTTGGACAAAATTATAAGATTGACACTTTAAATGATACTATATTTTATATTTATATATAATACATGTATATAATATTTTTACCTTATGACTAAACCATGAGGGATGTTTCATTTTTACATATTTTTCAGGATATTTAGATTCAAATTTTTTGTATGAGGGAGAAATTGTTCATATTAGTTCTCACAATACCAAAATATAAAGTATAAATATAAAATTACTTACGATATGTAGCCTTTAAGTTCATCGCGGTTGTTGAGTACAAACCATTGTAATGATTAGATGACCTCTTCAGAAAGAGCAATGATTTTCATATTGGAAATTGGTCGACATTGTGATTAAAACACATAAAACTGCATCATTGGAAGGTCGTCATCTGTATTTCTATCGGGACGATTGAACTTCTTTTGTATACCATCAAAATACATGGAACAAAATGTCAATGCTTCATCTGCAACATAACCTTATGCTATTGAACCTTCGGGTTACGCTTTGATTCTAACATAAGAGTTCAAATTTTTCATGAATATTTCAAAAGGATACATCCATCTCATATATACAGGCCCTCCAAGAATAGCTTCTTCACTTAAATGTAGAACTAGATTAATCATTATGTCAAAAAATGATGGTAGATATATCAACTCCAGATTGCATAATATCTTTATCACTTCACTATGTGCTTTATACATGTCTTTCACATCTAATGATCGTGCATAATTTTTTTTAAAGGATGTACAAAGGTCAATGATTTTTTTAACACATTAGCGGGCAGACCAGCTCGGACCCCTATTGGTAGAAATCGTTGCATGAGGATGTGATAATCATGAGACTTTAACCTAATTATATTTGAATAATTAGAATGCATCTTATTCTTGAAGTTGGATCCAAAACCGTCAGGTATTCATACACCGCTAATGAACTGACATAAACATTCTCGATCGATTGGTTTGAAAGAGTAATCTGGATGTGGTGGATAATTCTAGTTGTTTTTCTTTGTCAACCATAGATTATCTTGAGTGCCCATTTTTCTAAATCTTCTCTGTCTTTGTGCGTATCTTTTGATTTTTCATTCTTCAACGAAGTACACAACAAGCTCTTACCAACATTTTTCACCGCGTACATAAGATCTATATTGTGTTTTATTTCGAAAGAAGACCAATAATCAAGCTCGAAGAAGATACTATGTTGGTCCAATTCAACTCTAACTCGGTTCGCCTTCTTTTCACACCACCGCCATAGCTAGGATGTTTTCTTGGAATACAAGCAGAGAGACGGTCTAGTTGCTTTATTATTAATGAATAACTCAATTATCTAGGAGGATTTATTAACTCTTTCTTGTCATTAAACAATAAACTGTACCTCCATTTATGCTTGATAACTAAGAATCGTCTATGCCAACTTAAGTTATCTTTCTGGTTATAGAAAACGAGAGTGTATCCTTTTTACAAGTAGCACCAGCTTTATAACCTTTACCACTCCATCCAGAAAAACTGCTATGGGTAGGGTAATCATTGATAGTCTACAATAGTGTTGCATGGAATGTGAATACAGTGTTGGTTGATGCATCTCTCATTTGGACTCCTTCCTTCGAGAAAATTTTCAACTCGTCCACCATAGGCCCCAAGAAAACATCAATGTCCTTCGCAGGTTTATTAAGGCCTCGAATTAGTAAATTTAACATGAAAGAAGATTCTTTCATATCCAACCATGGTGGTGTATTGTACGTTGTCAATACTACCGACCACATACTATAAGGTTGATTCATGTTGCTGAATAGATTAAAGCCATCGGCAGCCAAACCTAAGTGAACGTTCCTGGGTTCTTTGTAAAACTCAGGATATCGCATATTAAATTCCTATTATTCCTTCCCATCAACCACATGATATCTTTTGTTGTGAATCTTGCACTATACCTTCGACGAAGCCTGGCAGTCAATGGAAAATAACGTAACACTTTTTGTAGCAGTTTCTTCCCCTTTGTATTTTAGTCAACCCACCTGCTCTCATTACCAACAGAACAATTTTGCATTGACTCTTTATCTTTCCAAAACAGAGAACAATCATTAACGCAAGCATGCATAAATTGATATCCCAACCCCAATCTTTCTCAACTTCTTTTTAGCTTCATAGTGTGAAGTTGGAATCTTATTCTATTTTGTGAATGCAACTCTTAAAAACTCTAAAAAGTTGGTCAAATGAACTGTTTGTCCACCTATTGATGACTATAATGTGCATCGGTTTTTCTAGGAAGTTTAGGGAAGCCATCCAACTTCAACCATGGTATAACACGGTATTGGCTTCTTCAAACAATGCATCAAACTCTGGGTCTAAACCAATTGCTTCTTGGCTTATATTTTCTATATGTGGATCTTCCTTTTCCATAAAATCATCTATTACATCAAACATCTCTTCATGTGGATTTTCCTTTGCCACAACTCTAGTACTACGGTATTTTGAAGACCAAAAGTTGTCTAAATCCAAAGGAGGATATTCCTCGCCATGATGAATCCATATTAGATATGATTCTTTAAACCCATGGTCATGTATGTAGGCATAACCCGTAGTCACAATATGCCAAAACATATTCACACAATCTATATATGGACAACATGTTTTTCCTTCATCGTTGACATGGTTCTTGGCAATCTCTATAAAGTTGTTAAGACCTTTTATGAATTCTGGACACCTTTGATTTTGCAATGTAATTGTTTCATTATTATAAATTAGAAGGTGTGCATATTACAACAGTTTTCTATTATAGCATTATACTTTTCATATTTTTTTTTTATTTATAACATATTATGTACTTATGTTGTTTTTTCAATTATGGCATTGTACTTTACATTAAAGCACTCTACTTCGATGGTTTTACTTTTTATAGCATTCTACTTCTATTTCAATATAAAGAGGGACAAAACTATGACATCCACTTTTTTATATTATGATATTATAATTTTTCATATTTTTTATTTATAACATCTTACTTATGTTATTTTTTTCAATTACAACATTGTACTTTACATTATAGCATTCTACTTCTATTGATTTACTTTTTATAGCATTATACTTCTATTTCAGACAAAAGAGGGACAAAACTAGATGATCCACTTTTTTATTTATTTTTCTATTATGACATTCTACTTTTTCATATATTTTTATTTATATCATCTTAATTATGTTGCTTTCCAATTATGGCATTATGATTTACATTATAGAATTCTACTTCTATTACATTACTTTTAATAGCATTATACTTCTATTTCAGGCAAAAAGGGACAAAACTTGAAATTTTAACAACATTAATAAAATCATAGAGTTAATAGTATAAATATTATATAGATTAACAAAATCTTACACAACTAAGAACTTCAAAACACTATATTTTCACAAAGTTTTCAAACATTCTACTTCTATTTCACAGCTTGTATATACATAAAACGATTGGCCTATTTGTATTGCTTTACCTTTTGTAGCATTCTACTTCGATTTTAAACAAAAAAAAGGACAAAAATAAAATGCTATACATCCACATTAACATGATTGAAACACAATAATTTTCAAGTTTAACAAAAGCTAATAGTAAATAGCATAAATATTATCCTAAACATAACCAAGAACTTATAACTTTGTATGATTAAAAAAATCATACACAACCAAAAACTCACAACTTCTACGTATAGAAATTAATAACCCTAAAGTTTCAAACACATTTAGACAAATATTTATGAAAAAACACAGCCAAATCATCAAAAACTGATTCTAAACTTTCACGGTACAAAAACTGAATCTAAACTTTCACAATAATCATAGATAAAAAAAAATCAACACAGCCAAGCCACCGTTCATACCAATTGGAGAAGTCGGGAACGCCGGAAGCAAGAAATCACCATTCGCCAGAAGTGAGAGGGAGCTCGCTGACCTGCAATTGAAGATAATAGATTTAGAAAAACTGAATCAATCGGAGCTGAGAGGAAAATGGCATAGTGAAAGGTTGAAGAAGCAGACGAGAAAGAAACAATGGGCATTACCTATCGACTTGTAGGCACCGACGAATACGTCGGAACTCGTGAGAGAGAAACTTGAACGATAATTGTTGTTGGCTGCATCGGCTGATTGGGAAAAAGGGTTTCTGATCTTTTAAATTCGGCGAAACCCTATAGCCACGACTTATCGTCCCTATAGCTTTCTATAAAACGACGACGTAGGGCTTTTCCCATATAAATACATTAAAAACACTAATATATTTAAATTTATTTATGTTTGGGACGATATGTTGTCCCTACAACTTTTCAGATACCCGCAAAATATTTTTTCGTTCCCGCTCACCTATAGAGATAATTTATTTTTTGGTTTGTCGCTTTAGGTTCGGAGGTCAAACTTAATTTATCAACTCTATAGCGACGACTTGTCGCCCCTATATGATCCTCTAAAGCGACGACATTTGTCGCCCCTATAGCTTTCATCTCTATAGAGCCAAATTCTTGTGGTGATGGTTTAATAGTTGAACAAACGAAGTAATTCAAGAACCCTCCATGGCATGGATGGTTTTGGAGGGGTTCCTAACGTTTTTGGAAGCCTCGTGGATGCAGATAAGGAAATGATTTTAATTGAGATTAAATCTATTATTTAATCAATTCAAATCTGGCTTGGTATGGAAGTTACCTAAACTATAAATAGGACCCATTGGCTCGTTATTTTTGTTCATACCTTTATTATAAGGCTTAGGAACAAAATTTCCTTCTCCCTCTATCTTTCTCCTCATTATTTTTGGGTTTCTATGGTTTTAGGTACAAACCATTAAAGGCACTAAACTTTTGGTGCTTGCTTTCCAAGGTTTTCAAGAAGGAATTTTGTTTCTTATTTACTATAACAATTAAAAGGTATGTAAACCCTAAGTCTATGCTTATTTTCGATTATTATAGAGTTCCTTTCGGGTTCTTGATGTTCATAGTTTATTGATATCAATAGAGAAAACGTAGATCCAATTAGGTTGCATCTGAACTTAAGAGTTAAGTTTTTTTCCGCCTCATGCAAAGATTTGTAAACTATAAAACCCATCAAAAATTAGAACCGATGTAATGGGTTCCTGCCTCCAATCCCAAAAGAGGATTTCGTTCTTGATACGGTCAACCACGTAACATTGTTTCTTTTATTTTTCCAATTCATACAAGTTGGGAAATTGTCTTTTATAAGCACTCGATCATTCTTATCAAGTGATAATCACAAATAAGGGTATGGTTTTTAATCTTGGGGAGGAGAGTTATAAATGATGAGTTACACCTGCTAGCCAAAGTATCGTATGTCTCCAAATTTTTTACATAATCCATAAGATCATCCCAAATGGTGACCCAAAAGTTTTTTAGGAATTTAAATGTGAATCCAACACGCTCAGGGGCATGATCACTCCCGCTAGCCCAAATCGCTTCTTTGATCTCCTCAATCAGGAGTGACGACCCAATGGACGTCACAACTGAGGAGATAGTGGAGCGGAAGTTTGAATTGATCAGTTTCAACCTAGAAGTCCAAGTTTCATAAAATTTCTCCTAGAAGAATCGATAGTTTTCACCTTTTATTTGAGAGACATCAGATATCCAACAACCATTTATTAGTGAAATGTTTATTCGATTCATGATATTTTTATTGTTAAAATTAAAATACCCATGAAAGAATTTCAAGTCTAAGGTAGCCAATCCCTCCATTTTATTCGAGCGTTTTGTTTCAAATCTAAGGTAGCCAATCTCTCCATATCTAATATTTTCTGGATGATGCTATTACACTCCTGTAATCCTGAATCGAGAAGAATCTTGGTTTCGGTACAATGTCAAGTTTATGAACCTTTGATTTCAGAACATATACCTTCTAATTTTTTTAAGAAAAGTCAAATTCCTTTATTTGCTGATTGCTTTTTTAGGATACATAAGTTTAGTTGCCAAGTACCGATCAACAATACCATTACCTTTAAAATCATCATGTGTTGTGTTTTCAATCTCGTTGATGCCATCTTTTACTAGCCACAAGTTAAAGAATTTAAAATGGAGGGGAGGGGAAAAGTCGGCAACATGGGAGTTTAGTTGTCCGGAAAATGGTCCGACAGTTCGCGGGGTAAGCACTCACCACAAAAGATGGGTGAGATGAAAGCAAAGTAGAGCAAATGAGAAAACGATCTAATTTACTGATTTTCGCTCAGAAGTATGTGTATTAATGTTCCTCCCAATGAAATTAAAATGAATTCCATTTCTCATCACTAGTTTTGTAATTTCCATCTTAATTATCAAAGAGTTATATTTTATTATTTTATTATTATTTTTATTCTAACAAGAGCCTAGGCCAAAAATTCCTACCACTCAACTTTGGGTTAATTCTTAGCATTTGATAATGGGATAATGATTTGAAAGGTAATAGACTTTCAACTTTTTCGCATTTTGTCATTGAATTTTTTTCGTTCTTGATTTACACCTTTATTATTTGAATTTGTTCACATTTTACCCTTATGACTAGTTACAACCGGTCATAAGGGTAAAATGTGAACATTTCAAATAACTCATGGGTAAATCAAGCACACAAAAAAGCTCAGTGACTTAAATATAAACTAGTTGAAGGTTTGTTACCCTTTCAAATCATTATCCATTATTATAATCATCGCTTATTTTATTTTGATGTGTGTTGTGTTTGTAAGGAGTATTATAGAATAGAATGTGTATCACAAAATCATGTTGTAGTTCATTGCTTTAATCCTAGTCAATAAGATAAACTTTTTAGTAGAGTTTCTTTATTCACGTATAAGTGAAACGCCAACCTACAAAAAAGAAATAATCAGTAGAGTTTCACAAAGGCAAAAAGACACATATACGAACAATAAAACGATATATAGATCGAAAATCAAAAGGAGCATGGTGAGAAGATACATATACAACCAACATACAAATAGAAAATGTAGATATAAGTATTAAGTAGGAAGAAAAGTATCGACAAAACAAGTTGAAAGTAAAAACAGTGAAAACTAGGCAAAATGCACAAACAATGTAAATGCAACTAGCGCTTAGATTGCTCATGTATTACTCCACGACCTTGATCTTATGCATCCACACTCTCTAATCAAAGCTTGAATCCTTGTAAAGAGAGAAATCTCATTCAAATTTAACATTGCATTATCTTCACACTTCTTTATCATATGTTCTCTCTTCCTTGCATGATCTACAACGACCGTCTCCACCCTGTGGAGTGAAAACGGGCCTATGTCCTACGTATATGTTTGAACCCACCACAATCTTTGTTTCTTCAATTTTTATATGGTTAAAGTCGCTTCTATTGTATTTCTAAGTGTTATCTTTTGTACTTTACACAATAAAGACCTATCAAACGATTACTATACCTTTCTCACTTTTGTGACATTTATATTCAGCTTGTGCTCATTTTTAATAACATTTAGAACCATTTACACAATAATGGCTTGAAAGAGCAACAAACTTTCATTTTTTTCATAATTAGTTATTACATTTTTTCGTACTTGATTTATCCCTGAATTATTTGAAATCGTTCACATTTTATCCTTATGACCGGTTATAACCGGTCATAAAGATAAAATGTAAACAATTTCAAATAACCCAGGGGTAATCAACCACAAAAAAAAATTACAGTAACTAAATATGGACAAAATTGAAAGTCCGTTATCCTTTCAAGTTATTATCCGTGTGATAGTTTAATTTAAACTTTGTAAAACTGACCCTTGGTTATACCAATAACTAATTAGACGATATGTTATTATTTCTTTGTTAAAAAGATTATATAATATAAGGTTATTAAAAAAATGGTGAAAAATGAAGTTTAAAACATGCGATGGAGATGGAGCACTGCATTGATTTCATTAGCTTACCTGTAAAATTGTTTGTTTTTGCAACTCCAGCTGTTGCTTGTTTTCTTGTGGAAATTTCTCTCCACCCTACGTCCCCAATCACACTTCCCTACCCTCCCATGGTATATTCCAAACGCTTTTTCATTATTTTAACCCAACACCCACCACCATTTTCATCTATATAATCATCCCTCTTCCTTCCTTCAAAAATCTCTTCCTTCCATCTCTCTTTCCCCTGGTGTTTCTTGATTCAATCATCTCTTCTCTTCTTCTTTTTCTTCACGTTCAACGTCGAATCTATAGATGTTAGAGATTGATGTCTCCTGTTCTTAGTGAAATTCTCAGGTCCGGCTTTACTATCAACTCCTCCCTCCGTCGCCGGACCCATCTTGTTCAATCTTTGTCCGTCGTCTTCCTCTACTGGTTCTACGTTTTTTCATGAACAACCCTTCAACCCTCCGCCTACATTAATACAGCTTCATATATACATATCTATATCTATATCTATCTAGCAAAACAAATAAACCGTATTCATATTACTCAAGTTTTTATTTTTTGGTTATTTTTGGTATGGCTTCTTCAAGTGGGAATTCATCTCAGATCCAAAACTCAGGATCCGATGAGGATTTACTTGACCAAAGGAAGAGGAAGAGAATGCAATCAAACCGTGAATCTGCACGAAGATCGAGAGTAAGGAAACAGAAACATGTTGATGATCTCACCGATCAAATCAACCAGATCAAGAAAGATAACGCCCAGATCGTCACCACCATTAACGTCACCACACAACAGTTTGTTCATGTGGAAGCCGACAACTCTGTGTTGAGAGCTCAGATTGGTGAGCTCAGCCAGCGGCTGGATTACCTTAACGAAATCATTAATCTCATGAACAACAACTGCACAAACACTAATTGCACGAATGGTGCAAGTACAACTGGGCTTTTTGAGTTTGAAAATCACGATGATTTTATGAACAATCCATGGAACTTGATGTACCTCAACCAACAGCCAATCATGGCTGCTGAGATGTTACGGTACTAGTCATTAATGCATGCGGTACAATGTACTACTAGGGTTAGGTTTGATGGTGCTTTATTGGGTTGTACTTTTAGGTTTTGATTGGTGGTGGTTGAGTTGGCACTTTTTAATATTAAAATCAAGGCTTGTATCTAGTGGAGACGGAAGAAAAGGAATATATTGGCTTTCTCCTTTTTATATATATTAAATAGTTTATGTTTTTTAAGTCACAATATTTTATTCTATATTAATATTATTATATATGTTGAAGCAATGATAAATACGTAGTTGTATTTTTCCAAGAATAAAATTTTGGCCACTGATGTTATGTCAAACTTTTCTCAGATTAGAAAAATACAAGTGGATTGCGTGAATGAATTGCACCGGTAGTTTTTTGTTTTAAATAATTCATTTGAGGTCAAGAAATCATCATTGATTAAGCAGTTCATGGTTGAAAGTATTCTTATTAAGTTATTATATATGAGACTTTTCTTTTTGTCTTAATGAATATGTATAGAGTCATAGAGATTAATAATTGAAACTTCCGATGGGACACATAATCTCCTATACATATAAAATACAATTTTAGCACACTACAATTTGAATCGAAATGTAACAATGACAAAATTTATTTATTCGATAATAATATCTTGTCTCCAGTAAAAAACAAGTTAACAAAAAAATATTTGATACTCAATGTTTAGACAAGATCTTCATAGAAATACACACAATAGCGAATTAAGCTAAAGCTTCAGCGAAGATAAAAGTGCTAGATGTAGGCTCGCAAGTGGTCGTTACACTTCTAAAAATGGTCGTTCGTTACACTTCTAAAAATGAGTTTTTAATGATATATATAAACTACAAATAAAATGACATTTAATGGCAGACATTTTTAATTATAGTATGTTTTTAGTAGCGTATTTTAATTGTCACTATAAAATTAATAGATTTAATGGTACTTAACAATTTATGTCACTAATATTAAAGTTATTAATGACATAAAAAATTAAAATACCACTAAAAACTTTATATTTTGTGTCATATATTTTTTTTATATGCCACTAAAGTTTTACCTTATGATTTGAATGATTTGTTTTTGTGTCACTAAAAAATTGAATTCATGTTTCTTATTCCCCTCTCATTAATGAATTAGCGTATATTGTTAAAAAGTATATATGAAATTTGACATTTCCCCCATATCTCTTATACCCGTTTTCTTTTACTTCACACATGTTAGAGAGCAGAGACCAATTAACGTTTTTACCCCAATCTCATCTCTCTCTTTTCTCTCTCATACGAATGTACGATCAATACCACCAGGATACCGCCATCCCCACTCACTACTTCTACCTCCGACATCACAACACCATCGCTGCTACACTACATAACTATGCATCGGAGATTTAGACTTCGAACAACGAAGCTCTATCTCTTCTCCACCCGACTTCACTCAGGTACACTTTTTTCTTCACTTTGAAATTGATTATCGCAACCAGAAGAGAACACCGTTTGGATGTGAGGCTTTAAAGTGAAGTTAATAATCAGTATTAGATAACCAGGCAATCAGTTGATTAGTTTAAACTTCAAAAATAAATACCTAATCTTTTTATTTTTTGTTAGTCAATTTCGATAATACAACATTATGAAAGATCTAGTATGCTCAAGAATCATATTAAAGTGATATTGCTAATTAACATATGACACTAATGAGTTATACTAACAACAACTTGATATAATTGATTATTTATTAGAAATTGAATCTAATAAATATTCAATAAACTCTTATAATTAAATTGGAAATTATTTATTTAATGAAAATAATAATTTTCATTAGCATTTAACATTACATAATTCATATGGTATGAATTAATAAGTCATGTACAACATTTTGGACCATAAAGACATTTTGTCTTTTACCAAAAGGTTAAGGTTTATATTTTATAAAAGAGTTTATAAAAATTACCAAGTTTGACTTCATTTTATATATTTAAAACCGTGGGCTTTCTTTCGTGATGCTAGTTATGGGCTTTTACATATAATAATGAAAAGAATGCATGCTTAAAAGCATGGGGAGACAAGTAGGCTTTAGGAGACATTATTGTTTTAAAGTGTTAAGGACTTATGGTCCATAAATTCACTTTATGCATATAAAAGATGAGGCTTGCACTCATTCTTCCTTGCTTGATGCAAATTTCCGAAAGTTATACTCTTCCTCTCATTCTCTCTTAATTAGTTAAGAACACTTGAAGAACATATGTTTTTACATGCCCTCTTTAAGTTCATATTGGTTATGAACTTAAAGCTTAAGGGTTTAAGAGTTTATGGGCTAACATTTACATCAAGTTAAGTCATTGTTGGTGTCTCAAAGGTTCCACATTCTTCATCAACTTCCAAGCCTCCCAAGAGGATCCAAAGAACAACAAAGGCTGATATTTCTTCATCCTTTCTATGGTTGAGATTTTAATCTTTCTATAACCTGCAAGAAGATCCTTGGTGGGTATAAAATGTTATTATATGTTCGAAATTTTAAGTCTTCCGTTTGCTATATTTTCTAGTTTATGGAACTATTTTTGAACTAAAACCCAACACATTATATTCTCCATCAAATTATCTCTACTTTAAATAATAATCATATATTGCAATTTTAGACAATCAATTAAGCATATAGTGAATACCTACTTATCTATCCATCTAGCTCAACGGATCTTGTCTGATCATTTCTCATTGTGAAGCTAATCTCAAAAAACAATGATACTGTCACAAATTGTTTTACATTTATATGATAACAATATTATATTACTTTGTGAGATAGAAATATAATCAAAATATAAACTATGTGTTAATACATATCTATTATCAGGTCTGGAGATATTAGTATTTCCTTGCAACCAGTTCCTAAAATAATAGCATGATTTTAGCGAGAAAGTGGAAGAATTTGCATGCACAAGGTTTAACCCCACATATCACATCTTCTAGAAGGTGAGTTTTCAGTCATCCTCACAAAAAAATACATGTGTTTTGAACCATAAGTCACTCATTTTCATAAATGAATTGAAGTTTGAAGTTTGAATGGTGAAAATGTCTCTAATCAACTATTTCTTTGTTAAAGATTTGTGTTAATTGACCTAAAGCATCACATGTGTACAAGTTTCCTAAAGCTAAGAAACAGAATGTTTGTTGGGTCAAGCAACAAATGGAATTTTACCAAGTTTCTAAGTGATAAAGAAGGTCAACTCATAGGTCTTTATGGGCCAACTACTTTACCATTATCCATTCCGGTAACAATATTACATGCATATTTATTCTCTATTATGTCTCACATAGAGTGGGTTTATTATTAAACTTAACTTATTTGTTGCTGTTATAGGGAGATATTTAGAAAATATTGAATGTAGAGTGAAATGCAGCTGAAGGAATGGGGTATACACACCAAAACTTATAGCAAGTATAATAAAGATACATGGTGGTGGTAGTAGTGATATATGCATATGTTGGGTAATTTGTAGTTATGAGATGATGAGTTTTTGGCACTTTGGTTTGGTTGTTCCAACTTATTTTAAGGATCGATTTTGTTGTTGACACTGATGTGCACTACTTTATGCTTGTTGCATGATGCACTCGTGTGGATGGTAAAACAAAATTTAGACAAGTGAGGTAAAATTACCTATATACCCCTTATTAGCATTTTTTCCATTCACCTCGTTATTATTATTGTTGCTAATCATCTACCACTCTTTATTACTTTCACTAGGGGTAGATTTTCATATGAGTAATTTCATGCAGATTTAGCAAATGTTAAGGAATTAAACTCGTAGAAGAAAACAAATAATATAATTGTAAGCATAGGATTTCTTGACTTTGTTCATCCCAAAATGACCTCAAACCTTTCATCTTTTTAATTTTGTAATCTTATAGGATACTTTATGGAATGCAGATGATATATTTGGCCTAGAAAACAAGGATCTGAATGTTGATTTTAGGGATATACAATTGTTATGATAATATACAATGACGTCATCCGCCACCGGACGTTTCCGCCGTCTTGTTTCGGGGTTCTGACAGATTGGCATTAGAGCATTGTCTATAGTGAACTAGTATATCTAACCATACAAGATATACAACTATAAATACAATGGGGCTAAAACACTCTGACTAAAAGTATACTTTAAAAATATAAGTATTTTACAAAAGTGTACATACATACATGCATATGAGGAATAATAAAAGGTGTTTAGAGGAGCTGGACATCGTGACTAAACGTAGAGAGTTATGTAATCATATCTAGGGTAAATATAGTCTGATCAACTATATTTATTCGAGATATGACCAACATGTGTTTAGTAGTGGTCAAGGTGGACAACAAATCTAAAACTGACCTAAAACCAAAAGGGTCTAAGAAGAAAACTAAAAAAATAAAATACTATAAGGGTATTTTGATACTCTATCTATTTTCTCGTACTTATATATTCTCGTGCAGACGCCATGGCAGACTTCCATCACCAGGATATCCTATTCCCCCAAATCAGGGGAACGGGGGATGGATAGTGGAGGATCCAGAAGAGGTCATTGAGGAGTTCGAAAAAGAGGAGATCAATGAGTAGAGCGATGAGGATGTCGACAAGGAGGAAGAGGATGATGATTCAGATGCCGAATCCGAAGTCATCGACCCTCCTTACGTGGCGAGGGCACCGGAGCATCGATGGGGCTACAATGGCCCTACGCCCCCTGGGCATACGAGCTGGAGTGATGGAGCCGGCACCGAGGACAGTGTCCACCTTTCGGCATGAAGCGAGCCCTTCCTGTTTTGATCCGACGGATCACAGATATTGACGACCAGGCCTAGACGACGACGAACTGAGTCGGAGAGATGAGAGCTGATGTGGAACTCACGGCGGCACGCACTCAAGAACTTGAGAGGTACTTCTACCCTATGGATCAGCTCGTTGAGGACCTTACTACCGTGCGAGCGGAAGTAAGGGAATACCAGGAGCAACATGCCGCTTTAGAGGAGAGGGTGCGGATAGCCGAGCGCCGACTAGCTAAGCTTCAGACCGCTTTTACATCCCAGGCGCCGTAGGGGACGACTCGATGTGAGTAGGATCTATCCTACTTGTCAGATGATAGACTAGATGGTGGGTATGCGTTAGTGCTACCCCTTTTATCTTTTCTCTATGTATGTAGGATCGACCCTACGTTTAAGTGATTACACTACTCGCAGGGTCATTATGCTGTCGGATTTTATCCATGATGTACTGTAGACCTTTTCCAAGGTCAATTTTCACGCATTATGTACTAAAATCTTATCATTAATGAAATAAATATGTGTTTTATTTGTGATGTTGTTATCTGATATGTTCTCTCTTTTCATTTTTATTTGATATAATACAATTTCAATTATAAGTACAATTGAATCACCGTAACCGTTAGAAACAAAGGGGTTTCCATTACCATAAACATTCTAGTCATAATCATGTCAAAAACTCATCGTCATTCCTACTTTATGGCAGAAAATGCCCCGAAGGTACAACATCCGCAAAAACAACACGACAACACCACAACCGTCGCCGCCTCCACCACAAATGGATTCGGCCGCATTCCAGGCAGCGGTTTCAGCTATAGTCACTGCGGCACTGGCACATATTAACAATAAGCATGTAAATGGAGGCGGGAGCAGGAATGGTACAGGTAGCTCCAACCAGGGTGACAACCGAGGTCAACCAAAAGAATGCACATACAAGGATTTCGCCAACTGCAAGCCTAAGCCTTTTAACGGAAGTGGAGGAGTAATCGTCCTAACGCGGTGGTTTGAGAAAATTGAATCGGTGTTGGAGATATGCGCTTTCCCGGAAGAGAGCAAGGTGAAATTTGCAGCTTGCACCTTTGCAGATAGGGCCCTTACATGGTGGAACGACCATGTCGATGCCCTGACTCTCCCAGTGGAAAATTCAATAAGTTGGGAGGACCTCAAGATTCTGATGTTCCCAGAAGTTAGAGCAGGAATTGTGGAATCTCACCGTAAATGTTGGGTTTTGGTATAATACAACATCCTATGGTGCACATACAACCCTAAATACCTTGGATCTATGTTTTCACTAATTATACATGCAAATGGTTTCCAAGGTATTGAACCTATAGCTAGCATGCAATTGTCATACAAACTACATAAAATACTAGATATTGTAACATACCTTTTTGTGTGGCTGGAAGTCTTGATGTATTTGGCCTTAAGAACTTAGCCCCAATAGTGTGGAAGCCTCAAATGAAGTCACAACACATCAAGGACAAAGGTAGGACTTGAGAGAGAATCTCCATGCACTCTAAAACCTTCATGAACTCTAAGAACACGCACACACACTAGAGGGTGACTAGGGGTGGCGGTTTTAGGTCATAACATATGTATTTATATGCGTTGAATTCTAAGAGTCATGGGTATAACCCAAACCCATATCCATGGGTTTTATGATCCATGGTTCATGTGGCCCAACTCTTTATGTATCCATACATAAACTTGGTCCAACATGGATCATAAGCCCAACACATATAAATATAAATAATTACCATAATTAGTCCCCATAGTTTTAATTAGTCTCTTTTGATCACTAAATTAATTCCAAATTAATTCTTGATCAATACTATTTAAAACATATGACTTCATATTAATATATTAGAACTTATAATATATTAATAAATCATATATAACCTCTTCTCTCAAAAGTCCATCCTAACAAATTGTCCTGATGATATGCAACCCAAATGGACTATACTACTCTCAGGTCGAATACATACCAATAATAGTTATGGGCTTAGACACCTAATCCAACAGTCTCCCACTTGGATAAGTCTAAAACTATTATTGCGTATGACTCCAAAACCCGACTAGCAATCATAGCTCTTAAAGCCGCTGTCGAACTCTGAACAAATCAATGACGCGTCCATTAGATAAGGGATCATATATTCCTCCATTCTAGATATAATATGGAATGAGACATGGATTATAATCATTCTCTCTGTCCATTTGTTGTTTCCCGATTTCCGATTTATGACGACTGACTAATTGAACAAATCAAATCAGTCCAGGCCCGGCCGAGCACTTACGTTTGTCATCACCAAATCATCGAGGGGCCCACAGATATCGCTTTTATCCCTCCAAGGGTAAAAGGAATGGATAAACTTTGACTCATATGTTTGTTCTACTACTTGTTGAATCATACACAAAGGCACGTTTTATAACATCGAGTTACCAAATGCGTTTACGTGCAATCAATGTATGACCAACTCATAGGCAACAAGTCATATCTCTAGGTTTGAAGAATATAAGATATTATCGTCTCATGATCACTCGTGATAAAATCCATGAAGTGAGTCAAATGAGCGTGGATTTAATCCAATACTCAAATCCTTACTCCAGGAATACTCATGAATGTTGTAGTAACTCTTACTATGTCCACTACCTTGGACATCTACAAACCCGATTCATGACAGTCTTGCCTTAATACCTACTTCCAATGTATTATCGACTGTGGATGGTTTGAATAACTTAGTCGTTCGGAAAGAATAACCTAGCAATTTTGGAAGTCAAAACATGAAAAGTGAAATACAAGAATAATACTAATCACTCTATGGTCCCAAGCACCTTTGAGAGTAAATAAAACTCCTTTTATTTAAACACCATATTGATTACTCATTATTCATTGTATAATGTTTCAAATAATCAACTTTATACTTGAATTAAAACAATAGTTGTCCCATGCTCCAAGCATGTAAACTATGTTTTCTAAACACTAGCCATGCCATACACCAAGTATGCACACTATGTTTATCTATGATCTTTACTTTGTGAAATAGATCAATTGAACATGATTCCAATGATGCTCATTTCACAATCCCAAATCTTTAGCGTAAATGTAAGAATTCCAAATTCCTACCACTTAACGAAAGCTGTCAGATTCTAAACTTATATGCATTGATCCTCTCGTAATGATTATGCACAAAGTCACAAAGACTTGCCAACAGACAATACAGAGTATTCCAATGGAGAGCAATTTCATGGAAACGAAGTCTCAAATTCAAAGTACATTACTTTGAACATCCTTCTTGCATTAAGCTCTCTAATCTGACACAGATTTGAAGAACAAATTCCACCTATGGAAACCTTTCCAGATTCCCATTTTGACTATCACTTCTGAACAAGAGTTGCCTCTTTTCCGAATATGTCAATATGGTCCTTCCAAAATTAACACTTATACTTCCAACTGTCCATGAGCAACCAATCTTTGGTAAACCTCAGATTGTCCTCGACAATTGCTTAATCATTTTAGTCATATCCAATTCTAGACTTTTCCCTTCTTAATGCCCTGAGCATTTGGAAAATTTAGAAAGGATAAATATTACAGCACACGTAATCAATCCTATATCCGAAGCACATGGGACACGATTCATGATGACTCTTTTGCTACAATATTTTTTATTTGCCATGTTTTCAGAATTTGACTATGAAGAGGGATGTCGTAATCATAATCGAATTTTGAGAACACAATATATATAGAATTTCCTTGTGTTGAACCATTCCAACATAAAATTCATATATATATCCTTGAATAAAGATGATCAAAATCTCAATCTAAGCTTTTAGAATTGAAATCAAGTATAATTTCCTCTCCCTTAATTATAGCAAAACAACTTTTCCCAATTGATAACTTTTGTTTTCTATAATTAACACTTAACATAATGGTCATGCTCCCACTTACATGATAATTATTAGCACAACACTTATGCCCCCACTAGCTTTGACATGTACTCAGAAATCAGCTGGACTTCTAGAAATCAATACTTTATTGACTTCCTTAACAAACTTCAGTTTTCTGATACGAGATGCTTTGATAATAATTTATCAAATTCATACACCTTTCCTTAGATAGCTCATATGTGTGTCTAAACAATTTTAGAACTATGAAAAGGGATGCCGTAATCATAGTCTCAATTGTTTAGACCTTTGCCACTTCTCACAAGTCCATGTTAGTGTGCCGGTTAACCACACACGCTCCACTAACGACTTTGAGAATGCAAATAACACAATTGCTATCTACTTAAAATCTACTTAGTGAAAGCGTTTCCTCACCATCATTTTCATGAATCGGAGAGAAACCTTATGACACTTAGATTTTGTGGTGAATGAGTTCCTATCCATGTGAATTTGTCAAAACCATAATCACAAGACAAGGTTAGTGACAAATCCAACGTCATATGGATTGAACTTGTGCAATCTTAACTTCTTGCCAACTGTCAGCACAAGGGCCTGCCATTGCTTCTAAGTTGTTATGCAACCAATTGAGAACTCTCAGAACTCCTATGCAAAGCCAACTTTAACTGGAATATGCACAAAAATGTCAACACGATAGGTTATAAACCTCAAGTCGTGTGCTAGTGAAGAACTTCAGGTTTTTATTCTTGATTAGTTCTTGGAACTTTCAAGAGCTTTAAGACTCCCACTGTCCTCTTGAGATATAAGACTCTCTTGTCAAGAACCATTTCTTATCAAGGGTCAGTGCAGATTCTTATCAAGACTAACGCTTCACATAATTGGCCTTAGTTGGTCTCTGTTTAACCCAAAACATCACAACTTACCAATTTCAAATGTACAAGAGTAGAGACACATTTTACTCTTACACTTGACAAGTGTTACAAACCTTCCTTAAGATATGTCACTCGAGTTACAATCTTGGAGTATGACTCTAAGACTTGTTATGGAACGAAGTATGATTCATCTTTTTGATTTTAACCATTTCAACAATCCATGATTTCTCTTCTTAGCCAAACAAATGCACTAAGATGTCCTTAGAGAAACAATTGTGATATGGTTTCATAATCACTAAGATAATCATAAAACAAGATACTCAAGTACTCTCCCATCTTTTCAGATTGGAGAAACTTTTATCTTCCTGCCTTATTTGATTCTTCTTATTCGTTTTGCCTAACATTGATACTTTTCCAATGTTTCAGAATATACTTAAACTTGTAAGTATAACCATATTTACTAAGCTTTAGTAAATCATGACGAATAGTCTTATCGATCTTTGTGGTGGACTTGACCAGTGCACAAGAATGTGTACTCGATCCCTTAGTCCTTCACTTGACTCACATATACATGTAAACAAGGAATTAGTCTTAATTTTCCAAAGATGAAAATTCTCATTCTTCATACAACTTGCATGATTCCAAGTTTCTACCCAACTGAAACTTGGGTGATGAGAATCTTTCCTTATTTGATAAATTATGACACTACCACAGTCGAGAGAATCAAATCCATTTTCCAATATTGCTATCAATGGAAACATATAAACAACAATTTCTCACAAATGCCACTGTAAGGATATTTTAAAATAAATAAAATCAAAACTTTACTTTTATTTTAAAACTTTGCGGAATAACTTATCCTTACAATGCAAATGCATGTGAAAAACTATGTTGTTATGTATTCCTAAGCAATCTATCACAAGTCTTTAAGTAACAGCTCAAAATTCTTCCTTTAAGCTTCCTCTTCACTTTGATTCTTAAAACATCAAAATGTGATCTAGTCACATCATGTAATAAGAATCTCCAAATAGGAACTTAATAGAGTTAGACAATGGACTTTTCCTGAAGTAAAGTCAAACTTATTGACTTTACCATCCTAATGACCTTTCAGGTAAATTTGGCAGCTTCGCAACCAATGCCCCTTCCTTTGCCAATAGAAGGTTTGGGAAGTCGATCTTCTAATCAAATTTGCTTTTACCAGTGCTCAAAATCATTGCTGACTCAGCAGCACCAAGAAAATAGGTAAGATCATTAAGGGTCAAGTCATGGTCTGTCACATAGTAGTCCCAAAAGAACTCACTATGTGACTTAGAAAGTGATTGAACATCCAACTTTCTCAAGACTTTGACACCCAACTCTCCCGGCTTGTAAATACGTGACTTCATCTCCAAGATGTGATCACACATAGACCTTGCTTGCCAATAGGGCTTGAGTGACCTTGAACTTGTGGGTTAGGGAGAATAATTGGAGGGGGTGGAGGAAGTGAAATTCCAAGAAATTTGGGAAGATCATAGATGTCTAAACTACACATCTACAATGGGAGATATTCAAGTTAGTTGATTTTTAAGTCCTTAATATAACACCCAATATGAAATATTAAGGGTAGGACCCAACACAATATTTTACAACTTGGAAGAGGGATGCCGTAATCCAATCTATAAAATATTTGAAGGTAGGCGAATGACGATTCACCAATTTCCACCATGAAAAACGAAATAATTTATTAGGTTCTAATTGGTTTTGAAACTCCTAGATCTTTTGAGATTCATTGAACTTTTCAATGGCATGTTTCAATCTCGATTGTGCCCTCTCAAATTTTGTGACTGGGATGCCGAGGATCACAAAACAAGGTGTGAATAACCATGCAAATTCACTTGGTACCCTTAATATTATCACCTAATCAATGTGTCGGTTAACCACACACGCTCCATCGATCTATGATAAACATTAAGTCACCCTTTGCCATCCTTACTAGTCCAAGTTAGTGTGCCGGTTAACCACACACGCTCCACCAACGACTTGGTAAGGTACAAAGTGTGAATTTCATGGGTTAGCACCAAATTCACATTTTCCTAAGTAACTAAGATTGGGAATTTATAAGTGTTTAGTTACTTAGTATTTATCATTAATACTTTTAATGAAGGGAGAATTATAGTCCTTGTCCTACCCGTTCGGCTAACGACCCTCCACCAGTCAAGGAAGCGGTGGGTGAGAGTGGACACCCATTAAACTGCCATTTTATAGGCAGTAACCTTATACCCCCCTTATAGACCGGCTTCGTGAATGAGGCCTACTAACGATAAGACTGACTTTTACTCTTATACATATATATAAATATTAAACCTATAATATTATAATAGTATAAGGGTTGAATTTTAAACTATTAAAATTCTAAGGGTTTAACTTGGAACTAAAGTATTCATGGGGGGAAAGTTTACAAATTCCAAAACTTGAGGGCAAGTTTTGAACAATTCAAAACCATTTAATTCCATAACTTATGTGTTTAAAGTAGTTTTAATTAAAACTCTTCAAGTTCCATAACTTGAGGACAAGTTATGGAAGACTTTAAACTATTAAAGAATGTAACTCTTCTTCTTTTGTAACTTATGGAACTAATTAAGGTTACACATTTTTATTATTTAATGAAGTGACTCTTGAACCTCCATAACTTGAGGACAAGTTATGGAGTCATAAAACCATTTAATGAGGACAAGACTCTTCATTTTGTAACCTTTGCCAACTTTATGAGTTTTAAGAAACTTAAATGTGACCTTTCATGTAACTTGAGGACAAGTTACACAATCACATTTTAGAGTCAACTCTTAGATTAAAATGGATTAAAGACACATAATCAATTAATTTTTTTCTATTAATCTAAGCAACTCATATGAACAAAGATAATTCACATCAAACTTTTTCATGTAACTAGCATAACTTTCAAACTAACACAAAACATGAATCTATTGACAATTATCTTTGAAATTGGATTAGCATGAACATTACCACATCAAAAACAAGTTTATAAGGTCAAAAACAGCTTACGGTAATGTTCCTAGTCCAATTCCAGCCAAAACAGTCGAATATATGCTGTCTGGGGGTCCAACTCGTCGAGTGCATGAACCAATTCGGCGAGTTGGATGCATTTCGCCTTGGACTCGTCGAGTCCCTTCATGGACTCGGCGAGTCTTCTGTTCAGACAGCAACAAAATTTGATTTTTCAGCCATTTTTGCAAGTATAACAAGAAAACAAGTCTAGGCTCTGATACCACTGTTGGGTTTTGGTATAATACAACATCCTATGGTGCACATACAACCCTAAATACCTTGGATCTATGTTTTCACTAATTATACATGCAAATGGTTTCCAAGGTATTGAACCTATAGCTAGCATGCAATTGTCATACAAACTACATAAAATACTAGATATTGTAACATACCTTTTTGTGTGGCTGGAAGTCTTGATGTATTTGGCCTTAAGAACTTAGCCCCAATAGTATGGAAGCCTCAAATGAAGTCACAACACATCAAGGACAAAGGTAGGACTTGAGAGAGAATCTCCATGCACTCTAAAACCTTCATGAACTCCAAGAACACGCACACACACTAGAGGGTGACTAGGGGTGGCGATTTTAGGTCATAACATATGTATTTATATGTGTTGAATTCTAAGAGTCATGGGTATAACCCAAACCCATATCCATGGGTTTTATGATCCATGGTTCATGTGGCCCAACTCTTTATGTATCCATATATAAACTTGGTCCAACATGGATCATAAGCCCAACACATATATATATAACTAATTACCATAATTAGTCCCCATAGTTTTAATTAGTCTCTTTTGATCACTAAATTAATTCCAAATTAATTCTTGATCAATACTATTTAAAACATATGACTTCATATTAATATATTAGAACTTATAATATATTAATAAATCATATATAACCTCTTCTCTCAAAAGTCCATCCTAACAAATTGTCCTGATGATATGCAACCCAAATGGACTATGCTACTCTCGGGTCGAATACATACCAATAATAGTTATGGGCTTAGGCACCTAATCCAATAGTAAAGGACTCCGACATTGAGGCTTACATTGCTAGGTTCAGCGATCTAGCACTCTTGTGTCCATGGATGATAACCTCTGTGAGTAAGAAGATCGAACTTTTCATTTGGGGGTTAACTCCCCCGATTCAAGGGAATGTGATTGCAGCAAACCCAACAACGTTCGACAGCGCCAAACGTCTCGCGCAAAAGCTTTATGACCATGGGGAACCAAAGGGCACGACGACTTCCGCCACTGAAGCGAAGAAAGGGAATGATAACAAGAAGCATTCGGGAAACAAGAGAAAAGGGCATGAAACCCAGGAACCCTCTAAAAAGCAACAAATAGTGGCGGTTGACGCCGCTACTACTCCTGCTACATCAGCTCCCACAAACCAATATACGGGTAACCTGCCGAAGTGCGACAAATGCCCCTTCCACCACCACAGATCCTGCAAGGAGATACAATGCACGACCTGCAACAAGAAAGGGCACATGACCTGATACTGCAAGTCGTCGGCACAACCGAACAACCAAGCCAACAACGTTGGGGCAAGTCAAGCGTCTTATGGGTGCAGAGAGACTGGCCACTTCAAAAGAAATTGTCCCAAGGCCAATAATCGAATTGCAGGGGGAACAAGCAGAGTCCTAGTGATAGGACATGAGGAGGCTGTAAAAGATCCGGCGGTAGTCACTGGTACGTTCCTCCTCAACAACATCTATGCATGTATTTTATTTGATAGCGGGGCAGAAAGAAGTTTTGTGAGTCATAGGTTTAAGCATCTACTCAATCAAAATCCCAAAAAATTAAACGAAACTTTCACGGTGGAAATGGATAACGGGAAAACAGAGACAACCAACGACGTATTCATAGGGTGCACGTTAACACTTAATAATCATTCATTTCAAATCTGTGACAACCTGAAATTTTTAAAAATTTTTCCTTGCAAAGCTCAGCCAGTCAACTCCTCTGAATGTCAGACTTATTTCTGCTATCAGTTAGCCTCGTTTAGAGTCCATTTAAAGGTTCAAGGCTCAGTACATTCAAGCATTGAGCATAGGAATGGATCGCGTACACTTCTAGCAACAAAATCGAGCCCTACACTCCAACATCAGGAGTGTACGGCCGCACACTGGGTGTGCGGCCGCACACCCCTCTCCTGGCAGCGCACTCTCGTGTATATAGGAGGGACTTAGCCTTCTTTCATCTCTTTTAACCCTCCCAAGGCTTAGAACTCGATTTTTCTCTCAACTATCATCCGCTTTTCAGCCTAGATCTTCAAGAATGTAAGTGTTCTTCACTTGATTTGTTGTTAATCCTTCAAAACTAGTAGCACTCTTTGATTTCATCCATTGGAAATCATGTTTTGACTAGATCTTCAAATCTTCATCCATTTCACCAAGAGCACCAAGAACACACACTTGTTCTTGGTGATTTTGAGCTTTCTCGAGCCTCCGGATCGTAAGTACTCTTCCCTTATGCTTGAATCTTGTTAATAACACTAGATTAAGTCCTTAGTAATGCCCAAAAGTCAAGAACACATGGTGTGTGTGGCCGCACACACTCATGTGGCCGTACACCCCTTAAAAGACCCCAAAATGGCCTCCAAAATGCATTTCTAGCTTCACCACTTGTTGAGCAATTGTCCCACAAGCCTCCCCACCTTTGGATAACGGTTATGTACACTCTTTACCATGAGTGTGCGGCCGCACACTCACTGGCCGCACACCCATGGCCGCACACACCAAGTGTAGCCGCACATACCCTTTTAAAGGCCCAAAATAGCATCAAACTTCCTTTCCGGCTAAGCAATGGTCAAAACACCTTCCCTAGAACATTCCTTAGGCTTGGAAACCGTTTTTGTGCACTCATTACCATGAATGTGCGGCCGCACACTCCCCTGGCCGCACATCCATGGCCGCACACTCCTCAAAGTGGCCGTACACTCCCATTTGGTGAATCACATGTGATTCCAACACTTGGTCAAAGTGTTTCCTAGTCTCGTGAGATGTTTCCTTGCATTTGGTTGCTTCTAAACACTATATTTATGTCAATATATGCCATTACATGTCATTTAGGACTCGTTAAGTCTCAGGACTTCATTCGTGGAACTTCTCATCCTTACACGCGTATTCGTTGAATCACCCACATCAGGTGAGTTCATACCCCGTAATGAATCTTTTAACTGTTTTCAATGTTTTAAGGGGGGGAATACAAGTTGAACACAATGATAATTGTGTAAATGTTTGCTATATACATCTTTCAAAAAGATTACTTATGTCTTTTATAAGTGATCAAAACATTTCAAAAACTCGTTTAAAGTTATGTTACTTTATAGTTTTACAAAAACTCCGTTTTAAAGTACAAACATAACTTAGTAGATAAAAGAGCCTTTTTCAATACAGTTCAAGTAAAACATTAGTAAACTATAATAGGTATAATTTAGGAAGACACTATTCATTACTTCTACTACAATGAAGCATACAAAGAGTCAGTTCATACATGAGTCAGAACACACTATTTTCAGAAACATTTCACACTACACACTATACAAGAGGGTATACTATACACTAGTACAGAGAGAACATTAATACACTAAGAATTACTATACAAACAATGTTATACGATAATTTAATGTGACAAACCATCTAACGATACAACGACACTGTGCTGTATCAATTTGTAACCAGAGTCTCCTGGGGGGAGAGCGGGCATCTTGTGTATAGATCTATACGGGACAGACACTCCCACACCCTGACTGCTAGCTACAGTCCCAGCCGATAAGGCCATGGGGTGACAAAATGTCACCTCACTACATATGACACCGGAAGGTCATCTTTTATTCAGTCGTCGATCAGCATGGTTACATACGAGTTCACATTAAAACCTTTAATTTACCATTTTGGGATTAATAACTACTTAAGACTCCCCGAGGTGTATTGTCCATTTAATACCACCTGGAGTCTGTATTTTACTACTTTAGACTCCCCGAGGTGTATTGTACATTTAATACTACCTGGAGTCTGTATTTTATTTCTTTAGACTCCCCGAAGTATATTGTCCATTTAATACTATCTGGAGTCTGTATTTTATCAAAACGACTCCCCGAGGTGTATTGTACATTTAATACTACCTAGAGTCGGTATTTTATTACACTATAGCCAGTAGTGTCACTGCTGAGGTAAAACATTATTTTCCATATTACATTTATTTGTGATCTTCTCACATATTCATTAATGTATAAACTATATTTTGTTAATGTTAGTTTCACTCGGGAAAATACACACTCATACAAGAAACATACATACATAACATTTGATGCCTTGGTAGAAGGCTACGTTTAGTAGAAAGGACCATAATGCTAACCTTATGATTCCTTAATGTATACATCAAAGGATACATATATATCAATAGGATCCGAAAGGTAATAGGATGTGTGCTCTCCGCTTCATTTCCTGTTCCTTGTTTGGTTGTGGGCTTGGAGTAGATTCACCCAGCCTATTATCTATTCGATTCTAGATATATATGTCCAGTATACATTGAGTCATCATAAGGGTACCAGGTATGGGTCAAGTCATAGGGCACAGAGTCGATGCACAGTTTTCTAGTACATAACATACTTTCAAAATCAGAACTTTTGGTATACAAAACTAGACACTTACCAGCTAAGGGTTTAATCCATTTTATTAAACCAGTATAAACTTAAAGGACCTTAGGTGATTAACTCTATAATATTTTAGTTTATACATCATGATTATATATCATTAATACCTAATAGATAGTTGGATGTGTGCTTTCCACCTTACTTCCTGTTCCTTGTTTGGCTGTGGGCCTAGGGCAGATTCACCCAATTAACTCTCTATCCGATATTAGATCATATATAGTCAGTATAAACTAAGTGATTATAGAAGTAATCATTGTGGTCACCATTTTATTATAAGAAATAAGAGTTTTTCTTAAAGAATCTTTTCATTAAATATAAAGAAACCATTACAATTAACTCCATGAGTAACAAGTGAACATGCCAGAGTTATATACAACAATGATCTAACAAACAATGGGATGTGTGCGATCCGCATTACTCCTTGTTCCTTAATTGGTTGAGAGCTTAAGGCAGATGCGCACAGTCGATTGCTTGTTTACTCTGAGTTTTATATCACTTGTATCCATTTAGTACTCATAGAAGGGATTGTAGGATCATTTTTACGTATCTTTCATCAAGGTATGAAATATAGGATTTCCTAAGAGGAACAGGCGAACTTTTCTAAACAGAACTTACAACTCACTACATTTTTGAACCACATTTTCAACAACAGTTTACCACAACATTTTACAACTTACTTACATCATTAAAATCTTATGAACTCACCAGCTTAATTGCTGATCAACTATTTCAAATAACTTGTATTCTCAGGAGCCTAGTAGACAGGTACTCGCACTGGGATTCAGAAGATGGAGCAGTATAGCTTCAAGTCTTGTTTGCTATTTGCTTATGTATTCTATGTTTCGTGAACACACACCTTGTAAACACTTTCTTTCTAATGAAATGGTTGTTTATTACTTTGATTACTATGATGCATGTCTTGTGATACTAAACATGACGTCCTCCACCCCAGAACGTTTCCACCGTTCCGGTTTTGGGGTGTGACAGATTGGTATCAGAGCATTGTTTATAGTGAACTAAGTATATCAACCGATAAAAAATATACAACTATAAATACAATGGGGCTTAAGTGCTCTGGATAATGGTATAGTTTAAGAGTATAACGATAAGTTATAAAAATATACCTACTTGCTTATACATGTACGTACTAGACCAAGTATCACAAGAAGAATAGAACTAAAGTATTTAAAGGTTGAACACTGTCGTCAAACCTGAACAGTTATGTAATCATAGCTAGGATCAATATAGCCTGATCAACTATATTCATTCGAGATGTGACCGACATGTGTTTGGGAGTGATGTGGTGTTGCAACAGTCTTAAAACTTACCGAATACTAAGTCAAGGGAATACTAGAACAAGTACATTTGAGTTAGAATACTATAGGAGTATTCTATGATACTATAACGCGATAACAAGTTTGAACCATACTAAGTACATTACATTAAAATACTATAGGAGTATTTTAGGCACTATATAAACAACTTATGTGATAACTTAAAAAGACCCTTACAGATATGTCTATAATCTTGCAATATATACTTCCAAGGTTATATATAATTGAGAATTTATAGACTTAGAATGTGTGATCTACGCTCCACTACCTGTTCCTTGTTTGGTTGTGGTTTTGGAGTAGGATCACTTATTCGAAGGTCTATTTAATCTTAAGTTATATACAACTTGTATACATTGTGCAATTATAGGAGGACTCTGTAAGGATCACCCCCTAAAGTTACCTTAAAGCTCATAGACTCTTTAGTCACTTCCATTCTCGCACGACAAACCCGGATAGATGTAACCACTTCCTCATAGTAGACAACAGAAGAGTTCAGGAGGAACAAGAGCAAGTTCATGAGAAGTTTTCAAAGAGAGATCAACCGAAGTAACCAAAACGTCTTACACGTCACACTAATAAATAATAATCTTGCTAACTTGATGAGGGAGTGGAAACACTGCTCACATTATGTGTTAGGATTATTTTCTTACATGCAGCTGGTAACAGTTATTCAAGTAACAGATATTCATTCGAGAATAGCCGTTTCAAATTCATAGAGTTTAATTGGTATAGACTCTTTTATGAATTGTTTCTAGAACCCTGTGGAAGTCAGGACCCGATACACTCAGAACTGGAATAACCTTGTCTTTTCAGCTTTCGGCTTGTGTCCACTGCTATAGACTTATTCCATCTCCTCTTTGTATTCTCTTAGCAAAGATGCCTCCTTGCAAATCGAACAGACGCACTATTCTGATAACTCCAACTCAACCGCCACTACCCCCGCCACAGTTCGACCTAGCTGCTTTTCAGGCAGCGGTAACAGCAGCGACGATAGCCGCCCTAACCCAAATTCGCGCAAGTGGTATCAGTGGATTTGGTGGCGGTGCTCACCTAAACAACCACGGATATACCCACGAATACCTGCGTGAATGTTCATATAAAGACTTCATGAGCTGCAAACCAAATTCCTTTGATGGAAATGGTGGAGTCATCGCTCTGATGCAATGGTTCGAGAGGACAGAGTCGATTTTCGAGATCTGTTCGTGCCCCGAAGGGAGCAAAGTGAAGTTTGCTGCCTGCACCTTCTTCGGCAGAGCCTTTACATGGTGGAATGGCCATGTTAAGCCACTGACATTATCAGTGGAAAACTCTATGGGCTGGGAAAACTTGAAGGAAAGGATGATGAGAGAGTACTGCTCAAGGGGCGAAGTACAAAAGCTGGAACAAGAACTATGGGAGCTAAAGATGGTTGGGTCAGACATAGTGGCCTACACTGACAGGTTTAGCGACCTGGCAGCACTGTGCCCCGGGATGGTTACCCCGAAGAGCAAGAAGATAGAAAGATACATCTGGGGTATGACTGCCCCGACCCAAGGAAATGTGTTGTCTTCTAATCCGACCACATTCGATAGTGCTAAGCACTTGGCTCAGTGAATCATCGACCATGAAGTCCACCATGTCGTAGAAGTCTCGGTTCCTGCACCATCGAGGGAAGAGGACTATGGACAGAAGTCGGGGAACAAGGGGAAGAAGAAGCGAACAACACAGAACACCCCGCAGGAGGAACGAACGAGTACTATGTATACCGCCACAAAACCTGCTACTCCAGCACCTGCCAGTCGATATGCTGGAACTCTTCCGAGGTGTGGGAAGTGCAACTATTACCACACCGGAGTATGCTGGAAAATACAGTGTCTGAACTGCCATAGAAAAGGACACATAGTCCGTTTCTGCAGGGCACCAACTCAACCGATCTCCCAAGTCCCCGGAATTGAAGGAAACCAAGCCTGCTATGGCTGTGGTGAGACTGGACACTACCAGGAGGAATGCCCGATAACAAAGAACTCAGGAGCGGATGGACGAATTTTGATGATCACCGCAGGGGAATCGACCTCGGAGTCGCCTTCGAGTAGCGGTACGCTTTCGACCTAGTAATTGCTTTGAAAATTAATTTATATTTATATATAATATTAAAATTTGGGGATAACATTTAAAAGTAATTATAATAACTCACATATTGACATAAGAACAAGTCACAGTATTCAAAAGAACTAAAGGATCCGTTTAGAGAAGCTATGATGGATGAACATATACATCAGGGTTGTGCATAACTAAGATGTTGCAGACTTAGAGTGAGTAATTCCGCCTTAATTCTTGTTCCTTGTTTGGTTGTGGATTTGAGGCAGGGTTACTCAGTTGACCGTCTTAGTCATCTTAATTATTCATAACTTGTATATGACGGGCGATCGTAGTGGTACCAAGGAGGATCGTGATATAAAGTATCATCAACAATTATCAAAACACTTTCATTTGTATGTACTCGCTCATCGCGATACGACACGTAGGAGTGTTAACATCAAAGGGGAAAACAGAAAGCACTAGAACATTTACAAAGAAGTACATTTTCGAACACACTAGAAGTACACTATCGAACATACAAAGAGTACATTTTCGAACACACTAGAAGTACACTATAGAACATACAAAGAGTATATTTTCGAACACACTAGAAGTACATTATCGAACATACAAAGAGTACATTTTCGAACACACTAGAAGTACATTTTCAAAAACACTAGAAGTACATTATCGAACATACAAAGAGTACATTTTCGAACACACTAGAAGTACATTTTCGAACACACTAGAAGTACACTATCAAACATACAAAGAGTACATTTTCGAACACACTAGAAGTACATTTTCGAACACACTAGAAGTACATTTTCGAACGTACAAAGGGTACATGTTCGAGCACGCTAGGGATACATCATCATATAACAGACGTTTCTTTCAAATTGGCCAAAACTTTGTTCATTAAAGAGTCCGTTACTATCATTCGTCATGAATAGGCGTGGTCCTCACCATACTAAGTTCATATGTTTCTATCGCCTCGATCATCGAGCTCTCGAAACTCCCGTCATTTGTATCAACAGTCCGACCTAAACCTTAATTTTTATCTTTCGTATTCTAAACCCTGAAGTACTCATGCGAAGAGTACTTTGTCCTCCGAAGTCTTATCGTCGAATGACCGCAGACCGTCATGAAATACCACTCGTCCAACAGACCAAGTTCGAGCACAGAGGCTATGGACGAATACAGCCCACCTATCACTATTCAGTGTATACGCGAGGGTGGTATATGATTATGATTACGCAGATTTAGTATGTGTGTTTCCGTCCAATCTCCTATTCCTTGTTTGGTTATGGACCTGGGGCAGAGTCGCACATCCGACAGTCTTACTAATCCTAATTATATACGACCTGTATACACGAAGTAGTGATAGATGGACCAAGTACGAATCCTATCATGAACACCAGGGCAAAGTTTCCAGGTCTACGAGTGAGTATTCTGCCAACCAGAGGAGCGCAACCCCAGTAGTACGGCTAAGAAGGCTAATTTCGGAACGAAATTCCATCTAACTGGGGGATGATGTGACAACCCGAAAATTTTTAAATTTTTGCCTTGCAAAGCCCAGCCAGTCAACTCCGCTGAGTGTCAGACTCATTTCAGCTATCAGTTAGCCTCGTTTAGAGTCCATTTAAAGGTTCAAGGCTCAGTACATTCAAGCATTGAGCATAGGAATGGATCGCGTACACTTCTAGCACCAAAATCGAGCCCAACACTCCAACATCAGGAGTGTACGGCCGCACACTGGGTGTGCGGCCGCACACCCCTCTCCTGGCAGCACACTCTCGTGTATATAGGAGGGACTTAGCCTTCTTTCATCTCTTTTCACCCTCCCAAGGCTTAGAACTCGATTTTTCTCTCAAATATCATCCGATTTCAGCCTAGATCTTTAAGAATGTAAGTGTTCTTCACTTGATTTGTTGTTAATCCTTCCAAACTAGTAACACTCTTTGATTTCATCCATTAGAAATCATGTTTTGACTAGATCTTCAAATCTTCATCCATTTCACCAAGAACACCAAAACAAACACTTGTTCTTGGTGATTTTGAGCTTTCTCGAGCCTCTGGATCGTAAGTACTCTTCCCTTATGCTTGAATATTGTTAATAACAATAGATTAAGTCCTTAGTAATGCCCACAACTCAAGAACACATGGTGTGTGCGGCCGCACACACTCATGTAGCCGTACACCCCTTAAAAGACCCCAAAATGGCCACCAAAATGCGTTTCTAGCTTCACCACTTGTTGAGCAGTTGTCCCACAAGCCTCCCCACCTTTGGATAACGGTTATGTGCACTCTTTACCATGAGTGTGCGGCCGCACACTCCCTGGCCGCACACCCATGGCCGCACACACCAAGTGTAGCCGCACATACCCTTTTAAAGGCCCAAAATAGCATCAAACTTCCTTTCCGGCTAAGCAATGGTCAAAACACCTTCCCTAGAACATTCCTAAGGCTTGGAAAACGTTTTTGTGCACTCATTACCATGAGTGTGCAGCCACACACTCCCCTGGCCGCACACCCATGGCCGCACACTCCTCAAAGTGGTCGTACACTCCCTTTTAGTGAATCACATGTGATTCCAACACTTGGTCAAAGTGTTTCCTAGTCCTGTGAGGTGTTTCCTTGCATTTGGTTGCTTCTAAACACTATATTTATGTCAATATATGCCATTATATGTCATTTAGGACTCGTTAAGTCTCGGGACTTCATTCGTGGAACTTCTCATCCTTACACGCGTATTCGTTGAATCACCCACATCAGGTGAGTTCATACCCCGTAATGAATCTTTTAACTGTTTTTAATGTTTTAAGGGGGGGGAATACAATTTGAACACAATAATAATTGTGTAAATGTTTGCTATATACATCTTTTAAAAAGATTACTTATGTCTTTTATAAGTGATCAAAACATTTCAAAAACTCTTTTAAAGTTATGTTACTTTATAGTTTTAAAAAAAACTCTATTTTAAAGTACAAACATAACTAAGTAGATAAAAGAGTCTTTTCAATACAGTTCAAGTAAAACATTAGTAAACTATAATAGGTATAATTTAGGAAGACACTATTCATTACTTCTAGTACAATGAAGCATACAAAGAGTAAGTTCATACATGAGTCAAAACACACTATTTTGAGAAACATTTCACACTACACACTATACAAGAGGGTATACTATACACTAGTATAGAGAGAACATTACTACACTAAGAATTAATATACAAACACTGTTATACGATAATTTAATGTGACAAACCATTTAAGGATACAACGACACTGTGTTGTGTCAATTTATAACTAGACTCTCCTGGAGGGAGAGCGGGCATCTTGTGTATAGATCTATATGGGACGGACACTCCCACACCCTGACTGCTAGCTGCAGTCCCAATCGATAAGGCCATGAGGTGACAAAATGTCACCTCACTACATATGACACCGGAGGGTCATCTTTTATTCAGTCGTCGATCAGCATGGTTACATACGAGTTCACATTAAAACCTTTAATTTACCATTTTGGGATTAAAAACTACTTAAGACTCCCCGAGGTGTATTGTCCATTTAATACCACCTGGAGTCTGTATTTTACTACTTTAGACTCCCTGAGGTGTATTGTACATTTAATACTACCCGGAGTCTGTATTTTATTTCTTTAGACTCCCCGAGGTGTATTGTCCATTTACTTCTACCTGGAGTCTGTATTTTATCAAAACGACTCCCCGAGGTGTATTGTACATTTAATACTACCTGGAGTCTGTATTTTATTACGTTATAGCCAGCAGTGTCACTGCTGAGGTAAAACATTATTTTCCCTAATACATTTTTTTGTGATCTTCTCACATATTCATTAATGTATAAACTATATTTTGTTAATGTTAGTTTTACTCGGGAAAATACACACTCATACAAGAAACATACATACATAACATTTGATGCCTTGGTAGAAGGCTACGTTTAGTAAAAAGGACAATAATTCTAACCTTATGATTCCTTAATGTACACATCAAAGGATACATATATATATATATATATATATATATATATATATATATATATATATATATATATATATATATATATATATATATATATATATATATATATATATCAATAGGATCCGACATGTAATAGGATGTGTGCTCTACGCTTCATTTCCTGTTCCTTGTTTGGTTGTGGGCTTGGAGCAGATTCACCCAACCTATTATCTATTCGATTCTATATATATATGTCCAGTATACATTGAGTCATCATAAGGGTACTAGGTATGGGTCAAGTCATAGGGCACAGAGTCGATGCACAGTTTTTTAGTACAGAACATACTTTCAAAATCAGAACTTTTGGTGTACAAAACTAGACACTTACCAGCTAAGGGTTTAATCCATTTTATTAAACAGTATAAACTTAAAGGACCTTAGGTGATTAACTCTATAATATTTTAGTTTATACATCATGATTATATATCATTAATACCCAATATATAGTTGGATGTGTGCTTTCCGCCTTACTTCCTATTCCTTGTTTGGTTGTGGGCTTAGGGCAGATTCACGCAATTAACTCTCTATCCGATATTAGATCGTATATAGTCAGTATAAACTAATTGATTATAGAAGTAATCATTGTGGTCACCATTTTATTATAAGAAATAAGAGTTTTTCTTAAAGAATCTTTTCATTAAATATAAAGAAACCATTACAATTAACTCCATGAGTAACAAGTGAACACGCCAGAGTTATATACAACAATGATCTAACAAACAATGGGATGTGTGCGATCCGCCTTACTCCTTGTTCCTTAATTGGTTGAGAGCTTAAGGCAGATGCGCACAGTCGATTGCTTGTTTACTCTGAGTTTTATATCACTTGTATCCATTTAGTACTCATAGAAGGAATTGTAGGATCATTTTTACGTATCTTTCATCAAGGTAAGAAATATAGGATTTCCTAAGAGGAACAGGTGAACTTTTCTAAACAGAACTTACAACTCACTACATTTTTCAACTACATTTTCAACAGCAGTTTACCACAACATTTTACTGCTTACTTACATCACTAAAATCTTATGAACTCAACAACTTAATTGCTGATCAACTCTTTCAAATAACTTGTATTCTTAGGAGCCTAGTAGACATGTACTCGCACTGGGATTCAGAAGATGGAACAGTATAGCTTCAAGTCTTGTTTGCTATTTGCTTATGTATTCTATGTTTCGTGAACACACACCTTGTAAACACCTTCTTTCTAATGAAATGGTTGTTTATTACTTTGATTACTATGATTCATGTCTTGTGATACTAAACATGACGTCCTCCACCCCAGAACGTTTCCGCCGTTCCGGTTTTGGGGTGTGACAAAATCAACTTAATGTCAGTTACTATTAGGAGTTTTGATGTGATCATCGACATGGATTGGTTAAGCCCCCGCCATATCGATATTATGTGTTACGAGAAGGCTGTTCGCCTTCACCTACGTAACAATGAAACCCTAGTTATATATGGCAAAAAACCCGGTACGAACCTTCGTCTCATCTCGTGCATCAAGGAACAGAAGTGCTTGCACAAAAAAAACCATGCCTTCCTAGCCCACGTGGTGGATAAAAAGAAGGAAGAGAAGAACATCAAAGACATCCCGGAGGTGTGCGATTTTCCAGACGTATTTCCTGAAGATCTCCTGGGAATACCTCCTAAACAACAAGTCGAATTTCGAATCGACTTAATACCCGAAGCCACACCAATCGCCAAGTAGCTGTATAGATTAGTTCCTGCGGATATGCAAGAGCTTTCCAGTCAATTAAGTGAGTTACTGGAAAAGGGATTTATAAGACCAAGCTTCTCACCCTGGGGAGCTCCAGTCTTATTTGTAAAGAAGAAGGACGGGTCCTTTCGTATGTGCATCGATTACTTTGAACTCAACAAGCTCACTGTCTAGAATCGATACCTTCTTCCCCGGATCGACGATCTATTTGACCAGCTTCAAGGAGCAAGTTACTTTTCAAAGATAGATTTGAGGTCCGGATGTAACCAGCTACGAGTCCGAGAAGAAGATGTTCCCAAAACTGCTTTCCGGACTCTCTACGACCACTTTGAGTTCGTAGTAATGCCCTTCGGTCAGACGAATGCACCTGCAACATTTATGGACCTGATGAACCGAGTCTGCCGACCCTATCTTGACAACTTCGTGATTGTTTTTATCGATGATATACTCATCTATTCACGAAGCAAGGATGAGCACAGTTAACATTTGCGGCAGGTTTTGGAAACACTAAGGGCAGAGAAGTTGTATGCGAAATTCTCCAAGTGTGAGTTCTGGATTCGCAGGGTAGATTTTTTGGGACACGTGGTCAGTGAAGAGGGAATACATGTGGACCCATCCAAGATCAAAGAAATTAAGGGTTGGGCAACCCCGAAAACCCCGACGGAGATCAGGCAATTCTTAGGCCTCGCTGGTTACTACAGGAGGTTCATTCAGAATTTCTCCAAGATCACCAAGCCACTCACCACCCTAACTCAGAAGGGTGTACCCTTTACCTGGGAGAAGAAACAAGAGACTGCCTTCCAAACTTTGGAAAAAGCCTTATGCAGCGCCCCTGTCTTGTCTCTCCCAGAAGGGATTGAAGATTTTGTGGTACATTGTGACGCTTCCAGTCAGGGACTAGGCTGTGTACTTATGCAACGCGGAAAGGTTATAGCCTATGCGTCAAGGAAACTAAAGACCCATGAAGTTAACTATACCACACACGACTTGGAGTTGGGAGCAGTCGTGTTTGCCCTAAAGATTCAGAGGCACTACTTTTATGGTACAAAGTGCACGAGTTTCACAAACCACAAAAGCCTCCAACATATCTTGAACCAGAAGGAACTAAACATGAGACAGCGACGATGGGTCGAGTTGCTGAACAATTACGAGTGCGAGATCCGGTACCATCCAGGCAAAGCCAATGTGGTGGCTAATGCCCTAAGCCAGAAAAAGTACTCTAGTCGCCGAGTAAGAACGCTAACAATGACCATCCACTCCCACTTGTCTTCACAAATTAAGGAGGCTCAACTAGAAGCATTGAAGCCGGAAAACATCGCAACCGAAGCCTTGCGTGGGATGGACAAGAATCTTACGATCAAAGAGGACGGAGCCTACTACCTCATGGACCGAATCTGGACCCCAAAATTTAGTGGGTTCAAAGACGTGGTCATGAATAAAGCACACAAGACAAAGAACTCTGTACATATGGGTTCCTACAAAATGTATTTGGATCTCAAACAACATTATTGGTGGTCGAAGATGAAAGCTGAAATTGCTACCTACGTGGGCAAGTGCCTGACTTGCGCTAAGGTTAGGGTAGAGTATCAAAGCCCTCAGGTCTCCTACAACATCCGGAGATACCCGAGTGGAAATGGGAGCGAATAACAATGTATTTTATAACCAATTTGCCCAAGACGGCAGACGGACTGGATGCCATCTGGGTGATCGTCGATTGGTTGACCAAATCCACCCATTTCCTGCCAATAAAGGAAACGTATAAAATGGAAAATCTGACCCGGATCTACATAAAGGAAGTTGTAAGACTGCATGGCATGCCAAAATCAATTATCTCTGACAGGGATAGCAGATTTACATCACCATTTTGGTAGTCACTCCAGAGGTCATTGGGAACTCAGCTCGATATGAGCACTGCCTATCATCCCCAAACAGATGGCCAAAGTGAGAGGACCATCCAAACATTAGAAGATATGCTTCGAGCCTGTGTGATAGACTTCGGCAAAGCATGGGATACCCATTTGTCCCTAATTGAATTCTCGTACAACAATAGCTATCACACAAGCATCAAGGTCTCCCCCTTTGAGGCCTTATACGGGCGAAAATGCAGATCACCCCTCTGTTGGGCTGAGGTGGGGGATACTCAACTGGAAAAAGGGCAGTTACCAAATAGCACTCTTACTGGGCCCGAGATTATCAGGGAAACAACTGAAAAGATTGTTTAGATCAGGGAGCGACTCCAGGCATCTAGAGACCGACAAAAGAGCTATGCTGACAGACGACGGAAGCCCCTGGAATTCCAAGTCGGTGATCGCGTACTGCTAAAGATCTCTCCATGGAAAGGGATGATACGCTTTGGAAGGCGGGGAAAATTGAATCCAAGGTACATCGGACCATTCGAGATCCTTTCCAGGATTGGTCCAGTGGCTTACAAGCTACGGTTACCACCAGAACTCATCAACGTACACCCTGTCTTTCATGTGTCATACCTGAAGAAATGCTTATCTGACGAGACTCTCATTGTTCCGCTTGACGAAATTGAGGTGAATGAAAATTTCCATTTCAATGAGGAACCAGATGAAATTATGGATAGAGAAGTGAAACAAACAAAACAAAGTCGCATTCCCATTGTGAAGGTCCGATGGACCAGAGTTCACCTAGGAACGCGAAGACCAAATGATGCAGAAGTACCCACATCTTTTCTCTAGTTCTTGAAGGCTGCTTTAGGACAAATTTCAGGACGAAATTCCCTCTAACGGGGGGATGATGTCACAACTAGAAATTTAGGGTTGAGATTGTGATTCCTGTACGAAACAATTTCTTCTATGTAACCTTACAACATCAAAGTAATGAAATTCAAACTACAACATTATTTAAATTCATACATGCATACATTGTGAATCAAGTTGAAATAGCCTCATGCAAGCCCAAAACTCGATCCAATACTTGACTCAAGAATTCTTGGCCCAAACACTCTAGACCGAAAACCCATTCCCTTTGGGCTTTCTTGGACCGAAAACCCTTATTTGGGCCTTATTGGGCCGAAAACTCTTAGATTGGGCCAAGATAATCTCAAAAGCCCCACACACATCCAAAAACCGCAAACCCTTAAGGAGAAAGGGTGTTTTCGGCCACCCTAAAACCGAAAACCCTTTTGAAGAGCCATAAGGGGATGAAAACCCAATGGTTTTCGGTTGGTATTAAACAAAAAAAATTGCAAAAAGCTTGCCACCTCATTTTTATCCCACAAACAACAAGGCTGTTGACCACCATGTTTCTAGGCTACCTTCACATCAAACCTCAAGAAAGTCAACCAACCCCCCCTCCCCCTTAAGAGAGTGGTCGGCCGATCCCACACCCACACATACACACACAAAATTCATTTGCAATCCATTCCACTCTCCAAACTCTTTATTTTTCTCTCAAATTTTTGAGAACCACCTTAAAGAAAATTTGCATCTTTAAGTGGTCCTAAGAAATCTAGGTAAGTTCTTGTATAACGCAAGTGATTTTATACACCAAAAGGTTAAGATCATCACATTTACACACCATTTTCGTGTGTAGCTTCTTAGAACATTATCCATTTTCGAGAATCTCTCTAAGTTCAAGGATAGGCTCGACATTTCTTCTCTCTTCTTCTTCCTACCACACGAAATCAAGGTAAGCTTCATACCCATATCTTTTCTTGTTTTTCATACTTTTTTTTGGGGGGGGGGGGATACAAGTCAAATCTCGTTTATCCTTTGTAATATTTGCATACATCTTAGATATGGTTGAAGAGTTTTGAGCATTCTAACACTCCTGAGGTGTACATGCAACCCTAGAAACATTGGATCTATGTTTTACTAAGATACATGCGAAGTTGATTTTCCAAGGTTCTTAACCTAACTAGCATGGCATGGGGAACTTTGAAACATAAAAGCTAGTAGGAGAATATACCTTTCTTATTGCTTGGATTCCTTGATAACCTTGTGAGCCTAGCACCTCAAGTGTGATGCCTCAAATGTTTCACACAACACCACAACTCTTGCAATAACTTTGAGAGAAGTCCACACATACTCAAAATCGGCTAGCCCTCTTGTTCTTTCATAGTGCACGATTTTGATAGCCATGGAGCTTCTTATATAGTGTACCACATGTAGGGTTACTCCATGTAAACCCTAATGTGCATGGCTTTTTATATTCCATGATCCATGGGTTTATAACCTCCATGGACTATCCATGGAGCACCTTATTGGTTTTAGCCCAACTCAATAAACCATGTATCATTAGCCCACTATATAAGAATGAATGATTTACACAATCAACCCCATCTATTTAATTAGTCTCTTTTTGATCACCAAATTAATTTCTAAATTAATTCTTGATCAATACTAATTAAATAATATTAGAAATATATTAGAACTTATAATATATTAATAAACCATAAGTGTCCTTTCTCTCATTTAGTCTATCCAAGTGTTGCAATGCTATGCAACCCAAATGGACCATGCCAACCAGGTCAAGTATATTCCAGAAATAGTTATGAACTTAGACATCTAATCCAACAGTCTCCCACTTGGATAAGTCTAATAACTATAACTGCAAGAATGTCTTCAGGAACCGATCAGCAATCGTAGCTCATTTAAAGTCTCGCGGAATTGAGATGATGATGATACGCCATTTAAGATAAGTGATCATATAATCCTCTGTTCTAGATATCAGCCGGACAAATACATGGAACAATGTCGTACTTATTGTCCAGCAGTTTCTTTCCCGATTTCTGATTTGTTTGACATAGAACTTAATCGAACACATCAATTTAGTTCTGACCGGGCCCGATACATAGGTCACAACAAAATCATCGAGGGGCCCAGATATCGCTTCGAATACAAGAAGGAACAGATAAACTTCGACTCATATGCTTGTTCTACTACTTGTTGAATTATACACAAAGGCACGTTTTATAACATCGAGTTACCAATGCGTTTTCGTACAATCAATGTATAACAAACTCATAGTCAACAACTCATATCTATAGGTTTGAAGACTTATATGATATTACCGTCTCACGATCACTAGAGATAAATTCCATGAAGTGATACAAGTGAGCGTGGGTTGAATCCAATAGTCAGAACTTATGAGCACTCATGAATGTTGTAGCAACTCTTGCTATGTCCAACGCTTTAGACATCTACAAGCCAGCTTCATGACAGTCTTGATTCATATCTACTTCCAACATATGACCGACTGTGGAGAATTTGAATAAATATGATATACCATAACATAATTATTCTGGAAGTCAAAACATGCAAAATGAAATGATAGTAAATGATTGAGAAAAGATAGCAACACTTTACTTATAAATAAACAACAACTTTTATTTATCATCAAATGTCAATTACACTTTACAAATTTCAAAGCTATCTAATTTCTAAAACTAATATCATCCTTTAGCCTTATGCGCCTCGCATGCTGAAGATGCTTAACCCTACCCAGTCCCTTCGTGAGGGGATCTACCGGGTTCTCATCTGATGATACCCTCTTTTCCATGAGGAGTCCTTCTTCTATTCGATGTCTGATGAAATGGTATTTTCTGTCAATGTGTCTGGATCTTCCGTGATCCCTTGGTTCCTTGGCTAAGGCAACTGCACTTTCACTATCACAGAAAATCTCCATAGACTCCTTTATGGCTGGTACAACTCCAAGGTCTCTAATGAAGCTCTTTAGCCATATAGCCTCCTTTGCTGCCTCGCTTGCTGCTATATACTTTGATTCGCAAGTTGAATCAGCCACTGTCTCCTGCTTGGAACTTTTCCATGTAATTTCTCCTCCATTTAAGGTAAAGACCCAGCCTGACTGAGAGCGGAAATTATCCATATCAATCTGGAAGCTAGCATCAATATACCCTACTACTCTCAAGTCATCACTCCCACCAAGGGTAAGGACCCAGTCCTTAGTCCTCCGCAGGTACTTGAGAATGTTCTTTACCGTAGTCCAGTGAGCCTTGTCAGGGTTCCCCTGATATCTGCTGACCATGCTCAAAGCAAAGGCCACATCAGGACGAGTACAAGTCATAACATACATGATCGAGCCTACAGCGGAAGCATACAGTACTCGACTCATTTCAGCTATCTCAGCCTCTGTACTCGGGCTCTGAGTCTTACTCAATCTGGCGTTACTCTGGATCGGTAACTCTCATTTCTTGGAATTCTGCATGTTGAACCTATTCAGCACCTTATCCAAGTAGGTACTCTGACTAAGTCCAATTAGTCTGTTACTCCTGTCTCTCAAAATCCTTATCCCTAGGATATAGGAAGCTTCACCAAGGTCCTTCATAGCGAAACACTTCCCAAGTCAGGACTTCACTTCCTGCAGAGTTGGGATGTCATTTCCTATGAGTATTATGTCATCCACATACAATACCAAAAAGATAACTATACTCCCACTAGCCTTGACATATACACAGGACTCATCTTCGTTCCTCGAAAAGCCAAACTCTTTGACTTTCTCATCGAAAAAAAGATTCCATCTACGAGGTGCTTGTTTCAATCTATATATGGATTTCTCAAGCTTACATACTCTATTAGGGTATTATGTACTGACAAAACCCTCTTGCTGATTCATGTAAACATCCTCAGCCAAATTTCCATTAAGGAAAGCGATTTTGACATCCATTTGCCATATTTCATAATCATGAAATGCAGCAATGACTAACATAACCCTAATAGACTTAATCTTTGCTACTGGTGAAAAGGTCTCATCATAATCAACTCCTGGAGTTTGAGAAAAGCCCTTTGCAACCAGTCGTGCCTTATAAGTGTGTACATTACCATCCATGTCGGTCTTCTTCTTGAAGATCCATTTGCACCCGACTATCTTACGACCTGGTACATTGTCAACCAAGTTCCAAACTTGATTGCCATACATGGACTGTATCTTGCTGTCCATAACCTCTTTCCATGTAGCAGCCTCAGGGCCTCCCATGGCTTCCGTGTAGCTGTTAGGTTCATCCAGACTTACCAGTGAGCTATCACTGATAAGTGTATCACCTTCCGCAGTAATATGGAAACCATAGTAATGCTCGGGTGCATTCTTAACTCTCGTGGAACATCTCAGAGCTACATACTCGTCAGTTGGATCAACAGGAGTTTCCTCCTCAGGTTGATTGCTAGGGTTTGAGGTTCCTTCACCACTTGACTCTTGAATTTCTTCAAGGTCAATCTGCCTCCCACTGTTTCATTGTCTTATGAACTCTCTCTCGCGAAAGAATCCTCTCCTTGCTACAAAGACCACATTATCACTGGGTCTGTAGAAGATGTAACCAAAGGATTTCGATGGGTAGCCGATGAAAATACACCTCTCACTTCGAGGTTCGAGCTTATCATGAGTTTCGCGCCTCACGAAAGCCTCGCAACCCCAAATATTAATGTGATCTAGATTGGGAACTTTTCCAGTCCACATCTCATGAGGTGTTTTGGCAACCTTCTTTGTAGGGACTAGATTAAGGATATGGGTGGCAATCTCTAAGGCATACCCCCAAAATGAGATTGGTAGCGAAGCTCGACTCATCATGGAACGAACCAAGTCCAACAAGGTCCGATTACGCCTCTCAGGCTCACCATTCAACTGCGGTGTCCTGGGAGGTGTCAATTGTGAGACAATCCCACATTCCTTAAGATAGTCAAGGAACTCTGTACTAAGATACCCACCACCTCGATCGGATCGAAGCATCATAACGTTCCTGCCCAACTGATTTTCCACTTCCTGTTTAAACTCTTTGAACTTTTGAAAGGTTTCTGACTTATGCCTGATTAAGTAGACATATCCATATCTACTATAATCATCAGTAAAAGTCACATAGAAGCGGTTAGCATCCCTTGTGGCGGTTCTGAAGGGTACACACACATAAGTATTTATGAGATCCAACAAACCCTCACCCCTAGAACAAGTACCTGTGAAGGCTGACTTTGTCATTTTCCCAAGCAAACAAGATTCACAACTACCATCCGACTTTAGGTCAAATGACTCCAAGACTCCATCCTTTTGGAGTTTGCCTATGCATTTCTTGCTTACATGTACAAGACGACAATGCCATAATGATGCTTTATCCAAGCTAATGGAAGAATCAATACACAACACATTATTTCCTAGGTTATCTACAACCGACACAGTTTCATATACACCATCACAAGGTAATTCTTTAAAATAAAGAACATTATTAAAGAAAGCATTAATACCACCGCATTCATTATCAAACGAAAAGGTAAAACCTTGTTTGTACAAACCATGAAAGGAAATAATATTTCTCGCCATTTCAAACGAATAACAACATTTATTCAAATCTAATGTTAACCCACTACTTAGCAAAAAAGAATAAACTCTAATCTTGGTGACAGGTGAAGCTTTCCTATTCCCCATGATTAAGTTAATCTTCCCATGCTCCACATTCTCACTTCTTCTTAGTACCTTCAAATCAGAACATATGTGAATACCACAACCTGTATCAAGGACCCAAGAATTAGAATAAGGTGAGTTATTAGACAATATAATGTAAATACTTGCATGGTTGGGTTTCACTTTCCCATCCATAACATCTTGCAGGTACTGTGGGCAGTTTCGCTTCCAGTGCGACTTTTCATGGCAATAGAAGCATTCAGCCTCTTTAGGGTTGGCAAAAGGAGTGACAGAACCTCTTTTGGTTCCACTCGAAGAGGATACATCAAGGGACTTTCCCTTGGTACCCTTCGAAGGGCTCTTCCTCTTCTTCCCTTTACCTTGCCTGATTGCCAAGACAGGGGCCGCGGTAGGAGTAGGAGTGGTAACAACCGATTTACCTTTAAGACCACTTTCAGCGGTCTTCAAAAGTCCTTGAAGTTTGCTGAGTGTAACTTCCTCCTTGTTCATGTGATATGTCATTCAGAATTGATCATAACACGAAGGTAAGGAGTGCAAAATGATGTCAATTGCCAACTCCTCGGGGAAGTTCACATTCAATTTCAGCAAACGGTCCACATACCTTTGCATTTTCAACATATGGCTCGTGATGGGTTCACCATCCTTCATCCGGGTTGTGTTGTGACTTCATTTGAGGCTTCCAAGGCATCTACCTTTGTCCATGATGTGTTGTGACTTCATTTGAGGCTTCCACACTATTGGGGCTAAGCTCTTTAAAGCCAAATACACCAAGACTTCAAGCTCCATCAAAAGGTATGTTATACTAACTAGTATCTTATATGGTTTATGTCAAATGTATGCTAGTTATAGGTTTAATGCCTTGGAAACCATTTGCATGTATAATTAGTGAAAACATAGATCCAAGGTATTTAGGGTTGTATGTGCACCATAGGATGTTATATTATACCAAAAACCCAAAAATTATCATGGATGAGATGATGTCATACCTCTCTTGACGAGTACTTTGATGGTAGTGGTGCATCAAGTCCTGGTGCATCTCAAAAGGGTAATAGTCCTCATAGGACTTTTGGAGCTCGGCTATCATCGTGGCCAACATGTTACATGCCACGTTGGTGACATCTCTCTCATGAGTCCGGTATTCAGTGATCTCCTCAGGAGTAGTAGACGACTCATCAAGTTCCTTAAGCTCCTTGTCGAGGACATATTCATTGTCCTCGTAACGAGTGACCATCTTGATGTTCCAGATCCAATCCATAAAGTTGGAACCATCGAAGATGACTCTCCCACAAAGGATCATGAGAGAGAATGAGTCGGTAGCGTTTGAGCCAGAAGCAGCATTGTTGCAAGGCATCTGAAAAGAAAGAAGGACACGTTTAGATTAGATATAGAGATAGTCCTTAATAAGACACCCAAATGTAATATTAAGGCTATGACCCAACACAATATTTTACAACTTAGAAGAGGGATGCCGTAATCTAAGCTATAAAATATTTGAAGGTAGGTGAATGACGATTCGCCAATTTCCAGCATGAAAAACGAAATAAATTATTAGGTTTTATTTGGTTTTGAAACTCCTAGATTCTTTTGAGATTCATTGAACTTTTCAATGGCATGTTACAATCTCGAATGTGCTCTTTAAGTTTTGTGACTGGGATGCCGAGGATAGCAGAACAAGGTGTAAATTAACCATGCAAATTACTTGGTACTCTTAATGTTTATCACTTAATCGATGTGCTGGTTAACCACACGCGCTCCACCGATCTATGATAAACCTTAAGCCACCCTTTGCCTACCTTGTTAAGTCCAGGTTAGTGTGTCGGTTAACCACACACGCTCCACTACCGACTTAAGCAAAGTAAAAAGTGTAATTTCATGGGTTAGCACCATATTCACATTTTTCCTAAAGTAACTAAGATTGGGAATTTATAAAAACATTTAGTTACTTTATAACCATCATACATTTAATGAGGATTAAAGTCATTGTCCTACCCGTTCGGCTAATGACCCTCCACCAGTCAAGGAAGCGGTGGGTGAGAGTGGACACCCATTAAGCTGCCATTTTATAGGCAACAATCTTATACCCCCCTTATAGACCGGCTTCGTGAATGAGGCCTACTAATGGTAAAACGACATGTTCTTATATATATATATATATATATATATATATATTATTAACTTATAATATTATAAAGTATAAGGGTTGAATTTTACCTTTTAAAATTCTAGGGGTTGGAACTAAAGTTTTCTAAAGTGACTTTACATATTCCTAAACTTGAGGGCAAGTTTTGTAACTTTCAAAACTTTTCATCTTCATAACTTATGAGTTATTAGTTTATTAAAATGAAGACTCTTCATTTTCATGTAACTTATGTGTTCTTTAATGGACTTTAAAATGAGTGACTTTTGGTAATCCATAACTTGAGGACAAATTATGGATTCCATTAAAACACATCAAGATCAAGAATTAAACTAACAAACCATTTGCAAATAATTCCTATGATCTACTAAAACTCATAAGTTTATGAACATTCATATCAACAATTTCAAGAATCATATAAAAACATATAAAACTTGAAATTTTGATAATAGCCATTGGAAATGGATTAGCATAACCATTACACCATCTAAAACAAGTTTTATAAGACCAAAACAGTTTAGGGTAATGTTTCTAGTCCATTTTCAGCAGCAAAACTTGAAAATCTGCATTCAGGGCCTCCTACTCGTCGAGTGCAAGAACCTCCTCGACGAGTAGGATGAAATAACACATGGACTCGTCGAGTCCCCCCATGGACTTGGCGAATTCACATAGTAGAATGCATAAATCTTAAGTTTTTTCAACAATTTGCATCATGTATCAAGAAAACAAGCCTAGGCTCTGATACCACTGAAGGGTTTTGAGCATTCTAACACTCCTAAGGTGTACATGCAACCCTAGAAACCTTGGATCTATGTTTTACTAAGATACATGTAAATTTGATTTTCCAAGGTTCTTAACCTAACTAGCATGGCATGGGGAACTTTGAAACATAAAAGCTAGTAGGAGAACATACCTTTCTTATTGCTTGGATTCCTTGAGAACCTTGTGAGCCTAGCACCTCAAGTGTGATGCCTCAAATGTTTCACACAACACCACAACTCTTGGAATAACTTGAGAGAAGTCCACACACACTCAAAATCGGCTAGCCCTCTTGTTCTTTCTTAGTGCACGATTTTGCTAGCCATGGAGCTTCTTATATAGTGTGCCACATGTAGGGTTACTCCATGTAAACCCTAACGTGGATGGCTTTTCATATTCCATGATCCATGGATTTAAAACCTCCTTGGACTATCCATGGAGCACCTTATGGGTTTTAGCCCAACTCAATAAACAATGTATCATTAGCCCACTATATAAGAATGAATTATTTACACAATCAACCCCATATATTTAATTAGTCTCTTTTTGATCACCAAATTAATTTCTAAATTAATTCTTGATCAATACTAATTAAATAATATTATTAATATATTAGAACTTATAATATATTAATAAACCATAAGTGTCCTTTCTCTCATTTAGTCTATCCAAGTGTTTCAATGCCATGCAACCTAAATGGACCATGCCAACCGGGTCAAGTACATTCCAGAAATAGTAATGAACTTAGACACCTAATCCAACAATGGCTTGAAAATGAAACAAGTTCTTGAGCAAAAAGGTTCTTAACATGTGATAAAATCATAAAATAAATGTTGATAACTTCTTTATGTTGTAAAATTTTTGTGGTCATGATTTTACATTCAAAATGGCGAAAATATGGGTGTTATGCCCAAACATGTTTAACCCTTGGGCACATGCATTTTAACTCTTATATTTTACATAAATATTTGAAGATAATAGATCTCAAAGTTATTACATGTGTTTTGTAAAAATCGTGACTTACTAGAGTCACAACCAAAAATAGAATATTTTGTGTTACAAAACTTTCAAACCCATTTTGGTATGCTCAGAAAAATACAAAGCTTGATATTTTGCTAAAGTTAAGTTACTAGTATAATAGTCGTAACTATGTTGTCACTATTTTTGATGGCTTAAAACTTGAGATATTATGCTATTTTCACAATATATGTTATATCTAGACATATCCACTAAGGATTATTTATAAAAAGTATTATAAATAATTTAACCAAAATGATATGCAAACACAAATTATGACATAAAAATTTGTGTGTCATAATCTGCCCATCATAAAGCTTTTAAATTATAAGAAATGAATTGTATGTCATAAAAGCTGGAAAAGCGTGTCATAAAACTTCAGTCATAAATTAACACCAGTAATGTTATTTTCATTATTCAATAATGGGAGTCAAAGTTTGCGTAAATCCGTTAAGGCTCTAGTGAGACACCGTCTTCACCGTACCTACCTAGTGTACATTCCAAGTCATGCATTATAACCAGAGTCACCTGGAGGGAGAGAGAGATAGTTGTGATCTATATAGGGATTGGCACTCCCACACCTGAGTTGTTCGCTATAGCTAGATGGGGCCAGTCTAGGGTGACAAATATCTTACCTATTCCGACGCCTGAAGAACGTCGTTCACGCATAACAGTCATATAAAGCATGGTTATAAGAACTCACTTAGAGAATTAACAATACTATCTTGATTTACGGGAAGGTTACACTTCACTGGTTTTATCAAAATATAAAACTACATATCATTTTGCAGTATACAGTCACTTACACTTCTAGTCTTAGGGTTTAAGACTACAGTTTACTTATAAGAAAATATTGTATTTTCTGGGGACAAACGCTTTACATTTACAAACAAAGGAAAAAAAAGACATGCATGCATATATTCACAGTTTTGGAACGAGACTTACAAATCATTTTCATAGAAAATATCGGATTTTTTGGAGTCATACAAACTATTACAAACAAGGATGTTAAAAATCTTTTCATACAAATATGCTTATGAACTCATCAAAGTTCAATGTTGACGGTTTTCAAAATGACTTGTATTCTCAAGGAACCAGTAAGCAGGTACCTAAGAACCGGATTCGCTGCATTTTGGAACTTTATACTTTATGTCACTTTTATGTAATTTATGAACTAATACAATATGTAAACAATGTATTTTGGTATATTTTAATGTATGTTGTTTGGTTGCTATGTTTCATTCATATACAATTGTTATGATACTATACATTGACGTCATCCGCCCCCGGACGTTTCCACCGTCCTGGTTCGGGTGTGTGACAGATTTAACTATTGGATTCATGAGTTATTTTTTCAGTTTTGATATATGCTTCTATTGTGACATTGTGTCTTCTTAAATGTTTGATTGTATCCCCAGAACCTAGTAGTAATTGGGATGCTACAGTAATAATATTTAATTTGGGAATAAAATATTATGGTTATCTAATGTTTTGGTTTTTGGAAAGTGTACTAATGCTTTTTAAATGTTGTTTTGTGTCTTAAACCCATGTACTCATGAGACAATGTTGTCACATATCACTTTTTATGACATGTTTCCATGGGGATATTTGAAGTGAATGGATTCAGTCATTAAAAGGGATATTTTAGGAAGAACTTAGACAATCATGATTAGAATGAATAGAAAACTAATATATGTTTTTTTGGAACTATGTTAGTCTTTTGCATAATTAGTTTTTGCTACAGATTTTGATCTTTTGTAACCCCCTGTTGGAACTTGATAATGTATATGTGTCGGATTTTTTGGAACTACTTTCTTTGAACATAGCATTAGTGAAACTAATGTCTATATTATGCTAATTCTCATGAAAGAAAGAATAGGATGTTACATAATATGACATAAAATATTACTCGAAGGAAACATATCTGAGACTAAATAGGATATTATCAAGAAATAATATTTAGTCTTATAAAGATAGTATCCAAGATTGATATGCCATAAAATGATGACCAAAAGGAAACATATTAAACATTTATTGAAATAATATAAGGAAGAGATGCTTAGTCCCTAAAAGATAGCATCAAGGACTGATATGAAAAAATTATGGACCCAAAGAAAACATATTGGAGGCTGAAGGATATAGTATAAAAGACTGATTTTCAATCTTTGATGTTGAAAAGTGTCATGGACTTAGTTTTAGTCCTGTATACATAAAAATGGATTTTCTACGACTAGTTCTATTGAACTCGCTATTGACTAGCGAAATAAGTCAACCATTGGTCTCTATCATATATTTATTATTATTCAGTAGAGTATGATTTTTCCAGTACATGATATCTTTTTTCGGTTGTCACTATAAGTTATATGTTCACCATTTGGGGTACAACCATTAGTTAGATGTCCAAATTACATAAGTGTGTTGCTTTATCAATGGAAAAATATAAGTATATGGATATTGCAAAAGCTAGCAAGGAGCTTTTTTCGTTTAAAAACTTCCTATCAAAGTTGGGCATGAAACAAGAAAACTAGCCAAGTATTGTGATAACCAAATTGTAGGTTACTTCTGTCACAACTAGCATTTTTGGCTAGGAAATTATGTCTTCATGTAAATCAACTCTTGTATAACTTATAATCTAAGTTGATGTCATGTACTATGCTCATTCAAAATCAACCATTCGAATCAAAACTCATGAGTGAAGTTCAAAATCTAATTCAATACATCTCATATACTCAATTATGGGTTTGAAACGCTAATATCCCAGTTCAAACCAAGAATGGAGCAGGATCCTCTTAATGGGCCTAATGGACCAGTAAACTCTCAATTTGATTATTTTGGGTCAAGGAATCCTATTTGGGCCTTAAATAGACCCACATTCATTAAACAATAGCATTTTGGGCCATAAGACATCTCATGGGCCTTATTGGGCCTAAAATGTCTCACCTTGTGGTCATGGGCCGTAAATGGTTTCTTGAACCATATTGGGCCGTAAACTCCCTTTTCCTTACCATTATTGGGTCGTAAACCCTCATATGGGCCCGATGGGCCGAAAACTTTCATGATGAGCCACATAATTTCAAATATGATCAAGAAAGGCCCAAACTCTTCTTTGTTTTCTCCTTCCCCCTCATTCTCGCTATAATAATAAAAAAACAATAGGATAATTAGGGAGTGCCACCTCACTAATGTTTAGAGGTTAACCAAGCAACAAATCCCATGTATCTATGCCAATCCCATGTACCTATGCACATCTTTTCTCTTCTCTCTCTTCTCTCTTCCTTCTACCTTCTTATTCTCGGCCAAGCCTCTCTTCACTCACTACTCTCCATTCAAACTTCCAACACTACAAAACTCATCTCCAAGCCATCTAAAGTTCTCTCATCTACATCACCCCAAATTCGTGTGTGTTAGAGTGTAAATCCAAGGATACTTCAACAAAATCTACACATTTGGTAAGCTACTCTCTAAGTGTTATGATTAACTTCATTTTATGACAATCTTTACTCCTTAACACATCATTTCGTGATCCATGCTCTTAGATCTATCTTAAGTTCGGAAACTCCACTCAAGAAGCTTGCTAGGGCCGAGATCCTTCTCATTCTTCATCAAAAACCGAAATCTTCAAACCAAAGTGAGTTCATACCCCCAATTTTCGGTTTTTACTATGTTTTGGGGGAGAATACAAGTTGTTTTGTGTAGATCTATGTGTATATGTATGATTTTGTGTGTTTTTCATGATATAAGTGTGATTATGTGTTATAAACTTCATAAACTTGAAACTATACTAACTTATGGTGATATTTATAGAACATAACACCTATTACAACATATTATGTAAAGAAAAGGTTTAAAACGCTTGAAAGTTGTTTAAAACTAAGAAAACTTGCATGAGAGGGCCAAAAATGACAACATACTCAAAAGTGAGGTTATTTATATAACTCACGACTTTAAGGGACCAAAAAGGAGTTATTTTTTATAAATATGAGTCTTTATGGTATTTGCGATTTTCAAGGGGCTAAAAGTGTAAATTATCACAAATGGGCCTCATTTGGGCTTTCACGGCTTTTGGGCCAAAATTGTAAATTTTTGGAGTATTGTGGGCCTAAGTGTCATTTTAAACAAAGTTGAGCCAAAAATGTAAATTTTCGATAAAGAGGGCTGAAAATGTAAATTTATTAAATCTTGGGCCAAACAGTTAAAGTTATTCATAAATGGGCCGAGAATGTAAATTTCATATAATTTAGGCCAAAAATGATATTTTTGACAAAAGTTGGTTAAAAATGTTATTTTTACTTAAAATTAGCCTTAAATGTAAATTTTTGGTCTTAAAGGACCTAAAGTGTCATTTTTACCAAAAAGGTGCCTTAATTGTAAATTTTCGGTTTAAGGACCAAAAATGTCTTTTTACAAAAAGTGCGCCTTTTATGTCATTTTGGTAAACAACTAAACTTAACAATCAACGTAACAACGAATGGATCAATTACATTACTTTCATGCTTATTGGGCCTGGAATATAATTTACATGTTTAGTGGCCCTTAGTTGTCATTCTACATGTTTAATTGGGCCTGAAATACACCTTACATGTTTATTGGGCCTTCGTGGTCCATCTACATGCTTGTTAACTTCACACATTCAAAAACGTACATGTTGGGCTTTGAGAACTAAATACTTACACGAAAACAATATACTCTGTGCAACTTCATATTCGCGTAAATTTGGTTAAGGATCTTGTGAGACATTTCGTTTGGCACCTATTGAGTGTACAACTGTAGCCTGTAGTTATAAACAGAGTCTCCTGGAGGGAGAGCGAGAGTTTGTGTATAGATCTATACGGGGGTGACACCCCACACCTGAGTTGTTCGCTACAGTTAGACTAGGCCAGTCTAGGGTGACAAACCTTACCGTAAACCCGTCGGCGTCCCAAAAACGAAATGACAGGCGGAATTGTCATTATCAAGTATGGTTATAACAACTCACTTAGAGGAATTAACACCATTATAAAATTTACGGAATACAACATCTGTTGATAACACGGGAACACACGCATTAGTATTTGGTTTAGGGTATTGAAATCACAACGTCTTTTATAAACAAACAACATCGGGTTGTCTGGAATCATTCACTTCATACACTCACAAACATTAACACACATGCATTAATACAAGATCTGACACAAACATTTCAAACCCTTTTTCAGAAAATATCGGATTTTCTGGTGTTTACAAAGTAATACAAAACATTTTACTCAAACATGCTTATGAACTCACCAACATTATATATGTTGACCTTTTTAAATTAACTTGTATTCTCAGGAAATCATTGAGCAGGTTGGTCAGCAAGAATACTTGGATATTTTGTTGTGTTTGGTTATCACCATATTTTGAATATTTTGGCATGCAATATTAAAATACAATACTTGATGTAAACAATGATAGTTGTAATATTACATGTGTGATGATGATGATGTTTCGTTTCGTTTATATACATTATGATGATACTAGAAAAATGAAGTCACCCAAGCCCCCGGACATTTTCGCCGTCTGGTTCGGGGGGTGACAGATTGGTATCAGAGCATTGTTTATAGTGAACTGACATATCTAATCATACAAGATATGCAACTATAAATACAATGAGACTAAACTACTCTGAACAATATAATTTAAAATGCATACCTAGGTGAGCATTAATACAATAACACTAAAGGTCTCTGGAGAACAGGGTAATCAAACCCGGACAGTTATGTAGTCGTATTGGGGATAAATAGAGTCTGATCAGCTATATTTATTCAAAATACGACCAACATGTGTTTGGGAGTGATCATGGTGGGCAATGAATTTAGAAACCAACCTTGTATCCAAAAAGCCTTTCGGAACTCAAACATAAACAATTAAAACTACTATAGGAGTATTTGGAATGCTATCTACATACACCCTCCTTGCACATTTCTCACCCCTCCGTTTCTCGTGCAGTCATCATGGAAGAGTTTCAGCAAGGTGTCCTTTACTATCAGGCCCTAGTGGCCAACGGACTGATCGAAGGAGAACCTGGAATAGTGCATGGGGCAGATCCAGACATGGGACCTGAGGAGTATGTGGAGACCGACTACGAGTACGAGAAATCTGACGAGGAGATGTAAGAAGCGGGGGACATTGAGGAAGTCCCCAACGAGCCTCACACTTCAGAGAGGCTACAGGATCGCCTGCAGCACCAGAGGACTCCACCGAACGGACACGCTCCTTAGAAGAGGAGGTTGCCACCCTCAGACAACAACTTTTAGCAGCAGAAGCTCGAGCAGTGCGAGCTGAGCATGAGAGGGGCGAGGTTATTAGGGAAATGATCGAGATGGCTGACCTCGTGGCGCGACATTTTGGCATTTGATTACACCACCAGACCCTTCTCTCAGCGACTAGGCTCCATGCATCCACTACCATTACTGTTATGATTTCCTTTCATGTACTACTCTATGTACTACAGACTACATGATTAAGTGATTACACTACTCATGGAGTCGTTACGCTGTCGGATTTTATTTCCTTTCATGTATTGTATGCCTTATAAAGGCAAATTTTGATGTATAAAAAAGAATATTACTAATGAAAGCAGTTATATATTTTATCATGATGTTGTTATCTGCTATGTGTTCTATTACTTTTATTTCATGTTGATTGTATGCACTCATTTACACACACATCTGAATCACCGAAACTACTCTATACACAAGGAATCTCGAAAACCAAAATGCACTAAATACTCACCATCTTTCCATGTCGTGATAGAAGATGCCTCAAAGACCGAATCGCGGAAACAACATGACACCAACACCACTAGAGGCAAACTCGGCTGCGTTCCAAGCAGCAGTGTCAGATGCGGTCACCACAGCACTGGCACAGATTCACAACAGAAATAATGGTGGAGGTAATGGGCAAGGAGCTGGAAGTTCAAACAAGGGGATGAACCAAGGACCTACAAAGGCATGTACCTACAAGGATTTCACGAATGCCAAACCTCGGACCTTCAACGGAACAGGAGGCGTGATAACCCTAAAGAGGTGGATAGAAAAAGTTCAATCAATATTCGAGATCTGCAGATGCCCTGAAGAGTGCAAGGTGAAGTTTTCAGCTTGCACATTTGTCGATCAAGCGCTTTCCTGGTGGAATGGTCACGTGGAGGCCGTGACACTCCCAGTGGCAAATGCTATGCCATGGGAGGAGCTTAAAGAAATGCTAATGGCGGAGTACTTGTTGGGTTTTGAGCATTCTAACACTCCTAAGGTGTACATGCAACCCTAAATACCTTGGATCTATGTTTTCTCTATTATACATGCAAACTTGAACTTTCCAAGGTATTACCCTAACTAGCATACAAAACTTTGATACTTGGGTAATAAATCAAGTAAGAAGACATACCTTTTGTTGTAGTTGGAAGCCTTGGACCATTAAGAACTTAGTGCCCCAGGTGTTTCATCTCAAATGGAATGACACAACACCACCAACAATTGGAGTAACTTAAGTGCCAATTTCATGAGCCTTGGGGTTTCTTATATAGTGTGCACATTAGGGTTACACCATGTAACTCATGACTTTCCACATTCCTCATGATCCATGGGTTTTAACCTCCATGGAGTATCAATGGGTCACCATATGGGTTTAGCCCAACATGAAGAACTATGGATCATAAGCCCACTTTATAAGAATGAATGATTTACCAAATTAATCCCCATTTATTTAATTAGTCTCTTTTCATCACAAAATTAATTCCAAACTAATTCTTGATCAATACTAATTAAATAATATGATTTCATAATAATATACTAGAACTTATAATATATTAATAAATCATAAATATCCTCTTCTCACAAAAGTCTATCCAAATTGTTCCGATGCCATGCAACCCAAATGGACCATGCTACTCTCGGGTCAAGTACATACCAATAATAGTTATGGCCTTAGACACCTAATCCAACAGTCTCCCACTTGGATAAGTCTAATAACTATTATTGCAAGCATGACTCCAACCCGAGTAGCAATCGTAGCTCTTAAAAGCCGTTGTCGAACTTTGATCTAGTCAATGACGCGTCCATTAGATAAGGGATCATATATTCCTCCATTCTAGATATCATATGTACTGAGACATGGATTATAATCATTCTCTCTGTCCATCTGTTGTTTCCCGATTTCTGATTTATGACGACTGACTAATTGAAGAAATCAAATCAGTCCAGGCCTGATGTCATCACTAAATCATCGTGGGGGCCACAGATATCGCTTTGATCCATATGGGATAAATGGAAAGGATAAACTTCGACCCAAATGCTCTCTTGTACTTACTCATTGAATCATAAACAACGATATGTTTTATAAAATCCAAGTTACTGGTGCGATTACATATGTCAATGTGCAACCGAATCGCAACTACAACTCACATGTCTCCGTTTCAAGAATATAAAATATTATCGTCTCATGATCACTCGTGATAAAATCCATGAAGTGATTCAAATGAGCGTGGGTTGAATCCAATACTCAAATCTCATTCCAGGAGCACTCATGAACACTGTAGCCACCTTGTCCTAGACAAACTACAGACCTATTCATGACACTCTTGCCTCAATACCTACTTCCAAAGTATGATCGACTATGGATGGTTTGAATGACCTAGTTATTCGGGAAGTCAAAACATGCAAAGCGAAACACAAGAATAATACTAATCCTATACAGCCCAAAAACTTTTGAGTCATATTGATTACTCATTATTCATTGTATGATGTTTCGAACAATAAACTTAATACTTGAATTAAAACAATAGTTATGCAATGCTCCAAGCATGCACACTATGTTTGTCTAAACAATAGTTATGCCATGCACCAAGCATGCACACTATGTTTTGTCTATGGTCCTTACTTTGTGAAATAGATAAAATGAACAATGATGCGCATTTCAAAATTCCAAATCCTTAAAACAAGTGTAAGAATTCCAAATTATTGTCAGTGCTATAAAGTGTTAGATTCTAAACAATCATGCAAAGATTCTTTTGTAATGTCTAGGTGCCAAAAGTCATAGAGACATGACCAATGATATTACAAAATATTCCTTTGGAGATTGTTACAAGACAATTCCATGGAAATGAAGTCTCAAATTCAAAGTACATTCCTTTGAACATCCTTCCTGCATAATAGTTTCTAACTTTCTCATCTATTCTTCAACTCCCAATATGGAAACATTCCTTATTTGCCATACGGCAACTCATTATGAATAGACTGCTGTCTTTTCATAATAATGTCAATATGGTTCATCCTTTACTATACATCTAACTGTCCTTAAGCGACCAATCTTTGGCGAACCTTAGATTGTCCTTAACAGTTGTTTAAAATTTCAGTCATATCCGATCACTACAAGAAAAAGACCCTTTTACAACGCGCAAACTACAACACTCATTGATTTATGTTACACAAAAGAGAGTGACATTAAAAATGTGTCATATCTTCAAAAAATTTAAGGATTTAGGTCACGCATTATTGCGTGCCCTTAAATTAGTGTCTCATGTGAGAAAATTAAAAACACGAAGGGCACTTTATCTAAAATGTGCGTCCTCTGTGTAACAACCCAAAAATCAAGGGTAAAAATTTCATTGTTAATATGCCTAAAACATATACATTATTTTATTCCAACATTCCAAACCATGGCTAATTAAAACATTATCAGAGTTCATCCCAAAATCATTCATTGCGGAAATCATAGGTCTGTGCACTGTGATTAATCCAAGCCCTTCTTTTCCAAATCGATGATACCTGAAACCAAAACTGTAAACTATAAGCACGAAGCTTAGTGAGTCCCCCAGAGCATACCCCACACACCATCCACATAACACATATCGTAATAGCTGTAAAAGTTATCTCTACCACCTAATCCATGCATATGAACATATAAAGAAGCCATGGAAACCCTCCAGGGTCTTACACCTAGTGCCACGGGAACCCCCACGTGGTTTTCCTGCCTTGGGAACCCCCACAAGGACTTCCTGCCAAACAACACATAATACAAACTATACATACAAACATATAAGGATTCCCTGGAAACCCTCCAAGGTCTTACACCGGGTGCCACGGGAACCCCCACATGGTCTTAGCCCACTACCATGGGAACCCCCACATGGTCTTGTTGGATTAGTGTCTAAGTCCATAACTATTTTGGTATGTACTTGACCCGATGGTGCATTGTCCTTTTGGGTTGCCTTCACCAAGGCAACTTAATAGGATGAATTATGGAGAAAGAGGATTAATTATGATTTATTAATATATTATGAGAATAATATATTAAAGGAGAAAACATATTGTTTAATTAATATTTGTCAATAATTAATTAAGAATTAATTTTGTGGCTAAAAGTGATTAATTAAACTTAGGGACTAGAACTATCAATTGTGTGATAGTTGAATATTGGGCTATTGGACTCCATATTAGAGGAGTGGACGAATTCTATGGGAAACCCCATTAGAAATCGTCCAAGTCTTCTAAGGAGGGAGTCCATGGGCTGCTTAGGGCCTATGCAGTCAAATTAGGGTTTCCTTGTTAGATAACCCTAATAGCCTCACTATTTAAGGACCCCTAGGTCACCAAAAACGGGGCTAAGAGTTTCCTTAGGGTTTCTAGAAGTTTTTGAGTGCCTCTTCTCTTCTCCTTCTTCATCCTCTTGCTCTTGGTGTTTGTGAGCCATTAGAGGTGTGACATTTGTGACACTAAGCTTTCTAAAGCCAATTACAAGAAGGAATAGATTGTTATTACTACATAACAATCAAAGGTAATTTCTAAACCCTTAATTCAGTTCATAGAATGATAGATCTAGGGTTTATAACTTTGGATAATTCAATTGCATGTTCATTAGACAAACTAGATCCAAAGCTTTAGGGTTTGCATGTACACCATAGGAATGATGTAGTGCTCAAAACCCATCAGTAATATCAGAGCCTAGGGCTAGTTGTTAATGAATTTGATGCATATTTGATCGTTTATTGCCTGAAAATCGAATTTTTTGCTCTCTTCCTGACTGACTCGGCGAGTCAGTGGCTGAACTCGGCGAGTCAGGTCGACTCAGCGAGTCCAGTCCCTGACTCGGCGAGTCTCGGGGTCAGACAGAGGGAATATCAGGATTTTATGCTCTTTTTGCTATGGGATAATTACCAAAACGATTTTTATTGATGAGATTCTGATTTTTATGATATTAGGTGATTATCCTTGCCAAAATAGTAGATAATTGCAAATAAATCAAATATTTGTTGCCTTATAAGATAATGTTTAATTATTTAAGTTATTTGGTGAATTATCTTGCAAGTAATTGGACTATGTCAAAATTAGATAACCATAATTAATTGTTAGTTGCCTTATTTGAATTGTTGATCTAAAATATTCTTGATAATGATTTGAAAAGTTTCAAAAACTTTCCCTCAAGTTTTGGAATTTAAATTTTTGATTAAAAAGTTTAATTTTGAAATATTTAAATTCTAAACCCTGATGTTTTGAAATGTTTCAAGACTTGCCCTCAAGTTTTGGAATTTAAAATTGTTTGATTAAGAGTTTAATTTTTGAAATTTTAAATTCTAAAACCCTAATTTTGAAAAAAGTTCAAATTGCACCGTTATGGTTTTATTAAATTAATTAAGTGTATATTTAAAAGAGAGTTAATAAATCCATAGTGATATGGTTTACATTTAATTAAATTAAAAGTGTAATTTATTAAATTAGACCACCTAGTATTAAAAGTGTAAAATACACCCTTATACTATATATAACCTTAAAGGTCTAATATTATATATGTATAACTTAAACTGCTACTCTTACCGTTAGTAGGCCTCATTCACAAAGCTGATCTATAAGGGGGGTATAAGGTTATGGCCTATAAAATGGCCGTTTAATGGGTGTCCACTCTCACCCACCGATTCCTTGATTGGTGGAGGGTCGTTAGCCGAACGGGTAGGATAAGGCAAACCCTTTTCCATTAAAAGTATAATGAAGTATAAAGTAACTAAATGTTTTACAAAATTCCCAATCCTAGTTACTTTAGGTAAAAGTGAATTGATGCAATTCCATGAAATTACACATTGTACCCTTGCGAATACGTAAGTGGAGCGTGTGTGGTTAACTGACACACTAAATGGTTCTAAGCAAAGGTAGCGAAGGGTGACTCAATGTTTGACATAGTTCGGTGGAGCGTGTGTGGTTAACCGGCACATCGAATAGGCGATTGTAACATTGGGGGCACCATGTATATTTGCATGGTTATTCACACCCTATTTTGTGATCCTCGGCATCCCAGTCACAAATCGAGGGGCATATCGAGATTTAAACATGCCATTGAAGAGTTCAATGAATCTCAAAGGATCTAGGAGTTTTTCAATACATTTAAAACCTAATCTTTTTTTCGTTTTTCATGGTGGAAAATTAGTAAATCGTCATTTGCCTACCTTTAAATGTTTTGCAATTTGGATTACAGCATCCCTCTTCCAAATTGTAGAACATTGTGTTGGATCCTAGCCTTAATATCTCATTTGGGTGTTTAATTAAGGACTCAATCAACTAACTTTATTTTTCTCCCGTTTTGTATATGTCTGAATCTAACTGTGGTCTTCCCGAATCCCATGGAAAAGGTTTTCCTGCTCAAAGTGAAAGTCTGTTACACAATGAAGGTGAAAGATCGATCCCTACATTGTGGACTAGCTTGGTTTCACTTCCTCCACCTCCTCCTGTTGTTCTCCCAAACCCACAAGATCGAAGAATTGAAAAGTTCAAAATCACTCAAGCCCTATTGGCGATGAAACATGAAGATGGAAAATCCGTGTGTGCTCGCGTCCTAGGGATGAAATCACACATCGATAGGTTGACAATGTTGGGTGCATCTTTTCCAAAGAAGTTAGCTGTAGACTGGGTTCTTCTGTCACTCCCTAAATCATATGATAAGTTCATAAGAGAGTATTATATGATGGATCTTGACGCGACCCTCATTGACCTAACTTACATGCTTATTGCTGCTGAATCAGAAATGATTTGGCAGAGTAATGGAGCATATTTGTCTGATAATTCAGCCAACCATGCTTCTGTGGTCGCTCCAGAAGAAGCCACCTGTTTCTGCTGCCAAGAGAAGGGGCGTTGGATACGAAGCTGCCCAGAGGACCTGAAGAATCTAAGAGATGGGAGAGTCAAGAAATATGGCTCTACTTCAGGTAATATCCACTATCTAACTCCATTAAGTTCCTATTCATTGATTCTTAATACATAATGTGATAAGATTACATTTAAATGTTTTGCAGGATTAGAGAAAAGAGAGGAAGCTTGATGGAAGAGCAAGATGAGTCTGATCACGAAGAAATGGATTACGATCGCATGGATTCGAAGATCAGATTTTGAGCTTAAAAAGTTATGATAGATTTGTTAGGAATATTTGATTACATAGTTTTTCAGTTGAGTTTGTATTGTAAGGACATGTTTTCCGCTACTTTTATGAATAAAATAAATATTTGATTTGTCTTATTTATATATATCCTTGCAATGAAATCGTTGTAAAAAATTGATGTTTGTGTATTTCTATAAATGGATGTGATTCTTAGTTGTGTTATTTATGGATGTGTCTAAGTAAGGAAAGATTCCCATCGCCCAAGTTTCAGTTGGACAGAAGCTTGGAATCTTATGATTTGAATCATGTGATGTATGGAAATCTTGGCACTTAGGAAATTAAGACTAATTCCTTTATCACACAAGTATGTGAGTCAAGTGAAAGGACTAAAGGACTAGAACACAATGTTGTGCACTAGTCAAGTCCACCACAAATAACAATGAGACTATTCGTCATAATTTACCAAAAGTCTGGTAATTGTGGTTATACTTACAATATTAACTGTAATTCTGAATCATTGAAAAGTTTCAATGAATGGCAGAACGAATAACAAGAATCAATGAAGGCAGAAAGATAAAAGTTTCTTCAATCTAAGAAGAAGGGAGAGTACTTTTGTATCGGATTTTATGATCGTCTTGATGATTAAGAACCATATCACAATTGATCCTCTAAGGACATTTTTAGTGCACTAGTAGGAATCAGAAATTGTTGAAATGGTTAAATCAAAAGGATGAGTCATACTTCGTTCAAAAATCAAGTCTTAGAATCGTACTCCAAGATTGTGAATTGAGTGACACACACTCATCAAATGTGAAGTAGAAAATTGTTTTTCTTACTCTTGCACGTTTGAAATTGGTAAGTTGTGATGTCTTGGAGAAGAGAAAGACCAACTAAGACCAAATGTATGTAATGTTTTGTCTTGACATAGACACACACTAACTCTTGGATATTTGTTTATCAAGAAATGTTTCTTGATAAAAGAATCTAATATGTCAAGAAGTTAGTGGGAGTCTGAAGATCTTGAAAAGATTCAAGAACTAATCAAGAGTAAACCTATTAAACACTAGCACATGACTTGAGGGTTGTAACCCATCGTGTTGACAAAATTCTATTTATGTGCCAATCCTGTTGAGTGATTATGCATATGAGCTCTACGAGTTCTCAATAGACTGCATAAGGCAAGCACCTTATTCGATGAAAGTACATTGACTGGCATAGGTGAGCTGCTAGATAACTTGGAAGCAATGGCGGGATCCTTGATGGCAAGAAATTAAGAATGAACAAGTTCTGTCCATAAGAGTTTGAATTTGTCACAAACATTATCTTTCGTTTATGGTTATGGCAAATTCACATGGATATGAACACATACACCATAAAATCTAAGTTTCATAAGGTTTCTCTCCTTCATGAAAATGATTGTGAGGAAACGCTTTCACTATGAGAGATTTAAGGAGATAGCGATTATGTAAATTGCATTCTCAAATTCGATTATGATTACGGCATCCCTTTTCATAGTTCGAATTGTGATATTTGACAATTAGTCTGAACATTTGGGACTTAGTAAAATAAGTTCTGAATTAGTTTATACACACATGTGAGCTGTCTTAGGAAAGGTGTGTGATTTTGAGAAGCTTAGATAAAGGCTTATCGAAGCATATCGCATTAGAAAGAATGAACTTTGGAAGTCAATAAGTATTGTTTTCTAGAAGTTTAGTTGGTTTCTGAATACGTGTCAAAGCTAGTGGGAGCATAAATGTTATACTGGAATTGATATAATCATCATGTTAGTGGGAGCATGATTATTATTTAAATATTGCAAGTTGGCAATATTAATTATAGAAAAACAAAAGTTTCACTATGCAAAGTTGCAGGGGTACAAAAGTTGTTTTTGTTATAATTAAGGGAGAGAGAATGTTATACTTCGTTTCCAATCTAAAAGGTTAGATCGAGAAATTTTAATTGGATTTAGTCAAGGGTATATTTATTATTTGCATTCTCAATGTTCGATTATGATTACGGCATCCCTCTTCATAGTTCGAATTTTGAGAACACGACAATCAGAAATATTATGACAATATTATAGTAATAAACTGGTAAAGTATCACTTTTTCACTATGAATTGTATCCCATATGCTTCGGGTATAGGATCGATTGCATATGCTGTAATATTCGACCGTTCTAAAATTTTCCAAATGCCTAAGGCATTTAGAGGGAAAAAGGATATAGAACCGATTTTGACTAAAATAATTAAACAACTGCCAAGGACAATCTAAGGTTCGCCAAGGATTGATCGCTTGTGGACAGTTAAAAGTATAGTCATGGATGGACCATATTAACATTATCATGAATAGATAAGATTCTATTTAGAATAAGTTTTCATATGGAAAATATGGAAATGTTTCCATATTGGGAGTTGGATATCAAGAATAAATGTCTAGTTTAGAAACTTTTTTGCAAGAGGATGTTCAAAGGAATATGGAATTGTCTTGTAACAATCTCCAATAGAGTATTTTGTAATTTCATTGGACGAGTCTTGGTGACTTTTGTGCCATGACATTACGAAAAGGACTGTTGCATAAAATGTTAGAATCTAACATATTCTAGTAGTGGCGAGAATTTTGTATTCTTACATTAATGGATTAGGAATTGTGAAATGAGTGTGATTGAAAATGTTATTCAATTATACTATTTCACAAAGTAAGGACCATAGATAAACATAGTGTGCATGCTAAGAGCATGGGACAATTGTAGTTATAATTCAAGTTAGAAGTTATTTAACCGAAACTACAAATGATGACTAATCAATATGGTGATTAAATAAAATGTTTTTATTTATACTCAAAGTTTTGAGGCCATATAGGATTAGTATTATTCTTGTGTTTCACTTTGCATGTTTTGACTTCCCAAATAATAAGATTATTCAAACCCTCCACAGTCGCTCATTCTTTGGAAGTAGGAATGAAAGAAGATTGTCATGAATCTGACAGTAGATTGTCTAAAGTGTTTTAGACATAGCAAAAGTTTGTTGCAGGGTTCATGAGTGCTGCTATAAGATTAGAGTATTGGAATAAACCCACGCACACTTGGATCGCTTCATGGATTTTATCACGAGTGATTGGTTAGACGATAATATCTTATATTCTTGAAACCGAGATGTGTAAGTTGTATCTTGCGAGTCGGTTACACATTGATAATATGTAAACGCACCAGTAACTTGGTGTTATAAAACGTGTTGTTGTGTGTGATTCGGTGAGTGAGTGCAAGCGAGCATTGAGTCGAAGTTTATCCGTTCCTTTTACCCAAAGTGGGATAAAAGCGATATCAGTGGGCCCCTCGATGATTTAGTGATGACACCCTAAGCGCTTGGCCAAGCCGGGACTAAGTAGATGTGTTCAATTGTAGTCTGTTGTCAGTCGTCATAAATCGGAAGTCGGGAAACAATATATAGACAGAGAGAATGATTTAAATCCATGTCTCAGTCTATACGATATCAAGAATGGAGGAATATATGATCCCTTATGTAAACGACGCGTATCTGATAAGATCAGAGTTGACAGCGGCTTTTGAAAGATACGATTACTGATCAGGTTTGAAGTTATACGCAGAATAATTATTAGACTTATCCAAGTGGGAGACTGTTGGATTAGTGTCTAAGTCCATAACTATTTTGGTATGTACTTGACCTGATGGTTCATGGTCCTTTTGGGTTGCCTTCACCAAAGCAACTTGATAGGATGAATTATGCAGAGAGGGGATTAATTATGATTTATTAATATATTATGAGAATAATATATTAAAGGAGAATTCATATTGTTTAATTAAAATTAGTCAATAATTAATTAAGAATTAATTTTGTGGCTAAAAGAGATTAATTAAACTTAGGGGACTAGAACTATCAATTGTGTGATAGTTGAATATTGGGCTGATGGACTCCATATTAGAGGAGTGGACGAATTCTATGGGAAAACCCATTAGAAATCGTCCAAGGCTTCTAAGGAGGGAGTCAATGGGCTGCTTAGGGCCTATGCAGTCAAATTAGGGTTCCTTGTTAGATAACCCTAATAGCCTCACTATTTAAGGACCCCTAGGTCACCAAAAACGGGGCTAAGAGTTTCCTTAGGGTTTCTAGAAGTTTTTGAGTGCCTCTTCTCTTCTCCTTCTTCATCCTCTTGCTCTTGGTGTTTGTGAGCCATTAGAGGTGTGACATTTGTGACACTAAGCTTTCTAAAGCCAATTACAAGAAGGAATAGATTGTTATTACTACATAACAATCAAAGGTAATTTCTAAACCCTTAATTCAGTTCATAGAATGATAGATCTAGGGTTTATAGCTTTGGATAATTCAATTGCATGTTCATTAGACAAACTAGATCCAAAGCTTTAGGGTTTGCATGTACACCATAGGAATGATGTAGTGCTCAAAACCCATCAGGTCTTAGCCTGGAAAGCTATGGGAACCCCCACATGGTCTTATGTCCAACTGCCTCGGGAACCCCTCCCCCCCCCCCCCCCCCGGGTTCTTCCATGCAAGTATCACAAAGACAACTAGCATACCAAATACCACACAATCAACAAGCATACAACATATATAATTGTTTGCGATGGGAACCCCCGCAATGTCTTAACATAATACATAATGTATCAATAGCACATTCGCAACAATCATCACAACTAGATAAACGGGCCGGCCTTGGTGCCTTATACCCATTGGTATGGTGAGAAGACTCACCTCGCACTGTCGAAATCCCGCAGTCGAAACACCAGCTGCTGGACTAACAGGGTAAGACCCAGTAAGTCCCAACGTACTACTCCAACTTAATTTCCTGCAATCATCATGTGCTTAACCTGTCACGACCTTGAAATACCACAACCGCCCTCCGGATCAACCCTGGTCATCCCTGTTCTGAGTCAAGGTCCATAATCAAGGTCAACAGTCCATGTTGACCTCAACTCGTCAAGTCTAACCAGCCACTCGTCGAGTTCCTTGCTTATCTCGTCCACTCGCCGAGTCATTTGAGTGACTCGCCGAGTTACTTGATATTCACGGCCGTACACTCCCAACCGAAAACCCATTACCGTGAAACCTTGGTCGTGAACCCTTAACCATGAACACTTAACCATGAATGAGAAAACCCTCTCGACTCGCCGAGTCACGTGCACGACTAGTCGAGTTACCTTAGTCCATCATGTTTACGGCCGTTTCTAGTGGGACTCAAGGTCCCAAACTTCAGATCTATCCTCTAGTAGTGTAGATAACACGTAAAGTTGCAAACTTTACGTGCATGTAAGGCCTCACATGGCCATAATCACCAAAACTAACCCTGAAATAAGATTTCCATGCTTGAAAAGGGAATAAGATTAATAAAAGGCGTAACTTTATGATATTTGGGACCTAAGAAGGTCCAAATCTGGAACCATATCCTTGTGATAGGTCCAGATCTAAGCTTGCTTACATTTCCCTCAAGAATGGCCATAATCTTCCTCAAGAACTTTAAGGATCTAAGGCTGAAAGTAGCATATTAGTACCTCAATCTGCTGCCCAACACGAAATAGATGCTCAATCTAGTGCTTCTCCCTCGTTACTTCCTCTTAAGCCTTGGAAATCTCCCCAAAATCCCAAGGATACGCTCCCAAATGCTCCCACTTCACACTCTAGCAAGTTTGTGGCCGAAAGATGTCTTTTATGGTGTTAAGGGAGGCCACAAGAGTTTATAATGATATTTATATAGGGGCAAACCCCAAAATTAGGGTTTTCTCCCTACATCACTGACACGCCAAGTCAGTCCTCCCGACTCACCGAGTCGGTCCCGATCCGTGACCGCGATTAAATGCCTCCACTCGACGAGTTGGACTCCCAACTTGCCGAGTCCATGCACCACAACTCGCCGATTCCATGCACCACACCCCTGCATTCCATGATCGTCCACTACAGCGAAAGGACCAAACCACTCCCAACTCTCTCCAATGCTTATCGAAACGGTGATATCAACTGACTGGATTCACCCACCATGACCGAATACAATTCCCTTTGAAAAATCGGTCTCCTGTCCGGTTGCTGAACCAACTGGAAACCTCACATTCGCCCCATGTGACCTCTTAAAGAGACCTCGTCTAATAGCAACTGTCCCGGCCATACCATCACTCCTGGTTCTGCCCACCCTTCTAGCACCTCAAATCATCGTAACCCAACAACCTGACGCCACTGAGTCCAATACAATAGGGCACGCTACCCGAATACGGTAGTCTTTCGTCATTCCCATTCTCCTTCGTCCTGCTGTTTTCTGACTCCGACATGTCGTGGCCCTATTACTGATGAAACCAGTCTGAGGCACATCATGATGGCTTATGCTACCATCGAACCAAACCCATTCATTACCTTGGTATCCTACAGTTGATGCCCTTGGCATCCTTATCCTCCCAAATCTCATCCCACTGAAACAAATCCTGCACGAAAGCATGCGCGAACCCCGATTCGGAATCCTTTCTGAAAACGAGTTGATACCCTGCTACTACCTCGAGATCCATAATGCACCATAACTTCTGACATGCCTTACCTGCCAGTAAATAGATACCCTTAGACGATCCCCGAGACTGCCAGTCTCGCACCCGGTCCAACCACCAGGTTCCCAAGAGATCAAATATCAGGACTTACCCATCTGTAGTCCTACTGTGTCACGTACCACATATCCACAAGATCCTGCAACTCGGGATCCAAACCCTTGACTAAACAGTCTCTACCAGTTCCATTTTGAATTCCCATAACCATCCGGGCTCGCCCACGGATAACCGGTCGAATAAACACCTCCGATCCTGATTCCACAAAGTTGTGTCTTTCCCACAATTTTGCGAACTGGTCTATCCTAGCCTTAATCACCTGAAAGAATTCGTGAATGCTACGGCTACCCTGTAGTCTTACAACACTTCCCACGTTATCCAGCTGCTAGTGAATGCTACGGCTCCCCCGTAGTCTTACAACACTTCCACGGTGAATGCTACGGCACCCCCATAGTCTTACAACACTTTCACAGTGAATGCTACGGCACCCCCATAGTCTTACAATACTTTCACAGTGAATGATATGGCTCCCCCATAGTCTTACAACACTTTCACCCTACATGATCGCTGCCCATGACCCCATCGCTCATCTATCAATCCGAACATGTCACAACATTGAGCATCCACACAGTCTGTCTCCTCAACCGAGCTCAAATACTGACTGGGACCCAACCTGGTTCCCTCCCCTGAAACCTAATACTTGATGTCAAGAGGAGACGATCCAATTGTTGGGGAGTTTCCCGAACCCCCATCCCACAATATCCTATATTCAATTGGCCCCTAAGGCCACCTTTCCTTCCCTAACAGGGATGTGAAACGTATCCTCGTTTCACACTCACTTCCACTTGGGTATCTGAATGGTTCTCCCCCACTTAGATTCAACTAAGTCTGCTCAGTATATGAGAATTGAAGGATTCCCAAACCCTCTCTTGTTCCAATGATCAATCTGCTGACGACCGGTTCTTAGCAAAGCTTGAACACCATGAATAACTCTTCCCAAACAACACGACTCTCGAAAACTAGCTAACACTTCTTGAATCCCAACAATGCCAATGAATCTATTTGCCCAAACTGATATCACACTCAGATCTCGAAAGTCCAAATGTCGGATGCTCCAATCAAAACTTCAGCATCAACTCTCTCTTCCTTTGAAAACCCCGAAAGCCTTTCTAAACATAATAGCTAAGGTTAATTGAACCTAGACATAATTCCCTCGTACCGACCCTTGAACCAAACCCGACCATTCCTAATATGATCCTCAAACACTGGACAATCTGCGATATACAAGAAGACGACCCCGTACTATTCCACCCAAAATCATGGCATGCAGATGGCATTTAACTCTTCTTGAAGGTACATATAACTCAACCACAACCAGAGATAACAACCAAAGATACGCCTACTCACTCTGTTTAGGAGGCAATAGGGCATATATGCCTTGCACCCTTGCCTGTCGAAATTCCGATCTCTCCTATCCGATCCTGCAAAGCGGGGCCCCTCTCTGCTAGGCTCCGACTCTACCCTGTCCTCCATTGGTGATCCTCAAAATAGTCGGAGCGGATACACCCACCGCTCCTCTTTGATCGTCAGGTAGTCGACCTCCTTGTCATCCACCTGCCCACAATGACAATATGACGGTCTTCCCCCCCTCCTATAGGCAGTCCCTGTTGACGTTGCCAAAGCTACTACACCCGTAACAAATTCCGACAACGACTCGGAGCAATCACGGTATATGCGGGGCGGCTCCGCAAGATATGTCCGTCTGAAGATTCCTCAAAATTCCTCGGCATGTTGGCTAGTATCTGATAACCCTTGCTAACCCAGAAAATAGCGGAGAATCGAACCGAGATCCAACTTATGACCATTCCAAAGCAACGCAAATTCCCGATATCCACTGGGAATGGCCGAAGATAGCATACCCGCAAACATCTGGAGGAATCCTGACCACCTCCTCCTGAGAACATGATGTAATACTTTATTCCGATCCTAACGACAATCCAACCCTTGGAGGGAGACTCCATCGTGCAGTTTCTGCAAGCGTTGCACCGAATCCGGCCCCACTGGCCTCTCAAAAGCTGATCAGAGCTTCTGGATCTCTTCCTGAGATCCTCCACTAACTTCATATGGCCTGAACCTCTCTACTCGAGGTACTCCTAATCAATCTTCCGCCCTCGGGCTCTGGAATCCATATCATCCAGTGTCTCGCACCCTAACCCACTCACTGGCTCAATTGCCACAACTATACTGCAATAACTGGAACAATATCTGATCTTAACCGGGCTACAAACTATCCCTGAGACTTGGTCCCTAATCCTGAATGTGCACTAGATCGCACAATCCTTGCCGCCTGATCTTAGGCGAACTCAAAATCCTGGCAGTCCTTCCGCTATCTGGCTCACCACCGGAGCCGGGACCAAACCCTGGTCCTTCTCCTTGCATGCTCATCCACAGTCTGCACAGCAGCTTTCCCCACGGTTCAATCATAATCAAAATTTCTCTGTCCTAGGCTTCTTAGATTCTCCAAAACTTTCACCGATTCGAGTATGGATACTGTGCTTTCAGTAGTACGGGGCCAATACTACCTTCCACACCTATCCATACTTTCCTCCGGAATCATCACGGATCCTCTAAGTCACCTACTCCCATGATGTACTAAATGTCCACCAAAGAGCGACACAATATCCACCGAAGCACCTACTAGGCTTCCAACCTCACTGAACCGCCCCACTATCTTACTGGAGCATAACCTAGGCTTTCCTAGGTTCCCAACCTCACCCTGCCATCAGCTGCTGAGGAACTCCTCATGATACCAACCATCCACCTCCTGGATATCGTCATATCCACTTAGTGGCTGACTCCCATCGCTCAAAAGTTCCACAAAGAACGAAGCAAGCAGCATTCGTGCAGAAACACTCCGATCCAAAGAACTGCCATAGAACATTCCGCCCACATATCGCAACCCACGCTATCCACATCCATCCATCCTCACTGTCAGCTACCTTATGCATGCAAATTATACACAAAACATGATCTAATAGACTGTCGAATAATCGACTCTACCCTAGGACCACAACCAGACAAGGAACAAGAAATTAGGCCAAATCAATTATTCTAAGGCTATAAGATCCTAACCGTGTACAATTTTAAAAGTATACACGTAGCAGTTACTACTACCAATAATCACTCTCATTCTAGCAGGGCATCAAATATTCCCAAGGCTACAAGCATCACATATCAGGCCAATCTATTGATTACTACTCAGCACTAGCATGCAAGTCTACCAGCTCATACAGCATATAATCATCTCCCCTAGCCCTAACTAGCATGCGATTCTCAGATTCATAAATCAGATCATAACAGATAACAAATGTGGGTATTCTGGGGAAACTTACTTAAGCTCGGCATGATTGCATGCACCACACCCTTTCTTGTCTTAGAAATTCTTTACTTAAAACATTTTTCTTTTGAAAACTTTACAAATCCTCAGTTTGAGTTCAGACTCACCCGAAAGTATGTCCGAATCCCTCAAACCAAGGCTCTGATACCAACTTGTAACAACCCAAAAATCAAGGGTAAAAATTACATTTTTAATATGCCCAAAACATATACATTATTTTATTCCAACATTCCAAACCATGGCTAATTAAAACATTATGAGAGTTCATCCCAAAATCATTCATTGCGGAAATCATAGGTGTGTGCACTGCGATCAATCCGAGCCCTTCTCTTCCAAATCGATGATACCTGAAACCAAAACTGTAAATTGTAAGCACGAAGCTTAGTGAGTCCCCCAGAGCATACCCCACACACCATTCACATAACACATATCATAATAGCTAAGTTATCTCTACCACCTAATCCATTCATATGAACATATAAATAAGCCATGGAAACCCTCCAGGGTCTTACACCTAGTGCCACAGGAACCCCCACGTGGTCTTCCTGCCTTGGGAACCCCCACAAGGTCTTCCTGCCAAACATTACATAATGCAAACTATACATACAAACATATAAGCTAAGCATACAAACATATAAGGATGCCCTGGAAACCCTCCAAGGTCTTACACCGGGTGCCATGGGAACCCCCACATGGTCTTAGCCCACTGCCATGGGAACCCCCACATGGTCTTAGCCTGGAAAGCCATGGGAACCCCCACATGGTCTTATGTCCAACTGCCTCAGGACCCACCCCCCCCCCCCCCCGGGGTCTTCCATGCAAGTATCACAAAGACAACTACCATACCAAATACCACACAATGAACAAGCATACAACATATATAACTGTTTCCCATGGGAACCCCCGCATGGTCTTAACATAATACATAATGTATCAACAGCACATTCGCAACAATCATCACAACTAGATAAATGGGTCGGCCTTGGTGCCTTAGACCCATTGGTCTGGTGGGAAGACTCACCTCGCACTGTCGAAATCCCGCAGTCGAAACTCTAGTTGCTGGACTAACAGGGTAAGACCCAGTAAGTCCCAACGTACTACTCCAACTCAACTGCCTGCAATCATCATGTGCTTAACCTGTCACGACCTTGAAATACCACAACCGCCCTCCGGATCAACCCTGGTCTGAGTCAAGGTCCACAATCAAGCTCAACAATCCATGTTGACCTCAACTCGTCGAGTCTAACCAGCCACTCGTCGAGTTCCTTGCTTATCTCGTCCACTCGCCGAGTCACTTGAGTGACTCGCCGAGTTACTTGATGTTCACGGCCATATACTCCCAACCGAAAACCCATGACCGTGAACCCTTGGCCGTGAACCCATAACCGTAAATGAGAAAACCCTCTCGACTCGCCGAGTCACTTGCACGACTCGTCGAGTTCCCTTAGTCCATCATGTTTACGACCCTTTCCAGTGGGATTCAAAGTCCCAAACTTCAGATCTATCCTCTATTAGTGTAGATAACACGTAAAGTTGCAAACTTTACGTGCATGCAAGGCCTCACATGGCCATAATCACCAAAACTAACCCTCAAATAAGATTTCCATGCATGAAAAGGGAATAAGATTAATAAAAGGTGCAACTTTATGATATTTGGGACCTAAGAAGGTCCAGATCTGGAACCATATCCTTATGATAGGTCCAGATCTAAGCTTTCTTACATTTCCCTCAAGAATGGCCATAATCTTCCTCAAGAACTGTAAGGATCTAAGGCTGAAAGTAACAGATTAGTACCTCAATCTGCTTCCCAACACGAAATAGATGCTCAATCTAGTGCTTCTCCCTCGTTACTTCCTCTTAAGGCTTTGAATTCTCCCCAAAATCCCAAGGATAAGCTCCCAAATGCTCACACTTCACACTCCAGTGAGTTTGCGGCCAAAAGAGGTCTTTTATGGTGTTAAGGGAGGCCACAAGGGTTTATAATGATGTTTATATAGGGGGCAAACCCCAAAATTAGGGTTTTCTCCCTACATCACTGACTCGTCGAGTCAGTCCTCCCAACTCGCCAAGTCGGTCCCGATCCGTGACCACGATTAAATGCCTCCACTTGACGAGTTGGACTCCCAACTCGCCGAGTCCATGCACCATAACCCTAAAATTCAACCAAACCCAATAATACCTGGATCAGATGTTACACTCTATGAATGTCGTTTTATATTTTTTTTAAGAAACACGCGTCTCTCTTCTTAGAGGGAAAATGAAATCCCCAAAAATTTTAAACCCCGCTTTCTTCTTCGACATTCGTATTGATCTGTTCTCTAACATCTCCTCTCCTTTGTCGCCGCCCCTCACCCACCTCCACTACCTCCAACCCACACCGACTCTTCAAGCCTGCACAACGTAAGCTAGGGATTTTTTTGATCGGAGACTTACGCCCCATTCGCTTCACTCTCGATTGCAACGCCATTCAGGAACAACGACTCCTCCACTGCAATGGTGTTGTGACTCCTTAGGCTACAACATCGGTGACTACACACCTATCAATTAATCTCTCTCATACTCGTCATAGAAGAACGACAAGTAATCTATCACCATCGTTACATCAGTATCGACTCCTCAGGCTCACTTGTCCACCTCCCCTCCACCCTACTCCATCTACTAAGACTCCTTAGGTTTGCAAGCCCTACGTCTGATTGCACTAATGTACGAAAACAATGCTTCTACCCTGCCCTATTTCTTCAGTCGTTCAACAAATAAGAGGAAACACAATTTCTCATTCATCTCTCGACTTCATCTTCTCAATCAAGCAAAAAGGCTTTGGATTTTTTCCTGCATCAGCGATTTCACCTGGTACTTTCGATTTCTCCTTTATGGCTCTGTTTTTTTCCTACATCTACTTCTCATCTCTGAAAACAACTTGATTTCACCATTTCAGCTTACATCTATTGGTTTAGAACTTTAGATCGTTCAGGGAATTTGGGAAAAGAAATGCCATACCTATGGCCATACCTTCTTAAGTTAAACGAGTACATTTTTTTTACATAAACGAGGTTCATATTTCCTTTTTTTTGTTTTTGTCAAATTTTCAAATTGTGATTGTTTTCTTGGCCAGGTTTGCAAGTTCAAGTGCAGTTGCAGCCAAATAATCTTCAGGGGGTATCTTTAGTTGGTTTACAGGAGGATGTTCTTCTAGCCTCCCTCCTCTAGACTTTCCACTTAAGGGAATTGAACTCCCATCCTCTCTACCTGATCATGTTGAAACCGAAAAGACCAAAATCACAACCCTCCCAAATGGAATCAGAATTGCCTCTGAAACTTCAGCAGTAAGCAACTATTTTCCTTATTCCTATATCACCAAGGTATTTCATATCGTCATCTCATGTACCTGATTATTTGAACAGAATCCTGAAGTTTCCATTGGGTTGTATGTGAATTCTGGCTGAATGTATGAAACACCAATTTCATTTGGAGCCACACATCTTCTAGAATGTATGGCTTTCAAAAGCACAGCTAACAGAAGCCACTTGAGAGTTGTGAGAGAAGTGGAAGCCATTGGGGGCAATGTTACAACTTATGCTTCTAGGGAGCAAATGGGTTACACTTATGATGCTTTAAAGAATTATCTTCCTCAAATGTTGGAGTTACTTGTTGACTCTGCAAGGAATCAAGTGTTCTTGGATTGGGAAGTCAAAGAACAGTTATTTGTTTGCCTATTTTCCTTTCTTTCTAGTTCCTTTCTTGGGTTTTCTTTTAGATTATTTCTTAAAATTTATATTATATTGTTTTATAGATCCAGAAAGTGAAAGCTGAGATCAGTGAATATGCCAACAATCCAGAAAGCTTGCTGTTAGAGGCAATTCATTATGCTGGATATGCTGGTGCATTAGCCAATCCTCTTCTTGCATCAGAAGGCTCATTAAACAGATTAAACAGTTCAATTTTGGAAGAATTTGTAGCTATAAGTCATACTCATAGATTTAGGGGCAATTTCTTTTTCATTTTTTGTGCTTAATGCGTTAAGCACTTAAACTAGCCTTCCATAAGCATTTCCTGCACTAAAGTTCTAAGCATGCATCTGTTAAAGGTAAAACTTCTGTTGAGCTAAAATGCTACTCATAGCAACATAATTTACAGGTTGAGATCCAAATGTTGTAGGATTACACATAAATCTTGAAGATAACCATTATTATATGTCATAGGATCCATATGCAACATGGGATTTCCAGGTATTCCATTCCCAGGTGCTTGTTGGGATTTAAGCAAGTTACTCAAAACATCATCTGGCTGATGTGAACATAAACCACCAACCATCAACATCAAGAACATGACTGACCGGATTCATGCTAAACTTATAGATTCTGCCCCTGCACCATTCCAGGAAGCTGCCTTGACTGCATTAACAAGTCCACCAGAGTACTGTAAATCATTGAGAAACGTAAGGAAACAAAAACAATGTAGGTGTTATTTGTTCTGTTTTGACAACAATTGGTGTGTTGATACTTAGGATTACGAATCAAAAAGAGATTGTCTGTTCAAGTTGCTTGGAGAAAGTACCCCACAAGAGCTTCAAGTATTGGTTAAAATATTCACATCATTTTATCAATTTAGCCACTGAAATATATATATATATATATATATATATATATATATATATATATATATATATATATATATATATATATATATATATATATATATATATATATATATATTATAAGTTATAACAATACTTTAATCATTTAAGTGTTCACTAATTTTTTTTAAACAGAATCAAACAACTGTGAGATCATCTGTTTTGGATGTTTTTTTGGAGATAACAAAATTATTTGACCTTTATCTCATGGAAACAGTCTTAGATGATGAAAGTGAGGTATTATAATTTATATATTTACTTATATTGTGGGTCCTATTTAAATACCAATCAAGAATAATCATAAATTTTGTAATTATTAATTTTTTTGTTATCTTGTTGGCTAATTGATACTATTATTAGTTGCAGAAAAATATTTTAATTGCATTAGAAAATGCTGGGATATTTACATCGGGTGGTTTGGTTAAAGACAAGGTAAAAAGTAAAACTAATTAGTAACGATCTTTTAATTAAAAAATCGTATCATATATATGGATTTGAACCGATTCAGTTGAAAGTTGCAGCCTCGTGTACATTTCCAATTTTAGCCCCACTTGTTGTTCAGATTCTGTTACATTCTTCTCCTTTTCAAAAAAGTTGTTGATCTTTTCCATGTGTGACATGATTTGAAAAGAATTGGATGTGGATTGTAGATGTATATGGTGATGAGATCATTAGGCTTCAATTGAGGTCATTTTTCTTTTAACCTTGAGAACTTTAACATATGTTTATCAATAGAAAGATGCTTTCAAGGTGTTACACAGTTGTATCTTGTTATGTTGATATGTATATGTGCTTGAGTGTAGGCTGGTGTCAAAAAGCTTGTAGATGTTCACTTTTCCCTCATTTGACCACTCACATTTGGCACAAGTATTTGCAACTAACATTCCTTGTTTGATTCTTCTATTAATTATATTAGCATATTAATTTTTTGACTTTTATTTGATCAGGTCACAAGAATTATCGGAGCAGGGGTTCATTAGTCTTAAAGAATTATGAAAGGGAAGATGCAACTCTACTTAGTTGGAATTTGATGTTTATCATCTTTTTGTATATCTTTTTAGTTTGTATAGCATTACTTTGCAGAAGGTGTCCCTTGATACGCAATGTAGTATTAGGTTATATAGTTAGGGAAAACCTCCTAATAACAATGTACAATTAGATCCCCTTAATATCAATGTATTACAATTTTTTGACATGATGTTATTGGATGAAATTGATTGTTTTGGTATATATTTGTTTACATATTTTTGTAGTATGCGTAAATAAGTATCGTAAAGACGCATTGTAAATGCATATCGTAAATGGTTACTGAAGTTTATGACACACAAATGCGTCTCATCTTCATTTATGACAGGGGCTTCCTTGATATGCATTGTGTGTCATAAACACGCGCGTCGTAAGGTTACGACACGCAAATGCATGTCGTCTTCCTTTATGACAGGGCCTTCCTTGATACGCATTGTGTGTCGTAAATGAACGTCGTAAATGCGTGTCGTAACTGCGCGTCGTAAATGCGCGTCGTCTATAGACAACGCGCAAAAGCATGTCGTCTCTCGTTATGACAGAGCCTTCCTTAACACGCATTTGCGCGTTATCTGAGCGTTTTATGACACGCATTGCGCATCGTAAAAGGTTGTTTTTCTAGTAGTGTGGTTCTATTCCTTTTTCCCTCTGAACGCCCTAGGCATTCGGAAAATTAGAACACGCGAATATTATAACATATGAATCAATCCTATACCCGAAGCATATGGGACACGATTCATAATGTCTAACATAAAGACATGATACTCAATTAGTCTTTCGCTATAATGTTTCTATTTGCCATGTTCTCATAATTTTGATTGTAAAGAGGGATGTCGTAATCATAACAAAATTTTGAGAACGCAATTAACATTTCCATATATAGAATATCCTTATGTTGAACCATTCCAACATAAAATTCATATATATTTGACTAAATTTGATTAAAATCTCATAATCTAAGCTTTTAGAATTGAAATGAAGTATAAATTCCTCTCCCCTAATTATAGCAAAACAACTTTTCAAACCCTGCCACTTTGCGAATTGAAACTTTTGTTTTATATAATTAACATTGCTAAATTGCAACACTTACCATAATAATTATGCTCCCACTAGCATAACAATTATTATTAGCATAACACTTATGCTCCCACTAGCTTTGACATGTATTCAGAAATCAACTGGACTTCTAGAAATCAATACTTATTGACTTTCATTACCAAAGTTCAGATTTCAGATACGAGATGCTTCGATAAGACTTTATCTAGGCTTCTCAAACTCATACACCTTTCCTTAGATAGCTCATATGTGTGTCTAAACATTTTTAGAACTTATAGCAATAAGTCTCAAATGTTTAGACCCTTTGCCTTTTCTCACAATTCAAATTATGAAGAGGGATGTCGTAATCATAATTGAATTTGAGAATGCAAATATCACTATTCTATATCCTTAAAATCTATTTAGTGAAAGCGTTTCCTCACAATCATTTTCATGAATTGGAGAGAAACCTTATGACACTTAGATTTTATGGTGTATGTGTTCCTATCCATCTGAATTTTTCATGACCATAATCATACGACATGGTTAGTGACAAATCCAAACACATATGGACTGAACTTGTTCAATCTTAATTTCTTGCTATCTGGCAGCACAAGGGACTACCATTGCTTCCAGGTTGTTATGCAACCAATTGAGAACTCTCAGAACTCACATGCATAGTCAACTTTAACTGGAATGGGCATAAAACAAGCATATTTCAACACGATAGGTCACAAACCTCAAGTCGTGTGCTAGTGTTTAACAATAGGTTTATTCTTTATTAGTTCTTGAAACTTGTCAAGATCTTTAAGACTCCCACTGACCTCTTGACATATATGATTCACTTTGTCAAGAAACATTACTTGACAAACCAATATTCAAGAGTCAGTACGGATTCTAATCAAGACAAACACTTCACACAACTGGCCTTAGTTGGTCTTTGTTTTAACCAAAAACATCACAACTCACCAATTTCAAATGTACAAGAGTAGAACACTTTTACTCTACATTTGATAAGTGTTTTAAACCTTTCTTAAGATCATGTCACTCAGAGTTACGATTTTGGAGTATAACTCTAAGACTTGATTTCGGAACGAAGGATGACTCATCTTCTTGATTTAAACTATTTTAACAATTCACGATTCCTCTTCTTAGCCATACAAATGCACTAAGACGTCTTTAGAGGATCAATTGTGATATGGTTTTTCCATAAACATTAAGATGATCATAAAGCACGATACTAAACTACTCTCCCATCTTTTTAGATAGGATAAACTTTTATCTTTCTGCCTAATTTGATTCTTCTCATTCGTTCTGCCATACATTGAACCTTTTCAAATGTTTCAGGATTATACTTAAACTTATAAGCATAACCATGTTTGCTAAACTTTATTAAATCATGACGAATAGTCTTATCGATCTTTGTGGTGGATCTTGACCAGCGCACACCCAGTGTACCAAATCCCTTAGTCCTTCAGTTGACTCACATGTACATGTGAACAAGGAATTAGTCTTAATTTACCAAAGATGAAAATTCTCATTCATCATACAATACAACTTGCATGATTCCAAGTTTTTGTCTAATTGAAACTTGGGTGATGAGAATCTTTCCTTATTTGGAAAATACTCTACACTACCACCAACGAAAGAATCAAATTCATATTGCTAACATAGAAACATACAAACATCAATTTTCACAAATGTCATTGCAAGGAGATATAATAAAATAAAACAAAATTTTATTTATTTATAAAATGTAGAAAAAACTTTTCCTTACAATGCAATTACAAATGAAAACTATGTTATTACATATTTCCTAGCAATCTATCATAATTCCTAAGCAGCAGCTCATAAATCCGATCTTCGAACCATGCGATTGAAATCCATCTTCGCGATCAGATTCAACATACTCTTCCGTTAAGCTTCCTTCCTTTTGTATGATCCTACAAAACATCAAAATGCAACCTTGTCACATCATGTATTAAGAATCAACAATTACGAACTTAATAGAGTTAGACAGTAGACTTACCTGAAGCAGAGTCAAACTTTTCGATTCTACCTTTTCTTAGATCTTTCAGGTAGTCAGGTAGCTTCGCAACCAATGCCCCTTCTCTTGGAAATGGAAACATATGGACTCTTTGGGAATGGTACACGGGACAATCTCAAACTTAGCCTTTCTCTTTCCCTTTGAAAGAGAAATCTTTTCTGGACTTCCAATGTTTCCATTGTCAATGTCCATGGAAGTTTGGGGAGTAGATCTTCCAATCAAATTTGCTTTTCCAGTGTGCCAAATCATTGTTGATTCAGCAGCAACAAGCAAATAGGTAAGATCAATAAGGAACCCAGTCAATAGTCAACTTCCTCGAGACTTCGACACCCAATACTCTCAGCCTGTCAATATGTGACTTCATCTCCAAGACGTGAGTACACACATGCCTCCCATCTTGATGTGTCTTTGCAAGTAGGGCTTGAGTGACCTTGAATTTTTCAAGTCTTTGACTTGTGGGTTAGGAAGAACTATTGGAGGAGGTAGAGGAAGTGAAGTATGACTTCCACGATCCAACCGCTGGACATCATCTTCAAGAGGAAAACTTGTTCCAAAGGATTTGGGAAGACCATAGTTGTCTGAACTAGACATCTACACGGGAGAAATTCAAGTTTAGTTGATTTAAGTCCTTAATATAACACCCAAATGAAATATTAAGGCTAGGACCCAACACAATATTTTAGAATTTGGAAGAGGGATGCAGTAATCCAAACCGCAAAATATTTGAAGGTAGTTAAATGACGATTTACCAATTTCCACCACGAAAAACGAAAAAGAGTTTTAGGTTTTATGTGAATTGAAACTCCTAGATCCTTTAAGATTCATTGAACAATTCAATGGCATGTTTAAATCGAGTGTGCCCTTCAATTTTGTGACTAGGATGTCGAGGATCACAAACAAGGTGTGAATAACCATGCAAATTAGCTTGGTACACCCAATGTTACAACCACCTAATCAATCTGCCGGTTAACCACACACGCTCCATTGATCTATGATTAACATCAAGCTACCCTTTGCCACGCACTGTCAGTCCCGATTAGTGTGTCCGTTAACCACACACGCTCCACTAACGGCTTAAGAAGGTGCAAAGTGTAATTTCATGGATTAGCACCATATTCACATTTTCCTAAGTAACTAAGATTTGGGAATTCATAAGTGTTTAGTTACTTTATATTTATCATTATACTTTTAATGAAGGGAGAATTAGAGTCCTGTCCTACCCGTTCGGCTAACGACCATCCACCAGTCAAGGAAGCGGTGGGTGAGAGTGGACACCCATTAAATTGACATTTTATAGGTAGTAACCTTATACCCCCCCTTATAGACCGGCTTCGTGAATGAGGCCTACTAACGGTAAAACTGATTTTACTCTTATACATATATATATATATATATATATATATATATATATATATATATATATATATATATATATATATATATATATATTAAACCTATAATATTATAATATTATAGGGGTAGAATTTTAAACTTTAAAATTCTAGGGTTTGGAATTAAATGTTTCAAAAGTTAGACTTTTACATTTTACAAATTCCAAAACTTGAGGGCAAGTTTTGAACTTTTCAAAAACTTTTGGAATCCAAAACTTACTAGTTTAATATAGGTTTTAAGAAAAGACTTTTGATATTCCATAACTTGAGGACAAGTTATGGAGTTCACAAAAACATTTATGGGAAAAAGACTTTTGAAGTTCATAACCTATGACTTTAATGACTTCTTTAAAAGAAAACTTTTCATTTTCCATAACTTGAGGAAAAGTTATGGAATTCATCAAAATCCATTTAGATCAAAAAATTCTAACAAGAAAAACAATCAATTTGTCTATGAACTAAATTAAACTCATAAGAACAACACAATTCACATCAAACAAATTTCATGTAATTAGCCTAGCCATATAAACTAATACAAAACATGAAACTTTGACAATTATCTTATAAATTGGATAAGCATGATCATTACCACATCAAAAACAGGTTTATAAGATCAAAAATAGTTTAGGGTAATGATCCTAGTCCAATTCCAGCCAAAAAACTCGAAAACTGCATTCTGGGGCACCAACTCGGCGAGTGTATGAACCAAATCGGCGAATTGGATGAATTTGTGCTTGGACTCGGCGATTCCCCCAGTCGACTCGGTGGGTCCACAGTCCAGAAAGCCAAAAAATTCGATTTTTTAAAGCATTTTCAAGCAAGTAGCATCAAGTATAATTGAAAACAACCCTAGTCTCTGATACCACTATTGGGTTTTGAGCATTCTAACACTCCTAAGGTGTACATGCAACCCTAAATACCTTGGATCTATGTTTTCTATATTATACATGCAAACTTGAACTTTCCAAGGTATTACCCTAACTAGCATACAAAACTTTGATACTTGGGTAATAAATCAAATAAGAAGACATACCTTTTGTTGTAGTTGGAAGCCTTAGACCTTTAAGAACTTAGTGCCCTAAGTGTTGCATCTCAAATGGAATCATACAACACCACCAACAATTGGAATAACTTGAGAGAAGAATATATTGCACCAAAATCGGCTAGCCCTCTTGTGTTTCCACTAGTCACCACTTAAGTGCCAATTTCAGGAGCCTTGGGGTTTCTTATATAGTGTGCACATTAGGGTTACACCATGTAACTCATGACTTTCCACATTCCTCATGATCCATGGGTTTTAACCTCCATGGAGTATCCATGGGTCACCACATGGGTTTAGCCCAACATGAAGAACTATGGATCATAAGCCCACTTTATAAGAATGAATGATTTACCAAATCAATCCCCATTTATTTAATTAGTCTCTTTTGATCACAAAATTAATTCCAAACTAATTCTTGATCAATACTAATTAAATAATATGATTTCATATTAATATATTAGAACTTATAATATATTAATAAATCATAAATATCCTCTTCTCACAAAAGTCTATCCAAATTGTTCCAATGTCATGCAACCTAAATGGACAATCCTACTCTCAGGTCCAGTACATACCAATAATAGTTATGGGCTTAGACACCTAATCCAACAATACTATCCAAGAGGAGAGATCCAGAAAATGGAGCAGGAACTGTGGAATCCCAAACTTCAGAACTCCGATATCAATGCTTACATCTCGAGGTTTAGTGAGTTGTCGCACTTGTATCCAGGCATGATCACGTCTGAAGGAAGAAGATTGAAAGGTTCATTTGGGGATTAACCTCTCCAATTCAAGGAAATGTAATAGCAGCAAACCCGAAGACGTATGATAGTGCTAAAAGATTAGCCAAGAAACTCTATGATCACGACAACAGGAAGGGTGCCAAAGCAGGGGAGACTGAAGTCAAGAAGGAGGGAAATGATAACAAGAACAACAAGGACAACAAACGAAAAGGGCGAAAAAACCAAGAGTCGTCGAAAAAGCAACAAACTGTAGCAGTCCACGCTGCTACTGCTCAGGTTGCCTCAGCACCACATGCTCCAGCCTCAACTATGCAAACCACTACCAGGCAGTACTCGGGAACCTTAACCAAGTGTAACAAGTGCGGATTTCACCACCATGGAGAGTGCAGAGAAATACAGTGCACAAACTATAACCGTAAGGGCCATACCGCACGATACTATAGATCTTAAGCCCAACTGAACCAACAACCAAATAACCACAACAACAACAACAACAACAACAACAACAACAACCGCAACAATAATAACAACAACAATAATGTTGGGGCTAGTCAAACTTGTTATGGGTGTGGAGGAACTAGCCACTTCAGACGCAATTGTCCTAAAGCTAACAACCAAGGAGTAGGAGGATCAGGGAGGGTCCTGACGTTGGGTCAAGGTGAGGCGGTTCAAGACCCGACGGTTGTTACTGGTACGTTTCCACTTAACAACACTTACGCATGCATTTTATTTGATAGTGGAGCCGAGCGGAGCTTCGTTAGTAACAAATTCAAACACTTACCAAAACAACAACCCCAGAAGCTAAACAAAGCCTTCACGGTGGAGATGGCTAATGGGAAAACTGAAACAACCAAAGATGTTTACGTATGGTGCTCATTAACACTAAACAATCATTCATTTCAAATAGATAATCCGCATGAATTGGTTAAGCCCCCACCGTGCTGATATTATGTGTCATGAGAAGGACGTTCGCCTTCACCTCCCTAATCATGAAACCCTAATAATCTTATCTCGTGCATCAAGGCACAGAAGTGCCTGCACAAGAAAAATTATGCCTTCCTCGCTCATGTTGTGGATAAAGCTAAAGAAGAAGTAAACATTAAAGACATCCCAGTGGCATGCGACTTCCCGGATGTATTTCCTGAAGACCTTCCGGGAATACCCCCAGAAAGGCGGGTCAAATTCCGAATCGACCTAATATCAGGAGCCACATCAATTGCCAAATCACCCTACATGTTAGCTCCCGCCGAAATGCAGGAGTTATCAAGTCAGCTAAGCGAACTTCTGAACAAAGGATTCATCAGGCCAAGCTTCTCACCTTGAGGAGCCCCGGTCTTGTTTGTCAAGAAGAAAGATGGATCCTCAGAATGTGCATCGACTATCGGGAGTTGAACAAACTCACCGCCAAAAAACCGATATCCACTCCCTCGGATTGACAATCTATTTGACCAGCTTCAAGGAGCTAGTTACTTCTCCAAAATAGATCTAAGATCCGGTTATCATCAGCTCCGAGTCCAAGAAGAGGATATTTCGAAAACTGCTTTCCGAACTCGATACGGGCATTACGAATTCGTTGTAATGCCGTTCGGTCTAACAAATTCCCCCGCAGCATTTATGGACCTCATCAATTGAGTCTGCCAACCATTCCTCGATAATTTCGTGTTCGTCTTCATTAATGATATTCTCATATACACCCAAAGTAAAGAGGAGCACGGTCAACATCTCCGTCAAATCTTGGAAACTCTAAGAGATGAAAGGCTATATGCGAAACTCTCCAAATACGAGTTCTGGATTCACAGTGTAAACTTCTTGGGTCATATAGTCAGTGAGGAAGGAATTCATGTGGATCCTTCTAAGATCAAGGCCATTGAAGGATGGGCAATCCCGAAGACGCCAACATAAATCCGATAATTTTTGCCTCTCGCAGGCTACTACCGAAGGTTTATTCAGAACCTCCAAGATAGACAAACCCCTCACCACTCTGACACAAATAGGCGTACCCTTCAACTTGGCGGACAAACAAGAAGCAGCCTTCCAAACCTTGAAGCGAGCCCTCTGTAGTGCTCCAGTGTTATCTCAACTAGAGGGTGTTGAATCATAAAAGTGACCCTCTTAAACTTGACCTACCGCAGCCCCTTGAAGATCCGCAGTCAAGTCAGTTCAGCTACCGCATCTGAAGTCATCATCATCAGCAGTTCACTATCTAGTTTTCTTAGTTCAGCTTTTTATCTGCTTTTCTTAGAATACTCTCTTTTATCCAGTATGACTTGCATGGCTAAGCTTAGATAGATGAACAAGTGTAACCTTTGAGTCTGTATATATAGAACTCAATCTTTCTCAACTAAACATATCCGAGAACACTTCGCATCTTAAAATTTCATATCTTGTGTTATTACTCTCATCTCTTTCTTACTCTCCAAATTCACTATATCATAACTGAATATCATCTCTCTTCGGAGCAAGTCATTCTTGACTTAATCACTAAGCTTGGTCTCATTTACTAACTTGGTTTGATTGCATTCCTTGTTAAGAACCAACTTACGTGTATACTTGATATAATACCTGCTGTCATTATATTTCCTTACATTTCCGCATCTAACTCTCTAATTATCTAACTCTAACTTATTATTATTATTGTTGAGCTTTTAGATCCTTTGAGATAAACTATTCCGCAACTATACTTGTTCTAACGTTTGTTCAAGTGTGTCTCAAGTTTTTCTCTCAACAGAGGGGACCGAAGACTTCGTAGTATAATGCGATGCTTCGAACCAAGGGTTAGGCTGTGTTCTCATGAACCATGGAAAGGTGATAGCTTACGCGTCCAGGCAACTGAAGACACATGAAGTGAACTACACCACCCATGATCTCGAGCTGGTAGTCATGGTCTTTGCCCTAAAAATTTGGAGGCACTACCTATATGGTACAAAGTGCACCATCTTCACGGATCACAAAAGCCTCCAGCACATTCTAAACCAAAAGGAGCTAAACATGAGACAGCGAAGGTGGGTTGAGCTGCTAAACGATTATGAATAAGAGATCAAGTACCACCCAGGCAAGGCTAACGTGGTAGCCGATGCCCTAAGCAGGAAGGAATACTCAGGTCGTCGGGTGAAGACATTATCAATAACCATCAACTCCCACCTAACCTCATAGATCAAGGGAGCGCAATCAGAGGCATTGAATCCGGAGAATGCCGCAAATGAAACGTTGCGTGGGATGGATAAAAACCTTGAAACCAAAGATGATGGAGCTTACTACTTCATGAATAGAATATGGGTCCCAAAATTTGGGGGATTTAGAGAGATAGTCATGAACGAGGCTCATAAAACGCGGTATTCCATCCACCCAGGTTCGGATAAAATGTACCTAGACATTAAACAACATTATTGGTGGCCAAATATGAAGGCAGAGATCGCCACTTACGTGGGCAAGTGTCTCACTTGTGCCAAAGTGAAAGTGGAGTATCAGAATCCCTCGGAGTTATTACAACAACCAGTGATACCCGAGTGGAAATGGGAAAAGATTACCATGGATTTCATAACCAAATTACCTAAGACAGTGGACGGATTGGATGCTATCTGGGTGATCGTAGATATTTTAACCAAATCTGCCCATTTCCTGCCAATCAAGGAATCGTACAAGATGGAAAGATTAACACGAATCTATATAAAAGAGATCGTGAGACTTCATGGGGTACCAATATCTATTATCTCGGATCGGGAAAGTAGTTTTACTTCACGATTTTGACAGCCGCTCCAGAAGGCAATGGGAACACAACTAGACATGAGCACTGCTTACCACCCACAAACCGATGGCCAAAGTGAGAGAACCATCTAAACACTTGAAGATATGCTCCGAGCATGTGTGATCGATTTTGGAAAATCATGGGATACCCATTTTACCTTTATCTGAGTTCTCGTACAACAACAGCTATCACACAAGCATAAAGGTTGCTCCTTTTGCGGCTTTATATGGTCGCAAATGCAGATCGCCTCTCTGCTGGGCTGAGGTGGGTGACACCCAGCTGGCAAAAGGACAAACACCAACTGGCACTCTTACAGGTCCCGAGATCATTCGGGAAACGACAAAGAAAATAATCCAAATCAAGACACGACTCCAAGCATCACGTGATCGACAAAAAAAGCTATGCTGATAACCGACGAAAGCCTCTGGAATTCCAAGTCGGAGATCGAGTGCTACTAAAGGTCTCTCCATGAAAAGGGATGATCCGTTTTGGGAAGCGGGGAAAACTAAATCCACAATACATCGGGCCATTCGAGATTCTTGCCCGGATTGGTTCGGTGGCCTATAAGCTGCAGCTACCTGCGGAGTTCAGCAACGTACACCCCATGTTCCACGTCTCGAACCTGAAAAAGTGCTTATCAGATGAAACCCTAGTCGTTCCTCTGGAAGAGATCGAAGTAAACGAGAATCTCCTGTTCGTCGAAGAACCAGTTGAGATAATGGATAGGGAAGTGAAACATATAAAACAGATTCGCATACCAAATGTGAAGGTTCGATGGAACGCTAAGCGTGGGCCGGAATTCACATAGGAACGCGAGGACCAGATGAAGCTAAAGTATCCTCACCTATTCTCGCGTTCATAGTTCTATCTTTCAAAAGAATTTCAGGACGAAATTCCCTCTAACGGGGGATGATGTCACAACTAGCATTTTTGGCTAGGAAATTCTGTCTTCATGTAAATCAACTCTTGTATAAATTATAATCTAAGTTGATGTCATGTACTATGCTCATTCAAAATCAAACATTCGAATCAAAACTCATGAGTGAAGTTCCAAACCTAACTCAATACTTCCCATATACTCAATTATGATTTTGAAACCCTAATATCCCGGTTCAAACCAAGAATGGACCAGGATCCTCTTATTAGGCCTAATGGGCCAATACACTCTCAATTTGATTATTTTGGGTCAAGGAATCCTATTTGGGCCTTAAATAGACCCACATTCATTAAACAATAGCATTTTGGGCCATAAGACTTCTCATGGGCCTTATTGGGCCTAAAATGTCTCACCTTGTGGTCATGGGCAGTAAATGGTTTCTTGAACCATATTGGGCCGTAAACTCCCTTTTCCTTACCATTATTGGGCCGTAAACCCTCATATGGGCCCAATGGGCTGAAAACATCCATGATGAGCCACATAATTTCCAACATGATTAAGAAAGGCCCAAACTCTTCTTTCTTTTCTCACTCCCCCTCATTCTCGGCTATAATAAAAAAAAACAATAGGATAATTAGGGAGTGCCACCTCATTAATGTTTAGATGTTAACCAAGCAACAAATCCCACGTATCTATGCCAATCTCATGTACCCATGCACATCTTTTCTCTTCTCTCTTCCTTCTCCCTTCTTATTCTTGGCCAAGCCTCTCTTCACTCACCACTCTCCATTCAAACTTCCAACACTACAAAACTCCTCTCCAAGCCATCTAAAGTTCTCTCATCTTCATCACCCAAAATTCGTGTGTGTTAGAGTGTAAATCCAAGTATACTTCAACAAAATCTACTCATTTGGTAAGCTACTCTCTAAGGTTGATGATTAACTTCATTTTATGACAATCTTCACTCCTTAACACATCATTTCATGATCCATGCTCTTAGATCTATCTTAAGTTCGAAAACTCCACTCAAGAAGCTTGCTAGGGCTGAGATCCTTCTCATTCTTCATCAAAAACCAAATCCTTCAAACCAAAGTGAGTTCATACCCCCTATTTTATGTTTTTACTATGTTTTGGGGGAGAATACAAGTTGTTTTGTGTAGATCTATGTGTATATGCATAATTTTGTGTGTTTTTCATGATATAAGTGTGATTATGTGTTATAAACTTCACAAACTTGAAAATACTAACTTATGGTGATATTTATAGAACATAACACCTATTACAACATATTATGTAAAGAAAAGGTTTAAAACACTTCAAAGTTGTTTAAAACTAAGAAAACTTGCACGAGAGGGCCAAACATGACAAAATACTCAAAAGTGAAGTTATTTATATAACTCACGGCTTTAAGGGACCAAAAAGGAGTTATTTTTTATAAATATGAGTCTTTATGGTATTTGCGATTTTCAAGGGGCTAAAAGTATAAATTATCACAAATGGGCCTCATTTGGGCTTTCACGACTTTTGGGCCAAAATTGTAAATTTTTGGAGTATTGTGGGCTTATGTGTCATTTTAAACAAAGTTGAGCCAAAAATGTAAATTTTCGATAAAATTTTCATAAAATTAAGGCCAAAAATGATATTTTTGACAAAAGTGGGTTAAACTGTTATTTTTACTTAAAACTAGCCTTAAATGTAAATTTTTGGTCTTAAAGGACCTAAAGTGTCATTTTTACCAAAAATGTGCTTTAATTGTAAATTTTCGGTTTAAGGACAAGAAATGACTTTTTACAAAAATTGGGCCTTTTATGTCATTTTGGTAAACAAATAAACTTAGCAACCAACGTAACAACAAACGGATCAATTACGTCACTTTTATACTTATTGGGCATGGAATATAATTTACATGTTTAGTGGGCCTTAGTTGTCCTTTTACATGTTTAATTGGGCCTGGAATACACCTTACATTTTTATTGGGCCTTCGTGGCCCATCTACATGCTTGTTAACTTCACACATTCACAAACGTACATGTTGGGCTTTGAGAACTAAATACTTACACGAAAACAATATACTCTGTGCAACTTTATATTCGCGTAAATTTGGTTAAGGATCTTGTGAGACATTTCGTTTAGCACCTATTCAGTGTACAACTGTAGCCTGTAGTTATAACCAGAGTCTCCTGGATGGAGAGCGAGAGTTTGTGTATAGATCTGTACGGGGGTGACACCCCACACCTGAGTTGTTCTCTACACTTAGACTAGGCCAGTCTAGGGTGACAAATCTAACCATAAACCCGTCGGCGTCCCAAAAACGCCATGACAGGCGGAATTGTCATTTTCAAGTATTGTTATAACGACTCACTTAGAGGAATTAACACCATTATAAAATCTACGGAATATAACATCTGTTGATAACACGGGAACACACGCATTAGTATTCGGTTTAGGGTATTGAAATCACAACGTCTTTTATAAACAGACAACATCGGGTTGTCTGGAATCATTCACTTCATACACTCACAAACATTAACACACATGCATTAATACAAGATCTGACACAAACATTTCAAACCGTTTTTTAGAAAATATCGGATTTTCTGGTGTTTACAAAGAAATACAAAAAATTTTACTCAAACATTCTTATGAACTCACCAACATTATATATGTTGACCTTTTTAAATTAACTTGTATTCTCAGGAAATCGTTGAGCAGGTTGGTCAACAAGAATACCTGGATATTTTGTTATGTTTGGTTATCACCATATTTTGGATATTTTGGCATGTAATATTGAAATACAATACTTGATGTAAACAATGACAGTTGTAATATTACATGTGTGATGATGATGATGTTTTGTTTCATTTATATAAACTGTGATAATACTACAAAAATGAAGTCACCCAAGCCCCCAGACGTTTCCGCCGTCTGGTTCGGGGGTGTGACAACTTCACAAAGGATCCAATGACTCACAAACAAAACACACCTAAATGAGGTGCCACTTTATTAGAGAGTTAATAAGTGATGGTACTCTTTCATTGAAGAAGATCCTTGGTATGAAGAATCCAAGATACATGTTTATAAAATTTATGGTAACATAGAAGTTGAAGTAATGTATAACTTAAACTTGCCTCCAAATACTTTAGGAAAAGGTGCAAACTAGAGAAAGATGGGGTTTACAGAGTTCTTGTTTGGATGACATCAAATTGGTTAATCAACCTTAAAGTGGGAGATTGTTGATTTATAAAACATGATATGCCATTTTACCTTATTGTCACTCCTAATACTTACCAATGGGGTCCCAATGGTGGTGGAAGTTGTGAATGGAACTATGGTTCTCAAGCCAAGGTATGTGTTTTACAAAGTTATGTTTGGAGTTTAGGTCTATGGTAACAAGTCAAGATCTATAATTTATAAAGCTTATGTTTGGATGTTAGCGGATTGGTTTATCAACTTTTACATGGGAGATTATTCCATTATGAAATTCGATGTGCCGTTTTAGCTTATTTTCGCTCCAAATAAAAAGCAATGGGGTTCTAGATGTGGTGACAACTATGACCTAGCTGTAGTACTCGAGCGAAGGTATGCGGTGCTCAGTGCCAAGGACTATTGCGCTCAGAGCCAAGGTCTTCAATGCTCGCTTCTAAAGTTTGTGGTACACTAATGGTGATGTCTTGGGGTCGGCCATGGCCATAAGCCGTTGCATGTCAACTTTTTTCAGTATAAATAGCTCTTCATATTGTTAGATAATTATGAGATCACTTCATAAATATGTATACTATTATCATTAAATCCTATTATTATCCTAATAATATAAATTGTTGATGGACCGATTTATAGGATATTCACTTACCTTTTATGGGTTGAGTTCCCGGTTTGAATCAAGATCCTTTATATCCCTTTCATCTCTTACTTTAGGGTATATTTCCATCTATATATACATGTGATGGGAAGCAAATGAAAAGATACACGCCATACACTCAAACTCGTTGATGGGTATGCTGAAGGATTTAGAGAGATTTCTTGAGATCAACTGGAAAACTTACCATAGTCTTCAGATCTAAAACTCTCAATAGAATAAGGTATGTAATCGTTCTTTCATGTTTCTGCTTTCTTTTAATAGATTCGAGAATAAAGATCTAAAGTTTAAATTTCCGTATTTTATGCTTTGATTATGAAAATAATCAATAATTGATATTAGATCCTACTCGAATCTGTTACTAGAAAATTATATTTTGTTGGTTGGTTTGAGATTATAAAACTCGTTTATTAGTTTAAAGATTTCTGAAATCAAGTTTTAAATTAAACGTACCTATATATCTTCAACTGAAAACTTATTTTGTATCTTCAACTAAAAAATCATTGGTTACATTAATTGTGTTCTTGACTAGGATGAGAGAGGAGTTATGATTTTATTTTTCACCGTCATTTTTATCGTATTTCAAATGAGTTGTTTAACTATCATCTAGAAGGTAAATCACAATCTCAAAAGAGTATATTTTGCGTGTTTAACTCTAAATGAAAAGACAAATAATATTTTGAAAGAAATATTACGCAGCATTGCCTATCATAGTAGACGTGAAAGAAAGCAAATGAAATTGTAATATTTTATTATTTTTTTATCAAAGGACAACCTATTTAGCAAATGATTTGTAGTTTTGCCGTGTGTTTGTATAAAAATACAACACTTTTTTTTTGCAATGATGAAAATACATTCTTCTTTCTTTAATTTTACAAAGGATAAAAAAAAGTTACCAAATAGCAATTGGTTTATTGCTACCGTTTATCGTTTCAACGATATCAAATTATGGATCGAGGGTTTCACAGCAGGGCATGTCGCTTTAAAAGTCGTTGCGTGCAAAGTGGCAAAGCACGAAAATGCATGTATAGAAAATCAACATGTCTTTGTACCTTTTGCATTTAATACATTTGGTTTTCTCGCACCAGAGACGGTGGAGCTCCTCAATAGAGTCCAACAGGTCATGCAGTTTAATGTCATATCTCGTAGATCCACAAATATTAATTGTTTTCAAAAGAATTAGTTTTGTCATCCAGAAATGGCTAGCGGCGCAGCTTGTTGCTCGTTTGTTTTCCATCGATATGTATTGAACTATATTAGTCGTATTAAAAAGATTTTGAAAAAATTATGGAATGTTTTTTTGTCAATTTGGATTTTTGACCCATGTTTTTTTACTTCCTAAACTGATTAATTTACAAAATTTTAATTTGGTAAACTCAAATACTATATAGGACGTGTTCGGCAAAACTAGCTGGTAGCGGGTAGCTTGTAGCTTTTAGCGTTTTGTTAAACGCTACATGAAGTAGCATTTGGGTTTGGAACGTTTTGATTAAACTAAACGCTAGAAGCTTGTAGTGTCAAACGAGGCTTTCTGTTTTAAACGGAGCGTTTTGTCAACCGCTAGATGCTAGAAGCTCTCAAACGCTTCAAAACGCTCCATGCCCAACACGCCCATAATATATATTGATTCTGGTAAATCAATTTGATAAGAAAGAAATCACCCTTTGTATATTTTTTTTGGCAGTGATCATATGTATATTTATCTTATTTTACTTTGGGAAATGGAGACATCCATGTATTAGTTAATGTGATACCGAATGTTAAAAGTTTAACTTTTCTTTGTGTTATGTTACAATATATTCGAGTAAAAGATTATACAACTCGTTTTTAATGACATTTTAAGCCGCAAGTATTTTCATCTATCCCCAAGTGTGTGTGTGTGTGGGGGGGGGGGGGTTGTGTGGGTGTTTTGTTTTGTTTTTGGATGGTACAACCGGTTAATATGTTATATCACACAGGGTTCCAATTTGAAACAAGAGACTATATCAAATTTTGAGTTTTAGAAAATAAATTCTAAATAGTCCAATAACATAATGAATATTTTGGATATGATACTGTCACACCCCCCGAACCAGACGGCGGAAACGTCCGGGGGTTGGGTGACTTCATCTTGTAATATCATCACAGTGTATATAATTGAATCCAATACAACATCATCATCACACATAAAATATAACAACCATCATAGTTTACATCAGTGTGTTGGTTTACATTCCAAATGTCAATGCATGATGATACAAAATACACAAAAATTCACGTGTTCTTGATGTCCAACCTGCTTAACGATTCCCTGAGAATATAAGTTATTTTGAAAACGGCCAACATATATAATGTTGGTGAGTTCATAAGCATGTTTATAAGAAAAGTCTGGTATCATTGGTAAACTCCAGAAAATCTGACGTTTTCCGCAAAATTTATTTGAGCGTTTTTGTTTCAAATCTTGTATTATAACATGAGTGTTCATATTTTGGAAATGTATAAAGAAAGAGTTCCCAAAATTACTATATTTTCTGTTGTAAGTAAAATGTAAGGTATCGTGTTTGTTTCCCAAAAAATCCGATATTTTTTGTCTGTAAAAGAGTTGCAGTCTTTAAACCATAAGACCCGAATGTTATAGAATGAATAGCTCGTACGTGTACCAAAAGTAAAGTATATGCATTCCGTAAATTTATCGTGTTGTAAAACTCTATGTGAGTCGTTATAACCATGCTTGATATGACTGATCTGCCTGTCGTACGTTTTTCAGACGTCGACTTGTTTAAGGTAAGACATTTGTCACCCTAGACTGGCCTAGTCTAGCTGTATCGAACAGCTCAGGTGCGGGGCTGTCAACCCCGTATAGATTTATACATAAACTCTCGCTCCCCCTCCAGGAGACTCTGGTTATAACTACAGGGCTTAAGGTTGTACACTAGGTAGGTACGGATGAAAACACGTCTTACAAGAACCTTAACAGAATTTACGCGAATAGTGTATCACATTGTTTACCGTTTTAAAATAATGTTTCGAGTATGCATTTGATTAGAAAACATTGGTGATGGAAATACCATTTGTTTTTATCAAAGTGTCGAGTATTGTTTATTATTGGCCCAAATTAACATAAAATGTGTCGTGGGGCCCAATAAGAAAACCAATGGGCCTATAAGGCCCAAATAACATGTAATGAGAACACATGGCCTAATAAACATGAAATGAATATATGAGGCCCATCAAACGTGTAAATGGGTCAATAAGGCCCAATAAACATGTAATAAGTATATCAGGCCCAATTAAAATGGAAATGACGTAATTAGCCCGTTTGTTATTGAAATGCTTATTTTGGTTCCATTATTTACCAAATGGCATAAAAGGACCCATTTTTAGTAAAAATGTCATTATTGGCCCATTATGCCGAGAATTACATTATTAGTCCATTTTTGAATAAAATGACACTTTAGGCCCATTAAGACCGAAAGTTTACATTTAAGGGCCCATTTTGAATAAAATGACATTTTTCGCCCACTTTTGTTAGAAATAACATTTTCGACCCAATTTTAATGGAAATGATAATTTTGGCCCAAATATATTGGAAATAACATTTTCGGCCCAAATTTAATGGAAATGATATTTTAAGTCCATAAAGGCCAAAATTTATGTTTTAGGCCCATGAAAATCATGATTTTCTAATTAAGGCCCATTTTTATGAAAATTGACCATTTTAGCCCATTAAAACCATGAAGGCCCAAATAGAAGCCCATTTTGTGAAAATTAACACTTTTGGCCCCTTTAAAACCATGAAAATCATAAAGATCCATTTTTATTTAAAAATGACTCTTTTGGTCCTCTCAAAACCGTGAGTTAACATAAAGACTTCACTTTTTGTTTATTTGTCAAATTTGGCCCCTTTTACGGTTTTATTTAGTTTCCTAGTATTCCTTAACATGTTTAATCCTTTCAACTTCATAGTAAATTTCATAAAGTGATTTAGTTTCCAAACGTCACCAAGTTTTAGTAGATATTTCGAGTTTGGTGAAGGTTTAACATGCTTTCATAGCATAATCACAACATATAACATGAAAACACACATATACATGCATAAATACTTAGATCTAACACAAAAGTAACTTGTATTCTCCCCCAAAAACATATTAAAACCGAAAACAAGGCGGTAGGAACTCACCTTGGGTGATGGATTCGGTTTTGATGAAAAATTAAAAGGAATGGAGGAGTTTTTGGTCTAGCTTGCTCCTTTGATGAGATTTTCGGACTTAGGAATTTCTAAGAAGCAAGAAGAACGAAATGGAGTGTTTATGAGTGATAAGTTCAACATAAAAATGAAGTTAAACTTCTTGAATAGAAGTAGCTTACCAAGAATGAATGAGCTTTGAGGAAGTATCCTTGAACACACACACAAGCACACACGAACTTTGAAGAGGAAGAATGAATGAGTTCTTTGTAACTTTAGAGAGAAATGGGAGTTTGAATTTGAGATGAAATGTGGGTGAGGGTGAAGGGTTTCGGCCGAGACTTTTAAAAACGAAAGAGATAGATTAGTTTTGGGTATTACATGGACGATTAGGAGACTTAACTTGGAAATATGTGATGCAAATGGCATGGATTTCCATTAAGTAATAGTGATGTTTCAAGTTGTTATCTCATTCTTAGTATTATTATTATTATTATTTTTTATCAAAAACCGAGGATGAGAGAGAAGGAAAGAAAAGAATAAGTGTTGGGCTTGAATAGAATAGCAACCTCAAATGTATGGCCCAATAGGAAATCTTCAGCCCATTGGGCCCACATACTAGTTCTCGGGCATAGAAATGAGTTGAATGGTTTTTGGCCCAATAAGGCCCATGAAGATTTTTGTGGCCCACTCATAATTTTTTAATGACTTTCGACCCAACTAGGGCCCAAATGTGGTTCTTAGCCCAAATGAATCAAGATGAGGGTTTATTGGTCCGTTAGGTCCAATAAGAAGATCCTGGTCCAATAAAAGTTCGAACTGGGAAAATTAGGGTTACAACCCAATGTTGAGTGAATATAGTGCATTGAATTAGGTTTAGGGCTTCACGTGTGAGTTTTGATTACGAATAATTGTTTTTGAATGAGTAACATGTAGAACATTAAACTTGGAGTTACAAGATACATCAAGAGTTGATCACATCTGAACAGAATTTCCTAACCCAAAATGCCAGTTGTGACATCATCCCCCCGTTAGAGGGAATTTCGTCCCGAAATTATGTTGAGAGTTATTCTTAGGAACTAGAGAAAAGGTGAGGGTACTTTTGCATCATTTGATCTTCGTGTTTGCATGTGAATGCCGGTCCGCGCTTAGCACTCCATCGAACCTTCACAATCGGAATGCGGCTTTGTTTCGTACGCTTCACTTCTCTGTCCATGATTTATGTTGGTTCCTCGATGAACAGGAGATTCTCGTTCACCTCAATCTCATCCATGGGAACAACGAGGGTTTCATCTGATAGGCACTTTTTCAAATTGAACACGTGGAATACGGGATGTACGTTGCTAAGTTCTGAGGGTAACTGTAGCTTATAAGCCACCGGACAAATCCGGGCAAGAATCTCGAACGGTCCGATGTATCATGGATTTAGTTTTCTCCGCTTACCGAATCGGATCATCCCTTTCCATGGAGAGACCTTCAATAGCACTCGATCTCCGACTTGAATGCCAGTGGCTTTCGTTGTTTATCCGCATAGCTCTTTTGTCGGTCTCGCGATGCTTGGAGTCGTGCCTTGATTTGAACTATTTTCTCCATTGTTTCCCGAATGATTTCAGGTCCTGTAAGAGAGGTGTTCGGTGTTTGCCCTCTTTCTAGGTGAGTGTCTCCCACCTCAGCCCAGCAAAGAGGTGATCTGCATTTTCGGCCATACAAGGCTTCAAAAGGAGCAACCTTAATGCTTGTTTGATAGTTGTTGTTGTATGAGAATTCGGTTAAAGGAAAATAGGTATCCCATGCCTTTCCAAAATCGATCACAGAGGCTCGGAGCATGTCTTCAAGTGTTTGAATGGTTCGCTCGCTCTGGCCGTCGGTCTGAGGGTGATAAGTAGTGCTCATATCCAGTTGTATTCCTAATGCCTTCTGGAGAGACTGCCAAAATCGAGAGGTAAATCTACTATCTCGATCGGAGATAATAGATATTGGTACCCCATGCAATCTCACCACGTCCTTTATATAGATTCGCGTTAGCTTCTCCATTTTGTACGTCTCCTTTATTAGCAGGAAATGGGCAGATTTGGTTAACCTATCGGCAATCCCCCAAATAGCATCCAAGCCATCTGCTGTCTTAGGTAATTTGGTTATGAAATCCATCATAATCCTTTCCCATTTCCACTCGAGGATTTCGGGTTGTTGCAGTAATTCCGAGGGCTTCTGATATTCCACTTTAACCTTGGTACAAGTGAGGCACTTGCTCACGTAAGTGGCAATTTATGCATTCATGTTTGGCCACCAATATTGTTTATTCAGATCCAAGTACATTTTATCAGCACCGGGATGGACTGAATATCTTGTCTTGTGTGCTTCTTTCATGACCACGTCTCTAAACCCTCCAAGACTTGGGATCCAGATTTGATTCACAAGGAAATAAGCTCCATCCATTTTGATTTCTAGATTCTTGTCAATCCCACATAACGCTTCGGTCGCAACGTTTTCTGACTTCAGGGCCTCCAATGTGTCGCTGATTTGCATGGACAAGTGGGATTGGATGGTCATCGTTAGGGTCTTCATTCGTCGATTCATATATTCCTTCCTACTCAGGGTATTGGCCACCACATTAGCCTTGCCTGGGTGGTACTTGATCTCGCATTCATAGTCGTTGAGCAGTTCTACCCACATTCGCTGCCTCATGATTAGCTCCTTTTGATTTAGAATGTGCTGGAGGCATTTGTGGTCCGTGAAGATGGTGCACTTTGTACCGTAGTGGTAGTGCCTCCAAATCTTCAGGGCGAAGACCACAACTCCCAGCTCGAGATCATGGGTGGTATAGTTTACTTCGTGGGTTTCAGTTTTCTGGATGCGTAAGCTATCACTTTTCCGCGCTGCATAAGAACACATCCTAACCCCTGATTTGAAGCATCGCAATATACTACGAAGTCTTCGGTTCCTTCTGGCAAAGATAATAACGGAGCACAAAAGAGGGCTCGCTTAAGGGTTTGGAAGGCAGCTTCTTGTTTGTCAGTCCAGTTGAAGGGTACGCCTTTTTGGGTTAAAGTGGTGAGGGGCTTGGCAATCTTGGAGAAGTTCTAAATAAACCTTCGGTAGTAGCCTGTAAGGCCCAAGAATTGCCTGATTTCTGTTGGCGTTTTCGAGATTGCCCAGTCTTCAATAGCTTTTATCTTGGAAGGGTCCACATAAATTCCTTTCTCACTGACTACATGACCCAAGAAAGTCACACTGCGAATCCAGAACTCGCATTTGGAGAGTTTTGCATATAGCTTTTCAACTCTAAGAGTTTCCAAGATCTAACGTAGATGCTTACCGTGCTCCTCCTTACTTCGAGAGTATATGAGTATGTTATCGATGAAAACGATTACAAAATTGTCGAGGAATGGGCGGCAGACTCGATTCATGAGGTCCATAAATGTTGCGGGAGCATTCGTTAGACCGCAGGGCATAACAACGAATTCAAAATGACCATATCGAGTTCGGAATGCAGTTTTAGGGATATCTTCTGTTGGATAAGGTGTCTAAGTCCATAACTATTTATGGTATGTACTTAACCCGACCCGACATGGTCCATTTGGGTTGCATGGCATCATGCATTTGGATAGACTAAATGAGAGAAATAACACTTGTGGTTTATTAATATATTATAAGTTCTAATATATTAATAGTATTATTTAATTAGTATTGATCAAGAATTAATCTAGGATTAATTAAGTGATCAAAAAATGACTAATTAAATATATGGGTTGATCATGTAAATCATCCATAACTTGTATAGTAGGCTAAAAGGCTCCATGGATAATCAAGTTAGGTTAAACCCATTGAATGCTCCATGGAGGCTCCATGGGAGTTACAAACCCATGGGTCATGGAAATGAAGAGTCATGTCACATTAGGGTTTACACGGTGTAAACCTAGATGTGACACACTATATAAGCAACATGTTCTCCACCAAAATCGGGACAATAAGAAACAAGAGGGCTAGGCCGATTTTAGAAGTGTGTATTCTCTCTAAAGTCATTCCAATTGCATTTGGTGTTGTGTGAAGCATTTGAGGCATCACACTTGGGGTGCTAGGCTCACAAGGTTTCAAGGATCATAATCAACAACAAGGTAAGTTATTCTATCTTTCATTCAAGTTAAAAATGTTCCCCATGTATGCTAGATAGGAATATAACCTTGGAATTCAACTTTGCATGATTATTAGACAAACATAGATCCAAGGTTATTAGGGTTGCATGTACACTTAGGAAGTGTTAGAATGCTCAAAACCCATCAGTGGTGTCAGAGCCTAGGTTTGTTTGTTGTTTTTTTTTTTTGTACAAACAGCTTGAAAAAAAATCGTTTTTTCTGTTTTCTGCTCGTATGAAAGTTTGCACATTTGTTGCTCGAAATGGACTAGAAACATTACCCTAAACTGTTTTGATGTTTTAAAGCTTGTTTTAGATGGTGTAATGTTTATGGTAATCCATTTACAATGGCAATTATTAAAATTACAAGTTTTTTTTAAGTGTAATTTTTGATTCTTGAAAGTGTTCATATTCATGTTCTTGAACTTATGAAGATTAGATGATCATAGGAATTGTTTGTAAACTTCATGGTAGTTTAATTCATGATCATAATGTGTTTTAATGGAGTCCATGACTTGTCCTCAAGTTATGGAAAACCAAAAGTCTCACTTTTATTAAAGCCATTAAAAGAACACAAGAGTTATAAAAATGAAGAGTCTTCATTTTTATTACTCAATTAATTCATAAGTTATAAGAAATGAAAAGTTTTGGAAGTTTACAAAACTTGCCGTCAAGTTTTGGAACATGTAAAGTCTTGATTAAAACTTTAGTTCCAACCCTTAGAATTTTAAAATTTAAAATTCAACCCTTATACTTTATAATATTATAAGTTACTAATATATATATATATATATATATATATATATATATATATATATATATATATGTATAACAACAAGTCGTCTTACCGCTAGTACGCCTCATTCACGAAGCCGGTCTATAAGGGGGGTATAAGGTTGTTGCCTATAAAATGGCAACTTAATGGGTGTCCACTCTCACCCACCGCTTCCTTGATCGGTGGAGGGTCGTTAGCCGAACGGGTAAGACAAGGACTTATAAATTCTCATTAAAAGTATGATGAATATTATAAAGTAACTAAATGCTTTTTTTAAATTCCCAATCTTAGTTACTTTAGGAAAATGTGAATAAGGTGCTAATCCATGAAATTACACTTTACACTTTGTTTAAGTCGTTGGTGGAGCGTGTGTGGTTAACCGGCACACTAACTTGGACTTAACAAGGTAGGTAAAGGGTGACTTAAGGTTTACTATAGCATCGGTGGAGCGTGTGTGGTTTACCGGCACATCGATTGAGTAATAAACCTTGAGGGTACCAAGTGATTTGCATGGTTACTTCAAACCACGTTTTGTGATCCTCGGTATCCCAGTCACAAAACTTGGAGGGCACACTCGAGATTGAAACATGCCTTTGAAAAGTTCATTGAATCTCAAAAGAATCTAGGAATTTCTAAGAACCAATTAAAAACCTAATATTTATATTTCGTTTTTCATGGTGGAAATTGGTGAATCGTTATTCACCTACCTTTCAAATATGTTATAGCTTGGATTACGGCATACCTCTTCTAAGTTATAATATATTGTGATTGGATCCTAGCCTTAATATTACATTTGGGTGTTTTATTAAGGACTCTCTTAATATCTAAACTAATCTTGTTCTCTTCTTTCAGATGTCTTCAAACAATGCTGCTTCTGGCTCTAATCCTAATGGCTCCTTTACCCTTATGAACTTGTGTGGGAAAGTCACTTTTGATGGATCCAACTTCAATGAATGGATCAGAAACATCAGGATGATTACCCGCTACGAGGACAAAGAATATGTCCTTGACAAGGAGCTTAAGGAGATTGATGAGACCACTGCAACTCCCTAGGAGATCGCTGACTTCCGGGCACATGAAAGGGATGTTACAAAAGTGGCATGCATCATGTTGGCCACCATGACAGCAGAACTCCAAAAGTCCTATGAGGACTTCTACCCTTTTGAAATGCACCAAGATCTGATGGAAAGATACCATCAAAGTGCACGACAAGAGAGGTATGAAATCATATGCTCTATCATAACAACCATGATGAAGGACGGGGAATCCGTCACGAGCCACATGCAGAAAATACAAAGGTATGTGGATCGGTTGCTGAAGCTTAATGTGAACTTCCCTGAGGAGCTTGCAATAGATATCATTTTGCACTCCTTACCATTGTGCTATGATCAATTCCGCATGACATATCACATGAATAAGGAAGAGGTCACACTCAGCAAACTTCAGGGACTCCTCAAGACCGCAGAAACAGGTCTTAAGGGTAAGTCGGTTGTTAACACTCCTACTCAAAACTCCGCCCCGGTTTTGGCAATCGGGAAAGGTAGAGGGAAGAAGAGGAAGAGCTCTTCGAAGGGTACCAAGGCTAGGACCCTTGATGGCTCTTCTTCAAGTGGAACCAAGAAAGGTTTTGTCACTCCTTCTTCTGACCCTAAAGAGGCTGAATGCTTCTATTGCCACGAAAAGTCATATTGGAAGCGGAACTGCCCAAAGTACCAGCAAGATGTGAAGGATGGGAAAGTTAAACCCAACCATGCAGGTATTTACACTATCTTATCTAATAACTCACCCCATTCTAACTCTTGGGTCCTTGATACCAGTTGTGGTATTCATATATGTTCTGATTTGCAGGGACTAAGAAGAAGTGAGAATGTGGAGCATGGAAGAATAAACTTAATCATGGGGAATAGGAAAGCTTTACCTGTCACCAAGATTGGAGTTTATACTTTATCACTAAGTAGTGGGTTTAGTTTAGATTTGAATAAATGTTGTTATTCGCCAGAAATGGCAAGAAATATTATTTCCTTTCATGCATTGTATAAACAAGGTTTCACCTTTTCATTTGATAATGAAGTTGGTTCGATTAATGCTTTCTTTAATAATGTTCTTTATTTTAAAGCATTACCTTGTGATGGTGTGTATGAAACTGTATCTGTGGTTGATAACTTAGGAAATAATGTATTGTGTATTGATTCTGTTAATGATAATAACTTGGATAAAGCATCATTATGGCATTGTCGTCTTGGACATATAAGCAAGAAACGCATAGGCCAACTCCAAAAGGATGGAGTATTGGAGTCATTTGACCTAAAGTCAGATGATAGTTGCGAATCATGCTTACTTGGAAAAATGACAAAGTCACCCTTCACAGGTTCTTGTGAGAGGGGTGAAGGTTTGTTGGATCTTATACACACGGATGTGTGTGGGCCCTTCAAACATGCCACAAGGGATGCTAATCGTTATTATTTGACTTTTACTGATGATTACAGTAGATATGGATATGTCTACTTAATCAAGCATAAGTCAGAGACTTTTGAGAGGTTTAAAGAGTTTAAACAGGAAGTCGAGAATCAATTGGGCAGGAACATTAAGATGCTTCGATCCGATCGAGGTGGTGAGTATCTTAGTTCAGAGTTCCTCGACTATCTTAGGGAATGTGAGATTGTCTCACAATTGACACCACCCAGGACACCGCAGTTGAATGGTGTAGTTAAGAGGCGTAATCGAACCTTGTTGGATATGGTTCGTTCCATGATGAGTCGAGCTTCGCTACCAATCTCATTTTGGGGGTATGCCTTAGAGACTGCCGCCCATATCCTTAATCTAGTTCCCACAAAGAAACTTGCCAAAACTCCTCATGAGATGTGGACTGGTAAAGTACCCAAACTAGACCACATTAAGATTTGGGGTTGCGAGGCTTTCGTGAGACGCGAGACTCATGATAAGCTCGAACCTCGAAGTGAGAGGTGTATTTTCATCGGCTACCCACAAAAATCCTTTGGTTACCTCTTCTACAGACCTAGTGAGAATGTGGTCTTTGTAGCTAGGAGGGCTTTCTTTCGAGAGAGAGAGTTCATAAGCCAAGGAGACAGTGGGAGGCAAGTTGACCTTGAAGAAATTCAAGAGTCAAGTGGTGAAGGAACTTCAAACCCTAGCACTCAACTTGAAGAGGAAACTTCTGTTGAGCCAATTGACAAGTCTGTACCTCTGAGGCGTTCCACAAGGGTTAGGAATGCACTTGAGCATTACTATGGATTCCATATTACTGCAGAAGGTGATACACTTATCAGTGATGAGACACTGATAGGTCTGGATGAACCTAACAGTTACGCGGAAGCCATGGCAGGCCCTGAGTCAGCCAAGTGGAAAGAGGCAATGGACAGCGAGATACAGTCCATGTATGACAATCAAGTTTGGAACTTGGTTGAGAATGTACCAGGTCGTAAGACTGTAGGGTGCAAATGGATCTTCAAGAAGAAGACCGACATGGATGGTAATGTACACACTTATAAGGCACGACTGGTTGCAAAGGGTTTCTCACAAACTCCGGGAGTTGATTATGATGAGACCTTTTCTCCAGTGGCCAAGATTAAGTCTATTAGGGTTCTGTTAGCCATAGCCGCATTTCATGACTATGAAATATGGCAAATGGATGTCAAAACCGCTTTCCTTAGTGGAAAGTTGGCTGAGGATGTTTACATGAGTCAGCCAGAGGGTTTTGTTAACACAGAGTACCCTAATAGAGTGTGTAAGCTTGAGAAATCCATTTATGGGTTAAAGCAAGCACCTCGCAGATGGAATCTTTGCTTTGATGAGAAAGTCAAGGAATTTGGCTTTTCTAGGAGTGAAGATGAATCTTGTGTATATGTCAAGGCTAGTGGGAGTATAGTTAGCTTTTTGGTATTGTATGTGGATGACATACTACTCATAGGAAATGACATCCCAACTCTGCACGAAGTTAAGTCCTGGCTTGGGAAGTGTTTCTCTATGAAGGACCTAGGAGAAGCTGCCTATATTCTAGGGATAAGGATCTTGAGAGACCGGAGTAAAAGACTAATTGGACTTAGTCAGAGTACTTACTTGGATAAGGTGTTGAAGAGATTCGGCATGCAGGACTCCAAGAAAGGAGAGTTACCCATCCAGAGTAATGCCAGATTGAGTAAAACACAAAGCCCTAGTACTGAGGCTGAGATAGCAGAAATGAGTCGAATACCTTATGCTTCGGCTGTAGGATCGATCATGTATGCTATGACGTGTACTCGACCTGATGTAGCCTTTGCTTTGAGCATGGTTAGCAGGTATCAGGGGAACCCTGGCAAGGCACACTGGACTGCGGTAAAGAATATCCTCAAGTACCTACGGAGGACTAAGGACTGGGTCCTTACCCTCGGTGGGAGTGAAGACTTGAGAGTTGTAGGGTATAGTGATGCTAGCTTTCAGACTGATAGGGATAATTTCCGCTCTCAGTCAGGCTGGGTCTTTACCTTAAATGGAGGAGCAATTTCTTGGAAGAGTTCCAAGCAAGAGACAGTGGCTGATTCAACTTGCGAATCAGAGTATATAGCAGCTAGCGAGGCAGCAAAGGAGGCGATATGGCTGAAGAACTTCATTGCAGACCTTGGAGTTGTACCAGCTATTAAAGAGCCAATGGAAATTTTCTGTGATAGTGAAAGTGCAGTTGCCTTAGCCAAGGAACCAAGGGATCACGGGAGATCCAGACACATCGACAGAAAATACCATTTCATCAGACATCGAATAGAAGAAGGACTCCTCGTGGAAAAGAGGGTATCATCGGATGAGAATCCAGCAGATCCCCTCACGAAGGGACTGACTCGGGTTAAGCATCTCCAGCATGCTCGGAGCATAGGGCTGAAGGATGATATTAGATTTAGTAGTTAGATAACCTTGAAATTTGGAAAGTGTAATTGACATTAGATGATGAATAAAAGGTGTTTTATTTATGAGTAAAGTGTTGCTATCTCTTGTCGATCGTTTACTATATTTCTTTTGCATGTTTTGACTTCCAGAATAATTATGTTTGGTATATCATATTATTCGAACTTCCACAGTCGGTCATATGTCGGAAGTAGGTATGAATCAAGACTGTCATGATTGGTTGCAGAGGTCTAAGTTGTTGGATATGGCTACAACACTCATGAGTGCTCATAAGTTCTGAGCCTTGGACTCAACCCATGCTCACTGGAATCACTTCATGGAATTTATCTCGAGTGATCGTGAGACGGTAATATCATATAAGTCTTCAAACCTAGAGATATGATTTGTTACTTATGAGTTGGTTATGCATTGATTGTACGTTAACGCATTGGTAACTCGATGTTATAAAACGTGCTTTTGTGTATAATTCAATGAGTGGTAGAACAAACATATGAGTCGAAGTTTATCTGTTCCTTCTTGGATTAGAAGCTGATATATGGGCCCCTCGATGATTTTGTTTTGACCTATGTACCGGCCCCGGTCAGAACTAAGTTGATGTGTTCAATTAAGTTCTTTGTCAAACAAATCGGAAATCGGGAAACAAACTGCTGGACAATAAGTAAGACATTGTTCCATGTATTTGTCCGGCTGATATCTAGAACAGAGGATTATATGATCACTTATCTGAAATGGCGTATCATCATCTTCTCAGTTCCGAGAAACCTTGAAAAGAGCTACGATTGCTGATCGGTTCCTGAAGTCATACTTGCAGTTATAGTTATTAGACTTATCCAAGTGGGAGACTGTTGGATAAGGTGTCTAAGTCCATAACTATTTCTGGTATCTACTTGACCCGACCCGGCATGGTCCATTTGGGTTGCATGGCATCATGCATTTGGATAGACTAAATGAGAGAAATGACACTTGTGGTTTATTAATATATTATAAGTTCTAATATATTAATAGTATTATTTAATTAGTATTGATCAAGAATTAATCTAGGATTAATTAAGTGATCAAAAGATGACTAATTAAATATATGGGTTGATCATGTAAATCATCCATAACTTGTATAGTGGGCTAAAAGGCTCCATGGATAATCAAGTTGGGTTAAACCCATTGAATGCTCCATGGAGGCTCCATGGGAGTTACAAACCCATGGGTCATGGAAATGAAGAGTCATGCCACATTAGGGTTTACATGGTGTAACCCTAGATGTGACACACTATATAAGCAACATGTTCTCCACCAAAATCGGGACAATAAGAAACAAGAGGGCTAGGCCGATTTTAGAAGTGTGTATTCTCTCTAAAGTCATTCCAATTGCATTTGGTGTTGTGTGAAGCATTTGAGGCATCACACTTGGGGTGCTAGGCTCACAAGGTTTCAAGGATCATAATCAACAACAAGGTAAGTTATTCTATCTTTCATTCAAGTTAAAAATGTTCCCCATGTATGCTAGATAGGAATATAACCTTGGAATTCAACTTTACATGATTATTAGACAAACATAGATCCAAGGTTATTAGGGTTGCATGTACACTTAGGAAGTGTTAGAATGCTCAAAACCCATCATCTTCTTCCCGGACTCGTAGCTGATGATAACCGGACCTTAGATCTATTTTAGAAAAATAACTGGCTCCTTGAAGCTGGTCGAATAGATCATCTATCCGAGGAAGTGGATATCGATTTTTGATGGTGAGTTTGTTCAACTCTCGGTAGTCGATCCACATTCTGAAGGATCCGTCCTTCTTGACAAACAAAACCGGGGCTCCCCAGGGTGAGAAGCTCGGCCTGATGAATCCTTTATCTAAGAGTTCTCTTAATTGACTTGATAACTCTTGCATTTCGTCGGGAGCTATCTGTAGGTTAATTTGGCAATTGATGTGGCTCTTGGTATTAGGTCAATTCGAAATTCGACCTGTCTTTCTGGGGGTATTCCCGGAAGGTCTTCGGGAAGTACGTCCGGAAAGTCGCATGCCACCGGGATATCTTTAATGTTTCTTTCCCCTTTTGTTTTATCTAGAACATGGGCGAGGAAGGCGTAATTTTTCTTGTGCAGGCATTTTTGTGCCTTGATGCACGAGATAAGACGAAGATTGCCGCCAGAATATCACCGTAGATTATTAGGGTTTCGTGGTCGGGGAGGTGAAGGCGAACGAACTTCTTGTGACACATAATGTCGGCATGATGGGGGCTTAACCAATCCATGCCTATAATCACATCAAAACTCCTAATATCCACCGGCATCAAGTTTATTTGAAACGAGTGATTATTTAGCGTTAGAGTGCACCCTATGAATATATCTTTGGTTGTTTCAGTTTTCCCATTAGCCGTCTCCACCGTGAGGGCTTCGCTTAGCTTTTGGGGTTGTTGGTTTAGTAAGTGTTTGAATTTATTACTCACGAAACTCCGCTCAGCCCCACTATCAAATAGGATGCATGCGTATGTGTTGTTGAGGGGAAACGTACCAGTAACAACTGTCGGGTCTTGAACTGCCTCTCCTTGACCCAATGTCAGGACCCTGCCTGATCCTCCTGCTTCTTGGTTGTTGGCTTTGGGACAATTTCGCCTAAAATGGCCAGTTCCTCCACATCCATAACAAGTATAACTGGCCCCGTCATTATTGTTGTTGTTGTTGTTGTTGTTGTTGTTCTTGTTGTTGTTGTTGCTGTTGTTGTTTGGCTGTTGGTTCTGTTGGGGTTGAGATCTGCAGTACTAGGCGGTGTGCCCCTTGCGGTTGCAGTTGGTACACTGCATTTCTCTGCACTCGCCATTGTGGTGGTAGTTGCATTTGTTACATTTTGATAACGTTCCTGAGTATGGTCTGGTAGTAGTTTTCGAAGATGTAGCTGGGGCAACTGCAACTTGAGCGGTAGCAGCGTGGACTGCTATGGTTTGCTGCTTTTTAAAGGATCCATGGTTCTGTCGTCCCTTTCATTTATTGTCCCCATTTTTCTTGTTATTCCCTTCCTTCTTGGCCTCCGTCTCAGCAGTCTTGGCACCTTTCTTGTTGCCGTGATCATAAAGCTTCTGAGCTAGCCGCTTTGCACTATCAAAAGTCTTAGGGTTTGCTGCACTCACGTTTCCTTGGATTGGGGAAGTTAATCCCCAAATGAACCACTCAATCTTCTTTCCCTCCGAAGTGATCATACCCGGGCACAGAAGGGCTAGTTCACTAAATCTTGAGATGTACGCCTCGATGTCTGAGTTTTGCACGGTGAGGTTCCATAACCCTTGTTCTAGTTTATGCACTTCCCCACGGGGAGAGTATTATGCCATTAACATCTCCTTAAATTATCCCCAAGGCATAGCGTTTGCAACCGGCAAACTCATGGCCTTCACATGACCATTCCACCAGGATCGGGCTTGGTCAACAAATGTGCAAGCTGTGAACTTCACCCTGCTTTCTTTCGGACATTCGCAGATTTCAAAGACAAACTCGGTCTTTTCAATCCAGGGCTTCAAGGCTATCACACCACCAGTTCTATTGAACGTTTAAGGTTTTGCATTTGAGAAATCTTTGTAGGTGCAGACTTTTGTAGGCCCTTGGTTCATTCCTTGGTTTGAGCTTCCAGTTCCTTGACCATTACCGCCACCGTTGTTTCCATTATGAATATGTGCCAATGCTGCGGTGACCGCAGCCAATACTGTGCCTGGAATGCAGAAGAGTTTACCTCCGGCAGAGGCGGTGGTGGCGGTTGCGTGTTGTTGTTTCTACGAATGTATCTTCGAGGCATCTTCTGTCATGGAACAGAAAGATGGTGAGTACATAGTGGTTAGTGGTTTCGAGTTCCTTTGGCATATAGCGGTTTCGGTGGTGCGGTTGTGCATATGAGTGAATTCATACAAATATCAAGAAAATAGAACACATAACAGATAACAACATCACAAATAAAACATAGAACTATTTTATTGATGATAAACTTTGTAGAACAATGCGTGAAAATTCACCTTGGAAGACGTACAGTACATAGGGAAAATAAAATCAGTCAGCATAACGACTCTATGAGTAGTGTAGTCGCTTAATCATAGAGTCGATCCTATATACAATAGTACATGATAATAGAGGGGTGTGCTATCGATAGGGGTGGTGATACTCAGATGCCGAAGTGACGCACCAGAAGCTCGGCCAATTCACTCATCTCACGAGTGATCTCATCCTCCTTTTGCTCCGCTCGCACTGCCCTAGCTTCGGCCGCAAAGAGGTGTTGCTTTAGGTTGGCTACTTCTTCCTCTAGAGAGCGTATACGGTCCGTAGTGCTCTCCTGCACCGTGTGCTGGTCTGGTAGGGTCTCCAAAAGGTGGGGTTCACTAGGGGTTTCCCTAATGTCTTCTCCTTTATCTGACTCCTCGTCATATTCGCTATCCTCATAGTCCAGTTCCATATACTCTTTGGGTCTCGCTTCTGGATTTTCTTCTTGAACCATTTCTGGTCCTCCTTCAATCCATCCATTGGCCACCAAGGCCTGGTAGTAGACGTCGCCTTGGGGAATTTCAGCAATGGTGCCTGTACGAACATGGAGGCGTGATAAGTGTGTAGAAAGTGTAAGTGTGACGGTTATATGATATCCCAAATGCTCCTATAGTATTTTAATTTGTTTATGTTTGAGTTCCCTAAAACTTTTTTTTGTTGTTGTTGGATTTAGGGTTGGTAAGTTTCTAGATTCATTGCCCATCACGATCACTCCCAGGCACATGTTGGTCGTATTTTGAATAAATATAACTGATCAGGCTATATTTACCCCGAATATGACTACATAACTGCCCAGGTTTAACCGCGATGTCCAATTCCTCCAAAGACGTTTAGTTCTTCTTATTGTAATAATGCACACATAGGTATGTATTTTATTTTGTTCAGAGTATTTTAGTCCCAATGTATTTATAGTTGCATATCTTGTATGATTAGATATGCCAGTTCACTATAAACATTGCTCTGATACCAATCTGTCACACCCTCGAACCAGACGGCGGAAACGTCCGGGGGTTGGGTGACTTCATCTTGTAATATCATCACAGTGTATATAATTGAATCCAAGGCAACATCATCATCACACATAAAATATAACAACCATCATAGTTTACATCAGTGTGTTGGTTTACATTCCAAATGTCAATGCATGATGATACAAAATACACAAAAATTCACGTGTTCTTGATGTCCAACCTGCTTAACGATTCCCTGAGAATATAAGTTATTTTGAAAACGGTCAACATATATAATGTTGGTGAGTTTATAAGCATGTTTATAAGAAAAGTTTGGTATAATTGGTAAACTCCAGAAAATCTGACATTTTCTGCAAAATTTATTTGAGCGTTTTTGTTTCAAATCTTGTATTATAACATGAGTGTTCATATTTTGGAAATGTATAAAGAAAGAGTTCCCAAAATTACTATATTTTCTGTTGTAAGTAAAATGTAAGGTATCGTGTTTGTTTCCTAGAAAATACGATATTTTCTGTCTGTAAAAGAGATGTAGTCTTTAAACCATAAGACTCGAATGTTATAGAATGAATAGCTCGTACGTGTATCAAAAGTATAGTATATGTATTCTGTAAATTTATCGTGTTGTTAAACTCTATGTGAGTCGTTATAACCATGCTTGTTATGACTGATCTGCCTGTCATGATGTTTTCAGGCATCGGCTTGTTTAAGGTAAGACATTTGTCACCCTAGACTGGCCTAGTCTAGCTGTATTGAACAGCTCAGGTGCGGGGCTGTCAACCCCGTATAGATTTATTCATAAACTCTCGCTCCCCCTCCAGGAGACTCTGGTTCTAACTACAGGGCTTAAGGTTGTACACTAGGTAGGTACGGATGAAAACACGTCTCACAAGAACCTTAACAGAATTTACGCGAACAGTGTATCACATTGTTTACCGTTTTAAAATAATGTTTCGAGTGTGCATTTGATTAGAAAACATTGGTGATGGAAATACCATTTGTTTTTATCAAAGTGTCGAGTATTGTTTATTATTGGCCCAAATTAACATAAAATGTGTCGTGGGGCCCAATAAGAAAACCAATGGGCCTATAAGGCCCAAATAACATGTAATGAGAACACAGGGCCCAATAAACATGAAATGAATATATGAGGCCCATCAAACGTGTAAATGGGTTAATAAGGCCCAATAAACATGTAATAAGTATATAAGGCCCAATTAAAATGAAAATGACGTAATTAACCTGTTTGTTATTGAAATGCTTATTTTGGTTCCATTATTTACCAAATGGCATTAAAGGACCCATTTTTAGTAAAAATGTCATTATTGGCCCATTAAGCCGAGAATTACATTATTAGTCCATTTTTGAATAAAATGACACTTTAGGCCCATTAAGATCGAAAGTTTACATTTAAGGGCCCATTTTGAATAAAATGACATTTTTCGCCCACTTTTGTTAGAAATAACATTTTCGACCCAATTTTAATGGAAATGATAATTTTGGCCCAAATATATTGGAAATAACATTTTCAGCCCAAATTTAATGGAAATTATATTTTAAGTCCATAAAGGCCAAAATTTACGTTTTAGGCCCATGAAAATCATGATTTTCTAATTAAGGCCCATTTTTATGAAAATTGACCATTTTAGCCCATTAAAACCATGAAGGCCCAAATAGAAGCCCATTTTGTGAAAATTAACACTTTTGGCCCCTTTAAAACCATGAAAATCATAACGATCAATTTTTATTTAAAAATGACTCTTTTGGTCCTCTCAAAATCGTGAGTTAACATAAAGACTTCACTTGTTGTTTATTTGTCAAATTTGGCCCCTTTTACGGTTTTATTTAGTTTCCTAGTATTCCTTAACATGTTTAATCCTTTCAACTTCATAGTAAGTTTCATAAAGTGATTTAGTTTCCAAACATCACCAAGTTTTAGTAGATATTTCGAGTTTGGTGAAGGTTTAACATGTTTTCAAAGCATAATCACAGCATATAACATGAAAACACACACATACATGCATAAATACTTAGATCTAAAACAAAAGCAACTTGTATTCTCCTCCTAAAACATATTAAAACCTAAAACAAGGGGGTACGAACTCACCTTGGGTGATGGATTCGGTTTTTATGAGGAAATGAAAAGGAATGGAGGTGTTTTTAGTCTAGCTTGCTCCTTTGATGAGATTTTCGGACTTAGGAAGTTCTAAGAAGCAAGAAGAACGAAATGGAGTGTTTATGAGTGATAAGTTCAACATAAAAATGAAGTTAAACTTCTTGAATAGAAGTAGCTTACCAAGAATGAATGAACTTTGAGGAAGTATCCTTGAACACACACACAAGCACACACGAATTTTGAAGAGGAAGAATGAATGAGTTCTTTGTAGCTTTAGAGAGAAATGGGAGTTTGAATTTGAGATGAAATATGGGTGAGGGAGAAGGGTTTCGGCCGAGACTTTTAAAAACGAAAGAGATAGATTAGTTTTGGGTATTACATGGAGGATTAGGAGACTTAACTTGGAAATATGTGATGCAAATGGCATGGATTTCCAGTAAGTAATAGTGATGTGTCAAGTTGTTATCTCATTCTTATTATTATTATTATTATTATTTTTATCAAAAATCGAGGATGAGAGAGAAGGAAAGAAAAGAATAAGTGTTGGGCTTGAATAGTATAGCAACCTAAAATGTATAGCCCAATAAGAAATATTCGGCCCATTGGGCCCACATACTAGTTCTCGGCCCCTAGAGATGAGTTGAATGGTTTTTGGCTCAATAAGGCCCATGAAGAGTTTTGTGGCCCAATCATAAATTTTTAATGACTTTCAGCCCAACTAAGGCCCAAATGTGGTTCTTAACCCAAATGAATCAAGATGAGGGTTTATTGGTCCATTAGGCCCAATAAGAGGATCCTGATCCAATAAAAGTTCGAACTGGGAAAATTAGGGTAACAACCCAATGTTGAGTGAATATAGTGCATTGATTTAGGTTTAGGGTTTCACATGTGAGTTTTGATTGCGAATAATAGTTTTTGAATGAGTAACATGTATAACATTAAACTTGGAGTTACAAGATACATCAAGAGTTGATCACATCTGAACAGAATTTCCTAACGCAAAATGCCAGTTGCGACAGATACTTGTTTCGTATCTTATATTATATTATCAATGTATTACATTTCATTTAAATTCAAGCATTTTACAGTACTTTTGAGATGTCAAAAATTTCGCCATTATATTAGTTACAACAAATCTTCATATTTTGATAATGTTGATTTTTGCAATCTTGCTATTGTTTAGTTAGGGATTAGTTTATACATATCATGTTTTGGTTAGTGAATAATATAATATTGTTCTCCAGGTGACCTTTATTATTTTAATCATATTTGGTTGTAAATACATTAAGTTTTATATGTCATTGTTTGTGTGAACTATATGTTCAACCTAAGGTAGACACGGTTTTACAAATATTTCATGTTGACAATAAACTATATTTATGACTTGTTTATTTATTTTTAGAGTAAATTAACTTACACAATATATGACCAAAATGAACTCTTTTGTGAAAATTAATTTACAAAGAACTTAAATGCTCTATGTTTTTGGTGTTCATTATTGCGGATATTAATCAACCCAAAGTTAGGTTGATATTTGGCCGGATAAAAGCATATATAATAATAAACATTCAACATTTTTTAGGTTACATGTTATTAACAAGTTAACCCAAAGAGACGTGTTAAAAGTATGTTTATTTATAGCAAGATTAACATTGATAATATTTCCTGAGTCTGGGTTAAAACTGTAAATTTGGAGAAGGTTAATTGTGAGAATGGTGTAAGGTTTTGTGGTTTTGGGTGTATTGTGTATTATTTTATTTATTGCAGGGACTACGACTCACTTTTTGCTAACTTAGAGAACAACTGGGTCTTCAAGGATGGGTTTGGGTCGGTTAAAATCCAGTTTTGATCCATGGATATTACCCGAAGTATATATTTGTTGTTCCAGCTGTTTTGGAGTGATTCAGATCTATTTTATCACACACATACGCTTGAGTCTTCCTGGTTCTCTCGTCTTCTTCTTCATATTAGGGTTTTGGTCAGTTTAGGGTTTGCTCTGTTCTTGTTGATTTGTTTTGTAAAGTCTTAAATTTGTTAATTTCTTCTTATATACGTTTGAGTGTGAGTATTTGTGTAGTGAGGTTTCAGTTGTAAGTTCTTGAAAACCAACTAGATCTTATTTTCAGTCAATAAAAGATCTATTGATGTTGTGATTAGATGTGTTGTTTACATTTTTGACATGGTATCAAAGCGGGTTTACTCATGTGTCGTGTTTGTTTTTTATCTCGATTTTTTTTTTAGTTAGGGTTTCTCGATTTGTTTTTCGAGTTAGGGTTTCTCGATCTGTTTTTTGATTATTGAAGCTTTCTTTAAGCTTCCTTGGGAGTTTTTTGTTTTTGTTCTGATCATCTGTTAATCTGTTTACTCGTGTTGGGTTGTTTAAACTATCTCAGACATCATCGCTCTTAATAGTAAACGATCGCTTGGTTATAAACGTTAGATCTAACTATTTTGTTCTTCTAACGGCCAACGTTAAGCGACGGTCAATGTTGACATCGCAAATGGTGTAATCTGAGTAGTTTAGCAGTTTCCTGACACACTTTTTCTTTCCTTGTTTGTTCAGGTTCATTTCTTGGGTGTTTCTGTATTCTTGTTGTTGATTTTTTGTGTTGATTGTGACTCTTACAATTTTTTGATAACGAGATTGTGGTCTTGTGGTTATATTAGCTTGTGTACCCCAAGAAAGGTGGTCATAATCTGGTTTAGTATAATCACTGTTTTTTTTAAGAGAACACAGTTTTGTTATTATATAAGTTGTAACAGTCATGGTTGGGGAAACACCTTCTGTATCTGGCTCTAAGAGTCCACATCATTATGATTTTGATGATCCATTGTTCTTACATCCTTCTGATAATGGTGTAGTGTCAATTATTAATTTTAAATTGATTGGTACTGAGAAGTTTAGGATTTGGAAGATATCCATGACTAGAGCTTTGAAAGGTAAGAATAAGTTAGGTTTTGGTGATAAAACTTTTCTTAAACCTAGTCAGGATGAAACTAAGATTCGTAAATGGGAATGTGTTAATGTTGTGGTTTGTTCTTCGATTCTTGGTTCAATTTCTGAGTCTTTATATGCTAATCATGATTGTAATGATATTGCTTCTTATATTTGGTCTGAACTAAGTGAAACATATTATAAGGCTGATGGTTCTGTTGTCTTTAGTATACATCAAAAAATAATTACTCAAAGTGGTTTATTAGTCTCTGAGTATTACAGTAAGCTTGATGCTTTGTAGAAAGAGTTTGATGGGTTAGTTAATTTGAAAGAATGTACATCTGAAGCCTCAGCTGATTTTGTTAATCACTCAAAATTAATGAAGTTGATGCAGTTTTTATCTGGTTTAGATGATACATTCAGTCAGGTTAAAAGTCACATCTTGTTAATGGAACCTCTCCCTAATGTAAAAACTGCTTTTTCAATTGTATCTCATGAGGAATCACATCAAAAAGGAGGTTCCATTTCTCAGTCCTCCACTAAGTCTCAAGCTACTGCTTTTGTTGGTAAATTCAATGATCAGAAACGTAATAAGTTTCATGGAAATTCTAATCATCTGTGCAAAAACTATGGTTTTAAGGGATATACTATTGAAATATGTTAAAAACTCATTGGTTTTCCAAAAGATTTTAAATTTAAAAATGAGTCTCAGAATATTAATAAGACATTTCCTTCTAATAATTCTATCTCTTCTGATGTTAGTGGTTCTTCTGATTCTGATGTTAAAACTAACAATTCTTCTGAAATTTTTTTTCTCACAAGTGAGCAATATACCAAGTTTCTTAGTCTCATTAATGAGAAACCTTCAACAAGTGAAGTATATGCAAATATCGCAGGTATTTGTTGTAACTCTTCTGTGTCTATTAATAGGAAGTGGACTGTTGATTCTAGTGCTAATCATCATATGACCAAAAATGATTTTAAGTTAGATAACATAGTTGATGTTTCTAAACTTGATCTTAGAGTAGATCACCCTAATGGATCTTCTGGTAGGATCAACAAAATTGGCAATATCAGATTGTCTGAGTCATTTGTTTTATCTGATGTTTTTGTTGTTCCTGAGTTCAATGTTAACTTGCTTTCTGTTCATAAACTTTGTAAGGATAATAAATGTCAACTTGTTTTTGATGAATTTAAATGTGTTGTTTAGGATTCACAGTCCAAGGTGATTGTGGGGACTGGTAGTGAATCAGGAGGGTTGTATGATCTTGAAGACTCTTATTCTTCAGGTAATATGACCTCTTTAAGTAAGGTTAATGGTTATGTTTCAAAAATTACTTGCCATAATAGATTGGGTCATCCTGCTATCCAGTCTTTAAATTCTCTTATGGATGTTCTCTCCTTTGGGTCTGAGTCTCTTCCTCCTTGTGTTGTTTGTCACAAAGCTAAGCAGTCTAGGAACTCTTTCCATTTAAGTGAACATAAGAGTGTTTCTTTAGGTGGTTTAGTACATATGGATGTTTGGGGTCCTTATAGGGTTGCTGCTGCTGATGGTTTCAAATGTTTCTTAATTATTGTGGTTGATTTCACCAGAGGTGTATGGGTTTATTTTTTAAAGTCCAAAACTGAAGTTTTTTATTGTTTTCTGTGTTTTATAATTTCTTGAAGAATCATTTTAATTCAAGTAATAAGATTGTTAGATCATATAATGGTATTGAGTTTGTTAATTCTCAATTTAAAGATTTTTTTGATAAAAATGGTATCTCTCATCAAAATACTTGTACTTATACTCCACAACAAAATGATGTTGTGGAGAGAAAACATAGACATCTTTTGAATGTAGCTAGATATCTTTTGTTTCATCTAGTTTACCTCTTAATTTCTGGGGTGAATCTATTTTAACTGTTGCTTTTTTTAATAAATAGACTTCCTAATGCAGTTTTGAAAGGGAAGTGCCCTTCTGAAATAATTTACAAATGTTTGGCGAAATTTGAAAATTTAAGAGTGTTTGGATGCTTATGTTTTTTTGTTAAGCAAAATTTGTCAGATAAGTTTGTTGAAAGGTCTGAAAAATGTGTTCTTATTGGTTATTCTAATGAAAAGAAAGGATATAACTTGTATAGTCTTGATAATTCTTCTGTTTTCTTTTCCAGGGATGTAATGTTCTACGAGGATGTTTTTCCTTTTAAAATTTTGAAGGATTTAATTGATGGACCGATTTATAAGATATTCACTTACATTTTGTGGGTTGAGTTCCCGGTTTGACTCAAAATCCTCTATATCCCTTCCATCTCTCACTTTAGGGTATATCTCCATCTATATATACATTTTTTTTAATAGCTTAGAAAATATCAGTAGAAAAAAGCGCCAACTCTAACAAGAGTCTAGAGCATACAAACAACGAGAGAGAAAATTACATCAATTTTTCTATAGGCAGGTTTCTACCGTATTTGAATCTAACTTTAAACCACAAGAAGCTATTGTTAATGCCATCTGAGACTAGAAAATATGTAACGCCCTGTCCCGAATCGTTTCCTATTTCGGGGTGGTGACCAGAGATCAGGTATTATCAGGCTTAGGATCTCTGAGGAAATGAGATATGGACCCATTTGGATGTGGGTGGCGTAATTTAGATGATCCGAGTGTTCGGTTGTGTTTTGGAGTCAAGGGGTATTTTGGTAAAGTGTCAGCTCGGGCTTTTATGGAAATTGGATTTTTGTTCGGAAAATGTTAAGGCAACTATGAGTTAATATAAGCGTAGAGCTTCTCGTTACCTTTTCATGGATATAAGGATTGTCGAAATCGGGTTTATTATGAAGAAGTTATGGCCTTCAGATGAATTTAGGGTTTAAGGAAAACCCTAGTACACAGGGCGTACATAGGGAGTACGCAGGGCATACTAGTGCGAGGTCAAGTACGCGGGGCGTATACTGGTGTACGATGAGCGTACTAAGTAGACTTGGCCGCAGATGCTAGGCCTCGTACGTTGGGCGTACGAGGGTTACGCTCGGCGTACGAGGAGTTTTAGAAACCCTAATTTAAGTGTGTTGCACCCTATATAAAGACCATAAATATCTAGGGTTGGCCTCTTTACCAGCCTTCATGCCTCCTAAACCCTAAAACCGACCTTTTAGTCTCCATTGTTGTGTTTTTGAACTCTTGAGAAGAAGTTGGTGCTCATTTTGCTCATTTTGAAGAGATTGAAGAAGGTGGAAGGTTCATAGCTTGGTGGGAAACTTAGAGATCCGGAATCATCACTCATCTTGCAAGTATTTTGAGGTATCAAGTTCATACCTTGTCTTTTGAATGCTTAGATCTCTTTATGTATTGATTTTCATGCTTTTGGGGTCCCTTTTTGGGTTGGTTGATGAGTTAAGACGTTGAAGGGCTTATTCTTTTAGATATGAGCTTGTTATAAGGTTCTTAATCATAAAGGTGCTAGCTTTATGAGGTCTATGGTCACATGCATGCATTAAGTCACCTAATAAGTCCTTTTGAGCTTTAAGAGCTTCATTTAGCCATGCATGAACGTAAAGTTAGCAACTTTACGTGATTATCCAGCTCAAGGAAGTCAGATCCACGTTTTGGAACAATGTCTTAACGAGTTAAGGAGTAAAAATGAGATTTGGCTGAATGGGTGAGTATGTTGGACATACAAGCTTGTATGCGCTGCGTATGAACTTGATACCTCAAAATACTTGCAAGATTGGACTTCAGTACGCCCCATGTACTGAAGTCCATGGGGCGTACAAGCTTGTGTGTAAGCTTAGCGTACAGCTGAGTACGCCCCATGTACTCAGCAGGATTGGACTTCAGTGTTTGGGCTTCGGTTTGGGCCATGTTTTGGGCTTAGTTGTTTTGGGCCATCAGGTTTTGGGCTGGAAAATTGGGCCATGAATTGGGCCTTGGGTGGCTAATTAGGATTTAGGCCTTTTGGATTGTGAGTTTGGGCCTTAGTCTTGGACCAAACTAGGTAAGGGGTCAAAGAGGAGGGGCAGCGATTGGAGTGTAATTTAGGATGGGCTATCATGGAGGCATTAGTCCATATATCAAGACAATTGGCTGAAAGGAGAAATCGGTGTAGCTGGCTGAATTTAGCACCATCAGGGTTCATCCACGTGAAACTTCTATTGTCGAGATTAACATTGACAACGCCTAGCTCATCGATAAAATTATTAAAATTATGAGCACCCGAGGCGGAGAAAACTGGCCCACTTCGCTCTTCGGTGGATCAAACCTCGTTGAAATCACCACATACCACCCACATACATTGTGGTTCCCTTGAAATCAGATCTGAGAAGAAATTCCAAAGTTCTGATATGTTACTCTCCTCTTGAGGTGCATACACTTTGATAACCCAATATCATGTTTATTGCATTTCCAATGACCTTTAACAATGACAAGATGTATGTTTGTATCTGTGTATCTGTGTCTTCGATCTCCACCGCATAACATGTGATGCGGAGCAGATGAAAAGATACACGCAATACACACTAGTTCGTTGATGGGTATGCTGAAGGATTTAGAAAGAGTTCTTGAGATCAACTGGAAAACTTATCCCAGTCTTCAGATCCGAAGATCTCAATGGAACAAGGTATATAATCCTTCTTTAATGTTTCAGTTTTCTTTTAGTAGATTCGAGAATAAAGATCTAAAGTTTAAACTTCCGTAATTTATGTTTTGGTTATGAAAATAACCAACACATATACATTTATAACCCTATGCAGAAAGTGTATATGTGAAGGTTGTAATTTCTACAAGTATAGTCTCTCTCTAGTTTGCATGTGGATTAACATGATTACTCTTATCTTGTGAACCAAGTTAATACTTGTGTTCTTATTTTTTATCTGCATCTTTATTGTGTGTGTTTATTGGATCTTATTCCTAACACGGTACATGTGGATTTGTGATCCCATACTGGCATGTAATTAGTAATTTGTAAGTTGTAATTTGTAACTTGTATGTCCCCACTATGATCTTCCTACTTCCAATTAAATCATTGTCGTTAAAAGAATACCTAGAAATCAAGTCAAATATGTGCATATGTCGTTAGATTTAGAGCATTAAAACTTGTAAAGTCGATAATATATATATATATATATATATATATATATATATATATATATATATATATATATATATATATATATATATATATTACCCATAAAATGTACTAAACGAAATTACCTCAATAATGATCTACATTAACTAATAGATGCACACATCAGTTCAGTTTGATTGTCCATATTTAAAACTTCCGTCAGATCACCCTTGGAGGCATTGTCTGTGCAAATTAACATGATGGATGTGGTTTCTCAAGAATTTCTACAAAATGAATACAAACAAAACGCTTATATATTACTGAGCAAATTAATAACTAAGAAGAAGCGCACCTTACAACAAATTTTGCATGCAAGCGAACTTTAATCGATGATGTTGAATTCATGATTTATTATATCTTATGCTGGTAAAATGTCCCTATTATATACAAATAGAAAGTAAATACAGCAAACCTACCACAACACACTATGCCCACCAATTAATATACGCCAACCGCCACCTAATTATGTCAACCAAAACCTTCCAATTTATTGCGTCTCTTGTTTTTTCATCTTCTTCTTAGTGCAATCAAATGTGTGTTTGATTGATCAACTCTTCACCTATCTTATGGTGTTCGCTTTAGATACTTGAAGTAAGGAGCAGGTTGGATAAGCCATGGAACACTATGACAAGATTTATTTGGTTGTGTCTGGAGTCATCTCATGGACAAGTGCATTCTTGTTAATAAGAAAGATTTTCCCGAAAAGGTCTTTTGATTTCTGTAACCGTATAGTTTCGACGATTCATGCTTTGTTTGCGGTTGTCTTGTCTTCTATGTCTGTTCAAGACTGGAGATGCCCAGTTTGTCCCTTGGCCTCAAACTCATCCCCTGTTCAGGTTTTGAAAACTATTTAATTTGTTGCAATTTCGCTATCTATGTTAAAAATCTTTAACATATAGTAATGTGTTTTCTTGAATATTATGTGCAGATGAGAGCTCTATCAGTCAGTCTTGCTTATTTAATCTATGATTTAGTATGTTGTTTGTTTGATAAGAATATAAAAATAGATAATTCTGTTCATCATCTAGTTAGCATTGTTGGAGTTGTAGCAGGCCTTGCTTATGAGAAGGTACCCTTTTGCTTTTGTTTAACTTGTTATGTTTATTTTTTCTTGAATTGAATCGGGGTTTTGATATTTTAGAAAGTTTTCATAAATTATCTGCAGTGTGGTTCAGAAATGATGGTTACAATGTGGATCACTGAAATCTCGAGTCCATTTCTCCATTTAAGAGAGATTCTCAAAGAGCTTGGTTATAAGGATACCGATATCAATTTAGCAGCTGATGTTAGTTCCTTGCCTTTCCTCAAGTCAACGAATTTTTTTGAAAAATAGTACTATATTCGTATTATAAAAATCAAAGTATTTCCTTTTTATTAAAGTTTTCAAGGAATCTTGAAATATTCTAAATTTGCTGACGTGTTCCAATAATAGCCGTTAATTCCATATCTTTGTTGAATTTACAGGTTTCATTCGCAGTGATTTTCTCAATTGCAAGGATGTGTGTTGGACCATATCTATGCTATGTTACACTATCTGCCGATAATCCTATTCTCATCAAGGTATAATCTCATTACACATTTTGAAAGACTTTTATGATCTTACGTACGCATTATTGACTTGTGTCCTTAAAAACCTTAAAGTGAATGATGCTAATGTCAAATACCTGTAGGCAATGGCCTTGGGACTTCAGTTAGTAAGTGCTTTCTGGTTCTTCAAGATTGCAAGGATGGTGAAATATAAATTCATCAAGAGATCCGCATCCAAAACCAAAAGCAGTTAGCTCTATCCCCATTTATGTATAACAATTCATTCAAGATCTTTACTTTTCTTGAATATATATCATAAATATCAAATTTCAAATATAATTATTTAATTTCCGCTGGATACCCGTAATTGACTTAGATCAACGAGGTGGCATGCCTAAAGGACTTTCAATGAATTAAACTTTACCATTGTGGTATCCAATGTTGGCATTCAATATAATAGACATATAGTTCGATAGCCATTGAACTCTTCAATTCGAAAATGAAACATTTTAATCATTAAAAATATGTTCTATTAAACCTTGTGGAGAGTTTGTATGATTTTTTTTTTGCAAAGTTGTATGGAGAGTAGAATGATGATGTGTCAATTAAGTAAACTCTAATAAGTTCATTGCATTGGGACCACTAAATAGATATGATTCTAACAACTTACAAGAAGCCATATATCAGTTCATTAGAATCTAGGGCTTCAAGCATTACAAGAAAATAAGCAACTTACATAAACCCATATCATACAGCTCATGAATTCATACTACGAATAGTTATATAGATATAAATCATATAATTAGTTGGGCATTCGGCAGTTCTTCCTCACTTCGCCCTGATAACCAGTGAGTGGATTAATGTTTCCCATTTTAACCATAGATCTAGCAAACTGGTCAAAGAAGAGAGCATAATCCTCCGCATATGCCTTCACCAGAAGCATAGTTTCTTCAACATTTCCAGCCAGAAGCACTTGATCGGAAGTTAGAAGTCCTTTTCCAAACATAATGAGCTTAAAATATGTATTATCAAATGTTGAAGGAGATGCAAAATCTAGAGGAGAAATGTTGTTATCACCGCCAGTTTTTGGGCAAACTGTTTTCAAACCATTGGAGTAGGTTATCTCTAGGGTTGAATCTGGTTGATCGTTTCCATCTTGATTGTATAGCCTTTGCTTAAATGCACTGCATCTAGCCATTCCTATGGTATGGGCTCCTTCAAGAAATAGAATCAAAATCAAAAAACCAAACGAAGAAAACAACTCAAATACACAATCCAGAAATCATTTCTTCCCCCACCAAATCAAACAAGTTCGAGAATATATTGAAAGATAAGTCTTGATTTAAGCATATAACAACCAACAAGAAACTAAAGAAATGTTTCGATCAATAACTATTTCCGTTTTTTTACTAACCAGAAAGCGAGACCAGGTCAACTTCATTAAGCCCTTGTCGCCGGAAAAGTTTTATAAGGTTTTGAATGGTGGAGTTTGGTGGAGGAAGGTTCTTGTTTGAGGCACTGAGACTTGCTTGTGTTGCATCCCTCCTTCCTAACGGGAGTTCCCAGTTAGGTCCACCACTCTGCATTGTTTTATAAGAAAATCTTGGTTAGTGAATGGGGAATAATTCAAAACAACAAGAACTATATGAAGATTTGAATGCTTACTAAAACAGTGGAACCTCGAGCAGCAAGGGCAAGAATGTCAGCACAAGAAACTGTCTGAGGACATGCTTCTTCCAGTTTAGACTTGATCTCATCGATCACTTCGAATCCTCTAATTGAATTGCTATTAGGCCCAGAGTTTTTTTCGCTTGCAAACATTACATTATCATCCAACAAGACAGACGCATCACATCCCTGTTAAAAGACAGGTATAGCAAATCAATTTCAATTATAAAACACAAAGGACTTGCAACATTTGAGTTTAAAATTCAATTTACGCTAATGTATCATGAAGCATCAAGAAAAAGGTTACATAATTAGTGGATTACCTGAACAAAGCAGTCATGGAAGTGAAGTCTTAGTAAAGAAGCAGCCATTCTTGGCTCTTTTGCAATGACCCTCTCAAGAACGGACATGACAATGTCATTAGCTTGAGGACATGAGAAACTGTAGAATTCGGGGAAAAGACCAGGATACCCTTGGCCATTGCCAAAAGACCCATCACCGTCCCCACCAGCTCCACCACCCCATCCAAAGCTGAACCCTGGAAAAGCGAAGCATACAATCGAGGATGAGAGGATAGCCATTAATACAGTAAAGGTAGTGTAGAGAAGAGAAGCCATGAATGAACTAAAAGGGTTTTCTTTGAGAAATGATTGCATGTTGGAAACTGAAATCAGTGTTCTTATAAAGAGAGATCTCAAGAATGATTAACCAACCACCACTCTTACCAAACCCTCCAGGATTAGCTAGGTATTTGCCACTAATAGGTTGCTATGACCATTTCAAAATACATACTTGCATGATATATCCTTTCAGAAATTTGCAGTGGGTATAGAAGATCATATTGAAGTTTAAAGATAAGTTCTACAGGACGCGTTAGGTTTGATGTCACATGTTCAGAAGAAAATGGTTGAACGAATCGGTTGGAACGTGATACGTAATACCAAGAGAAGAAAATATGGAGATTCGTCAAGATTGACATAGGACGAAAAGAAAATGTTATGGTTTTTGCAGAATATCTGGGATAATGGGAACAAGATTTTGTGATGTGGTTTTTACATAGTGGTTGTGATTTCAGTTTTACCTGCTCCAAAATCAAAATACGGATTCTAATATGTCATCTTTTGCATTAGAATTGATCAAATTTGACATAACTTGTTGGAATTGAGTATTAAACTTTGGCTTAATGCATCATGCACCTCAAGCTTTTTTGCCTTACATCGTATATCTTTTGGTTTGAATTACTCAAATTTGCATATGATTGTTGTGGAAAAGTAATGGTTAAAAGTCGACTATGTACATTTGCATAATGAATTAAAATAAGTAGAACTAAAAAAATATGTAAACTAAACCAGAAAATAACTTAGAATGGTGGTTATCTATTCGTTTTGTTCTTATTTTGGCAACTTCGTTTTCTTCTATACAAACGAATTTTTTAAAATGTTCACATATTACAGTTGTGTTTGGCTATCTTAGATTATAACTTACTTTGTTTATGCATGATTTTTTTGTGGCACACTAAAAAGGAAAAAATTATTTTAGGAGAGTAATTATCTATTTGTTTTGTTCATATTTAGACAACTATTTTTTTTTTGTATACAATTGAGTGATTGAGCATCAACCTAGTTAGGAATGTGCAATGTCATTTATGATGATCAAATATTTTTTTTTTGATAAACCAATTATTATCAATTATGAATTATCTTAATAATAGAGAAAAAAAATTGTTTATCCATTTGCTTATTTTGATACTTATTTTTCTTTTATTTCATACGTTTATGGCGATGAATAAATTCAATAACCAGAATGTGTCTTGTGGCGATATATCATCTATTATTTATCACAATATGAAGTATTTGTGTATTTTACAAGTATAACAATTTTGAGATAAAAACAATTTGAAAACATACAATGTTATTTAAATCATGATCATCTTGTCTTTATTCATCAATAATCTCATCACAATTTTGAGATAAGTAGGGAGTCAAACTTCCACTTCTAATTAAAATATTTGTAATCTTTAAATAGATGCTTAAATGTTATATCTTGATCATATTTTCGTAGCCATTTTTCGTATCAAATTTCATAACCATACTTTTGTAGCCATTTTTCCATCGTAGATTTCATAGCTTTATTTCGTAGCAAATCTCATAACTATTTTTCCGTAACAAATTTTGTAGCTATAGGAAAATTCAACAAAATCGAATTTATTCGTCATAATATATAAAATGCAATAAAAATAATTTTAAAAGTAAAATCAAATTTTAAAGATATATTACAAAGTTACTTATTCATTAAAATTGATTATTAGTTACAAATAATAACATTTGAAAACTTCTAACAAATTTGATGGTCGATCATGTATATAAAAAAAAGTCAACTAAATGTGAACAAAACAGATAGATAGTTACCTTCGTAAAATAGTTTTATTTTAAATTGACACGTGGATGTCACTTATACGCCAAGTCAATTGCAACCTTAGATAACCGGTCACAATGATAAAATTTGAATACTTTTAACAAGTTTCTTAGTCAATTTTATATATAAAATAAATTGTCAAAATATTAACGAAACAAATAGATATTTACCTTCGGCAGGGGCGGTTTTAGTAGATGTCCCGATGTGGCACCAACAACACCTATTTTTTCTGTCCGCAATGGAAAAAATTTCTATTTTTCGACTTTTATATCTATTTTTTGTACCAGCAACACCTATTTCAACTTCGCCAATACATACTATGTATTTCTGCGTCTGCCTCTGACCTTTAGAGTCATTTTCGCAAATTATAATTAGTTAAAAGAGTGTAAAATAAAAGAGGTTGACCACCGTATATAGATAGCTCAATGTATGGACGTAACTTACGCAAGCACTGTGTTTCTTGTTTTCTTTTACATGGTACGTAGTAAAAAGCATTGAAATATCTTAAGCAATATTGCAACTAAATTTTAAGTGTTTAGCCAACATATATAAGAATTCAGACGGACAGATTGTTTTTCATGAATAACAATTTAAGTTTATACCTTCACAAAAGCATTAACCTGGCCTCTATATATATATATATATATATATATATATATATATATATATATATATATATATATATATATATATATATATATATATATATATTATTGTTATTTTCTGTCAAGATTTTTCCCAAACATAGCTTTACAAAATATCGTAAAAAATTCAAATCTTTAGTTATGATATAAAACCAGGAAAAGGCCCGTGCATTGTACGGGTGAAAGTCCCAAAATCATAAAGAGGAAAAGTTTGTTCAAACTTTAGTGGCAAAATTAGTAAAAAATAAAGTACCAAAACTATAAAGAGAAAAAGTTTGTTCAAATTTTAGTGGCAAAATTATAAAAAAGTAAAAGTAAAGTGGTAAATTATAAAAGAATAAAGAAAAAATGTTTTAAAGAAGTAAAAGTGAATATTAAGTGGCAAAAATATGACGAAGTAAAAATAAAGTGGCAAAATTATAAAAAATAAAAGTTTTTTTTGAAAGTTTAGTGACAAAATTAAGAAAAAATAAAAATATAGTGTTAAAATTATAAACATGGAAAGTTTCTGTTAAAACTTGCCATGTGCTTTAATATATATATATATATATATATATATATATATATATATATATATATATATATATATATATAATGAGAAACGTGAAGAAACACTGTATCAAATATGGAAATCTTAGAATGTTTCGAAGAAAATGCATATTCAATAATGATATTATAACAATATATATATATATATATATATATATATATATATATATATATATATATATATATATATATATATATATATATATATATATATATATAATGAGAAACGTGAAGAAACACTGTGTATCAAATATGGAAATCTTAGAATGTTTCGAAGAAAATGCATATTCAATAATGATATTATATGTTGTTATGAATGTGTAATTAATTGTTGTTGCTTTCTCAAGGGACGCTGAAAATTAATGGGATAGTAAAGGAGGATGGGGCTGAGACGTAGGGGTGAAGAAAAATATGTAATTACACGATAATATAATAAATATGTTATATCGTTTATTATAAGGATAGAAGGAATGAAGCATGTCATGTGATGTTGTCATGGGATGTCATGATGTCATATGAGCTTTGAAGCCATAAATTATTTATCATGTTATTTTTGCCATACAACATAAATGACATGTGATTTTAAAAAGTTAGGTCTTTTTTTTATAGAAACGGCAAATATTTCATTAAAAGAGGGCAACACCCAATAGCAAGGAGCTACAAAGGCAATAAAGTAAAAAAACGAGAACAAAACAAAGAAAATTAAGAAACAAAAAGAGTAAAAGGTGAAATACACCATTCCGCCCAGCTCCCACACGAAACATTTCCTCTGTGTTTGCACCAATTATAGACGAGAGAGATTATATTGTCTGCCAGTTTAGTGGGAGTCACCGCGATACCCTTAAAAACCTTATCATTCCTTGATATCCAAATCTTCCAAATCAGACAGTAGAAAATAGAGATTAGAATATCCTTTTTCTTTGGTCAACTCCCCCAAGTAGCCGCAACATCGATGAAATCACTCACACCCATGAAAACCCTGTCTCCAATTCCACACCATTTAAAATTCCATTGTTGTACCTCTCTAGCATACTCACAGTTGACTAACAAGTGATCAACTGATTCTGAATCCGAATTACACATTGGGCATCTCGAGTCAACAGTAGGTATACCCCTCGAAACCAAGTTTTCTGCCACCGAAATCCCGTTTAATGTTGCACGCCAAACGAAACAGTGCACCTTCAAAGGTACTGTTTTTGTCCACCCAATTGTCTTTCCCTTGTATACAATTAGTTTTGACTCCATGAATTTTCTCATTCTATTTACAGTGAATTCCCCTTTAGGATTGAGGAGGAAGCTGAATCCAAAGTTGAATTTTTCCACGACATTCAAGTTTCCAATATCCATGTATAACTGCAACAGTTCATTTAATTTGATCGGTCCTAACGGTTCAAATCTCCACATCCACGAGAAACCATTCGTGGAGAGTCTATTGCTCACTGAACAACATTTGACTGTTTCCAACGCATATATGTAACATCCCAAGTTCGGAAGCAAGAAGTTGAAGGGTGCAAAGTGTACATTTAGGAAGGGGACTCGACGAGTAGGTCCGCTTACTCGTCGAGTCGGAGCGGGATTGATCGCGGGTTAAGTGGCCAACTCGCCGAGTCGGCGGCTTGGACTCGACGAGTTGGTGCTGGAATGAGAAAACCCTAATCCCGAGGGTTGCACCCTATTTAAAGGACTTTATGTCCTTTTCCCAGCCTCCTAATCCCCCAGAGAGTTCCAGAAAACCCTAATTTCGTGTGAGACTTCATTGTTGAGGAGATTGGAGCTGGGAAGAGGAATTTGGTGGAAGGAGCTTGAGAAATTGGAGGCTAGCATCAAGGGGCTTGCGTAGATCTGGGATCTACATCAGTTTGGGCACATCTCAGAGGTACGGAGCCATTATCTTAAGCTATTTCCTTTTTGGGTTCATCCTTGGTGGTTGATTTGGAGTTCCTTAGCTTGTTTGAGATCTATTTCGGGTTTGGAGCTTAGATCTGAGGTTGCTACTCCAGATCTAAGCTTGTGATGGTCCTTAATGTCATAAAGCTCCTGTCTAAGAGTTATTGGTGAAGCCCCTTTGTCATAAACCCTAGCCCTAGAGTGTTTTGGGCTTATATCTCCTTGGTTTCATGTAAAGTTTGCAACTTTATGTGAGGGTTAGGCTGTAGAAGAGTGGATCTATGGATTGGAGTCCCTGCATGGCTCGCAAAGCCTCTGAATGGATTGAGAACTGGAGAGACTCGGCGAGTCACATGGGTGTACTCGACGAGTTGTATGAAGATTGCCTTGGACTCGACGAGTTGGAAGAACAACTCGGCGAGTCTGTTGAAGATTGCCTGGGACTCGACGAGTCTGTTCTTGGACTCGGCGAGTCTGGTCGCGAAACCCTAATCTCTTCTAGTTAACCCTCGAATCGGTGAGTCGAGGGACGACTCTGTGAGTTGAGCAGGATGGGACTCGGAGATCGTTGGACTCGACGAGTCTTGGGGCGACTCGGCGAGTTGAGTCGTGTTATGGGAGTTTCTGAGTATAGGAACTCGGCGAGTAGAATCAACCAGGAAGGTTGACTTTGACTGAGGACTTGGACTTTGACCAAGAGTTGACCAGTTTGACTTCCAAGGGTATTTTGGTAATTTTGGTATTTATGGAATTGATTCTTTGGTAGTGTTTTGTGGTGAAGTTCGTGTCGGTGGTCGGAGCAGCTTGGTCTTTTCTCTTCAGTCGGCAATTGCAGGTGAGTTACCCTCACCATATCGGCAGGGTCTACGACACCAAGGCCGGCCCTTTATCGGATGGAAATCCGGGTATTGTTTGTTATGTTATTGCTCTGCTAGATCTGCATCTTGGTTTTTAGGATGGTGTTATGTTAGTGACCTGGTTAAGGTCGGTACCCGGTATATAGGGTAATGTTATGCTAGTGACCGGTTAGGTCAGAATCCTGGTTAGGATGTTGATATGCTATGTGATCTGTTAGACTGTTTGTCTGGTTAAGGTTTGTTATACGATTAATTGTTTATGTGCACATGGTTGTTTGACGGGGGTTGGGTTGAGGCGGATCTTGCTTTGTGCTGTAGGCCAACATACCCAGGGCGGACCGGATATTTTGAAGGCCCAACGAGCGGTCCGGATAGGCTGAAGGCCCCAAGAGGGTGGACAGACGTGCGAGGGTCGGAGAGTGGACCAGGCCGACTGAAGGCCCGGTGTGGGCGGACCAGCCATACTGTAGACATAGAGAGTGGACCAGGTGGATTGAAGGCCCGGTGCGGGCGGACCAATCACACTGTAGACTCGATGTACATGACTAGACTCGGAGGGTGGACCAGGTGGACTGAAGGCCCGGTGTGGGCGGACCAATCACACAGTAGACCCGATGTGCATGGCTGTTCTCTATTTGTGATATGTTATGAGTATGTTTATGTGTGGTTGGTATTTTGGGGGTAACTCACTAAGCTTTCGGGCTTACAGTTTCAGTGTATTGTTTCAGGTACTTCAGGAGATCGTGGCAAGGCGAAGGCGTGATCGTACCGCTCCTCATGTTTTATGTTTTATGTGATATGGTTCTGGGGGATACTCTGATGTTTAAACTATTTTGAAAACGAGATGTATGAACTTAATGGTTTTTGAATGAATTAAAATGTTTTAATTTGGCTCAATTTTTATGGGTGTTACAAGTTGGTATCAGAGCCTTGGTTTGAGTGAATTGGAGGAACATTCGTGTGAATCCAGTCTCAAATCAAGGAGGGATTTTCAAAATGGTTTTTAAAAGGTTTTCAAAATAAGTAAGGGAGGATGTAGAGGGTACGATCAGCCAGAGCCAGTAAGTAGACCCCAAAATACCATACAAGTTATTTGATTATGTGATATGTTAGAACAGCATGCTAGTACTAGGCTAGGGATCTTCAGGAATTGCATGATAGAATTGCCTGATTTGTGATGCCTGCTAGCCTAGGGTTTTCTTGATATGAGATATTCAGTATTCCTCTAGGGGTGAGGATTGAGTGCTTGCTATGAATGTTTGTGCTTAGGGCGCTGTGGTGATACTTGAGACAAATATGGGTAGGTGTGGAAGGTAGTATGGGCCCGTACTACTGAAAGCACATGACCCATACACGTGTCATGGAAGTCACAACCCCTAGGTTGTTGGTTAGAGGTTAGTTCTCGGAGGTTATGCGAGGTATCTGAGGATCTTATTGGTGTATTGCAGTATGGTGGTTACGAGGCGTGTTGTGACTGGATCCGGATCGGGATCAGGCCAGGGTGATCAGGGGGCCCCAGCGGCACCTGAGATTATCGGTCAGGAGGGGCCAATGTTGACAGAGGATCGGGTCAGGGAGATCATCCGCGAGGAGGTGGTCGAGATTTTCCGAGGTCAGATTCCGGAGTTGTTCGGGACTATTAAGTCCGCTATGAGGGAGTACTTCGATGATCGTTATGCAGCTCTTACTGAGACGGCTGCCGCGGCAGCTATAGCGGCTGTAGCAGCGGCAGGGGGAGGAGCCGGTCGGGGATTTCAGTATCGGGATTTCGACAATACGAAGCCCCCTACTTTCGATGGAGTTCAGGATCCGATCGTTGCTATGAGATGGTTGTTAGACGTGGAGGGTTGTTTCTTTACGTGTTCATGCCCTGCGGATCAGAGGGTGAGGTGTGCTATGAACCTTTTGAGGTTCGGGGCGAAGGATTGTTGGAGGTTGACTACGGGATCTTATTCTGATGCGCAGCGGGCTGCGGTTACTTGGGATCAGTTCCGGGAGATGTTCAACACTCGTTATGTTCCACGGGTTGAGAGAGAGAGAGGTTGGATCAGGAGTTCCTGGAGCTGAAGCAGGATTCGGAGTCGGTGACGGAAATCACCAGGATGTTCACTGAGAGGGCGATGTTTTGCCCGGAGTTCGCATCGGAGCAGGCTCAGATGTCCGGGTATCTGAGTATGCTAAAAAGGGATATTAGACAGTTTGTGTCTGCGCAGAGATGTGATACCTTGTTAGAGTTGCAGGAGGCCGCCAGGCGGCGTGAGTTGGAGATTGAGTTACAGTTTCGAGAGCAGAGGCAGGCCCCGGTGCAGTCGCAGCTGGCGCCGAAACGGTTCAAAACCATTGACTCCAGGATTGGGGGTCAGAGCAGCCACACTTGTGAGAAGTGTGGGAAGGGTCATACCGGAGTCTGTAGGTCCGGTGGTGCGTGCCGCAAGTGCGGGAGAGAGGGGAATTATGCGAGGGATTGCCGTCAGTCAGCCCGGGTACAGGATATGAGGATTTGTTATCACTGCCATCAGGTTGGACACTTGAGAGCCAACTGCCCACAGTTTGCTGCAGGATCGGTGCAGGCTCCAGCACCGGCCACTTTGAGGATTACTTGCGGGGTTAGGGTGGAGCGGAGCCTCCAAGGGCTCAGGACGCGCATTCCAGCTTACAGCAGAGGGGTCAGGGCAGAGCCAGATGCAGCGGCGGGTATGTTTCCATCTTGTTATCTTGTTATTAGTGTGGTATTGTAAATCTGCCTGCATTGTTCCGCATGTTTCGTAGTATGATTGAGGATCTTAGTAGTTAGGAATTGTAGTTAGCGTTCTGAAGGACTCTTGGTCAAAAAATAAGTTATATGATCTCGTTGCTAGGAATAGCAACAGCGATGCGAGAAGTGTTCAGTTGAGATTCGAACTTCCCTGGAGTTCGGGTGTGCGATGGCGGAAGGGATATTCGGTGAAGGTTACTCACTCCCGAGGGAGTCAGTTCATGGTTAAGAGGGAATATATGGAGTAAGGGCGATTGAGATATGCCGGTTTTGGGCATCGGTGGTTAGTAGTTGGTGCACTAAGTGGGGGAGAATTGGAAAATTCTCCGGTGAAACAACATGCATCCAAGGATGGTTAGCTGTTTGGATTTCAGCAGTGTTTTGCTGAGGGTGTGGATCGGTGAGAGCAAGTGGTAGACAAGTGGGGCGTAGAAAAGACCATGGTTTTCGGAAAAGGTGACTGATTGTTGTAAGGCCTGGGTTTAGGCCATGGAAAGGATTCCGGGAACGGAACTGGAGTTCGAAACCCCAAGAGGGCTAGAACAGACTGCATGGGAGAGATTCCCGAGAAGGATGGTTCAGGGTGACGTACGACAATGTGGAGCGGTCCGGATATACTGAAGGCCGGAAGGCGTACCAGTCAGACCGAAGGCTCGGGGAACGGTCCAGACAGGCTGAAGGCCCAGGAGGGCGGTCCAGACATGCTGAAGGTTCTGAGAGTGGTCCAGATAGGCTGAAGGCCTGGTAACGCGGTCCAGTCATGCTGAAGACTCTGTATGTGTTAATGGATCTGTATGCGGAGAATGAGTGAATATGTCGCCATGCAATAGTAATCGATAAGGTCTGGCCCCAAGTATTGATCATGATGATGAAGTTGGCTGGAGGCCGTGCGTGGGCCTTGTTAGTTACATGATCGGATTCGGAGTATGTGGGAGTTCGAGAATAGCAGTTGCTCTACATGGATAGTGTAGAGTGGAGTTTAGCTCTGTGGCACTTATAGGTGCGGTAAGGTTTGTTGAGTAGACTTCCTGGAAAGGGAAGGTATGTAGCTCCGAAAGGAGTTTGGGTCCTCTAAAAGGAAGGCCGTGGAGTAAATGGATGATCGAAAGTGCTTGGTAGTAAGCACTGGGGTTGTAACAGGTATATGGAAGCACATACGGGTTGGATGCCCGTTGAGGTTGTGGCAATGTTGGATGATGCGCAGGCATGTTTTCAGTCTCCTTGGAAGAGGAGGAGGAAGGTGGTTCCAGATTGGAGATTGGGACAGAGGAAGGTGAGACAGCATGTTAACAGACTCGGGAGTAGTCTGGACTGGTGCTGGGGACTGTATAAGGATATTACAGTCGGAGGTCAAGGACCTAGAAGATCGTGATAGGGAGGTGTGAGTGGGTTGCACTCCGTTGTGTCGAACCGAAGGGTTCGAGGGTGACGCAAGGACAAGGTCCTTAGTTCCGAGTATGGTCGTAGGCTTGAGTTATGTATATGGAGGTATTCCAATCTGGGGTATTCCATCATGGGGATTCGTTCCAGGTTGCAAGTTATCAGGGTTATCGCCAATCTTGGGCGAAGGAAGATGGATTAGTGTCTTTGCGGAGCTCAGTGGGTGTTGTGGTATCCAGTTTTCGCAGGTTGTGAATGAATGCGTAAGACGGAAGTAAGACAGTGTCTTCAGGTGGCACTTAGTTGATGAGTGTTGTCATCAGAGAAAAGAAGTCGGTGGCCAGCTTGAAGCAGTTATCAGGACCCTGCGAGGGAAGATATGGATTTTAGAGATTCGATAACTATGTTTGAAGGAATGTGGGTCGGTTTGAGATCAGTGGATGCATTGTGGGAGTGTCATCCGGAAGTTTGTGATGCCGCAGGCTTCGAGGACGAAGCCTAATTTAAGTGGGGGAGAATTGTAACATCCCAAGTTCGGAAGCAAGAAGTTGAATGGTGCAAATTGTAAATTTAGGAAGGGGACTCGACAAGTAGGTCCGCTTACTCGTCGAGTCGGAGCGGGATTGATCGCGGGTTAAGTGGCCAACTCGCCGAGTCGGCGGCTTGGACTCTACGAGTTGGTGCTGGAATGAGAAAACCCTAATCCCGAGGGTTGCACCCTATTTAAAGGACTTTATGTCCTTCTCCCAGCCTCCTAATCCCCCAGAGAGTTCCAGAAAACCCTAATTTCGTGTGAGACTTCATTGTTGAGGAGATTGGAGCTGGGAAGAGGAATTTGGTGGAAGGAGCTTGAGAAATTGGAGGCTAGCATCAAGGGGCTTGCGTAGATCGGGATCTACATCAGTTTTGGCACATCTCATAAGTACGAAGCCATTATCTTAAGCTATTTCCTTTTTGGGTTCATCCTTGGTGGTTGATTTGGAGTTCCTTAGCTTGTTTGAGATCTATTTCGGGTTTGGAGCTTAGATCTGAGGTTGCTACTCCAGATCTAAGCTTGTGATGGTCCTTAATGCCATAAAGCTCCTGTCTAAGAGTTATTGGTGAAGCCCCTTTGTCATAAACCCTAGCCCTAGAGTGTTTTGGGCTTATATCTCCTTGGTTTCACGTAAAGTTTGCAACTTTATGTGAGGGTTAGGCTGTAAAAGAGTGGATCTATGGATTGGAGTCCCTACATGGCTTGAAAAGCCTCTGAATGTATTGAGAACTGGAGAGACTCGGCGAGTCACATGGGTGTACTCGACGAGTTGTATGAAGATTGCCTTGGACTCGACGAGATGGAAGAACAACTCGGCGAGTCTGTTGAAGATTGCCTGGGACTCGGCGAGTCTGTTCTTGGACTTGGCGAGTCTGGTCGCGAAACCCTAATCTCTTCTAGTTAACCCTCGAATCGGTGAGTCGAGGGACGACTCTGTGAGTTGAGCAGGATGGGACTCGGAGATCGTTGGACTCGACGAGTCTTGGGGCGACTCGGCGAGTTGAGTCGTGTTATGGGAGTTTCTGAGTATAGGAACTCGGCGAGTAGAATCAACCAGGAAGGTTGACTTTGACTGAGGACTTGGACTTTGACCAAGAGTTGACCAGTTTGACTTCCAAGGGTATTTTGGTAATTTTGGTATTTATGGAATTGATTCTTTGGTAGTGTTTTGTGGTGAAGTTCGTGTCGGTGGTCGGAGCAGCTTGGTCTTATCTCTTCAGTCGGCAATTACAGGTGAGTTACCCTCACTATATCAGCAGGGTCTACGGCACCAAGGCGGGCCCATTATCGGATGGAAATCCGGGTATTGTTTGTTATGTTATTGCTTTGCTAGATCTGCATCTTGGTTTTTAGGATGGTGTTATGTTAGTGACCTGGTTAAGGTCGGTACCCGGTATATAGGGTAATGTTATGCTAGTGACCGGTTAGGTCAGAATCCTGGTTAGGATGTTGATATGCTATGAGATCTGTTAGACTGTTTGTCTGGTTAAGGTTTGTTATACGATTAATTGTTTATGTGCACATGGTTGTTTGACGGGGGTTGGGTTGAGGCGGGTCCTGCTTTGTGCTATAGGCCAACATACCCAGGGCGGACCGGATATTCCGAAGGCCCAGCGAGCGGTTCGGATAGGCTGAAGGCCCCAAGAGGGTGGACCAGACGTGCGAGGCTCGGAGAGTGGACCAGGCCGACTGAAGGCCCGGTGTGGGCGGACCAGCCATACTGTAGACATAGAGAGTGGACCAGGTGGATTGAAGGCCCGGTGCGGGCGGACCAATCACACTGTAGACTCGATGTACATGACTAGACTCGGTGGGTGGACCAGGTGGACTGACGGCCCGGTGCGGGCGGACCAATCACACAGTAGACCCGATGTGCATGGTTGTTCTCTATTTGTGATATGTTATGAGTATGTTTATGTGTGGTTGGTATTTTGGGGGTAACTCACTAAGCTTTCGGGCTTACAGTTTCAGTGTATTGTTTCAGGTACTTCAGGAGATCGTGGCAAGGCGAAGGCGTGATCGTACCGCTCCTCATGTTTTATGTTTTATGTGATATGGTTCTGGGGGATACTCTGATGTTTAAACTATTTTGAAAACGAGATGTATGACCTTAATGGTTTTTGAATGAATTAAAATGTTTTAATTTGGCTCAATTTTTATGGGTGTTACAATATAAGTTAGGGAATTTGGTATAGAAAGGAGTTTTACTACACCAAGGATCTTTCAAGAACATTATTTTAACATCAAACCCCGGGATGAGGATGAAAATGTCAGTCCAATCTATGTGAAGCGAATTAATATCTCTAACTGCCTTATAAATATTGCACCAGACTCCGTTTGATGATTTTCTCGCTATATAAGAGGCAGGTTTGTTGAATATGTTGTGAATTCTTACTATAACACTTCTCCATAGACCACTCTTTTCATTCATGAGTCTCCACCACCATTTAAATAATAATGCAGTTTTCTGTGCAATAATTGATCCCACGCCCAAACCACCTTCGGATTTAGGGGCAGTGACTTTTCTCCATTCTACCCAGTGAATTTTTCTTTTCAGTTCACTACCGCCCCATAGAAATTTGCGCCTTATTTTTTCAGTTTGATTGATGGTCCCCAGTGGAGCTTTAAACAGCGACATATAGAACGTGGGAAGACTATCCATAACAGACTTGATGAGGGTGAGACGGCCCCCAAAAGATAGGGTAATTGCTTTCCAACTAGAGAGCTTGGAAGATAATTTATTCAGAATCGGCTTCTAGTTTTTCTTAAGTGCCATGTTAGCACCAACTGGTTCTCCCAAGTAATTAAACGGAAATTCACCATGTCAACATCCAAGTGCTTGAGCAGTACTGGACATATTTTCTTCATCAATTCCCACGCCAAATAAGCATGACTTAAGAAAGTTGACTTTCAGCCCTGAAGAAATATGAAAGCACTTTAGAATCCGTGACAGATTTTTAAGGTTCTTAAAATCTCATTCACCCGCAAATATTACATCATCAGCATACAATAGATGTGAAATTACAGGACCGTCCCTGGGTAGTTTAATCCCACGGACAATTAGGTTTTCGCAAGCACTTTTCACCGCAATATTTAGCCCTTCCACAGCCAATATAAAAAGAAACGGGGACGGTGGATCCCCTTGTCTCACCCCCTTGGATATTGAAAATTCTTCTGTGGGAGACCCATTAACAAGAACTGATGCTTTTGCTGAAGATAAGAAACTAGAAATCCATCTCCTCCATTTACACTTCAAGTTCATTTGTTCCATGACTGAGTCTAAAAAACCCCAGTTAATAGAATCAAAGGCCTTTTCAAATCAATCTTGAACAAGAACATTTTTTTCTTTTTATGTTTTGCCCAAGATATGATTTCGTTTATTATTAGAGGACCATCCAGAATGTGCCTGCTGATGAGTTGAAAAACTCTTAGATCGATTAGATCTTCAACAGGTTAAACAATAACAGCAATAAAACACGATGAACACGATATAGAATCAAGTAATGCTTAATGATCCAAATGTAGTCACGCCTCAGCAGAGCTCGATAAAGAACTTCCACTGTAGAGGCGAGCTAGGGTTTGTAGTACAATTATAATAATAATAATGAAAGCGCTACCAACAAAGGATGCATGCATGCACCTTAAATACCAAACCCTAATAGAACAAATACGGTTGGACAGGCCCAAACCGAATAACAAAACTGGGCTAAGGACCGAGCCCAAGACGCAACATCAAGACCCAACAATCTCCCCCTTTGCGTCAATTGAGGCGAGAGACTACATCGCTTGAGTGACCTTGACCTTCTTCACAACCTTGAACAGCCGAGGGATGATCGCAAGAAGTGTCTGCCGAAACTGAATATACCATCTAAGCATATCGGTGAACAACTTCTTGTCAGCTTCACTGTTCTTATTCCACCTATGTATGATCTCCAAAATGTGCTCCAAGCAAGCAGTTGAGAACAGGTGCTTGTCAATCAGAGCGAACAGACACTTTTGACCTTCGCCCCTAATGAACATCACAGTATGAAACTTGGGATCGATTTTGCCCTTGACCATCGCATTCACATCGCCAGTCCTTCCAATCGGCTTTATCGTTGTTCGCTTGTGAATGGCAGATGCAATTTCTTGATCCATCTTTGCTACTTCGTGAATGTAACAAACAAGCATTCGCTTGACGTGATCAATGATCGGCTGATACTCCTGAGGATTAGTCATCAAAATATTGTTGAGGAGTATCCAGTCGTGCGGGTTCAAGTTCGGTAGATCAGCCAGGGAAATAGTATGGACCGAGCTATCCGAGCCTCTGGTCACTTTGAATTTAATATTTGAAGGGTCCAGTTAGTGGTTTGGTCTAGGCTTTCAATTGTAATAGTTCTTTTGAGTCTATATGATGTAATAGTAGGTTATTTTGGTGTTTACGACTTTGTAGTGTGTTTACGGCCGTAAACCCTGTTTCCGGCCCAAGTCTCCTATAAATAGAGGTTGTGTAGGTTATTATAAGTTGTTGATCCTAGAGAGTTCACGGTCGCTATAAACAAGTTGTACCCGACGTTTTTCAGTTATAAAGCGTGTGCAAGCTTGTTTCTATTCTACTTCTACTCCAATTCTTGTTCTATTTGATTGTTTGATTGTTTGATCACTGGTAAGATCCGTTTTCAGGACCTTATAATTGGTATCAGAGAAAAACCAGTGTCAAAGCATCATTCAATCAAGTATTTGGACCGTTTAAACCAATATTCATCATTGTTCGAGATTGGGTTTGGTACTTTCACTGCTAAAAGGGATCGAATCTGATAAAAATTCGTGTTTACATAAATTTCTGGGAGTTTACTGCCAAGTGATTACGGCCGTAAACTCAGTTTACTATCGTAAACTCAAGAATCTTCAAAGACCGTAAACTTTGTTCTTGGACCGTAAACAGAGCATCTTCAATAACCGAAAACTCATCTTCAAAGACCATAATCAGTGCATCTTTATTGACCGTAAACTACTGGACCGGAAATCCGACCGTAAACTCAGTTTACGGCCGTAAACTATCTGACCGGAAACTCATTTTTGACATTCTTCTTGTTTTAATTTTTGATTTAAATCTTAATAATCAATGGATTCTCAAAGTCAAACACATCATCATGAACTGGATTCTGTCATGGGCACAACCACACGTATTCCAAGACTGCTGTCTGCAGATGGTTTTCCTAAATGGAAATACAGGATTGAGCAGTATATTACAATGAAAGACTTCAAAGTTTGGAGAAGCATCATTAAGGGTCCTGTCCGAATTACCACCACTGTTGCAGGACAATTGTTTGACAAAGCAGTTGAGAACTATACAGATGAAGATTTTGAGAAAGTTGAAGAACAGGAAAGGGCTTTGGCCACTCTAACCATGGCTTTATCTCCTGATATAGCTCAAGGTTTCAGAGAGTATACTTCAGCTAAAGCTTTGTGGGAAGCCTTGATTGAGGTGTATGAAGGAAATGAAGACATGAAGGAAAGCCACCAGGATATGTTGCGACAGAAATTCAACATGTTTAACTACATTCCCGGAGAAACCCTGGAGGCACAGCTGCAGCGATTCACAACTCTCACTACTGAGATGAACATATTTGGGATCTTCTTGACCAAGTCCGAGATAAATAAAAAGCTACTGAATGCTCTTCCAAAGTCATGGGACATGAATGTAGCTGTTATTAAGAAGACCAAGGATCTGAATCGCCTCACTCTTGCTGAAACAATGGGGATCATCAAAGCTTGTGATATTGATGATAAACAGCGAGAGATTAACCATGTGAACTCGTATTCGACTACAAATCTCGGAATTTCTTCTAACAATGCCCTTTCATCAATCATTTCTTCCTCAGGTCAAGCATTTTCTATTCAACAACCTCAGATTCAAACCTTTACTACTGCGTCATCCATGCCTCATTCTCAAAGCCAGTCATTTGTCACTCCACAAGCTGTTCCCTCCTCCAATGTGACAGTTGTAGCCTCTTCCTCAAACACAAAGGAAAGTGATGACAATCTTGCTCTCGCCATAGGACTTGTTAACTGCTATAATGATTTTGTAGTTGGAGAGCTTCCACCTCAGTTGTCATTTGTTGATCTGGATCAGATTCATCCAGAAGATGTGGAAGAGATGGATATTAAGTGGCAAATTGCTATGGCGGTATTCAGGGCGAAGCAGTTTGCTAAAAAGACAGGGAAGAATAACTGGGGGATGGATGCTGATAAAAAGGTAGGGTTCAACAAGGGAAAGCTGCGATGTTTCAACTGTCACGAGCCAGGTCATTTTGCTCGTGAGTGCCCGAAACCGGATAGAAGGTTGAACAATGACAGGACGATGGTTGCGGTGGGAAACAATCGCGGAGGTGCTATGGTCAACGGTGAGACTGCTATGGTTGCTCAGTCATTTGACTGGGAGGACCAGATTCAGGCTCTCAATATTTCAAAACCTGAAAATGCTCACCTAGTCCAAATCAATGATGATGCTCCCGTGAAGGATGTTGCAGCTGATCCTGAAGAAAAGATGATGGAGTTGCAGTTTGCACTAATGGTATCTTCTACTTCCGAACCCAAGAAAAGTGAGGTAAGTTTACCTTCTTGTTCTCAGGCATGTATCGATTATGTTAAAATTCTTCGTGACGAAATAGATTCATTACGTAGAGAAGTAGAGGATCTTAGATATGAGGGCTATCAACTTAGAAAAGGACAAAAACCCCTAAAGGCCCAGTTAGAAACAAAAATAAAGGACTTTAGGAGACTTCAGGAAGACTATAGTAACAAATGTGAAAATTATGATTATATCAAGAGACAGAATGCTGAGTTAATTACTGAGCTTGATACATTAAAAGGGCAATTTGGAACTGCAAATTTTGATTTTAAAAGGTTTGATGTATCAAGCGAGGTAGTTGCCAACATGATTGACCATTGCCTGCCGTTCAAAAGAAACCAACAAAAGGGTTTAGGATACGATAATGTACCTCCTCCTTTTAATCATACATATCAGTATCAACCTTTGACTAAAGAGGAGATTGCCAGCGAACCATTCATGGTTTATGGCAAGCCATCTGGTTTTGTTTCAGGAGGATTTATTAATGTTGAAAGTACTAACATTTCTACTTCCCCTGCAGATCAATCCTTAGATCAGACAAAGCACGGAGTTGAAGGATCTGTTTCTGATAACAAAATTGAGTCTGAACCTGATGATTTTGTTTCCAATGAAAAACCTTTTGTTTCTAATGTTAAAAATGACAATGCTTTTTGTGATACTTCCGCATCTGCTCCTGCTGAATTAAATTGTTTTGAAGTGTTTGATGAATTATTTGATAATCCTGATGTTGTGATGCTTCTAATGAAAACACACCAATTCCAGAAGTCACACCATCTGATGCACCCTCACTTATCTCACAACATGTTTCTTACACATGTTCTTGTGGGAAAAGTAAGGGTGTCAGTAAAGAAAATAAATTTGAGAAAAGCAGTACTAGTTTTAATAATAATAAACAGATTTGTTTTAATTGTGGTATTGGTGGTCATATAGCTAGGAATTGTCAAAATAGGATTTTTGTACATTATATGTCACCAAGAGGAGAGAACGAATCTAGAGGAATGTCTTTAACTAGAAAGTCCTCAAGAACTCGTTCTCGGGATGATGATTGGAACGATGATCGAAGTAGAAAAAGGGCGGTTTTTCAAAAGAATAAAAGGGTTCTTCATAACAAAGTCCCAAATAGTTTGCCAAAACCGAACAAGGCTCCGCTAAATGATCCCGCTCATTTTGCAGGGACAGTTGCGGAGGAATGTCGTCAGACCTTGGTACATCGACAGCGGCTGCTCCCGGCATATGACAGGAGACATCTCCCAACTGAGCAACATTCAATCCTTTAATGGGGGATATGTTTCCTTTGCGGGCGGAGAAGGTGGAAAGATCACTCAGAGAGGAACCGTAACAAATGGAGTGTTGAGTTTTGAGAACGTAAACTTTGCTCCCGAGTTAAAACACAGTTTGTTGAGTGTGTCTCATATTTGTGACAAAGGTTACTCTACACATTTCACCGACAAAGAGTGCATGATTCTCAAGCCAGACATTTTCATCCTAGAAGAGTGGATTCTTGTCAAATCAAAGCGGGATGGAAATGCGTATATTATTGATATGAACAGCAACATTCCTGAACAAGTCACTTGCCTCTTTTCGAAGGTCTCAGAACAGAACGCAATGTTGTGGCACCGAAGACTCGGTCATGCTAACGCTAAGAACCTAAATCGTCTTGCAAAGAATGAGATGGTCCGAGGCTTACCTGTCAGAGACTTTATAACTTTTAAGAAGTGTGTGTCATGTGCCCAGGGAAAACATCATAGAAAACCACACCTGCTGTCACACCCCAAAACCAGAATGGCGGAAACGTTCTGGGGTGGAGGACGTCATGTGTAGCATCACAACCAATGAGTAATAGCAATCACAGCAACACAACCATTACCGTGAATACTTAAATAAAAAAAAGTTTACATCAGTTTGAAACTTTGTCTGAAACTTGTTTGAATTACATTAAATAGCTTTGTAAAATATAAACTTAAAACTCTTATTGCTCCAGCTTCTCAAAAATCCAGCAAGTACCTGTTTACTGATTTCCTGAGAATACAAGCAGTTTGAAAGAATATCAGCATAAAGCTGGTGAGTTCATAAGCGGTAATTTGTAATGAAAACTTGAGGATGAGCTTGTAGAAGTGTTTGTATAGTTTCAAGAAAATCTGATATTTTCTTTAGTGAAAATGTAGCATTATCAGTTATGTAATAAAACCATGAATATTCGTTACTGAAAACTGTAGTGATATGAGAAAATAATACTTCAAGTGACTAGCTAATGCTAATCATGAAGTATGAGTATTTCGTATGTGAAACCATTGTATGATCGGTTCTGTTTGAATACCCTGGAAATTCTCCAGTTGTAGTGTGTATTAGTTCTATTTAGTATAAATAAAACTGTTGAAGAGTGCCATCTTGTAAACTAAAGGTGATTTATACATAATGTGAGTCGTATAACCATACTTGATATGACTAGAGACCTTTCCAACGTTCTTCAGGCGTCGAGTTAAATGACATTTGTCACCCTAGGCATGCCTGCCCAACTGTAGCTAGCAGTTCGGGTGTGGGATTGTCAGTCCCGAATAGATCTATTCACAAATCTCACACTCTCCCTCCAGGAGACTCTAGTTATACTATGATAGGATTTATCCCTATACACCTAAGGGTACAGTAGTGAAGTAGCGCCTCACAGTATCGTACAATCTAGTTTCATGTAGTGTAGTAGCGTTCTACCATCGTGAAAATCCGTATGTATACCGCATGTAGTGATAATTACAGTTATGAAATACCATGATAAAGTAGTGATGTAAACTGTAAACTGTTTCTCTCTTAGTGCATATGTTTAGTAGTGAAAGTTTCTATACTTGTTATGTTTAGAAAATCCCAAACTATACCGATTATAGTTTGCATGTATGGTGTAGTGAATATCGCGTCCCGAAACTATGCAATTTTAGTAAAAACGTCCCTTATGCTCAACACAATACAAAAGGGTTAAAGTATGAGAATTACATGAGTTTTATACTTGTTAAAAGCTCTTTGTATTAATTTACAAAAGCATTTATGGTTTAGCTTGTATTCTCCCCCTGAAAACAGTAAAAACACGGAAAATGTAGGGGTATGAACTCACATTGAGCGAGTGGTTCGAACGAAAGACCGATACGAGATGTTGAGTGTCAATTGAAACCTCGAACTCAACTTGACCATAATAACATTTAATGACACACATAGGAGTCAAATGAAGGTATTTCACCACTAGATACGATAGAGAATCACTCTAGGGACTTGGAACTACTTGCACCAAGTGATAGAACCTTGTAGGATTGAGTAAAGGGAGTGTATGGCCACCTTGAGTGTGTGTGCGGCCATGGGTGTGCAGCCCAATGGGTGTGCGGCCGTACACTCATGAAAGAGGGTGCCTTTGTAGTGTTCTCAAGGTCCATTCTTGCATCCACGAAGTATTCTAGGTCTATACCCAATTGTAGTGCAAGATAAGGGTTCTAGAAGTGGGTTTGCGGCCCTAGGATGTGTGTGTGGTCGCACACTAGAGTGTGTGGTCGCACACTTGGGTGTGTGGTCGCACAAGCGTGTGTGCGGCCGTACACAGGTGTGTGCGGTCGTACACCCCACAAGATAATGTCCAAAAATGTCCGTTCCAAGGTGCAACAAAGCTAGGGGCATGTCTATCTCGAATATGGAAGTTAAACTCTCACTTTGGAGGGTGTTTTAAGGGTGTGCGGCCACCTTAAGAGGGGTGTGCGGCCGCACTCACTTCCAAACACGAAGAACATGTCAATTTTTGCACACTTAAGGCTTAGATAGAGTGGTCTTTCATGGATTGCAAGCTAGAGGATGAAGTACTCACCTTCTTGAAGCTTTGGAAGGTTCAAGGTTGGAGAACTTGAGAGAATAGAGTAGTGTGCTGCCAAGGAGTGAAAATAATGAAGGGGAAAAAGGTCTACCCTTTATATAGGGGAGAAAGTGCTGCCCAAAAAGTGAGTGTGTGGCCAAGGAGTGGGTGTGCGGCCGCACACCCATGTGTACGACCGTACACTCCTCCAAGAGGTGTGTATGGCCCGGTTTTCTCACTAGGTGACATGCTGACTCATTCCTAATCTCAACCTTGGTCAAATTCAAGCTTAGAACACTTAAATAAACCCTTAAACAGTACCAGACATCAACAAAACAAGTTGAATATTGATTGAATTGACTAAGTGTACAGGATAGAAGTTCCGGGTTGTCACATCTGCCTAAACAGGTTAACTCAATCAGTCAGGTGCTCCAGTTATTGCATATGGACTGATTTGGTCCGGTCAACGTCCTAAGCATCAACAGAAGTTCGTACTGTCTGGTTGTGATCGATGTTTTCTCTCATTTTACGTGGGTTTTCTTCTTATCCAACAAAGTTGGGGTTGCTGATCTGATAAAGAAGTTCATCGTGATGATTGAGAACCAAACCAACAACCGGGTGAAGGCGCTTCGTACTGATAATGGAATAGAATTCAAGAATGCAGTTCTTGATCATTTTTGTGCAGAAAAAGGGAATTGTGCGTCAATACAGCTTTGCTCACACGCCTCAACAAAATGGTGTTGCTGAGAGGAGAAATAGAACATTAAAAGACGCTGCAAGGAGGATGTTGTGTGACTCCAAGTTACCTATTTTCTATTGGGCTGGGGCGATTAATACTGCTCGCTACGTTCAGAATCGTGTTTTAATCAACAAAGCTCAGATGAAGACACCGTACGAGATTCTATATGGTCATAAGCATTCCGTCAGTCATTTTCGTGTATTTGGCTGCCCTTGCACCCTTCTTCACCTGGAGTCCAACCCGAAGTTCAATGCCAAAGCCGATGATTGTTATTTCATAGGATATGCTGCACGCACCGCATATAGGTTTTACAATAAGAAGACGAAGCAGATTGTAGAATCCTTCGACGTGCGCTGGTTGGAGGAGAATGAGACAGATGCTCGAGTGGGCCCTGATTGGTTATTTGATTACACATCGCTCTTCAAGTCCATTAATGTGTCTTCCGATGGTTCATTTGGGTCTTCCTCTGGTTCGAAGATTGTTTCTGAAGACGAAGACGAAGAAGTTGTTTACAGACCTCCAACGGTATCCTCTTCACCACCTGAGGGGGAGTCATCTTCACCACCTGAGGGGGAGTCATCTGCTCCACCTGAGGGGGAGTCATCTGTTCCACTTGGTAGTCCAGAGTCTCCGGTTCAAAATGATACTCCAAATGTTGATGGTACACCTCTTACCCCTGTTGAAAGAGAGTTCATGTCGAGAGATGCTTCCGCTGTCACTCCAACTTTTATGGAACTACTCTTTCCTGAAGAAATTGCTAATGAGTTTGTAGCAGATTCATCTAATGTGGAACAATCAGCAAATGATGGAGGTTTCAACATTCACAATCTTCCCGTTTCAGTCAATGATACCAGCCAAGAGATACCTTCAATAATTCAACGCGATCATCCGATTGAAAACATCATTGGTCATCTGGGTGATGGAGTTAGAACCAGAAGTCAGAGTGGAGATGTCAATACATGTCTCTATTCTTGCTTTATCTGTCAAATAGAGCCCAAGAATGTTGAAATGGCTTTGAATGAGCCCAGCTGGGTAGATGCTATGCATGAAGAGCTAAATCAATTTGAAAAGCTCGGAGTTGGGAAATTGGTTGAGTTACCAAAGGGCAAAAAGTCTTTTGACACACGCTGGGTCTATCGAAACAAGCAGGATGATTCTGGTGTTATAGTGCGCAATAAAGTAAGATTGGTGGTTCGCGGGTTTTGACAAGTCGAGGGTCTTGATTATACTGAGGTTTATGCTCCAGTGGCTCGCTTGGAGGCTATTCGTATGTTCCTTGCATATGCTTCCTACATGAATTTCACGGTTTACCAAATGGATGTCAAGACAACCTTCTTGTATGGCAAGGTGAAGGAAGAAATCTACGTTGATCAGCCCCCTGGGTTCATTAACTCGAAGTTTCCTAATCATGTCTACAAGTTGGACAAGGCGTTATATGGGTTACATCAAGCTCCTCGAGCGTGGTATGCGACTATCACAAAGCACTTGCTCGATCATGGATACTCTCGTGGCACTATCGATCAAACTTTATTCATCAAGCATGTTGGTAATGATCAGATTCTAGTCCAGATCTACGTTGACGACATTATCTTCGGGTCTACCAGTCCACAGCTATGCAAAGAGTTTGAAGGAGTTATGAAAAAGAGGTTTGAGATGAGTTCGTTGGGTGAAATGACCATGTTTCTGGGACTTCAGGTCAAACAAAATTCAACTGGAATCCTGCTCCATCAAGCTAAGTATGTGGAGGATATTCTTGAGAAGTTCGGGTTTCAAGACGCAAAACCTGCATCGACGCCGATGGTCGAAAGACATCTGCTGAATCCAGATACTGATGGCGAATCCGTAGATCAGACACACTACAGATCGATGATCGGATCGTTGATGTATCTTACTGCAAGCCGTCCAGACATCATGTTTCTAGTTTGTCAATGCGCACGTTATCAGGCTAATCCTAAACTTTCACATCTTATTGCTGTCAAAAGAATTTTTCGGTATATCAAAGGCAGCCCAAAATTGGGTCTTTGGTATCCGAAAAATTCCGAATTTGATTTATATGCTTTTGCTGACAGTAATTATGGAGGCTGTGAGCTTGACAGTAAATCTACTTCAGGAGGGTGTTAATTGCTTGGAGACAGGCTGGTGTCATGGCAGTGCAAGAAACAACATACCGTCTCAACCTCAACAGCAGAAGCGGAATACGTTGCTGCATCTGCTTGTTGCTCTCAAGTTATCTGGATCCAACATCAGCTGTTGGATTACAGTTTGAATTATCAAGAAACCCCAATCTACTGTGATAATGAGGCTGCGAATCAAATTGCTAAAAATCCTCTCCAACATTCCAAAACCAAGCACATTGATATCAAAATTCATTTTATCAGAGACTGTTATGAGCGTTCGCTCATCCGGCTGGAACAGGTTCCCTTTGCTAATAATGTGGCGGATCTGTTCACCAAGCCTTTTAACAAAGCTCGATTCGATGTGCTTGTGGGATTTTTGAAAATGATTCGTTTTGAGGATTAAATTTTTGTTTTAGGTTAGGTTTGTTTAAATTTGCGCATTTTAGTGATTTCATTCTCACCCATGCACAAATTTAGGGGGAGAAATAAACAAAAACCAAACAAAAATTGAAAATTTCAAAAATCCAAAAACATTTAAAAAAAAAAATCAGAAAATCAAAAATATGTTGCTAATAGTTTTGCTTGTAGGTGATGTGACGGGAAGTGATATTATCTAGTGATAACAGGCAATCTGAATCCGCGTAACGTACCAAAACTAAATCATCTACGCTCTGTGATTCGATGCACTGGTAGGCACGAAAGATTCTAAATGGACTTGACTTGGCAGAGTTGAACTTAAGGAATTCAAAGACTTGACAAATCTTGACCTAGTTAAATCCGTTTAGCCTGACAATATGCCGCTCGGATAGGTTGAGCAGAGAGATATACATGGGAATCTACTGGTTACATTAAAAGAACTCGTATCTAGAACTGTGGATTAACTTTTCCTCGATGTGCATATTTTGTCCTTAATTCCGGTATTGATGGGGTGACTGGGGAATTCCGATAAATTAGGTCTGTAGAAGATTATTTTCTTTCTTTCTGTCTGTTAGTCATATGTTGCCTCTTCTGCGTGATCGAGAGATCCGACCTGGACTGTAACATATGCAACTCTATCTCTCTGCATCTTCTATCTATGCTATTCTTTCTATCTGTTAGCCATATACTGTCTCCTTTGCGTGACTTTCAATCCGACCTAGTACACAGTATATGCATCATTCTTCTTCTCAATCCCTCTAAAATTTCAGTTAGTCATATGTTTTACTCTCTGCGTGATTGGAAGAGATCCGACCTGGGTGTATAACATATGCATTCTAAATATATCTTCTCTCTTAATAATTGTCTGCTCACCCGATGTAAGGAGTATTCTGGAAGTCCTTGATTACTGGAGCATATCAGGAAGTGGGAAACATGTTCTAGCACAATTAAAGTTGAACACTTACAGATTGTCTGTAGATCTCGCTGCTCAATTTAGGTGGACAACAATATCCCTGGTCGTCGTCAGCTAAATGGTCCCTAGGAAATTTATCTAAGAATATAGGAGCTAAATGTCTTGTCTTTCTTAGCTTGTCCAAATTTATCACAAATTTTTCGTGTTTAAGTGGATCACAATAACGACGATCGACCAGACATAGACATGAAGGTAAAGGTACCGACAAGTGGATTAAGGCTGTCTAACAACTTTGATCCCAGTGTGACAAAATTATATTCAGTGTTTGTTGAGATAAATCTAGTCTTCTTTTATTTTTATTTTTATTTTTATTTTTATTTTTTATTTTATTTTTATAATTGTCAAAATTTTAAATTTTAAATTTTAGAAATTATTTTTATTTTTATTTTATTTTTTAGTTTATGTTAATTTTAGTTTTAATTTTTAATTCTCAAAAGGTTTTGTTTTTGAAAATTTTTGGGATTTGGACTGTGCATTACACTGTGTGGATAACAGCTAAAAATCAAACAAGGTATAAAAGCAAGGGTTTACAGCCAAAATCTCTTCCACTCCTCATTTTTTTTTCTTTCCGGCCGTAAACTCTCCCTCTCTCTCTCCCATCTCGAAAAAAAATTTCTCGTTTTTTATGAAATTGTTCGGTGCATCTCGAAGGTATGCAAAAACCGACCATGGATATGTGTTTATTTCAACAAATCGATGGATTTTTGGGCTTTAATCGAAGAAAACCGTTTTTCGGAGCTTACGGCCAGAGCTTATGGCCAAGGAGCTTACGGCCGTAAACTCCGTTTCCGGCCATGAGTTTACGGCCATGGGTTTACGGCCGTAAACCCCCGTTTGACCGTAAACTCCATTTGGTCAATTTTTTTGGGGCCAAATTAAATTGCTTAATTGAGATAAACATAAATTTTTCATTGTTTAAATATTTTGTTTTCTTACTTGGCATGTTTTTAGTGCAGATCAAATGGCAAACTTGAAATTCGCTGACATGCACAATTTGGCTATCGTACTGGCGGATCCTCCTGTTGCACATGGAGAGTTCAAGTCGATGATCCACATGCTGAGGGAATGCTGTTTGGCTTCTGCTTTCATGGTGAATCCTTTCGTTTATCAGAACATCATCAGGGAATTCTGGAAGACTGCCAAGATAAAAATGGATAATGATGGAGCAGTTACTGTTGAAGCAGTTGTGAAGGGATGCAAGATTGAGATAACTAAAAAATTCATCAGAGAAGCTTTGCTGATTGATGATCAACCTGATTTTCCTACTGAGATTGGGATCGAAGACGTCCAAAAGATTCTTAAAAAGATGGGATATGAAGGCAACTTTCCTCCTACCGTGAAGAAGCTTCTGCCACCATACTGGAGATTTCTGGCTCATGTCTTTGTGAGCTGCATTTCTGGCAGAAGATCTGGTGCTGACGAGATCTCACTGAGGAATATGGGAACCATTGCTTCACTTGCTGCAGGGATAGACTTCAATTTCTCGAAGTTTATCTTAAGACGAATTCATGGTGAACATCAACGCAATAACCCGGGATACTTTCTTAATGTATCCTAGATTCATCCAAATGTTCATTGACATTCAATTCCCCGAGATGGTCAAGGAGGGAGACACCTTAGACATGAAGTCTCTAGGTCCACATACTGTTGGGCTAATCAAGCAGAATCGCAAGGGAAAGGTTGTATTCCAAGGAAAGTATCCGCTTGTGAAGTTTGGAAAATTTGCTGAGTTGAACGAAGCATCCGAGTCTCATGGATCTTCTGATAAGTTATCTTCTGAGCCTACGTCTCCAGAGAGGGTGATTTCAGAAGATGATGTTATCACGGTGTCAGATCACGATGAAGAAGAAGATACAACAGTTCCTAATGCATATGTGGCTGAGGAACATGATCTGACATCAGTACGTGTTCAAAGTGACTACGGTGAAGGTACCATGGAGCATGAAACAGAAGTCGTGGAATATGAAAACGACTTGTTTGAAAATGTCGATCTGACTGGCTTTGACAGGGATAATATTACTGTTTCTCTTGAAAGCAGTGCAAACCTGTTGTCAGATGAAAACCTCGACATATTTTTTGACAATATCAATGATGTTGCTCATCCAGCAACGGAGATACGGGAAACGAAAGATGTTCTCGAATCAACGCCTCCTACTAACAAACATGTGGTTGACACAGCAACTCCTATGGAGACAGTGTCAGGTATTACTCCCCTTGATATTGTTTCTCCTACCACAGAACCATTTCAGAGTGATCATACAACAACTCAGACCTCTCAACCTCTTCTAAAAAGAAGAAGATGTGATCCCAGACAGGGAATTCTTGTTTCTGATATACTTCAAGGCCTCCCAACACAACCATCAACCACTACTCCTATTGTTTCATCAGGACCTATCAATGAAGGACCTAGAACCACCTATGAAGTTGGTGGTTCTTCAAATCCCGCTGGATTCTCTCCTCCCAGGCCTGATCATGACGTTGCCTCTGTGAGGCTTGCCATGCATTTGGCTCAAGAACAAAGTTCAATGCCTTTCTCCCGAGCCAAGGGAATTTCTATTGGAGAAGGTCACTCAGGAGGAGATAATCCCACACTTCTTGGTCTTCAAAAGGAAATAAATGTGTTTAATCAGAAGAATATTGAGCTTGACATTCAGGTGGCTGATCTTTTAACTGAAAACTCCAAGCTCAAGATTCATGTTGCTGATCTTGAAGAAGACAAGGTGTTAAAGACAAAGCAAATTACTGATCTTCAGACTCATTTCGATCTTCTCACTGCACGTTACTACGACTTGAAGAAGAAGTTGGAAGAAGAACTTGGAGATAAGTTCAAGTCGTCCGTTGATGAGCCTAGAATTTATATCCCTAATCAAGATGCCCCCGTTGTTCCAGCATCTGCTCAAACTCCTCGAGTTGTGGATCGATTTGATAAGGAACCAGCTCAAGCTCCAAATGTGGTAGCTCTTAAACGTGCAAAATTGGCCAAAGCAGCTGAGAAAGGTCAACTTTTGTTTAAAAGGAGCTCGGATCAAAATGCTCCTGGGGATCAACCTAACATCACTGTTACAGATCTTGGAGAGAAACGTTTTAGAGATGTATATGGTGATAGGTCAGGGATTGTCTCATGGGGCTTTCACGACACGCTAGATATGTGGATCGTGAGACGCAAGAGTGGTAACACGGAGTTTTGTAAAAATTTTCATGATTTCCATTCCTGGACCAGGGTTGATCTCACAGAATTATCGAATGCTCCTTTTGCAAATCCTTCAAATGATCCCAAGGCAACACATTTCAAGCTTTTTTTGGAGGATCAAGTGAAAAATGGTTTTCCTTCAGTGAAGACTGCAGAGTCGATTATTAAACTATACCCAAGTGTACTTGATCCCAAAACCAATCTTCCTGTTCGATCTGTGATGTGGCCTGCTACCAATCAAGTTAAACAGATTCCTGTACTTCAGAATGATCCAGATGGATCTTTAAAGTCCATGCTTTACTGGGTGTTTGATGAAACTACAGCCTCTGCTGTCATAAAGCTTGAAAATGGATGCATCCGTTTATATGACAAAAGAGATTTGCTTCAGTTTGGGAAATGGGATATTCATCAGCTGAATCTTCATCAGATCAAGGTTGCAGAAGATATTTTTGAGCCAGCTGCTAAAGAATATACGTCTATGGTTGCCGATATCATTAAAAAGAGGATGTGGAACGGGGTAATGGGGAAGTCAGACGTGATGGTGGTCGACTAAGATTGAGTCAAAGCTAGTACCAAACCAAGGGAGAGATTGAAGGGTCCAGTTAGTGGTTTGGTCTAGGCTTTCAATTGTAATAGTTCTTTTGAGTCTATATGATGTAATAGTAGGTTCTTTTGGTGTTTACGGCTTTGTAGTGTGTTTACGTCCGTAAACCCCTTTACGGCCGTAAACCCTGTTTCCGGCCCAAGTCTCCTATAAATAGAGGTTGTGTAGGTCATTATAAGTTGTTGATCCTAGAGAGTTCACGGTCGCTGTAAACAAGTTGTACCCGACGTTTTTCAGTTATAAAGCGTGTGCAAGCTTGTTTCTATTCTAATTCTACTCCAATTCTTGTTCTATTTGATTGTTTGATTGTTTGATCACTGGTAAGATCCGTTTTCAGGACCTTACAACATTAACGAATTTCCCTGCCGAAAAGGGCTTGAATACCTTGACCGTAGTTATCTTCTGTGTACTCCAGGTCAAGTATTGTGGCTGAGCGAACTCAAGATAAAACTCCAATAAATCCCGATCTACCTTCGGGTCTGGAGAGGGAACAACAACCGTCGAGTCAAAGCAATGGAAGATAAATGTCTTTCGGGTGATTGGCATATCGAATTGTGCATCCTTCGAATTCTCAAGACCAAACAACATAACAGGTTCAAGCCAGTGAGTGCTCGGTTCATCAATGACTTCCCGCTGGAGTGATTCAATAGTCCATTCTGGAAACATGGACTTCTTTTTCTCTAGGAGTTCATTTTCTGTCAACTCCTTCTCGAGAAGTTCTTTTCCTTTCTGAATCTTCTCCTGAAGTTCTTTACCAGTAGGCTTAATTTTCTGATTAAGATTAGAAGGATTCCCTTCCATGATGTCTTCAATAACATCATTATCATCATCATCATCATCATCATCTTCTCCAATCTTCTTCTTTTTATTTTCCCTCTTACTGACCGAAGCTACATTATCCTTTGGTTCAGCAGTAGCTTTTGGTTTTGGAGGTGGTTGTGATTGGGCCTTGTTAGCCTTTCCTTGTGTACCCTTTTCTCCCCCTTGTTTCGGATGAATACTAGTCTCCGGAACACCTTCAATCCTACTTAAGATATCCAAAGCAGGTCGTAGCTTCTCAGCTAAGTGGCGTCGTATGGAGATAGTTAAAATGGAGTCATGGGCTTCAAGAAGATGCAACAAAATGGAATGGACATCACCCATTGAGCTTCAAATCACCTCTCGCTCAGACTTCAAATTGTCAATTTCTTTGGTTATAGTTTGGAGCTTTAAACTCTGAATTTTGAGCTGGGAAGTTCTCTTGTCTAGTTCATCCATCACTTTGTTTTCTACTGCAAGCTCGGCCTCAAGCTGAGTTAAACGATCATTAATGTTAGTATGAAGCTCTTCATTCGTAGCTTCAATAGCTTTTCGAGACACTTCAATATTTTTCTTCTCTGCCTCCAGTAAACGCGTGAGATTGTCAACAGATGCGTTCACTGTTTGGGCGTTTTTCTGAGCTTCCGCCTGTAAGGAATCTAAAAATAGTTGAGCTTCATAAATTAGTTTTTGAGGTCGCTTCCTTGCAGTCTTTGGTTGAGGCTTCAACAGCAAGCGAAGCCTGCTGGCATTGTAAGGTGGAAGCATCAATGGCCTTTGCAGCATTGGAGATTGTGATGAACCAATGAATCGAGTATTGAATTAATCAGAGTATGAATTCAAGTATGAATGCAAGATTGAACACCAGATGTAAATATGATCTTGTTTCAGCTTGATTTACGCTTTCGAATGGTTACAGAGAAAATAGACAGGTCTGTAAAAACTCTTATCTAACTCTAGTAAATAACCCTTATTTATAGGGAACCGGAAGCGTACAAAAAAATATACTAAGGCATTGACTCTAAAGCTTCGAATAAAAGCACCCTAGTAAAATACATTACAAAACATTCGAAGAGTACAAAATATATTTCAACTAATTACAACAATTCGACCCTTACAATCTCCCCCTTTGTAATCATAGTCGAAGTCTTCAATTCGTAAGAAGTGTGATGGAATACAGTAACACTCTTCGAATCTCCGTGTACCAGGAGATAATATTCTTCAGCTCTTTCTTGTCTCCTTCATTGTTCTTCTTGCAATGATTCATACGAACAATCAAGTTCGTATATTTAGATGTTGAATATCTCTCTACTTCACTTGCTTGGAATAAGAACCGTTTAGCTTTTCCAGCTTTGTCTTTTCCTGCGAAGACCATTCCAAAAGGCTTTAGGCAAATTTCACCATCAACATATTTCTTCAATTCCGCCTGAGTCTTCGTAGGAGCCATCGGTGCTTTTATTTCCATTCCTTTGGCAGTAGCTAACTCCTCATTTGTTAGTGCCAAGCACTCATAATAGTTTTCGATAAAAATCTTAATGTGAGCAACTCCAAGCTTGAATTCATATGGTTCAGTGTTTTGAAGGAATGAAAATGATTTGTCTTTTAGAAGTAATCCAACTTGTATAAGATCATACAAGTTCATCAATGGAAAATCAGCAACAATGAATTCGCAAATATTTCCATTTGCCCTGGCAACCACATACGTAACATTCTAGACTGTGTTTTCGAAAATCACATCCTTTTTCATACTTATGACCTTCTTGATTTTTATTAAAGACCAAACTTCCTCAGGGGCTTTTCCAAGAACAGCATGAAAACGAATTTTCATGTGTGTACCTTCATCCTTATTTTTAAAATTCCCTTCGGCTTTGAACTGAGGCATGATAAACATCATTTCGTTTATGGGAAAATCCAGCTGGCTTGCATCAGTATTCGTGACCAAATACCTCTGCTTTGGTTTCTTCTCGAATATATACATGTGATTAAAAGCAACCTTGGCCTCAATTGTTTCGTAATTATAGTGTTTAGCTGGATCACCTTTATCCATTCCCTTCGGATCAATAGCAAGCTGAGTCATAATGCTTTGAATAATCCTCAGTTTTTCAAGTTCAGCTTCTGCTTCAGCCTTCTTTTCCTCTTTCGACTTTTCCACTACAATTGATTTCCCTTTATCTTTCAAGGCTGGATTGACAATTGTCTCTTTTGGATTCGAACCACTCCCACCAGTTTCTGAAGATTTACCAATAACAATTCCTTTCAAAATTGGTCTTGCAATTGGCATTGTTGTTACAACAGTTGAAGTAACCAGTTCAGCAGAAACTATTACTGGTTTTGTTGTTGGGATTTTTGAAGAAAAAACTTTTCCCACAACTTTCGCATCCTCACCACTAGCCTTCGACTCAGTAGTTTTTCTTTCTCCCCCTTGCACCCCTGTGAAAACAGGTGGGACATTTGTTGTTGGAAGAAGGCTTGATATGCGAAAGAGAGGAGCAAGTTGCTTATTGAGAATGGCTTCGAATTGGATAAACTTATGGGATAAAAATTCAGGAGTAATCATTGGAGAAGAAACCGGCCTATCATAAATCTCTTTTAACTCCTTAAGCAACTTAAGCACTTCCTCAAAGCTTTCACTTTCGGATGTTGAAAGTTGAGTTATTTGAGGACTCAAACTTTCATACAATTTAACAAATCGTGTGACTGCATCACAAATGATATCAACCTTTTGATTTAAGGATTCATAATCTTGTTGAACAGTGACAATTTCTTTTTGCATATCTTCACGAAGTTCGTGAATTTGCAAATTTACATCCTCCCTGACCTTCTTCACTTCTTGCACAAAAAGAACATGCCTTTCCTTTGTGACATTCTTCAAATTTTTCACATCACTGGTAAACATTGAATTTTGAGATTTGATCCGAAGTTCATTATTTTGATAATTATAATCAACCTTCTCCAGAATTCGAGACTCATAGTCAGTAATCATTCCAGATACTTTGCTAACCACTCTGGCTTCGAGCATTTTCAACAGTGAATCAACCTCCAAACTAGAAACAGATGAACCACCCCCTAGATCTGCTTGAGATTGAATTATTGAATTCAATTTCTGATTCAGAATTTTGAACTGCTTCATGGTCATCAACATATGATCAGGAAACTGTACTTCTTCTTCATGAAATTCCAATTCATCAAACATACCACCAAACCCCTCATTATCAGTCTCTGTCTCCATAAATCGGTTTCTTGAACAGGTGAAGTTGGTTTGGGTGGCTCAGTAGATTGTGAAGAAAAAATAGAAGTAAAGGGTTGATCAAGAATGTGTTCGAATGTTGGGGAATCTGTGGTTGAAGTAAGAGGAGTAGTGGATAATGGTAAAGAAACAATACTTTCAAAAGGAGCAGAAGTAACGTGACCTTGAGCTTCATTTTTCGAACCTCCTTCACCCATATCGACATTTGCATCCGTATCAGATACGTGTGCAGGGATGCCTGAAGTTCGAACCTCCTCAGAAACTGATTTGGCAATTAAATCTTCGGGTGGTATGACGACTGTCTTCTCAGGAGTGGAACTTTCTGTGAGATGAGTGAAGTCTGGGGTTTCTGGAATTCTTTCATCATCATCTTCTGTTGACTCAGTAGAAATAACGAGTTTTCTAGTCTTCTTCTTCTTCTTCTTTGAAAAACGTTTGGCCATATCCTCAGCCCTTCGTTTCTTGGACACCGGAGAAATAGGTGTTGGCACTTCTCGAATTAACACACCTTGATGAGTGATTTGAGGTTTTCGAACCACTTTGTGTGTAGGAGACTTGCTTTTGTGAGTGGACTTCATTTTGATTCTTCGAAACATTCCAGTCTTCGAAGGAATGATTACATTCTCTTGTGATTCTTCAAGAATGGGCTCAATCACTTGAGTCTCAGCAACATATACTTCAACGGTTTCAGGCTTCTTCTTTGGAGATTTCGTAGATTTTGACTCAGTTTCATTCTTCTTTGTCTTCTTGGATTTCGTATCATCTCTATCCAAGAGTATGCCAGTTTCGATTGAAGAATCAATAGTCTTCAAATATGCCACCAAGACAGAGTTCGAAGGATCAACTCTTTTAAGCATAGCATCTGGAATACGAGCAACTGATGGAAAAGCTTCAGCATTATCTGTGACATCCTTCAGATAGTGGTATGATTGAAAAACTGCTTTGTCTTCATCATTGGGTACCAAAATCCCTACCTTATTGTAAAAGTATTTCAAAATCAAACTCTAGTATCTTGCACACGAAATACCATGAATAGCATTCGTGTGTTCTACACCTTTTTGAAATTCCTTCCACAACTGTGTAGAATAATCTACTTGAAGATCATAATAAATGCCAGCAACCATGGCATAAACCACCATTCTTCCTTTATCAAGACCAGCAGATCTCCCAGTCATACATCGTAGAAAAATACCAAATAAGAAATTCCATAGGCGTGGAAGACCAGACTTCTTAAAATCACTAATCTTGGACAATGGTGGCTGATATCCCATTTCAGTAAACATGTGAATGATTTGTGGAAAAGTAAATGAAACATATGGCAGCGAATTCGGAATATCAAGAATTTGGCAGAAGAGTTTCTTGGATAGCCTGACCTTTTTGTCGTTCACCAGATGAAAAGTAATCGTATCAGATGCTTTGTTGTAAGTCGCAGTTGAACCTGCTTGAGAAAGCCAGGACAATGGAACAGAGAAAGAATTGAACATCGCCTTAGCCAAAACAGAGTTCTTCAAGGCAACTATTAGCATCTTCAATTCTTCCGGGTATTGAGAAACTTCACCCTCCAAGTAATAGTTTGTTGCTTGAATCTTCATTATTGGTAATGAATAGGCATCTTCAGTGGTATGAGAATCAACATGAGCAGAAGTCGCCATTGTTAGGGTTTGAAGATAATAATGAACAGAGAATTCGTGAAATTTGCTTTTTGATCGCGTAAATTGACAATGAACCCTTGAATCCCCTTTTATATGTAACCCTGAAGTTTGAATTTGAAGCGGGATGTGTATTTAATGATATCCGACGTGGCACCTTGAAAGTCGGACCATTACTGCGGAAAAGTAGCCATGCGTCAAAAAGTAGCTGTCACATCACCTTGAAAACCGGACAGAATACCATACGTCATTTATAAACAGCCTGTCTTGTTATCCCCAAGAGTATTGTAACTGTCAGAACCCTTCGAATGGAAGCAAGGCTCTTTCACTTTTGGGATGAAAAGCGAAGTCATACGCCTGTAGTTTGAAATCATCAGCCTGAGTTGGTATTACTCAGAGCCTCAAGGATTTCGTGAGTGCAGTGTTCCAAAGAATATAGACGAGAAACAAAAATAAGAAAAATATGGGATATTGTGATGTCAAACCATTGACACAAAAGCATATAAAATACCGGGCAAAGATTACTTCATTAATCATTAAGAGAAATGATCAATAGCTTGTGTGGGTTCCCGTGAATTACAATCGAATACTTGTTGACAAGTATTGAAGGGCTTCTTTTATAATGCTGCGTGAGTAGTTCAAAAATTTCGTTACATGTCATCCTAAACATAAGGTGAGAAATTGTAACAGAAATTGCTTGTTTGACCAGTGTAGTCAGTGACAAGTTGGCTTTGATAAATTTTGAAATGACAAGGATATTCGAATGAAACTCACACGGAAATCATATTCAAGAAAAAATTTGTGTGTTGGATCTTGTTGGATAACAAACATCGTGGGTTTTGAATGTTTGATCAAGACCACTCATTCGAAATGAATATGATTTGGAGTTTCGAATTTTGATACAGAAACAAAAGTTTCGTGAAAATCTGGAACTTAGTTCCCCGTCAATTCCTTTAAAAGGTAATGAAAATTGAGTTTCACTTTCATCACGGTCTCATGATGTCAGATCATAAACACAGATTTTTGATATGTCTAAGTCTCGATGGGTTTGATCAGAGACCTCTCGGACATATGTCTTCGTGTGTGATCGTGTAAGAACTTTATGGATGAAAAAGATTGGTGTAAGACACAAAAGTACCTCTGTTATGTTTGGACCAAACAATAAAATCTTAACTCATTTTGAGAAGAGTCAGGTAGCTCAGTGACTAATGTGAATATAAGCCTGATTGGGAAAAAAATTTCGTATGAAATATTTCATTAAGGATTTCGTACACACACATTGAGTCATTGGAGGCTTTGGACAACATGCAGCAGCATGCTTCTAGGGACAACTTAACTAGTTCAAATGATGAAAAATTTATCGATTCATACGAAAAATGTACCTGACCCTAGAACTGCAAGCATAAGCCACTCTGTGTCTTCAAGATTATCTGCAAGAAAATACTAAAAAAAAATAAGCATCAAAATATTTTTGTTGTTTTGAGTTTTCGAAAATAAAGACAGAACAAACGAAAATCTTTTTGTATTTTTGAATTTTCGAAAATAAATGACAACACAAACGAAAATCTTTTTGGATTTTTGAATTTTCGAAAATTAAATGACAAAACAAACGAAAATCTTTTTGGATTTTTGAATTTTCAAAAATTAAATGACAAAACAAACGAAAATCTTTTTGGATTTTTGAATTTTCGAAAATTAAATGACAAAACAAACGAAAATCTTTTTTGATTTTTGAATTTTCGAAAATGAAACAATACTTGTTGCAAAAATGCGAAATTGTATCATCCCCTTATAAGTGACAAATGTACGAATTCGAAGGGGTCGAAGCGTTGACTATGAACAGTAACCTCTGAATCAACCCTTAAAATAAGTGACAAATTTACGAATTCGAAGGGGTCGAAACGTTGACTATGAACAGTAACCTCTGAATGCTGACGGATGTTGCTTTGTCTTTCATTCAGCGCCTCTGAATCAGTCCTTATCATGCATCATTCTTCTTTTTCGCATGGAACAGAATTTCCATCAATCATTCCAAGTCCCTCTATAATTCTCACAAGAGATTTTTCATCTAAAGGTTTCGTGAAAATATCAGCTAACTGATCAGTTGTTTTCACGAAATGTACTTCAATATTCCCATCCTCCACGTGATCCTTGATGAAATGATAACGAAGTGCTATATGTTTAGTCTTCGAATGCTGCACAGGATTATGACAAATTCTTATTGCACTTTGAGAATCACAATATAATGGAATCTTTTTCATATTTATTGCATAATCACACAATTGACTTTGGATCCATATTATTTGTGAAGTGCAAGCAACAGCAGCCACATATTCTGCTTCAGCAGTTGAAATTGATACACATGTTTGCTTTTTCGACTGCCAGCTCACCAATTTGCCATCAAGAAATTGACATCCACCACTTGTGCTTTTTCGATCAAGATTACAACCACCCAGGTCTGCATCCGAATATGCTTGTACAAAGAACCCAGTGTTCGAAGGATACCACAATCCTAACGAAATTGTTCCTTTAAGATAACGAAATATATTCTTCACAGCAGTGAGATGTGGTTCTCGTGGATTTGACTGATACCTAGCACAATTACATACAGAAAACATGATATCAGGTCTACTTGCTGTAAGATAAAGTAATGACCAATCATGCTCCTGTAAAGAGTTAGGTCAACTGCAGGTTTATCTAACGAATGTGTCAACTTTATGCCATTTGCCCTTGGAACTCGTAACTTTGTGCTATTCGTCAATCCAAACTTTTCAAGCAGATTCTTCGTATATTTCTCCTGATTAATAAAAATCCCTTCTCTGTTTTGATGAATATTCAAACCAAGAAAATTATTGATTTTTCCCATCATGCTCATTTCGAACTTACTTTTCATCAAATCTTCGAATTCTCTAGATGAAGCAGGGTCAGTTGAGCCACAAATAATATCATCAACATAAATTTGAACAATCATTAGATGATTCCCAACTTTCTTTCGAAATAATGTTGGATCAACAGATCCTTGTTTAAATTTAGATTGTTTCAAAAATGAAGTAAGAGTTGCATACTATGCTCGTGGTGCTTGTTTCAAACCATAAACTGCCTTATCTAAAATATAAAAATGATTTGGAAATTCTTCGTTAATAAAACATGGGGGTTGTTCCACGTAAACAGTTTCTTCAAGCTCTCCATTTAGAAATGCACACTTCACGTCCATTTGATAAACATCAAAATCTTTGTGAGCTGCATAAGCCAGAAATATACGAACCACCTCGAGTCTTGCGACAGGGGCAAAAGTTTCTTCATAGTCGATTCCTTCTTGTTGTGAATAACCTTTAACAACAAGTCTGGCTTTGTTCCGAACAATATTTCCATCTTTGTTGGTTTTATTTTTGAAAATCCATTTTAACCCGACAATCGAAACATTTTCAGGTTTAGGAATTAATCTCCAAACCTTGTTTTGTTCAAATTCAGACAATTCAGATTGCATTGCAACAACCCAATCTGAGTGTTCCATTGCAATCTTAACTGTTTTTGGTTCAATTTTAGATATAAAAACATTGAACATACAAAATTCTTGATGAGTATTCAATACCTCATTCTTTGCGCGAATTTGAGCTCTTGTTAAAACTCCCTCTTGTGGATTCCCAATTACTTGATCCTTCGGATGATCTCTTGTCCACTTTTCCATTGGCGGATATGCTGGATCAAATTCCAAAGGTGCATCTTCGTATATATCTTCATTTTCTGAACCTGCAATCGAACAAACATCATCTAAATCATCATTATTCTCAATGTTTTCTAAATGCTCCCCCTCAACATTATGCTCCCCCTCAACATTAGCATTCACTCTTCCATTCTCCCCCTTGAAAGAATGCTCTTCCTCAACTAGAGTATTCGAATCCAATTGCTCCCCCTCCACTGGATTGTTTTGAATACTTTCGCTTTTCTCTAGAGAAGTTGATGTTGAATCATCAGTAAGCTTTGTGAGTTCAGAGATATGATTATCATTTGCATGTATTTCAACATTAACAGCATGATCTGAAATTCCAAAAATTAAATCATAATCAACATCTAATGTTTGTGAGGATTCAGATTCATCTTGTGTTTTTGTCAGAATAGGATGATTTTCAAACTGTGATGTTGTTTGTTTAATGTAGTAATCATCAAATGTAAGATTAAAAGTTTCTTCAACTCTTCGTGTTCTTTTGTTCAACACACGATATGCGACTGAATTATGCGAATATCCCAAGAAAATCCCTTCATCTGCTTTAGCTTGAAATTTCGTAAGATTATCCTTCAGATTCATAATGAAGCATCTGCATCCGAAAACATGAAAAAATTTGACGTTAGGTTTTCGATTGTTGAGAATTTCATATGGAGTAATGTTAAAACGACGATGAATGAAAGATCTGTTTTGAGTGAAACATGCGGTGGATACGGCTTCAGCCCAAAGGTATTGTGGAAGATTCGCATATGCCAACATAGTCCTTGCCGCTTCGCATAGAGACCTATTTCTTCGTTCAACAACACCATTTTGTTGTGGTGTGTATGGAGATGAAAAATTATGCGAAATTCTTTTGTCCACCAAAAATGAATCAAGAACATTGTTCTTAAATTCAGTTCCATGATCACTCTTAATTTTTCGAACAATCTTCTTTAATGTTGTTTCCATCTTTTTGATAAAGTCAATCATGATTTGTGCAACTTCGGATTTAAGCCTGAGAAAATAAACCCACTATAATCTGGAAAAATCATCAACAATAACTAAAATGTATCGTTTCTTGTTGAGAGTTGAAACAGTCGCAGGACCACATAAATCAATATGTAAAAGCTCCAGAGGTGCGACAATTTTCGAATCTATTGTAATTGGATGACCTTGTTTATGTTGCTTGCCAACTTCACAAGCTGCACATAAAGAATCATTGTCAAATTTAAGTACAGGTAAACCTCTTACCAGATCTTGTACCACAAGCTTATTAATGTTTCGAAAATTGAGATGAGAAAGTCTTCGATGCCATAACCAACTTAAGTCTACTGTTGCTTTCGAAAGAAGACATATAGCAGGTTTCCCTACTATCGGATTGATATCCAAAGTGAACATGTCACCTTTCCTTTTAGATTTTAGTAACACTTCTTTTGTGTTGATATTCGAAATACCACTTCCTTCTTCGTTAAAAAGAACTTGATTGCCAGTGCCCACAACAAGTTGAGAAACACTTATCAAGTTATGTTGAAGACCTTCAACATACGCCACACGATTCACTGTGAATTGTCCATTCGTGATCTTCCCATATCCTTTGACTTGACATTTTTGATTGTTCCCAAACTTCACTACTCCAGCATTTTTGAGACTTCAAAAATCACGTAAATTCTCCTTCTTCCCAGTCATGTGAAGAGAGCAACCACGATCGATGTACCACTTGTTATCATATTGCTCGTCACATAGTACCTACATTCAATGGAAAATTTTAGGTACCCAAGGCTTTTTGGGTCCTTGGAAATTAGATTTCAATTTCGAATGCAACGAAGAACTTTTAACCCAATCACAAACTTTTGTTTTGAGACTATCAATTAAGTTTACATCTTCATTTAAAGGAACCGAAACATAAGTTTTTGATGGTTTTGAATGTTCACTGAAATTACCCTTCGAATTCTGAGTTTATGAATGAACATTCTTTGCTTTTATTACTGGTTTCCAAGCTTTGACTGAAATGTTCGAATCCTTAGACGATGAACTGCCATTTGATGAATTATTCATATACTTTTCATATGCTTCGTGAATTTGCTCCTTTGAAAATGTATTTGACTGATACACCTTTCCTTTGCCTTCAAGCCAATGATCAATGTTCTTCCTTGACGTTATTCCTTTTTCTCGTGAAGTTTTCATAGTTTCTTTCTTCGTTTGATTTGGAAAATTTGGCTTTTTAGGAACAAAATCAACTTTTGGATTTGTTATAAAAGATTTAGCATATGATGTATCAACTGTTGATTTAAAATGTTGACGTTGAAAGAATTTTTGATTTGGATTTGAGTTATTTGAAAATTTTCTTGGAATATTAGTTTCTGAAACTTTCGAAAACCTCGGTTGATTATTCACTTCAGACTTTGAATGATTTGATTGAGATGAATGTTGAGGTTTTGTTGAAAAAGATGAATTTTTAGCTTTGAAAACATTTTTGGGTGATTGTGATTCAGACACCTTTTGAGACTCAACATTTTGCCAAAATATTTTCTTTCTTGCTTGTCTTTTTGAAATGTTGTTTTCCTTCAAAAATTTTTCAATTTGATCTTTGAATTCCTTGGAGTTTAATTTGACAACTTTTTCACATTCCTTTTCAACTTGTTTTGAATTCTCTTTTTCAATTTTTTATTTTTCAACCCATTTTCTTTGTGGTTTTTGACGTTGGAAAACATACGAATTCTTTGTTAGGTTGTTTTCAACTGTGCTTTGATTTGCGAAAAAGCCTTCATCAGTTGTTTTTGAATTATCTTCTTCAACTAACTTCTTTAATTCTGGTTTGATTTTCTCAACATTTCCAGTAGTTACGAAAACTTGATTTGGAAAAATGACATCATCTGTACATTTTGAATTTGGATAAACCACTGTATTCGTTTCAAGATAGTGTTCACCTTTTTCATTCATCACTTTTTCGAACTTTTGTGTATCACCATACACCTGATCAACCACTATTCGTGGATTTTCTTCTTCCTTTGAAGATTTCTTTTCCTTCGAAATTTTCTCTTCATCTTCATCATCACTATCATCAGTTTGACTGTCTTTGATATCTACGAAATTCACATCACTAACTTTCGAAGTTGAGGGTATATCAGTTTCATTTTCAACCACCAAATCCTTAATTTTTTCTTTCCCTTTAGATGTTGATGCGACATTAATAACAGACAACTGAGAACAATCAACATCTTCAAGTTCAGTAATTTCACTAATATTGTCAGAATTATCTTCAATATTAGCAAAATTAGATTGAGAATCAGATGTTGAATTCTTAGTCTTTTTCAAAATTTGAATTTGTTTAGTTTTAGTCAAAGTATCATTCACGATGTTACCTAATTCATTTGCATCAAGACATTCATCAATTTTGACAATTCCATATTTATATCTATCATCAGGAACTTTGTCAAAATCAGCTATTATTTGCTCACAATCATACGAAATATTATCTACCTTAGCTCTTTCGAATGCTAGAAAAGGTAGTAATTTTCTATGTTGCTCTTTACTTATGTCACTTGAATGATGTAAATCAGTTAATTTTCCATAAAGTCTTTTCGCAGAATTACAGTAAATGTTTCTTTGTGCTAGCAAAAGTTTGACATCACTCGTTAAAGTATCTCTATCACACATAATGTTTGTAATTTGTAATTCCAAACATTCAATTCTGCTTATTTTCAAGTCTCATCTCTTTTTGGTCTCTAACAACTCCATGGACAATTTGTTGGCCTCATTACTAGCAGACACGACAATTGAATCAAAATAAGTAACCGTTTCATCAAAAGATATTAGTTCAGAATCATAAGCATGAGTAGGAATATTAAAAGATTCGAGAATTTTATGTACCTTTGTTGTCATTGGTGATTTGTCAGCCGCTTTGGATATGAAGCATCTTCCCCTCACTTCGAATTCCTCATCATCTGAGTCCTCCTCCATTTTCGCATACAACGCTCCATGTGTCGGATTTCGCATTTCTTCATCATCTGATCCAGATGACCAGATTTGATAAGTTCCATCTTCATCCTCATGCTCACCCTTTGCAACCAATGACAAATTCTTTGCTTTAGCACGAACCACCTCAAGCTTCTCTGCATAGTATGCCTCATCTTTGACTTTATTCTTCCTCTCATCCTTCTTTCGAAGCATACAGTCATTTGCAAGATGATTCGCACCGTTGCAATAATGACAATCTATTCGAGCATCACCTTTCAGCTTCTTCTCACCCTTTCCTTCAGCTATCTTCGAATCTTGCTTCTCAACTTTCTTTTTCTCCTCAACAACATTTTTACTCACATAACTTCCTTTCACCTCAGCAAGCTTAGTCTTCGAATTGAACGGCTTTTTGAAAAATTTCTTAACACGATTATTCGAGTAAAATGCTATTGCTTCATCATCCGAATTCATGATGAATCCTTCTTCTTCCTCATAATCACCATTTTCAGCTTCTTTCTCCGAAATCTTTGACACAAGAGCTAATGGACCTCCCAAATTCAGCTTCAATTCCTCAGCAATTTCATTTACCTCAATTTCGTGTGTTTTCAACTGATTGTATAAATCATTGAGAGTTGATGTATCAAAACTTTGTTGATTCTTCACCATCATACTCACACTTCTCTACTCTTTTCGAAGCCCCATTACAAAGATGAGATTGAATTCCATTGAAGTCCTGGTAATTCCATAGCGATTGCAACGATAGATTAACTCGTTCAGACGATCATAGTAAACTTTAATTGTTTCTCCTTCTTTTTGTTTGAAACCTTTCAGTTCAACCAAACACTGTTTGACTGAATTGATTTTTGTTTTCTCACTTCCTTGAAACTTATCTTTCAGATTGTTCCATACCTCCTTTGCAGTTGTACAACTTCTAACGTAATTGTACACAACTGGAGGTAAAGCACCTCGCAGTTACCTTATACACCTCTTCTCCAGTTTCTTCAGACGATCAGATTGATTATCAACTCCAGAATTTGTAGAAGATGATCCAATTGGTTGAACATTCACTGGAACATTAACATTTCCAGTGATACATGACCATAATTCTTCATCCAGACCATTCAGATAATCCTGCATACGATCAGCCCACTGATCATAGTATTCAGGGAATAGCATTGGAATTTTGGTTGATGAACCTAACAGATGAGAAAACGAGGTCATCGAATTGAGATTGAAACTCGCCATTGTTATACGGAAGATGATTTTGAGAAGTTTGAAAAGATTTGAGAATTTGAAAACAAACTAGATGAATCAAATCGAATTGATGAGAATAACACTCGATTCAACAATTCAAATGCAGAATCGAATCACAGACTAAGATCTAGACAATTTTTCACTTTCAAAAAGTGCGGAAACTTTTGAATCAAAAAGTTGATTCAAAAACCTTTTGAACAGCGTGAAAATCAGATCAGAGATATGATTCCTGCTCTGATACCAATTGATGAACCAATTAATCGGGTATTGAATTAATCAGAGTATGAATTCAAGTATGAATGCAAGATTGAACACCAGATGTAAATATGATCTTGTTTCAGCTTGATTTACGTTTTCGAATGTTTACAGAGAAAATAGACAGGTCTGTAAAAACTCTTATCTAACTCTAGTAAATAACCCTTATTTATAGGGAACCGAAAGCGTACAAAAAAATATACTAAGGCATTGACTCTAAAGCTTCGAATAAAAGCGCCCTAGTAAAATACATTACAAAACATTCGAAGAGTACAAAATATATTTCGACTAATTACAACAATTCGACCCTTACAGATTGAGGTGGCATGTTCTTGTACAACGGAAGAGAACAAGGATTTAATGGTTGCCTCGGAATATGCACGACCAGAGTACGAGGACAGTAACTGATCAATCTTTTCAGTCACAACCTTGAGGTGCCGTTTGGTAAGTGGGGCGTCTTCATCATCATCGCTTTGGACACGGTAAGGACTGAAATAAGTAGAATCAAAATCCAAGTCCTCACCGCCAAGAACAGGTTCAGGTGATGGAGGTGGGGTTAAAGGAGTTGAGGTAACGGGTGGAGTAGGACCGACAGTAGATGCCCCCGTGTCAGATACGTTGACATGCACAGTGGGTTCGGGTGTGGTAGTGGTTGTGGTAGAAGTTGCTGTAGAGAACGGTGGTGGTGGAATATGGATGGTTGAAGCGATTGTAGATGTTATAGGTGGAGGACAAGGTGCATTGGTGATAGGAACCGAAAGTGGAAAAGAGCGAGGTGGGGAGGTGCGGTTGCTATTATCGGTTGGTGAGGGTGGAGGCGAATTACCTCTTGATGGACTATCGGTTTCGGTTGCTTCATCATCAGTTGATTCCAGCTCAATATCTCTCGGATTTGGTTCCCCATCAGATGGAACATATTCAGAATCACTTGTGGAAGGAGAAGGAGACTTCGGTCGTCTAGCTTGCTTTTTAGCCCTTCGCTTCTTGGGAGGAGAAGACTCGACGCTCGCTGCCTTTCGCTTCTTAGGGGTGGAAACCTTTGAGGATTGACCCCCTTTTTCTCCCTTGCTGTCAAACTTCTTCCCTCTTTTGGTTGGCTTGTTCGCTGCATCCAATGAACTCTGCATCTCAGGAGTCAGTGGGCGTGGACCGGAAGGAGACAAGTTCCTGTAATCAGCCATAATCTTGCTTGCATCGGAGACACATCGGTACATCGATTATGGAATGGAACCGATGAAGAGGAACTTTGTGGAATCAGACACAATAATCTTTACTGTGTCAAAAGTTGCGATAGAGGACCTCAAAGCACCTTCCACAACGGGAATCTGAAAGGACTGAATTGCTCTGTGTGTAATCAACGTCCAAAAGCGTCCACAAGAGATATCAGAATGCTTCGTTGAGGATTTGAGACTCTGCACCAGTTGTGCCCATAAAAGTGACCCATAATCAAGATTGATTCCATTGTAGATACCATAGAGAATGGTCAGGAACCCCTTGCTTGCCCCATCTGACCCTGCAACACGTTCTGCTAAACCCTTGTAGAGAAGGGTAAGCAAACCATTCCACTCGGGTTGCAGACATGGCTTCTTAAACTTCGTTATCGTCGTCAGAATATCGGTGTAGCCCATATTATAAAGCATCTGAAACAACTGAGTCGTTGTGATAAAATCCGGAGAGATGACAGAGGCGTCTGCAAAAAGCCCTAGAAATGAAGCAAATCGAGCTTTTGAAACGGATCTCTTTTGGTTGAAGATGTCGAAGAATATGCGTTCCTTGCGCTTGTCATAGGAAGCTGTGAAGTACACTTGAGAGAGAAGCGGCATCGGAACGGATTCAACCTGAGTAAGGGCAATCACCAGCGGAGAATACTTCAGGCACTCGACAACGTGGAGCATGTAGGAGTCGTAGAGGAAAGGATCCAGTTGAATAATAAGGTTCTGATTAGGCTTGATCGTGAGCAATGATGATGACACAGTTTGATCTTGAACTGAAGATGATTTCGCCATTGTTACAGTGAAGAAGAAGATGAACAGTGTAAAATCGCCGCTGTGTTTGTGTGAGAGAGATGAGAGTCTGTAAAGGAGCCCAAGGGTTTTGTGAAAATCATTTATACTATCTCCCGGAGAGAGAAAATGCCCTTTGTGATGATGACTGAATTCTGAAACGTCGCCTGAAAAAGCGCGATGTGACAGCCTGGTATCCTGAGAAAGACGTCAGCAGGCGTGGGTATGGGAACCGTTTCAAATTCACGCGCCTTTTCGACCTTATCCCCTTTTCAAAATTTCGAACCGCTTCAAATTCACACACGTTTTCGACCTTATCCCCTTTTCAAAATTTCAAACCGCTTCAACTTCATGCTGACTCACCGTGATTCGCTTTGAGCAGATCAACCATCTCCTCTTAATGAAATCACCGTATCTATGAGAACCGAAAGTACATGTCTGAAAATTGTCATTGGACTGTTAACAAGAATTTGGAAAACCATAAAAACCTTCGTGCAAGAGTGTGCCAATGAAAAAGAAATAAAGTAAGATATTTATGGGATTTAAGTGATGTCTACTTAGACATGAAACTGATGATCCCGGGCACGAATCTCTACCTTCAAAGTCAAAAGAGACTGAGAAGTGTCTGTTTGGTTTCCCGTGAAATACGATCAAATGTTTGTAAAGAAACATTGAAAGGCATCTTTTCAATAATAGGCTTTAAAGGTGGCTTTCGCTTCAATTTTGGTTTCCGATACTTGACATAAGACCGAAATAGAACGAAGTACTTGTGAGACCGATGTGGCCTGTTAAACAAGTAGGTTTGGAAATATATCCTGTGACTGGTAAATATAAAGAAATCTCAAAAAAAAAAAAAAACTGGATCTTATGGGTAGAAACGTCCTAGTGTTAGACAGTTTCATAAAGATCATGCAAAGAGAAAAAGAGATTTCGTGAGGTAACAAGTAAGATCTTGAACATAAGAGTGTTCACCGTCAATTCAGTTAAGGTGTTGGATTTTGGGTTTCACTTAGCTCGTGGTAGACGAAACTAAGATCATCAACACAGAAATTGTGTAACCATAAACCTCAATGTTAATGTCTGAGAGTCTCAAGGGTTACGAATGTGGAGCGAAATTAGATGGAGAAAGATGAGGTGGTTTAAGAACCGAAAGTACCTCTGCCAAATAAGAGTGACAATGCAGAAAACTCTTAACTCATTATGAGAAGAGTAAGGTAGCTCAAGACTTGAGTGATTTTAACAGCCTGATTTGGAAGAAACGATTTGTGTTTATCGAATCATTAAGGCTTAACTCAGAGTCATGGAGGCTTTAGTCAACATGCAACAGCATGCTTCTAGAGACTCTTAACTAGTACATAGAGAAGAATGTGATACCTGCCCCAATGTCACAATGTTTCTCTTTCTTGAACTTAGAAAAGATGAAGATAAAAAAATTTGTAGATTTTGAATTTTCTGAAAAATACTAAAAACAGAAATGAAAATTTTTTTGGATTTTTGAGTTTTTCTGAAAAAGAAATAAAAAAAACAGAAAAGAAAATATTTTTGGATTTTTCTTAAAAATAACTGAAATTAGAAATAAAGCATATAGAAGAATAGGAAAGATTTACAAAAATGTACCACCAAAACCATACCTTAGAAATGATGAAGCGAAATAGATCGAGCGATCGGTTCATTTCGGTTCCCGAAAAAAATAAGAGCCGAAATAGACCGAGCGTTCGGTTCATTTCGGTTCCTAAAAATTTAAGAGCCGAAATAGACCGAGCGTTCGGTTCATTTCGGTTCCTAAAAATTTAAGAGCCGAAATAGACCGAGCCTTCGGTTCATTTCGGTTCCTAAAAATTTAAGAGCCGAAATAGACTGAGCCTTCGGTTCATTTCGGTTCCCAAAAAATCAGGAGCCGAAATAGACCGAGCGTTCGCTCTATTTCGCCTGTTTAATTTTATTGAAACAAGGAACGTTTTGGTACTGACTCAACTTCCATCATTCCTAAGCCTTGGAGTATTTTGTTAAAGCTTGCTTCAGGTAAGGCTTTAGTGAAGATGTCAGCCAATTGATCAGTGGTTCTTACGAAATGAATTTCAACGTTACCATCTTCCACATGATCTTTGATAAAGTGATACCTCAGTGCTTTGTGTTTCGTCTTTGAGTGTTGCAATGGGTTATGACAAATCCTTATTGCACTCTCGGAGTCACAATATAGTGGAATTTTCTTCATGTTCAGGCCATAATCTCGAAGTTGGCTTTGTATCCATATGAATTGTGATGTACAGGATGCTGCAGCTATGTACTCTGCTTCGGCTGTGGATAGAGACACACATGTTTGTTTCTTTGACTGCCAGCTGACAAGTTTGCCATCTAGGAACTGGCATCCACCGGTTGTGCTCTTTCGGTCCAATCCACATCCACCAAGATCAGCATTAGACAAGGCTTGAACAAAGAACCAGAATTTGGCTGGGTACCAGAAACCGAGAGAAGAGGTTCGCTTCAGGTACCGAAAGATGTTCTTCACAGCTAGCAGGTGAGGTTCGTGTGGATTTGCTTGAAACCTGGCACAATAGCAAAAAGAGAACATTATATCTGGTCGACTTGTTGTTAGATACATTAGAGACCCTATCATCTGACGATAAAGGGTCATGTCAGCAGCCGATTTGTCTTGAGAAGGTGTTAGCTTTGTGCCAAACGCCATAGGAACCTTTACTTTCGAATCTCCCATCATTCCAAACTTGGCGAGCAAGGTCTTTGTGTAAGCCTCTTGATTAATGAAAATGCCTTCGGGTCCCTGTCTTATATTCAAGCCAAGGAAAAGGTTAATAGGACCCATTGAGCTCATTTCAAATTTAGTCTCCATCAACATCCTAAATTCAGCTGTTAAGCTTGGATTTGTGGAACCGAAGATGATATCATCAACGTAAATCTGAACGATCATAAGGTGGTCACCTTCTTTCTTACGAAAGAAGGTTGGGTCAACCGAACCTTGTTTAAACTTAGACATTTTGAGAAATCTAGTTAGAGTTTCATACCATGCCCTTGGTGCTTGTTTAAGACCATAGACTGCCTTGTCCAGAATGTAGCAGTGATCTGGATACCTCTCGTTCACGAAACCCGGTGGTTGATCTATATACACCGTCTCTTCCAGTTCTCCATTTAGGAAGGCACACTTTACATCCATTTGGAATACTTCAAAGTTCTTGTGTGCAGCATAGGTGAGAAATATACGAACCGATTCTAGCCTTGCTACTGGAGCGAATGTCTCTTCGTAATCTATGCCTTCTTCTTGATAGTAACCTTTCACAACCAATCTTGCCTTGTTGTGTATCATATTTCCTTCCTTATCCATCTTGTTCCTGAAAATCCATTTTAATCCGACCACGGAAGCATCCTTTGGTGTTGGAATCAGTCTCCACACTTTATTTCGCTCGAACTCATTGAGTTCGTCCTGCATCGCCTGTACCCAATCAGAATGATCGAGTGCAGTCTTGATCGTCTTTGGTTCGACTTTAGAGACGAACGAATTAAACATGCAAAATTCCAATTTAGAGAAAAGTGCAGTTTGTTTTGCTTTCAGTTGTGATCGTGTGAGAACCTTTTCTGTCGAATCACCAATAATTTGTTTTTGTAGATGATCTTTGGTCCATTTGGTGAGAGGAGGGTAATTAGGATCATATGAGGGATCCAGTTCGGCATTCACTTCTTCTTCAAATTCTAAAGGAGTATCATCATCGTTTGTACTTGCATTCTCCCCCTCGAATGATGATACTACCTCAGTTTCAGGCTCAGAATTCTCCCCCTGGACTTAACTTTCGGTTGGAATGGATGATGCTGAGCTCTCCCCCTGGAATGGTGAGTCTTGGTTATGTGGAAGAGAAGAACCGTCCCCCTAAACATGAGAATCATCTTTTGGAGGTTCGCTTGTGTCAGGCTGTTCGGTTGTTATCGGTTGTTCTTCTGCCATTTTCTTTGCATCATCATCGATTATCTTCTTCAAGTTATCTACCTTGTTATCTGCAGCTTCGGATTCAGAGAGAATAGCCTTTTCTGTTTCATCAAATAGCAACATGTATTGCTCAAAGAGGTTTGAAATTGGTACCGTAACTTGACAAGTTTTTGGAAATATTTCCTCCACAGAACCTTCGGTTGTCTTCAGTTTCTTGACGTAGTTATCATCGAAGGTAACATAATAGGTCTCCTCGATTTTCTTTGAACGCTTGTTGAGAACCCTATATGCTTTGGAGGTTAAGGAATACCCCAGAAAGATTCCTTCGTCTGCTTTTACATCAAACTTGTTTCGGTGCTCCTTTGAATTAAAGATGAAGCATCTTGAACCGAACACGTGGAAAAACTTTACATTAGGCTTTCGGTTGTTCAAGATCTCATAGGGAGTAATGGAGAAACGTTTGTTGAGATAAGATCTGTTCTGTGTAAAGCACGTGGCAGCAATGACATCAGCCCAGAAATATAGAGGTAGAGAAGCGAAGCTCAACATGGTTCGGGCTGCTTCACATGAAGATTGGTTTCGCCTTTCGACAATTCCATTCTGTTGTGGAGTATATGGAGCCGAGAAGTTGTGAGTTGTTTTCTTCTCTGCAAGAAAATATTCAAAGTCTTTGTTCTTGAACTCCAACCCGTTGTCGCTTCTTATGTTGCGAACTACCTTTCGCAGTTGAACTTCTATCTGCTTGATAAAGAGTTTAAGTTTGGGAGTGGCCTCTGATTTCTGCTTCAAAAAGAACACACAAGTACACCGAGAGAAGTCATCCACTATTACAAGTATATACATGTTACCACCAATGCTCTCGATTGAAGATGGACCACATAAATCAATATGAAGTAATTCTAGTGGTTCAATAATTTTCGTATTGACTCGAGAAGGATGACTTTGTCGACTTTGTCGACTTTGTCGAATCTCAGAATAGGAAGACCTCGAACATGATACCTAAGCACCAGTTTATTGATGTCTTTGAAATTGAGATGGGAGAGTCTTCGGTGCCAAAGCCAGGTTTTGTTTGAGTGAGCTTTCGTTAGTAAGCAGATTGCTGGTTTCCCTCGTATAGGATTGAGATTCAGAGGGTACATCTCTCCTTTTCTCTTCGATTTCAGCAGAATATTGTTCGTTTTCTTTTCAGTAATCTCTGAACCATCATCATCGAATGAAACTTTTAACCCGGTACCAACCACCAGTTGAGAAACACTGATAAGGTTGTGTTGTAAACCTTCAACATACGCCACTTTTCATATCGAGAAATCGCCATTGGTGATCATACCATAACCTTTAATCGTGCCAAAAGAATTATTACCATACTTGACACTTCCACCATTTGTAAGGGACCGAAACTCCCTCATCTCTTCCCTTCTTCCTGTCATGTGACGCGAGCAGCCACTGTCTATGTACCATTCATTGTCAAACTGTTCGTCACGTATAACCTACAAAAATTAAGCAGATTTAGGAACCCAAAGTTTCTTGGGTCCTTGTGAGCCTTTTACAGAACAGGGAATTGTAAGAGAAACATCAACTAAAAAGCTTCTTTTTATTAAGGTTGTTTCATCTTTTCTTTTTAAGGTGAAAACTTTGATTTTATCTGATTTGAGTACTTTAGGTTCAGTTTTTGAATTTGAGAATTTGACGTTGGCAGACTTTCGGTTCTCGAAATCGGGTTTAAATGACGTCTTCTTTTCGTTTTCCGGAAAGAGCTTTCCTTTTCCCTTTTGATCATTTGGTGAGTGAGAGTGAGAATGAGAAGGATGAGACTTAGGAGCAGAGTTAAGCTTTCGGTCATTGCTCTTACATGGTTGAGAGTCGAAACTACTTTCCCTTCGGTTCCTCTCATTGGTTGGTCTAGAACCGAAACCACCCTTTTGGTGTCTCTCATCTTGAGGACCGAAATTTCTTGTTTGGTTGTTGTGCCTTTGTGGACCGAAACTCTGTTTTCGGTTGTTTTGATTCTGAGGACCGAAACTATGTTTTCGGTTGTTTTGATTATGAGGACCGAAGCTCTTCTTTTGGTTGCTTTCATCATGTTGAGCACGAGAATTAGAGTTTGCTTTCCCGTCCTCCTTTGACTTAGAAGGCTTTTCATAGCGAACGCAATTAGGGTTTTGAGATCGCCAAAACTGTTTCCTTTTAGCAAGATTCTTCTTGTACCTCAAATTTCGTTGATGTTTTCGGTCTAACACCTGTTTTGGATTTTTGTGGATGTTGGCCTTTTTCATCGGTCTTTGAGCATGAGGCTCTCTCTTTAGCGAAGAGGTTTTGCTACACACCATGACCAGTTCATCTGAAGGAACTTTGGTACCACTTGTGCTGAGCACATCAAAGCATGTAGGATCATTAAGTGGTTCTGGCACATACCTTCCTTTTACTCTCCATGATGTTTTATTAGATAGACCTTCTGTTTCATCAGCGTTATCAATCGGTGCTGACCAGAAAAACTCATCACAGACATCAGCATTATCTTCTGCTACTAATGCTATCAGTTCGGCTGTCTGTTGCTTAGTAACTCCATGAACTGCATAAACTTGATTTGGAGTCGTTTGTACTTTTTGATATACAACAGCCTTTTCCTTGAGAACTCTGGTCTTTTCTTTTGATAAACGAGCGAACTCAACGGAATTTTCAGAAATAAAATTTTTGTTGGTTTCGGGTTCGCTCTTGACAAATTCGGAACAGTCAACCTCATCTTCCACAGATATTACACTCATATCATCATCGTCATTGAATTCAGAAGTGTTTTCAATATTAATTTTATTTTCTGAACGTAACTTGGCATTCAAAGAGTCAAATTTCTGTACAGTTTCGGTTTTGATTTTTAATTTGTCATTTTCATCCAACAAATTTTTGAGCATGTCCTTATGGTCTTTTGACTTTATGAAGGACTCTATTTTGTCAAGACCAATTTTGTAAGAGGGAGAAATATCATCAGAAGAAACAACGTTTTCACAGTTATATGCATCGGCGTCGATTTCATCCTCCTTTAACTCAAGGAAGGGTAAAATCATACGATGTATCTTCTTCCCTATTTCACAATCAAGATTCAATTGAGTAATGTTGATGTATAATCGTTTAGCAATTAAACAAAAAACATTTCGTTGTTTTAAAAGCTTTAAATTATCTCTTTGCAAATAAATTGTTTCATCCCTAGACCTAATCAACTCCTTCTCCTTCTGCTCAATCCACATACGTCTCTCCTCACTCTTCAATGATACCCTGCTGATTTGATCAGTTAGGTTAGAATTTGTGATGCGAGTTTGAGTTAAACTACCACTTATACTTGAAAATTTAGATTTTAATCCATTTAGTTCTTTTTCATAGTTTGTAATGGGAATTTGTAAGGAAAGAAGAATAGATTGTACCTTCTTGATCAACTCATCGCATTCGTTGATCTGCTCACTGACAGGTTTCGCTGCAAAACACTTGTCTTCTCGTTCCTTCGCTTCATCCAGTCCCCCATCAGGGGTATAGCCTCTCATTTGTGACACCCCAAAAGTCACCATTAGACACTTTCCTGCTACGTCCTCTTCTTTCACCAGCAAAGCCCTGCCATGAGTGGGCTTCCTCACTTCTTCATCTTCTGAATCAGTGGACCAAACTTCAACACCTCCAAACTCATCGTCAACAATATTTCCATGTAAAATAAGAGCATTCATAGTGTTATTAGATCCAGCTTTCTTCTTCTTGATTTCTTCCAATCGTCGTGTGAGGTTCGCTTCCTCGTCCTCATCTTCATTTTTTTCTGACATCTTTCTCAGCATACAATCTTTGGCGAAGTGATTTTTGCCTCCGCAGTAGTGACAATTAATGCACGAGTCACCTCCAAGTTTCACTTCCTTCTTTGGTTCTTCAGTCTAAGAAACACTCTTCGGTTCCTCCTTTGCTTTCTCGGCACTGTAGCTACCTTGCCAGTTTCGGTTCTTATTTGTTGGGAACCTTCTTTTGATGAACTTCTTGGGATTTGACACCATCAAGGCATACTCTTCACTTGTTAGATCATATTCAGAAAGATCCAAATCTTCTTCATCTTCAGCAGCATTCTTTCCTTTGGAGATTAGGGCTAAGGAACCCATGCTAGAAACCACATTCGTTTCTTTAGTCATGGAACTCTCATGTGACTTTAATATTCCCACCAGTTTTGCTAGAGAATAATTCTTGAATTGTTCATGAGCCTTCACAGTAGACACCACAGCCATCTATTCGGGTCTAAGGCCATTCATGAATGTCACCTTCTGTTCAATGACTTTCCTTTCAATCCCATGATTTATCATCTTACTAAGGAGATGATTGAAGCGATCAAAGGCTTGAATAAGCTTCTCTTCTGGCTTCTGCTTGAAGTCACCAAATTCTGAGAGCAACAATGTTTGGATTGAATGCTCAAGATCTTCATCCGTAGAATTCAATTCCTTCAATATGTTCCATATTTCTTTTGCCGTTGTGCATGAGCTTACTAACCGAAACGTGTCTGATTGTAAAGCAAACCTAATCATTCTTAAAGCATTGATGTTGCACTGAAACTTTTCCTTCTCATCATAGGGAATATCTTTCACATCACTGATGAGTTTATTGTACTCCTTTTGAGTTTTAACAATTCTTAAGGTTTTTCAGTGAGCGAATGGACCTATAGTAATCGCCTCCCAGATCAAGTATCCATTGTCTTCTGAGCCAATCATGTAGTCTTCGAAGTGATGCGTCCAGACCTCATAATCCTGAGTGTACAATATAGGAATCCTTGTCGTCGATCCTATGCTATTGGAGATATTGATTGGGTTAGACTGAGAATCATCCATGGACATGACGATGTTTTGTAGCACCCGGTTCCTGGTACGTATTTTCATTCAAGTATTTATAACATTTTGGCATGGGACTCGGCGAGTTGAAGGCCCAACTCGTCGAGTAGAATCGACTTTGGACGCGGGAGTTTAGTGACCTACTCGACGAGTCGGCGAACCGACTCGACGAGTAGGTGTTGTTTGGGAGAAACCCTAAATTTGAGGGTTTGCACCCTATTTAAGCATCTCATTCAGCCTCCCTTCGTCCCTATTGCTCTCAGAACTCTCCATATCAAACCCTAATCGTTTGTGTAAAGATCTAAGGCCTTTGTGGTGGTTTTTGGTGATTTTGGAACACAAGAAGGAGGAGAGAGGCTTGAGGAATCAAAAGGAGGCCAGAGGTGTTCGAGTTTGTGCACCCTCTACAGTTCTTTAGAGGTATAAAGCTGATACCTTGCTCTTTCATGTTTTAGATCCCTTTTGGGGTGATTTAGGGCTTTTAGGAGCCATTCTTGGTGACCAACCATGAATGCAAGCATGGTTAGGGACAAAGACTTCAGATCCAAGGTCTTTGAGGGGTTACAAGGCAAAAAGGGACTGATTTTGGAGCCTTGGAGAGCCCCATGCATCATAAGAGTCTCATTTAGGGCCATTTGAGCTCATAGTCCCATGCATGCTCGTAAAGTTTGTAACTTTACGTGCTAGATCGATCCTAGAAGCCTAGATCTATCTTTTGGTCAAGTTTTGTACGTCAGAAATCGAGAAATAAGACTTGTCATTCTCGACTCGGCGAGTCGTTCTTGGGACTCGGCGAGTCCATGGCTTGACTTCCCTTTTCTATTATGGTTCGAAGGAACCTAGTGAGTGTTAGAGTGGTCTTAGAGGGGTCCGGGGGAATGACCCAACGCATTGGACTTAGCCATAGACCTGGGAATCATAGGACTCGACGAGTGTATGAACAGACTCGACAAGTCCAAGGCAATCTCCCAACGTCGAAGATGAACTCGACGAGTTGTTCATACAACTCGGCGAGTCAAGGACAGATTTGTTCATAGGATGACGATAAACTCGACGAGTTGTTCATACAACTCGGGGAGTCGGATGAAGGTCCATTCGAGGATGTTTTAGAAGCAGGACTCGTCGAGTCTTTGCTAAACTCGACGAGTAGGGGCGTGAAGAGGGGCAGATGGAAGAATAGGGACTCGACGAGTCAGGTCAACTGGAAGTTGATTTTGACTTTAACTTGTTCAGGGGTAAAATAGTTATTTTACCCTAAGAGTAGTTATCGGTGTCTGACTATGTGTTTTATGGATTTATAGTCGGAGAATCACCGGAGCAGCAGTCAGACATCTATTGATCAGTTTTTCAGCAGTCAGCCTTGCGAGGTGAGTTACCTTCCAGTAGCGGTGGGTCTACGGCCACAATGCCTGCCCACCAGTAGGAGTTGTTTGTTAGATGACTGTCTTTGTGATATTCATCTAGGTTTGCTACTACCTGATGTGTTATGTGCTAGTATGATATAATGTTATATGCTAGTAGCAGTAGGGGAGATAGTCCCCAAGATCTCCATTCGATAGGGCCGAAGGGGGTAGTCATACCCAGTCATGCTAGATAGAATTTGATTATGTGTTATATGTTATGTGGTAGTAGTAGAGAGGTGAAATAGTCCCCAATATCCGGTCGAGAGGACCGAAGGGGAGGCCAACACCCATATATGCTAGCCAGTATCCGGTCGAGAGGACCGAAGGGGAGGCCAGCACCCAGATATGCTAGCCAGTATCCGGTTGAGAGGACCGAAGGGGAGGCCAGCACCCAGATATGCTAGGCAGTATCCGGTCGAGAGGACCGAAGGCGTAGGTCGGGCACCCAGATATGCCTGACAGTATATGTATGTTATGTGATTGTATGATATGTGGTACGATGGGGGAACTCACTAAGCTTCGTGCTTACAGTTTTCAGTTTTGTTTTCAGGTACCTCTTCAGCGAAGGGGAAGGAGCCGGCGCGGTAGCTGCACATCATACACACACACACGTTCGGTTTTCGCATTACGAGATTCTTGTGATTGTACTCTGACATTGTTATGTTTATGGTTTGGTTTTCAGACATGAGATATTGGCTTTTACGAAATGATATTTCGTTACGATGTTTTCCTATGGAAAGTTTTACAAATCAATTACTTTAAAAATGAATTTTTGGACTCGAAATTTGGGTTGTTACAAGTTGGTATTAGAGCCTTGGTTTGAGGGATTCGGACACACCCTCGGGGTGTGTGGACTCAAACCGAGGAATTAAAAGGTTTTTACAAAGAAAATGGTTTTCTAAAAGCTAAGTTAAAAGTGTTAAGAAAGAACAAGGTGTGTGATGTGCGCGACCGGCCGAGTTCAAGTAAGTTTTTCCCCAAAGTACCCATACAAATTTTTTTTATGATTATCAGTTCAGTAGAACAGCATGCTAGATTAGGACTAAGGATCTAGGAGGATGCCTTATGTGCCTGTTATATGTGTATGAGCCTTATGAATTGCATGCTAGTATAGATTCCTAAGTAGAGGATAGAGCAGTATAATTGGATTATGTGGTTAGGTTTCCCTTCGTCTAAATGCTACTTGCTTTGTGCTTTGTGGGACTCTGAGTGATGGGAGTTAGCTACTAGGTGAATACGTTAAGTCACATGTGATCAGGGTTGAATAATCTCAGAGTGCTGGAATTGGCCCTATTGCGCAGCGCTCGTTTGAGTCTAACCGTTATAGGGACGGATCCTTTACCCGAAGGATTATCTGAGCCTCGTCACATGTGATGGTGTTCAGGTAGTGGCTAATTGGCATCATGAGGATACCTTTAGTAGCTGAGGACTGATTTTGGATTGGTGATTACACTAGGGCAAGCCTAGGAAGAGAGTAGCAGAGATTAGTGCCAGTAGAAGGGACTTGGTGGAGTCAAGGCAGTTCTTGAGGAAAGTACGGATAGATGTGGAAGATAGTATGGGCCCGTACTACCGGAAGCAGAGGATCCGTACTCGAATAGAGGAAGGCTGAGACAAGACCAGGAAACTTGTGGTAAATGTGATCCCTCTAGATATACCAGTAATTCTGACGATTGTCATTATGTGTTTCCAGAATGGTGGTACTACGTCTGAGGCCAGCAGTTGGCAGTTCAGGAGAGGGATCGGGTTTGGGTTCAGGTTCCGAACCAGTGGATGAGAGGCTACGCGAGTTCATCGCGTCCGAGATCACTAGAGGCATCCTTGATGCGACCCTGGTCATCTTTGGGTCGATCAAGGAGGGGATCATCGAGCTGATGGAGGATCGCCTCAGGGCATTCAGGAGTGACATGGCGATCAGCCAGTCAGGATCACGCATACTGTCCTTTAAGGACTTCAGGGGCAGTGGTGCGCCGGATTTCCATGGGGCGAAGGACCCCATTGCTGCCAGACGATGGATTGCAGACATTGAGTCTGCACAGTTGACTAGCTTCTGCCCCGAGGGGTCGAAGGTGCGATATGCAGCGGGATGCTTGAGGGACAGGGCCAGGGATTGGTGGGAGTCGGTTGGTGACTCTCTGCGAGCCTCGACTATTGAGGCTATGACATGGCGGGATTTTGTGACCCGGTTCAGAGCTGAGTTCGCACCTACGGTGGAGCTCCAGCAGTTGGCCTGGGTGTTCCTGGATATGAGGCAGATGACGGAGACAGTGGCGGAGATCACCGCCAAGTTTCGGAAGAGGGCGTTACTAGTGCCCCAGTATGCGGGAGACGAGGATATGAGGAGGACCTGCTACCATGACATGCTGTGAGCCGACATTCGGGAGCATGTCATTTTTTCAGCTTGCCCTACCCTGGATTCCATGATTGCCAGGGCAAGGGAGAGAGAGATTGATCTAGAGCACATCCGGAAGAGGAAGGCCGAGGAGGGACAGGTGACTGGGGCTTCGGGGAAGAAGCCCAAGGGATCAGACGCTAGGCCGAAAGGCCAGTAGGACCGAGGCCGCTGCAGGAAATGCGGCAAGTCACATGAGGGAGGGTGCAGGTTGGGATCGTCGGGCTGCTATAAGTGCGGCAAGTTGGGGCATTTCAACAAGGATTGTACCGCCCCTGCACCCACTATTCAGACATCCGAGTTGCTGTGTTTTCACTGCAACCAGAGGGGCCATAAGAGGGCCAATTGCCCCCAGTTGACAGCAGCAGGGCCAGTGAAGGCGCCAGCTCCAGCGACCCTGCAGATTACGGATGGCCGACAGGGCAAGTCAGAGGCTCCAGTGGTGAGGAGCCGGACCTTCCAGTTGACTACCGAGGAGGCACGTGCCGCACCCGATGTGGTGACGGGTATAAGTCTTTCTCCCTGATTTATTCATTTGATGCTTATGTTATTGATATATGCTTTGTATATATATATATATATATATATATATATATATATATATATATATATATATATATATATATATATGTTTAGGATCGTTCCATGTGAACGGTATCCCAGTTCAGGTATTTTTTGATTTGGGCGCTACCCGATCGTTTGTTTCTCTTGCGCTTAGCAAGAAGTTTCCTGAGTCCTCGGGTATGTTGGATTGCCCGCTAGAGGTCGAGATTGCGGACGACCAGTCTGTGCGAGCATCAGAGGTCTTCCGGGATTGTGTTTTGAGGTTGTTTGAAGGGCGTTATCTAGTAGATTTGGTTCCCATACCGTTGAGAGGAAACAAGGTCATTATTGGTATGGATTGGCTAAACCCCAATGGGGCAGTGATTGACTCTGCGCAACAGTTGGTTCGGATCAGGACCCCAAGTGGGGGAGAGCTGGTGATTCAGGGCGAGAGGCCACAGCGAGGACCAGCTTTATGTTCGGCAGTGAGGGCTAGGGGCTACCTTCAGCAGGGTTGCGCAGGATAGGTCGCCTATGTTATGGACACCCAGGAGACGGGAAGGGTGATGGTGGGTGACGTGCCAGTAGTGCAAGAGTTTGCGGATGTATTCCCCGAGGAGTTGTCCGGGATACCTCCGGAGAGGCAGGTGGAGTTCAGGATCGACCTAGTCCCTGGTGCGGCTCCGATAGCCAAGGCACCGTATCGGTTGGCTCCTCCTGAGATGCAGGAGTTGTCTACATAGCTGCATGAGCTGTTAGACAAGGGATTCATTAGGCCGAGTAGCTCGCCTTGGGGAGCCCCGATTCTGTTTGTCAAGAAGAAGGACGGGTCGCATCACATGTGTATAGATTACCGGGAGCTGAACAAGGTAATGATGAAGAATCGTTACCCACTCCCGAGGATAGATGATTTGTTCGACCAGCTTCAGGGAGCATCTTGGTTTTCCAAGATAGACTTGCGATCAGGCTACCATCAGATGCGAGTCAGGGATGATGATGTACAGAAGACTGCTTTTCGGACTCGTTACGGCCACTACGAGTTCGTGGTGATGCCCTTCGGGCTCACCAATGCTCCTGCCGCATTCATGGACCTCATGAATCGCATGTGCAGACCGATGTTGGATCGGTCTGTGATAGTTTTTATTGATGATATCTTGGTCTACTCCAAGACGCAGGAGCAGCATGAGGAGCATCTGCGAGAGGTTTTGGATACTCTGAGGAGGGAGATCTTGTACGCCAAGTTCTCCAAGTGTGAGTTCTGGTGGCGCGAGGGGCAATTTCTTGGGCACCTTGTCAACCAGAACGGTATTCTGGTCGACCTGGCCAAGGTGGAGGCCGTGATGAGATGGGAGGTTCCGAAGTCTCCATCTGAGATTCGGAGTTTCCTGGGATTAGCCGGCTATTATCGTAGATTCATCCAGGATTTCTCCAAGATAGCCGTACCTTTGACCCGGCTAACGAAGAAGGTCATAGTCTTTCATTGGGGGCCTGAGCAGCAGGCAGCGTTCGAGACACTGAGACAGAGATTGTGCGAGGCGCCGATCTTAGCCCTACCAGAGGGCGTGGAGGATTTTGTAGTATACCGCAACACATCTATTTCGGGCTTGGATGCAGTACTAATGCAGAGAGGGCATGTCATCGCCTACGCCTCGAGGCAGTTGAAGCCCCATGAGGCGAACTACCCGACGCATGATTTGGAGTTGGGGGCGGTCGTCTTCGCCCTCAATATTTGGCGACACTATCTCTATGGAGTTCGATGTACCATTTACACGGACCATAACAGTCTGAGATACCTCATGGATCAGCCGAATCTGAACATGAGGCAGCGTCGGTGGTTAGATGTGGTGAAGGATTATGATTGTGAAATCCTTTACCTCCCATGGAAGGCCAATGTAGTGGCCGACGCGCTTAGCCGCAAGGGAGCACCGATCAGGGGTATCTGTATGAGGATGACCGTGGTGGCCCCGTTGTTGGAGCGGATCCGAGAGGCCCAACAGGAGGCGATAAACGAGGAACACTGGAAGAGCGAGCGTATTGTAGGATAGGTTTCCTCCTTCGATTATGATAGTCGAGGGTTGTTGACCCTTCACCGTAGGGTGTGGGTCCCCTATCATGGAGGCGTACGCCAGATACTGATGGAGGAGGCGCATAAATCCAGGTTTTCTATTCATCCCGGAGCGACGAAGATGTATAGGGATCTTCGTCTTGACTATTGGTGGCCCTGCATGAAACGGGACGTAGCATGGTATGTGGAGCGGTGCCTGACCTGCAGGAAGGTCAAGGCCGAGCACCAGAGGCCACATGGCAAGATGAAGCCGCTGGATATTCCCTTGTGGAAATGGGAAGATATTACCATGGACTTCATCACCAAACTTCCCAGGTCCGCGCAGGAAGTGGATTCCATATGGGTCATTGTGGATCGGTTGACCAAGAGTGCCCATTTCATACCGATCCAGGAGAGCATTTCGGCCGAGAAGTTGGCCGACATCTATATCCGAGAGATAGTGGCTCGGCACGGAGTGCCAGTTTCGGTGATTTCGGACCGAGACGTGCGGTTTACTTCCAGGTTTTGGAAGAAGTTTCACGACGAGTTGGGTACTCGTCTGCACTTTAGCACCGCATTTCACCCGCAGACGGATGGTTAGAGCGAACGAACCATCCAGACTTTGGAAGATATGTTGCGGGCGTGTGTGCTAGATTTCGGTGGTACCTAGGATACTTACCTCCCATTGGCTGAATTCTCCTACAACAACAGCTACCACGCGAGTATCGATCGTCCTCCCTTTGAGATGTTATACGGGAGGAAGTGCAGGACCTCAATATGTTAGGGTGAGTTTGGCCAGAGGGTCATGGGGAACACCGAGGTGGTGCTCAGGACGACAGAAAGAATTCAGCAGGTCAGCAGCAGGCTTCAGACTGCATAGAGTCGGCAGAAAAGCTATACCGACAAGCGCCGTTCGGATCTGGAGTTTCAGATCGAGGATATGGTCCTCCTGAAGGTGTCACCTATACCTCATATAGGTTGACGGCACTTTCCACGTCTCCTCGACCGGAAGTCGAAGGATCTGAGGAGCAAGAAGGTCGAGCTGGTGAAGGTGCAATGGCAGTACCGGAAGGGCTCGGAGTGGACGTGGGAGCCGGTGGACGAGATGATGGAGCATTATCCGGAGCTTTTTCAGGATCGAGCAGCAGACTTCGAGGACGAAGTCTAAGATAAGTGGGGGAGAATTGTAGCACCCTGTTCCTGGTACGTATTTTCATTCAAGTAATTATAACATTTTGGCCTGGGACTCGGCGATTTGAAGGCCCAACTCATCGAGTAGAATCGACTTTGGATGCGGGAGTTTAGTGACCTACTCGACGAGTCGGCGAACCAATTCGACGAGTAGGTGCTGTTTGGGAGAAACCCTAAATTTGAGGGTTTGCACCCTATTTAAGCATCTCCTTCAGCCTCCCTTCGTCCCTATTGCTCTCAGAAATCTCCATATCAAACCCTAATCGTTTGTGTAAAGATCTAAGGCCTTTGTGGTGGTTTTTGGTGATTTTGGAACACAAGAAGGAGGAGAAAGGATTGAGGAATCAAAAGGAGGCCAGAGGTGTTCGATTTTGTGCACCCTCTACAGTTCTTTAGAGGTATAAAGCTGATACCTTGCTCTTTCATGTTTTAGATCCCTTTTGGGGTGATTTAGGGCTTTTAGGAGCGATTCTTGGTGACCAACCATGAATGCAAGCATGGTTGGGGGCTAAGACTTCAGATCCAAGGTCTTTGAGGGGTTACAAGGCAGAAAGGGATTGATTTTGGAGCCATGGAGAGCCCCATGCATCATAAGAGTCTCATTTAGGGCTATTTGAGCTCATAGTCCCATGCATGCACGTAAAGTTTGTAACTTTACGTGTTAGATCGATCCTAGAAGCCTAGATCTATCTTTTGGTCAAGTGTTGTACGTCAGAAATCAAGAAATAAGACTTGGTCATTCTCGACTCGGCGAGTCGTTCTTGGGACTCGGCGAGTCCATGGCTTGACTTCCCTTTTCTATTATGGTTCGAAGGAACCCAGTGAGTGTTAGAGTGGTCTTAGAGGGGTCCGGGGGAATGACCCAACGTATTGGACTTAGCCATAGACCTGGGAATCATAGGACTCGGCGAGTGTATGAACAGACTCGGCGAGTCCAAGGCAATCTCCCAACGTTCGAAGATAAACTCGACGAGTTGTTCATACAACTCGGCGAGTCAAGGACAGATTTGTTCAAAGGATGAGGATGAACTCGACGAGTTGTTCATACAACTCGGCGAGTCGGATGAAGGTCCATTCGAGGATGTTTTAGAAGGAGGACTCGTCGAGTCTTTGCTAAACTCGACGAGTAGGGGCGTGAAGAGGGGCAGATGGAAGAATAGGGACTCGACGAGTTGGCGGCCCAACTCGACGAGTCAGCTCAACTGGAAGTTGATTTTGACTTTGACTTGGTCAGGGGTAAAATAGTCATTTTACCCTAAGAGTAGTTATCAGTGTCTGACTATGTGTTTTATGGATTTATAGTCGGAGAATCACCGGAGCATGAGTCAGACATCTGTTGATCAGTTTTTCAACAGTCAGCCTTGCGAGGTGAGTTACCTTCCAGTAGCGGTGGGTCTACGGCCACAATGTCGGCCCACCAGTAGGAGTTGTATGTTAGATGACTGTCTTTGTGATATTCATCTAGGTTTGCTACTACCTGATGTGTTATGTGCTAGTATGATATGATGTTATATGCTAGTAGCAGTAGGGGAGATAGTCCCCAAGATCTCCGGTCGATAGGGCCGAAGGGGGTAGTCATACTCAGTCATGCTAGATAGAATATGATTATGTGTTATATGTTATGTGGTAGTAGTAGAGGGGTGAAATAGTCCCCAATATCCGGTCGAGAGGACCGAAGGGGAGGCCAGCACCCAGATATGCTAGCCAGTATCCGGTCGAGAGGACCGAAGGGGAGGCCAGCACCCAGATATGCTAGCCAGTATCCGGTCGAGAGGACCGAAGGAGAGGCCAGCACCCAGATATGCTAGGCAGTATCCGGTCGAGAGGACCGAAGGGGTAGGTCGGGCACCCAGATATGCCTGACAGTATATGTATGTTATGTGATTGTATGGTATGCGGTACGATGGGGGAACTCACTAAGCTTCGTTCTTACAGTTTTCAGTTTTGTTTTCAGGTACCTCTTCAGCGAAGGGGAAGGAGCCGACGCGGTAGCTGCACATCATACACACACACGTTGGGTTTCCGCATTACGAGATTCTTGGGATTGTACTCTGACATTGTTATGTTTATGGTTTGGTTTTCAGACATGAGATATTGGCTTTACGAAATGATATGTCTTTACGATGTTTTCCTATGGAAAGTTTTACAAATCAATTACTTTAAAAATAAATTTTTGGACTCGAAATTTGGGTTGTTACATGTTTGTTCAAAAACCTGCTTAAGATTAGACTTGTAAATAACGTTAGGGTAAGATCGAATATTTAAAGAACTACGTCAATAGCAAATGACGGCTCTAACAATATCAATCAAAGCGGAAAACCCTAAGATCTTCTTCAACAGAAGAGATGTGTATGAATTACACAGTCTCCTGCTCTGATACCAATTGATGAGTTGAAAAACTCTTAGATCGATTAGATCTTCAACAGGTTAAACAATAAAAGCAAACAAACAAGATATAGAATCAAGTAATTCTTAATGATTCAAATGTAGTCATGCCTCAGCAGAGCTCGATAAAGAACTTCCACTATAGAGGCGAGCTAGGGTTTGTAGTACAATTATAATAATAATAATGAAAGCGCTACTAACAAAGGATGCATGCATGCACCTTAAATACCAAACCCTAATAGAACAAATACGGTTGGACAGGCCCAAACCGAATAACAAAACTAGGCTAAGGACCGAGCCCAATACGCAACATCAAGACCCAACACCTGCCTTGAATATATGCCGACTGAGACTCATCAACCACCTCCCCGATTACCTTCTTCAATCTAACAGCAAGAAGTTTTGCAATCACCGTATACATACAACCAATAACACTGATGGGCCGATAATCACAAATATTTAATGGATCAGGTATCTTAGGAATTAGTGTGATATTTGAAGAATTGCATCCAGGTGCAAGAGTTCCGTTGAGTTCAAAGTGCTTAACAAAATTTGTTATGTCACCACCAATGGTATCCTAATGGGCTTTTAGGATTTTGAAAGAGTATCCATCTGGGCCAGGAGCCTTTTCACTTCCACATTGCCAACCAGCCGATTTGATCTCTTGGATCGTGAACTCAGATTCCAAGAAGCTTGATTGACCTGCAGATAGTTTCTTAAATTTGCTATTGATGAATTTTGGTCTATTAGGCCATCTCTCTCAGAATTTGTCGGTAAAGAAATTCAAGATTTCCGTTTTCACAACCCTGGGGTCTGAGTTCCAGACACCATTAATAATTAAACCATGGATTCTGTTCTTCCGATCTTTGTGCTTGAGACATCCATGGAGGAATCGGGAGTTTTCATCCCCATCTTTAACCTATTTCATTTTTGCCTTCTGCTGAAGATCAAGCTTTATTAACTGCTCAATCTCCAGAATCTTGTGTAAGTCTTTCTGCCTTGCCCTTCTTTCCACTTCAGACAGTACTCGAGATTCTGCAATAAGGTCTAGTGATTCCACCTTTTTTAAGATGAACTAGAGTCTCTTGCACACGGTGAGATTTCAACCTGCTCCAATCACGAATGGCATTTTTTACATGTTTAAGTTTGGCGGCCAAAATCCTATCAGCGGTACCGAAACCCCTAAAGGAATCCTAGGAACTTTTGAATAACACGTTAAAGTCTTCTAATTGTAACCACGGATTAAAAATCCGAAATAGCGGTGGCCCATAATCACAGTTAGAAGGCCTCAGAATAATAGGAGCATGGTCAGAGTGCTCACGAGCAAGAGCAGTGACCGAAGTGAGCGGTTGTAAATTAACGAAGTTTGAACAGACAAGGAAGCAATCGATCTTACTTAATTTGTGACCTTCCTCCCCCAGAAATGTGAATTTGGATCCCCCCATGTGAAACTCATGATGAATTTATTGAAATTCGCCGCCCTTGCTTTACAAAAAACATAGTTGAATCTCTCGTGATGGGCTTCTGAACGAACCACAGGGAGATGTGGGCTTAGCAGAGGTGGTAGCGATTAAATCTTCCAAGGGCATATTGGGAATATCACCCATAACAGAGTCAAGGTTTTGGGACTTTCCGTCTACCCCACTTAATACACTTTGATGGTCCATTTCCTGCTTTGACTTTTCGAATTCCTCCGTCGCCGGAGTGCCATCCATGACACCATCACCTTGTTCCGATTCCATGACAATTCCTCCTTCTTTCAAGTCCTCATTCTGATGGCCATCAACCCAGGTATCTGAGATTCCATCCTCATCAGAGACATCGTCTTCCCCGTCACTTTCCTTAATTGTATCAGATTCCGATTCTAAATCAAAATATTTAGAAAATGGCTGCCAAATGTCTTTAGTTTCAATCACACCCACCTTGAAGGTCGCACCGAGAAAATTACAGTTGATTTCTAATTTGATTAAGGTTTTTGCTCTGGTTAATATTCTTGCATGAGGGAATGATAAATCGATACCGTGCCAATTTTGACAATTATCGACCTCAATGACCTTGCCAATTTTGCCTGCAATCAAGTTCACATTCTCTTCAGATCTCAGATGAATGGGAAGACCAACGATTTTTAGCCATGCCATTCTTTCAAATGGAACGTCGTCAGCAAAGCTGGCATTGAGCCACTTGAACCATTTACTCCATGCTTGCTCATTCATAAGATAACCGGACGCATCTTCGTGGAATGAAAACCTTAAAATAATCTTTAAGCCACCTGCATAAAATACCTCCCTTGGTGAGATCCCATCTTTTTTGAGCAACTCCGGGCGATTGCTGAGTAGATGAAAGCTAATAGCTTCCCCTGTAAGTACCGCTTCAGGTTTCATAGCCAAAACCCTATTCCAAAATACCGAAGGATCCGATTTTCCCTCCTTCTTGCCGGTGACAGCCTATGCAAACGTTTTACCTTCCGATATCTTTGACCAAACCCCTGGGATTGTTAATGATTGTACCGGATGACCACGATGAGCTCTGTAGGCATGTTTATACTTATTGTATCTCTTCTCGTATTTAGCCACATTCACCTTTAGGATACAATGTCCGCATCTAACCTGGTTCATCGAATTCAACATCGCCTGAGAGTCCTTGATCCCACTATATTTTACGAACGCAAAGTAGGAGCCCGCTCATCTAACATTCAAATGCCATCCAACAACCAACTCTTTGGCATTCCATCGTATGGGGGTGGTTAGTGTTGAAATTGTGGAGCATTTGTGCCGGCCATTCCTCCAAAGTCTAATTAACCAAGATTTATTACTAATAATCTTGATGTAAGTATATAAATAAATTAAAATATATGAATATAGATATTAACAAATATAAATACTTTTTTTTATCCTTTTTTCCAAAACAAAAAAAAAAGAAAAAAAAACTTTTTGCTCTAAAGTAACGAGCGAACACAAAAAAAATTATGTGAATTCGACATGCATTTTACTCTCTCTCTCTCTCTCTCTTAAAAAAAATGGCTGCCAAATGTCTTTAGTTTCAATCACACCCATCGTGAAGGTCGCACCGAGAGAGAGAGAGAGAGAGAGAGAGAGAGAGAGGTTCAAATGTTCCTGACAACTATTGTGTGAATGCATGCACCAATGGGAATTCATGAAATAATAAAACAATTAAATAAATAAATAAGAGTATAATGGTAATCTTAGTATATCTAATTATGGTAAAAAGAATAATTCAATTAATATATCTTAAAATAAAGGAATAAACACTACAAAACCTGCATCCCGTTATCAATTGTCGACTAAAATATCATCACCTATCCTTCACAAAAATCTATGCCCCTCCTCTGAAGGTCTGAAATTACAGAGATTCGTGGTCGAAGTTTGGCGCTTTTGAAACCGAAAATACCCTATATGATGTTCATGTCTCTGATTCGGATGATTTGCTTCAGCCTGAAATCAACATGAGAAGTTTACCTCCATCCCTCCTTCATTATCGTTCCTGTATGGTATGGCTGCGAAGAAGCATTAGTTTATCAAATGAAATGCCCAAATCGATTATTTGGCTGCCATTTCAGAAGTTGGGGACGTATTGTCGGGATTTATGGAAAAGGTGAGCCTTGTTCTCTCATTATTATAATTTCTAGTTTTTTTTTCTGTAAATCTAATTGTTTTTCATGTGTTTCAACCGGTATTTTCAATCAATTCTTACACTTGTTTTTTACATGAATTTTGGCTTGTTTGATGATAATGCCTAACAAGTGTTTGTTGAAATGCCTGAAAGAGAATCTGAAGAATCTAACCATGTGGTATGTATTCTGTCATAATTACTAGCAGCACATGTTTTATATAGTATTTATATTCTCATAGAATTGATAGGTTTTTGCATTTTAATATGGAAAAGAAAGAAAACATGGTAAATGATAGTGTAAGAATTGATTGAAAACCTTTCAACAAAGCATCATGAGGCAATGAATACATTCTATGAGCATTCTTTCAAGAGCATTCTCATAGAATATCATTATTGTAAGAATGGTTTTGCTAAATTTTATTATTTTTTCTATTATACAAAAATTTCAATATTGTTAAATTGCAAATTGTTGGTTTGTTAAGTTTTATCATTTAGAAATACGATTGCAAGTTGCAAGTTGCAAGTAACAAGTTTTTAATTTTTTATAGTGGCAATTAAAGTTACAACTAGCAAAAATGTATTCTATGTATTCTGTTAGAATGTATTATATGTATTCTACTAGAATGTATTCTATGTATTCTGTCAAACTCTATGTATTCTGTCAGAATATATAAAGTCATAACATGTTTTTAACCATTCTTATTTTCTGTTGTATTTGTGATAGGATGGTTGGAAGAATGTGTTGAAGACCTAATAGGAATAACTTGAAGAATGCATAATACATTGATCACACTCACAGTTAAAGAATGTTGTTATTTTTTAAGAATTTTATTCATTTTTGTTGATATTCTTTTAGAATATGTATAATTATATTAAAATGTATAAGACTATTAGTCTGTAAGAATACGTATGTATTTGTATTAAATTCGGATATATAAGAATATATTAGAATGTTGTTATTCTTCAACCGGGGATTCAAGAATCTGTGATTCTACAATAATATTCTAATAGAATAAAATTATGAAAGAACATCATTATAACAAAAAACATTCTGACGGAATAAAATCAGTAATTTTTACAAATTACGTTAGAATTAAAATTAAATTAATTTAAAAATACATATTTTTAAAATTAGGAGAATTAATTATCCCTAAAATTCCAAATTTCCTTTTTAAAATATAGTTAATTGTCCAAAGTACCCTTATGTTGAAATTTGTGTGATTATATGGAACATCTTATCCCATTGTAATATCATAGACCTTCAGATCATGACCATTGATTATATTTCATCCGTTGGTCCAGGTTTGTGCTTACGAGCACACAATAAATGTCAGGAACATTTAAACCAAGCCATATATATATATATATATATATATATATATATAGTGTCCGATTCCGGTGAGGACTCTCTTTTCGGAGAGGACTCGTGAGGAAACTTTAATAAAATTGAAAAAAAAATCTAAAAAAAATAGAAATCATAAAATCGAGCATAATATTATATCCGGGAGAAAAAAAATTTGAAAAAAAATTGCATCATTAAAATTGAATCATGGATCATAAAAATGATCCCTGCTTCAATTTTTTCCTCTCAGATATAGTACTATGCTTGATTTTATGATTTGTATTTTTTTTAGATTTTTTTTCAATTTTTTAAGGTGTCCTCACGAGTCTTCACTTTAAAAAGAGTCTTCACCCGATTATATATATATATATATATATATATATATATATATATATATATATATATATATATATATATATATATTTATATATCAGATTAAATGAGAACCACTCACGGTTAAGAACTCTAACAACTATTTATTTTTAACTTTTATTATTAAGAGAAAATTTTCAAATAAATATGTACGAGTCTTATGAAGGATATATTTTTATAAATAGCTAAAACAAAAGAATAGCATGACCGTAAAAATTTACAAAAACTAAACCCACTTTCATATTTTACATCTATCCATCACATTTAGGTCTACACATAATTTTTCAATTTCTTCAACCTCTTATGATGAACAATACTAACTCCACCACCGCTGACGGCGGCCACACTACCGCCATATGTTTTCCTCTATCACAATCTTTGATCACCGGTGTGATACTATCGTTTTATGCAACAAATATGACATGAATAGGTCTTTGTTGTCTTTGTTGTCTTTGTTGGCCACCACAGTCGCTCTCTACCACCGTCGTTACCTTCTCTGACGGCCGAACCAGCACCTCCGGCGAACAAACAACCACTCCGCATATGTGATATATGGTGAACCGCCTCCTCCGTTTTCTGTATCGGTAGATTCATGATACCAATGACTTTCATTCATGCTTCATGCTTAGATCCGACTAGATATGAGTGATTTCGATGGTTTCTTCTAGACGCTTGTGGTGTTATGAGCAGTCTTTGATACTTCTTTATGAGATCGGAAAGATTTGTTTGTTTTTTATTTCAAATCTGGTGGATATTTTGTTCATGGTGAACTCTGGTGGCAATGATAACTCAAACAGCTATTTGTGTGTGTGTGTGTGTGTAACGTTCATATGTGAATTGGTGCAAGTATGGGAGAGAGAAAAAGAAAGTGTAAATTGTGATGTTTCACTTTTACAGGGATTTTACAGGTACTTCCTTTCCTTCCCACTTTAATAACTTAATATAATAATTACTTCGAGTATGACGGGTAGAATATGTCATGTAGGGATCAATTTTCAAAAATTATATATATATATATATATATATATATATATATATATATATATATATATATATATATATATAGAGAGAGAGAGAGAGAGAGGTTCCGTTGAGAAGAAAAAAATAGAGATCTTGAGATTCAACCGCAACAACATATTTCACATATGCCACTCTAATCCTACGGCGTACCGGCGCGACAAGCCTGTAATAATCATAAATGATTATATAGCGCCGCCCGTTCGTTTCTCCCCCGCCACCGTCCCCACCACCACAACCGCCACCGTTACCACCTCTGACACCAGCCGACCCCACCTCTGCCACCTTCGTCACTTATACCACCGCCAACTCTGCCACCACCACCTCTTCTTCCACCAACTGTCATAATCATATGTGATTACTCCATCTGTGAACAGACATATATGTATAATCATTTATGATTAGGCATATAAGTATAAACATGTATAATCATATATGATTATACCTCTATGTTATATAATAATTTATGATTAGGCATACCTCGCTGCTGCCGGTACGTTGGAGCATTAGAACGGCAAATGAAAAATATGTGGCTGAGGTTGAATCTCAAACTCTTTATTTTTCTTTTAATCTGAAGTGAACCATCCCCTATATATATATATATATATATATATATATATATATATATATATATATATATATATATATATATACCTCCTCTAATAAACAAAACCTATAAACTACCACATGTCCCCTTCTAATGCCTTCATTTGCCATCTGGCATTCTTCTAATTCCTTCATACGTTAGCTTCTCAACTAAGTCAAATACCATCCGATTTTTGATAGCTTATTTTATTTCCTTATTTTTATTAGTTTATTTTAGATTTTTAGATCTTTTTATCATTATTGCATTGTATTTTATTTATTTTCATTAGTATGGATCGTGTCGGGTGCTTTTTATGTTGCATGAGGTATTTTGCAGGGTTTTGGTGCTTATCGTGATTGTGGATTAGAGTGAAGTTGGGCTTAGTGGGCTTTCCGGTGCATTATTGGGCTTGGCGGATCCACCATAGAAGATTTGGGCTTAAAAAGATAAAGGCTTGGATGAAGTGGGCTTGTGAAAAATGGATCATGGATTGTTAATTTGGGCTTGGAGCATCCATTTTTGAAGCTAAATGATGATGGGTTGGTCTAAATCACATGGATATGGAGGGGACCAAAGGAATCTTTGGTAGTGGAAGGGTGGAGGAATGAAGGACCAATAGCATTACACCATTGGAGAGTTGAAGAAGGCGATTTTGAAGCTCAAGACTCATTTCTTTTCATCTTTCCAAGTTATTGGTAGTTTCTTTATCCAATTAGACTTTTGTGATTGTTGTTCTATTGCCATGAGTAGCTAAACTCTCTATTTTGGTAGACCTTGGCTAAAACCTCTTAATGTTTGTGGGTTTTTGAAGGATTTATGCTTATTTATCATTTATCTTATGTCTATGATTCTAGTTCATATTTCCTATGCTTTTTTAGTGCTTTGATCATGACCTTGGTACTTTAATAAGCAATTGTAGGTTTATTTCTTTGGTTTGGCATTGAATCATTGAATTTGCTTAGAACAAGGGCTTTATGATGGTAGAAATCATCTCTAGCTTATGAATCATAACTCCTTTATGGACGTGAAAGCATTGACATCCTCTACGAATTGGGGATTTCTTCATTCTTAAGGCTAATCAACTTCGTGGGTTCAATTGCTTCAATTGGATCTTTGAATTTGATTAAGAAGGTGTGTTGTGGGCTTCCCCAACCTCCATACTACCTATGAGAAATCTTGGCATATCATGCTTCATGATTGCTATAACCAATTTGGGGTGAATGATAAGCTTCATGTTAAATCCTAATGATAGACACACAAATGTTCATTGTGTTGAATTGCCTTGGTTTACCAATTCTCTCCAATATTTGAGCATCTCACTTTCTTGCTTAATTGCAAGTTTTTAGTTATTTAAGTCTTTTAGTTTTCAAGCAATCATAACACCCCCCTTTTAGTTTAATTGTAGTTTCTTAGTTTATTTTCACTAGTTCTATTGGATTGCATTGGTGATTGAATACAACCATTTCCCCGAGGATCGATACCCCTTTTACCATTATATTACGTTTTATTTGCAAACAAAGGGTGTAATTTGCTTGGTGGACTTGACATCCCACCAATTTTACTCCTTTTGACTGATGCTAATATCTTTTAAAACTAACAAGAATCTTATCATTAATTGAAATTTAAATTCCATTCTTATACAAGGAAACATGCTTATTATGAAAAAATATATTTGAATATAAATCCCAATAAATCAGGAAGAAATAATCGTCCATACCTTATTGTCTGTCAATTGTATGTTATATACCACCACCGTCCTTATTGTAGTCTTATGATTTTGGTTTGGTTACTCCATCTATCACCACGAAATCAAAAGGAATACAGCAAAAAACCACCGGTTAGTATTTAATTCTTCCTCATTCTTTATACATTTTCTGTTGATTATTGTTTTTTTTTTGCGTTCTTTTGTTTTTGATAGATTAGTTTTAATCTTCCTTATATTTCCTTCATTCACTGTTTAGCAATTGAATTTCGATTTTTATTATTCATGTTGACTGTTTATGTCAATGTACTTTTCGATTTGTTAGTTTATAGCATGGTACTTTGAATAATGTATTTTATGCTATGTTGAAATAGCAAGCTACTTTGACTCCATTACATTTTGAAAGTACTGTAATATGAACTTTTCTTTTTTCTGTTAAAGCCTTGAAATTTGTTTAATGTGTTTATAACATTTGTTGATGTTTAATTTTCCTTTTTCTGTCAAACCAAACTTGTAGGCTGATAGTCAATTTCAAAATTGATTCGTTACCAAGGTTAGTTGTGTTTTCTATTTGGTTTATTGTAATAACATTTTTTTTAATTGTAATAACACCCTTTAAAAAGAATCGTATCAGAATTTGAAATTTTATACAAAATAATAATACATATACTCTTATTTTAGAATCTAGGATGAAATTGGATACGACCCTTTTGATCCAATTTGAACCAGGAAGGTATTTAATTTAGAAATATTGTGAAGGTATATTAATAATTAATAATTTTTTTTCTTAATGTGCAAATTACTCAAGCATATGGGTTAAATGCTTAGATGTATTAATGTTATTATTTTTTTTTCTTAGCTTTTTCTTTTTGTCATAGATTAACTTTATTTTTGGCTATTCTAATTTCTTTTTTCATTTTGTTATAGGAACCATGTGACTTCATGGAGAGATTAAGTCCAATGATAGTTGCAGATGTGGCCATAATTATGGCAAGTGTTGAAGTTTGGAAGTATCACATGTAACGGATGATGATGTAAGTATAATGCATTAAAACATTTGTATGTAATTTCCTTTGATTATTAAACACAATTTATTGGTCTTTTTCGATTGTTTTTTTGTCTTTATATATGAACGTGTAGATTCTCATTTCTTCTAAGTTGTGTAATTTTGTTTTAATAAACAATATGAAAAAAAAACTTATGCTTATTGATTATCCAAGGCATTGAAGATAGAGACATGGAAACATAGAATTTATACTCAAAATTCTTAAGATATAATGATTTTTTGGATTTAAAAACTATTTGTAAATGGTAATCATCTATATGTGATCACTTAAAATTTTTGATGCAGATTGGATCGAAAACAATAAAAACTAAAGGGAGTGTTATTCAGGTCCCCTTTTTAGGGAATGATTACATGTGAAGAGAGAGAGATAGAGAGAGAGATAGAGAGAGAGAGAGACCAAAAAAAATAAGTCTGCTTCTACTACTTAACAAACTTCCATTCAATCCCAAAGCTCCAGCAGATTCGCCCATTTACTTTTTCTGCCTCTACTTCATTTACTCTAGAAAAGACCATATTGCCCCTGTATTGACTTACATCGGATTCTCTCCCATATATAACTGTTCCTCCATCTTTTATAGTTGATTTTTGATGTTATATTGGGGTTTAATTCCATTACTTTGTATTTGGTTAATAAGTTATTAATGAATGGTTTGCAATGTTTAGTATATCTTTAATTTTGAGTTTTTATCCGTTTTATAATTTTGAGTCTTTATCTTGTGTGTACAATTATCACACCCCAAACCGGAATGGCGGAAACGTTCGGGGGTGGATGGCGTCATATGTAATCAAAGTAAACACAACCATTACATTGAATATATAAAAAGGTATTTACATCTTCTTGCTTCATATTTATATACATCAAAAGTAGCAAAATAAAAACAAGACTCTATACGCTCCGTCTTCTCAAAAGTCTGCCGAGGTACCTGTCTACTGATTTCCTGAGAATACAAGCGGTTTTGAAAAGAGAGTATCAGCATAAAAGTTGGTGAGTTCATAAGCATGTTTTTGGTAATGAAAACCTGTCATTGAATCTGTAAAATGTTTGTATGCTTCCCAAGAAAATCCAATATTTTCTAACATATATTATTATTATTGTGTTCTGTAGTAGAGTATAATGTATTAGTTTGTATGTCTGGTTACCACCGATTGTATTGTATCACGTTGTTTTGAATGAAAAATCCATTTGTATGAAAACCCTGGCTCTCACCAGTAATGTATAAAATGTTCTGATTGAAAACCCTAGTTACCACCAGTATGTATAGTAATTTTATTGCTTAAAATAAAACTATGAGTTGAAATCCCTGGAATCCTCCACTTGTATTATGAACTAGTTTTATTAATGAAAATAAAACTAAATAAGAATGAAATCCCGTAAACAATAAGGTTAGTTTATACTAGGGGTGTGCGCGGCGCGGTTTAGAGTCAAAACCGCAAACCGCACAGCATGTGCGGTTTGGGATTTTTGGAAACCGCAAACCGCACCGTTAAGGTTCTAAACCGCATTATGCGGTGCGGTGCGGTTTGGTTTGGTGCGGGCGGTTTTGGTGCGGTTTAGTGAATAACAAATAACAAATAAGCTATTGTGTATTCAAGTTTTATACGCATTAGTATGTAACTACGATTAAATGATTTTTTATCATATAACAAATAACGAGTTGTATATAACTTTGGTAAACGATTGTTTTAATATCCCTAACATCGTTATTAATTTGATATATATTAGTGCTACTTTTCCCACCAATTTTAATATCCTATTGTGAAAATAAAAGTTATGTGTCGGCTAAATCCAAAATAGAGTTTGCACTCAGATAGATGTATTTTTCCATGATAAATTTATTTTTATTCTTCCAAAGATATTGATTTAATATAATCAATATAGTTTGATACGTAATTTGTCAAGTATCTTTATAAATAGACAAAAATGGGTTAGAATTTGTTATAACATAAACAATGGTTGTATACTGTCCCATTGTTTAGCGACCAATTTGTTATTTTCAACTTGTTAGAATTTGTTGTACATAATAATTTAATAATGTTTTTTATAATTAATAATAATAGACTTGTATCTTACCTTATATATATAATGCGGTGTGGTGCGGTTTGAACCGCGTTTGCGTAAGCATAAACCACAAACCGCACCACATATTGCGGTTTACAAAAACTACAAACCACGAACCGCACCGCGAACATTGAAAACCGCATTATGCGGTGCGGTTTGTGCGGTTTTGTACACACCCCTAGTTTATACTATTGTGAGTCGTATAACCATGCTTTATATGACCTAGTGACCTTTACGACGTTCTTCAAGTGTCAGATATATGACATTTGTCACCCCAGGCATGCCTGCCTAACTATAGCTAGCAGTTCAGGTGTGGGAGTGTCAGTCCCAAATAGATCTATTCACAAATCTCACGCTCTCCCTCCAGGAGACTCTAGTTATACTATGATAGGATTTAACCTGTACCCCGAAAGGTACAATTGAAGAGTTGTCTCACAATCCTGTACTAACTAGTTTATGTGTAGTTTTGTATTGTTCTCTTGTATTTGAATCCGTTGTATACTTGTAGTGTAACAATAATTATACTTAAATAATTATTTAATGTTGTACTCTTGAAGTCCAAATGTAGTAATGTATATCATAAACTAAATCTGTCATTGTTTATATGTTTTGCAATGTATAACTCTGAATTCATAAAACTGTGTATTGAAAATCCCAAACTATACCTATTATAGTTTGCATGTATGTTGTGTACTTGGTTCGTGTATTGATCTGAAAACTATGCAATTATGGTTGTACGTTGAAAACGTTCCTTATGCTCAACATGTTACAAAAGGGATAAAATATCTAAATATTTTATAAAACATAGAAATCTTTTGGTTGTATCAATTGCATCAGTTTTAAACCTGTTGAAATTCTTTTGTATAAGTTCACAAAATCATTTGTGTTTGGCTCGTATTCCCCCCCCCCCCCCCTGAAAACCTTTAAAAAAATAGTAAAAGCATAGGGGTATGAACACACTATTAGGTGCTGTTTGTTTTTTGGAAAAAACCTCTTCAGACCTCTTATTGTTGTGCAGCGCAGCACACGCGCAACATTTTTCATCTCGCAGCTGTTTGTTTTTCAGAAGTCTTCGGATTAAAAAAACCTCTGCGCGTGCTCTTCTTGGCGCAACACTTGTTTTGCCTCTTCCAACCTCTTCTTCTTTTTTTTTCTTGATAAAATATTGATTATATATTGTTGAAATCTTATTTCACATTTTTTTTTCGTTTTTTTTTTGTTTATTCTTGTCGAAATTTTTTTTCTTTTTTTTATATTGAATAATAATAATTTGTTGATGAAATATCATTATTTTATGCCAAAACATCTTTATTTTTTGTTAAAATATCATTATTTTTTGCTGAAATATCATAAATTATTGCCGAAATGTCATACATTATTAAATTTTCGGTATTAAAAAACTATATTCGGATTATAAAATCAGTTTATTTTAATTTATTAATATCTGCAGCAGTATGCAGATGTTAAAAAAACAACCACGCTTCTTATTACAGTCTGCAGCCGTTTGGTCCACCTCTTCTACTGCAGAGGGCTGCAGAGGTGGTCCGCAGACTTTATGGATTTTTGCTTCAAAAAAACAAACAACACCTTAGTCTTGTGATTAGTCGGATAGCGATACTGGGAGTGAAGACCCTTGGTTAGATGCATGCAGTACTTAACGGGACCCTAATCAACAATTAAATACATAATTGTATTTTATTAGCAAAACCATTATTTATAGTGTTAGAAAAACACTTGTTTTCGGTTTAGGAATGTTACCGGGACTCGATTGAATCGGGGAAAGTGGGTTTTCAGCCAAGATTCACGGTGTGAAGGAGTTTGCGACCGTGAAGGGTTTCCGGCCGTTAACTGTTCTCGGCCGTGAACAACCCCTTGAAGGGTTTACGGCCGTGTACGGTGTTCTTGAAGGAACATTGAAGATTTGAAGGGTGTACGGCCGTAAACAGTTTGCGGCCTTTGAAGATTTGAAGATTTGAAGCGTGTACGGCCATAAACTCAAGAACAATGATGTTGGATTCGATGAAAAACGCGTTTTAGATGCTCCAAAACAACCTCCAAAGATGATTCTTGATGATTTTCGGAAGAAAAGATGGTGTTTTGGTGTTTATGGTTGAGAGGTTAGAGAGAGAAAGGGGGAGTTTTCGGCCAGAAAAGTGTAAATGAGGGGTAGATGCTCATATTTATAGGGGGTTCCGTGGTCGGTGATGGGGGCCACCTGTCGCTGGCCGTAAACGGGTGTACGGCCGTAAACGGTTTTACGGCCGTGAACATCACTCATGCCGAAAACTATTGATTTTTCAAAGGAAACTAGGGTTTTTCGCGTGATTTTGGTTCCGACTCATATATAAAAAATTCAATTATATAACTAAGTGATTTTCTAAACCAAAGGAATTTGACGGAACTCAATAAAATTCAAATTTTATTAACGGAAATCGGCTAACAGTAATGGAAAAAGGTTCGGGTTGTCACATCATCCCTCTGTTAGAGGGAATTTTGTCCCGAAATTCAAACACAGAATACAAATCATGGACTCGAAAAAAGATGAGGGTATTTCTGTTACATGGAATCTTCTCGCTCCCAAGTGAATTCAGGTCCCCGCTTGGCATTCCAGTGGACCTTCACTATCGGTATGCGACTTTGTTTTGTTCGTTTGACTTCCCGATCTATGATTTCGACTGGTTCTTCCACAAAATTGAGGTTCTCGATGATCTCGATCTCATCAAGAGGGATCACAAGGGTTTCGTCGGATAGACACTTTTTAAGGTTTGAGACGTGGAAGACAGGATGAATGTTGCTAAGTTCTTGAGGTAATTGAAGTTTGTATGCTACGGGACCGATCCTAGCGAGGATCTCGAATGGTCCTATGTATCTTGGATTCAGCTTTCCATGCTTTCCAAAGCGTATCATGCCTTTCCAGGGTGAGACCTTCAAAAGAACACGGTCACCAACCTGGAACTCCAAAGGTTTTCGTCTCCTATCTGCGTAGCTGTTTTGTCTATCTCTTGAAGCTTTTAGTCATTCCCAGATTTGTACGATCTTTTCTGTGGTTTAAAGGATGATTTCTGGGCCTGTGAGAGTGCTTTCGGGGACTTGACCTTTAGCTAGCTGCGTTTCACCCACCTCAGCCCAGCACAGAGGGGATCTGTACTTACGGCCATAGAGGGCTTCAAATGGCGCAGCCTTGATGCTGGTATGGTAGCTGTTGTTGTAGGAGAACTCGACCAAGGGCAAATGGGTGTCCCACAACTTAACAAAGTCTATGACACATGCTCTCAACATGTCTTCCAATGTCTGAATGGTCCTCTCACTCTACCTGTCTGTCTGTGTATGGTAAGCTGTGCTCATATCCAGCTTAGTTCCAACAGCCTTTTGCAGTGACTGCCAAAATCTCAAGGTGAATCTGCTATCCCGATCGGAGATGATGGACGCAGGTACACCATGCAAACGAACTATCTCTTGGATGTAGATTCGTGTAAGTCTCTCCATCTTGAATGTCTCTTTGATTGGCAGGAAGTGGGTGGATTTAGTCACTCGATCGACAATTACCCAGATGGCATTATATCCACTCGGAGAATTGTGAAACTTAGTGATGAAATCCATCGTAATCATTTCCCACTTCTACTCAGGTATTTCTGGCTGCTGAAGTAGACCTGAGGGCTTTTGATATTCGACCTTCACCTTGGCGCAATTCAGGCACTTGCTCACGAAGGTAGCGATCTCTGCTTTCATCTTCGGCCACCAATAGAGCTTTTTGAGATCCAGGTACATCTTATCCGAACCTAGGTGAACGGAGTATCTAGTCTTGTGAGCTTCGTTCATGACAACCTCCATGTAAACGCCGAACTTTGGGGTCCAGATCCGGTCCATGAAATAGTAAACTCCGTCTCCTCTGATCTCCAAGTTCTTTTCCATCCCCATCAAGGCTTCATCCGACATGTTCTCTGGTTTTAAGGCTTCCAGCTGAGCCTCTTTGATTTGAGCGGACAGATGGGAATGGATGGTCATTGTCAGTGCCTTCACTCTACGACCTGAAGACTCTTTTCGGCTAAGGGCATCCGCTACCACATTGGCCTTGCCAGGATGGTAGCGTATTTCGCACTCGTAATCACTGAGTAGCTCCACCCATCGCCATTGCCTCATGTTCAACTCTTTCTGATCGAAGATATGTTGTAGGCTCTAATGGTTGGTGAAGAAAGTACACTTGGTTCCGTAGAGATAATGTCTCCAAATATTTAACTCAAAGACCACTGCTCCCAACTCTAGATCGTGAGTTGTATAGTTGGCCTCGTGTGCTTTCAGCTGTCTCAAGGCATAGGCAATAACCTTTCATCGATGCATGAGCATACAGCCTAGGCCCTGATTGGATGCATCACAGTAGACCACGAAGTCCTCCGTCCCTTCACGCAGAGACAAAATAGGTGCGCTACATAGGGCCTGCTTTAATGTTTGAAAGGCAGTGTCTTGTTTTTCTCCCCAACAAAAGGGTACACCTTTCTGAGTCAGGGTGGTTAAAGGCTTAGCAATCCTAGAGAAATTCTGGATAAATCCGCGATAGTAGCCAGCGAGACCCAAGAATTGACGGATTTCTGTGGGCGTCTTCGGTGCTGACCAATTCTCAATCGCTTTGATTTTGGAAGGGTCCACATGTATGCCTTCCTCGCTAACCACGTGACCAAGGAAAGTTACTTTTCTGATCCAGAATTCGCACTTTGAAAACTTTGCATAAATTTTCTCCGCCCTTAGTGTTTCTAACACTAGCCTCAAGTTTTGTCTATGATCTTCCTCACTCCGAGAGTAGACAAGTATATCATCAATGAACATGATTACGAACTTTTCTAGGAAAGGGCGACACACTAGATTCATCAGATCCATGAATACCGTTGGTGCGTTGGTTAGACCAAAGGGTATTACTACAAACTCGTAGTGACCATACCGAGTCTGAAATGTTGTCTTAGGAACATCACTCTCATGGACTCGTAGTTGGTGGTACCCTGATCTTAGGTCTATCTTTGAGAAGTAGCCGGCTCCTTGAAGTTGATCGAAGAGGTCGTCGATTCTGGGTAGGGGATAACGGTTCTTGATGGTAAGCTTGTTCAGTTCATGATAATCAATGCACATCCGAAAGCATCCATCTTTCTTCTTCACAAACAATACCGGGGCTCCCCAGGGTGAAGAACTTGGTCTGATGAATCCCTTTGCTGAGTAGTTCATTGAGCTGGCTGGATAACTCTTGCATTTCTACCGGCGCTAGACGGTATGGGGATTTAGCTACGGGCATAGCTCCGGGAATTAAGTCGATATGGAACTCGACTTGGCGCTCGGGAGGGATTCCGGGAAGATCTTCGGGGAAGACATCCGGAAAGTTGCAGACTTTGAGGATGCTCTCGAGGTCTTTAACTTTTTGCTTGTCATCAATGACATGGGCTAGGAATGCATGGCACTCCTGTCGCAGATATTTCTAGGCTTGGATGCATGAAATGATACGAAGGTTTGAGCTGAGTTTATCACCGTAGACTATGAGGGCTTCGCCCGAGGGCAGATTGAGACGGATGGCTTTTTCGTAGCAAAGGATATCAGCACGATTGGGGCTCAACCAATCCATGCCGATGATGACGTCGAAGCTTTTTATGGAAACTGGCATAAGGTCGATTGTAAAGGAATGGTCGTTTAGGGTAAGGGTACAGCCTATGAATATGTCGTTAGTGCTCTCTTTCTTTCCGTTAGCCATCTCAACGGTAAATGTTTTCGTTAAAGGTTGGGGTTTATGCTGGAGTAGATGCTTAAATTCATGAATAACAAAACTTCTCTCCGCACCAGAATCGAAAAGAATGGATGCATAAGCGTTGTCGAGGAGGAATGTACCCGTAACAACGGTGGGATCAGCAACTACCTCCTCTTGGCCCATCGCTAGCACTCTCCTGTGTTGCCAGCTGTTGTTGCCTTGGATCAATTCCTCTTGAAGTGCCTGATCTCCCCAAAGCAATAACAGGCTTAACCAACGCCCACTCCAGGAGCCTGATTGGTTGGTTGGGCTGGTGTCTTGCAAAATCGAGTTGTGTGCCCCTTCTTGCCACAACTATTGCATAACATCTCACTGCACTGCCCATGATGATGAAAGTTGCACTTGTCACACCTTGGAAGGGTACCAGCATATCTACTGGCAAGTGCTTGAGTTGCAGGAACAACAGTAGGAGTGGTAGCAGCATGAACTGCCACAACTTGTTGTTTCTTGGACGGCTCCTGCAAAGACCGACCCTTTCTCTTGTTCCAAAACTTTTTCTTCCCAGCACTCGCCTTTGGTGGTTCGGGAGCGGCTACCATTTCATCGAGATCAACCCCGTGATCTATCAGGGTCTGCGCTAAACACTTAGCGCTGTCGAAAGTGGATGGTTTAGAAGCCAAATGTACCTCTCTATTTTCTTGCTTTCCTGGGTGACCATCCCCGGACAGAGAAGAGCCAGATCGCAGAATCTAGTTGTATAAGTGGCAATGTCGGAACCCTTCATCTTTAGATTCGATAGCTCGTGCTCTAACTTCTGCATCTCGCCCCTTGGGCAGTACTCAGCAAGCATAAGCTCTTTTAAGCTTTCCCAACCCATGACATTTGCTACCGGCAGAGTTAGGGATTTGACCCGGCCATTCCACTAAGTCAATGCTCTATCAGTGAAAGTGCAGGCTACACACTTCACCTTGTTTGCCTCATAACATGCGCAAATCTCGAAATTGATTGGATCTTCTCGAACCATCGGGTTAGGGCAATGACTCCTCCATTACCATCGAAAGATTTAGGCTTGGAATTCATGAAGTCTTTATAGGAACACTCCTTCGGGTGTCCCTGATTGCCGTCAAGATTCTGGGAAGGGGTACCACTTCCTGATCCGCTAGCACCACTAGGGTTTATTTGTGCTATCGTGGCAGCCACAGCTATAGTTGTGTTGATTATGATGGCATGTGCGGAATTAGAAAGATCTAGTGAATCATCATGTAAAATCAAGAACACAAGGAGTAAATAAATGTTTGTAAGCTCATATTAGATCTAGAAAGAATATACAAATGGGTTTGTACACAATTTCTCTCTCTAGTCTAACACTCCAAATGGTTCCTTACATAATAGGAGTCACTCACTTCCTATTTATAGGAAAGACTCAACCCATTTACACATACAAAGGGGAAAGCCTAAAACACTACATCCAAGAGTGACTTTGCACTCTAACATTCTCCCCCTTAAAGTTAGGATTGGATGTCCCGGCTTCAGTCTCCAACGAGCTAGCGCGATCAAGACCAAACTCCCCCTCGAATTATCACCGGTCTTCAAGATCCGCAAAGAATATCCGATAAACCCGCTTCGAATACCCATCATTCTCTCCCTTTTTATAATAAAAAAATGATTATAAAACCCATTAAGGGTGAGAAGCGCCCGAGGAATGAACAATACAATACTCCCCCTTGATGTGTACCAAAAATGAATCACCAAAAATCTTGCACGGAAAAACAGTCACGAAAAAGCCGCAAAAAATTTCCAATTTATGAAAAAATTTTACCTTTTTGGGTGAAAGTTGCAAGATTTTTCAAAAACCAGGTAAAAATTGTCACTTTCTGAATTCTGCAGGGACCCGTTGCGCCCAAAACAGCCAAATATGCAAAACTCTCCCCCTTTTCCAAAGCTGGGTAGAAAGCGTCAATTTGCACAAACTGCAGGGGCTTGAAATGCATTTTCTTCAATTTTCAGCAAAAACAGTCCTTTTTCGAATTTGGGTATGAACCGCCAACCATTCGAAGCCTCAGGGACTATTTTCGAAAATTCTGCCATTTGTGCTCCAAACATACGAAGAGTTGTCCCAAACATTCGAAAATTCAGAAAATTTTCGAATTTGGGTGAAAAGTGTCAAAGATTCGAAACTTCAATTAATTGTGGAGTTTGCCAAATATTCGAAAGTTCAAGGGCTGAATTCGAAAATTCTGCTTTTTGAGCAAAACATACGAAATTTTGATCATACATTCGAAGCCTTTTTCCATTTGTCAACCATTCAAAATTTGAGGGACTACATTCGAAAATTTTACTTCTCCATTCCAAACATACGAAAATTTTGCATCCAAACATACGAAAATTTTTCCTCTTCATACGAAAATTTTCCCAAACACACGAATTCGAAGGCATTCGAAGCCTCTTAATGAACAGTAACCTCTTAATCATTCAACCTCTGACTCGAATTATTTCACTTCAAAATCCAAACACAGTTCTTCGTTCCTTACAGTTCTTCGTTTTTCGTTCGTTTTCCAGTTCACCAAACCCAAAATCCTTTCTTTTGCAAACATCGACAACCCTTCGTTTTTCATCAACATCAAACTTCATTAACCAGCATTGATTCCCAAATCTTTGAATCTTAACCCAAATCGATCATTAACCCTTCAATCATTCGAAATCGAACCAAAATAAGGAACCGATTCTCACAAACAACACTCGTAATCAAGCATTTGACCAGTTCGATTCGTCCCCAAACCATTGATCAACGAATCCTAATTTCAAAACAGATTCGTCTTTTGCTAGTAAACCCAATTCATCAACATCGTTGATTCTTAACATCTCGTTCCTGTTCATCATCAATCATCGACTATTGATAATCAACCAAATCCATCGCTTGACAATTGAGAATCCAAAATCGAATTCAGCTACTCGTCATGAAATTTCTTTCGTTAATACACTTTTCTTATCAAACGAAATTAGAACCATTGATTCCAAATCAAGTAAGCACAAATCCATTCAATTCCCAGTAACCACCGTTGGACCCCAAGTAAACCAACACGTTCGTATCCAATCGACAGCAACCGAATTCAACTTTCGTTAGTTTGACTCTTCAAAGTCAACAAACCATAAACATGATTTCGATGATTCTGGGTTCAGATTTCAGATCAAACATATTATTCAAACTGTTCTTCATTCCCCGATTTACTTCTCGATCGATTATTGTTCGACCCAAAATTGTTTTCAACGATCGTTAACAGCAAACAATCGAACACAAATTTCAGATTGTTAAGTTCAAACAAATCGAAAGTCGATTCCAGAATCAAAATGGAATGAACACCGACCGGGAAGAAAAAAAATGAGATTACGAGATTTAAGAAATCAAACAAATATTGACAGTCGGATAGAAGATGCAATATTACGATAAACGACAACAGATGAATATTCAAACAACTGAATGAATCGATCAATAAATTGTATTGAATTGATATTTGGGATACGATGAACAGTAACTGATGATAACTTGGATCGGGCTTGAATAGTGACTGATTAATGGACTCAATAGTTTGGATCGAATGGAATATAAAATCAATATTTTGGGCTTCCAAAAATGGATTAATGAACAGCAAAAAGATCACGATTTATTTTTAGGCTTGATCTTAAAAAAAATTATTGGATCAAACAAAGGGGTTAAAACGGATTTGATCAAATGAGTCAAATCGATCTAAAATGAAAAACATAAGATACGAATCGAAATCATGGACGTTTTGGAATCCATTTGAGAATTTGAGATACCTTTTTGACGAATCGAGATCCATTAGCAACAAACAAATCAAATTTAGAAGATCTTCGTTCTTTAGTTGGAACGAGAAAATCTCCAATTTGAACATTGTACCACCCATTATGCGTGATGTACAACTCGTTCTTCGTGTTCTTCGTGTTCTTCAACGATCCAAGAACATCTTCAAAAGAACCACCAACACTTTTGGGTTTTGACTTCAAATTCAATGCAACCTTTGGAGATTGTTGCTTTGGAACCCAAATTTGCTTCACGGATTTCGACTTCACAACATTTGACGATTTTTGTGAGTAAACCCGCTTGTTTTTCCGATTAATCTTCTTCTTCTTTTTCTTTCTCATCTTTTTGCATCTTGAAGACTTGATCTCATGAACAAACCCACTTTCCACAACATCAACTTTATGAGTTTGAATCAAATCTTTTGGAGTTTGATACTTGTGAATTTCTTGGATCACCGGCTTCCGATAAGGAATCATTCCTTCAAACGAATCACAAGAACACAAAATATCATCGGTTTGAACTCCAATCGAGCAAAAAACTTTTTCATCTTGAAAATCAACTTGAACGCCTTTTTCTTGAACATCAAGATCATCATCAAGAACACCTTTCCGAGCTTCACGACAATCTGCATAATATTCAAGTTTATTGCTTCCATATTTGCATTCAGCATGAGAAATTCCTTTTATGACTTCTCCATCTCTTCTATTTCTTCGTCTCTTTTGATATGTTGTAACCAAAGGATCAAACAAATCTTTGGTTTGAAAAATTGGACAACAAATTAATTCTCCAACTTCATTTTTTTCTCCATTTACAACGATATCACATTCACTTTTCAATCCAACAGTCAAGCTATAAAGAAGATATTCAAAAGTGCATTCACCTTGAACATCCTTACTATGTATCATCCATTTCTCCATAATTGCTTCTTTTCTTTTGAATCAAATGATATGAACTTGGGTTTTCTAGAGAGAGAAAGTGATTTTGATTGGTTTTCTAAAGAGATAAAGCAAAAATCACTTCAATTCTAGTGAAGAAAATCGAATTATGAGTAGAATCAAAGATGAATTCGATTTCTAGAATCCAAACTCTCCAAATCATGAAGATCAATGATCAAAAAATGAATCACCAAATCAAGATAGCCATCAAGGATCAATTCTTGATCAAATCAAGAACACCCGCTCTGATACCAATTGTAGTGGTGTTGATTATGATGGCATGTGCGGAATTAGAAAGATCTAGTGAATCATCATGTAAAATCAAGAATACAAGGAGTAAATAAATCTTTGTAAGCTCATATTAGATCTAGAAAGAATATACAAATGGGTTTGTACAAAGTTTCTCTCTCTAGTCTAACACTCCAAAATGGTTCCTTACATAATGGGAGTCACTCACTTCCTATTTATAGGAAAGACTCAACCCATTTACACATACAAAGGGGAAAGCCTAAAACACTATATCCAAGAGTGACTTTGCACCCTAACAACAACGGTTGTAACTACTGCCTGGAACATGGCAGGATCGAACTGAGGAGGTGGTGGCGGCGGAGGGTCGTTGTTCTTCCTGTTGGGTCTCTTTCTGGAAGGCATCTTTTTCTAAAAGATACAAGGGGAAAATGACGATAAGCCTCCTATATGATCATGAATTGAATACTTTGGAGCAAGATATAAAATAATAAAGTCCTATAATGATAGTTACTAACAATAACAAGGAATTTTAGGTCTTTCGTTTATAAGAATTTGTACTACTAGTGATGACTCTGTGCAGTGTTATAGAACCATAAAATACTCCTATATTATTTTAACTTTGCTTCATTTGTATATGATTTGGTGAGTTTTAGACTTATCGCAACACCACAGTTACTCTCAAACACATGTTGGCCATATCTCGGACAAATACAGTTGATCAGGTTATATTGGCCCCACATATGACTACATAACTATTCAGGTTTAACCGCAGTGTCCAACTCGCCCTAAATACTTTTATGTAGTTCTTACTATGTTAGCTTCTTGTACGTATGTATACTTGTATACTTCTTGTAAAATACTTGTATTTTTAAAGTATACTTTTAGTTTCAGAGCACTTCGGCCCCTTTAGTGTTTATAGTTGTATACCATGTAAGGTTCGGTATACTTAGTTCACTATAAACAATAGCTCTGATACCAATCTGTCACACCCCCAAACCGGAACGGCAGAAATGTTCGGGGGTGGATGACGTCATATGTAGTATCACAACAATTGCATTATAGCAATCAAAGTAAACACAACCATTACATTGAATATATAAAAAGGTATTTACATCTGTTTGCTTCATATTTATATACATCAAAAGTAGCAAAATAAAAACGAGACTCTATACGCTCCGTCTTCTCAAAAGTCTGCCGAGGTGCCTGCCTACTGATTTCCTGAGAATACAAGCGGTTTTGAAAAGAGAGTATCAGCATAAAAGCTGGTGAGTTCATAAGCATGTTTTTGGTAATGAAAACATGTCATTGAATCTGTAAAATGTTTGTATGCTTCCCAAGAAAATCCAATATTTTCTGACATATATGATTATTACTGTGTCCTGTAGTAGAGTATAATGTATTAGTTTGTATGTCTAGTTACCACCAGCTGTATTGTATCACGTTGTTTTGAATGAAAAATCCCTTTGTATGAAAACCCTGGCTATCACCAGTAATGTATAGAATGTTCTGTTTGAAAACTCTGGTTACCACCTGTATGTATAGTAGTTTCATTACTTAAAATAAAACTATGAGTTGAAATCCCTGGAATCCTCTAGTTGTATTATGAACTAGTTTTATTAATTAAAACAAAACTAAAGAAGAATGAAATCCCATAAACAATAAGGTTAGTTTATACTATTGTGAGTCGTTTAGACATGTTTGATATGACCTAGTGACCTTTACGACGTTCTTCAAGTGTCGGATATATGACATTTGTCACCCCAGGCATGTCTGCCTAACTGTAGCTAGCAGTTCAGGTGTGGGAGTGTCAGTCCCGAACAGATCTATTCACAAATCTCACGCTCTCCCTCCAGGAGACTCTGGTTATACTATGATAGGATTTAACTTGTACCCCGAAAGGTACAATTGAAGAGTTGTTTTACAATCCTGTATTAGCTAGTTTACGTGTAGTTCTGTATTGTTCTCTTGTATTTGAATCCGTTGTATACTTGTAGTGTAACAATAATTATACTTAAATAATTATTTAATGTTGTACTCTTGAAGTCCAAATGTAGTAATGTATATGATAAACTAAATATGTCATAGTTTATATGTTTTGCAATGTATAACTCTGAATTCATAAAACTGTGTATTGAAAATCCCAAACTATACCTATTATAGTTTGCATGTATGTTGTGTACTTGGTTCGTGTATTGATCTGAAAACTATGCAATTATGGATGTATGTTGAAAACGTCCCTTATGCTCAACATGTTACAAAAGGGATAAAATATCAAAATATTTTATAAAACATGGAAATCTTTTGGTTGTAATCTACTGGTTGTATCAATTGCATAAGCTTTAAACCTGTTTAAATTATTTTGTATAAGTTCACAAAATCATTTGTGTTTGACTCGTATCCCCCCCCCCCCGAAAACCTTTAAAAAAATAGTAAAAGCATAGGGGTATGAACTCACTGTTAGTCTTGTGATTAGTCGGATAGCGAGACTGGGAGTGAAGACCCTTGGTTGGATGCATGCGGTACTTAACGGGACCCTAATCAACAATAAAATCATAATTGTATTTTATTAGCGAAACCATTATTTATAGTGTTAGAAAAACACTTGTTTTCGGTTTAGGAATGTTACCGGGACTCGATTGAATCGGGGAAAGTGGGGTTTCAGCCAAGATTCACGGTGTGAAGGAGTTTGCGGCCGTGAAGGGTTTCCGACCGTGAACTGTTCTTGAAGGAACTTTGAATATTTGAAGGGTGTACAGCCGTAAACGGTTTGCGGCCTTTGAAGATTTGAAGATTTGAAGCGTGTACAGCCGTAAACTCAAGAACAATGATGTTGGATTCGATGAAAAAACACGTTTTAGATGCTCCAAAACAACCTCCAAAGATGATTCTTGATGATTTTCGGAAGAAAAGATGGTGTTTTGGTGTTTACGGTTGAGAGGTTAGGAGAGAATGGGGGAGTTTTCGGCCAGAAAAGTGTAAATGAGGCGTAGATGCTCATATTTATAGGGGGTTCCGTGGTTGGTGGTGGGGGCCAACTGTCGCTGGCCGTAAACGGGTTTACGGCCGTGAACGTCACTCAGTTCGAAAACTATTGATTTTTTAAAGGAAACTCGGGTTTTTCGCATGATTTTGGTTCCGACTCATATATATATATATATATATATATATATATATATATATATATATATATATATATATATATATATATATATATATATATATATATATATAATTCAATTATACAACTAAATGATTTTCCAAACCAAAGGAATTTGACGGAACTCAATAAAATTCAAATTTTATTAACGGAAATCGGCTAACGGTAACGGAAAAAGGTTCGGGTTGTCACAACAATTTCATTAGTTATGCTTTATAGAAAGGTTGTAAAAATCGTTCGACGGTCGACTGGTGTTAACGGATTAATAGGTCTTGGCGTGGATTAATCAGGGACCATAGATTATTAATAAAATATTAAAATTAATCAAATATTAATATATCTTAAGCAAAACAAGTACTTCAAAATTAGAAAATAAAAAATTTTGTAATTTGAAAATACGAAAATATAAACATTTTCGTATAATATTTGAAAACTTTGGAGTAATAAAAAGTTGATTTTTTTAATTCTTTTTTAAATTTTGACTTTTTTGACTTTTGTTGACCGATTAATCCCGCCAAGACCGATTAATCCCGCCAAACCCAATTAATCCTGAATTTCCGATTAATACCCTAATCCTCGACGGTTGGAGAACGCCAAACGATTAATCCACGATTAATCGCCGATTAATCCCGATTTCCGCAACCATGTTTTATAGTTGCATTTTTGGGTGTTTTTATTATTTTAGTCTTTGTTGAAATCTAATATTACATGCTAACCTTTCTTTATTGGAAGAATGCGACTTTAAGTTAATAATTGTTAATAACGGATCTGTTTGTTATCAATAGTTACTTGCTTCTAAAGTTTTAATAAGAATGTTCTAAGGATTTGTTAAAATAAAACTTAATTGTTCATCGTTTGTTTATTATGAGAATATCAATTGAAGCAAGTAATTAGTATTTTGTTAATTCGTCCACTTTTAGTTTAGATCTGTATAATTTATTGATTTTTGTTAATTCATCCACTTTTGGGTCTAATTTGTTTTTTTTCCTTCTAATTTTCAATAAATTTTCTTTTGTAATGTAGGCATCGTTTATTGTTAAGGTTCATAAAATATTTTGTCCATGATTGATTGTTTATGTATTTTTTTTCTCAATTTTTATAATTTTATATTTTATATATAACATAATCATTTTATAATTAATCTAAACATAATTGAGTATGTCTTAAAAACACATTGCAAAATTAATTCAAATTAACAATTTTACAATTACAGGCAAATCATCTAAGTTTCTAAAAAAATAATTGTTTGAAAATATATTATTATTTATAACCTATGTTAACTTTTAAAGCTGTTTTACGTTGGCCCGTGTAACGGGTTATAACTCAGTATATATATATATATATATATATATATATATATATATATATATATATATATATATATATATATATATATATATATATATATATATATAAAGTGAGTATGGGGCTGTATTGCAAATAAGTTTATATGTGGAACCTTAATGCGTCGTCGTTTTAAATGAAAAAAACTCACCAAGTCCCTTATTTTTCCCACGGAATTTACGGTTCCTATTTTACTCTAAGATACTCCCTTATTCTTCTCTCTTTTTTTAATCGTTTCGCAAGGTCATCTTCTTCACTCTTTTTTTTAATCGCAGAATTAGGTATACACACCCACTGTTTTTTTTTTCAATCGCAATCAATAAACGTATTTTATTTCTGATTTAGAGTTTGTATTTTGTGTGAACATAGTTAGCTTATGGTGCTACGTTTTATCTTTCTTGAATAATTATGGGTATTCGAATTGACTATCCTTCAAACGTAAGTATCGTAACAACTCTTGAATAATTAGTAAATTAAAGGCCTGCAAATAATATAATAGTAAAACATATGTGAAGTTCTCTTAAAGTTTGAGTAGCTTGAGGCTACATGGCAGTAGGCATAACGGCCACGTTTTATTTATTTTCAATTTTGATTTTGTGCTTCTCAAAGTAAAACATAAGTTAAGTAATATTATAGAGCGGCATACATTAATATGAAACTAAAAACTGAAAAACAAATATATTTGCATAAAAAATTGTAATACATTTGGTAAAATTCGGAAGTAATATGCGTGATTACATTGGCAGTCGGTGATAATTATGCATTTTCAGGTTAAATATCCCCTATTTTCAATCAACATCAATCTTCATTCCTTCTCAATTGCAAAAACCATCATAGTATAATGCTTAATTGTTTGATTTTTTTGAATGTGTAATTGAAATACATGTATTATTTTCTTGGTACAAGGCAGCCATAGGATCATGAATACAGAAATCCAAATAGAGGATCAACCTTCCGGAGCACATACAACTGAAGATATGGACACAAATGATTATTTGCAATCAACACTTGAATTTGAGACAACGGATGGTAGGGGTGTGAACCATGGATGTGACGAAGATGAAGATATTGAAGTAAGTATTATGGGGAAGGTTTTTAATACACCTAATGATGCATATACATTTTATAATCAATATGCCTTTGTACATGGATTTGGTATACGCATTCATTGGAACTATAAAAATAAGACAACCAATATTCCTTATCGGAAGATATATGTGTGCAACAAGCAAGGTCATAAAAGTTTGAAAGGTAACAGTTCATGTGGACATGAAAAGAAACGTCGAAGAGATTTAAGGACCGGGTGTCAAGAACATCTTCAAAAGAACCACCAACACTTTTGGGTTTTGACTTCAAATTCAATGCAACCTTTGGAGATTGTTGCTTTGGAACCCAAATTTGCTTCACGGATTTCGACTTCACAACATTTGACGATTTTTGTGAGTAAACCCGCTTGTTTTTCCGATTAATCTTCTTCTTCTTTTTCTTTCTCATCTTTTTGCATCTTGAAGACTTGATCTCATGAACAAACCCACTTTCCACAACATCAACTTTATGAGTTTGAATCAAATCTTTTGGAGTTTGATACTTGTGAATTTCTTGGATCACCGGCTTCCGATAAGGAATCATTCCTTCAAACGAATCACAAGAACACAAAATATCATCGGTTTGAACTCCAATCGAGCAAAAAACTTTTTCATCTTGAAAATCAACTTGAACGCCTTTTTCTTGAACATCAAGATCATCATCAAGAACACCTTCCCGAGCTTCACGACAATCTGCATAATATTCAAGTTTATTGCTTCCATATTTGCATTCAGCATGAGAAATTCCTTTTATGACTTCTCCATCTCTTCTATTTCTTCGTCTCTTTTGATATGTTGTAACCAAAGGATCAAACAAATCTTTGGTTTGAAAAATTGGACAACAAATTAATTCTCCAACTTCATTTTTTTCTCCATTTACAACGATATCACATTCACTTTTCAATCCAACAGTCAAGCTATAAAGAAGATATTCAAAAGTGCATTCACCTTGAACATCCTTACTATGTATCATCCATTTCTCCATAATTGCTTCTTTTCTTTTGAATCAAATGATATGAACTTGGGTTTTCTAGAGAGAGAAAGTGATTTTGATTGGTTTTCTAAAGAGATAAAGCAAAAATCACTTGAATTCTAGTGAAGAAAATCGAATTATGAGTAGAATCAAAGATGAATTCGATTTCTAGAATCCAAACTCTCCAAATCATGAAGATCAATGATCAAAAAATGAATCACCAAATCAAGATAGCCATCAAGGATCAATTCTTGATCAAATCAAGAACACCCGCTCTGATACCAATTGTAGTGGTGTTGATTATGATGGCATGTGCGGAATTAGAAAGATCTAGTGAATCATCATGTAAAATCAAGAATACAAGGAGTAAATAAATCTTTGTAAGCTCATATTAGATCTAGAAAGAATATACAAATGGGTTTGTACAAAGTTTCTCTCTCTAGTCTAACACTCCAAAATGGTTCCTTACATAATGGGAGTCACTCACTTCCTATTTATAGGAAAGACTCAACCCATTTACACATACAAAGGGAAAGCCTAAAACACTATATCCAAGAGTGACTTTGCACCCTAACAACAGCGGTTGTAACTACTGCCTGGAACATGGCAGGATCGAACTGAGGAGGTGGTGGCGGCGGAGGGTCGTTGTTCTTCCTGTTGGGTCTCTTTCTGGAAGGCATCTTTTTCTAAAAGATACAAGGGGAAAATGACGATAAGCCTCCTATATGATCATGAATTGAATACTTTGGAGCAAGATATAAAATAATAAAGTCCTATAATGATAGTTACTAACAATAACAAGGAATTTTAGGTCTTTCGTTTATAAGAATTTGTACTACTAGTGATGACTCTGTGCAGTGTTATAGAACCATAAAATACTCCTATATTATTTTAACTTTGCTTCATTTGTATATGATTTGGTGAGTTTTAGACTTATCGCAACACCACAGTTACTCTCAAACACATGTTGGCCATATCTCGGACAAATACAGTTGATCAGGTTATATTGGCCCCACATATGACTACATAACTATTCAGGTTTAACCGCAGTGTCCAACTCGCCCTAAATACTTTTATGTAGTTCTTACTATGTTAGCTTCTTGTACGTATGTATACTTGTATACTTCTTGTAAAATACTTGTATTTTTAAAGTATACTTTTAGTTTCAGAGCACTTCGGCCCCTTTAGTGTTTATAGTTGTATACCATGTAAGGTTCGGTATACTTAGTTCACTATAAACAATAGCTCTGATACCAATCTGTCACACCCCCAAACCGGAACGGCGGAAATGTTCGGGGGTGGATGACGTCATATGTAGTATCACAACAATTGCATTATAGCAATCAAAGTAAACACAACCATTACATTGAATATATAAAAAGTTATTTACATCTGTTTGCTTCATATTTATATACATCAAAAGTAGCAAAATAAAAACGAGACTCTATACGCTCCGTCTTCTCAAAAGTCTGCCGAGGTGCCTGCCTACTGATTTCCTGAGAATACAAGCGGTTTTGAAAAGAGAGTATCAGCATAAAAGCTGGTGAGTTCATAAGCATGTTTTTGGTAATGAAAACATGTCATTGAATCTGTAAAATGTTTGTATGCTTCCCAAGAAAATCCAATATTTTCTGACATATATGATTATTACTGTGTCCTGTAGTAGAGTATAATGTATTAGTTTGTATGTCTAGTTACCACCAGCTGTATTGTATCACGTTGTTTTGAATGAAAAATCCCTTTGTATGAAAACCCTGGCTATCACCAGTAATGTATAGAATGTTCTGTTTGAAAACTCTGGTTACCACCTGTATGTATAGTAGTTTCATTACTTAAAATAAAACTATGAGTTGAAATCCCTGGAATCCTCTAGTTGTATTATGAACTAGTTTTATTAATTAAAACAAAACTAAAGAAGAATGAAATCCCATAAACAATAAGGTTAGTTTATACTATTGTGAGTCGTTTAGCCATGCTTGATATGACCTAGTGACCTTTACGACGTTCTTCAAGTGTCGGATATATGACATTTGTCACCCCAGGCATGTCTGCCTAATTGTAGCTAGCAGTTCAGGTGTGGGAGTGTCAGTCCCGAACAGATCTATTCACAAATCTCACGCTCTCCCTCCAGGAGACTCTGGTTATACTATGATAGGATTTAACTTGTACCCCGAAAGGTACAATTGAAGAGTTGTTTTACAATCCTGTATTAGCTAGTTTACGTGTAGTTCTGTATTGTTCTCTTGTATTTGAATCCGTTGTATACTTGTAGTGTAACAATAATTATACTTAAATAATTATTTAATGTTGTACTCTTGAAGTCCAAATGTAGTAATGTATATCATAAACTAAATATGTCATAGTTTATATGTTTTGCAATGTATAACTCTGAATTCATAAAACTGTGTATTGAAAATCCCAAACTATACCTATTATAGTTTGCATGTATGTTGTGTACTTGGTTCGTGTATTGATCTGAAAACTATGCAATTATGGCTGTACGTTGAAAACGTCCCTTATGCTCAACATGTTACAAAAGGGATAAAATATCAAAATATTTTATAAAACATGGAAATCTTTTGGTTGTAATCTACTGGTTGTATCAATTGCATAAGCTTTAAACCTGTTTAAATTCTTTTGTATAAGTTCACAAAATCATTTGTGTTTGACTCGTATCCCCCCCCCCCCCTGAAAACCTTTAAAAAAATAGTAAAAGCATAGGGGTATGAACTCACTGTTAGTCTTGTGATTAGTCGGATAGCGAGACTGGGAGTGAAGACCCTTGGTTGGATGCATGCGGTACTTAACGGGACCCTAATCAACAATAAAATCATAATTGTATTTTATTAGCGAAACCATTATTTATAGTGTTAGAAAAACACTTGTTTTCGGTTTAGGAATGTTACCGGGACTCGATTGAATCGGGGAAAGTGGGGTTTCAGCCAAGATTCACGGTGTGAAGGAGTTTGCGGCCGTGAAGGGTTTCCGGCCGTGAACTGTTCTTGAAGGAACTTTGAATATTTGAAGGGTGTACGGCCGTAAACGGTTTGCGGTCTTTGAAGATTTGAAGATTTGAAGCGTGTACAGCCGTAAACTCAAGAACAATGATGTTGGATTCGATGAAAAAACGTGTTTTAGATGCTCCAAAACAACCTCCAAAGATGATTCTTGATGATTTTCGGAAGAAAAGATGGTGTTTTGGTGTTTACGGTTGAGAGGTTAGGAGAGAATGGGGGAGTTTTCGGCCAGAAAAGTGTAAATGAGGCGTAGATGCTCATATTTATAGGGGGTTCCGTGGTCGGTGGTGGGGGCCAGCGAATGGGTTTACGGCCGTGAACGTCACTCAGTTCGAAAACTATTGATTTTTTAAAGGAAACTCGGGTTTTTCGCATGATTTTGGTTCCGACTCATATATATATATATATATATATATATATATATATATGTATATATATATATATATATATATATATATATATATATATATATATATAATTCAATTATACAACTAAATGATTTTCCAAACCACAGGAATTTGACGGAACTCAATAAAATTCAAATTTTATTAACGGAAATCGGCTAACGGTAACGGAAAAAGGTTCGGGTTGTCACAACAATTTCATTAGTTATGCTTTATAGAAAGGTTGTAAAAATCGCTCGACGGTCGACTGGTGTTAAGGGATTAATAGGTCTTGGCGTGGATTAATCAGGGACCATAAATTATTAATAAAATATTAAAATTAATCAAATATTAATATATCTTAAGCAAAACAAGTACTTCAAAATTAGAAAATAAAAAATTTTGTAATTTGAAAATACGAAAATATGAACATTTTCGTATAATATTTGAAAACTTTGGAGTAATAAAAAGTTGATTTTTTTAATTCTTTTTTAAATTTTGACTTTTTTGACTTTTGTTGACCGATTAATCCCGCCAAGACCGATTAATGCCGCCAAACCCAATTAATCCTTAATTTCCGATTAATACCCTAATCCTCGACGGTTGGAGAACGCCAAACGATTAATCCACGATTAATCGCCGATTAATCCCGATTTCCGCAACCATGTTTTATAGTTGCATTTTTGGGTGTTTTTATTATTTTAGTCTTTGTTGAAATCTAATATTACATGCTAACCTTTCTTTATTGGAAGAATGCGACTTTAAGTTAATAATTGTTAATAGCGGATCTGTTTGTTATCAATAGTTACTTGCTTCTAAAGTTTTAATAAGAATGTTCTAAGGATTTGTTAAAATAAAACTTAATTGTTCATCGTTTGTTTATTATGAGAATATCAATTGAAGCAAGTAATTAGTATTTTGTTAATTCGTCCACTTTTAGTTTAGATCTGTATAATTCATTGATTTTTGTTAATTCATCCACTTTTGGGTCTAATTTGTTTTTTTTCCTTCTAATTTTCAATAAATTTTCTTTTGTAATGTAGGCATCGTTTATTGTTAAGGTTCATAAAATATTTTGTCCATGATTGATTGTTTATGTATTTTTTTTCTCAATTTTTATAATTTTATATTTTATATATAACATAATCATTTTATAATTAATCTATACATAATTGAGTATGTCTTAAAAACACATTGCAAAAGTAATTCAAATTAACAATTTTACAATTACAGGCAAATCATCTAAGTTTCTAAAAAAATAATTGTTTGAAAATATATTATTATTTATAACCTATATTAACTTTTAAAGCTGTTTTACGTTGGCCCGTGTAACGGGTTATAACTCAGTATATATATATATATATATATATATATATATATATATATATATATATATATATATATATATATATATATATATAAAGTGAGTATGGGGCTGTAATGCAAATAAGTTTATATGTGGAACCTTAATGCGTCGTCGTTTTAAATGAAAAAAACTCACCAAGTCCCTTATTTTTCCCACGGAATTTACGGTTCCTATTTTACTCTAAGATACCCCCTTATTCTTCTCTCTTTTTTTAATCGCTTCGCAAGGTCATCTTCTTCTCTCTTTTTTTTAATCGCAGAATTAGGTATACACACCCACTGTTTTTTTTTTCAATCGCAATCAATAAACGTATTTTATTTCTGATTTAGAGTTTGTATTTTGTGTGAACATAGTTAGCTTATGGTGCTACGTTTTATCTTTTTTGAATAATTATGGGTATTCGAATTGACTATCCTTCAAACGTAAGTATCGTAACAACTCTTGAATAATTAGTAAATTAAAGGCCTGCAAATAATATAATAGTAAAACATATGTGAAGTTCTCTTAAAGTTTGAGTAGCTTGAGGCTACATGGCAGTAGGCATAACGGCCACGTTTTATTTATTTTCAATTTTGATTTTGTGCTTCTCAAAGTAAAACATAAGTTAAGTAATATTATAGAGCGGCATACATTAATATGAAACTAAAAACTGAAAAACAAATATATTTGCATAAAAAATTGTAATACATTTGGTAAAATTCGGAAGTAATATGCGTGATTACATTGGCAGTCGGTGATAATTATGCATTTTCAGGTTAAATATCCCCTATTTTCAATCAACATCAATCTTCATTCCTTCTCAATTGCAAAAACCATCATAGTATAATGCTTAATTGTTTGATTTTTTTGAATGTGTAATTGAAATACATGTATTATTTTCTTGGTACAAGGCAGCCATAGGATCATGAATACAGAAATCCAAATAGAGGATCAACCTTCCGGAGCACATACAACTGAAGATATGGACACAAATGATTATTTGCAATCAACACTTGAATTTGAGACAACGGATGGTAGGGGTGTGAACCATGGATGTGACGAAGATGAAGATATTGAAGTAAGTATTATGGGGAAGGTTTTTAATACACCTAATGATGCATATACATTTTATAATCAATATGCCTTTGTACATGGATTTGGTATACGCATTCATTGGAACTATAAAAATAAGACAACCAATATTCCTTATCGGAAGATATATGTGTGCAACAAGCAAGGTCATAAAAGTTTGAAAGGTAACAGTTCATGTGGACATGAAAAGAAACGTCGAAGAGATTTAAGGACCGGGTGTCAAGAACATCTTCAAAAGAACCACCAACACTTTTGGGTTTTGACTTCAAATTCAATGCAACCTTTGGAGATTGTTGCTTTGGAACCCAAATTTGCTTCACGGATTTCGACTTCACAACATTTGACGATTTTTGTGAGTAAACCCGCTTGTTTTTCCGATTAATCTTCTTCTTCTTTTTCTTTCTCATCTTTTTGCATCTTGAAGACTTGATCTCATGAACAAACCCACTTTCCACAACATCAACTTTATGAGTTTGAATCAAATCTTTTGGAGTTTGATACTTGTGAATTTCTTGGATCACCGGCTTCCGATAAGGAATCATTCCTTCAAACGAATCACAAGAACACAAAATATCATCGGTTTGAACTCCAATCGAGCAAAAAACTTTTTCATCTTGAAAATCAACTTGAACGCCTTTTTCTTGAACATCAAGATCATCATCAAGAACACCTTCCCGAGCTTCACGACAATCTGCATAATATTCAAGTTTATTGCTTCCATATTTGCATTCAGCATGAGAAATTCCTTTTATGACTTCTCCATCTCTTCTATTTCTTCGTCTCTTTTGATATGTTGTAACCAAAGGATCAAACAAATCTTTGGTTTGAAAAATTGGACAACAAATTAATTCTCCAACTTCATTTTTTTCTCCATTTACAACGATATCACATTCACTTTTCAATCCAACAGTCAAGCTATAAAGAAGATATTCAAAAGTGCATTCACCTTGAACATCCTTACTATGTATCATCCATTTCTCCATAATTGCTTCTTTTCTTTTGAATCAAATGATATGAACTTGGGTTTTCTAGAGAGAGAAAGTGATTTTGATTGGTTTTCTAGAGAGATAAAGCAAAAATCACTTGAATTCTATTGAAGAAAATCGAATTATGAGTAGAATCAAAGATGAATTCGATTTCTAGAATCCAAACTCTCCAAATCACGAAGATCAATGATCAAAAAATGAATCACCAAATCAAGATAGCCATCAAGGATCAATTCTTGATCAAATCAAGAACACCCGCTCTGATACCAATTGTAGTGGTGTTGATTATGATGGCATGTGCGGAATTAGAAAGATCTAGTGAATCATCATGTAAAATCAAGAATACAAGGAGTAAATAAATCTTTGTAAGCTCATATTAGATCTAGAAAGAATATACAAATGGGTTTGTACAAAGTTTCTCTCTCTAGTCTAACACTCCAAAATGGTTCCTTACATAATGGGAGTCACTCACTTCCTATTTATAGGAAAGACTCAACCCATTTACACATACAAAGGGGAAAGCCTAAAACACTATATCCAAGAGTGACTTTGCACCCTAACAACAGCGGTTGTAACTACTGCCTGGAACATGGCAGGATCGAACTGAGGAGGTGGTGGCGGCGGAGGGTCGTTGTTCTTCCTATTGGGTCTCTTTCTGGAAGGCATCTTTTTCTAAAAGATACAAGGGGAAAATGACGATAAGCCTCCTATATGATCATGAATTGAATACTATGGAGCAAGATATAAAATAATAAAGTCCTATAATGATAGTTACTAACAATAACAAGGAATTTTAGGTCTTTCGTTTATAAGAATTTGTACTACTAGTGATGACTCTGTGCAGTGTTATAGAACCATAAAATACTCCTATAGTATTTTAACTTTGCTTCATTTGTATATGATTTGGTGAGTTTTAGACTTATCGCAACACCACAGTTACTCTCAAACACATGTTGGCCATATCTCGGACAAATACAGTTGATCAGGTTATATTGGCCTCACATATGACTACATAACTATTCAGGTTTAACCGCAGTGTCCAACTCGCCCTAAATACTTTTATGTAGTTCTTACTATGTTAGCTTCTTGTACGTATGTATACTTGTATACTTCTTGTAAAATACTTGTATTTTTAAAGTATACTTTTAGTTTCAGAGCACTTCGGCCCCTTTAGTGTTTATAGTTGTATACCATGTAAGGTTCGGTATACTTAGTTCACTATAAACAATAGCTCTGATACCAATCTGTCACACCCCCAAACCGGAACGGCGGAAATGTTCGGGGGTGGATGACGTCAGATGTAGTATCACAACAATTGCATTATAGCAATCAAAGTAAACACAACCATTACATTGAATATATAAAAAGGTATTTACATCTGTTTGCTTCATATTTATATACATCAAAAGTAGCAAAATAAAAACGAGACTCTATACGCTCCGTCTTCTCAAAAGTCTGCCGAGGTACCTGCCTACTGATTTCCTGAGAATACAAGCGGTTTTGAAAAGAGAGTATCAGCATAAAAGCTGGTGAGTTCATAAGCATGTTTTTGGTAATGAAAACATGTCATTGAATCTGTAAAATGTTTGTATGCTTCCCAAGAAAATCCAATATTTTCTGACATATATGATTATTACTGTGTCCTGTAGTAGAGTATAATGTATTAGTTTGTATGTCTAGTTACCACCAGCTGTATTGTATCACGTTGTTTTGAATGAAAAATCCCTTTGTATGAAAACCCTGGCTATCACCAGTAATGTATAGAATGTTCTGTTTGAAAACTCTGGTTACCACCTGTATGTATAGTAGTTTCATTACTTAAAATAAAACTATGAGTTGAAATCCCTGGAATCCTCTAGTTGTATTATGAACTAGTTTTATTAATTAAAACAAAACTAAAGAAGAATGAAATCCCATAAACAATAAGGTTAGTTTATACTATTGTGAGTCGTTTAGCCATGTTTGATATGACCTAGTGACCTTTACGACGTTCTTCAAGTGTCGGATATATGACATTTGTCACCCCAGGCATGTCTGCCTAACTGTAGCTAGCAGTTCAGGTGTGGGAGTGTCAGTCCCGAACAGATCTATTCACAAATCTCACGCTCTCCCTCCAGGAGACTCTGGTTATACTATGATAGGATTTAACTTGTACCCCGAAAGGTACAATTGAAGAGTTGTTTTACAATCCTGTATTAGCTAGTTTACGTGTAGTTCTGTATTGTTCTCTTGTATTTGAATCCGTTGTATACTTGTAGTGTAACAATAATTATACTTAAATAATTATTTAATGTTGTACTCTTGAAGTCCAAATGTAGTAATGTATATGATAAACTAAATATGTCATAGTTTATATGTTTTGCAATGTATAACTCTGAATTCATAAAACTGTGTATTGAAAATCCCAAACTATACCTATTATAGTTTGCATGTATGTTGTGTACTTGGTTCGTGTATTGATCTGAAAACTATGCAATTATGGCTGTACGTTGAAAACGTCCCTTATGCTCAACATGTTACAAAAGGGATAAAATATCAAAATATTTTATAAAACATGGAAATCTTTTGGTTGTAATCTACTGGTTGTATCAATTGCATAAGCTTTAAACCTGTTTAAATTCTTTTGTATAAGTTCACAAAATCATTTGTGTTTGACTCGTATCCCCCCCCCCCCCCCCCCCCCGAAAATAGTAAAAGCATAGGGGTATGAACTCACTGTTAGTCTTGTGATTAGTCGGATAGCGAGACTGGGAGTGAAGACCCTTGGTTGGATGCATGCGGTACTTAACGGGACCCTAATCAACAATAAAATCATAATTGTATTTTATTAGCGAAACCATTATTTATAGTGTTAGAAAAACACTTGTTTTCGGTTTAGGAATGTTACCGGGACTCGATTGAATCGGGGAAAGTGGGGTTTCAGCCAAGATTCACGGTGTGAAGGAGTTTGCGGCCGTGAAGGGTTTCCGGCCGTGAACTGTTCTTGAAGGAACTTTGAATATTTGAAGGGTGTACGGCCGTAAACGGTTTGCGGCCTTTGAAGATTTGAAGATTTGAAGCGTGTACAGCCGTAAACTCAAGAACAATGATGTTGGATTCGATGAAAAAACGCGTTTTAGATGCTCCAAAACAACCTCCAAAGATGATTCTTGATGATTTTCGGAAGAAAAGATGGTGTTTTGGTGTTTACGGTTGAGAGGTTAGGAGAGAATGGGGGAGTTTTCGGCCAGAAAAGTGTAAATGAGGCGTAGATGCTCATATTTATAGGGGGTTTCGTGGTCGGTGGTGGGGGCCAGCTGTCGCTGGCCGTAAACGGGTTTACGGCCGTGAACGTCACTCAGTTCGAAAACTATTGATTTTTTAAAGGAAACTCGGGTTTTTCGCATGATTTTGGTTCCGACTCATATATATATATATATATATATATATATATATATATATATATATATATATAATTCAATTATACAACTAAATGATTTTCCAAACCAAAGGAATTTGACGGAACTCAATAAAATTCAAATTTTATTAACGGAAATCGGCTAACGGTAACGGAAAAAGGTTCGGGTTGTCACAACAATTTCATTAGTTATGCTTTATAGAAAGGTTGTAAAAATCGCTCGACGGTCGACTGGTGTTAACGGATTAATAGGTCTTGGCGTGGATTAATCAGGAACCATAGATTATTAATAAAATATTAAAATTAATCAAATATTAATATATTTTAAGCAAAACAAGTACTTCAAAATTAGAAAATAAAAAATTTTGTAATTTGAAAATACGAAAATATGAACATTTTCGTATAATATTTGAAAACTTTGGAGTAATAAAAAGTTGATTTTTTTAATTCTTTTTTAAATTTTGACTTTTTTGACTTTTGTTGACCGATTAATCCCGCCAAGACCGATTAATCCCGCCAAACCCAATTAATCATGAATTTCCGATTAATACCCTAATCCTCGACGGTTGGAGAACGCCAAACGATTAATCCACGATTAATCGCCGATTAATCCCGATTTCCGCAACCATGTTTTATAGTTGCATTTTTGGGTGTTTTTATTATTTTAGTCTTTGTTGAAATCTAATATTACATGCTAACCTTTCTTTATTGGAAGAATGCGACTTTAAGTTAATAATTGTTAATAACGGATCTGTTTGTTATCAATAGTTACTTGCTTCTAAAGTTTTAATAAGAATGTTCTAAGGATTTGTTAAAATAAAACTTAATTGTTCATCGTTTGTTTATTATGAGAATATCAATTGAAGCAAGTAATTAGTATTTTGTTAATTCGTCCACTTTTAGTTTAGATCTGTATAATTCATTGATTTTTGTTAATTCATCCACTTTTGGGTCTAATTTGTTTTTTTTCCTTCTAATTTTCAATAAATTTTCTTTTGTAATGTAGGCATCGTTTATTGTTAAGGTTCATAAAATATTTTGTCCATGATTGATTGTTTATGTATTTTTTTTCTCAATTTTTATAATTTTATATTTTATATATAACATAATCATTTTATAATTAATCTATACATAATTGAGTGTGTCTTAAAAACACATTGCAAAATTAATTCAAATTAACAATTTTACAATTACAGGCAAATCATCTAAGTTTCTAAAAAAATAATTGTTTGGAAATATATTATTATTTATAACCTATATTAACTTTTAAAGCTGTTTTACGTTGGCCCGTGTAACGGGTTATAACTCAGTATATATATATATATATATATATATATATATATATATATATATATATATATATATATATATATATATATATATATATATAAAGTGAGTATGGGGCTGTAATGCAAATAAGTTTATATGTGGAACCTTAATGCGTCGTCGTTTTAAATGAAAAAAACTCACCAAGTCCCTTATTTTTCCCACGGAATTTACGGTTCCTATTTTACTCTAAGATACTCCCTTATTCTTCTCTCTTTTTTTAATCGCTTCGCAAGGTCATCTTCTTCTCTCTTTTTTTTAATCGCAGAATTAGGTATACACACCCACTGTTTTTTTTTTCAATCGCAATCAATAAACGTATTTTATTTCTGATTTAGAGTTTGTATTTTGTGTGAACATAGTTAGCTTATGGTGCTACGTTTTATCTTTCTTGAATAATTATGGGTATTCGAATTGACTATCCTTCAAACGTAAGTATCGTAACAACTCTTGAATAATTAGTAAATTAAAGGCCTGCAAATAATATAATAGTAAAACATATGTGAAGTTCTCTTAAAGTTTGAGTAGCTTGAGGCTACATGGCAGTAGGCATAACGGCCACGTTTTATTTATTTTCAATTTTGATTTTGTGCTTCTCAAAGTAAAACATAAGTTAAGTAATATTATAGAGCGGCATACATTAATATGAAACTAAAAACTGAAAAACAAATATATTTGCATAAAAAATTGTAATACATTTGGTAAAATTCGGAAGTAATATGCGTGATTACATTGGCAGTCGGTGATAATTATGCATTTTCAGGTTAAATATCCCCTATTTTCAATCAACATCAATCTTAATTCCTTCTCAATTGCAAAAACCATCATAGTATAATGCTTAATTGTTTGATTTTTTTGAATGTGTAATTGAAATACATGTATTATTTTCTTGGTACAAGGCAGCCATAGGATCATGAATACAGAAATCCAAATAGAGGATCAACCTTCCGGAGCACATACAACTGAAGATATGGACACAAATGATTATTTGCAATCAACACTTGAATTTGAGACAACGGATGGTAGGGGTGTGAACCATGGATGTGACGAAGATGAAGATATTGAAGTAAGTATTATGGGGAAGGTTTTTAATACACCTAATGATGCATATACATTTTATAATCAATATGCCTTTGTACATGGATTTGGTATACGCATTCATTGGAACTATAAAAATAAGACAACCAATATTCCTTATCGGAAGATATATGTGTGCAACAAGCAAGGTCATAAAAGTTTGAAAGGTAACAGTTCATGTGGACATGAAAAGAAACGTCGAAGAGATTTAAGGACCGGGTGTCAAGCAATGATTCTTATTTCAAAAAGAAAGGATGGGAAATGGTTTGTAGACATGTTTAATGATACACACAATCATGAGTGAGCACTACACCAACAAAGGTAATGAAATATCGTTCTCATGGGAAGATACACCGCTCAATGGCATGTAACTCTCTTATGCTGCAACTTGGTCAATCAAGGTTGAGGCCTTGTCAAATCAGAAAGGCTGTAAATGCAATGAAAACCTCGTATGAAGTTGATGTTGCTTCAAAACAATGTACGGATGTTTTATCGGAGAAACGCAAAAAATACAAAGGTAAAGAGTTTTATGGTCTTATTAAACATTTCCAAGATAAAGCATTACTAGATAATAACCAGTATTTTGTCGTGGATTTGTTTGATGATGGGTGCCCTAGAAATATTTTTTGGGCTGATGGAAGATCAAGGGACGCGTATATTAAATTTGGAGACGTTGTTATCTTTGATGTTACATACATGACAAATAAGTTTAAGATGTCATTTGCTCCGTTTATTGGGGTAAATCATCATGTTCAATCTATACTTTTTGGTGGCGCATTGCTAGAAAATGAGAAGGAAGAAACTTTACAGTGGCTATTTGAGCATTTTTTAAAATGTATGTTTAGCAAATATCCAGTGGCAATGATAACAGATCAAGATAAAGCTATGGGTAATGCAATCAAGAAAGTGTTTCCAAACACTCGACATCGCTTTTGTGCATGGCACATTAAGAAGCATGAATTGGAACATCTTCGGCCACTTGTATCCTGTTATAGTGATTTTCAAGAATCATATAGACAATGGGTAAAAAGTGATACGGTTGAAAATTTTGAAACCAATTGGGAAGTTATATGTGATAAGTATAACCTCGAAACTAATAGTTGGATAACATAGATGTATAAGCAACGAATGGATTAGGCTAAAGCCTTCTTGAAGGACGTTTTCTTTGTCGGCATGACTACAAGTGGACGAAGCGAGAGCATTCATTCGTTTTTTATGGTTTTGTTAACTCCAAGACCATGTTGAATGAATTTGCACTTCAGTAGATAAAGCAATTGAAACTCGAAGGGCTGCCGAAGAAGATGAAGATTTCAAAACTATGAACTCCAAACCAGTTCTTTCTTCTATTCATCCAATTGAAGAAAAAACCGGTCAATTTTATACTAGAAAGATGTTTGAGGTTTTCAAAAAAGAATGGATAGAAGCTGTTAACAATTTAACTCATGAGACATTAAGCAAAAACACAAAAGAAATCAGATATCGGGTTGGGCAAGTAAATGTCGATAAAAACCATTGGCGAATTGTTATCTTTCATTTCTTGAATCAAGTTGTCAGATGTTCATGTGCTAAGTATGAAACATATGGGATATTATGCAAGCATAGCCTTTATGTGATGAAGAAGCGGAATGTTCAAACCCTTCCTAATCACTATATTTTGCCTAGGTGGACGCTTGATGCTAGATACAAGGTGGGTAGAGGTAGCATTGGACTTGAAGAAATAAATGATGAAAATGAAAAGCAATTGAAGAGGCAAGTGACTCCCCTTCAGAGATAAAAAGATTCAATACTTTTTGTAAAAAAAATTTAGAAGATCAAATTATCCAAAAAAAGGCTGAAGCACATGAGAATGCATCTCAAGATTATTGTTTTGGAAGTTCTTAAGTTGATGTGATACCTCAAATATCTGTCAGGGACCCTCTTCTTCCAACTAATACGAAAGGGCGTCCTAAAAATCAAAGTAGAATTAAGTCTTCCTTAGAAATGACGATAAAAATAACATGCTCTTACTACCAAGGATTGGGCCATTATACCACTAGTTGTCCAAAAAGAAAGGTAATTATACTTTATTTTATTTTTCATGATTTTCCTAATCTCACAATTATATTATTTTTTATCAGGTCGATGAATCGTTACATGAAAAACAGTGATGAGATGTGTAAGCTTTGTTGGTCTCCAAAATTTTAAGGTAAATTTTAATATTGATCTATTGTTGATGTTCAAAACTATTGGTAGTTTAATAGTACATGTTTTCAAAGAGAAATTATTTTTATATAATCAAACAATACATTGATGTTGCATCAGGTTCTCAGGTTTCAGGGTTCTGGATTATGGTTCTTCAATTGCGGGTCTTTTAGTTATCACGGGTTGCTACTCGTTGAATTGAAGAGTGTGATAGATGTTTACAAATTACCATTTTTAACCATGATTTTTTTCTTAGAGAGAGCTTACATATTTTTCGGTTGAATCTAATATATATTCAAGTTGCATTTCAGGGTTCTGGATTATGGTTCTTCAATTGCGGGTCTTTTAGTTATGACACATACATGTTTTTTGTTATGTGATTATACCTACACCATGTTATTTTCATGCTTGTAATTATTTTAGACAATGAAAGGCAAATGAACTAAATGGTTGTAAATATTGCAGAAATGCAACTTGAATATATATTAGATTTTACAAATTTGTAATTGGCATTAAAACATGAACAAATCATACAATGAAGAGAGTTGTATACATGTTATCCTAACTAAAAAAATTCACTAATTAAATTTTCAAGCAAATTATATAAATATTTTTGCTAGAATTAGTCAGAAATGATTGCATATGTGAAAAGTGGGTGAGTTTACTCTAATCTTTGATATACATTATATCTTTCTTGGTTTGCTTGGATTCGTTCCTTGTGCATTTATGATGAATCTTGGAATTCTTCAATAATTTGTGTGAGCCTTTCTTTCAATATATTCTTCAGGGCTACTCATTGTTGAGTTTTTGAATCTGATACGAAGTCACCACACACAATAGCAATGAACCTGGTGTTGAAAATAAGCGTCATGAATTTGAGTAGACAACTATTACCCTGTTACATTCACTTAGACATTTCATCGAACACCTTTAGGGCACAACCAAATCATCACAGTTTATCAAATGTCAGCAATGAAATCAATACTTAAATTCACCCACATCAAATAGTTTTAAAAAAAAGACGCCTTCAACACCATTACCAAATCCCATTTCAAAATTTCGCTATTATACTAGGCTTATAATGAGAGTACCACAATGCTCATTTTTTCTATCGAAGGCGACATCAACATAATAAGTTCAAAAATGGAGAAGAATCAAGAACAGGGAAACAATCATTTAATGTATGCCGCTCTATAATATTACTTAACTTATGTTTTACTTTGAGAAGCACAAAATCAAAATTAAAAATAAATAAAACGTGGACATTATGCCTACTGCCATGTAGCCTCAAGCTATTCAAACTTTAAGAAAACATCACATATGCTAACTATGTTCACACAACATACAAACTCTAAATCAGAAATAAAATATGTTTATTGATTGCGATTGAAAGAAAAGAAAAGACAGAGGGTGTGTTTACCTGATTCCGCGATTAAAAAAAAGAGAGAAGAAGATGACCTTGCAAAGCGATTAAAAAAAGAGAGAAGATTAAGGGAGTATCTTAGAGTAAAATAGGAACTGTAAATTTTGTGGGAAAAATATGGCCGTGAATGTATAATTTTTTTGTATTAAACTTTGAATTTATTATATTAAGTTGTGAATTTTATGTATTAAACTATGGTTTGACTGTATTAAGCTGTAAATTGACCTTATTAAGCTTTGATTTTTTTTTTATTCTTTGTTTGCTTCTGAGATATGAGACGAAAGAAGCATTATACACATATTCGATTTAATCTAATTTTAAATAAAGTATGTAAAATTTAAATTGTGAATATTTATATAAATAAACTTTGAAAGAGTCACTAGCATATAGATCTGAAGGTATACATTATATACTGAACTATGAATTGACTGTATTAAGCTGTCAATTCATTGTATTAAACTGTGAAATTTTAATGAAATTTTTGTTAAAATATGAATTATTTATGTATGAATGTTGGTACTTATTTTCTTGTGAATATATTTATTTTTTGTGTTGTCTAAATATGTAAGAAGGTATTAGTTTTTATAATTATTTTACATTAAACTCAAAATAAGTTAATTAACTGGTTTATTATATTGTAAATATAGTATCTAAGCTGTCAATCAATAATTTCATATACATATATGATTTGGAAGGAAATATGATTGCGACGGTGGCACAGGTGGTTGGTAGTGGCGTGTGGTAATTGGTTGTGATGGTGGGAGAGTTTAGGTTTCACTTCCTAAAATATGTGAATTATTGTATAATGGATAATGTTATGTTATGTTGTGAATTTATGTATTAAACTAAAAATGGATTGTATTAAGTTGTATATTCATTTAAATTGTTTTAAAATATGAATTTGTGGTGATATTGTTTAGGCTCACTAATGCACCCGTTGTGTTCACAGATCTGATGAAATGCATGTGTAGACTGGTGCTTGATTGGTCGGTGATCGTATTTATTAATGATATCCTAGTCTTCTCAAAGACTAATGAGCAACATGGGGAGAATCTAAGAGAGGTTCTTGAGGGTGTGAGGAGGGAGAGGCTTTGTACCAAATGCTCCAAGTATCAATTTTTGTTGCAAAAGGTCCAATTCTTGGGGAATTTCGTCAACAAGAAGAGTATTATAGTCGATCCGGCCAAGATCGAGACAAGTGTGTAGTGGGAGGTTCCGACGACTCCCTCTAAGATTTGGATTTCCTTGGTCTATCGGGGTATTGCCATGGGTTCATTCATGATTTCTCCAAGACTGGAGTGCTATTGACCTGTTTAATCAATAAGAGTGTTGCATTTATCTAGGGTTCTAAGCAGCAGACCACATTCGAGACTTTGAGGCGCAGGCTATATGAGGCTCCAATGTTGACCCTTCCTGAGGATGTTAAGGATATGGTAGTATATTATGATGCGTCTATCATGGGTTTTGGAGTTGTTCTTATGCAGCGAGGTTGGGTGATTGGGTATGCCTCCAGACAGTTGAATCCTTAAAAGTCTAATTATCCTATGTGTGATTTGGAGTTGGGATAATGGTCTTTTCTCTCAATATTTGGATACATTACTTATATGGGGTCAGGTGTACCATCTACACGGATCACACAAGTTTGAGATATTTGATGGATCAAATGAATATGAACATGACACAACTCAAATGGCTGGACGTAGTTAAGGACTATGATTGTGAGATTCTTATCATCCAAATAACGCCAACATGGTGGCTGATGCATTGATTCGAAAGACTACTAGTGCACCCATTCAGAACTTGTTTTGAACATGGTGGATGATGCATTGATTCAAAATATTTGATCAATAAGGCTCAGACCGAGGCGATCAAGGAAAAAATCGGAAGATCGAGAGTATTGTGGGACCAATTTTGGGCTTCGATGTAGATAGTCGTAGTTTGTTAATGTTGCATCGAAGATGTAACACCCGTCTCCCAGAATGGATCGGTGTATGGCATAAAGGAGTCAAAGGCATGGTTTTTGGGAAAACCCATATGTCACGACGTGACCATAGGGAGGTCACAGCGTAATGTGCCAAATATGAAAACACGTTTCTAAACGAATGTCACGACGTAACAAAGGTATTGTCACGACGTGACCATAGTTGTAGCCCAATCCCATGATATTTTAGGGTTTCCTCAATATTAAAACCTCTAACCTCATATTTAGGGCATCATATACGACCTCCATCACCCTCTAGAACCTTAAAGAATACCCTAATACCCTCTGTGACAACCCGAAATTTTTTGACTTGTAAAGCCAGTACAATCAACCTTAAGTCAGACTCGCTCCTGCTATCTTTTAGCACTGTTTAAAGTCTGTTTGAGTGTTCTAAGCCTAGAACATTCAAGGAATGAGTGTTAGGAAGTACCTGCTAAAGTCACTGTGAAACATTCAAGCCTAAGCTCCACCAAAAAGGAGTTCACGGCCAAGGCACATGAGTTTACGGCCGTAAACTCAACGTTGGCTGTAAACTCCCCCCATAAGACTCCTTCCCTTCACTTTTCTTTCATTCTTACACTTCCACCTCAAGAACACTTCCATTCTCTCTCAAGTATCATCGAGTTCTTCACTTTGATCTTCAAAAACGTAAGTGTTCTTCCATCTTTGAGTTGTTATTCTTCTTAATCTAGTACACCCCTTTGATTTCATCCATGGAAATCATCTCTTTTGGTTAGATCTTCAAGATCATCAACTTTCACCAAGAACACACACCTGTTCTTGGTGGCCGAAAACTCCTCAAAGGCCCTCAAAAGAGTGAGTATTCCATCTATCATCTAGTTGGGCATGTTAATCATTAGATCATAGTCTTGAATCATCCATCTAGCCATAAATACCAAGAGTTTACGGCCATGGAATCTCCCTTGGCCGTAAACCCTTGTTTTGGTCATGTAATGAGCCCTAAACACTTCTAGCCTCTTGTTATCCATTAGAACACATGAACCATTGAGAACCCTTTCCTTTAGGACTCAAAATGACCCCATTTGGAGAGTTTACGGCCATACACTTTTGGTGTGGCCGTAAACACCTCAACACCTCCCAATAAGTTAGTTTTGCTCATCCTCTTGTAGAGCAATGGTCCCACAAGTTTCCCTAGCATTCAAACACCCTATTATGCACCTTTTACCATGAGTTTACGGCCGTAAACTCCATGGCCGTAAACCCATGGCCGTAAACACCAAATGGTGGCCTTAAGCATCCCTTAGATGAATCACATGTGATTCTAACACTTAGTTCAAGTGTTTCCTAGTCCCTAAGGGTGTTTCCTTGCATTTTAGTTGCTTATAAACACTATATTCATGCAAATACATGCCATATATGTCATTTACGACTCGTTTGCATTTCGGGACTTCATTCGTGGAACTTCTCATCCTTACGCGCATATTCGTTTGAATCACCCACATAAGGTGAGTTCATACCCCTATAATGAATATTTTAACTGTTTTAAATGCTTTTAAGGGGGTGAATACAAGTTGAACACAATGATAATTGTGTAATTATTTGTTATAAACATCTTTCAAAAGATTGCTTATGTCTTTTATAAGTGACCAATACATTTCAAAAACTCTTTTTAAGTTATGTTACTTTATAGTTTAACAAAACTCCGTTTTTAAAGTACAAGCATAACTTAGTAGAAAAATGAGTCTTTTCAATAACAGGTCAAGTAAAATACTAGTAAACTATAAGGGGTATAGTTTTAGAGTTTCAGTTCATACTAAATGCTAGAACATACTATAAAGAGAAACAGGGAGGTAGATACAATACATCAGAGGGACATAATATACACTACACAAAGAGAACATACTAAGATACTATAACAGAACGAACATACTAAGATGCTATAGCATAAGAACACTACAGGATCTAATTATACCAATAATCACAAACTCATTGTTCTAAACAAAAGGTGATAGTAAATTGGGTATACATGATCATATAACTTTAATGTGAATTTACACGGCCTAGCAATTTGTTTGCGGAAGTCGCGTTTGGTCCCCAGAATCTCTTGCAGGGAGAGCGTATAGTATGGGTACTATCCATCACATTATGACCTTAATAAAACAAACATGTTTTAAGGTAATCAATACTTCAGGTTGTCAATTCAAAAGACAACTGTGTACTTACATTTTCCCATTACTTTCATTTTGTGACAGATCCACTTGAAAGTTAATGCAAACTATTTTCGAGTCAAGATAGTTATAAACTAGGGAAAACTTTCATTTTACAAACGACAAACAGAACAGTGGAGTCTAGTACATTCAGTAGAAAGGGGGTTTATAATGCTAACTTTATGATTCCTTAGTATATGCATTCAGGGATATATATTAATCGGGTCCGACAGGTGGTAGGATGTGTGCTTTCCGCTTCATTTCCTGTTCCTTGTTTGGTTGTGGGCTTAGAGCAGATTCACCCAGCCTACTATCTATCTGATCTTAACTATATATATGTTCCGTATACACCAAGTAATCGTAAGGGGTACCAGGTATGGGCCAGGTCATAGGACACTAATTCAATGCACCGTTTTCTAGTACAAAACATACTTTTCAAATAGAACATTTGGTAGTCAAAACTAGAAACATACCAGTAAAGGTTTAATCCATTTTATTAAACCAGTATAACTAAAAGGACCTTAGGTGATTAATTCCATAATACCTCAGTTTATACATCATGGTTATATATAATTAATATCCGATAGGTAGTTGGATGTGTTCTTTCCGCCTCATTCCCTGTTCCTTGTTTGCTTGTGGGCTTAGGGCAGATTCACACAATTAACTAATTGTTCGATATTAGATTATATATAGCTAGTATAAACTAAGTGATTATAGAAGGAACCACTATGGTTACCATTTTTATTAAAAGAAATAAGGGTTTTTTTAAAGAATCTTTTCATCAAATATAAAGGAACTATTACAGTTAACTCCGTGAGTACCAAGTGAATACGCCAGGGTTATATACAACGATGATCTAACAAACAATGGGATATGTGTCTTCCGCCTCATTTCTTGTTCCTTGTTTGGTTGTGGGCTTAGGGCAGATACACACAACCAATTGTTTGTTTACTCTGGGTTTTATATAACTTGTATCCATTTAATACTCATAGAAAGGATTGTAGAGTCATTTTTACTTAGCTTTCATCAAAGCAGGAAATATAGGATTTTCTGGAGGAACAGGCGAACTTTTCTAAACAGAACTTACAACTTACTACAACTTTCTTACAACTTACATTACATCACTAAAATCTTATGAACTCACCATCTTAAATGCTGATCTACTCTTTCAAAATAACTTGTATTCTCAGGAGACCAGTAGACAGGTACGCGCACTGGGATTCAGAAGATGGAGCAGTATAGCTTCATGTCTTTTTGTTATTTGCTACGTATTCTATATTATGTGAATCACATACTTTGTAAACACTTTCTTTCTAATGAAATGGTTGTTTATTACTTTGCTTACTATGATGCATGACTTGTGATACTAAACATGACGTCCTCCACCCCAGAACGTTTCTGTGACATCCCCTAATTTCTCGGCCAGAAAAGACCGATTTAATTTATGCTTTTTAAAATAAAATCAGAGAAATCTTTTCAAAAGATGTTGTGGAATTGGTCCCCAAACAACATATGATAAAAGTTTAACAAAATCCTTCATTAAGAAGGTATATATTTTCCATATATATCAAAACCTCGGGATGTCATGTTCCGATACAGATCAAAAGCATAAACAAGACATTATAAGCCTTACTATAGTTATTTACAACTACTGGCCTATAATCCAAAAATCTCACGTCATCCTCCGACTATGCTCGAGGTCCACTACCTGTAATCATAAAAAAAACTGAGTGGGTCAGGCTTGGGAGCCTGGTGAGCATATAGGGTTTTCAACCCACAGTAATAATAAACTTATTAAGTTCACCAATCAACAATAACCCTGATTACCCGTTCCCGTTATCCTCACTTTACGTCCCTAAACACTTTTCACAAGGGACCTAGCCTAAAGAATATGATCGGGATGGACACTACTGCTAAGGGGTTTCCTCAGCCATACATGTCCTAAAGGCAACCATGAGGGGGATGGAGTACAACGAATGAACATTCTAGTTCATTAACACGTACAGGTTGCAGACCTGCTAATGTTTCCCACTGGACTGTCTAGAAAGTTCGTGGTCGTCATCCAAACTCCGCTAGATGACTGAATCACAAATCACATCGAGGCCTCTCATTACTTTTATTTTATCACACATCACTATCTACCCATGTTCTACCCAACATATTTGTAGATAAAAATACTTATACAGTTTAAAACTTGTATAAAACATCAACTCAACAGTCACCTCAAATAAACAATTAGTATATTTGCACATAGCACGTATTATAAGGTAAATACTTCATATCTATGTGTAAAATGAAAGTGACTATACACTCACTTGATTTGATGAAAATCGGGCAGCAATTCGTTTCCTAAAACGTTCGTTTCTAATAAAACCGGGAGTTTTATTCAGAAACCGGGCTTTGCGAGGGTCGGGCTTCGAAACCGAAAAGATAAATTTTTCGGGCTTCCGAGGCTTATAATCGATACCGGGGCTTTGGGGGATGTTAAGATGAAGAAAATATGAAGAAAGGGGTGAAAGATGGTGAAATCCCAAAAGTACCTGAGAAGGCTCGCAGGACCCTTCTATTTATAGGGGTCCGAAGTCCTGATCCGACGGCTGAAAAGGAGCCACGCGTCGCAGATCCGAAGCTCGCAGGGGGATGGCTCGCACGAGGTCTGCGCGTGCGAAGGCTTGCTGTCCTTTCCTGATTGGACCGAGGTCTACTGGTCCGAAGTAGGGTTCCGTGGCTTCTTGCGAGGGCTTCGGACATGTGAAGGAGGACACGCGTCGGACATGCATTGGACCGCTCAGCAGCTCGGATGACTCAGCCTTGTTTCGGACATGTGGCACATGCGAGGCGAGGACACGTGGCTCGCATGACTCACCAATTTCGGACACGTGGCACGATCTAAGCAAGGGTGACGTGGCAAAAACGTGACTATGCGAATTTTCTCGATTTTTGTGCAAAAACTTCTAAAATCCATAACTTTCGCATATGAGCTCCGTTTTTGACGTTCTTTATATGCACGTGTAGGTAAAATTACGTTCTACAACTTTCGTTTAGACTTCGTTGGCTAATTTTGACTTTAATTTTTATATTATTATTTTTAACAGACCGCGACAAGAAATCCGTTAAAAATTCATAACTTCTTCATCCGACGTCCGTTTTCGTCAGACTTTTTACCGTTGTGCTACTAATGACGAGACCTTCGATTCTCGTTTAGGTCGTGTCGGCTAAAAATCACTCGATCTAAAATTCGAGTTTTTAGCTGTCTACTGCTAAGCTGAAACTTCTAAAAATCATAACTTCCTCATACGAAGTCGGATTTGGGCGTTCTTTTTATGCCTACTCTTGGTTTAACGAACACTACGAGTTTCGTTTAGATCACTAAGGCCAAAAAGTAGTTTATCGAAAACTCACTTTTTACGACATTCGGCCCCGTGCCGGTTTGTCGCGAAACTACGACAGGTCATAACTTCTTCGTTATAACTCGGATTTCGGCATTCTTTATATATCCGTAATCCTTGTTACGCCCACTACAAGTTTCTTAATAGATATCGGCTTTATCTAAAATTTAATTTTTGACGCTCATTTTTATTCTTAATTAATTAAACCCTAATAATTAAGCATAAAACACATAATTCACATAATATTCACATAATATTCACATAATTCCTTTTTCATTTCTTCAAAATGAGTTACAAAGGTTAACCTAGACTATAATGTCAATATTAATGCCTAGTCTAGAAACACGGGCATTACAGTTTCCGCCGTTCCGGTTTTGGGGTGTGACAGATTGGTATCAGAGCATTGTTTATAGTGAACTAAGTATATTAACCGATAAAAGATATACAACTATAAATACAATGGGGCCGAAGTGCTATGGATAAGAATATATTTTAAATATATAATGATACCTTATAAAAGTATACATACATGCTTATACACATATACATACTAGAATAAATATCACAAGAACAGAACAGAAGTATTTAAAGGTTGAACACTACGGTCAAACCTGGACAGTTATGTAATCACACCTAGGATCAATATAGCCTAATCAACTATATTCATTCGAGATGTGACCGACATGTGTTTGGGAATGATGTGGTGTTGCAACAGTCTTAAAACTTACCTCACTCTATTCAAGTGAATTCTAGATCAGAACATAAAGATAAGATACTATGGGAGTATTTTATGATACTATAACATGATAACAAGTTTAAAACATACCAAGTACATTACATTAAAATACTATAAGAGTATTTTAGGCACTATTTAAATAACTTATGTGGTAACTTAAAAGACCCTTACGAATATGTCTATAATCTTACAATGTATACTCCCAAGGTTATATATAGTTGAGATTTGTAGACTTAGAATTTGTGATCTACGCTTCACTACCAGTTCCTTGTTTGGTTGTGGTTTTGGAGTAGGATCACTTATTTGAAGGTCTATTTAATCTTAAATTATATACCACTTTTATACATTGTGCAATTATAGGAGGACTCTGTAAGGATCACCCCATAATGTTTCACTTAATCTCATAGATTCTCTAGTCACTTCCATTCTCGCACGACAAACCCAGATAGATGTAACCACTTTCTCATAGTAGACAACAGAAGAGTCAAGGAGGAACATGATCAAGTTCAAGAGAAGTTTTCAAAGAGGGATCAGCTGAAGTAACCAAAACGTCTTATGCGTCACACTAATAAATGATAATCTTGTTTAACTTAATGAGTTAGTGGAAACACTGCTCACATTATGTGTTAGGATTATTTTCTTACATGCAAATGGTAATAGTTATTCAGGTCACATATATTCATTCGAGGATAGCCATTCCAAATTCATAAAGTTTATTAGGTGTAGACTCTTTTATGAATTGTTTCCAGAACCCTGTGGAAGTCAGGACCCGATACACTCAGAACTAGGATAACCTTGTCTTTCAGCTTTCGGCTTATATCCACTACTATACACTTATTCCATGTCATCGTTGTATTCTTTTAGCAAAGATGCCTCCTCGCAGATGAAACAGACGCTCTACTCCAATAACTCCAACTCCTCCGCCACAATTCGATCCTGCTGCTCTCCAAGCAGCGATATCCTCCGCAGTGGCAACTGCTCTAGCTCACTTCGGTGAAAGTGGTACCTTCGGATCTGGTAGCGGTACCCACTTAACCAACCCCGGAGTTACTCACATAAACCCAAGGGAGTGTTCTTACAAGGACTTCATGAACTGCAAACCCAATTCCTTTAATGGAAATGGTGGAGTCATCGCTCTAATGCGATGGTTCGAGAAAACAGATTCGATCTTCGAAATCTGTTCCTGCCCAGAAGGGAGCAAAGTAAAGTTTGCTTCCTGAATTTCTCCAACAGAGCCCTAACATGGTGGAACAGGCATGTTAAGTCACTGACCCTATCAGTGGCTAACTCAATAGGTTGGGAGAACCTAAAAGAGTTAATGCTGGAAGAATACTGCCCGTTGGGCGAAGTTCAAAAGCTGGAACAAGAACTATGGGAGCTCACGATGGTCGGCTCAGACATAGTGGCCTATACTGACAGGTTCAGCGACCTAGCAGCACTATGCCCCGGCATGGTTACCCTGGAGAGCAAGAAGATAGAAAGATACATCTGGGGTCTAACTGCCCCGATCCAAGGAGATGTGCTGTCTTCTAACGCAGCCACATTCGATAGTGCCAAACACCTAGCTCGGCGACTCATTGACCATAGAATCCGCCATGGTATAGAAGTCCCCGTTCCCGAGCCATCAAGGGGAGAGGACTACAAACAGAAGTCGGGGAACAAGAGGAAGAAGAAGCGAACAACACAGGAAGCCCCGCAGGAGCAACAGAAGGGTTCTATATACGCCGCCACAACACCTGCTACTCCAGCACCTGCTAGTCGTTATGCTGGAACTCTCCCGAAGTGTGATGGTTGTAACTACCACCATACCGGAGTATGCCGAGAAATGCAGTGTCTGAACTGCCACAGAAAGGGACACACAGTCCGTTTCTGCAGGGCACCGGCTCAACCGATCTCCCAAGTCCCCGGAGTTGAAGAAAATCAAGCCTGCTATAGTTGTGGTGAGACTGGACACTACCAGAGGGACTGCCCGATAACAAAGAACTCAGGAGCGGATGGACGAATTCTGATGATCACCGCAGGAGAATCAACCCCGGAGTCGTCAGCGAGCAGCGGTACGTTTTCGATCTATGAATTACTTAAAAAAAATTAATTTATATTTATATAAGATTAAAACTTGGGGAAAACACTTAAAAGTAATTATAATAACTCACTTATTAAAACAAGTCACAATATTCAAGAGAACTAAAAGATCCGTTCAGAGAAGCTATGATGGCTGAGTATGTACCCCAAGGTTGTGCATAGCTGAGATGTTGCAGACCTAGAGTGAGTGATTCCGCCTTAATTCTTGTTCCTTGTTTGGTTGTGGATTTGACGCAGGGTTACTCAGTCGACCATCTTATTCATCTTAATTATTCATAACTTGTATATGACAGGCGATCATAGTGGTACCAAGGAAGATCGTAGTATAAAGTATCGACACTAGTTATCAAAGCACTTTCGCAGTATGTACGCGCACATCGTGGTACGAGACGTAGAAGTGTTAACAACAGGGGGGAAAACAGAAAGCACTAGAACATTTACAAAGAGTACATTGTCGAGCACACTAGGGGTACATCATCGTATAACAGACGTTTCTTTCAAATCGGCCAAAATTTGTTCAGTAGAGAGTCCGTTTCTATCATTCTTCATGAGTTGGCGTGGTCTTCACCATACTAAGTTCATATGTTTCTATCGCCTCGACCGTCAAATTGACGAAACCTTCGTCATTCGTAACGACAGTCCGACCTAAACCTCAGTTTTGTCTTTCGTATTCTAAACCCCAAAGTACTCGTGCGAAGAGTACTTTGCCTTCCGAAGCCTTGCCGCCGATTGTTCCGCAGATCTTTCCGAAATACCACTCGTCTAGCAGACCAAGTTCAAGCATAGAGGCTAAGGACGAATACAACCACATATCACTATTCAGTGTATACGCGAGGGTGGTATATGATTATGATTACGCAGATCTAGTATGTGTGTTTGCGCCCTATCTCCTGTTCCTTGTTTGGTTGTGGACCCGGGGCAGAGTCGCACATCCGACCGTCTAACTAATCCTAAATTATATACGACTTGTATACATGAGGTAATGATAGATGGATCAAGTATGAGTCCTATCATGAACAGTAGGGAAAAGTTTCCAGGTCTACGAGTGGGTATTCTGCCAATCAAAAGAGCACAACCCCAGTAGTACTGCTAAGAAAGCTAATTTCGGGACGAAATTCCATCTAACGGGGGGATGATGTGACAACCCGAAAATTTTTGCCTTGTAAAGCCAGTACAATCAACCTTAAGTCAGACTCGCTCCTGCTATCTTTTAGCACTGTTTAGAGTCTGTTTGAGTGTTCTAAGCCTAGAACATTCAAGGAATGAGTGTTAGGAAGTACCTGCTAATGTCACTGTGCAACATTCAAGCCTAAGTTCCACGAAAAAGGAGTTTACGGCCAAGGCACATGAGTTTACGGCCGTAAACTCAACGTTGGCTGTAAACTCCCCCCATAAGACTCCTTCCCTTCACTTTTCTTTCATTCTTAAACTTCCACCTCAAGAACACTTCCATTCTCTCTCAAGTATCATCGAGTTCTTCACTTTGATCTTCAAAAACGTAAGTGTTCTTCCATCTTTGAGTTGTTATTCTTCTTAATCTAGTACACCCCTTTGATTTCATCCATGGAAATCATCTCTTTTGGTTAGATCTTCAAGATCATCAACTTTCACCAAGAACACCAAGAACACGCACATGTTCTTGGTGGCCGAAAACTCCTCAAAGGCCCTCAAAAGAGTGAGTATTCCATCTATCATCTAGTTGGGCATGTTAATCATTAGATCATAGTCTTGAATCATCCATCTAGCCATAAATACCAAGAGTTTACGGCCATGGAATCTCCCTTGGCCGTAAACCCTTGTTTTGGTCATGTAATGAGCCCTAAACACTTCTAGCCTCTTGTTATCCATTAGAACACATGAACCATTGAGAACCCTTTCCTTTAGGACTCAAAATGACACCATTTGGAGAGTTTACGGCCATACACTTTTGGTGTGGCCGTAAACACCTCAACACCTCCCAATAAGTTAGTTTTGCTCATCCTCTTGTAGAGCAATGGTCCCACAAGTTTCCCTAGCATTCAAACACCCTATTATGCACCTTTTACCATGCGTTTACGGCCTTAAACTCCATGGCCGTAAACACCAAATGGTGGCCTTAAGCATCCCTTAGATGAATCACATGTGATTCTAACACTTAGTTCAAGTGTTTCCTAGTCCCTAAGGGTGTTTCCTTGCATTTGAGTTGCTTATAAACATTATATTCCTGCAAATACATGCCATATATGTCATTTAGTACTCGTTTTCATTTCGGGACTTCATTCATGGAACTTCTCATCCTTACGCGCATATTCGTTTGAATCACCCACATAATGTGAGTTCATACCCCTATAATGAATATTTTAACTGTTTTAAATGCTTTTAAGGGGGTGAATACAAGTTGAACACAATTATAATTGTGTAATTATTTGTTATAAACATCTTTCAAAAGATTGCTTATGTCTTTTATAAGTGATCAATACATTTCAAAAACTCTTTTCAAGTTATGTTACTTTATAGTTTAACAAAACTCCGTTTTTAAAGTACAAGCATAACTTAGTAGAAAAATGAGTCTTTTCAATAACAGTTCAAGTAAAATACTAGTAAACTATAAGGGGTATAGTTTAGAGTTTCAGTTCATACTAAATGCTAGAACATACTATAAAGAGAAACAGGGAGGTAGATACAATACATCAGTGGGACATAATATACACTACACAAAGAGAACATACTAAGATACTATAACAGAACGAACATACTAAGATGCTATAGCATAAGAACACTACAGGATCTAATTATACCAATAATCACTAACTCATTGTTCTAAACAAAAGGTGATAGTAAATTGGGTATACATGATCATATAACTTTAATGTGAATTTACACGGCCTAGCAATTTGTTTGCGGAAGTCGCGTTTGGTCCCCAGAATCTCTTGCATGGAGAGCGTATAGTATGGGTACTATCCATCACATTATGACCTTAATAAAACAAACATGTTTTAAGGTAATCAATACTTCAGGTTGTCAATTCAAAAGACAACTGTGTACTTACATTTTCCCATTACTTTCATTTTGTGACAGTTCCACTTGAAAGTTAATGCAAACTATTTTCGAGTCAAGATAGTTATAAACTAGGGAAAACTTTCATTTTACAAACGACAAACAGAACAGTGGAGTCTAGTACATTCAGTAGAAAGGGGGCCTATAATGCTAACTTTATGATTCCTTAGTATATGCATTTAGGGATATATATTAATCGGGTCCGACAGGTAGTAGGATGTGTGCTTTCCGCTTCATTTCCTATTCCTTGTTTGGTTGTGGGCTTAGAGCAGATTCACCCAGCCTACTATCTATCTGATCTTAGCTATATATATGTTCCGTATACACCAAGTAATCATAAGGGGTACCAGGTATGGGCCAGGTCATAGGAAACTAATTCAATGCACCGTTTTCTAGTACAAAACATACTTTTCAAATAGAAAATTTGGTAGTCAAAACTAGAAACATACCAGTAAAGGTTTAATCCATTTTATTAAACCAGTATAACTTAAAAGACCTTAGGTGATTAATTCCATAATACCTCAGTTTATACATCATGGTTATATATAATTAATATCCGATAAGTAGTTGGATGTGTGCTTTCCGCCTCATTCCCTGTTCCTTGTTTGCTTGTGGGCTTAGAGCAGATTCACACAATTAACTAATTGTTCGATATTAGATTATATATAGCTAGTATAAACTAAGTGATTAGAAGGAACCACTGTGGTTACCATTTTTATTAAAAGAAATAAGGGTTTTCTTAAAGAATCTTTGTGACATCCCCATTTTCATGGCCAGAAAAGACCGATTTTGTTTATGCTTTATAAAAATCAGAGTACTTCTTTTAATAAAAATGTTGCAGAATTTGTTCCCAGTAAAACATGATAAATACGATATCAAAACATTTCCGAGGAAATGTATTTTTATTCATTTTTAAAACATTTGGGATGTCATCGTCTATAGAAACATAAGCATAAACAGAACTTACATTCATTTACACTAGTGATCTACATCTCTTTTAAATCTCTCAGTGTAATGTAACTTCATATCGACACCTGTGATACAAATAAACTGAGTGGGTCAGGTTGGGAAACCTGGTGAGTACATAGGGTTTTCAACCCACAATAATATAACTATTTTGTTTAAACATCAAACAATCAACCCAATTACCCATCCCCATTTTCTTCCTTACTCTCAAGGGTCTACCCTAAGAGTCATCTATTCGTTCATTCCGAAGTCCCTTGCTTCCAGGGTTATAAGACAGGCACTAAGTCCATAGCTGCCAATGCTCGTTCGTAAAGCACTAATTCCATAGTTACTAAAGTTCATTCATCGGGTACTAAATCCATAACTACCAGTGTTCATCTAATAGGTACTAAGTTCATAGCTACCAACGTTTATCAGGTACTAAGTCCATAGCTACCAATGTTTATCAGGTACTAAGTCTATAGCTACCAACATCTCTCCATCAGGTACTAAGTCCATAGCTACCAACGTTTATCTATCAGGTACTAAGTCGATAGCTACCAGTGTTCATCTAATAGGTACTAAGTCCATAGCTACCAACGTTTATCTAACAGGCACTAATTCCATAGCTACCAGGTACTAAGTCCATAGCTACCAACACCTAACAGGTACTAAGTCCATAGTCACCCGTGTTTACCTAATAGGTACTAAGTCCATAGCTACCAGTGTTTGTCTAACAGGCACTAAGTCCATAGCTGCCGATGTTATTTATTAGGCACTAAGTCTATAGCTGCCAATGTTTACTCACATCATCTTTTATCTCTCATTATTCATCTACACATGTCATACCCAGCATATTTGTAGATATAAAATACATATACAGTTTAAATCATTTTAAAACATGTATAAAATCATTCTTCCAGCATAGACAACAAGTATTCAGATAGTATGCACACATAGCACGTAATTTATATAAAATACTTCATATCTATGTGTAAGATGAAAGTAACTATGCACTCACCTGATAAGGTGGTCACTCGGTACTCGGACAGCGCTTCGTTAATCTTAAAACAATTTCCCTCGGACAAAACCTAGTATCATTACCACTAGAGTTTAGTCTAACGTTAACCGCGACTAATTAATAGTCTAGCTATTATTACTATTATATAAGCGTTAAGCAACACTCTTATATAACTCATAATAATAGCCCAAATAATTATTTTAAGGTCCTAATAACATTACTATATTAAAACATAAGCTATACTAAAGATAGGTTAGGCGTAGCTCACTTACAGCGAGTTTTTCTCAAAACCGGGCTTCGCTGGAGCAGCGTTCCCGAGCCGAAAGGTTCTTCTTCTCGGAGCCGTCGGGCGCTCCGGGGCTTCCGCCTCGTGCTAGGGAGGTTCCCTAGGCTTTTCGGGGGGTTTCGGGGCTAGAGAGAGGTTCTAGAGAGAGAGAGAGGGAAGTGAGGGGAGGTGTGAGGAATGAAGAGGGCTTCACCTCTTATTTATAGGGGGATAGAGGGTCACTCACGTCATGAGTTTTAAGGTGCTCACGTCGTGAGCCAGCTGGATACAGCCAGGCACAGCCTGGCGCTGACACGTGGCATCGCACACAGGGTGGAAATCAGCCGATTTTCAAAAATTCATAACTTTCGCATACGAGCTCCATTTTCGACGTTATTTTTTTCCATGCGTAGGTAAAAATAATATCTACAACTTTCATTTAGACTCCGTCGCCTAATTCTCGACCGATCTTAAATTTAACAGTACAAGAAGATTAGACTGTTAAGTGACCGCGAAGAATTCGTAACTTCTTCATACGGACTCCGTTTTCGTCTGTCTTTTTATCGTTGAGTTCCTATTAATGAGATATTCAACTCTCATTTAGGTCGCGTAGGCCAAAAACCGCTCAAACTAGAATTCGAGTTTCGGGTCGTACACTACTAAGCCGAAACTTTGAAAAACCATAACTTCCTCATACGAAGTCATATTTGGGCGTTCTTTTTATGAACGCTCTCGGTTTAACATATACTACAACTTTGATTTAGATTACTAAGGCTAAAAAGTTCTTTTATCAAAAATTCACTATTTACGTCTCCAGGTGCCGTGCCGGTTTTGCCGTAAAAGTTCGACGGGTCATAACTTGTTCGTTATAACTCGGATTTCGGCGTTCTTTATGTGTACGGAACCCTTGAGACATATTCTACAACTTGGTTAAGATTATTTATTCTAAATAATATTTTGTCGAAAAGTCGTTTACAACCCCTATTATCTCTAAATTGACTAGCCCGGATCTACGGGCGTTACAATTATCTCCTCCTTAGGATGATTACGTCCCGAAATCATCAACGAAACAGGATTATATAATGACTCCATACGTTATCTCTTCATCCTAGGTAATAACCGTAACTTCTATGTTGTTTCGAATGAGTATCTAACTCTTGGACTCCTTGACTGCAAGCGGTTCTCGATCTTGCTCCCGCCCTCTATCTCATGTTAGACCTTCAATCATGGCCTTCATGTCACAATCTCGCTCTTTATCAGAGACTCCTTCTTCAAACTTGTTATTTGACTTCCAAAATAGACCGATGGGTCACGTTCTAATGACTTTTCATCGTATGTTGCAATGCTTAGACTCAGGTCTCTTAGAGTCAAATTCCGGAACAAACTATACCTTCCTTCATGTTCTAATGTGATATAATCACATTTCAACATGTAGCATTTCTAGCTACCAACTTCTATAACTATGAGCGCGATACTTCTATTGATCGCTTCGATTATATTTCACTTCAATCTTCTGGCTTGAGTCAGATGCTACATCGAACTTGGTTCTCTGAACCACGTAACATACTCATCGTAGTCGCACTCAATTTGATATCACCACTAGGGTCGGAATAATAATCATCTCCTTAGTAATTACCGAAACGATGGTAACGACATACTTGAACAAAACGAAATCAATTACTAGCTTCTTGGTAACCTTGTGACTTTCCCTGATCCAAGTGTGAGTCATGTGCTTCCGGTAGTATAGGCCTCTACTACCATTCACACCTACTCATACTCATCCCAAGTATTGTCTCGCAGTTCTCCAAGTTATTACCATAAAAACAATTTTAAAACATACAAATGTGTCCAAACAATCACATAATTTTCCATAGACTCTACTAGGACTTCTTCCATGCGTATCTTCAATCATCAATTCCGATTCAACTTGGTTGGTGATGGAAATGTTAGACGATGGGACAACTTCAGGAATTACGCCAATCGTTCTATCATCCCGCCAATCGAAGACGTACTTCGGACGTACTGTACTCCACTAAACGTATTGTTATTTTTCCTGACGTACTCTAAAGGCAAGATACCACTCTTACGATATCTTCCGATAGGTGTCATTCACTATCATAAGCCTTTTCATTTCTTCCATTTACTCAATTCCCTATGACTCTTCACCATGGCGTTCTTCACACCAAGGAAGTCGTTTGGTGTATCGAGACGAGAATATAGATAGAGAAGGTTTAGACGCGTAATCTTCCTTATTACTCCGAAAAGCTACATGCCAGTTCTAATATCGTAATTAAACGTTTAGAAATCTGAACGCATAAAGTTTCTAGATCCGGTCGGCAACAGACCATAGATCCGATCAAACGGTAGCATAAAGCATCACAAATCATTTAGCACATAAAAGCATGTTAGGCATTTTCCCTAAATAAGCTAGTGTTTGCGTCTATTTAGGTGTACTACCAAAAATATATTAGACACACTCCTCACAATCATTGCTTAGCATTCTAAGTTTAAGTCTAGAAATAAATCCTTATTCCTAGTTCGGTTAAACTAATGCTCTGATACCAACTGTGACATCTCCATTTTCATGGCCAGAAAAGACCGATTTTGTTTATGCTTTATAAAAATCAGAGTACTTCTTTTAATAAAAATGTTGCGGAATTTGTTCCTAGTTAAACATGATAAATACGTTATCAAAGCATTTCCGAAGAAATGTATTTTTATTCATTTTTAAAACATTTGGGATGTCATCGTCAATACAGAAACATAAGCATAAACAAAACTTACATTCATTTACACTAGTGATCTACATCTCTTTTAAATCTTCCAGTGTAATGTGACTTCATATCGACACCTGTGATACAAATAAACTGAGTGGGTCAGGTTGGGAAACCTGGTGAGTACATAGGGTTTTCAACCCACAATAATATAATTATTATGTTTAAACATCAAACAATCAACCCAATTACCCATCCCCATTTTCTTCCTTACTCTCAAGGGTCTACCCTAAGAGTGATCTATTCGTTCATTCCGAAGTCCCTTGCTTCCAGGGTTATAAGACAGACACTAAGTCCATAGCTGCCAATGCTCGTTCGTAAAGCACTAATTCCATAGTTACTAAAGTTCATTCATCGGGTACTAAATCCATAACTACCAGTGTTCATCTAATAGGTACTAAGTCCATAGCTACCAACGTTTATCAGGTACTAAGTCCATAGCTACCAATGTTTATCAGGTACTAAGTCTATAGCTACCAACATTTATCCATCAGGTACTAAGTCCATAGCTACCAACGTTTATCTATCAGGTACTAACTCGATAGCTACCAGTGTTCATCTAATAGGTACTAAGTCCATAGCTACCAACATTTATCTAACAGGCACTAATTCCATAGCTACCAGGTACTAAGTCCATAGCTACCAACACCTAACAGGTACTAAGTCCATAGCCACCTGTGTTTACCTAATAGGTACTAAGTCCATAGCTACCAGTGTTTGTCCAACAGGCACTAAGTCCATAGCTGCTGATGTTATTTATTAGGCACTAAGTCTATAGCTACCAATGTTTACTCACATCATTTTTTATCTCTCATTATTCATCTACCCGTGTCATACCCAACATATTTGTAGATATAAAATACATATACAGTTTAAATCATTTTAAAACATGTATAAAATCATTTTTCCAGCATAGACAACAAGTATTCAGATAGTATGCACACATAGCACGTAATTTATATAAAATACTTCATATCTATGTGTAAGATGAAAGTAACTATGCACTCACCTTATAAGGTGGTCACTCAGTACTCGGACAGCGCTTCGTTAATCTTAAAACAATTTCCCTCGGACAAAACCTAGTATCATTACCACTAGAGTTTAGTCTAACGTTAACCGCGACTAATTAATAGTCTAGCTATTATTACTATTATATAAGCGTTAAGCAACACTCTTATATAACTCATAATAATAGCCCAAATAATTATTTTAAGGTCCTAATAACATTACTATATTAAAACATAAGCTATACTAAAGATATGTTAGGCGTAGCTCACTTACAGCGGGTTTTTCTCAAAATCGGGCTTCGCTGGAGCAGCATTCCCGAGCCGAAAGGTTCTTCTTCTCGGAGCCGTCGGGCGCTCCGGGGCTTCCGCCTCGTGCTAGGGAGGTTCCCTAGGCTTTTCGGGGGGTTTTGGGGCTAGAGAGAGGTTCTAGAGAGAGAGAGGGAAGTGAGGGGAGGTGTGAGGAATGAAGAGGGCTTCAAATCTTATTTATAGGGGGATGGAGGGTCACTCACATCGTGAGTTTTAAGGTGCTCACGTCGTGAGCCAGCTGGATACAGCCAGGCACAGCCTGGCGCTGACACGTGGCATCGCACACAGGGTGGAAATCAGCCAATTTTCAAAAATTCATAACTTTCGCATACGAGCTCCATTTTCGACGTTCTTTTTTTCTACGCGTAGGTAAAAACAATATCTACAACTTTGATTTAGACTTTGTCGGCTAATTCTCGACTGATCTTAAATTTAACAGTACAAGAAGATTAGACTGTTAAATGACCGCGAAGAATTCGTAACTTCTTCATACGGACTCCGTTTTCGTCTGTCTTTTTACCGTTGAATTCCTATTAATGAGATCTTCAACTCTCATTTAGGTCGCGTAGGCCAAAAACCGCTCGAAATAGAATTCGAGTTTCGGGCGGTACACTGCTAAGCCGAAACTTTGAAAAATCATAATTTCCTCATACGAAGTCAGATTTGGGCGTTGTTTTTATGGACGCTCTCGGTTTAACGTATACTACAACTTTGATTTAGATTACTAAGGCTAAAAAGTCCTTTTTATCAAAAATTCACTATTTACGTCTCCAGGTGTCGTGCCGGTTTTGCCGTAAAACTTCGACGGGACATAACTTCTTCGTTATGACTCGGATTTCGGCGTTCTTTATATGTACGGAACCCTTGAGACATATTATACAACATGGTTAAGATTATTTATTCTAAATAATATTTTGTCGAAAAGTCGTTTTCGACCCCTATTATCTCTAAATTGACTAGCCCGGATCTACGGGCGTTACAATCTTTTCATCAAATATAAAGGAACTATTACAGTTAACTCCGTGAGTGCCAAGTGAATACGCCAGTGTTATATACAATGATGATCTAACAAACAATGGGATGTGTGTCTTCCGCCTCATTTCCTGTTCCTTGTTTGGTTGTGGGCTTAGGGCAGATACACACAACCGATTGTTTGTTTACTCTGGGTTTTATATAACTTGTATCTATTTAATACTCATAGAAAGGATTGTAGAGTCATTTTTACTTAGCTTTCATCAAAGCAGGAAATATAGGATTTTCTGGAGGAACAGACAAACTTTTCTAAACAGAACTTACAGCTTACTACAACTTTCTTACAACTTACATTACATCACTAAAATCTTATGAACTCACCAGCTTAAATGCTGATCTACTCTTTCAAAATAACTTGTATTCTCAGGAGACCAGTAGATAGGTACGCGCACTGGGATTCCGAAGATGGAGCAGTATAGCTTCATGTCTTTTTGTTATTTGCTATATATTCTATATTATGTGAATCACATACTTTGTAAAGACTTTATTTCTAATGAAACGGGTGTTTATTACTTTGCTTACTATGATGCATGACTTGTGATACTAAACATGACGTCCTCCACCCCAGAACGTTTCCGTCGTTCTGGTTTTGGGGTGTGACACCCTCTTCTTCATTTATGAGCTTACCCTTTGTGATTTGGTGCACTTGGAAGGAAGAAGAAGGCCCTTGTGGTATAGAGAACCTATTGGCAAGCTTGGAGTTTCCATTTAAGCCATTTCTGGACCATTGTAAGTATTCAAGATCCAAACTTTATGTTGATAGCTTCTAGATCTAGGCTTCTTGTCCTTTTTTCTTCATGTTGTGGAAGTTTTGATGGAAGGACTCCATAAAGTTGGCAACCTTGTGGATAGTTGAGGTCCATTGAGGGTTGTATATGTTGTATCTGAAGTTTGGCTAAGTTTTGAAGACATTCATGTGATTATTGTTTTACTTTTCATCATTTGGACCTAATATGAGATCAAGACATGCATGTCTATAAAGCACCGATTTTTAGAATGTTTTTAGAGTAAGAAGGCCCTGCGGAAAGTTGGATTGGATGGCTTAAAGGATTAAGAGTTAAATGCATTAAGTTGTCCCAAAATGCAGTAGTCACAACATGACCATATGGAGGTCACGACGTGACGATGAGATTTCCATATTGTTTTGGACAGACTCTGTCATGACATGTGGGCATGGCCATAACGATGTGAAAATGGTTTTGATTGCAACTGAGTTTTTCGTAAGTAGAGTTTTGGATCAGGGCTAAATTTGTTAGCCACGATGTGACCATGGGCTGTCCACGACATGAGAATCAGTTGTTAGTGATGTTAACTATCGACTTTGGCTGTTGACCTTGACTGTTAACTTTTGGCATGGGTTGACTTTCGGTTAAATTTCTAGTTTTAGAAGGTAGACTAAGATTTTACCTTGTGTGGTTTATTAGGAGGTGTATAGCACCTGTTTGTTGGCTGTGAGAGCTGTTAGTTTTTTACTACATCGACAATGTGAGTTTTCTCACTATACTATGTTGGTTGCTAGTTTGTCTTTGTGACTCTTGCATGAAAGATTATGGATGGATCACAGCACCTGTATGAAAGACTGTGGTTGGATCACAGCACATGTATGAAAGACTATAGTTGGATCACAACACTTGTGTAACACCTGTTCCAGGTATTACTTAATTTATTTAAGATCTAGGTTTTGGTGTGTGGACTCTGCGAGTTGGGATTCCAACTCGTCGAGTAGAGGGCATTTCAAGGACGCGAGATCTACACCCTACTCGACGAGTAGGTGCTGTTAAGATAAAACCCAAATTTTAGGGTTTTCACCGTATATAATCTCCTTAAGAGCCTTGAGGCTGACCTTCCATTGGCCTCCAAACCCTAAGAACGTATGTGCTAACTTTAATCCCCATTCTCTTTCATTTTGTGAGCTAGTGTGACTTTGAAGCTTAAGAAGAAGGAGATAGTGAGAAGATCCAGCAAACCAAACCCTCACTCTTGAGCTTGAACATCTTGTGGACTGCTGTAAGTCTTTAGGACTCGATTTTTATCATAGAATATGGCTAGATCTTGAGTTTACTCTTCATTTCCTATCCTTCTTGTTGATTGCATGCATGGGATTCATAAAGTTTGCAACTTTATGAATCTCCAGGGCAAAATGGTCTCAAGGTGAGCTAGATCTGGCCTTTGGTCGAGCAAGGACAGCATGCAAGGGTTTTTAGGGCATATTTCCCTCTCTTTGGCCATTTGACCTATAGACATGCATTGGACATGCATGTCCATAAAGCCTCCATCTTTGGAACGTTTTGAGGACTAGAAACTCTTCTGGAAAGGAGGGATTTCAGATCCCTAGAGTTTTGGACCACATGGCAAAGCTTTAGAGCTTTCCAACCTTGGATAAGGGCCTTAGAGCATTTAGAACGGTTCTAGAAGGTAAAGTTGGAAACTTTATCCTTCTAGACACCTTATGGCTTCAGATCTAAGCTCTGGATTCCCTGTATTCGGTGTATCATCACAACAAGCAAACAAGAAGGGGGACTCGGCGAGTTGCCCTAGGAACTCGACGAGTCGGGTTGGGTTTCCCCGCCTTCTGGATATCAAGTGAACTCGGCGAGTTGATGAAACAACTCGGCGAGTTGGCTAAGGTTTGATCAGGTCTTCTTGACTCGGTAGGAACTCGACGAGTTGCTAGATGCACTCGACCAGTTGAGGTCAACATGGACTGTTGACTTCGACTTTGACCAAGGTTGAACAGGGTTGACTTTGAGGGTAATTTTGGGATTATGACAAGTCTGTCTTATGATGCTTTTAGGCAGTTGAGTTGGAGCAGCACGTAGGACATATCTGATTCTAGCTTGTCAGTTCAACATTCGAGAGAGGTGAGTCTCCTCACCATACCAATGGGTCTAAGGCACCAAGGTCGGCTCATTAATTGTTATGTAATGTGCTAGTGGGTTATGGAATATGTGATATGCTAGTTATTTGTGACACTCGCATGAAAGATCTCGGGGGGTTCCCGAGGCACCTAGGTGTAAGACCTTGGAGGGTTTCCGAGGCATCCTCGGTAAAGACCTCGGGGGGTTCCCGAGGCACCCAGAGTAAGACCCTGGAGGGTTTCCAGGGCATCCTTGGGCTAAGACTTCGGGGGGTTCCCGAGGCACCCGGAGTAAGACCCTGGAGGGTTTCTAGGGCATTCATATATGTTATATGCATGACTTATGTGGTATATGTAGCTTTATGGATAATATGATATGTGGATTGTATGTGCGGTATGCTCTGGGGAACTTACTAAGCATTAGCTTACAGTTAGTGGATTTGTTTCAGGTACATCTGAGCCCAAGGGCCAGGGCAAGGCTTGATGGCGCGGTGTGCACTCTCTCATCGACATCTTATGGGACACTCTGATGTTTTTAAATAAAGCTGTAATGGATGTGGATTTGAAAACAATTGTTTTGGGATTTCATGGTATATGGTAATGTGTTTAATTAATTAAAAATGAAAATAAATTTTAAAAATTGGGGCCGTTACAACTTGTATGAAAGACTGTGGTTGGATCACAACACTTCTTTGTCTTTGTGACTTGCATGGAAGACCATGGTTGGATCATGGCAGAAAGGTTACGGCTAGACTATAATCTGGGAGTGATTGTAAGACTATGGTTGTATCATAGCATTCACGTAGGGCTTAGCCCACTGATATGTATGGTATGTAGTATTTTGTAGAACTTGCTAAGCTTTGTGCTTACGGTTTTATGGCTTAAACATTTTCAGGTACATTCAGTTCCAAAGGGAAGGGCCCGGCTTGACTGCACAGCATCCCCTAATGGCTTTTCTGCATTGATTGTTATTGTTTTACTATGATGTTGGAATGATACATTTTACTCTTGTTGGTTTTGGAACGAATGTTTGTATGGATTTGACGGTTTAAAAATGAAAATTTTATTGGTATTTTTGGGATGTTACAAGTTGGTATCAGAGCCTTGTTTTGAGGGACTCGGGCACACTCTTGGGTTTATCTGAACTCAAACTGAGTAATTGATAATCTTTTTGAAAGAAAATAAATTTTCTAAAAGGATTTTGACAAAGAAAGGGGTGCAATGTGTGCAATCACCCGAGCTCAAGTAAGTGATTCCCAAAATACCAATACATTAGTATTATGTGTTTATGTGATTTGCATGTTAGGATAGGGCTAATGATACCTTCAGGAATTGCATGAGAGAATTGTCTGATTTGTGATGCGTTGTAGCCTAGGAGGAATTGGGTGTTATGTATTACTTGGAATCAATATTGGCAAAGTTAATTGCTAAGTGTATGTTTAAAAATTGTATATGATTAGGATCATATAGCCTTTTCATTTTCCTTTTCTGGTTGTGGGCTTAGGGTAGAATCATTTATTCGACAGTTTATCTGATCTCGTATTGTGTATAATTTTCATGTGTAAGGCAACCGAAGGTTTGGTAGATGTTCCTAGTATGTCAGAAGCAAGTAAGACGAGTATTCCTAGGAGAGCCTAGAGAGTGTTATAGAGGGATATGTATGCTGCTTAGCATTGGGCCTATGAGAGTTGTTATGGTGAAGTAACTTAGAGGATTCGGGATGATTCTTGAAGAAAGTACGGATAGGTGTGGAAGGTAGTATTGGGCCCGTACTACTGAAAGCACAGGATTCATACTCGAATCAACGAGAGTCACGGGGATTCTAAGAAGCTTGTATAATGAGGTATTCTTCGAGTATTCTTTGATTAGGTTGTATGGTTGCCTTTCAGTATGGCGATGAGCAATCATGGAGGAGGTTCTGGTGCTGAGCCGATTGATGAGAGGATACGTGAGTTGGTTGTGCCTGAGATCGCTCGCGGTATTATGGATGTGACTCCTGTGATGTTTGGTGCCATCAAGGAGGGGATAATGGAGCTTCTGGATGATATCTTAGGGGCCTTTTGTGCCAAGATTGTGGCTGGTCAGTTGGATGCATGAACTCTCTCTTTTTGCGAGTTCAATACTTGTGGGGGCCCAGAATTATTTGGGAAGAAGGACCCTGTTGCTAGCCAAGAATGGATCGCTGACATGGAGAATGCTCAGCGGACGAGTTTCTGCCCCGAGGGGTCAAAGGTGGGATTTGCATCTTGCCTTTTGAGGGATCAAGCTCGCAACTGGTGGTAGGAGATTGGTCACACTTTAGGATCTAAGCTCATGGCGGCCATGTCTTGGGATGAGTTTGTGACAAGATTCAGAGTTGAATTCGCACCTGCTTTAGATATGCAGCAGTTGGCGAGGGAGTTTCAGGGCCTCCTCCAGATGACGGAGACTGAGGGGGAGATCACCGCCAAGTTCAGGAAGAGGGCTTTACTGGTTTCGTAGTACGATACGAATGAGGAGTTGAAGAATACGAGGTACCATGATATGTTGAGGGATGATATCCAGGAGTATATGAGCCTATCGAGTTGTAAGACCTTGGAGGATATGATTGCCAAAGCTCGGGAGCAGGGGGTTGAGTTAGAGCTTCGGACAAAGCGGAAGCCAGTTTCGGTCCAGACAACAGTAGGTTCAGCGAAGAAGCCCAAGACCTTCGGTTCATGAGCTAGAGGCCAGCAGAGTCGGGGCCATTGCGGAAAGTGCGGGAAACCGCATGATGGAATGTGTCGATCAGTAGATATGGGTTGCTACAAGTGTGGCGAGATTGGTCATATCAACAGGGATTGACCTCAGGGATCGAGTCCGATTTGTTTTCACTGCAACCAGATGGGCCACAAGAAGGCTGACTGCCCGAGATTGACGAGTGGTGAGGATTACGGATGGTCGCGAGGGCATGACAGGGGCTTTGGTGGTGAGGAGTCGAGCGTTTCAGTTGATGGCCAAGAAGGCCCGAGTAAAATCTATATGACAACGAAAGTCATTCCTACACTAAGTCTGTTAGTAAAATCTATACCCACAATAATCCTATTTATATGACGAAGAAAGTCATTTCTACACTAAGTCTGAAATTTTTTTTTAAGTTTAGTGGGTATACATGATTTCCTATAGTATTTTCTTACTTGATGAAAGAGGCTAGATCAGTATTCATTTTTTGTTTGAGATATGTTTTGTTAGTTCAATGATGCATCTATGTAGCTTTGTTATGTTGGTGATAGTCTTTTTAAAGTAAATGTGGAGACTTGTAAAAGTGTATGCCTTCAAATACAAATCCATATGAATGGGCCTTAATCAAGTCACATTGTTTGGAACTCAAATCTTAAAGTGTGGCCTTGAGTACAAAATCAAACACGATCTTTGTGTTCCATGGTGAGCACTATTTTGTCCTTTTCCATTGATAATTCATCATTGATTAGTGTATCTCTCCTGATGGCCTCCTCTAGTGTCTACCCATGTTTTTTCTACTTCAGCTTTCCAATAACCTTGGTGTTAGCTTGTCTTACTTATATGTTCAAATTTATATATTGATTTTGACATGGTTTGGTGATTACCATGAGATATCCGCATTAGTATCAAAACATTAATCGTTTTAATATGAACAATTGTTGTGATATTGGACCTTCAACCTTGTTTGACTTTGTTAAACATTGTATTTGGAATTGGAAGTATTTGGTGTTCCCTTGGTTTATTCACAGGTTTGAAGGGTTATTTGGTCAAACTATGATTCCTAACAAAATCTCAAGTCACAGAAAAGGCCAAATGAAAGCACACTAAATCAATTGTCTTAAAAAATAACTGAAATTTCAACCTTATATGTATTACAAATAAATTAGGGAAAATAAAGAAACATCTTCCCAAAATGTTAATTACTTTCACAACTCAAACCCCTAATATGCATCTATACAAGTATCCAAAGTAAGGAAGTATACAATGGATATATATGTGTAACTAATCATGCTAAGAATCATCTGATAATAGTAATCTCACAAGCACCTATACATGTCTACAATACATCTATAGGAATCAGCTAAGCTTAATGAATAGAAAAATACACAAGAAAGTTAAGAAATTGTTGTTTTATTACATAAGAAATGGTACATTGATGTCACATCTATTTTGAACCAATATCAAATAAATTGACATCTTTAATTACTTACAGACTGGTCTTTAAAAATTATTCTATAAATCTAAACAAAATACCAACTATATATGCTTTCATATTTACATCAAATCAAGATCAGTGTGTGTGTTGTGTACACTTCTTTGCTTACACTAAAAGTTTTCTTATACCAAAAAATCAGATAACAATTGAGGTTCTTCACCAAACCTATATTGGTCTGACATATCTGTATGCCTATGTGTTGGAGACCTGCTGACTTCTATCTCACTGAAAAAGTCAGGATTTTGACTTAAATCTTGACCCAATTCCAATTCTTTCTCTTTATCTTCTGAAGATGATGAGTTATTGTTTGCTCCTTTGAGTGCATGTTCTTGTGATGATGTGCAATTGCCGAATTCTTCTTTATATATATCTTCAATCATGGGTTTCCAGAGGCGTACACGTGCATTGATGAACCAATTTGCAATCTAATAAAAAAAAATTGGGAACTTGGTATTAATTTGTACCCCAACACCATACCAAATTTGAATTTAAGAGTAACAACTTAAGAATTAAGAAAGAATAAATTCTAGACATTAAAAATCTTTATTTACCTGGCTTCGAGTGAGTCCAGTTTGTTTTGCTAGCATGATTTTCTCCGAATCTTTTGGGTAACTGGAAAATATAATTAACATTAGAATAAAAAGAATCAAGCCAAGAAAAAAATTGAGAAATTGTACGACTAATTAGAAAACAGAATAGGTTGTACTGTGTTTTGACATGCATTGGACTGTGGGACTGGAACTGATGTCAATAAGACAAAAAATGTAACTTTTGTCTCGCTCAAAAAGATGGGGCTCAGACTCGCTCTCGATCTCTCATCTGTATAAAAAGATGTGAATGTCTGTCATCCTCATCAGCAAAAATAGCCCTAGAAAGCTTGTCCAGTCTCGTCCAGTCCTATCCTATATAACTAACAGACACAGCCTACGGCTGTGTCTGTTACACAGGACTGGACTAGACTGGACCGGACTGAACAAGCTTTCTAGGGCTATTTTTAATGATGTGGATGACAAAGGCATTCACATCTTTTGTACAGATGAGATATCGAGAGCGAGTCTATACCCCCACCTTTTTGAGGGAGACAAAAGTTACAATTTTTGTCTTATTGACATCAGTTCCAGTCTCACAGTCCAATGCATGCCAAACACTGTACAACCTGTTCTGTCGTGCGTAACAAAAAATGTTCTGTCCTGCGTAACAAAAAAGGTGGAATAAAAGGACATACGGGTTAAGAAAATGCTCAAACAGCCAAGCGCGAAGAATGGAGACAGATCCTTCCGGAAGCCCTCTTTGTGGCCTCCAAGAATGACGTGTCACACCAAGCTGATGAAGTGTTCTCTGTTGCCTGAGTTGCTTTTCCACGTTCCTTAAACGTGGCAACACTCTGTCCACCGAATCATCTTGTTCCCCTAACCGCTGACGTGTCACTTGAATTTGTGCATTAATGGCATCACGTAAGCACCGAAAATGGCAAGAAATTGTTCGATGTGCAAGTGTTGTGTATGTCCTTGCAGCCCCACACCCAGACACCACATCCAATGTTGCTTCAACAATTTGCAATTGTTGGCAATATTCTCTGTATTTCCTATCCACCTATACTCAAAATGAAAGATTTATTAAAAAAATACATTCAAGGGTAAAAAGGTAAAAAGGGTATTCTTGAAAGATTAAAGTAGTTACCTCGTCTAAGAAAGAAAACAATCTCGTGACCTTGTTTTGAAGATCTTGTTTCTCAGAAGCCGAAAGTTCACCGGAGGAAGTAGTAGTGGATTCGTGAGGGGTAAATTTGGAATTTTTTTTATCGTCTACACGAAGGGTATGTAGATTGCTAAGTTTGTTAATCTTTAGCTGTCTTAAAGCTTCACGAAGATTTGCTACTTCTTCAAGCAATTCCTGTGATGGTTTTAGATATTTTGAATCCAAGATTCTTCCACTTACAAGTCCATATGAAACATCATATGTATCAGAAACAGAACATTGACCGTTTTTTCCAACCAAGTCAAAGGACAAATAGTCAACATTTTCTACTTTGTGGCTTTGAGAACCATGAGAGCCATGATCATGAGGATCTTGAAGATGGGTGTTCAAGTAATTGTATTGAAATGAAGGTAAATCCATGGAGGAAGAAGGGATTTGCATTCCTAGGCTGAGTGATAATTCTTGATATTGTAAGTTTCTTTCATCATCTGAAGTGTTATGATCTTTGACTTGTGAAAGGATTTGAGGATTTGGTTGCATGTTTCCAGATAAAAGTTGTAAGAAAGAGTTGTCAGAGGATGTTTGGTTTTGATACATCATATCAACAGGTGGACATGGTGATTCTTGATATGAATCGTATGAACTTTGAAACACATCTCTTTGATGATTGTTTGAAGTAGGATAATAAGTAGCCATCTTGATTCCTTTAAGACCCGATCACTATCAAAAAGATCTTCAAAAATGATTACTTTAGAAGGTGATATGATGCCTGATATATCAAGAAACACACCACAAAAAATTAAAAAAGAAAAACAGATTCTATGGTGAGAATTGAGAAATATTAGTAAACAAAGTATTGTAAGACCTAATTAATGGCATAACTGAAAGCACATGGTGTGATTTGTTATGCAGATTCCATTAGTAAAAGGAAATCCCAAAAAGGGGATTACAGATTACTTTCCAATTTTCCATACATATAAAGAGTTTTTGTTTTCTTCTCAGAATTTCATAGAGACATAAAATCAAACACTTACTGTGCATCAAAAAAGTACATGAGCAGTGAGAGGGAGAAAGGGGAGATGTATGAAGGAGTGATCTAGAGGAAAGATGAAGACAGAACCAAAGCGAGTGAAGGAAAATCTTCCTAAAAGGGAGACAAAAATTGGATATGAACAAGGAGAAAATATGAGAATCGATAATTCCCCACAATAGAGTATTCGATTAAAGTAATCAAAGAAAACAAACACACACAACTAACCCTCCTTATCATTGAACAATGACCTCCGCTCAAGATTAAACAAAGCAATAATTGGAGGACAAGCAAACAAAAACAAGATTATACATTTATAAAAATATATAAATAATTAATCAAAAGCTCCGTAGTTGCGCAAACACCCAATTCATTAAACTAATCAAAGAAACACCAGCAAAAGAAACAAACTAACCCGTGGTTATCACGTGCGGACAAATTTCAAGATTTTGAATGATTCGGATGAGATTAGGGTGAAGAATAAGAAGAAGAAGGTCCAAATTGAAATGGGGTTTGCTTGAATTGAGGTGTTTGTTTAGTAGCTAAAGACAATTGCTTGAAAAATGGATATTGTGAAGCTAACCACCAGTTGGTGGACCTAAACTGCATATACTTTCGTCTTCTCCGTTTTCCTGTTGTTGGGATATTGAATTAAAAATGGTTGATTTTTGAAGTCAATGATACACACACGTCTCCAACGTGTATTACGTTTCTTTTTCATTATTATACCGCGAATCTTATATTCATCTTGGCGGCAACCAACGCCACTTATTCTTCCGAACGATTTTCAGTCGTTCGATTTACTTTTATAATTTATATTACCACGTTAATTAAAAAAAACATGACAACTTTTTTTATACTATTTTGAAATAGATTTTAATATTTTATTTCAAATTTAGGTGGTGTATATTTTATTTTATTTTTTTCGATTTCATTCTTTTTTTTTCAACTTTTTCGGCTGCAATTTTTCTTTCTAAAGATGTTAAAATGTGAAATATATTGTTATTTTATAACGCAAAATTTCAAGATTGAAAAATAATAATAAACATGTTATCTTATATCAATTTGGGATTTTTTAATATGTGCATTATATATATATATATATATATATATATATATATATATATATATATATATATATAAAAAAGAAACATTAATTGAAATAATAATTATAAAAATATTACCATAGTTAAATATGATAAATATTAATTATAAATAATATTCTTATGTATTTTACATTTAACTATGATAATATTATACATAATTAATGTTTATCATATTTAATTATGGTAATATTTTTTATAATTACTACTTCAATTAATGATTTTTATATGTACCTTAAGATATATATTAGAAAATCCCTATAAAATTAACTAGATATTTGATTGATTATCAGATAAAACATTGACTTATTCAAAGTCTTGACTTCCATCCTCTTGTTTTTTTTTTACATAACTCCTTCATTATGCTGTTTAAGATTTGTCTTCTTTAATGTGAATCTGAATAATACAAGGTTCATCAAATTCAACTTTTATAAGAAAGAAATCAATAATTAATTTCTTGAATTTGCTCAAGATGAAATATATTTAAAAGAAACAAGGTCAGATTTACTGTTCGAATTCCTTTGATTGCCTTTGAATCTCCCTTTTGTTTTATGTTTTTTGTTTTTTTTTTGTTTTATCCTACTTCATGTTTGATGCCAAACCAACAACAATACCCTCTCTTTTTTTTTTCCATATAGTTGGTGTTTTCCAATGCTTCCAAAATGTGTTCCTTGCTTCTTCCAGTACCAACTGTATTTCATTATTTATATATGTACATATCAAGACCCAAAGATTTGTTGATGTGTTGAAGGTACTTATATTGAGAAGTACATAATCATAAGAGGATATCTTTTGAGTATGCTTCTTTTCTTTTGCGTGTTTCTTAGGATCGATCATTATTGTAAAAAGAGAAAAATATTTAAGAGAAGTGGGGCATTTGAAACATTATTGATGTACTTTTCTCTCTCTCTCTCTCTCTCTCTCTCTCTCTATATATATATATATATATATATATATATATATATATATATATAGAGAGAGAGAGAGAGTATATATATATATATATATATATATATATATATATATATATATATATATATATATATATATATATATATAGAGAGAGAGTATATATATATATATATATATATATATATATATATATATAGAGAGAGAGAGAGAGAGATAGAGAGAGAGCTAGGTTAAAATGTGGATTGACATCTATTATGTGGACGTGTGGACAGTGCTATTCTGTGAGGATGATAAAGAAAATATGTTGTTTGATAATATTAAATATGTTTAATCTTACATAACTATTGTCATTATCACGTATTTTCACTAATTAAATCGTCTATAAGGTTATTATAGACTTTTTGTTTTATTATTCTCATTCTGTCAGAATGTTTATGGAGTCGTATTCTGTAAAAATGAAAATGAGTAAAAAACGATCTGTGAGAACAAAAATAAATAAAAATGAGTGAGAATACATGAAAATGACGATAGTTGAACGTATTCACATTAGCAAACAATTTATTCTCTTGAAAATTCTCATAGAACAGCGTTGTCCACACGTCCGCACAATAGTCGTTCATCCACATTATAACCTAGCTCTCTCTCTCTCTCTCTCTCTATATATATATATATATATATATATATATATATATATATATATATATATATATATATATATATATAGTCGTTTTGTTTGATATATTTATTCTAATGTTCTTAAACTTCAACCCCTACCTTGATTTACTTTGAAGATTTTCAAAATTTTACAATTATCTTCTTCTTACATCATATCTTTTTGCCGAAAACCTACTAGACTATATATATTATAGTTGAAAATGAAAATTATGTAAGAGAAAGATAAATGTGAACTTTATAGAAATCAAGGAATTAAATCAAGTTAGAAGTTGAATTATAATAACATTGGACAATTACAATGTATATATGATACAAAACGATATAGTATGATAAGTTTTGGTACCTAAGCTTATATACACAACAAGAATTGGGAGTATTAGGGACGTCGCTTTTTGCGACGACAAGAGCAATAGCGGCGACACCAGAGTAGACGCGCTTGGTGTCGCCGCTAAAACATCATTGTCGTCGCTAATAGGTGCGTCGCTAAAGATAATCACCGGAGATCCGTCGGATTCACGCTACTTTCAATCCAGACCCTTGGTTCGGCAAATAATCCAACGGATAGGGTTTGTTCCTGTGATAAGAAATAGAGACGACGCTTTTAGCGGCGACATGTCGCCGCTAAAGGTGTCGATCCGTTGACCAACCTTGGACCAAATTCTGGCCCTACGATTCTTACCCAATCCAACGGTTGGTAATCGCCAGAAAGGGGGCGTTCGGTTCCCTCCAGTTTGTCACCGCTAATATTGCCTTGTCGCCGCTATTAGTTTCGCCCCTTTTGTCCCTTTTTGTCTTCACATACTCCATTTCTCCCGTTGTTTGATACGTACGCACTCCCACGACGATCTGCAACTTCTCCGGCGACTCTCACTGCTCTCTACCGCTGATTGGGCTCCAAACTCGACTCCTACCGCCGATTGGCCTCCAAAGCCGAGTCCCACCGCCGGTATAACCTCCACAGCCGACTGCCGCCTCCATTTCCGACTGGACCTTCGATTTCGTGTTCATATCTCCTGCGAGGTTTGTTTTCAGGACCCATTTCTCTTTCCATTCTTCTGTTAACACACATAAACACCACCGATTCCTATTTCAAGTGATTTGTTTGTTTTTTTTTTCAGTCACCTTCACCAACGACTGCAGCTTCACCACCGAGTCTAGCTTCGTTTTTCCGGGCAAGAACATGTTAGTTTGATCTGTTTCACTTCTTAATATGGATTGTATTCATGTGGATATGTTAATCATGGAAACTGTGACATTGATTTTGACTGTGAAATTGATGGAAACTGTGAAATTAATTATTTTGATTTGTTTCACTTGTTTGAATGTATGTTTCACTTGTTTGAATGTATATGTAAAATTGATTGAAACTGTTAACTTTGTTTGAATGTATATGTAAAATTGATTGAAACTATTAACTGTGAAATTGATTGAAAATGTTAATCATAGAAGAATTTGGGATCTACCGATGAATGATGTTGACCATGATCCCATTGAAAATGTCCACAATGATTCAACCGATGTCGTTCTTAGTAATGCTTCTTCTAATTTCACTCTCTCAATTGACTTTAGCCAATACTTTCAAAATTCTCAATCGGTTGAAGATGATATTGAAGTTGACCCACCGACGAGTATCATCAATAATGTGTCTGATTGCGAGACTGATTATGATGAGGAAGATGATTATGATAGTGATGTGTCGGCAGACACTGAAGTGTCTGGGGGCGAGAATGATTAAAAAATCTTTACATTTAATTAGTAAAATAAGGTTTGTATTTGTTGTAATCATATCATATATATATATATATATATATATATATATATATATATATATATATATAGAGAGAGAGAGAGAGAGAGAGAGTCAAGATCAAATAAGAAGGAAATTTTTGGTAGGAAGGTAAGAAGTTTTTTTTCTACATATTTTTTTCGCGAACAAACAAAATGAATCATTAGATGATTCATTTGTAGTGATTCACAAGAAAAAATTCTCAAAAAAACATCTCGATGATTCATTTATACAATGATTTTGTTGTTAGTCACTAAAATTGTCATAAAAGTGATTTTTTTCTTAATTTACTTAAAAATGAATCATAAAGATGTTTTTTTGGGAATTTTTTCTTGTGAATCATCTTACAAATGAATTATCTAGTGATTCATTTATTTTGTTCGTCAAAAAAATATATAGAAAAAAAACTTCTTACCTTCCTACAAAAAATTTTCTTCTTACCGGATCTATATATATATATATATATATATATATATATATATATATATATATATATATATTCATATTGTGTTATAATTTTTCAGGATGTCATTTTTTTGGATTGCATTGCTCCATTTCATGGCTGCTGTGATGGGTCATGGAGGCGACGGTGGTGACGAGCCACCACATCCATTCGGTGGAGGTTTTGGTGATCACCAAAACGATGGTAATTAAGATTTATTCTAATTCATTGTATTTCATATTGTATGTATATAAAAAATTATTCTGACTAATATTTTTTTATGCAGTGGTGCCTCCGAAACGAAGAGGCATGGCGGTAAATAAAAAAATGTACAAACTATTTAAAGTTAATGGTGAACGGCCTCTTAAGATAGTATTCGACATAAATACTAACATGCCGATTGGGGAGGTGTACGAATGTTTCATTCGGGAGGTTTGGAGCTATATGTGGCGGTTGATAAAGACACATGGACAGAGATTTCTGAAGCCGAAAGGGTTGGAATGTTGCAGTATCTTTCGGTAAATTATTTATAAAGTTATATATTTAATATTTTTTAATTTTGATTTATTTTTAATTTCTCTATTTTTTTTGTAGAGATGGTTTGATTTTGACGCGATTACAAATCATCCCATGGCTTCAACTTATTGGGCGCCACTGAACAATCGGATATGTGCGCGGTATAGAGGCCGCAAAAATATTGCAAAAAACCGTTTTATTGATTTTGCAGGGGATATGGAGGCAGAAAGGGCTCGAGCCCCTATGGGTATGGATCAGCAGCGTTGGAATGCTGCTATTGATCATTTCTTAACAGAAAAACATCAAAAACGATCCGTTGGAAATAAAGAATGCCGAAAGAAGCAAGTAGTGAAGAATCGTGGAGGGACGTGCAGCTACGGTAGTGCTTGTTTCAAGAAAGTAAGTTACAATAATGTTTATTCAGTTATAACATATTTTTTAATGTTTATTCAAATATAACATATTTTGTAATGTTAAACAGAATTTGAATAGACTTGAAGTATTTCATCGTGCGCATGTAAATAAAAAAGGGGAATTTGTTGATCCGTTGGTTGAAGAGCAATATGTAAGTTATTATTACTTAAAAATGAAGTAGATTGTTGATTTTTTTTTTGTGTTAGTTTTAACGTATATTAACAATCTTTGTGAAATACAGAATGCCTTAGTTGCTGAGGTTGCTCTACAGACTCATCACATAGCCGACTCTGGTGGTGATCCAGACACCATTGATTGGATCGCAATATTTGAGAAGGTGTTGGGTACACGAAGGGGGCATGTGAGAGGCATTGGGCCTAAAGCTTTTTCAGCTGCGGGTACAAGTGCTCCATCTCAATGGCAGTCACAGTCACAAGCACCGCAACCAACACAGGTACTTGTTGTAGGATGTTTGTTGAATTGTTCATGACTTAATGTGTTCATGACTTAATGTGTTTGTGACTTAATTGTAAGATGTTGATGTGAATGCTTTTCTTCAAAACCCGGCATTTGTGACGGCCATTGGACACATTATTCGCTCGTTTAAAAACCAAGTCAACGAAGAAAACAACGATGGGGAGGACGATGGGGAAGACGAAGACAACTAGTATTTCTTGTTTTATGATATGGAGGATGTTATTTTGGATTTTGAAAATAGTTTATGTATGATATATATTAGATGTTTGTTTGAGATTTATTAGATATTTTATAAATATGGTATGTTTTATGTTTTTATATAATGTGGTATGTATTTATTTAGGTATTTTTATCAAAACTGCATTTTATAATATATATATATATTAATATTATGAAAAATATGTTTTTTCTCAAAAAAAAAAAAATTAAAAAAACCATTAGCAGCGACGCCTTTAGGGACGACTAAGATCAATTGCGACGACCCAGACATCCGGGGAGGTTTGCCGGAAAAACTCCGGCCGGTTGCCGGAATATTAATAGAGACGACTTTATTTGCAACGACAGTCGTGTATTAGGGACGACATGTATTAGAGACGACATTATTAGAGACGACAAGCGGCTATTAGCTACGAACCAATTGCGGCGACGCTTTAGCGACGACATGTCGTCGCTAATACCGTTAGCGACGACACGCGTGATCAATTGCGACGACTTTTGTCGCCGCTAAAGGTTAGTTTTTTTGTAGTGATACCCTTAAAGGTATATTCACTTTTCTCATATATATATATATATATATATATATATATATATATATATATTAATTTCAGACCATGTTAATTTTATAAGACATAGAGACGCGATCTTAACCACTCATCTTTCAGATCAAAAAATAATATATATATATATATATATATATATATATATATATATATATATATATATATATATTCTAAAACGCAAAATAAATGGAAAAATCCAAAAAAAAAATATTTTCGTCATCTAATTTACCCAAAACAAAATAAAAGAAATAAAAAAATCACTTGTTTATAAAATATATGTGAAATGTTCTAATACAATATTACACCGTAAATATTCAAATAAAATTTTTAAAATTTTTAAATATTCTAATATTCTATTTAAATTGTTAGATATGATAAAATATTATAATATTCTAGTATAGTTGTTAGAATTATTAGAATATTTTAATATTCTATTAAAATTATTTAAATATTTATAGTCTAATATTTAATAAAATATTTGAATATTTTAACAATTTTGTTTTAATAATTTAGATTAGTTAAAATATTTGAATATTTTAACAATTTTGTTTTAATAATTTGTATTACCACTTTAAAATAAACATGACAATTTTTTTATACTATTTTGAAATAGAGTTTAATATTTTATTTCAAATTTAGGTGGTGTATATTTTATTTTATTTTTTTCGATTTCATTCTATTTTTCAATTTTTTCGGCTTCCGTTTTTCTTTTTAAAAACGTTAAATTTAAATATACCGTTATTATATATTATATATTAAATCCAAGGGACCTTATGAATAGTAATCTTTTTAGCTTTAGGTTTTTGCCACAAATGTTTGATGAATTTGACATTTTTAGTCCTCGAAGTGAAAACTTTTACATTTTTAAGTTTTGATTAAGTTTTTGTGTCTTTAGATTTTTGCCACAAATCTTTAGTGATTTTGACACTTCGTCCTTGCAGTCAAATCTTTTATATTTTGATGTATTTGCCACAAATTTTTAGTGACTTTGACACTTTTCAACCTTGCAGTCAAAACATTTACATTTTGACATAAAAACACAAAAAACCTCCTTTAGACTTTTGTCATCATATTTTTCCAACTTTGACAACTTTCACATTATAGCCACAACAATTTTCGTTTTTTTCCATCAATGTTCTTTCTTTTGGTTCTACATTTTTGACATCTAATTTTAGGGGTTGTCGGTTTTCTCCCTTAATTGTGACGATTTACACTTTCGCCACATCTTTTAAAGTTTGCCGATATTTAACTTTTATGACATAGTCCAAAAGCAGCGGAGCCGCGTGTCCTTTTCTAGTATATATTAAATCCAAAGGAGCTTAGGAATAGTACATTTTTAGGCTTTAGGTTTTTGCCACAAAAGTTTACTGAATTTGACACTTTTAGTCCCTAAAGTCAAAATTTTTACATTTTTGCCTTTTAATTAAGTTTTTGTGCCTTACGGTTTTTGCCATAAATCTTTAATGACTTTGACACTTTTAGTCCTTGCAGTCAAAGGTTTTACATTTTGGTGTTTTTGCCACAAATCTTTAATGAATTTGACACTTTTCGTCATTGTAGTCAAAACTTTTACATTTTGACATAAAAAACACATAAAACTTCCTTTAAAATTTTGCCACCATATTTTCCCAACTTTGATAACTTTAACATTATTGCCACAACATTTTTGGATTTTCTCCACCAATATCCCTTCTTTTCGTTGTACACTTTTGACATCTAATTTTAGGGGTTGTCGACTTTCTTCCCTATTTATGATGATTTACAATTTCAGCACATATTTTTTAAAGTTGGCCGATTTTTTCCATATTAACCCAAAAGCGGCGTAGCCGCGAGTTCTTTACTAGTTTTATATAAAAACACATAGTTTCAAGATTGAAAAAAAAAAAGAAAAAAAAATCTTATATTACATAATATTAATTAACCAACTATCTAATTATATACCGGGTAAGCAAGCGACCTCTTTAAAGTCTTGATTTCCTCCTTTGTTTTTTATTTTACATAACTCCTTAATTCCGTTCTTTAAGATATTTTTATTTAATGTGAATTTGAATTACATCCAATTTTTTTAAGAAAGAAATCAATAATTTCTTGAATTTGCTCAAGATGAAAATGCAATGATATATTTAAAAGATTCAACGTTAAAAGTCATTGTTTTAATTTACTGTTAGAATTCCTTTGATTTCCTTTGAATCTCCCCTTTGTTTTGCTTGTTTTTTTTTTTTTTTTTCTGTCCTATTTCACGTTTGATGCCAAACCAGCAACTATACCTCTCTTTTTTTTTTTCCTATAGTGCGTGTTTTCCATTGCTTCTAAAATGTGTTCGTTGCTTCTTCCAGCACCAACTGTATTTCATTATTCGTATATGTGCATGGTACATATTTAATGTGTTTTTAAGGATTGTTGACTAACGGTGAGATTAAGATATGAAGCTTTATGATGGACGCTGTAGGTGAAATCAAGAGATGTATTAGTGAAACGGTAGGCTATTGTCAAAATGGTTTGGGAGTTTTTTTATTAACTTTATGATGAATACCTTAAAGGATGTCAACAAGAAACCCGAAGACCTAAAGCAGAGTCTATCTATTGCAATCGTACCACAAAGTTGTAATCAAGCAAGATCATCAAGTCCTCCTTTCTTGGCCGCCAAACAAAGTCGAAACAACCCTTCTAGGAGGGATGTTTGCGCAGTCAAAAGAGAGGAGAACAAATTATAGTTGATTCTTACTTCATTCTAGAGAGTTTACATGCCTTATATATAGTTAAATAAACCTTAGGGTTTTACTATTTCTCCAAGTTTGCTTAATTATGGTAATAATATCCTATTTCAAACTTTGAATTTTTATTGCATAAAGAGTCTTTCTCATTTAATTTGTAGCTAAATCATTAATTAATAATGAATAACCAATTAGTCCATCTATTTATTTCTTCTTCCTTTTCGGATTGAGCTAAGTATGTAACCCAATCGGCCCATGGAATTACTAACTGCGTCACTAACATGTTGTGTCAATATGTCTCTCCAGACAAGTACTGAAATCAGAACCCTTATGTTTGTGTCCTAGGTAAGTGATCATATATCGTTTTGTTTAAGATATCGTGATGAACATGAGACATGGAAAGTTGTCAATCTCAAACGTTCAAGATTCTATTTTTCAATAGATATTCATGGTAACCTCAATGGTAGACAGTAAGATTGATCCATTATCAATTTAGTTTGAGTATAGATATACATTCATTATCAACACCGAATCATCGAAGGGCCTAGGGATATCACTTTTATCGTAGGTCAGAATGAACAAATCAATATTGACTACATAGACATTTCTTATTCTCATATCACATATGAGTGTACCCTATACAGAAAGGTGAAACAAACTATGAGTCAAATCCTATGTAATTTTGCTTTGAGGACATAAGATATTACTATCTTAGACTTACTTGTGACTGATTCCATGAAGTAATTTCTAAGCGTAAGTTACTTCCATATTAAACTTTATCAAGTACGTGTGAGTGTTAGTCTCATCTCTATGAAATATCCATCTCTATGTACAATCAAGTAACACCTTACATCAATCTTAATTCACTATTTTCTTCCATATATAAAGATCGATTGTGGAGATTTAAATAAACTAATATTCATGGAAGTTAATAAACATGAAAAATGGTACATAGTGATGAACGATTGAATACAATTGCTCCCAACATATATTATGATCTCTACATAATTATCATTTTATATTATATAAGTTTTCAAAACATCACAAAATCAACTAAAATAAATGCATTTAACCAAATCCAATCTGATGCAACTATACTATAATATGTCATCTTCCTACAACCTTGTGGTAATACATGAGTATATGATGTGTGAGCTTGTGTGTCACCTCAGTAAGATCTTTAATAAACTCATTCATCAATATATCTATGTAGCTCCACTAGCTGCAATATCCTCATCCTTTGTCAAATCAGATATGATATCTTGCTTAGAACTCCACCAAATCACTATTCCTACATTTAGTAAGAATATGAATTCTGATTGCAAACATGAGTCATTATATTAGTTTGGAAGTATGTATCACGTAATTTGTTACATCGATATCTTTCTCACTTGCTAAGGATTAAGGTTATTCTCATACAATTAAGAATGCCCTTGACTGTCATCCAATAGGCTTTGCTATTGTGTGCAAAGGATGTGTGGGAATCAATGATCCTGGTATTTATCATAACACAAGAACTTCCATATATAAAGCATATGATATATATCAATCAAACGGAGATGGAGACGGAACCATACCTAAATCGCCATGGCGGGTTTTCAACTTTTCTAATTTTTGGGGAATTCCTTTTCCCGCTACTAAAGATGAAGATGTGCGCGTTTCATTAAAAAAAGTATAAAACGACATGATTTCACGACGCTCTTTTTATTAAAGGTGCCCTCCGTGTTTTTTTTTTGTAACACTAATTTTAGGGCACGCAAAAATGCGCGTCCTAAATCCTTCACATTTTGGGAGATCTGACATTATTTTTAGGGTACACACTTTTGCGTATCGTAAAACAGTGCGTGTCATGGTTTGCGCGTCATTAAATGGTATTTTTCTAGTAGTGCATAGAAAAAAAATCATAACCACATGTAATTTTTACGTTAAAATTGCCTTGACCCTGTTTTCCCATGAGCCAACACCAAGAAAAACATGGTCGTTCCAATGATCTCCCATCTATACTTATCCTTTGGATTGAGATTTTTTTAAAAAGATTTGTTGCATTGATTATATATGAAACATCCAAAAATATGGTCTCAAAAAATTTGTTTATAATAATAGATAAAATAGTAATTCCAATATCATCCAATCATCTCAAATAAAACCAATGTATCAATTGTCATAAAATCAGAGTAAAACATCATGTGCGGAATCCCAATGGTATGTGCGATGCAGTCATCCCGAGCTCTTCCCTTTACAACCGGAAGTACCTGAAACATAAACTAAAAATCGTAAGCACAAAGCTTAGCGAGTTCCCCCAAAATACCACATACCCAACATACAATAAACATATAGTGGGCCTCGCCCGACATCGGGCCCCGCCTGGCATCGAGCTGAGCTCGGTAAAACAGGCCCCGCCCAACATACAATAACATATATCAAAATAACACATACACATGCAATAATCACAGAGATACATAGTATACAAATATCCATCAGGCCCCGCCAATCGGGCATTAGCCCGGAATACATAATAACACAAGAACATGCAAGAGTCACAAAGACAACTAGCATACTAACAACATAATATAAACATGGGCCGGCCTTGGTGCCTTTGACCCTCTAAATGTGGTAAGGAAACTTACCTCGAATACAAAAAGGTAGCCGAACGGATCCCGACTCCAAATATCGACTCAACTCAACCCCTAAACATAAAAAATTTCCTTAAGTTCAGCACAAAATGCCCAAAAGCCCCATAAAGGTCAAACTTGGTCAAAGACTAAAGTCAAAGTCAAAGTCAACAATCCAAGTTGACTCAACTCGCCGAGTTCATCCATGAACTCGTCGAGTTTATCTATCAGTCTGCAAAGTCGGGAGAAATCGATCCAACTCGTCAAGTTCCTCCATAAACTCGTCGAGTTCACTAGAAATTCAACATCTTAATCCATTAAGCCTTCCTTAACGAAACTAAGAGCTTCATGACTTAGATCTTAACTGAGCCTCAAGAAGGTAAAGTTTCCAACTTTACCCATAAGAACCACCAAAATGGGTTCAAAACCCAAACCCTAGGCTTAAAAGGGTAAGGACTTAATCATTAAGCACTAAATCACCAAAGGCATAACCCTAAACTGTAGATTTGGCCCTAAGAGCTAAAATACCACGTAAAGTTTCCAACTTTACCTTCAAGTATACATAGAAGAAGCTCAAATGCTCAAAAGAAGCTATAAGATGGACTCAATGAATGCATGGAGCCCTTAAGACCATAAAGTTGGACATTTATGCCAAAAGAGCTCAAAAGGACCATAGATCTGGAAAAATAGCACTTGGGACGTCCTTCAACCCCACCAACCACCCAAACATGTCTAAAAGCATCAAAACTAACCCGAAAGAGATCTAATGAAATATTGAGCAATGTTAGAACTTTATAGCCGAAATATGCTGGAAATGGTGCAAAGAATCAAGATCTTGAAGGCTCCTATTTGAATAACCACCTTGCACAAAGCTTCTCTTTCTTCCAAGGGCTTCAAGCACACCAAAACACACTCACAAAGAGCTCACAACACTGAAAAAGGCTTTAGGGTTTCGAGATTAGAGTTAGGGACTATGGAGGCTGGAAATGAGCCAACACCTGGGACTTAAGGTGTTTAAATAGGATGCAAAACCCTAAAATTAGGGTTTCCTCATGAGCGGCCAACTCGTCGAGTTGAGGCACCTCAACTCGTCGAGTTGCCTCATACAACCCCGTGGTCAAGACAACTTCTACTCGACGAGTTGAGGCTTCCAACTCGCTGAGTTCCCTAAGGAAAATATAACAATTTCAAGATAAATTCATATGGGGAACTAGGCGTTACAATTTCCCCCCCACTAGAATCAGACTTCGTCCTCGAAGTCCGCCGTCTCAAATAATCCTGGATAATGCTCCCTCATCTCCTCCTCGGGCTCCCAAGTCCATTCCGACCCTTTTCGGTGTAGCCACTGCACCTTCACATGCTCAACAACCTTTTTCCTTAAGTTTTTCGTCTTCCGATCTAATATTGCCATCAGTCTCTCAACATAATTCAGGCGGTCATCCACCTAAATATACTCCAAGAGTACAACTGTGGAATCATCCACCAAACAATTCCGCAGTTGAGAGACATGTAATGTGCTATGAATCAGACTGAGCTTGGTTGGAAGATCTAAACGATACGCAACCCGGCCCATCTGAGCCAAAACCCTAAAGGGACCAATATATCTGGGGCCAGCTTGCCCCACTTCCTGAACCGGATGACACCTTTCCAAGGTGATACCTTCTGGAGAACCATATCTCCCACCTGGAACTCCAAATCGGACCGACACTTGTCGACATAGCTCTTCTGCTGACTCTGAGATGTTTGAAGCCTGCTCCGAACTTGCTGAATCATCTCAGTAGTCTTGAGTACCACCTCGGTACTCCCCATGACTCGTTGAGCGACCTCGCCCCAATAGACCGGGGTTCTACATTTCCTCCCGTAGAGCATCTCAAAAGGAGGTTGATCAATGCTAGCAGGATAACTGTTATTATACGAAAATTCCGCTAACAGAAGATACGTATCCCAACTCCCACCAAAATCCAATACGCACGCACGCAACATATCCTGAAGAGCCTGAATCGTCCGCTCACTCTGCCCATCGGACTGTGGGTGAAAAGTTGTACTAAAATGGAGATGAGTACCCATCTCGTCATGCAACCGCTTCCAAAATCTAGAAGTAAAGCGAACATCCCGGTCTGAAACTACTGATACCGGCACCCCATGACGTGCCACCACCTCCTGAACATAAATCTCGGCTAGCTTCTATGCATAAACATTCTCCTAGATCGGGATGAAATGTGCGCTCTTGGTCAATCGATCCACGATGACCCAAATAGAATCCACCCCGCGCGCAGTCCTGGGAAGCTTCGTGATAAAATCCATCGTGATGTCTTCCCATTTCCATACGGGAATCTCCAACGGTTGAATCTTGTCATGAGGTCGTTGATGCTTGGCCTTGACTTTCCTACAAGTCAAGCACCGCTCCACAAACCATGCTATATCCCGCTTCATGCAGGGCCACCAATAATCAGGGTGAATATCCCTATACATCTTCATCACCCCAGGATGAATGGAGAATCTCGACTTGTGAGCCTCCTCCATGAGAACTTGGCGCACACCGCCCCAATAAGAAACCCATACCCTCCGATGCAGGGTCCATAATCCCCGACTATCATAATCGAAGGATGCCACATGACCCATAATTTGCTCGCTCATCCGGTGCTCCTCCTTCATCACCTCGACCTGAGCCTCACGAATCCGTTTCAACAACGGAGTAACCACGGTCATCCTCAAACATAAATCTCTGATCGTATCCGCGACGGCCTTGCGGCTAAGAGCATCGGCCACTATATTGGCCTTTCCCGGGTGGTACAGGATCTCGCAATCATAATCCTTCACCACATCTAACCAACGACGCTGCCTCATGTTCAGGTTTGGCTGATCCATCAAATACCTCAGGCTCTTGTGGTCCGTGTAAATAGTACAACGAACCCCATAAAGGTAATGTCGCCAAATCTTGAGGGCGAAAACTACAGCCCCCAGCTCTAAATCATGCGTCGGATAATTCGCCTCATGAGGCTTCAGCTGCCTCGAAGCGTAAGCGATCATGCGGCCCCGCTGCATCAAAACTGCCCCCAAACCCGTGATCGATGCATCAGAATAAATCACAAAATCATCAACACCCTCTAGCAGGGTCAGAATTGGCACCTCACACAATCGCTGCTTAAGAGTCTCGAAAGCTGCCTGCTGCTCAGTCCCCCAGCGAAATGTCGCCGACTTCTTGGTCAGTCGGGTCAATGGAACAACAATCTTGGAGAAATCCTGGATAAATCTCCGATAGTAACCCGCCAAACCCTCCGAATCTTAGATGGATACCTCGAAACTACCCACTGCATCACGACCTCGACCTTGGTCGGATCGACCAGAATACCCTTCTGATTGACAAGGTGCCCCAGGAACTGCACCTCGCGCAACCAGAACTCGCACTTGGAGAACTTTGCAAAAAGTCTCTCCCTCCTCAAATTCTTTAGCACCTCCCTCAAGTGCTCCTTTGTCTTGGAATAAACCAAGATATCATCAATGAAGACTATCACAGACCGATCCAGCATCGGTCTGCACATGCGGTTCATGAGATCCATGAACGCGGCAGGAGCATTGGTGAGCCCAAATGGCATCACCACGAACTCATAATGACCATAGAGAATCCGAAAAGCTGTGTTCTGCACATCCTCGTCCCCGACTCACATATGATGATAACCCGATCGCAGATCAATCTTGGAGAACCAAGATCCACCCTGAAGCTGGTCGAAAAGATCATCAATCCTCGGGAGGGGATAACGATTCTTCACCGTTACCTTATTCAACTCCCGATAGTCGATACACATGTGATGAGACCCATAATTCTTCTTTACGAACAAAATTGGTGCTCCCCAAGGTGAACTGCTCGGCCTAATTAAATCCCTTGTCCAACAGATCATGCAGCTGTGTAGATAACTCCTGCATCTTGGGAGGAGCCAACCGATACAGTGCTTTGGCTATCGGAGCCGCACCTGGAACCAAATCAATCCTGAACTCCACCTGCCTCTCCAGAGGTACCCCAGGAAAATCTTCCGGGAACACATCCGGATACTCCGGCACAACCGGCACATCATCCACGGTCTCCTTATGTCACACCCCCAAACAAGAACTGCGAAAACATCTGGGGGCGGATGGAGTGAATTCATGTACAGTATCATAACAATTGAATAGTAATGAAACGTAGCAACCCAAACATTAATACATTGATAATACAAGTTTACATTGTTTACAACACTTTGTTTGTTCAAAAGTTAAATACAAATAACTGAAAAGTGGAAAACGTGAAACGACGACGCCGACCCTCAAGAAGGGTTGAATACCTGTCTACTGGTTTCTTGAGAATACAAGCGATTTTGAAAAGTGTCAACGATAAAGTTGGTGAGTTCATAAGCATTTTGTATGAAAAAGGTTTGTAACTGTTTCGCGAAAAATAGTTTCGTATACTTCCAGAAAATCCGATATTTTCTTTAATATGAATTATAATTGTATGTAATTCCTTTGTATCTTTTCCTTGTAAAGTAATAATGTATGTTACCAAAATATTCAATATTTTCTTAAATATGAACTATAGTCTTAAACCCTAAGACCAAAATGTAAGTGAATGTTGTACTGAAAATGGTATATACTTTTATTTCTTTTTATAAAACTAATGAAGTATAAGCTTCCCGTAAACCAGATAGTTTCGCTAATCTCTATGTGAGTTCTTATAACCATGCTAATATGACTGATATGCTTGAAACGACGTTCTTCAAGCGTCGGAGTCGGTAATACATTTGTCACTCTAGACTTGCCGGTCTAACTGTAGCGAACAGCTGAGGTGTGGGGTTGTCAATCCCGTATAGATCTATACACAACGGTCTCGCTCTCCCTCAAGGAGACTCTGGTTATAATGCAGGACTTAAGGTGTACGCTAGGTAGGTACGGTGAAGGAACGTCTCACAAGAGCATTAACAGATTTACGTGAACTATGACTCATTTTTCTTGTAAATGACATAATTATACCTTTAAATAATTATACGTTTCTTTCATAATGATAGTGTAGTGTTTGTGACTCCCAAACTATACCAATTATAGTTTATTATGTTTGTTTGTCATGACAATCTATACAATCATATTTAATAATACATATAAGTTAACATGTCTAAATGTTTTAAAAGAATATATCACATAAACTTACATCTAACACAAGTATAAGAACTTTTAGTATGATAAAGACAATTTCTAGTTTTTGACTTTTCTGTCCATGTTTTTAGAAAAATTATAGAAAAATCATCGTACGTCGAAATTTGGATCCGTAAACTCTGAGAGTTTATAAAATGTGTCTACTTTGTTCATAATTTTTATTATAATTTTTAGTGGGTCCAAACCTGTGTGAAAATGTTCATCTTCACAGACTGGTCCAAAATCATTTATGAAATGATAGGCAGTTTTGTAAAAATCGCTATAAATTGTAGAAAAACCTTATGAATGCATGCGAGTAGTCCTTAGAAAGGTATAAACCTGAACTATTTGCATACTGAACAGTTTTGAAAAATATTAAGTATAAGATGGTCAAAACAGTCCATGAATAGACCATAACGTTTCTGTTGAAAGGTGATGTTTAAGTTTAGATTATGTTTTGGTGTTGTAACGTGTTTATTTCCCCCTAAAACTTGAAGAAAACATGAAAATGTAGGGGTATGAACTCACTTGGTATTTTTTGTGTGATAAGAAGAAGAAGAAAGGAGTTGTTGAGCCTAGATTTGTGTAGCTTGAAGACCACTCAAAATGGATGATGCTCTAAGAAGGTACACACGAAATGTGTGTAAACATGGAGTTTTTAACTTAAATATGTAAAAACACTAGAGTTTTACAAGGACCTTACCAAGTTCTTGTGAGTTGCTTGAATAGAAAACCCTTGAGGATGGCACCCACGAATTTTAGAGAGAAGATGAGAGGAGGTTCTTGAGAGTGAAGTTGGTGAAAGATTTTTTGTGATGTGTGTGAGTGTGGTCGATCTCTCCGTTAAATGGGGAGGGGGGTTGACTTTGTGATGCTTGACGGGAAGTTAGCCTAGAAACATGATGGTCCATAGTACATGCATGGATACATGATGGTTAAATACATTGAGGCTTGTTGGATAATAATGAGGTGTCACCACTTTCTTGTATTTCTTTCACTTTTTTTTGTTTCACTTGGCTCTCAAATCCGATTTCATTGGCTTGAGTGAGGGTTTTCAGTTTTAGGGTGGCCGAAAACACCCTATCTTCTTAAGGGTTTGCGGTTTTTGAGAGTGTGTGGGATTTTGGGTTTACTTTGGCCTAATATAAGGGTTTTCGGTCCAATAAGGCCCAAAGAAAAAGGTTTTCGGCCTAGGGTGTTTGGGCCGAGAATTCTTGGGCCAAGGCCCAAAATTGATTGGGCTTAGCTATTGGATCAGGTTTTGGGGTTGCATGAGGTTATTACTACTTGATTCTTAGTGTATGCACATATGTATTCATATAACATTGTTGTTTTGGACTCAATAGTTAGTGAAATAAGGTTACATAGAGGGATTGTTCGAACAAGAGTAAAAATCTAAACCTCAATTTACTGGTTGTGACATCATCCCCCTATTAGAGGGAATTTCATCCCAAAATTCGTTCTAAGGCAGCTCTCAAGAACTAGGGAAAATATGTGGGTATCTCTGTTTTGTCTAGTCTCTTCGTTCCTAGGAGAATTTAGGTAATTTCTTAGTGTTCCAGCGGACCTTCGCTATTGGTATTTGACCTTGCTCCTTTGGTTTCCATGTCCATGATTCTCACATGTTCCTCTTTGGGGTGTAGGTTCTTGTTTACTTGGATTTCGTCGAGGGGGATTTCAAGAACTTCGACGATTAGATACTTTTTAGGGTCGGACACGTGGAATGTGGGATGTATGATTCTGAGTTCTTGTGGTAGCCAAAGTCTATGGGTTACTAGACCTATCCTGCCGAGGTTCTCGAATGTCCTAATGAAAATCGCGTATTTAACGCCCTAGAGGTAGTGTTTCTAGACCTTGAGACGAACACTACAGTTTCTAAGGTTAAGGTTGCGTGTGGTGCAGCTGGCCCTATGAATCTCAGGCTGTCTTGGGAGTTTCTTCTTACGGAGTTCTGAACTAGTGGTATGTCGACCTTGCTCGATTCCTTGAGGTTGGTTGAACGGATCGTCGGTTCGAAATGGACGATATTGGTCCTTGGTGATGGGTTTGTTTGACTCTTGGTAGTCAATGGTCCTATGAAAAATTTTCCCTTCCTCCTTATTAGTCAAACGGGTGCTCTCTAAGGTTAGAGGCTTGGTCTGATTCAGATTCAACTTGGCACATGGTTGATATTTCCGAAAGGACTTCGGGAACATCTCGGGGAGGTTATAAACCTCTGAAATTCCTTTGAGGTCTTTTTGCTTCTTGTTTCCTATTTCTATTGTGTCTAGAAAAGAGCATGGTACTTTTTACATAGGTGCTTATGAGTTCCTATGCAAGAGATGATTCAGAGGTTTGTCGTTATAGATTGAAGGGGTTTCGTTAATCGGTTAGGTAAGGCGAAAGATTCTTCACAGCGCATGAAATTGGTATGGTGAGGATCAAGCCAGTCCATGTCAAATGATGACGTCGGACTTCCTACTGTAATGGATGTTAAATCGATTTGGAAGGGATGATTGTTTAGAATGATAGTGTATTCTATGTACATGCTTTTGACGCTACCAATTTCATCCTTGTTGTTACTACTGCGAATAATTTGTACTGGAATTAGGGTGTACTAGCTGTACGAGTACCTTGATAGAGGATGAAATTTCGTAGAATGTTTCCTACTAGGTCTCTCTGTAATAGTTTGGTGTAACCTTAGTCGTATATAATTAGGATTGAAAGACAGTCGACTGAGTGGCCCTGCCCTAAACCCACAACCAGACAAGGAGCAGGAATTAAGGCAGAATCACGCACTTTGAGTCTATAGAATATTAATTATATATGACCCTACGTTTACACTAAGCCATCATAGCTCACCTACAAGGATCTTTAGTTTTTCTATGAATGATATGATTTGTTCGGATGAGCGAGCAATTTATGATTTTGTTTTTTTTAATTGGCAAAAGTTTTAGTGAAAATTCGATGCTTAATTATTGTTGTTTGGAAACGTACCGAAAATCCCAGTAGGGTTCCATGTTGCTTCATCATGTCCCGTTGTTAAACTCGTTCCGCTCCTCCGTCATTCCTCTCTGTTGGACAATCTCTATTGAAATGTCCCGTTTCACCGCATGTGTGGCATACCAGACTTACTCCAGCATCAGGGATTAGAGCGATGCATTGGGTCGGGGTTTTACAGTGGCGGGCGGTGTGCCCCTTCTCGTTGCACCTATTGCAATGCAACTTCCGGCAGACTCCATTATAATGGAAACCACACTTGTTGCATTTTAGGAGGCTTCCAGCATATGGTTTTCTCGGTGTTGAGGTAGCAGGGTTAGTGTGGGTATGGACTGCTGCAACTTTTTGCCTTTTGGTAGGTCCTTGAGTCGAACTGCCCCTTTCTTGTTCCCGAATTTTTGTTTCATGTTCTTAGGTTTGGGGTTTGGGGTGTCCTTGTAAGTAGTTACTCGTTGGTTTCCTTGGTTGTTACTACGGTTGGAATTGTCGACACTGTTCCCACTTTCGTTTGTGTTGTTAGCGTTGAGTTGCGCCATGATGTGACAACCGTCAATTTTTGGTCAAGTCAAAGTCAACCAAAGTCAACAAGTCAAACCGGTCAACTCATCTAACCCTTGCGTATTAGGGTTCCCATTATGATTCTTATTGTACTACTCGCAATCTTAATACAAAGTATCACTTAGAGTTTTCACGTGTTTGGAAATTCTAAACCCTAATCAGGGCAAGTGATGAAACTATTCAATAAAACATTATTCCTTAACCCTCGGGGGCATATAACAATCATAACGAGACTTAACGGGATGTACAAACCGTGCGTTACGAAGCCAAACACTCAAAAAGGTCGCAAACGAAATCTCTCCCAAATCTCTCTCTATATGAGAAATCTCTCCAAGTGTGTGAAATCTCTCCCAAATCTCTCTCTGTATGAGAAATCTCTCCAAGTGTGTGAAATCTCTCCCAAATCTCTCTCTGTATGAGAAATCTCTCCAAGTATGTGAAATCTCTCCCAAATCTCTCTCTGTATGAGAAATCTCTCCAAGTGTGTGAAATCTCTCCCAAATCTCTCTATGTATGAGAAATCTCTCCAAGTATGTGAATTCTCTCCCAAATCTCTCTCTGTATGAGAAATCTCTCCAAGTGTGTGAAATCTCTCCCAAATCTCTCTCTATATGAGAAATCTCTCCAAGAATGTGAAATCTCTCCCAAATCTCTCTCAAAATCTCTCTCAACTTCTTATAATCACTCGGGGCATCCCGACCTGTAATTTAGTCGAAAACCGTTCGAAAACGGAAGTTTATGCGAAAAACAGCTTTAAGGAGTTGAACCCTCTTAAGGAGCCGAACCCTCTTAAGGAGTCGGACCCTCCTAGGAATCGAAACCCTAAGAAGCCTCCTGGACCGAACTTCACCTTCGCTTCTGACAAGATTCGGTTCTGACAAGATTCACCGTCGGTCCGAGATACAAAGCTTAGACCGAACCCTACTCTCGGTTCCAACACACAACCGAACCCTACCTTCGGTTCTATGCTCCTAAGACCGAACCTTCGCAACTTCGGCCCCAATTTCGGATTTTCCCATTCCCTTCTCGGTTTTTGACTCAATCTTCGTTTTAAGCCCGTTTTTCGTGATTTTAAGGCGGGATTTTCACCAAAACTCGTAATTTAATATAAGAGACCCTAAATATTCATTTTTAATCATATTTTTGGGGGAAATCCTTGTCCAAGAATAAAATCTATTAAATTAGATTTTATGGTAGAGTGTTGACTTTATCTAGAGTAAGACACAAGCAACCTCCCCCATACCTTCATGGTACAACCCTCAGTCACTATTCCCCCTACCTAGTCAACTATTTGTCCTTTGACACCCCTCCTCCAGCTGTAAATGTTCACCAAAAGCTGAAAATCTCCTCTCTCCTCCCATTTCACTCACTTTTCACCAAAGAGCAAACACTTTTCTCTCTCACTCTCCTCTCCAAATTCTCGAATTCTCCAGGAGTTCTAAGGTTTCTCATACACCTTGGTAAGTAAATCTCTTCCCACACTTGATTTCCTTACACTTCTTCACTCAAATCATGAGTTCCTTACACAAATATCGTCACATTGTTGTTAGATCTTCGAATCTTCAAGCATCTCCCAAGTGTTCTTGACTTAGAAACTCCTTTTCTTCATCATCCATCTACTGAAATCACACAAGGTGAGTTCATACCCCTACATTTTCATGTTTTCTTCAAGTTTTAAGGGGGGGGGGGATACAAGTTAAAACACCAAAAACTTAACTAAACTCAAACAACAGCTTTCATCAGGAAAGTTGAGTCTTATTCACGGACTGTTTTGACTATCTTAAACTTAATATCTTTCAAAACTGTTTAATATGCAAATATTTCAGGTTCATACCTTTAAAATGACTACTTGCACATCTCCACACGATTTTTCCACGATTTATGGTATTTTTTACAAAACTGCCTATCATTTCAGAAACGAATTCGGACCAGTCTGTGAATATGAACATTTTAACACAAGTTAAAGACTTCTACAAATCATAATAAAAATTATGAATAAACTACACACATTTTGTGAACTCTCAGAATTTACGGATTTAGTTTTCGACTATGTATGATTTTTCTGTGAATTTTCTAAAACAGTGTAGAAAGGTCAAAAACTAGTTCACAGCTTACAACTTTCATAACACTTTGTAGTATGTTGAGCAAAGTGCATAACAATAAGTTCTAAATATTGAATGTCTTTTCTTGTTAGAGTATCATCATAAAGTGAAATTTAGTCATTCATGATAAGGTTTCTTCATTCATTTCGAACACATAGAATAAACTACAATAAGCATAGTTTATGGATTTTTACTACATGAAAAAGGTTTTACTCTCAAGACAAATGAGTTTTTCATATACTACATGATAAACTATAATAGTAATAGTTTAAGGATTTCTTATCACTAATTTATTCATAAAAGGTGATTTTACTTCCTCCACGGAAGAGGGTTTAATATCAAACTATGTGTAAACTAGTTAACTTAAGTTGTGAGGCAATTCTCTCCCCGTACGTTCGAGTGCGGGATTCCAATTCCTGTAAGTTATAACCAGAGTCTCTTGTAGGGAGAGCGTGATAATTATGTATAGATCTATATTGGGATTGACACCCCACACCTCGCTGCTAGCTACAGCCGGACTGACAGGTCTGCGGGTGACAAGAGTCATAGGATCTTAACGTCTGAAAAACGTTGTGCAGGTTATTTCTCATCATAGTATGGTTATAACGACTCACTGTAATGACCCAATTTTCAAGTCCAAAAATTTCTTTTTAATTAACTGACTCATAAAAACATTCATAAGAAAATAATGTGAAAACACATCATCTCATAAAACAATGTATCATGTCTGAAAACCCAAGTCATAAAATAATAACATATCAGAGTACAATCCCAAAAAACTCCATGCAGAAATCATGTGTGTGTGTGATGCGCTGCTACACTGCCGGCTCTTTCCCCTTAGACGAAGAGGTACCTGAAACCAAAACTAAAACTGTATGCACAAAGCTTAGTGAGTTCCCCCTTCATACCACATACCATACAATATCGTCGGTATCTTTCAACCGGTAATCATCGTCGGTATCTTTCAACCGGTAATCATCATCGGTATCTTTCAACCGGTAATCATCATCGGTATCTTTCAACCGGTATTCATCGTCGGTATCTTTCAACCGGTAACCGTCATCGGTATCTTTCAACCGGTAACTGGGGACTATGCCACCCCCTACCACTAGCATACAACAACAAGATATAAACATACAGTCAGGCATATCCGGGTACTGACCTACCCTTTGGTCCTAAGGACCGCTGTCAGGGAAACTAATCCCAATTATACACGTAACATATCATACAGATAAAGCTCATGACCAAAGCACGTAACCAGACCAAGATAATTATCACAAAGACAATCATCTTCTAAATACTCCTCTTTGGTGGGCCAGCATTGTGGCCTTAGACCCACCCCTACTGGAAGGTAAGTCACCTCGTACATGTAGCTGCTGATAATCTGTGCGGGAAACCTCTGTCCGCTGCTGCTCCGGAAAACCTCCGGCTACAATCCCCACAAAACACTCAGTCAGAATCTGATATCTACTCTTAGGGTAAAATGAGTATTTTACCCCCAACCAAGTCCAAGTCAAAGTCAACTTCCAGTTGACCCGACTCGCCGAGTTGGGCCGTCAACTCGTCGAGTCCCTTCCCTTTACTCGTCCTTATCCACGACTCGACTCGTCGAGTTTGGCAACGACTCGACGAGTTCCCCTTCTTTACGAACATCAATGAACCTTCATTCGACTCGCCGAGTCGTATGAACAACTCGTCGAGTTCACCTTCAACTGATGAACAAGTCCTGACCTGGACTCGCCGAGTTCTATAAACAACTAGTCGAGTTCATCTTCAAACATAAGAAGGTTGCCTTGGACTCGCCGAGTCTGTTCTAGCACTCGTCGAGTCCCATGAACTCCAGGTCTAAAACTAAGTCCAATGCGTTGGGTCACTCTTTCTGTCCTGCTACAACCCTTCTAACACCCAACTGAGTTCTTTCACCCTCAACAGATATGGGACTCAAAGCCTTGGACTCGTCGAGTCCCAAGAACGGACTCGCCGAGTCGATAACGTCCACACCCTAAATCCTCGATTTCTGATGTACAACGCTTGACCAAAATATAGACCCAAGCCCCTAAGCTCGATCTAGCACGTAAAGTTACGAACTTAACGTGCATGCATGGGACTTTTGAGCCAAAAAGGCTCTAAAATGGCTCTTTTGTTGCATGGGGCCTTCCTTGGGTGCAAAAGCAACCCAAATCTGCCTTGTGACTCTCCCCAAGTGCTAGATCCGAAGTCTTGACCCCCCAACCATGTTTGCAATCATGGTTGGCTACCATATATGGCTTAAAAAGCCCTAAATCTTTCCCAAAAAGGGATCTAACAAACAAGCAAGCAAGGTACAGACTTTATACCTTTCAAAGACTGCAAATGATGAACCAAACTCGAATCCTTCAGTCTCCTCTTGATCCTTCTATGCTCTTCCTTCTTCCTTGTGGTCAAAACCCACAAAAATCACTCAAAAGCCTTAGATCTTGCACCAAAACACTTAGGGTTTGCTATGGAGGGTTTCTGGGAGCATAAAGGGGCGATGGAGGCTGTATAAGGTTGTTTAAATAGGGTGCAAACCCTCAGATTAGGGTTTTGTCCAGTCAGAGCCTACTCGTCGAGTCCGGGACCCGACTCGACGAGTCCATAACTTAAATCCCGCGTCTCATCCCGCTTCTACTCGGCGAGTTGGCCCTTCAACTCGCCGAGTCCCATGCCAAAAATGCAAAATCACTGAAATAAAATACATACTAGGAACCAGGTGCTACAAATCTCCCCCACTTATTTTAGACTTCGTCCTCGAAGTCTGCTGCTCGATCCTGGAATAGCTCTGGGTAATGCTCCATCATCTCATCCACCGGCTCCCAGGTCCATTCCGAGCCCTTCCGATGCTGCCATTGCACCTTCACGAGCTCCACCCTCTTGTTCCTCAGATCCTTCGACTTCCGGTCGAGAATCGCTACAGGCCGCTCAATGTAATTCAGGCTGTCATCGACCTGAATATCCTCTAATGGTACCACTGCCGAGTCGTCCACCAAACATTTCCGTAGCTGGGAGACGTGAAAAGTGCTATGAATCTGACTGAGTTCGGCTGGCAGATCCAACCTATATGCCACCTTGCCCACCCGGGCTATAACCCTGAAGGGTCCAATATACCTGGGACCCAACTTGCCCCGCTTCCTGAATCGGATGACACCCTTCCATGGCGACACCTTCAGGAGAACCATATCCCCTACCTGAAACTCCAGGTCCGATCGGCGCTTGTCGGCATAACTTTTCTGCCGACTCTGAGCAGTCTGAAGTCTACTCCGAACTTGATGAATCCTCTCTGTCGTCTTGAGCACCACTTCGGTGCTCCCCATGACCCTCTGGCCAACCTCACCCCAACATATCGGGGTTCTGCACTTCCTCCCGTATAACATCTCGAAGGGAGGACGGTCATTACTCGCATGATAGCTATTATTATACGAGAACTCCGCCAACGGAAGGTAGGTATCCCAGCTACCTCCGAAGTCTAAAACACATGCCCGCAGCATATCCTCTAATGTCTGGATGGTCCGCTCGCTCTGACCATCCGTCTGCGGGTGAAAGGCGGTGCTAAAATGCAGACGAGTACCCAGCTCGTCATGAAACTTCTTCCAAAACCTGGAAGTGAACCGCACATCCCTGTCGTAAATCACTGAAACTGGCACTCCATGCCGAGCTACCACCTCTCGGACATAGATGTCGGCCAACTTTTCGGCCGAAATGCTCTCCTGGATCGGTATGAAATGGGCACTCTTGGTCAACCGATCCACGATTACCCAAATCAAATCCACTCCCCGTGCAGTCTTGGGAAGCTTGGTAATGAAATCCATCGTAATGTCTTCCCATTTCCACAACGGGATATCCAACATCTGCATCTCGCCGTGTGGCCTCTGGTGCTCGGCCTTGACCTTCCTGCAGGTCAAGCACCGCTCCACGTACCATGCTACATCCCGCTTCATGCAGGGCCACCAACAGTCCGGACGAAGATCCCTATACATCTTCGTCGCCCCGAGATGAATGGAGAATCGAGATTTGTGCGCCTCCTCCATCAGAACCTGGCGCACACCCCCGTGGTACGGCACCCACACCCTACGGTGTAGTGTCAGTAATCCTCGACTGTCATAGTCGAAGGAGGAAACCTGCCCCACAATCCGCTCGCTCTTCCGGTGTTCCTCCTTCATGGCCTCCTGCTGGGCCTCCCGAATCCGCTCCAAAAGCGGAGTCACCACTGTCATCCTCAGACAGATATCCCTGATCGGCGCTGCCTTGCGGCTAAGCACGTCGGCCACCACATTGGCCTTTCCTGGGTGGTAAAGGATCTCGCAATCGTAATCCTTCACCACGTCCAACCACCGATGCTGCCTCATGTTTAGATTCGGCTGATCCATCAGGTACCTCAAACTCTTATGGTTCGTGTAGATGGTACAACGGACCCCATAGAGGTAATGACGCCAAATCTTGAGGGCGAACACAACAACCCCCAGCTCCAAATCATGTGTCGGGTAGTTCGCCTCGTGAGGCTTCAGCTGCCTCGAAGCGTAAGCAATGACATGCCCTCTCTGCATCAATACTGCGCCCAAACCCGAGATGGACGCATCGCAGTATACAACAAAATCCTCCATGCCCTCTGGCAGGGCTAAGATTGGCGCCTCGCACAATCTCTGCCTCAATGTCTCGAATGCAGCCTGCTGCTCAGGCCCCCAACGAAAGACCACGACTTTCCTCGTCAGCCTGGTCAGGGGTACGACTATCTTGGAGAAGTCCTGAATGAATCTCCGATAGTAGCCTGCCAATCCCAGAAAGCTCCGAATCTCAGATGGAGACCTCGGAACCTCCCATCTCATCACGGCCTCCACTTTGGCCGGATCTACTGAAATCCCATTCTGGTTGACAAGGTGCCCAAGAATCTGCACCTCGCGCAACCAGAACTCACACTTGGAGAACTTAGCATACAAGTTCTCCCTTCTCAAAGTCTCCAGAACCTTACGCAGATGCTCCTCGTGCTCCTCCTGCGTCTTGGAATAGACCAAAATGTCATCGATGAAAACTATCACAGACTGATCCAGCATCGGTCTACACACGCGGTTCATGAGGTCCATGAACGCGGCAGGAGCATTGGTGAGCCCGAAAGGCATCACCACAAACTCATAGTGGCCATAGCGCGTCCGAAATGCAATCTTCTGCACGTCCTCCTCGCTGACCCTCATCTGATGATACCCTGAACGCAAATCAATCTTGGAGAACCAAGATGCTCCCTGTAGCTGGTCAAAGAGGTCATCAATCCTCAGGAGTGGGTAACGGTTCTTCACCGTTACCTTATTCAGCTCCCGATAATCTATACACATCCGATGCGACCCGTCCTTCTTCTTCACAAACAGAATCGGGGCTCCCCAGGGAGAACTACTCGATCTAATGAATCCCTTGTCCAACAGCTCCTGCAGCTGTGTAGACAACTCCTGCAGCTGTGTAGACAACTCCTGCATCTCAGGAGGAGCCAACCGATACGGTGCCTTGGCTATCAGAGCCGCACCAGGGACTAGGTCGATCCTGAACTCCACCTGTCGCTCCGGAGGTATCCCAGGCAACTCCTCGGGGAATACGTCCGCAAACTCTCGTACCACGGGCACATCACCCACCGTCGCCCTACCCGCCTCCCGGGTATCCATAACATAGGCGACATAACCTGCGCAACCCTGTTGGAGGTAGCGCCTAGCCCTCACTGCCGAACATAAAGCTGGTCCTCGCTGTGGCCTTTCGCCTTGAACCACCAGCTCTCCCCCACTAGGGGTCCTAATCCGTACTGATTGCTGCGCGCAGTCAATCACTACCCCATTGGAGCTCAGCCAATCCATACCAATAATAACCTTGTTCCCCCGCAAAGGTATGGGAACCAAGTCCACCAGGTAACGTTCCTCGAACAACCTCAAAACACAATCCCGGTAGACCTCTGACGCTCGTACCGACCGGTCGTCCGCAATCTCGACCTCTAGAGGGCAATCCAACATGCCCGAAGACTCCGGAAACTTCTTGCTAAGCGCAAGAGAGACAAACGATCGAGTGGCACCCGAATCAAACAACACCTGAACTGGGATACCGTTCACATGGAACGATCCTAAGCAAGGCATATAATATATCAAAATCACAGTGACATAACATAAAAGCGTAAAAATAAGAAATCATACCCGTCACCACATCGGGTGCAGCGCGTGCCTCCTCGGCTGTCAGCTGAAATGCTCGGCTCCGAACCACTGGAGCCTCCATCTTGGCCTTCCGGCCATCCACAACCCGAGCTGTCGCTGGAGTCGGCGCCACTGCCGGCGCCGCTGCTACTGTCAATCTAGGGCAATCGGCATTTTTATGGCCCTTCTGATTACAATGAAAGCAAATCAGGTCTGATATCTGAATCGTAGGAGTAGGGGCAGTACAATCTCTGCCAAAATGCCCAACCTTGCCACACTTATAGCAGCCTGAACCCGGCCCAGTGCGACAAGCTCCCTCGTGTGACCGACCGCATTTCCCACAGCGGTCCAGCCCTGACTGGCCTTTCGGCCTACCATCGGATCCCTTGGGCTTCTTCCCCGAAGCCCCTGTCGTCAGCCCCTCCGCTGCCTTCCTCTTCCGGATGTGCTCCAGATCAATCTCCCTTTCCCTAGCCCTGGCAATCATGGAATCCAGGGTAGGGCAAGCTGAGAAACTGACATGCTCCCGGATGTCAGCTCGTAGCATGTCATGGTAGCGGGTCCTCTTCATATCCTCATCACCCGCATACTGGGGCACCAGTAATGCCCTCTCCCGGAACTTGGCGGTGATCTCCGCCACAGTCTCCGTAGTCTGTCTCATATCCAAGAATTCCCTGGCCAGCTGCTGGAGCTCCACAGCTGGTGCAAACTCGGCCCTGAATCTGGTCACAAAATCTGACCACGTCATAGCCTCGACGGCTGGGGCTCCCAATGAGTCACCAATCGACTCCTACCAGTCTCTAGCTCTATCCCTCAAATATCCCGCAACAAAGCGGACCTTCGACCCTTCCGGGCAGAAGCTCGTCAACTGCGCAGACTCAATGTTTACGATCCATCTCCTGGTAGCGATCGGGTCTTTCACCCCGTGGAAATCCGGCGCACCACTCCCTCTGAAGTCCTTAAAGGACAGTGTGCGTGATCCTGACTGGCTGACCGCCATGTCACTCCTGAACGCCCTGAGGCGATCCTCCATCAGCTGAATAATCCCTTCCTTGATCGACCCGAAAATGACCGGGGTCGACTCAAGAATGCCTCTCGTGATCTCAGACGCGATGAACTCGCGCAGCCCGTCATCAACCTACTCGGATCCTGTACCCGAGCCTGATCCTGATCCTGATCCGGAACCTCCTACTCCATGTCGCGTGGTCACCATGCTGAAAAATACACGCGTAAATGTCAGAATCATACATACTCTTGAGAGGTCTAACACACTCCCCAAGGTTCCTGGTTCTGTCTCAACCTTCCTTGATTCGAGTACGGATCCTCTGCTTCCAGTAGTACGAGCCCATACTACCTTCCACATCTATCCGTACTTTCCTCAAGTACTGTCTCGACTTTACCAGGTCCCTTAACTATTATCCCCTTTCCATCAAGTCTCATCCCAGGCTTTCCTGGGGCACTCTCTAACCTACCCTCCGCCATCAGCTGCACTAGGGGTCCCCACCATTTCCCCCTAACTAACTTGCAGATACTATTACATATCCGTTCTTTAGCTAGTTGAAGATGGCCAGAACCCCCATAGCACAAAGCAAGCAACATTCGTGCATTGGGTAACCAAATCAGGCATAACCTACACAGGCCATCCTACTGCTAGCTAACCAGTCCTAGCATACAGCTCATACAACATGCATATAAGGCATCCTCCCTATACCCTTAGCCCTAACTAGCATGCAATTCTCAGAATCATATATCAGGCATACAAGGCATCCTCCTAGATCCTTAACCCTAATCTAGCATGCAATTCTCAGAATCATATATCATATAACTTATTATAACAAGTATGGGTATCTTGGGGTAAACTTACTTGAGCTCGGCTGGTCGCACGCATCACACACCTTGTTCTTTCTCAAAACCCTTTGACTCAGATTTTAGAAAACCATTTTCTTTGTAAAAATCTTTTAAATCCCTCGGTTTGAGTCCAGACACTCCCGAGGGTGTGTCCGAATCCCTCAAACCAGGGCTTTGATACCAACTTGTAACGACCCAATTTTCAAGTCCAAAAATTTCTTTTTAATTAACTGACTCATAAAAACATTCATAAGAAAATACTGTGAAAACACATCATCTCATAAAACAATGTATCATGTCTGAAAACCCAAGTCATAAAATAATAACATATTAGAGTACAATCCTAGAAAACTCCATGCGGAAATCATGTGTGTGTGTGATGCGCTGCTACACTGCCGGCTCCTTCCCCTTAGACGAAGAGGTACCTGAAACCAAAACTAAAACTGTAACCATAAAGCTTAATGAGTTCCCCCATCATACCACATACCATACAATATCGTCGGTATCTTTCAACCGGTAATCATCGTCGGTATCTTTCAACCGGTAATCATCATCGGTATCTTTCAACCGGTAATCATCATCGGTATCTTTCAACCGGTATTCATCGTCGGTATCTTTCAACCGGTAACCGTCATCGGTATCTTTCAACCGGTAACTGGGGACTATTCCACCCCCTACCACTAGCATACAACAACAAGATATAAACATACAGTCAGGCATATCCGGGTACTGACCTACCCTTCGGTCCTAAGGACCGCTGTCAGGGAAACTAATCCCTGTTATACACGTAACATATCATACAGATAAAACTCATGACCAAAGCACGTAACCAGACCAAGATAATTATCACAAAGACAATCATCTTCTAAATACTCCTCTTTGGTGGGCCGGCATTGTAGCCTTAGACCCACCCCTACTGGAAGGTAACTCACCTCGTACAAGTAGCTGCTGATAATCTGTGCGGGAAACCTCTGTCCGCTGCTGCTCCGGAAATCCTCCGGCTACAATCCCCACAAAACACTCAGTCAGAATCTGATATCTACTGTTAGGGTAAAATGACTATTTTACCCCCAACCAAGTCCAAGTCAAAGTCAACTTCCAGTTTACCCGACTCGCCGAGTTGGGCCGTCAACTCGTCGAGTCCCTTCCTTTTACTCGTCCTTATCCACGACTCGACTCGTCGAGTTTGGCAACAACTCGACGAGTTCCCCTTCTTTACCAACATCAATGAACCTTCATCCGACTCGCCGAGTCGTATGAACAACTCGTCGAGTTCACCTTCAACTGATGAACAAGTCCTGACCTGGACTCGCCGGGTTCTATGAACAACTTGTCGAGTTCATCTTCAAACATAAGAAGGTTTCCTTGGACTCGCTGAGTCTGTTCTAGCACTCGTCGAGTCCCATGAACTCCAGGTCTAAAACTAAGTCCAATGCGTTGGGTCACTCTTTCTGTCCTGCTACAACCCTTCTAACACCCAACTGAGTTCTTTGACCCTCAACAGATATGGGACTCAAAGCCTTGGACTCGTCGAGTCCCAAGAACGGACTCGATGAGTCGATAACGTCCACACCCTAAATCCTCGATTTCTGATGTACAACGCTTGACCAGAAGATAGATCCAAGCCCCTAAGCTCGATCTAGCACATAAAGTTACGAACTTTTCGTGCATGCATGGGACTTTTGAGCCAAAAGGCTCTAAAATGGCTCTTTTGTTGCATGGGGCCTTCCTTGAGTGCAAAAGCAACCCAAATCTGCCTTGTGACTCTCCCCAAGTGCTAGATCTGAAGTCTTGACCCCCCAACCATGTTTGCAATCATGGTTGGCTACCACATATGGCATAAAAAGCCCTAAATCTTCCCCAAAAAGGGATCTAACAAACAAGCAAGCAAGGTACAGACTTTATACCTTTCAAAGACTGCAAATGATGAACCAAACTCGAATCCTTCAGTCTCCTGTTGATCCTTCTATGCTCTTCCTTCTTCCTTGTGGTCAAAACCCACAAAAATCACTCAAAAGCCTTAGATCTTGCACAAAAACACTTAGGGTTTGCTATGGAGGGTTTCTGGGAGCATAAAGGGGCGATGGAGGCTGTATAAGGTTGTTTAAATAGGGTGCAAACCCTCAGATTAGGGTTTTGTCCAGTCAGAGCCTACTCGTCGAGTCCGGGACCCGACTCGACGAGTCCCAGGCCAAAAATGCAAAATCACTGAAATAAAATACATACCAGGAACCAGGTGCTACACTCACATAGGGAGTTAACAATCTTTCAAGTTTACATGGAAAATTCTACTTTGAAAAGGGGTTTTACTTCTAAATTAAACGAGTTTATGTCGATTTAAACTTGCATGAGTTGCTTTAAGTATGGAAAAATACTTGTACATTTTGGTCTTGACATTCACGACTACATGACTTTTATAAGGAAAATATTGGATTTTCTTTGGAAACACATTACCATTATGAACATTATAAGTACAAAACACACACATATTCTCGGTCCTGGGATTTAGGACTACACGACTTTTACAAGGAAAATATTGGATTTTCTGGAATCATACTCTATCGTATTTACAAGGAAAACGACTTTTTCCCCAAACAAAACTCTTATGAACTCACCAACTTAATTGTTGACACTTTTTCAAAACTACTTGTATTCTCAGGAAATCAGTGAAACAGGAAATCAACAGCATTTTGAGGATGGGACGTTAAATCGTCAAACAGTTCATTTTGTCATCATAATGTAATTGATTTTGAAACATGTAAACATATACTATGGTGTAACATTTTCAATTATATTTATGATTGTTGTATTTACTTTGAGCACTATTATACTCATTGTTGTGATACTATACATGAAGTCCTCCACCCTCGGACGTTTCCGCCATCCTTGGTTTGGGGGTGTGACAGATTGGTATCAGAGCATTGTTTATAGTGAACTAAGTATATCGAAACACATAAGATATACAAACTATAAATGCATTGGGACTAAGGTCTCTGATTTAACATTTTCAAATAACTATACTTTTAGAAATAAATAGTTTCTTGTTAAAAGTATACATGCATGCATACATACTAAGGTCAGCATCATTTTAGAACAAAACAAAAGTGGTGATTGTTGAACGGCACAAGTAGGCTTGGGGATGTATAGTCAGGTCTGGGAATGACATAGCCTGATCAACTATGTCTAACCCAGAAGTGATTAGCATATGCCCGGGAATGGTTGTGGTGTTGCAACAAGTCTAAAAACTTACCAATTCTATCTACACAGAAACATCGAAAACATAAGACAAACATTAAAATACTATAGGAGTATTTGGTGATACTATAACCAACTTATGTGAAAACTAAAGATCCCTATTAGTAGGTCTATAATGACTGAGTGCATACGCTAAGGTTATACATAATTAAAGATATCATAGACTCAGAATGTATGACTATTGCTTTATTTCCTGTTCCTTGTTTGGTTGTGGACTTAGAGTAGAGTCATTTATTCGAAGGGTTATTCTATCTCAGATTATGTATAACTGGTATGCACTATGTGATTATAGACGTGACTAATAAGGATCACCCCTATAAGTAATTATAGGATTAGACGTCTATTAATTATCTCTTCTACCCCTCCTATTCTTGCATGTATAACATAGCAAGATTCTACTTACCAAGCAACCCCTAATTTCCCAACCAGGGAAATGGTGGATGGTTATGAGAAGAATCAGAAGAGGAACCGGAGGTGATCAACCCTCCATGCATAGCCAGGGTTCCCGCGAACCGTTTCGACTACATCGGACATGTGCCCCGTTGGGCAACCGTGATCGAAGGTTGGAGTCGACAGCAATGACAGCAATCACCATTTGGAGACCAACGAGGTTGCTATGACCTCAACCACGGGGGACCGACTGACAGAGCCCTCCCGGAGAAGACCCGGCAGATTGCGAACATCGGGGATTAAAACAGGGAGACTGCAAACCGAGTTCGGAAACTGCGCGCTACTACAGACCCTACCATCTCACGTACCCGAGACTTGGAAAGAGATTGCTATTTCAGAGACCAACTTTTTTTAGGACCTTATCGCCGCTCGGGCACAGGAAAAAGAGTATCAGGATAGACACACGACACTCGAAGGGAGAATGGTTGCAGCCAAGCGTCGATTGGCAGAGCTGCAAGGTGCATCGACTTTGCCTCAGGCATCGCAAGGGACGGATCGTCGTGAGTAGAGTTCATACTGCTCACAAGACCTGGTAGATTAGGTTCATGAGTATGCGTTGGTACTACTCTATTCTATGCGTAAGCTCAACACTACGATTTAAGCGGTTATACTAATCGGGGGATCTATTTGCTGTCAGAACTTTTCCTTGCATGGATGTGAGGTAGACCTGCATCGAGGTCAAAATTTTCTCTGAAACCATAATTACTAGAATCATATTAACAAGATGGGCTTAGGACATACCTAATAGACTCGAAGGTCTATTTAGTCTTAATTATATAACTAAGCATACATCAGTTGGTCGTAAGAAGGACCTAGCTTGGATCAAATTACAAGGTTTCACTTGGATACAGAACTACTAAAATACATGGGTTTATTATATATAGACTTTCATTATGAATTGCTTTTCAGAACACCATAAACATCGTAATACGTTACAATTTGAACTAAGATAAACTTAGTTAGAAAACTCGCGACGTATAGCCATTCTAAAAACTCATTATCGTCTTACCTTTAAACATTTTGGTTGAAAGGTGCCTTCTTCGTAGACCTATAGGGTGCGATCATACCAGCACTAATGCACCGGATCCCATCAGAACTCCTCAGCTAAGTGTGTTGGGCAAGGATAGTAACTAGGATGAGTAAATTTAACATTCGTACAAAACCTACTTCTACCCATTTCCGTAACTCCATCTCAGGAGTGTTTAGCAGAAACACTAAGAATAGTACAACAATGTGCAAAATTTATATATGTGAATATAAATCGTAAGAATGCACTTGAGATAATCATCCCCACTCACGAAGTCGTTTTTCATCATGAAACAGAACTATGTCTTCACCAAGAGGCAACCAACCAACTAGCAAGGCACCAACCCTGCAGATAGACTCTGCTAGTTTTCAAGCTGCAGTCACGACAGCCGTGACAGGCGCCATGGCGTAAATCAATGCTAACAATGCCAGCGGAGGTGGAAGCGATGCCGAAAATACTAATTGCTGCAACAATAAGGGACACCAACGAGTGTCTACCAACCAAGACGCCTCAGACCACAAACCTAAGAGTAATAAACGAAAGTTTTGGAACAAAAAGGAGCGCAACCTATCTCAAAGATTCGCTAAAAGACAACAACCCATGGTCACCCCTGCCATTACAACATCAGTCACGACACATGCCTCGGCACTAGCCACAAGGTCTGTCACCCAAGCACCGGCCATACCATATAATGGATCACTCCCAAAGTGTAACAAGTGTGGCTTCCATCACAATGGGGTTTGCCGGGTGATGCACTGTAAAAACTGCAACGAGAACGGACATACTGCCCGTTTCTGCAGAAACCAGACCCAGCACCTCGCTTCAACCACCAACACCAGGGTAGGCCCAGTATGCTACCTATGCGGTGAAACGGGACACTTCAAAAGAGGCTGTCCAACTGAGAAGAATGACGGGGGAGCAGGAGGAGTGTGACGAACAAACCAACAGGAGCAACAAGGGAACCCTATTAGGACTTTTGTAATGTTTCCAACGACAAAAACGTTTGAGTACCATATGTTTGTAATGAATTTGGTATGTTGCTAAAATTACCGTCTTTCGAAAAGTAGTTAAAATACTCTATCGTTCAAATCAAATCAAAAACACTCATATATGACCTTAGGATCATTACCGGTGAGCTGTGACGACTTTGTGCCTACATCGGGGTTAATTATAATCAAAATACTAAGGACTTAAAGCGAATAATTCCGTCTTGACTCCTGTTCCATGTCTAGTAGTGGGGTTAGGGTGGAGCCACTCACTCGACGATTTCACCAATATCAAATTTCATGCGACTTACATATACCGCTCGATCATAGAGTGACCTGTCGGGGATCATGATATAAAGTATCATTACTAGCTATCAGAACACACTTACTACCAGTGCTAGCTGCTGTGGTATGAATCATCTACAGTAATAATAACATCAATCAAAACGGAACACACTGAAAAGAAACACAAGATACTCTATCACTCTAATGAGCATTTCGTGTGAATACAGCTTAACACATGTTTTACCTAAAAAGATACTGTTGTCGCCATCCGATTTCGATTGGTATAGTCCTCACCTTCCCGATTAAACGACTACGAAAGGACCCTTCACCTAACCCAACTGAATATCAAAACCTTCGTCTCTCATAAACACAAATCCGACACGGACCTCCGGGTCATCTCTCACTGCGAAACCCCAAAACACTCACCAGAAGAGTATTATACCTTCTGAAACCCTTCCACAAGTGTTTCCAGAAGACCCTTCGGGAATGTCACGCATGCAGCAGATAAGGTTCAAGCACAGAAGCTTGGGACGAATACGGTTAGTCTATCACTACTAAGTGTATATGCGAGGATAATATATAATTAAGATTCTACGGACATTGGATGTGTGCTTCCGCCCTATTTCCTGTTCCTTGTCTGGTTGTGGACTTGGGGCAGAGTCACCCATCCAACTGTCTTACCAACCTTAATTACATATGACCTATATACGTAAGTTAATGATGGATGGACCAGGTACGAGTCCTACCATGAACTTCGGGACAAGGCTACCCGGGAGTGCGAGTGAACGTTCTACCATCCGAATAAGTCTAGTCGTGTAAACCGAACCCATATGTTCCCTACCGATCTAATCAAACGAGAAACACTAAAGCAGGCCCTATGCAGCGCTCCGAGGAGAAGCTATCACTTATGACTTAGTACAAATTTGAGAAAGGCTGAAAGCATCTCGAGAACACGGCAAAACCCGAATAAGTCCTATCTCATATATAAAAACATAAGGTTTTTACTAGTGAATCTATGATGGCTAGTGTAAACATTATGGTCATATATCATTAAGATTCTATGGACTTAGAATGTGTAATTCCGCCTTATTTCCTGTTCCTTGTTTGGTTGTGGGCTTAAGGCGGGTTCACTCATCCGAATGCCCTTGAAATCTTAATGATATACGATTAGTTTACACCAAGCAATTATAAAAGATCTGGTAGGACTTATATTGCAAATTTCATCACAAATTGTTGAAGCATTCGTAATACTAGTACTTGCTACCTACATTATAAAATATTCGGAGTAGTAATATCAAGAATAAAGCGGGGAGCATAAAGGCACACAACCGAACCCTACCTTCGGTTCTATGCTCCTAAGACCGAACCTTCACAACTTCGGCCCCAATTTCGGATTTTCCCACTTCCTTCTCGGTTTTTGACCCAATCTTCGTTTTAAGCCCGTTTTTCGTGATTTTAAGGCGGGATTTTCACCAAAACTCGTAATTTAATATAAGAGACCCTAAATATTCATTTTAATCATATTTTTGGGGGAAATGCTTGTCCAAGAATAAAATCTATTAAATTAGATTTTATGGTAGAGTGTTGACTTTATCTAGAGTAAGACACAAGCAACCTCCCCCATACCTTCATGGTACAACCCTCAGTCACTATTCCCCCTACCTAGTCAACTATTTGTCCTTTGACACCCCTCCTTCAGCTGTAAATGTTCACCAAAAGCTGAAAATCTCCTCTCTCCTCCCATTTCACTCACTTTTCACCAAAGAGCAAACACTTTTCTCTTTCACTCTCCTCTCCAAATTCTCGAATTCTCCAGGAGTTCTAAGGTTTCTCATACACCTTGGTAAGTAAATCTTTTCCCACACTTGATTTCCTTACACTTCTTCACTCAAATCATGAGTTCCTTACACAAATATCGTCATATTGTTGTTAGATCTTTGAATCTTCAAGCATCTCCCAAGTGTTCTTGACTTGGAAACTCCTTTTCTTCATCATCCATCTACTGAAATCACACAAGGTGAGTTCATACCCCTACATTTTCATGTTTTCTTCAAGTTTTAAGGGGGGGGGGGATACAAGTTAAAACACAAAAAACTTAACTAAACTCAAACAACAGCTTTCATCAGGAAAGTTGAGTCTTATTCACGGACTGTTTTGACTATCTTAAACTTAATATCTTTCAAAACTGTTTAATATGCAAATATTTCAGGTTCATACCTTTAAAATGACTACTTGCACATCTCCACACGATTTTTCCACGATTTATGGTAATTTTTACAAAACTGCCTATCATTTCAGAAACGAATTCGGACCAGTCTATGAATATGAACATTTTAACACAAGTTAAAGACTTCTAAAAATCATAATAAAAATTATGAATAAACTAGACACATTTGTTGAACTCTCAGAATTTACAGATTTAGTTTTCGACTTCGTATGATTTTTCTGTGAATTTTCTAAAACATTGTAGAAAGATCAAAAACTAGTTCACAGCTTACAACTTTCATAACACTTTGTAGTATGTTGAGCAAAGTGCATAACAATAAGTTCTAAATATTGAATGTCTTTTCTTGTTAGTGTATCATCATAAACTGAAATTTAGTCATTCATGATAAGGCTTCTTCATTCATTTCGAACACATATAATAAACTACAATAAGCATAGTTTATGGATTTTTACTACATGAAAAAGGTTTTACTCTCAAGACAAATGGGTTTTTCATATACTACATGATAAACTATAATAGTAATAGTTTAAGGATTTCTTATCACTAATTTATTCATAAAAGGTGATTTTACTTCCTCCACGGAAGAGGTTTTAATATCAAACTATGTGTAAACTAGTTAACTTAAGTTGTGAGGCAATTCTCTCCCCGTACGTTCGAGTGCGGGATTCCAATTCCTGTAAGTTATAACCAGAGTCTCTTGTAGGGAGAGCGTGATAATTGTGTATAGATCTATATTGGGATTGACACCCCACACCTCCCTGCTAGCTACAACCGGACCGACAGGTCTGCGGGTGACAAGAGTCATAGGATCTTAACGTCTGAAAAACGTTGTGCAGGTTATTTCTCGTCATAGTATGGTTATAGCGACTCACATAGGGAGTTAACAATCTTTCAAGTTTACAAGGAAAATTCTACTTTGAAAAGGGGTTTTACTTCTAAATTAAACGAGTTTATGTCGATTTAAACTTGCATGAGTTACTTTAAGTATGGAAAAATACTTGTACATTTCGGTCTTGACATTCACGACTACATGACTTTTAAAGGAACATATTGGATTTTCTTTGGAAACACATTACCATTATGAACATTATAAGTACAAAACACACACATATTCTCGGTCCTGGGATTTAGGACTACATGACTTTTACAAGGAAAATATTGGATTTTCTGGAATCATACTCTATCGTATTTACAAGGAAAACGGCTTTTTCCTCAAACAAAACTCTTATGAACTCACCAACTTAATTGTTGACACTTTTTCAAAACTACTTGTATTCTCAGGAAATCAGTGAAACAAGAAATCAACAGCAATTTGAGGATGGGACGTTAAATCGTCAAACAGTTCATTTTGTCATCATAATGTAATTGATTTTGAAACATGTAAACATTTACTATGGTGTAACCTTTTCAATTATATTTATGATGGTTGTATTTACTTTGAGCACTATTATACTCGTTGTTGTGATACTATACATGAAGTCCTCCACCCTCGGACGTTTCCGCCATCCTTGGTTTGGGGGTGTGACACATGACAACTCTCACGACAGCTGTTACGACGGCTTGGAATGTAGCGGAGTCTATCTGCAGAATTGGTGTTTCGCCGGTTGGCTGCTTGTTTCCATGTGAAGGCATGATTCTGTTGCATGGCGAGAAACGAGCTCGTAAGTAACTTTGGTCATTTTTAGTTGTATCTCATCTGTATACATTTATGTATACACGTATATAAGTCATATGTTTTGTTGTATGATCCCCAACAGTTTCGACCGCATTCCTAAAATGTACTTGTGGTGATAAGTAGTAGTAGGTATTGTACAAACATTAAGTTTTTCAAAATAGAATATAGTTATCAATACAATTAGTTGATTCGAATTACATAGGTTCTTGGAGGGCGTACCTCCCTTGATTCACTACTACTAGTTGTGATGAAAGACATAATAACCCTAAGACATAGTGCGAGTGGTGTAGTCACTAGCTCACTTGGCTATCCTAGTCTATCATATGTCGAAATGACGCACAAGGTGCCCAACCATTTCACTCATTTTACGGGTGGCCTCTTTTGCTTTCTGTTCTGCTAAGGCTGCCCTAGCCTCAGCCGCAATGATCTGTTGTCTCAGGGTGACCACTTCCTCCTCTAAGGAGTGTAGACGGTTTGTAAGGTCCTCTTGCTCTGCTTGCTGATTTAGCATTGCTCATGAATAGTGTTCTTGTCCTCCTCTGAACCAGGCATGTTGTTGGGTTTCTCGTTGTGGAGGTGCATCCTGGACAAGGTGAATGTTGGCAATGAAGCTTGCCCTTGCATGAGCAATATTTTCTTACTAATTATGTTCATTCTAAGAGAACTTCTATTGGATGTTTACGTACCTGGGAGGAGAGAGATGAAAGAGTTTCTTGCCTGCTCCTGTTAGGGTAAAGGCTCGCTAAGGATCTCTCCAGCGCCTTCATCCTCGTCTGACTCCTCATCAGAATCCGTCCCTTCGTAGTCCATCTCTTGGTATTCTTCCGGACCCACTTCTGGGTTCTCCCCATGAACCTCTTTTGGCTCCTCCTCGATCCACCTGTTAGCTGCTAAGGCAGGTAGTGGGGGTCTTCGTGGTGAAACTCAGCCATGTTTCCTGTGCGAGAATAGAGGTATGAGAAATACGTAGGGGTGTAAGTGTGTGGTTCCACAATATCCTGAAATACTCCTATAGTATTTTAAATGTTGTGTTTGATTCTGGGTATCTTGGTGTTGGTAAGTATAGACTCGTTGTTTACTACGACTATTTCCCAACATATGCTAGTTACTCCTCGGATAAATATAGTTGATCAGGCTATATTTATTCAAGGTCTAATTACATATCCCGAGGCCTACCTATAGTCTTCAACTCATCATACTACTTTTATTATGCCCTCGTTATGACACTGTCCTAACTTGTATGTACTTATACTTTACTTCATATATTATTATATTTTAAAAGTATATTTGTAGTCAGACTGTTTTAGCCCCATTGCATTTATAGTTGTATATCTTGTATGGTTTGATATACTAGTTCACTATAAACAATGCTCTGATACCAATCTGTCACACCACCAAACCAGAACAGCGGAAATGTATGGGGCGGGTGGAGTGACTTCATGTATAATATCATAACAATTGAATAGTAATGAAACGTAGCAACCCAAACATTAATACATTGATAATACAAGTTTACATTGTTTACAACACTTTGTTTGTTCAAAAGTTAAATACAAATAACTAAAAAGTGGAAAACGTGAAACGACGACGCCGACCCTCAAGAAGGGTTGAATACCTGTCTACTGGTTTCCTGAGAATACAAGCGATTTTGAAAAGTGTCAACGATAAAGTTGGTGAGTTCATAAGCATTTTGTATGAAAAAGGTTTGTATGAAAAAGGTTTGTGATTCCTTTTGTATGAAAAAGGTTTGTCCAGAAAATCCGATATTTTCTTTAATATGAATTATAATTGTATGTAATTCCTTTGTATCTTTTCCTTGTAAAGTAATAATGTATGTTACCAAAATATTTAATATTTTCTTAAATATGAACTATAGTCTTAAACCCTAAGACCAAAATGTAAGTGAATGTTGTACTGAAAATGGTATATACTTTTATTTCTTTTTATAAAACTAATGAAGTATAAGCTTCCCGTAAACCATATAGTTTCGCTAATCTCTATGTGAGTTCTTATAACCATGCTAATATGACTGATATGCTTGAAACGACGTTCTTCAAGCGTCAGAGTCGGTAATACATTTGTCACTCTAGACTTGCCGGTCTAACTGTAGCGAACAGCTGAGGTGTGGGGTTGTCAATCCCGTATAGATCTATACACAACGGTCTCGCTCTCCCTCAAGGAGACTCTGGTTATAATGCAGGACTTAAGGTGTACGCTAGGTAGGTACGGTGAAGGAACGTCTCACAAGAGCATTAACAGATTTACGTGAACTATGACTCATTTTTCTTGTAAATGACATAATTATACCTTTAAATAATTATACGTTTCTTTCATAATGATAGTGTAGTGTTTGTGACTCCCAAACTATACCAATTATAGTTTATTATGTTTGTTTGTCATGACAATCTATACAATCATATATAATAATACATATAAGTTAACATGTCTAAATGTTTTAAAAGAATATATCACATAAACTTACATCTAACACAAGTATAAGAACTTTTAGTATGATAAAGACAATTTCTAGTTTTTGACTTTTCTGTCCATGTTTTTAGAAAAATTATAGAAAAATCATCGTAAGTCGAAATTTGGATCCGTAAACTCTGAGAGTTTAGAAAATGTGTCTACTTTGTTCATAATTTTTATTATAATTTTTAGTGGTTTCAAACCTGTGTGAAAATGTTCATCTTCACAGACTGGTCCGAAATCATTTCTGAAATGATAGGCAGTTTTGTAAAAATCGCTATAAATTGTAGAAAAACCTTATGAATGCGTGCGAGTAGTCCTTAGAAAGGTATAAACCTGAACTATTTGCATACTGAACAGTTTTGAAAAATATTAAGTATAAGATGGTCAAAACTATCCATGAATAGACCATAACGTTTCTGTTGAAAGGTGATGTTTAAGTTTAGATTATGTTTTGGTGTTGTAACATGTATTCCCCCCTAAAACTTGAAGAAAATATGCAAATGTAGGGGTATGAACTCACTTGGTATTTTTTGTGTAATAATAAGAAGAAGAAAGGAGTTGTTGAGCCTAGATTTGTGTAGCTTGAAGACCACTCAAAATGGATGATGCTCTAAGAAGGTATACACGAAATGTGTGTAAACATCGAGTTTTTAACTTAAATATGTAAAAACACTAGAGTTTTACAAGGAACTTACCAAGTTCTTGTGAGTTGCTTGAATAGAAAACCCTTGAGGATGGCACCCACGATTTTTAGAGAGAATATGAGAGGAAGTTCTTGAGAGTGAAGTTGGTGAAAGATTTTTTGTGATGTGTATGAGTGTGGTCGATCTCTCCCTTAAATGGGGGGGGGGGTTGACTTTGTGATGCTTGATGGGAAGTTAGCCTAGAAACATGATGGTCCATAGTACATGCATGGATACATGATGGTTAAATACATTGAGGCTTGTGGGATAATAATGAGGTGTCACCACTTTCTTGTATTTCTTTCCTTTTTTTTGTTTCACTTGGCTCTCAAATTCGATTTCATTGGTTTGAGTGAGGGTTTTCGGTTTTAGGGTGGCCGAAAACACCCTATCTCCTTAAGGGTTTGCGGTTTTTGAGAGTGTGTGGGCTTTTCGGTTTACTTTAGCCTAATATAAGGGTTTTCAGTCCAATAAGGCCCAAAGAAAAAGGTTTTTGGCCTAGGGTGTTTGGGCCAAGGCCAAAAATTGATTGGGCTTAGCTATTGGATCAAGTTTTGGGCTTGCATGAGGTTATTAATACTTGATTCTTAGTGTATGCACATATGTATTCATATAAAGTTGTTGTTTTGGACTCAATTGTTAGTGAAATAAGGTTACATAGAGGGATTGTTCGAACAAGAGTCATAATCTCAACCCTAATTTACTGGTTATGACACCTTACCCTTATCCCGGGTATCCATGACATAGGCGACGAAACCTGCACAACCCTGATGAAGATAGCGTCTGACACTCGCTGTAGAACACATAACTGGTCCACGCTGTGATCTCTCACCCTGAATGACCAACTCTCCCCCACTCGGGGTCCAAACCTGAACCAACTGCTGCTCACAGTCAATCACTGCCCTATTAGGGCTCGACCAATCCATGCCCACGATAACCTTGTTCCCACACAAAGTAATGGAAACCTGATTGATATGTGCATATTTATACCCACAATTATACATAATATCTTAATATTTAAATTACTTTTATGCCCTTATTAGAACAAAAGGTACTTAGTTTCTTATGCATTGTGTTGTAGGGGTAAAAGACATGCTTGGAGCAAAAAGGGAAGCAGGAAGCTGGAAGCTAGGAGTTTGAACCAGTGCTTTAAAATGAAGAAGAAATATACTCAACACGTCGTGGTGGATTTCCCACGACGTGGCGACTTGAAGTTTCCCGATTAATTTCGAAGACTTGTGGAATACGGGACAACCACGAAGACCACGACGTGGTGGCCTCAACATGTTGTGGTGCCCTGATTTCGGGAAAAGTATAAATATGACTCATTCTTCTACGAATGGAGGACTTTTAGCTGAAGTTTCTGACGAATTTCGAAGACCAAAGTGCAGAACTAAGCCTTGGGAGTGAAGATACTAACTGAAGCTTGGAAATTGAAGGCATTAAGGCAATAAAACTTCTCATTACGATTTTATCTTTAGTTTAATCATGACTATGCTATTGAATTTTGTTTTTATATCTTTAGTTGCTGAAATCATGGGCTAAACGTCATGACTTTCGTTTAGCCTAGGATTATTTGCTAAATTATGAGTTGATTTATGGATTGGATTTAGTTTTTATTGGTTATTTGTTGACCTAGCTTATTAAAGAACCTCACATACTTTTGATAACTGCTTTTCTCTACTTATTTCTGAATTTAATTAAGTTTGTATGACCATCTTTCTTAGTTAAATTTGAATCTTATAAGCTTGTGACCAGCAAAATTGTAGGACTAGAGTTTTGAACGAAACCTAGGTTAAGTAGGAAAGTGGGTAAAAAAAGTGTAGGAGCTAATATATGACGACAAATTATATATAGAATTGATTCAAACGACCAATTTGATCAATTAATTATAAGTCTAATCAACTCGAACTGAACACTAGTAAAATTGTTAGTTTGTCCGCCTGATCACCGTATGAATGAGCTTGTTTGCTAAAGGATTAAAGGAGTGAACGCGAATTTGGTCATTATAGGAATCGGTAACCAATTAAGCTATAATCCATTGCAATTCCATGAATCAACCATAATAACAAATAAATCTGAAGCTAAACGAAAGTACCTTAATTACCTTGGTAAATTAATCTTCGTGTTCCTTGCTTAGTTTAGTGTTAGCTTAATTAGTTGATAGTTATTTAGTTTGGTAAATCAAGTTTCTAGTCTTGCAAAACTAGAGAAAAACCCTTTTTAATTTTATTAGTAATTAATTATTAGTAGATAAGAATTAGCTAAAACACCGTTCCCTGTGTTCGGTACCTATCTAGTGTGCTATACTATCTTCAACAAGGTACATTGCCTTAGTAAATAATTAGTCACGTTAATAGGATTAACTAGAGCATATTATTTTTCGCATCAAGTTTTTGGCGCCGTTGCCGGGGAACATTCCATATTTGGTTAATTATAATCTTCTATTTTTAGGATTTTTTCTATTTATTTGCTTTTAATTTTTCTTTTTAAACTTTTCTTCGTTTTTGGCTCACCACGTTGTGGTAATTATCACCACGTCATGGTGTCGTAACAGTAAACCTTTAGTTTTTGTTTTTGTTCTTTTTACGCATTTTATTTGTTTCTTTTGCAAACGTTTATGACCAGAGGATCTAACACACCTCCGATTCGACCACTTGAAGACCTAGAGTCCGCCTTCCGTAAAAACACGAATAAAACCGTAAGAGAAGCTGCAACACCAAAGAAATTACCTTTTCTGAATCTAAAATCGGTTTTTAGTAAGAAGAGGGGAAAGCAAGTGGGAGAATCTAGCAAGGCAACAAAAGATGAAAGCACATATGAAACAGAAGAAAGCGATAACAAATCGGAAAAAGGAAGTAATCAAGAAAGCGAACCCGACAACATCATGGCGGACATTGCTGACATTTCCATGGAAGCATACAACAAGAGGATTCGTGATGACACTGGAACGGGCCTTGTGCAACCCACCATACCAACCACTGCCACATTTGAACTCAAGGGGCACATCCTTGCTGCACTTAAGGAGATTCCTTTCACCGGAAAGGATCATGAATATGCCTATAAGCATCTTGATGAAGTCAACGACATCGCCGACTACTTTAACATTCCTAATGTTCCACGAGGAAAGGTGTTGTTGAGGATGCGCCCTGTCACTTTCAAGAGAGCTGCAAAGGATTGGCTAAAGGCACTACCACTGGGCACGATAACTACATGGGAAAAGATGCGAGAAGAGTTTTTGGAACAATTTTGCCCACCATCGAAGGTGGCTAAGCTCAAAAAGTCCATTGCTAATTTTGAGCAACAAATGGGAGAGTCTCTATATGAAGCATGGGAGCACTACAAGGGTCTACTTCGGAGTTGCCCCCAAAATGATCTCAATGTGCAACAAGAGGAGTCTATCTTTTACGATGGGGTGAATGTCACAACTAGAAAATTCCTTGATTCTCAAGGCCCCTTAACCAAGAAGAATCCCGCCGAGATTAAGGAGCTTATCGAGGAATTCGCTAAACACTCACGAGAGTACCATAACCCAAGGAATAATGCAGCAAGGGGATCGGCAAATGCTGCTTCGGATGACATGTCTGTGGTTTTCATAATGTTGCAAAACATGGATAGGATGATGACTAACATGGATCAAACAATCCATGCAATAAGAGTTGGGTGTGAAAACTGTAACGGACCACATTTGACGAAGGACTGTGATCTTGACGAGAATGGAAACCGAAAGGTTCAAGCTTTCTACTCAAGTGGTGACCGATTTGATGAACATTGGAGAAAGCCCAAGAAGAAGTGGTTACCTTATGATGAGTACAAGAAAGCCAAAGAAGAGAAATATGAACAAAGAGGAAGAGGATTTTACCAACGAGAGGAACCAGCTCCCGAAAAGAAACCCGATTTCGAGTCAATGCTTAGCCGTTTTGCTGCTGCATCCGAAAATAGGAACGAGGAAACTGAAGCAACGATTAAAGAGCAACAAAGTATACAAAGAAATCAGCAAGCTTCAATCATGAACATTGAAAAAAAACTTGGGCAACTAGCTAAGCAAATGAATGAAAGATCACTGGGAGGACTTCCAAGAAATACTGAACAAAACCTGAAAGGAGCCCACATCCAAGCTATAACAACAAGAAGTGGGAAAATAATTACTCATTTGACTCCCATCAACAGAAGCAACCAGGATGTGGAACAAGAAGTTCGAGAAGAAAGTCAAACCAACGAAACTGAACAGTCACCATGATGTGGCAAGAACCCGAAAAGAAAAATTTTGAACCTGTGAAGCCATATCGACCTCCACTGCCCTTTCCAAGTAGAGCAATACAAGAGAAGAATGTTGAAGATTATAGGAAGTTCTTAGATCATATCAAGTCCCTTGAAATCAACATACATTCCTTGAAGCCTTAGCCGAAATGCCAAAATATGCTAAGTCTCTCAAAGACCTCTTAACAAACCGAAAGGAAATGGAAGGATTATCTAAGGTAGTACTAAATGAGACTTGCTCTGCTGCAATGCTAAACATGTTGCCAAAGAAGATGGGTAATCCACGGAGCATAACTTTACCATGCTAATTTGGAAATATAGCAAATAGTCATGCTCTAGCCGACTCGGGAGCAAGTGTTAATTTGATGCCTTACTCATTTTTCAAAAAGCTTGATCTCCCTGAACCAAGACTGGTCCGCATGGTCATCCATTTAGCCAACAAGACCATGACCTTTCCAAGAGGTATTTGTGAAGACTTACTAGTAAAGTTGACAATTTTGTTTTTCCCACATATTTCATTGTTTTAGACATGGAGGAAGACGAAAAAGTCCCAATCATCCTTGGAAGGCCCTTCTTGAGCATAGCCCAAGCCTTGGTGGATATTAGAGAGTCCAAACTCACTGTTCGATTTGGAGAAGAAGTAGTCACTTTTGGAGTGAATAGAGCAATACAACATTCAAGAATAAGTGATGACATGGCTTCTTCAGTTGATGTAATTGATGATGTACTTGAAAAAGAGCTAGGAGGGTGGAAAGAAAAAGAGACCGAGGGATATATGGTGCTAGGAGAAGGTGATTTTGATGCTGAACTTGATATACAAGAAGTGGAGAAGTTATTGGAAGAAAGTGAGTACAATGAAGTGAAGAAAGAAGAAGAAGAAGAAGAAACACGATGTGGCGAGGGCAACACGTCATGGTCATCGAATTTTTTCCGATCTGACAATAAAAACTGTGACAACACGACGTGGCAGAAGGCCCACATCGTGGTGACTGACACAGGACAAAAATTCAAGCTTAAAGCCTTTCCCGAACACCTGGAGTATGCATTCTTGGAAGAAGGACAACAAAAACCAGTAATCATAGCATCCGATCTAGCAAAACACGAAAAAGAAAGCCTCGTGGAAGTACTAAGGAAAAGACAAAGTGCCATAGCATGGAAGATTACCGACATAAAAGGGATTAGTCCTGCCTATTGTTCACACAAAATTAACTTAGAAGAAGGAGCTAAACCGATGGTGGAACGCCAAAGAAGACTAAACCCAAATATGCAAGAAGTGGTGAAAAAGGAGGTGGTCAAACTTTTGGATGTCGGTATAATATATTTAATATCCGATAGCCCATGGGTAAGTCCGGTACACGTGGTACCAAAGAAAGGAGGAATGATGGTGGTTACCAACGAAGACAATGAGCTAATCCCAACAAGAACGGTAATCGGGTGGCGCATTTGCATCGACTATCGAAAGCTTAATGATGCTACATGAAAGGATCACTTTGCTTTACCATTCATCGATCAAATGCTAGAAAGACTATCCGGTCATCTTTACTATTCTTTCCTAGATGTTTTTTCGGGGTACTTCCAAATTCCAATTGACCCACAAGACCAAGAAAACACCACTTTCACTTGCCCAAGTGGGACTTTTACATATAGATGCATGCCATTTGGGTTATGCAACGTACCAGCCACTTTCCAAAGGTGCATGAAGGCTATCTTCCATGACATGATCGAGAAATTTATGGAGGTTTTCATGGATGACTTCTAAGTTTTTGGGTCCTCTTTTGAAGATTGTTTGTCCAACTTAGACCTAATGCTTCCTCGATGTGAAAAAACCAAGCTAGTCCTAAATTAGGAAAAGTGCCACTTCATGGTCAAGGAATGAATTGTGTTGGGACACAAAGTCTCAAGGTTGGGGATAAAGGTGGATCAAGCAAAAGTTAATATTATAGTTAAATTACCACCCCCAACAAAATGTAAAAGGGGTAAGAAGTTGTAAAACCCGATCTTAAGTATCAATCGAAGTCACTAGAATTGGTGCGAAATCCCAATCAAGTGATTAGTGCAAAATAGTTAAAGCGAATTAATAACACAGTTACCAAATCTTCAATGCACACTATATTGACCAATTGTCTAGTACATAAGATTCTCAATTACTCTCGGTTCTCTCTTTCTCTCTAAACTCGATATCATCTTCTTAGAATGACCAACCCTTTACACGGCTGAAAACAATACTATATATACCTAGACCTAATTACAAAGGCCCAACCCAAAACCCAACCGAAATCCTCATTAAGCCCATCGAAATCACATGGTGAATTCGGTCCAAAAACCACCGAAAACATGGTGCTTTCGGTCCTAGACCTAGAACTCTAAAAGTCATCAAAAGTAAAGTATAAACCATAAATCATGTCCTAACAATCTCCCCCTTGGTTTATAACTTTCTTTTCTTTTCAATGATCTCTTTGTTCTTGACCTTCCGCTTTTGTCTTCGATTTCTTCACACCTTCAAGATGAACATATGAATTTCTGCATGAATGACTTCATGTTGAATAGTTGGGCTTCCTTTAAAATTTGACTTTGAACGCACATTGGATATAGAGGTTTCTTGTATAGGTTCTTGTAAATCAGCACTTTCAGCTTTGAGAAACTTCATAGATAATTACAGAGAGACCGATTCTTCTGGATCACTTCAGCAAGTTCATAGATACCAGCAAATTGATTGAGGAGACTTAAATGCAATTTGACACATAACTTCAAATACAACTTCACCTTGCTTCTGGGGTTGAAAGGTTGTGTATTGGAAAATAATCTCCACTTCTTGTTCCTTCGAATGAAAATTCTTTATCGATCACAGATGCATCTTAAAAAGTAACCATGACTAAAAAGTCCATGTGGATCACAAAATCATAAAGACCCTTCTCACCACAGTTGTTCAAGGACCCAGCCTTGGCTCAGATGGAGACTACTCGCAGTATATGTGTAAACACGGAGGAACGCACTGCGATTTGTTGAGTATCGAAGAACTACTCGTGGCTATTTTGATGTTAGCCCATGCATATCCTCGATCAAAGATCTCAATACAGTTTTTCAAGTTAACAAGTTAACTTGGCCCTTGGCGAGACGTTCAATGGTTTCTAAATCTCAGTTGAGTGTACCATTCTAGTGCCAATGAGAGTTAATTAGGAATAACTCACAAAACCATCCTGTAACAAAAATATCTGAGGACATATTTCCACAGTTTAGCATGACACGAGGTCAAGGCCCTTTGGCAGGACATTCAACGATAATCGTGCTTTGCGAGGTGCATCGCCCTAGTGCCAATAACTGTTAATTCCTTACCTGCAGAAAACGTTTCCGATAATACATTTGATTCTTCACAGTTTTTCATGACACAAAGAATGTCAAGACCCTGGGCGGGATGTTCAGCGATATCTATTTCCCGGTTGGGTGAATCGCCCTGGTGCCATGACAGTTCTTAGGTAAAGATAACTGACAAGACCAATTTTGACAATCTGTACAATTTCAACCTTTCAATTCATTAAATACGACAGTTCTTAAAAAGAAACTTCCTAACTGACAGTTTGTACAGTTTCATCCCCCTAATTCCTTGTGAATGTAGTGTGAAGTGAAATTCCGTCAATTCCTTTTAAGATCTCTTCTTGCACAGAAAATTCAAACACAGTCTCCTTGAGTCTCTTCTTCTTTTGAATTCATGTTTTAAGACAAATGAAATTTTTGAGATAAAAATAAAAATAAAAATAAAATAAACTTAGCACACAATTGCAACATCCCAATTTTCTAGACCAAAAATTTCATCTTTAATTAAGTGACTTGTAAAACCATTTACTAAAAAACATCATTGATTCATATCCATTTTTAAAACATAGTCACGTTTCTCAAACTATATCATCAAAATAGTAATAATGTCAGAGTACAATCCCATGGATCTCAAAATGCAGAAATCATATGTGCGCGGTGCGCTGCTACCGTGCCGGCTCCTTCCCCTTCGCTGAAGAGGTACCTGAAACAAAACTGAAAACTGTAAGCAAGAAGCTTAGTGAGTTCCCCCATCATACCACACAACATACAACATACATATTTCCGGACAATTCTGGGGTGCCCGACCTACCCTGCCAGGCATTTCTGGGGTGCCCGACCTACCCATGTCAAGCGATTCTGGGGTGCTTGACCTATCCTGTTAGGCAATTCTGGGGTGCCCGACCTACCCTCAGGTCCTTACGACCGTGTCACGGGGACTATTCCCCCTACTGCTACTATCACATATCATCATATCATGCTAACACATAAAACATATCAAGTAATAGCAGACCTAGATAATTATCACAAAGACAATCATCTAATTAAACAACTCCTACTAGTGGGCCGACATTGTGGCCGTAGACCCACCGCTACTGGAAGGTAACTCACCTCGTAAAGCTGAGTGTCGAATCTCACGGGAAGCAATCTCTAATGGATGCTCCGATGACTCCCGCCTATCGTAATCATAATAACACTCAATCAGAATCTATAACACTACTTAGGGTAAAATGACCATTTTACCCCCTTGGCCTAACTTGAACCATTCCTACGGCCCAATTCTAACTTATTATACCCAGTGAATCCATGGCCGATCAAAGGCTCCCTAAGGCCCACTAATGGCCCAATTTTCTAAATTGGACCCAATTCTTCAAATGGGCCTTTTCACAAGTCCAATAAATCCTTAGCCCAAAATAAATAATGTCGAGTGGCCCAATATGGCCCAAAAGGCCCAATACTTCTAAGTCCAAGTTCCCAGGCCCAAAACTATACTCCACAGTGGGCCACGACGCTCAATAGTCCAAACCCAGCCCTCTAAGGCCCAGAAAGCCCAAGATAGTCACTCTGCATGCGTACGCGCGGCGTACCTGGCACGTACGACCAGCGTACGCTGCCCTTGACCGCAACGGGAAGTTGACCCAGTACGCGCTGTGCGTACTAGGGTGTACGCTTAGCGTACTGGACAACTTCCTTGGGACTTCATTTGTGACTTAATCCATTAAGTCTTCACGTCCAAAATGTAGATCCAGGTACTTTAAGACCTCCTAATCCATAAAGTCACAAACTTTATGTGCTTGCATGCATGGTTGAGGGTCAAAACATGATTTTGGTCCTTTAACAAGCTCTAAGACCATCAAACATTTGCATGGTTGTGGATTAACTATCAAGGTCCGATTTTTATGACTCTAAATGCCTCTAAGAGCTCAAAAGGATAGCTCTTTTGGTCCGAAACTAACAAGATGCAAGCAACCTCAAAAATGGAGTCCAAAAGTGACATAAAACATCCCAAAATCAAATCTAAGCATGTAATGGTCAAGTTTGGAACATGATACCTCCAAAGAGTCAGAAATTATGCTAATCTCCTGGATCTACAAGCTCCTCTTGAATCCTTGCCTCTTCCTCAAACTTTTTTTTCTTCTAAGAACACCAAAATCACACAAGGAAGCTCTCAAATGGCAAAAATACACAAGAGTGGGTTAGGGTTTTCGAGGTGGCTGCTTAAGGGTGATACGGAGGCTGGACCAAAGGCATAATGTCCTTTATATAGGGATCAAACCCTAAAAGTTAGGGTTTTAGAATCTGCGCATGTACGCTATGCGTACCCTTTGGTACGATGGACGTACGTGCATGGCTTCCGCGTTCAAAACCTTTGAGTATGTTGAGCGTACCTGGCATGGTACGCCCCGCGTAATGCCCTTTTCAGCCTAATTTTTAGAAGCCCAATTATCTTGGCCCAAACCAAAGCAACCCATTCTTCAATAAGATAATTAATAATAATGCCTGGTAAATCCCGGATGTTACAAATCTCCCCCACTTGAATTAGACTTCGTCCTCGAAGTCCGTTGCTGCTGCTGGAAATAACTCGGGGTAGTGCTCCCTCATCTGATCTTCCAGCTCACACGTCCATTCCGAACCCTTGTGGTGCTGCCACTACACCTTCACCAGCTCCACTTCCTTGTTCCTCAGTGCCTTCGTCTTCCTATTTAGAATGGCTATCGGTCGCTCGATCTAGTTCATGCTGTCATCCACCTGAATATCCTCGAGAGGCACCACTGCAGAGTTGTCTACCAGACACTTCCGCAGCTGGGAGATGTGGAAAGTACCGTGAATCTGGCTAAGCTCGGCTGGCAGATCCAGCCTGTATGCCACCTTGCCCACCCGGGCTGCAACTCTAAAGGGACCGATATACCTGGGGCCCAACTTGCCCCGCAACCTAAATCGGATGACACCTTTCCAAGGTGACACCTTCAGGAGGAGCATATCCCCGACCTGGAATTCCAGGTCCGAACGGCGCTTGTCGGCATAAATTTTCTGCTGACTCTGAGCAATCTGAAGCCTGCTCCAGACCTGCTGGATCCTCTCCGTCATCTTGAGTACCACTTCGGTACTCCCCATGACCCTCTGCCCAAACCTCATGATGGGTTTTGAGCATTCTAACACTCTTATGGTGTACATGCAACCCTAGAAACCTTAGATCTATGTTTTCTCTAATATACATGCAAATAAGAATTTTCAAAGGTTCTCATCCTAACTAGCATGACATGGGGTACTTGTAATATAAAAAACTAGTAGAATGACATACCTTTGTAGTTGCTTGGATTCCTTAAGACCTTGTGAGCCTAGCACCCCAAATCTGATGCCTCAAATGTTTCACACAACACCACAACTCTTGGAATAACTTGAAAGTAGAACACTTTCACTCAAAAATCGGCTAGCCCTCTTGTTCTTGTCTTAGTGGCCGATTTTGCTTACTATGAGGTTCCTTTTATAGTGTGTCACATGTAGGGTTACACCATGTAAACCCTAATGTGCATGGCTTTTCATTCCCCCATGATCCATGGGTTTTAACCTCCATGGAGCATCCATGGAGCACCCAATGGGTCCTAGCCCAATCTAGTGAATCATGAACCATAAGCCCACTATATAAGAATGAAAGATTTACATAATCAATCCTCATATATTTAATTAGTCTCTTTTGATCACAAAATTATTTCCAAGTTAATTCTTGATCAATACTAATTAAATAATATGATTTCATATTAATATATTTGAACTTATAATATATTAATAAATCATAAGTGTCCTTTTCTCATTTTGTCTATCCAATTGTTGAGATGCCATGCAACCCAAATGGACCATGCTAAGCTGGGTCAAGTACATACCAAATATAGTTATGGACTTAGACACCTTATCCAACACCTCACCCCATCATATCGGGGTCCTGCAGTTCCTCCTATACAATAACTCGAAGGAAGGACGATCTATACTCGCGTGGTAGCTGTTGTTGTAGGAGAACTCAGCCAATGGAAGATAGGTATCCCAGCTACCACCGAAATCCAAGACACACGCCCATAGCATATCCTCCAAGGTCTGAATGGTCCGCTCGCTCTAACCATCTGTATGCGGGTGAAAAGCGGTGCTGAAGTGCAGACGAGTACCCAACTCGTCGTGAAACTTCTTCCAGAATTTGGAAGTGAATCGCACGTCTCGGTCAGAAATCACGGAAACTGACACTCTGTGTCGAGCTACTACCTCTCGGATGTAGATATCGGCCAGCTTCTCGGCCGAGATGCTCTCCTGGATCGGTATGAAGTGGGCACTCTTGGTCAACCGATCGACGATGACCCAAATCGAATCCACTCCCCGTGCGGTCCTGGGAAGCTTTGTGATGAAATCCATAGTAATATCTTCCCATTTCCACATAAGTCAAAACAAAATCATCGAGGGGCCCAGATATCGCTTTTAATCCTCCAAGGACTAAAAGGAAAAGATAAACTTCGACTCATATGCTTGTACTAACTACTTGTTGAATCATACACAAAAGCACGTTTTATAACATCGAGTTACCGATGCGTTTTCGTACAATCAATGCACAACCAACTCATAATCAATAACTCATATCTCTAGGTTTGAAGACTTATATGATATTACCGTCTCACGATCACTCGACATAAATTCCATGAAGTGATACAAGTGAGCATGGGTTGAATCCAATACTCAGAACTTATGAGCACTCATGAATGTTGTAGCAACTTTTTCTATGTCTAACACCGTAGACATCTACAAACCCAATTCATGACAGTCTTGATTCATACCTACTTCCAACATATGATTGAGTGTGGGGATTTTGAATAAAGTAATTATTCTGGAAGTCAAAACATGCAAAATTGAGACAATAGTAAACAATTGACACAAGATAGCAACACTTTACTTATAAATAAACAACAACTTTTATTTAATCATCAAATGTCAATTACATTTTACAAGTTCCAGAAAAACTATCTAATCTGTAAAACTAATATCATCCTTCAGCCCGATGCGCCTCGCATGCTACAAATTCTTAGCCCTACACAGTCCCTTCGTGAGGGGATCTGCTGGGTTCTCATCCGATGATACCCTCTTTACCATGAGAAGTCCTTCTTCTATCCGATGTCTAATGAAGTGGTATTTTCTGTCGATCTGCCTGGATCTGCCGTGATCCCATGGTTCCTTAGCTAAGGCAACTACACCTTCGTTATCACAGAAAATCTCGATAGGCTCCTTAATAGCTGGTACAACTCCAAGGTCTCCAATGAAGTTCTTTAGCCATATTGCCTCCTTTGCTGCCTCGCTTGCTTCTATGTACTCTGATTCGCAAGTTGAATCAGCTACTGTTTCCTGTTTGGAACTTTTCCAAGTAATTGCTCCTCTATTTAGGGTAAAGACCAAGCCCGACTGAGAGCGGAAATTATCCCTATCAGTCTGGAAACCAACATCACTATTCCCTACTACTCTCAAGTCAACACTCCCATCAAGGGTAAGGACCCAGTCCCTAGTCCTCCGTAGGTACTTGAGAATATTCTTCACTGCAGTCCAGTGAGCCTTGCCCGGATTCCCGATATCTACTGACCATGCTCAAAGCAAAGGCCACATCAGGGTGAGTACAAGTCATAGCATACATGATCGAGCCTACAGCGGAAGCATACGACACTCGACTCATCTCAGCTATCTCAGCCTCTGTACTCGGGATCTGAGTCTTACTCAATTTGGCGTTGCTCTGGATTGGTAAGTCACTTTTCTTGGAATCCTGCATGCTGAACCTTTTCAGCACCTTATCCAAGTAGGTACTTTGACTAAGTCTAACTATTCTCTTACTCCTGTCTTTCAATATCCTTATCCCTAGGATATAGGCACCTTCTCCAAGGTCCTTCATAGCGAAACACTTCCCAAGCCATGACTTAACTTCCTGCAGGGTTGGGATGTTATTTCCTATGAGTAGTATGTCATCCAAATACAATACCAAAAAGGTAACTATACTCCCACTAGCCTTAACATATACACATGACTCATCTTCGCTCCTCGAAAAACCAAACTCTTTGACTTTCTCATCGAAACAAAGATTCCATCTGCGAGATGCTTGTTTCAGTCCATAGATGGATTTCTCAAGCTTACACACTCTATTAGGGTGCTTTGCATCGACAAAACCCTCTGGCTGACTCATGTAAACATCCTCAGCCAACTTTCCATTAAGGAAAGCGGTTTTGACATCCATTTGCCCATTTCATCATCATGAAATGCAGCTATGGCCAGCAAAGCCCTAATAGACTTAATCTTCGCTACTGGTGAGAAGGTCTCATCATAGTCAACTCCCGGAGTTTGAGTAAAGCCCTTCGCAACCAGTCGCGCTTTATAAGTGTGTACATTCCCATCCATGTCGGTATTCTTCTTGAAGATCCATGTGCACCCGACCGTCTTACGACCCGGTACATTGTCAGCCAAGTTCCAAACTTGATTGTCATACATGGACTGAATCTCGCTATCCAAGGCCTCTTTCCATTTGGCATATTCAGGGCCTGCCATGGCTTCCTTAAAGCTGTTAGGTTCATCCAGATTTACCAGTGTACTGTCACTGATAAATGCATCACCTTCCGAAGTAATATGAAAACCATAGTAATGCTCAGGTGGATTCCTAACTCTTGTGGAACGCCTCAGAGGTACGGATTCCTTAACAGGATTTTCCTCCTCAGGTTTATTGTTAGGGTTTGAGGTTCCTTCACCGCTTGACTCTTGAAGTTCTTCAAGGTCAATTTGCCTCCCACTGTTTCCTTGGCTTATGGCCTTTCTCTCTCGAAAGACCCCTCTCCTTGCCACAAAGACCACATTCTCACTGGGTCTGTAGAAGAGGTAACCAAAAGAATTTTGTGGGTAGCGGATGAAAATACACCGCTCACTACGAGGTTCGAGCTTGTCCTAAGTTTCACGTTTCACGAAAGCCTCGCAACCCCAAATCTTGATGTGGTCTAAATTGGGTACTTTCCCAGTCCACATCTCGTGAGGTGTTTTGGCCACCTTCTTGGTAGGGACTAGGTTAAGGATATGGGCGGCAGTCTCTAAGGCATACCCCCATAATAAGATTGGTAACGAAGCTCGACTCATCATGGAACGAACCATGTCTAACAAGGTTTGATTGTGCCTCTCAACCACACCATTAAGCTGTGGTGTTCTGGGAGGTGTCAATTGTGAAACAATTCCACATTCCTTAAGATAGTCAAGGAACTCTGTACTAAGATACTCTCCTCCTCGATCGGATCGGAGCATCTTAATGTTCCTGCCCAACTGATTCTCCACATCTTGTTTAAACTCTATGAATTTTTCAAAGGTTTCTGACTTATGCTTGATTAAGTATACATAACCATATCTACTGTAATCATCAGTAAAAGTCACATAGAAGCGGTTAGCATCCCTCATGGCGGTTCTGAAAGGTCCACACACATCTGTATGTATGAGGTCCAACAAACCTTCACCCCTGGCACAAGTACCAGTGAAGGGTGACTTTGTCATTTTTCCAAGCAAACAAGACTCGCAACTATCATCCGACTTTAAGTCAATTGACTCCAAGACTCCAGCTTTCTGGAGTTGGCCTATGCGCTTCTAGTTAACATGTCCAAGACGACAATGCCACAAGGATGCTTTAACCAAATTAGTGGAAGAATCGATATGTAACACATTATTTCCTAAGTTATCTACAACCGACACAGTTTCATATACACCATCACAAGGTAATGCTTTAAAATATAGATCATTATTATAAAAAGCATTAATACCACCACATTCATTATCAAATGAAAAAGTAAACAGTTGTTTGTACAAACCGTGAAAAGAAATAATATTTCTCTCCATTTCAAACGAGTAACAACACTTATTCAAATCTAACACTAACCCACTACTTAGCAACAAAGAATAAACTCCAATCTTGGTGACAGGTGAAGCTTTCTTATTCCCCATGATCAAGTTTATCATTCCTTGCTCCACATCCTCACTTCTTCTTAGGCCCTGCAAATCAGAACATATATGAATACCGCAACCTGTATCAATAACCCAATAAGTAGTATGTGGTGAGTTATTAGATAATATAGTGTAAATACCTGCATGGGTAGGCTTGACCTTCCCATCCTTAACATCTTGCAGGTATTTGGGGCAGTTTCATTTCCAGTGCCCCTTTTCCTGACAATAGAAGCATTGAGCTTCTTTTGGGTTGAAGAAGGAGTGATAGAACCACCTTTGGTTGGAATTGAAGAGGAGCCATCAAGATACTTTCCCTTGGTACCCTTCGAAGGGGTCTTCCTCTTCTTCCCTCTACTTTGCCCGATTGCCAGAACAGGGGCGGCGGTAGGAGTAGGAGTGGTAACAACCGATTTTCCTTTAAGACCAGTTTCAGCAGTCTTCAAAAGCCCTTGAAGTTTGCTAAGTGTGACCTCCTCCTTGTTCATGTGATAGGTCATTCGGAATTGATCATAACAAGTAGGTAAGGAGTGCAATATGATATCAATAGCCAACTCCTCGAGGAAGTTCACATTCAACTTGAGCAAACGGTCCACAAACCTTTGCATTTTTTGCAGGTGGCCCGTGGTGGGTTCACCATCCTTCATTCGGGTTGTTATCATGGAAGAGATGATTTCATACCTCTCTTGACGAGCACTTTGATGGTAGCGGTCCATCAGGTCCATGTGTATCTCAAAAGGGTAAAAGTCCTCATAGGACTTCTGGAGTTTAGCTTTCATTGTGGACAACATGATACATGCCACCTTAGCAGTAGACTCATCAATTTCCTTCAGCTCCTTATCGAGGACATATTCCTTGTCCTTGTAACGGGTGACCATCCTGATGTTTCTGATCCAATCATTAAAGTTTTAACCATCAAAGATGACTCTCCCATAAAGGTTCATGAGAGAGAAGGATCCGGTAGGGTTTGAGCCAGAAGCAGCATTGTTGGAAGACATCTGAAAAGAAGAAAGACAAGTTTAGATTAGATATTGAATCCTTAATAAGACACCCAAATCTGATATTAAGGCTAGGACCCAACACAATACTTTATAACTTGGAAGAGGGATGCCGTAATCCAAGCTATAAAATATTTGAAGGTAAGCGAATGACGATTCTGTTGGGTTTTGAGCATTCTAACACTCCTATGGTGTACATGCAACCCTATCAACCTTGGATCTATGTTTTCTCTATTATACATGCAAATATTAACTATTCCAAGGTTTCATCCTAACTAGCATATTATGAAGCACCTATACTACAAAGTTCTAGTTAGATGACATACCTTTTGATGTAGCTTGATGTCTTCAAGCTTTAAGAGCTTAGCCCCAATAGTGTGGAAGCCTCAAATGGAATCACAAATCACCAAAACACCTTGGAAGAACTTTAGAGAATATGTATGCACACTAAAATCGGCCCACTCTTATTTTCACACACTTGTGCCAATTTTGTGAGCCAATGACCCCTTTATATATTATGGAGGATTAGGGTTACATCCATGTAAACCCTAATACCCATGACCTTTCATTTACATAGGATCCATGGGTTAAAAGCTCCATGGACCATCCATGAAAGCTTAGCCCAACCTAAATGAACTTGACCCATTCCATATATATAAGAGTCCATATTTAATTAGTTCTTTTTGATCACTTAATTAATTCTAAATTAATTCTTGATCAATACTAATTAAATAATATGATTCCATATTAATATATTAGAACTTATAATATATTAATATAAATCATAAATATACTATTCTCAAAAGACTATCCATATAAATTGTGCCGGTGAAGTGCAACCCAAATGGACCATGCCGGGTTGGGTCAAGTACATACCAAATATAGTTATGGACTTAGACATTAATCCAACAGTCTCCCACTTGGATAAGTCTAACACTATTATTGAGTATGACTTCAAAACCTAACTGGCAATCGTAGCTCTTAAAGCCGCTGTCGAACTCTGACCTTGTCAATGACTTGTCCATTAGATAAGGGATCATATATTCCTCCATTCTAGATATCATATGGACTGAGACATGGATTATAATCATTCTCTCTGTCCATTTGTTGTTTCCTGATTTTCGATTTATGATGACTGACTGATTGAACAAATCAAATCAGTCCTGGCTTGGCCGAACACTCACATGTGTCATCGATAAATCATCGAGGGGCCCACAGATATCACTTTTATCCCGAAGGTAAAAGGAATGGATAAACTTCGACTCATATGGCTTGTTCTACTACTTGTTGAATCATACACAAAGGCACGTTTTATAACATCGAGTTACCAATGCGTTTTCGTGCAATCAATGTATAACCAACTCATAGTAACAACTCATATCTCTAGGTTTTAAGAATATAAGATATTATCGTCTCATGATCACTCGTGATAAAATCCATGAAGTGATTCAAATGAGCATGGGTTGAATCCAATACTCAGAACTTATGAGCACTCATGAGTGTTGTAGCACCACTTTGTCCACCAACTTGGACCTCTACAAACCAACCCATGACAATCTTGATTCATATCTACTTCCAACATATAACCGACTGTGGATGGTTTGAATAACTTAATCATTCAGGAAGAGCGACTTAGTTATTCTGGAAGTCAAAACATGCAAAGTGAAACACAAGAATAAATGAATCAAATATGGTATCAAACCCTATGAATACAAATAAACACTTTTATTTATCACCATACTAATTACTCATTATTCATTGTTTCGGTTTTATCAACTTTATACTTGAATTAAAAACACTAGTTGTCCCATGCTCCAAGCATGTACACTATGTTTTTCTTAAACAATAGCTTTGCCATACACCAAGTATGCACTCTATGTTTGTCTATGATCCTTACATTGTGAAATAAACCAATTGAACATAATTTCAATGATTCTAATTTCACACTTCCAAATCCTTATCGAAAAATGCGAGAATTTCAAATTCCTATCATTTATCGAAATCTGTTTAGATTTTAAACTTATATGCACTGACCCTCCTGTAATGAATATGTACAAAGTCACAAAGACTTGTCAACAATCATTATAAGGTATTCCAATGGAGATCAACTCCATGGAAACTAAGTCTCATATTCAAAGTACATTGCTTTGGACATGCTTCTTGCATTAAGTTTTCTAATCTTACACAGATAACTTCCACCTATGGAGACAACTCCATATTCTCATTTTGACTATCACTTCTGAATAAGAGATGCCTCTTTTCAGAATATGTCAATATGGTCCTTCCAAAATTAGCACTATACTTCCAACTGTCCCTGAGCAACCAATCTTTGGTAAACCTCAGATTGTCCTCGACAATTGCTTAATCATTTTAGTCATATCCAATTCTAGACCTTTTCCCTTCTTAATGCCTCTGGGCAATTGGAAAAATTTAGAAATGACAAATATTATAGCACATGCAATCGATCCTGTAGCCAAAGCAAATGGTACACGATTCATGATGTCTCACATAAAGACATGATTCTAGACCAGTCTTTTGCTACAATATTTTTATTTGCCATGTTTTCAAAATTTGACTATGAAGAGGGATGCCGTAATCATAATCGAATTTTGAGAACGCAATATATAGAATTTTCTTAAGTTGAACCAATCCAACATGAAATTCATATATATATATATATATATATATATATATATATATATATATATATATATATATATATATATATATATATTCTTGACTAAAGATGATTAAGGTCTCAATCTAAGCCTTTAGAACTGAAATGAAGTATATCCTCTCTCTTAATTATAGCAAAACAACTTTTTCAATCCCTGCAGCCTCACGAATTGAGACTTTTCTTTTCTATAATTAACATTGCTAACTTGCAACACTAACAATAATTATCATGCTCCCACTTGCATGATGATTATTAGCATAACACTTATGCTCCCACTAGCTTTGACATGTACTCAGAAATCAGCTGGACTTCTAGAAATCAATACTTTATTGACTTTCTTACCAAAGTTCAAATTTCTGATACGAGATGCTTTGATAAAACTTTATCAAAATCATACACCTTTCCTTAGATAACATGCATGTGTGTCTAAACAATTTCAGAACTATGAAAAGGGATGCCATAATCATAGTCTCAATTGTTTAGACCTTTTGCCATCTGCTTCAAATCTACTTGGTGGAAGTGTTTCCTCACCATCATTTTCATGAATCGGAGAGAAACCTTATGACCCTTAGATTTTATGGTGTATGTGTTCTTATCCATGTGAATCATCAAAAGCATAGTCACAAGACAAGGATAATGACAAATCGAAACTCATATGGACTGAACTTATGCAATCTTAACTTCTTGCCACCTGGCAGTACAAGGCCTGCCATTGCTTCCAAGTTTTTATGCAACCAATTGAGAACTTTCAGAACTCCTATGCAAAGCCAACTTTAACTGGAATGGGCACAGAATATGTCAACACGATAGGTTATAAACCTCAAGTCGTGTGCTAGTGAAGAACCTCAGGTTTTATTCTTGATTAGTTCTTGAAATTCTTTTTAGGATCTTTAAGACTCCCACTATCCTCTTGACATATAAAACTATCTTGCCAAATATTCAAAAGATAGTGCGGATTCTTTATCAAGACAAACACTTCACACAATTGGCCTTAGTTGGTCTTTGTTTTATCCAAAACATCACAACTTACCAATTTCAAATGTACAAGAGTAGGACACTTTTACTCTTACATTTGACAAGTGTTTTAAACCTTTCTTTAAGACATGTCACTCAAGTTACAATCTTGGAGTATGACTCTAAGAATTGTTTTGGAACGAAGTATGACTCATCTTCCTGATCTAACCATTTCAACAATTCATGACTCCTCTTCTTAGTCATAAGAATGCACTAAGATGACCTTTAGAGGAATAATTGTGATATGATTTCTAAATCACTAAGATGATCACAAACATGATACTAAAGTACTCTCCCATCTTTTCAGATTTTAGAAACTTTTATCTTTCTGCCTAATTTGATTCTTCCCATTCGTTCTGCCCTACATGAGACTTTTCCAATGTTTCAGAATTATACTTAAACTTGTAAGTATAACCATATTTACTAAACTTTAGTAAATCAAATAGTCTTAACGAGCTTTGTGGTGGACATGACCAGTGCACAAGAATGTGTACTCGATCCCTTTAGTCCTTCACTTGACTCACACATCCATGTGAACAAGTAGTTAGTCTTGATTTTCCAATGCTTGAAAGTTCTCATTCATCATACTATTCAACTTGCATGATTCCAAGTTTCGGTCCAATTGAAACTTGGGTGATGAGGAACTTTCCTGATTTGGTAAATTAAGACACTACCACAAATGAAAGAATCAAATCCATTTTCCAATATTGCTGTCAGTGGAATCATATAAGCAACAATTTTCCACAAATGTCATTGTAAGGATACTTCAAATAAACAAAATTAAACAATTTTCTTTTATTTTAAAACTTTGCGGAAAAACTTATCCTTACAACCCACATGGAAAATTGTTGTTATCTATTCCTTAGCAATATATCATAACTTCTTAAGCAACTGCTCAAAATTCTGATGCGATCGAAATCCACCTTCGCGATCAGAATCAGCATATACTTCCTTTAAGATTTCTCTCTATTCTTTGATTCTTAAAACATCAACATGTGACCCAGTCACATCATCTAATGAGGATCTCAGAATAGAACTTAACAGAGTTAGATAATGGGCTCTACCTGATGTAGAGTCAAACTTATTGACTTTAACATCCTTAGGTAAATTTGGCAGTTTTGCAATCAACGCCCCTTCCTTTGGCAAAATATGTTGGGTTATGAGCATTCTAACACTCCTAAGTGTACATGCAACCCTAAATACCTTGGATCTATGTTTTCTCTATTATACATACAATTATGAACATCCAAGGTATTATCCTAATCTAGCATACAAAATAATAAATATAACAAGATAGAATACATACCTCTTTGATGTAGAATGTCTTCATGAAGCTTGAGTGCCTAGTGCCCCAAGTGTGACACCTCAAATGGTTCACACAACACCAAATACACTTGGAATAACTTTAGAGAAACTTGAACACTCCTTAAAATCGTCTAGCCCACATACTCACACATTAGTGCACGATTTCTTGAGCCATGGGATTCTTTTATATGGTGGCTATTAGGGTTACACCATGTATTTCATAACTTTACCCATTCCTTATGCTCCATGGATTTTAACCTCCATGGAGTATCCATGGGTCACCCCATGGACTTAGTCCAACATAAGGAATCTTGGATCACAAGCCCACATATATAAGAATGAATGATTTACACAATCAACCCATATATTTAATTAGTCTCCTTTTGATCACTTAATTAATTCCAAATTAATTCTTGATCAATACTAATTAAATAACCTTATTAATATATTAGAACTTATAATATATTAACCAACCTTAAGTGTTATTTCTCTCATTATAGTCTATCCAAATGCATGATGCCATGCAACCCAAATGGACCATGCCGGGTCGGGTCAAGTCTTACCAATTATAGTTATGGACTTAGACATTAATCCAACAGTCTCCCACTTGGATAAGTCTAAAACTATTATTGCGTATGACTTCAGGAACCGATCAGCAATCGTAGCTCTCAAAAGCTTCTGTCGAACTCTGACCTTGTCGATGAACTCTGACCTTTGTCAATGATTTGTCCATTAGATAAGGGATCATATATTCCTCCATTCTAGATATCATATGGACTGAGACATGGATTATCAATCATTCTCTCTGTCCATGTGTTGTTTCCCGATTTCCGATTCATGATGACTGACTGATTGAACAAATCAAATCAGTCCTGGCTTGGCCAAGCACTCACATGTATCATCTTTAAATCATCGAGGGGCCCACATATATCGCTTTTATCCCGAAGGTAAAAGGAATGGATAAACTTCGACTCATATGGCTTGTTCTACTACTTGTTGAATCATACACAAAGGCACGTTTTATAACATCGAGTTACCAATGCGTTTTCGTGCAATCAATGTATAACCAACTCATAGTAACAACTCATATCTCTAGGTTTGAAGAATATAAGATATTATCGTCTCATGATCACTCGTGATAAAATCCATGAAGTGATTCAAATGAGCGCGGGTTGAATCCAATACTCAGAACTTATGAGCACTCATGAGTGTTGTAGCACCACTTTGTCCACCAACTTGGACCTCTACAAACCAACCCATGACAGTCTTGATTCATATCTACTTCCAACATATGACCGACTGTGGATGGTTTGAATAACTTAATCATTCAGGAAGAGCGACTTAGTTATTCTGGAAGTCAAAACATGCAAAGTGAAACACAAGAATAAATGAATCAAATATGGTATCAAACCCTATGAATATAAATAAACACTTTTATTTATCACCATACTGATTACTCATTATTCATTGTTTCAGTTTTATCAACTTTATACTTGAATTTAAAACAATAGTTGTCCCATGCTCCAAGCATGTACACTATGTTTTCTAAACACTAGTCATGCCATACACCAAGTATGCATACTATGTTTGTCTATGATCTTTACTTTGTAAAATAGATCAATTGAACATCACTCCAATGATCCTCTTTTCACAGTCCCAAATCCTTACTGCAAATGCAAGAATTCCAAATTCATGCCATTTACTGAAATCTGTTAGATTCTAAACTTATATGCATTGATCCTCTTAATGACTATGCACGAAGTCAGAAAGACTTGACAACAATCATTACAGAGCATTCCAAAGGAGATCAGCTCCTTGGAAACATCCTTCTTTCATTAAGTTTCCTAATCTTACACAGATTGAATAATTTCTAACTTTGAAACATTTCCATATTCCATTTTGACTATCACTTCTGAACAAGAGTTGCCTCCTTACAGATTATGTCAATATGGTCCTTCCAGAATTAACATTATACTTCCAACTGTCCTTGAGCAACCAATCTTTGGTAAACCTTAGATTGTCCTCGACAATTGCTTAATCATTTTAGTCATATCCAATTCTAGACCTTTTCCCTTCATAATGCCCCAGGCATTTGGAAAATTTTAGAAAGGATGAATATAACACATGTAATCGATCCTATATCCGAAGCATATGGGACACGATTCATGATGTCTCACATAAAGACTAAACCAGTCTTTTGCTATAATATTTCCATTTCAATTTGCCAAGTTCTCAAAATTCAGATTATGAAAAGGGATGACGTAATCATAATCGAATTTTAGAACGCAAATAATGGACCCATATATAGAATTTCCTTATGTTGAGCCATTCCAACATGAAATTCATATATATATATATATATATATATATATATATATATATATATATATATATATATATATATATATATCCTTGATTAAATACGATTAAAATCTCAATCTAAGCTTTTTAGAATTGAAATGAAGTATAATTTCCTCTCCCTTAATTATAGCAAAACAACTTTTTCAACCCCTGCAACCTCACGAATTGAAACTTTTGTTTTCTATAATTAACATTGCTAACTTGCAACCTTTGTCATAATTATCATGCTCCCACTAACATGATGATTATTAGCATAACACTTATGCTCCCACTAGCTTTGACATGTACTCAGAAATCAGCTGACTTTCTTACCAAAGTTCAGATTTCTGATACTAGATTGTTTTGATAAAACTTTATCAAAATCATACACCTCTCTTAGGTAGCTCACATGTGTGTCTAAACAATTTTAGAACTATGAAAAGGGATGCCGTAATCATAGTCTCAATTGTTTAGACCTTTGCCACTTCTCACAAGTCCATGTTAGTGTGCCGGTAAACCACACACGCTCCACTAACGACTTTGAGAATGCAAATATCACAATTGCTATCTAGCTAAAATCTACTTAGTGAAAGTGTTTCCTCACCATCATTTTCATGAATCGGAGAGAAACCTTATGACACTTAGATTTAATAGTGTATGTGTTCTTATCCATGTGAATTTGTCAAAACCATAATCACAAGACAAGGTTAGTGACAAATCCAAACTCATATTGATTAAACTTGTGCAATCTTAAATTCTTGCCATTTGGCAGCTCAGGTGCCTGCCATTGCTTCCAAGTAGTTGTGCAACCAATTGAGAACTCTCAGAACTCCTATGCAAAGCCAACTTGAATAGGCACAAAAATTTCAACACGATAGGTTATAAACCTCAAGTCGTGTGCTAGTGAAGGACTTTAGGTTTTATTCTTGATTAAGTCTTGAAACTTTCAAGAGCTTTAAGACTCCCACTGTCCTTTTGACATATAAGACTCCCTTGTCAAATATTCAAGAGATAGTACGGATTCTTTATCAAGACTAACACTTTACACAATTGGCTTAAGTTGGTCTCTGTTTTATCCAAAACATCACAACTTACCAATTTCAAATGTACAAGAGTAGATAACCTTTTACTCTTACATTTGACTAGTGTTAACAAACCCTCTTTAAGATATGTCACTCAAGTTACAATCTTGGAGTATGACTCTAAGAATTGTTTTGGAATGAAGTATGACTCATCTTTTTGATTTAACCATTTCAACAATTCATGACTCCTCTTCTTAGTCATAAGAATGCACTAAGATGACTTTAGAGGACCAATTGTGATATGGTATCTTAATCATTAAGATGATCATAAACATGATACTAAAGTACTCTCCCATCTTTTCAGATTTGAGAAACTTTTATCTTTCTGCCATACTTTGATTCTTCTTATTTGTTCTGTCTCACATTGAAACTTCTCCAATGCTACAGACTTATACTTAAACTTATAAGTATAACCATATTTACTGAACTTAAGTAAATCATGATGAATAGTCTTCTTGATCTTTTGTGGTGGACTTGACCAGTTCACAAGAATGTGTACTCGATCCCTTAGTCCTTTCCTTATTCACATAAGGAATTAGTCTTATTTTTCCAAGCTGAAAGTTCTCATTCATCATACTATACAACTTGCATGATTCCAAGTTTCGGTCCAATTGAACCTTGGGTGATGAGAATCTTTCCTTATTTGGTAATATTAGACACTACCACAACCGAAAGAATCAAATCCATTTTTCCAATATTGCTATCAATGGAATCTTATAAGCAACAACTTTTCACAAATGCCATTGTAAGGATACTTAAAATAAATAAAATCAAAACCTTTTTCTTTTATTTTAAAACTTTGCGGAAAAACTTATCCTTACAATCCATATGAAAACCTTGTTGTTATCTATTCCTAAGCAATATAAATATCATAACTCTTAAGTAATAGCCCAAAATTCTGATCACCGAACCATGCGATTGAAATCCATCTTCGCGATCAGAATCAGCATGTACTTAATAGAGTTAGACAATGGACTTTACCTGATGTAGAGCCAAACTTATTGACTTTAACATCCTTAGGTAAATTTGGCAGCTTCGTAACCAATGCCCCTTCCTTTGGCAATAGTTACCTATGGACCCTTGATAATGGAACTATCTCAGACTTCGCCTCTCTCTTTACCATTGGGTCAACCGAGTTGACTATGGTCGATCCCTTTCCATTGGGAAGAGAGAGCTTTACTGGATATCCAATGTCATCATTGTCAATGTCCATAGCGTTTTAGGAAGTTGATCTTAGCAAATAGATAAGATCATTAAGGGTCTTGTCTTAGTCTGTTTCATAGGATTCCCAAAAGAAATCACTATGTGACTTAGAAAGTAGTTGAGCCACCAACTTTCTCAAGACTTTGACACCCAACTCTCCCGGCTTGTCAATATGTGACTACATCTCCAAGATGTGATCACACCTAGACCTTGCCTTGCCAATAGGGCTTGAGTGACCTTAAACTTTTTAGGAACTTGTGGGTTAGGGAGAATAATTGGAGCAGGTGAAAGAAGTATGATATCCATGGGACATCATCTTCATTTAGGAAAACTTGTTTCAAGAGATTTGGGAAGATCATAAATGTCTAGACCAGACATCTTTTTGGGAGATATTCAACATAGTTGATTTAAAGTCCTTAATATGACACCCAATATGAAATATTAAGGCTAGGACCCAACAAACTATTTTATAACTTAGAAGAGGGATGCCGTAATCCAAGCTATAAAATATTTGAAGGTAGGTGAATGACGATTCACCAATTTCCACCATGAAAAACGAAATAATTTATTAGGTTTTAATTGGATTTGAAAGTCCTAGATCTTTGAGATTCATTGAACTGTTCAAAGGCATGTTTCAATCTCAAGTGTGCCCTTCAGGTTTTGTGACTGGGATGCCGAGGATCACAAAACAAAGTGTGAATAACCATGCAAATATACTTGGTACCCTTAATATTTACCCCTTAATCAGTGTGCCGGTTAACCACACACGCTCCACCGATACTATGATAAATATTAAGTTACCCTTTGCCTACCTTATTAAGTCCAGCTTAGTGTGCCGGTTAACCACACACGCTCCACTAACGACTTAAGCAAAGTGCAAAGTGTAATTTCATGGGTTAGCACCAAATTCACATTTTCCTAAGTAACTAAGATTGGGTATTAATAAGAGTTTAGTTACTCAGTATTTATCATTAATACTTTTAATGAAAGGAGAATTATAGTCCTTGTCCTACCCGTTCGGCTAACGACCCTCCACCAGTCAAGGAAGCGGTGGGTGAGAGTGGACACCCATTAAACTGCCATTTTATAGGCAGTAACCTTATACCCCCCTTATAGACCGGCTTCGTGAATGAGGCCTACTAACAGTAAGACTGACTTTACTCTTATACATATATATAAATATTATTAACTTATAATATTAAAAAGTATAAGGGTTGAATTTTAACTTTTAAAATTCTAAGGGCTAACTTGGAATTAAAGTATTCATAAGTGAAAACTTTTCAAATTCCAAAACTTGAGGGCAAGTTTTGAAACTATTCAAAACTAATTAATTCCATAACTTATGAGTTTAAAGTAGTTTTAATTAAAAAAAAACTCTTCAAGTTCCATAACTTGAGGACAAGTTATGGAAGACTTTAAACTAATTAATAAAAAAAAATAACTTTTTTTTATTGTAACTTATGGAACTAATTAAGGTTACACTTTTTTTGTTAATTTAATGAAGAGACTCTTGAACCTCCATAACTTGAGGACAAGTTATGGAGTCATAAAACCATTTAATTAGAACTAGACTCTTCATTTTATAACCTTTGCCAACTTTTATGAGTTTTATGATTCTTAAATGTGACTTTTCATATAACTTGAGGACAAGTTACAAAAACACACTTTGGAATCAACTCTTAGATTAAAATGGATTGAAAACAACTATTTCACACAACTTTTCTATTAATCTAAGAACCTCATAAGAACAAGATAATTCAAATCATTAATCTTCAAGAAATTAGCATGAACATACAAACTAATACAAATCTTGAAATTATGACAATTATCTTAGAAATTGGATTAGCATGAACATTACCACATCAAAAACAAGTTTATAAGTCCAAAAACATCTTAGGGTAATGTTCCTAGTCCAATTCCAGCCAAAACAATCGAATATATGCATCCAACTCGATTTTTCAGCTACTTTTGCAAGTATAACAAGAAAACAAGCCTAGGCTCTGATACCACTGTTGGGTTATGAGCATTCTAACACTCCTAAGTGTACATGCAACCCTAAATACCTTGGATCTATGTTTTCTCTATTATACATACAATTATGAACATCCAAGGTATTATCCTAATCTAGCATACAAAATAATAAATATAACAAGATAGAATACATACCTCTTTGATGTAGAATGTCTTCATGAAGCTTGAGTGCCTAGTGCCCCAAGTGTGACACCTCAAATGGTTCACACAACACCAAATACACTTGGAATAACTTGAGAGAAACTTGAACACTCCTTAAAATCGTCTAGCCCTCACACTCACACATTAGTGCACGATTTCTTGAGCCATGGGATTCTTTTATATGGTGGCTATTAGGGTTACACCATGTAACTAATAACTTTACCCATTCCTTATGCTCCATAGATTTTAACCTCCATCGAGTATCCATGGGTCACCCCATGGACTTAGTCCAACATAAGGAATCTTGGATCACAAGCCCACATATATAAGAATGAATGATTTACACAATCAACCCATATATTTAATTAGTCTCCTTTTGATCACTTAATTAATTCCAAATTAATTCTTGATCAATACTAATTAAATAACCTTATTAATATATTAGAACTTATAATATATTAACCAACCTTAAGTGTTATTTCTCTCATTATAGTTTATCCAAATGCATGATGCCATGCAACCCAAATGGACCATGCCGGGTCGGGTCAAGTCTTACCAATTATAGTTATGGACTTAGACATTAATCCAACAAAATAAACATATGGACCCTTTGGTAATGGGACTATCTCAGAGTTAGCCTTTCTCTTTACCATTTGGTCAACCGGGTTGACTATGGTCAATCCCTTTCCATTGGGAAGAGAATGATTTTTCTGGATTTCCAGTGTCACCATTGTCACTGTCCATAAAGTTTTTGGGAAGTTGATCTTCTAATCAAATTTGCTTCACTATCGTTCCATATCATTACTGATTCAGCAACACCAAGCAAATAGATATGATCATTAAGGTTCATGTCATAGTCTATATCATAGTAGTCCCAAAGGAACTCACTATGTGACTTAGAAAGTGATTGAACATCCAACTTTCTCAAGACTTTGAAACCCAACTCTCCCGGCTTGTCAATATGTGACTTCATCTCTAAGATGTGATCACACATAGACCTTGCTTGCCATTAGGGCTTGAGTGACCTTGAACTTGTGGGTTAGGGAGAATAATTGGAGGAGGTGGAGGAAGTAAAGTTCCAAGAGATTTGGGAAGATCATAGATGTCTAAACTCGACATCTTTTGGGAGATATTCAAGATAGTTGATCTAAAGTCCTTAATATAACACCCAATATGAAATATTAAGGCTAGGATCCAACAACCTATTTATAACTGGAAGAGGGATGTCGTAATCCGAGTTATAAAATAGTTGAAGGTATGTAAATGACGATTTACCAATTTCCACCATGAAAAACGAAATAATTTAATTACGTTTTTTTTACTTGGATTTGAAACTCCTACATCTTTTGAGATTCATTGAACTTTTCAATGGCATGTTTCAATCTCGAGTGTGCCCTTCGGGTTTTGTGACTGGGAGGCCGAGGATCACAAAACAAGGTGTGAAGTAACCATGCAAATATACTTGGTACCCATAATATTTACCCCTCAATCGATGTGCCAGTTAACCACACGAGCTCCACCGATACTATGATAAATATTAAGTTACCCTTTGCCTACTTTGTTAAATCCAGGTTAGTGTGCCGGTTAACCACACATGCTCCACTAACGGTTTAAACAAAGTGCAACGTGTAATTTCATGGATTAGCACCTTATTCACATTTTCCTAAGTAACTAAGATTGGGAATTAATAAAAGGTTTAGTTACTTAGTATTTATCATTAATACTTTTAATGAAGGGAGAATTATAGTCCTTGTCCTACCTGTTCGGCTAACGACCCTCCACCAGTCAAGGAAGCGGTGGGTGAGAGTGGACACCCATTAAGCTGCCATTTTATAGGCAACAACCTTATACCCCCTTATAGACCAGCTTCGTGAATGAGGCCTACTAATGGTAAGACGACTTGCTCTTATACATATAATATATTAAACTTTTAATATTATAATAGTATAAGGGTGTATTTTAGACATTTAAAATACTTGATGGTTTAATCTATTAATTAAACTAGACTTTTAATTTAATTAATCTCAAACCATATATTTATGGATTTAATAATACTCTTTTAATTAAACGCTTTAATTAACTATTAATAAAGTCCATAAGAGTTAATTTGAACTATTCAACAAAACATCATAATTCCAATTATTAAACTCAAAATTAAAACCATTTAATTAATTGTTTAAGTTATGAACCCAAGAGTTTTAGAATTCAATTCTTTTTTTCATAAAAAACTTTTTTCTCAAATTCCAAAATGTGAGGGCAAATTTTGTAATTCTTGAAAACCTTTGGATTCCATAACTTATGGAATTAATGGTGTTTTATGATGAAACTTTCCATGTTCCATAACTTAAGAACAAGTTATGGAATTCTTTAAAACATTAACACCAAATTTTGTAACTCCATAAAAACTTTGAATCAAATTTTTTTTTTAAAAAACTTTCATATCCATACCTTATGGAAGTTTCAAAAACCCTTAAGATCACAACTTAAAAAAAAACTTTTGAGCTCCAAAATTTGTAACTCCTTAAAACATTTAGATCAAACTTTTAAAACTAATAAAATAATCATATCATTTTATCTTTTACTAAATTTGACCTAATTCAACTCATATAACAAATGATTCAAATTTTACAAATAATTCGTTTTTCACAAAACAAGTAATTGTCTTAAAATTTGACAAACGTCATGTTTTTTTTTCCTTTTTTTTCCAACTTGAAAATAAAACATTTGCATCAATATAACCGAAAACAACCCATGACTCTGATACCACTGTTGGGTTTTGAGCATTCTAACACTCCTATGGTATACATGCAACCCTATAAACCTTGGATCTATGTTTTCTCTATTATACATGCAAATATTAACTATTCCAAGGTTTCATCCTAACTAGCATATTATTATTTGCCATGTTTTCAAAATTTGACTATGAAGAGGGATGCCGTAATCATAATCGAATTTTGAGAACGCAATATATAGAATTTTCTTAAGTTGAACCAATCCAACATGAAATTCATATATATATATATATATATATATATATATATATATATATATATATATATATTCTTGACTAAAGATGATTAAGGTCTCAATCTAAGCCTTTAGAACTGAAATGAAGTATATCCTCTCCCTTAATTATAGCAAAACAACTTTTTCAATCCCTGCAGCCTCACGAATTGAAACTTTTGTTTTCTATAATTAACATTGCTAACTTGCAACACTAACAATAATTATCATGCTCCCACTTACATGATGATTATTAGCATAACACTTATGCTCCCACTAGCTTTGACATGTACTCAGAAATCAGCTGGACTTCTAGAAATCAATACTTTATTGACTTTCTTACCAAAGTTCAGATTTCTGATACGAGATGCTTTGATAAAACTTTATCAAAATCATACACCTTTCCTTAGATAGCATACATGTGTGTCTAAACAATTTCAGAACTATGAAAAGGGATGCCGTAATCATAGTCTCAATTGTTTAGACCTTTTTCCATCTGCTTCAAATCTACTTGGTGGAAGTGTTTCCTCACCATCATTTTCATGAATCGGAGAGAAACCTTATGACCCTTAGATTTTATGGTGTATGTGTTCTTATCCATGTGAATCGTCAAAACCATAGTCACAAGACAAGGATAATGACAAATCGAAACTCATATGGACTGAACTTATGCAATCTTAACTTCTTGCCACCTGGCAGTACAAGGCCTGCCATTGCTTCCAAGTTTTTATGCAACCAATTGAGAACTTTCAGAACTCCTATGCAAAGCCAACTTTAACTGGAATGGGCACAAAATATGTCAACACGATAGGTTATAAACCTCAAGTCGTGTGCTAGTGAAGAACCTCAGGTTTTATTCTTGATTAGTTCTTGAAATTCTTTTTAGGATCTTTAAGACTCCCACTATCCTCTTGACATATAAGACTATCTTGCCAAATATTCAAGAGATAGTGCGGATTCTTTATCAAGACATACACTTCACACAATTGGCCTTAGTTGGTCTTTGTTTTATCCAAAACATCACAACTTACCAATTTCAAATGTACAAGAGTAGGACACTTTTACTCTTACATTTGACAAGTGTTTTAAACCTTTCTTTAAGATATGTCACTCAAGTTACAATCTTGGAGTATGACTCTAAGAATTGTTTTGGAACGAAGTATGACTCATCTTCCTGATCTAACCATCTCAACAATTCATGACTCCTCTTCTTAGTCATAAGAATGCACTAAGATGACCTTTAGAGGACTAATTGTGATATGATTTCTAAATCATTAAGATGATCACAAACATGATACTAAAGTACTCTCCCATCTTTTCAGATTTGAGAAACTTTTATCTTTCTGCCTAATTTGATTCTTCCCATTCGTTCTGCCATACATTGAGACTTTTCCAATGGTTCAGAATTATACTTAAACTTGTAAGTATAACCATATTTACTAAGCTTTAGTAAATCAAATAGTCTTAACGAGCTTTGTGGTGGACATGACCAGTGCACAAGAATGTGTACTCGATCCCTTTAGTTCTTCACTTGACTCACACATCCATGTGAACAAGTAATTAGTCTTGATTTTCCAATGCTTGAAAGTTCTCATTCATCATACTACTCAACTTTCATGATTCCAAGTTTCGGTCCAATTGAAACTTGGGTGATGAGGAACTTTCCTGATTTGGTAAATTTAGACACTACGACAAATGAAAGAATCAAATCCATTTTCCAATATTGCTGTCAGTGGAATCATATAAGCAACAATTTTTCACAAATGCCATTGTAAGGATATTTCAAATAAATAAAATTAAACAATTTTCTTTTATTTTAAAACTTTGCGGAAAAACTTATCCTTACAATCCACATGGAAAATTGTTGTTATCTATTCCTTAGCAATATATCATAACTTCTTAAGCAACTGCTCAAAATTCTGATGCGATCGGAATCCACCTTCGCGATCAGAATCATCATATACTTCCTTTAAGATTTTTCTCTATTCTTTGATTCTTAAAACATCAACATGTGACCCAGTCACATCATGTAATGAGGATCTCAGAATAGAACTTAACATAGTTAGATAATGGGCTCTACCTGATGTAGAGTCAAACTTATTGACTTTAACATCCTTAGGTAAATTTGGCAGCTTTGCAATCAACGCCCCTTCCTTTGGGAAAATAAACATATGGACCCTTTGGTAATGGGACTATCTCAGACTTAGCCTTTCTCTTTACCATTTGGTCAAGCGGGTTGACTATGGCCAATCCCTTTCCATTGGGAAGAGAATGCTTTTTCTGGATTTCCAGTGTCACCATTGTCACTGTCCATAAAGTTTTTGGGAAGTTGATCTTCTAATCAAATTTGCTTTACTATCGTTCCAAATCATTGCTGATTTAGCAGCACCAAGCAAATAGATATGATCATTAAGGTTCATGTCATAGTCTGTTTTATAGTAGTCCCAAAGGAACTCACTATGTGACTTAGAAAGTGATTGAACATCCAACTTTGTCAAGACTTTGAAACCCAACTCTCCCGGCTTGTCAATATGTGACTTCATCTCTAAGATGTGATCACACATAGACCTTGCTTGCCATTAGGGCTTGAGTGACCTTGAACTTGTGGGTTAAGGAGAATAATTGGAGGAGGTGGAGGAAGAGAAGTATGACTTCCATGAGCCAAACTCGGGAAGTCATATTCATTAGGAAAGCTTGGTTTGGGAAGATCATTGTTATCTAAACCAGACATCAACAATGGGAGAAATTCAAGATAGTTGATCTAAAGTCCTTAATATAACACCCAATATGAAATATTAAGGCTAGGATCCAACAACCTATTTATAACTGGAAGAGGGATGCCGTAATCGGAGTTATAAAATAGTTGAAGGTAGGTAAATGACGATTTACCAATTTCCACCATGAAAAACGAAATAATTTAATTACGTTTTTTTTACTTGGATTTGAAACTCCTACATCTTTTGAGATTCATTGAACTTTTCAATGGCATGTTTCAATATCGAGTGTGCCCTTCAGGTTTTGTGACTGGGAGGCAGAGGATCACAAAACAAGGTGTGAAGTAACCATGCAAATATACTTGGTACCCTTAATATTTACCCCTCAATCGATGTACCGGTTAACCACACGAGCTCCACCGATACTATGATAAATATTAAGTTACCCTTTGCCTACTTTGTTAAATCCAGGTTAGTGTGCCGGTTAACCACACACGCTCCACTAACGGTTTAAACAAAGTGCAAAGTGTAATTTCATGGATTAGCACCTTATTCACATTTTCCTAAGTAACTAAGATTGGGAATTAATAAAAGGTTTAGTTACTTAGTATTTATCATTAATACTATTAATGAAGGGAGAATTATAGTCCTTGTCCTACCTGTTCGGCTAACGACCCTCCACCAGTTAAGGAAGCGGTGAGTGAGAGTGGACACCCATTAAACTGCCATTTTATAGGCAGTAACCTTATACCCCCCTTATAGACCGGCTTCGTGAATGAGGCCTACTAATGGTAAGACGACTTGCTCTTATACATATAATATATTAAACTTTTAATATTATAATAGTATAAGGGTGTATTTTAGACATTTAAAATACTTGATGGTTTAATCTATTAATTAAACTAGACTTTTAATTTAATTAAACTCAAACCATATATTTATGGATTTAATAATACCCTTTTAATTAAACGCTTTAATTAACTATTAATAAAGTCCATAAGAGTTAATTTGAACTAATTAACAAAACATCATAATTCCAATTATTAAACTCAAAATTAAAACCATTTAATTAATTGTTTAGGTTATGAACCCAAGAGTTTTAGAATTCAATTCTTTTTTTTTCATAAAAAACTTTTCTCAAATTCCAAAACTTGAGGGCAAGTTTTGTAATTCTTGAAAACCTTTTGATTCCATAACTTATGGAATTAATGGTGTTTTATGATGAAAGTTTCCATGTTCCATAACTTAAGAACAAGTTATGGAATTTTTTAAAATATTAACACCAAATTTTGTAACTCCATAAAAACTTTGAATCAATTTTTTTTTTTTTTAAAAAAAAACTTTCATATCCATAACTTATGGAAGTTTTAAAAACCCTTAAGATCACAACTTTAAAAAATCTTTTGAGCTCCAAAATTTTATGACAAAATATGTAACTCCTTAAAACATTTAGATCAAACTTTTAAAACTAATAAAATAATCATATCATTTTATCTTTTACTAAATTTGACCTAATTCAACTCATATAACAAATGATTCAAATTTTACAAATAATTCGTTTTTCACAAAACAAGTAATTATCTTAAAATTTGACAAACGTCATGTTTTTTTTTCTTTTTTTTCCAACTTGAAAATAAAACATTTGCATCAATATAACAGAAAACAACCCATGGCTCTGATACCACTGTTGGGTTTTGAGCATTCCAACACTCCTATGGTGTACATGCAACCCTATAAACCTTGGATCTATGTTTTCTCTATTATACATGCAAATATTAACTATTCCAAGGTTTTATCCTAACTAGCATATTATGAAGCACCTATACTACAAAGTTCTAGTTAGATGACATACCTTTTGATGTAGCTTGATGTCTTCAAGCTTTAAGAGCTTAGCCCCAATAGTGTGGAAGCCTCAAATGGAATCACAAATCACCAAAACACCTTGGAAGAACTTGCGAGAATATGTATGCACACTAAAATCGGCACACTCTTATTTTCACACACTTGTGCCAATTTTGTGAGCCAAGGACCCCTTTATATATTATGGAGGATTAGGGTTACATCCATGTAAACCCTAATACCCATGACCTTTCATTTACATAGGATCCATGGGTTAAAAGCTCCATGGACCATCCATGAAAGCTTAGTCCAACCTAAATGAACTTGGCCCATTCCATATATAAGAGTCAATATTTAATTAGTTCTTTTTTATCACTTAATTAATTCTAAATTAATTCTTGATCAATACTAATTAAATAATATGATTCCATATTAATATATTAGAACGTATAATATATTAATATAAATCATAAATATACTATTCTCAAAAGACTATCCATATAAATTGTGTCGGTGAAGTGCAACCCAAATGGACCATGCCGGGTCAGGTGAAGTACATACCAAATATAGTTATGGACTTAGACATTAATCCAACAGATTCACCAATTTCCCCCATGAAAAACGAAATAAATTATTAGGTTTTAATTAGATTGAAACTCCTAGATCTTTTGAGATTCATTGAACTTTTCAATGGCATGTTTGAATCTCGATTGTGCCCTCTCAGGTTTGTGACTGGGATGCCGAGGATCACAAACAAGGTGTGAATAACCATGAAAATTAACTTGGTACCCTTAATCCGTATCACCTAATCGATGTGTCGGTTACCCACACGCGCTCCACCGATCTATAATAAATATTATGCCATCCTTTTCCACTCTTACTAGTCCATGTTAGTGTGCTGGTTACCCACACACGCTCCACCAACGACTTGGTAAGGTACAAAGTGTAAATTTCATGGGTTAGCACAAATTTCACATTTTCCTAAAGTAACTAAGATTGGGAATTTATAAAAGGTTTAGTTACTTTATATTTATCATTATACGTTTAATGAGAATTATAGTCCTTGTCCTACCCGTTCGGCTAACGACCCTCTACCAGTTAAGGAAGCGGTGGGTGAGAGTGGACACCCATTTAGCTGTCATTTTATAGGCAACAACCTTATACCCCCCTTATAGACCGACTTCGTGAATGAGGCCTAGTAACGGTAAAAATGACTTGATCTTATATATATATATATATATATATATATATATATATATTATTAACTTATAATACTATAAAGTATAAGGGTTGAATTTTAACTTTTAAAACTCTAGGTTTTGGAATTAAAGTTTTTTAAAGTGACTTTACAAATTCCAAAACTTGAGGGAAAGTTTTGAAACTATTCAAAATATTTCAAATCATAACTTATGATTTTAATGGTCTATTAAAATGAAGAGTCTTCATTTTATGTAACCTATGGTTCTTTAATAAATCTTTAAAGAAGTGAATTATGGTAATCCATAACTTTAGGACAAATTATGGAATCCATCAATAACATTTAGGTCAAGAATTACATCATCAAACAATTTGCAAATAATTCCTATGATTTACCAAAACTCATAAGCATGAACATTTATATAAACAATTTCAAGAATCATATAAACATATATAAAACTTGAAAATTTGATAATAACCATTGTAAATGGATTAGTATAATCATTACCACATCAAAAACAGGTTTTATAAGTCCAAAACAGTTTAGGGTAATGATTCTAGTCCATTTCCAGCAGCAAAACTCGAAAAACTGCACACAGGGCCTCCTACTCGTCGAGTGCAAGAACCTACTCGACGTGTAGGATGAATTAATACATGGACTCGTCGAGTCCCCCCATGGACTCGGCGAGTTCACTGAACAGTGAGCAGAATTTTCGACTTTTTTCAAGGATATTGCATCAAGTATACAGAAAACAAGCCTAGGCTCTGATACCACTGATGGGTTTTGAGCATTCTAACAATCCTATGGTGTACATGCAACCCTAGAAACCTTGGATCTATGTTTTCTCTAATATCGGCTAGCCCTCTTGTTCTTGTCTTCGTGGCCGATTTTGCTTACTATGAGGTTCCTTTTATAGTGTGTCACATGTAGGGTTACACCATGTAAACCCTAATGTGCATGGCTTTTCATTTCCCCCAGGATCCATGGGTTTTAACCTCCATGGAGCATCCATGGAGTACCCAATGGGTCCTAGCCCAATCTAGTGAATCATGAACCATAAGCCCACTATATAAGAATGAAAGATTTACATAATCAATCCTCATATATTTAATTAGTCTCTTTTGATCAAAAAATTATTTCCAAATTAATTCTTGATCAATACTAATTAAATAATATGATTTCATATTAATATATTAGAACTTATAATATATTAATAAATCATAACTGTCCTTTTCTCATTTTGTCTATCTAATTGTTGAGATGCCATGCAACCCAAATGGACAATGCCAAGACGGGTCAAGTACATACCAAATATAGTTATGGACTTAGACCCCTTATCCAACACCTCACCCTATCATATCGGGGTCCTGCACTTCCTCCCGTACAACATCTCGAAGGCAGGACGATCGATACTCGCGTGGTAGCTAATGGAAGATAGGTATCCCAGCTACCACCGAAATCCAAGACACACGCCCATAACATATCCTCCAAGGTCTGGATGGTCTGCTCGCTCTGACCATCTGTATGTGGGTGAAAAGCGGTGCTGAAGTGCAGACGAGTACCCAACTCGTCGTGAAACTTCTTCCAGAATCTGGAAGTGAATCGCACGTCTCAGTCAGAAATCACGGAAACTGAGACTCCGTGTCGAGCTACTACCTCTAGGATGTAGATATCGGCCAGCTTCTCGGACGAGATGCTCTCCTGGATCGGTATGAAGTGGGCACTCTTGGTCAACCGATCCACGATGACCCAAATCGAATCCACTCCCCGTGCGGTCCTGGGAAGCTTTGTGATGAAATCCATAGTAATATCTTCCCATTTCCACATAGGGATATCCAATGGCTGCGTCTTTCCGTGAGGCCTCTGGTGCTCAACCTTGACCTTCCTGTAGGTCAGACATCTCTCGACGTACCAGGCTACATCCTGCTTCATGCAGGGCCACCAGTAATCAGGACAAAGATCTCTGTACATCTTCTTTGCCCCGGGATGAATGGAAAATCGGGTTTGTGCGCATCCTCCATCAGAACCTGGCGCACACCCCCATGATATGGAACCCACACCCTGCGGTGTAGTGTCAACAACCCTCAATTATCATATTCGAAGGAGGAAACCTGACCCACAATACGCTCGCTCTTCCGATCTTCCTCCTTCATGGCCTCCTGCTGGGCCTCTGAGATCTGCTCCAAATGTAGAGTCATGTCACACCCCAGCCGTCGGTGGAAACACCGGTCGGTGTAACGTCATTCCTTGTATCACAGTTATATAACATACATTGAACAGTACTAAAATACATACCTTTATTGATGGTTGAAAGTTACATTATTATTGTTTTCCTAGTACTTATTACATAATATCTGACTATTGCACACTTCTTAACGAACAGAAAGGATAATAGTAAAATTTCTCCTGTTCGAGCAACATACCAGCTTTATCAAGTTCCTGAAAACACATGCATTTTGAAAATACGTCAACATAAAGTTGGTGAGTCCACAGGTTTTGACTCCATATAAAATAATACTTTTTCCGAGTTCAAAAGTATATTTTTGAAAGTATCATTTTGACTCTCCAACATTTAGTATATATTAGGTATAATAGTTTACTTATCAAATAAGTGATATACCTAAACATTCCATGTACCTAGGGTATAAGTATGGGGAAACTTATACTTAACATTAATACCTGTATAACGACAAAGTATAATGTTTCTAACAATTTGCTACCATGAGTCTGTAACCGCTGCTATGATATACAAAACCTCTGATAGATCCCACTCATGCTTTTCATGAGGACAACCCACTCATGATTTCCATGAGGATTTCCACAACATATACAGAATACTGCATGCTTCATCGACGCTGGAACAATAAACAATTAAAAGGACAGTTCGTCACTCGCTTATATTGGGTTGTAGCTAACAGCCACGAGTGGGGTTGTCAACCCGTATATTATTCATACACGACTTCCTCGCTCACACAGGATTAACGGTTATAGGTCAGAGGACTTTCACTAAGATCCCCAATCTTAGTTGATGAATACAATAGCTCATGTAGACTTTGTCGGCTTCCTATAGCTCCAACAACAAAAGAATTTTCGTGTCTAAAACCCTAAGTTACTAGACTATGTTTTTAAACATTATTCCTAACTTCATAATACTTTTGGCAGTACAACATCTATAATGTGAGGAAAACCCAGGTTTTATCTTAACATAAAACCAATAATAACAACATATAACATACAAGGTTTTATCTCGACATAAAGCCAATAATAACAACATATAACATACCTGGTTTTATCTTGACATAAAACCAACAATAACAACATACTTATCAATTAGCATATAGAACTTCCGAGTATAACCCTGGAACTATATCACACACAACATATATATAGAATCCTAAGTATAACTTAAGATCTACATTAGTATACTTCTATAACAATAGCATGCTAACAAGTTTACGATAGTCGTATAGATACAAAATGATTATATCTCGATTAACGAACATACTATCATATAAATATAGTATTAACTTGCATTCAATATTATCATGTGTTTTCCCCCGAAAACATTAAAAAGTGGGGCCGTGAAACTCACCCTAGTAGCGTGATTTTATGTAATCCAACTTGAAACGGTTAGCGGTTCAAGATCGTCGGACTCGGGATGCGAAATGGCCTCAATAAATGAGAGAGAAAGAATAGATTTAGGTGTAAGAAGTGTCAAGGTCGGACTTGCTATTTATAGGCTGTCCAAGTCAATTCCATGTCGTGGGCTTCATGTCCACGTCATGGATCTGAGCTGCATCATCTCGTAGACTCGCCATCTGCGTTCTAGCTTCGAAAGGTGTCCGAATGACTTTTCCACGTCGTGGATTTGATGTCCACATCGTGGAGTCTTAACACATCACTCTCGTAGGCTTAACACATGTTTTCTAGCATCTATTAGTGTCTTTAACTAGTTCCACTTCGTGAAATTCTTGTCCACGTCGTGGAACTGAGGCTGATTAGGGTTTCTGCCACGTGTCATGCCTTTAGACTACTACATCTTCGGAAGGTCATAACTTTTGCATACGAACTCCGTTTTTGACGTTCTTTATATTTACGTGTAGGTATTTCCGGGTACTACGACTTTCTTTTAGACTCCAATAGCTAATTCTAAGTCTATTTTAAATTCCTCTTATTATAGAGATATATAGTGTTAGGGTTTATCATAACTTCTTCACGCAAAGTCAGATTTAGACGTTCTCTATATTTTTGGAATCATATGGATGTATACTTTGAGTTGTATCATAAAGTATGTATGAAAGTTCATATTTGTATTAGAATTTATCATGAACTACATAGTAAGTTTATCATATTACTAGTTTAACAAAAGCACATTACATGATTGGCATAATCACATGTGATTGTTATTGACCTATTTTGACTGGTGTTACATTCTCCCCTCGTTAGAATAATTTCGTCCCGAAATTTATCTTGAGGATGGGGTTTTTTCAAATAGTTGGGGGTATTTTTCTTTCATCTAATCTTCACGTTCCCAAGTAAATTCAAGTCCTCGTAAAGAGTTCCATCGAACTTTCACTATGGGAATACGACTTTACTTTAATCGTTTGACTTCTCGATCCATGATCTCGACAGGTTCTTCTACAAAGTTGAGTTTGGTATTGACTTGTACCTCGTCGAGAGGTACAACAAGAGCGTCACGGATAGACATATTTTGAGATTTGATACGTGAAAAACATCGTGTACATTACTTAGCTCTTGAGGCAACTTGACTTGGTATGCGACAGAACCAATTCTTGCTAGAATTTCAAAAGGTCCTATATACCGTGTGTTTTGTTTGCCTCGTTTGCCGAATCGAATTACAACTTTCCAAGGAGAGACCTTCAATATTACTTTATCTACAACTTGGAGTTCTAAAGGTTTACGTCTTACGTCAGCATAACTCTTTTGACGATCACATGCAGCCTTTAATCGATCCTTAATTTTCACGATCTTTTCAGTTGTCTCGTGGATTATTTCTAGTCCAGTACGTAAGGTATCACCTGTACGTTCTCTGGCCATTTGCGTATCTCCAACATCTGCCCAACATATTGGGGAACGACATTTTCGTCCATAAAGAGCCTCAAACCGTGCAGCCTTGATGCTGGTGTGATGACTATTGTTGTAGGAAAACTCAATTAACGGTAAATGAGTATCCCATGCATTTCCAAAGTCTATTGCATAGGCTCGGAGCATATCTTCTAAAGTCTGAATGGTTCTCTCACTCTGACCATCAGTATGTGGATGGTAAGCTGTACTCATATCTAGACGTGTTCCTAAGGATTGTTGTAGAGATTGCCAAAATCGTGAAGTGAATCTACTATCTCGTTCAGAAATAATAGAATTTGGAAATCCATGCAATCTGACAATTTCCTTAAGATAAATTCTAGTCAGCTCCTCCATCTCGTCGTTCTCCTTAATTGGTAAGAAATGGGCGGACTTAGTCAATCTATCGACTATTACCCAAATAGTGTCGAACCCACTAGGAGTTTTGGGTAACTTGGTGATGAAGTCCATTGATATCTGCTCCCATTTACATTCAGGTATTTCCGGTTGTTGAAGTAAACCTAAAGGCTTTTGATGTTTTGCCTTTACTCTAGAACAAGTCAAACATTTGCTCACATAAGTAGCAATTTCAGCCTTCATGTTTGGCCACCAATAATGTACTTTTAAATCTAAGCACATTTTGTCAGAGCCTGGATGTACGAAATATCTGGACTTGTGGGCTTCTTCCAAGACCAAGTCCCTGACTCCACCGAACTTAGGCGTCCAAATTCGGTTCATAAAGTGTCGCGTTCCGTCATCTTTTTGTATAAATTGCTTTTCCATTCCTCTCAATGCTTCGTTCTTGATGTTTTCTTCTTTTAGAGCCTCATGTTGAGCTTCTCTAATTTGTGCGGTAAAGTTAGAATGGATAGTTATAGTTATTGCTCGTACCCGACGGAGTTTAATATATTATTTCTGGCTCAAAGCATCTGCTACCATGTTTGCCTTTCCGGGATGATAACGAATCTTACATTCATAATCATTCAACAATTCAACCCATCTTCGTTGTCTCATATTAAGATCTTTTTGGTCGAAGATGTGCTGGAGACTCTTGTGGTAGGTAAAAATAGTACTATTAGTACCGTATAAGTAATGTCTCCAGATTTTTAGTGCAAAAACTACAGCTCCCAATTCAAGATCACGGGTAGTGTAATTATTCTCATGCACCTTAAGTTGTCGTGATGCGTAGGCGATAAATTTTCCTATTTGCATCAACACACATCCCAATCCTTGATTTGATGCGTCGCAGTATACGAAAAAATCTTCTGTCCCATCTGGAAGGGATAGGATTGGTGCACTACACAACATTTGCTTTAGTTTCAGAAAATAAGCTTCTTGTTTGTCTTCCCAGTTGAACTTCATATCCTTCTGGGTTAGTATTGTAAGCGGCTTGGCTATTTTGGAGAAATTCTCTATGAATCTACGATAATAGCCAGCAAGTCCTAAGAATTGACGCACTTCTGTTGGCGTCTTTGGTGCTTCCCAATTCCTGATTGCTTCAACCTTGGATGGGTCAACATGAATTCCTTCGTTGCTAACTACATGACCTAAAAATTGTACTTCTCTAATCCAAAATTCACATTTGGAGAATTTGGCGTACAACTTTTCTTTTCTTAGTAGTTCCAAGATTATTTGCAAGTGTTGACCATGTTCTTCCTTGGTTCATGAATATATCAATATATCATCGATAAATACGATCACGAATTTATCCAAGTATGGTTTGCAAACACGATTCATGAGATCCATAAACACTGCTGGGGCATTGGTCAATCCAAAAGACATAACTAAGAACTCATAATGACCATAACGAGTTCTAAATGTTGTTTTTGGAATATCGTCTTCTTGTACTCTGAGTTGATGGTATCCTAATTTGAGATCTATCTTTGAGTAGTAGCTGGATCCTTGAAATTGATCGAATAGATCATCAATTCTTGGAAGCAGGTAACGATTCTTGATCGTTAGCTTGTTCAGCTCCCGATAATCAATACACATTCGAAAGGATCCGTCCTTCTTCTTGACAAACAAGATTGGTGCTCCCCAAGGTGAAAAACTTGGTCTGATAAAGCCTTTGTCAAGAAGTTCTTGTAGTTGGATAGATAACTCTTGCATTTCGGATGGAGCCAACCGATAAGGAGATTTTGCTACTGGTGCTGCTCCTGGAATTAAGTCAATTCAGAACTCGACTTTTCGGATGGGTGGTATTCCAGGTAGATCTTCAGGAATTGCGTCAGGGAAATCACATACTTGAGGTATGTCCTTGATTTCTTTTGTCTTTCTTTTCTTATCTACAATGTGAGCCAGGAATGCGCTACATTTCTTCTGTAGATATTTCTGGGTCTTGGTGCAAGAAATGACTTTGAGGTTCTTCCCAGATTTATCACCATAGATAATCATGGCTTCGCCGTTTGGTAAGGGTAGTCGTATGGTTTTCTCATAACATAGAATTTTGGCGTGGTGTTAAGACAACCAATCCATGCCAATTATGACATCAAAACTACCGATAGGCATTAGCATGAGGTTGACGTGAAAAAGGTAGTTATTAAGATTTGACAGACAGTTTTCTAGGATTTCATGTGTTCTCTCGGTTTGACCGTTAGCGATTTCTACTTCATAGATTTCTTTTAATTTTGTAGACTCATGACTTAACAATTTTCTAAACGTCGGAGTTATAAAACTTCTGTCTGCTCCAGAGATGCAGAGTATGGTAGCATATAAATTATCTATGAGAAACGTACTAGATACCACCGAAGGGTCCTGGATAGCTTCTCTGCTTCCGATCACGAATGCCCTGCTAGGCCCTATACCTCCTTGAATCCTTAACTTTAGACATTCTCTCTTGATGTGTCCAACCTCGCCACAGTCAAAACACTTTCTTCCTTCATCATTGCCTGTTCCAGTATTTGTTTCCTGATTGACTGTTGCAGGTGTTGTGCTCCTGCAGTGACTCGCAATATGCCCCTTCTTCTTACACTTCGTGCAAACAAAACAGTCACCTGGGTGACGACAGTTACACTGACTGCACCATGGAAATTTTCCATCATACTGTCTTGGTTGTGTGGGTATTGCTGTTGTGGCTGCATAATTGGTTGCCACTTCTTGTCTTTTCTCAGATGATTGTCTGGGATTCTTCCCATTAAACTTGTGCTTGTTTGTTCCAGATTTGGGAGACTCAGCCTTTGAGACCACTACTTTTCCTTGGATCTCTATGTTGGTTAGCTGATGAGCTATTGTCTTGGTGCTGTCATAGGTTGTAGGCTTTGATGCGATCACCATGCCTTTGATTTGTGATGCTAAACCCCAGATATATCGCTCAATATTCTTATATTCAGGGGTTACAAGTGTTGGACACATTACTGCAAGATCATTAAATCTAGCAGTATAAGCTTTTATCTCTGAACCCTTCATGGTTAGGGTCCACAATTCGTGTTCCAGCTTTTGTATTTCCTCCCTAGGACAATACTCCTCTACTATTATCATCTTTAGCTCTTCCCATTTCATGGAATTTGCAGCATCAATTCCCATTGTATTCAAATGGCTGTTCCACCATGTAAGTGCTGCATCAGCAAAAGTACATGCTGTAAAACGTACTTTACAATCATCTGGACAGAAGCTTATTTGAAAGACGGACTCTGTCTTTTCAATTCACCTGTTCAAATTAACAACCGCTTCATTTCCATGAAAGCTCTTTGGTCTGCAATTCATAAAGTCTTTGTAGGTATACATTCTAGCGGTCCCTACATTGCCTTCATTTCTAACTCCACCTCTTGTGACATTAGATAGAGCCGCAACGATTCTTTGAGCTATGATTTCTTCAAGTTCTGCTGAACTTATTGGGGGGTTTGGTTCTGGTGGTGGTTGTTGTGGTGCTGATTGCTGGTTAAGGTTTAGCCGAGCACTACTCCTTCTAGGCATTTTGTTTAGTTCCTATTATAAATAATAAGAATTTTATGAGTTTTATCAGTCATTTAATACACGAGTACTAAATACTTCAATTATTCTTCAAAGTATGAAACATAATGGATAACACAATGATTACTGTAATATATAATTTATATTATCACCAGTGGTTAAATCAGTTTATTTAGGCTTATAAGGGAAAAGTTCATATAAACATTTGTGACAACCTGAAATTTACTCCGTCACTGTAACCCGTTTCCGTTAATAAAAGTTAGTTTTATTAAAATTTTCTGTTAACTTATATTTATCTAAATAATTCATTTTTGAATTATTATTATAATATATTTATTGACGGGATAAAAACAACTAGGTCGGGTTACGGTTAGTTTACCCGGTAAAAACATTTAGCTCCGTTTAAACGACAATATAGGGTGGGTTCCCACTTGGCAGCCAACCCAAGTACTATAAAAAGGTGGAGTGGCCACCTTTAGAGCCTTTTCCCACCTTGGAGCTTTCTCTCTCTACTCTCTCTGTCTAAAATCGGGTTTGGCCAAAAGATCACCTCATTCAAGCTCAAAAATCAAAGGTAATCTTCCTAACTTGTTGTTTAACTTAGTATCCATGCCATCTCAAGTTTGAATCATCCAAATGCCTCAACATGCATGTGTTTACGGTTTGGGGAGCCTCCCAAAATCGTGAACTCCCAAAAAGGGGGATTTAGAAGCCCCAAAAACACTTCCAAACCTCCCCTAATGCTTAGATATGGCTTAGATACTTGCATGCATGGACTACGGACCCCAAGATCATGTCTTTTTGACCATAAACATGAGTTTACGGTTCTTGAACATTCAAGAGCCGTAAACCCAAAACCGTAAACACCTCAAATGGTGTTTTGGTGCCCCTAACCCCTTCCTTAGCTTGTTTGATGAACTAGAAACTAGTGTAAATGAGCTTAGGACCTTAAAACATGAAATGGTTGAAGTGGTCAAGGGTTTACGGCCGTAAACCCTAGAGTTTACGACCGTAAACTCCCAAGGAGTGGTCCAAGGACCGTAAACTCCAAGGGAGTACCCATTTGAACCCTAATCACTTCCCAAGCCTTTGAATTGATCCTAGAAGCCTTCCTTGTGATGCATGAGACCTTTAGACACCCAAACTCACCATTTCCATGAGTTTACGGCCATAAACTCATGGGGGAAACGGTCTCCCAACCGTAAACACACTTAAGGGTGGCCATTTGAAGTGTAAACTCCATAGTGAGGCTATACACTCCTTAGATGCAACCTTTAGCACTCCTAACACTTGAAACAAAGTGTTTTCATCCATTAAAGTGCCTTTACTCACTTAATTAGTGATTACACAACTAATTAGATACTTTATACATCACTACATGTTACATAGGATCCGTAGGTGTGTTCAAGTCCTCACTTGACGCCTAGCATCCTACCCGGCGTTTCCATCCACTTCACTCACTACAGGTGAGTTCATACCCCTAAATTGACCTTTTAAATGTTTTTAACTGTTTTATGGGGGGGGGGATACAAGTTGAACCAAATAAGTTATAGTAACAATCGCATGTGAATTATAACTTGCAACCAAAAGGATTTTTCTACACTGTTAACTGTTTTACCACCAAAAAGGGGCTTTCTATATTTTCAACTATATTGCCAATTAAACTGTTTTCAAATGATTACCAAATTCATTTTCATGTTAAATCATTATAAAAACTATTTCCAAAACTCTTTTAAACTATTTTTATTCCCAAACCATATCTACACCAATATATTTATATAAGTAAGACTTGAAGGACTTAGGACTAATAACTCACCTTACTTCCTGTTCTTGTTTGATTGTGGGCTTAGGGTGTTTTGTTATTAGTCCGACTCTCGTTGAATTCTTAGTTATATATCTTATATATTTGTGTCAGATATAAAAGTTTTCATATCAGTTCAATGCCTTTGGAGATCAAAGACATGCAACCAACAATACTATTTAACTATAATAGGTATAGTTAAGGGATACTACTCAATACTACTATTGCCATGACAACTACCAGAGTCAGTTCAGTTGTGAGTCAATATATGCTATGTACTATACAAGAGAACACTATATACTATACAAGGAGAACACTATATACTATACAAAGAGAACACTACATACTATACAAGAGAACTTACTAAAATAGAATGTGACATACTATTTCTCGATACGACACGTCTTAGTGCTATCACCGCGTAACCAGAGTCTCCTGGAGGGAGAGCGGGCATTATGTGTATAGATCTATACGGGACAGACACTCCCACATCCCGAATGCTAGCTACAGTCCGAGCCGCCTAGGCCCAGGGGTGACAAAATGTCACATCACTACATATGACTTGGAGGGTCAAAGGGATTCGATCGTCAATCAGCATGGTTACGTACGAGTTCACATTCAAACCTTTAATTAATACCTTAAAAGTTAAAGGCAAACAGACTCCCTGAGGTGTAATGTACATTTAATACTACCTGGAGCCTGCATTTCATTACATATGGCCGACAGTGATACTGTTGGGGTAAAACGTTTTTCTCATTACTATACAAGAATAAAGTCTGAAAACTATATTTTCATACTAATAACTACTAGGAAAATTTGTACATTTTTGAAGGAACAAACAAACCATCGGGTCTTGGTAAAGACTACTTTTTTGGAAAACATAGGGTTTTCTAGGGTTCATACTATTTTCAAACACCGAAATTTTCTTTTACAATGTATAAATGTGAATATTTTTATACAGGAAATGACACTAAATACTTATGAACTCACCAGCTTTATGCTGATAAATGTTTTTCAAAATAACTTGTATTCTCAGGTCATCAGTAGACAGGTACGGATGCAGCTTTTGAGAAGACGGAGCACACATAAGACTCCACTTTATTTTGATTGTATTTTTGGTATCTAACATTTGTACTGAACACGTTTGTATTACAATTATTATCTTAATGCAATGGATGTTGTTGCTTGTCTTTACTATTATGCTTTGTTATGATATTGTACATGACGTCCTCCACCCCAGAACGTATTCCGCCGTTCTCGGTTTTGGGGTGTGACAGATTGGTATCAGAGTACTGTTTATAGTGAATCAAGTATATCAACTCATAAAAGATGTACGAACTATAAACACATCGGGACTAAAACACTTTGAACAAGAATATATACTTTTAAATAATAAAATATTTAACTAAGTATATATATACATTCATTCATACAAAGGGTCAGTATCACACTAGAACAGAACAAAAGTATTAAGATTGTTGAACATCACAGTTAGGCTTAGAGACATATGGCCAAAACTAGGTGGATGTAGCCTGATCAACTACATTTTCCTAGGAGTGGCTAGCATGTGCCTAAGAATGGTTGCGGTGTTGCAACAAGTCTAAAACTTACCAATACTACTACAAGAACATCAGAACAAGAATACTATAGGAGTATTCTGCATTCTAGTTACAACTTATGTGAGAACTAAAAAGGTCGTTACTAGTAGGGCAATAGTTGCTAAGTGGATACACCACGGTTACATGTGACTAAGGCATTATAGACTTAGAATATGTGACCTTTGCTTCATTTCCTGTTCTTGTTTGATTGTGGGCTTGGAGTTAGGGCCACTTATTCGAAGGTCTATTCTGCTTCGGTTACATGTAATTGGTATGCACTATGCAAGTATTGGGTCGACTAATAACGATCATCTTATAAGTATCATAGATTAGTGCGCCTATCAACTTTTCTTTCCCCATTCTCGCGTAGACAGCATAACTGCATCCTGAGCGGAAGTCTAGGAACTCCAAGCGTGTCAGAGGACGCACGAGCGACATCTTCAGGGAGTTGTACGCCAACTGGCTAATCTTAGGGTTTGCCCAAAGGATACCCGTCGCCAGTAAGAGATGCCAACTCATCCTTCCCTTTTGATTAAGGAATAGCCTTCTTTTCTATAGTCAATAGAGTACATGCCTGTAAACATTCCTAACTTTGGAAGTACTCTAGCTAGACTACTAAACTGCCAACATTTTCCATGATGGTTTGATGTAAGACCTCCTGCTAGGTCATTTTCTTTTCCCGAACTCATTATACATCGGTAATACCAGTAATATTGGCAGTATCTAATCGATGGGGAAGTTGTGCTTTTGGGTGTCCCTAACCTAGTAGTACATTCCCCTTTTGTTTGTTGGACTATAGAGATTTAGTCCAAGAAACACTCTTATCCTGTTTACAAACCAATTCTTACTATTGTCATCGTTTTCGTAATCTTTCAGTACAGGATGCCGCCTCGCAAGCGTCCAGCCAGGAAAACCCCCACAACTCAAGCTCCACCACCACCACCTCCTCCGCCACCGGTCCCTCCACAGTTCGACCCCGTGTTGTTTCAAACGGCTGTGACTGCAGCCGTGACCGCTGCACTGGCACAAGTCAATTCTGGTGGTGCCAGTGGAGGTGGACTGGGCACTAACTCTAGCCAGGGCGAAACCCACCCCCGTGCACGGGAATGCACCTACAAAGACTTCATCAGTTGCAAGCCTACCTACTTCAATGGGACCGGGGGAATCCTCGCCCTAACCCAATGGTTCGAACGAACCGAAGCGGTGTTCGAAATGTGCTCCTGCCCCGAAGGGAGCAAGATAAAGTTTGCTACTTGCACCCTCACCCAAAGGGCCCTAACATGGTGGAATGGCCATGTCAAAGCCCTCTCCCTGGTAATAGCTAACGCCATGGGTTGGGATACACTGAAAGACCTGATGATGACAGAGTACTGCCCAAAGGGAGAAATTCAGAAACTGGAGGAAGAACTCTGGAATCTCAAAATGCAGGGTTCCGATATAGTAGCTTACACCACCCGGTACTGCGAGCTAGTAGTCCTATGCCCTAGCATGATTCCCTCGGAAGCCAAGAAGATTGAACGATACATCGGGGGCCTAGTGCCTCCGTATCGTGGGAACGTTCTATCATCCAGACCAACGACCTTTGAAAGTGCCAAGGAATTGGCCCAAATGCTTATCGATCATGAAGTTCCCCGTGCTCCATCAGCAACTACAGCCATCACTACTGCCCCAACTCACGCCTCCGACAACAAGAGAAAGCGGGGGGATCGAAAGAAGGGTAAATCAGTCATATCCTCTTCCAGTAACCAGCAAATGGTGGCTATCCATGCTGCCACTACTCCTACTGCCCCTGTGCCCGCCAAAACATATGCGGGGAATCTACCCAAGTGCGATAAGTGCGCCTTCCATCATAACGGCCCCTGCCGTGAAATGCACTGCACCAATTGCGACCGGAAGGGCCACACCATTCGGTTTTGCACATCACCTCCCAAACCCATTTCCCAAATTCCCAGTTCGGGAGCGAGCCAGGCCTGCTATGGCTGTGGCGAAGTCGGACATTTCAAAAGAAATTGTCCAAAGGCTGGCAACGCGGGAGGAGCAGGTAGACTACTTGCTATCGGCCATAATGAGGCTGTAGCAGACCCCACCGTAGTCACGGGTACGTTCCTTCTTGATAACTCTTATGCTTGTATTCTATTCGATAGTGGAGCAGAAAGAAGTTTCGTAAATCAAAACTTTAAACACTTACTCAAACAATCACCACAATCACTGAAAGAAACCTTCGTCGTAGAAATGGCTAACGGCAAGACAGAAAGTTCTAACGAAATCTACATAGGTTGTACCCTCACGCTAGATAATCATTCGTTTCCTATTGATCTCATACCAGTAGCGATCAAGAGCTTTGATGTCATCATAGGCATGGACTGGTTGAGTCTCCATCATACCGACATCCTGTGTTTCGACAAAGCCATCCGCCTGAACCTGCCCAACAATGAAACATTGATGATCTACGGAGACAAACCCAGTACGAGCCTTCGCATCATCTCGAGCGTTCAAGCTCAGAAATACTTGCGCAAGGAATATCGCGCATTCCTTGCACACGTTGTCGACACGAGCCGGAAAACGAAGGAACTAAAAGATTTCCCCGTCGTGTGCGACTTCCCTGACATCTTTCCAAAGGAACTCCCAGGTTTACCTCCTAAACGTCAAGTCGAGTTCCGAATCGACTTAATCCCAGGAGCAACCCCCGTAGCAAAGGCGCCCTATCGTCTAGCGCCTGCTGAGATGCAAGAACTATCCGACCAACTTAACGAACTGCTCAACAAGGGCTTTATAAGACCAAGCTTCTCACCCTGGGGAGCACCAGTCTTGTTCGTAAAGAAGAAAGACGGATCGTTCCGCATGTGCATCGACTACAGAGAACTTAACAAGCTGACAATCAAGAACCGTTATCCCCTTCCTCGCATAGACGATTTATTTGATCAACTGCAACGGGCGAGTTATTTTTCCAAGATCGATCTAAGGTCCGGGTATCACCAATTGCGAGTGCTCGAGGAAGATGTTCCGAAAACAGCCTTCCGGACTCGTTACGGACACTACGAGTTCGTAGTGATGCCGTTCGGACTAACCAATGCGCCCGCAGTCTTCATGGACTTGATGAATAGATTATGTTGTCCTTACTTGGATCAGTTCGTCATCGTCTTCATTGATGATATACTTATCTACTCTAGAAGTGAGGAAGAGCATAGCGATCATCTGCGACAAGTCCTGGAAACCCTACGATCAGAGAAGCTTTACGCAAAGTTCTCAAAGTGCGAATTTTGGATCCGAAGAGTCGAGTTCTTAGGACATGTGGTTAGCAAAGAAGGGATCCACGTGGACCCATCCAAGATTAAAGCTATCGAGAACTGGTCAGCACCGAAGACGCCTACAGAAATTCGCCAATTTCTAGGCCTCGCTGGCTACTACCGAAGGTTCATTCAGAATTTCTCTCGGATTGCGAAGCCTCTTACGGCATTGACCCAGAAAGGCGTGGCCTTTGACTGGGAAGAGAAACAAGAGAGGGCATTCAAAACCCTAAAGCGAGCCTTGTGCACCGCACCGATACTGTCCCTCCCCGAAGGGATAGAAGACTTCGTAGTATATTGCGATGCATCCAATCAAGGGCTCGGCTGTGTTCTGATGCAACGAGGTAAGGTCATCGCCTACGCCTCAAGACAGCTGAAGACACACGAGGTCAACTACACCACGCACGACCTCGAATTAGGAGCGGTTGTATTCGCCCTAAAGATATGGAGACACTATCTGTATGGTACAAAGAGCACCATCTATACCGACCATAAAAGTCTCCAACACATCTTCAACCAGAAGGAGCTCAACATGAGACAACGACGGTGGGTCGAGCTACTCAATGACTACGAATGTGAAATTCGTTATCACCCGGGTAAAGCCAACGTAGTAGCAGACGCCCTAAGTCGGAAAGAATATTCTGAGCGAAGAGTCAAGTCCCTAACCATGACTATCCATTCGCACCTATCCGCTCAAATTAAGGAGGCCCAGCTCGAAGCTTTGAAACCGGAAAATGTGACGGGAGAATCCCTGCGAGGAATGGATAAGAATCTGGTAGTCAAGGGTGACGGAGCTTATTACCTCATGGATCGGATCTAGACACCGCGACACGGTGGCTTCAGAGACTTGGTCATGAAAGAAGCGCACAACACTCGATATTCCGTTCACCCAGGTTCAAATAAGATGTATCTGGATCTCAAGAAATCATACTGGTGGCCTAACATGAAAGCAGAAATCGCTACCTTCGTGAATAAGTGCCTTACTTGCGCTAAGGTCAAGGTCGAATACCAGAAACCCTCAGGTCTTCTTCAACAGCCAGAGATACCTGAATGGAAGTGGGAGAGGATTGCTATGGATTTCATTACCAAATTGCCCAAATCCCCGAGTGGGTACGACACCATTTGGGTAATTGTCGACCGACTAACCAAATCCGCTCACTTCCTTCCTATCAGGGAAAACTTCAAAATGGAGAGACTCACGCGAATCTACATCCAAGAGGTAGTCCGACTGCACGGTGTACCTGTGTCCATTATTTCTGATCGGGATAGCAGGTTCACTTCGAGGTTCTGGCAGTCGCTACAAAAGGCTCTTGGAACTAAGCTGGATATGAGCACAGCTTACCATCCCCAGACCGATGGACAAAGTGAGAGAACCATTCAAACCTTGGAGGATATGCTGCGAGCCTGTGTAATCGACTTTGGTAAGGCATGGGATACCCACTTACCCCTTGTCGAATTTTCCTACAACAACAGTTATCACACAAGCATCAAGGCTGCACCATTCGAAGCCCTATACGGCCGGAAGTGTAGATCCCCTCTATGCTGGGCCGAGGTAGGCGACACTCAATTAGCTAAGGGACGAGTTCCTGACAGCCCTCTCACTGGTCCAGAAATCATCCGCGAAACCACCGAAAAGATCGTACAAATCCGAGCGCGACTTAAAGCCTCAAGAGACCGACAGAAAAGCTACGCAGACAAACGGAGGAAACCTTTGGAATTCCAGGTGGGAGACCGAGTCCTTTTGAAAGTCTCGCCGTGGAAGGGCTTGATACGCTTCGGAAAGCGTGGAAAGCTGAATCCAAGATACATAGGGCCTTTTGAGATTCTCGCTAGAATCGGCCCCGTAGCTTACAAACTCAATCTACCCCGCGAACTTAGTAATGTGCATCCTACCTTCCACGTCTCGAACTTGAAAAAGTGCCTAACCGATGAGACTCTTGTAATTCCACTCGAAGAGATCGAGATCAACGAGAGCCTCAACTTCGTGGAAGAACCTGTGGAGATCATGGACCGAGAGGTCAAGCGAACGAAGCAAAGCCGCATCCCAATTGTGAAGGTTCGTTGGAACGCCAAGCGAGGACCGGAGTTCACTTGGGAGCGCTAGGATCAAATGAAACTCAAATACCCTCATCTCTTTGCTTAGTTGGGTAGTATCTACTAGCTACTTAAATTCTAAATTTCGGGACGAAATTCCCTCTAACGGGGGGATGATGTGACAACCTGAAATTTACTCCGTCACTATAACCCGTTTCCGTTAATAAAAGTTAGTTTTATTAAAATTTTCTGTTAACTTATATTTATCTAAATAATTCATTTTTGAATTATTATTATAATATATTTATTGACGGGATAAAAACAACTAGGTCGGGTTACGGTTAGTTTACCCGGTAAAAACATTTAGCTCCGTTTAAACGACAGTATAGGGTGGGTTCCCACTTGGCAGCCAACCCAAGTACTATAAAAAGGTGGAGTGACCACCTTTAGAGCCTTTTCCCACCTTGGAGCTTTCTCTCTCTACTCTCTCTCTCTAAAATCGGGTTTGGCCAAAAGATCACCTCATTCAAGCTCAAAAATCAAAGGTAATCTTCCTAACTTGTTGTTTAACTTAGTATCCATGCCATCTCAAGTTTGAATCATCCAAATGCCTCAACATGCATGTGTTTACGGTTTGGGGAGCCTCCCAAAACCGTGAACTCCCAAAAAGGGGGATTTAGAAGCCCCAAAAACACTTCCAAACCTCCCCTAATGCTTAGATATGGCTTAGATACTTGCATGCATGGACTAAGGACCCCAAGATCATGTCTTTTTGACCATAAACATGAGTTTACGGTTCTTGAACATTCAAGAACCGTAAACCCAAAACCGTAAACACCTCAAATGGTGTTTTGGTGCCCCTAACCCCTTCCTTAGCTTGTTTGATGAACTAGAAACTAGTGTAAATGAGCTTAGGACCTTGAAACATGAAATGGTTGAAGTGGTCAAGGGTTTACGGCCGTAAACCCTAGATTTTACGACCGTAAACTCCCAAGGAGTGGTCCAAGGACCGTAAACTCCAAGGGAGTACCCATTTGAACCCTAATCACTTCCCAAGCCTTTGAATTGATCCTAGAAGCCTTCCTTGTGATGCATGAGACCTTTAGACACCCAAACTCACCATTTCCATGAGTTTACGGCCGTAAAATCATGGGGGAAACGGTCTCCCAACCGTAAACACACTTAAGGGTGGCCATTTGAAGTGTAAACTCCATAGTGAGGCTATACACTCCTTAGATGCAACCTTTAGCACTCCTAACACTTGAAACAAAGTGTTTTCATCCATTAAAGTGCCTTTACTCACTTAATTAGTGATTACACAACTAATTAGATACTTTATACATCACTACATGTTACATAGGATCCGTAGGTGTGTTCAAGTCCTCACTTGACGCCTAGCATCCTACCCGGCGTTTCCATCCACTTCACTCACTACAGGTGAGTTCATACCCCTAAATTGACCTTTTAAATGTTTTTAACTGTTTTATGAGGGGGATACAAGTTGAACCAAATAAGTTATAGTAACAATCGCATGTGAATTATAACTTGCAACCAAAAGGATTTTTCTACACTGTTAACTGTTTTACCACCAAAAAGGGGCATTCTATATTTTCAACTATATTGCCAATTAAACTGTTTTCAAATGATTACCAAATTCATTTTCATGTTAAATCATTATAAAAACTATTTCCAAAACTCTTTTAAACTATTTTTATTCCCAAACCATATCTACACCAATATATTTATATAAGTAAGACTTGAAGGACTTAGGACTAATAACTCACCTTACTTCCTGTTCTTGTTTGATTGTGGGCTTAGGGTATTTTGTTATTAGTCCGACTCTCGTTGAATTCTTAGTTATATATCTTATATATTTGTGTCAGATATAAAAGTTTTCATATCAGTTCAATGCCTTTGGATATCAAAGACATGCAACCAACAATACTATTTAACTATAATAGGTATAGTTAAGGGATACTACTCAATACTACTATTGCCATGACAACTACCAGAGTCAGTTCAGTTGTGAGTCAATATATGCTATGTACTATACAAGAGAACACTATATACTATACAAGGAGAACACTATATACTATACAAAGAGAACACTACATACTATACAAGAGAACTTACTAAAATAGAATGTGACATACTATTTCTCGATACGACACGTCTTAGTGCTATCACCGCGTAACCAGAGTCTCCTGGAGGGAGAGCGGGCATTATGTGTATAGATCTATACGGGACAGACACTCCCACATCCCGACTGCTAGCTACAGTCCGAGCCGCCTAGGCCCAGGGGTGACAAAATGTCACATCACTACATATGACTTGGAGGGTCAAAGGGATTCGATCGTCAATCAGCATGGTTACGTACGAGTTCACATTCAAACCTTTAATTAATACCTTAAAAGTTAAAGGCAAACAGACTCCCTGAGGTGTAATGTACATTTAATACTACCTGGAGCCTGCATTTCATTACATATGGCCGACAGTGATACTGTTGGGGTAAAACGTTTTTCTCATTACTATACAAGAATAAAGTCTGAAAACTATATTTTCATACTAATAACTACTAGGAAAATTTGTACATTTTTGAAGGAACAAACAAACCATCGGGTCTTGGTAAAGACTACTTTTTTGGAAAACATAGGGTTTTCTAGGGTTCATACTATTTTCAAACACCAAAATTTTCTTTTACAATGTATAAATGTGAATATTTTTATACAGGAAATGACACTAAATACTTATGAACTCACCAGCTTTATGCTGATAAACGTTTTTCAAAATAACTTGTATTCTCAGGTCATCAGTAGACAGGTACGGATGCAGCTTTTGAGAAGACGGAGCACACATAAGACTCCACTTTATTTTGATTGTATTTTTGGTATCTAACATTTGTACTGAACACGTTTGTATTACAATTATTATCTTAATGCAATGGATGTTGTTGCTTGTCTTTACTATTATGCTTTGTTATGATACTGTACATGACGTCCTCCACCCCAGAACGTATTCCGCCGTTCTCGGTTTTGGGGTGTGACAACATTGTAAAATTTGCAAGGTTTACTACACCCTTGCTCTAAACTTTACTCTTTTTGCCTTAACTAGTCTGATTTCTCTATTTACACAGCCACTAGTTTTAGTTTATCTACCAGTAACCTAGGTGACGACCTAGCACGTCAGTGACATTAACTACTTGCTCCCCGAGTGCATGATTTCTCTGCTCGAGCTCTCCAGTGCACTCCTCATTTCTCGAGGTTTGATTGTAGATCTCTAACTCTGCAATCCTTGCATCGTGAGTAATCATGTCGTTATATGTGAAATTAATACGATGATGGACATCCATCACCGCCTCTTGATCTCGCGTCCACGGTCCTTCTAGCCTTCGCACCCTTCCGGAGAGATGAGTAGGCCTTCCTTAGACAATTTCCATCTTATCTTCAATTCTCACACTTTTCTGAAACAATTGAGATAAAGTGTTAACTTCGGAAGAATGTGGGGCATATGGTCGAGATGATTGACCAGTCTCATACATCTTAGTAGCTCTTTCTTCTGCCACCCACCTGTAAACCGTTTGTGCTATCCTTGCAGCTTCATCTTGAACTCTATGAGTTCCTGAAGATGTAGCCTTCTGATTCTTCTTAATCTTTGTCCATCTCGGTATGGATTTGCGAGTTGTGCGTTTCATCTTCGCTCGTCCTGGAACTTGACGGTAAAGAGTGTTCATGGGTGGTAAGGAAGATGCAACTGACTCTGTATCTTCCATAGGCTCGCTTTCTTCCATTGGTTCACTCTCTTCCCATTCGTTGGACGGTAAAGGTGCTCCATCGTCATAAGGTATTGGATGAAAGGTAGTTGGATTTATAGGGTAGTAAGGACCGCCTACCAACATGGGGAATGAAACTTCTTCTTCTTCATCCGTATCTTCGATGATTATCCATTTTCGTGAATGAGCCATGTCGAATTCCTATACATTTTGAATCACGCAGTGCTTAGTTTATCAAATATTACTCCCAAATTAAATAGTTCATATGATCTGATCATAATAAAATGTAGTTGCGCACCTACACCTAGTTGTGATAGGATCTATGCACATATAAACATTAGTTGGAATATTTGATCTAAATCCTTGAGATCAAAATCATTTCGGGTATTAAGGTGCATTCTCATCGCGGGTCTAAGTCTTTATATATGACTCTATATTCTTATTTATTGTATTCACGCTTTATTAATTATTTGTTTGTTACTTCAAGTCTATCTGATAAGGCACCGGCCAGTCAGGACAGTCGAAAGGGCAGGATAATTTCAGCATATAGCTGTTCTAAAATCCAACAACCCAAATCGACATGTCTATCCTGTTACCGCTCCCGTAAGTAGTCCTTCAGTAGAATAATTAATAATACTTTTTACTGTAGGCTAAGGGATATACCTAAACCTAGTAGAGTAAGCCCTAAACTATGGTCCTGCTTTCCTAAGAAAGTACTAGTTCACTATAGTTAATAGCTCTGATACCAATCTGTCACACCCCGGCCGTCGACAGGAACACTGGGCGGTGTAACGTCATTCCTTGTATCACAGTTATATAACATACATTGAACAATACTAAAATACATACATTTATTGATGGTTGAAAGTTACATTATTATTGTTTTCCTAGTACTTATTACATAATATCTGACTATTGCACACTTCTTAACGAACATAAAGGATAATAGTAAAACTTCTCCTGTTCGAGTAACATACCAGCTTTATCAAGTTCCTGAAAACACATGCATTTTGAAAATACGTCAACATAAAGTTGGTGAGTCCACAGGTTTGACTCCATATAAAATAATACTTTTTCCGAGTTCAAAAGTATAGTTTTGAAAGTATCATTTTGACTCTCCAACATTTAGTATATATTAGGTATAATAGTTTACTTATCAAATAAGTGATATACCTAAACATTCCATGTACTTAGGGTATAAGTATGGGGAAACTTATACTTAACATTAATACGTGTATAACGAAAAAGTATAATGTTTCTAACAATTTCCTACCATGAGTCTGTAACCGCTGCTATGACATACAAAACCACTGATAGATCCCACTCATGCTTTTCATGAGGACAACCCACTCATGATTTCCATGATGATTTCCACAACATATACACTGTTGAAAAATGTTTTTGTATGTGACCATCACTGAAATAAGACGAATTGTTTTTTTTATATTATCTAACAAATATTATCAGTTATTTCAGGTTGCATAAATTCGTCATCAAACGGAAAATATGAAAACACGCGAATGACAAAAACGCATAGACGATAAAATTAGTTGTGCGACTAAACAGTTTCAACGATATATATATATATATATATATATATATATATATATATATATATATATATATATATATATATATATATATATATATATATATATGTATATATATATATATATATATATATATATATATATATATATATATATATATATATATATATATATATATATATATGTATATATATTGTGTTGAAAAGTCAAAGAAAGAAGCATACCACTTGCACACACTAGCCATTACTTTAAAAATACTCAAGTGAAGAAGATATTTGTTTCATGTATGTATACTTGTATGTATGTATGGAAAGTGTATGTATATGTAAGTTAGTATATAAGAGAGTTGTGTGCTCTTTCATTCATAACCTCTTATAAACTTTGAAAAACCTCTCCATACACCAAAACCTCTCAACCAAGAACATCTCCTGCATCTTCAAGAAGTTCTTCAACATCATCTTCATCTTCATCCTTGAAGCAAGAACACCAAGAACACCAAGAACACCAAGAACATCAAGAACACCAAGAACACCAAGAACACCAAGAACATCAAGAACACCAAGAACACCAAGAACACCAAGAACACCTCCAAACAACCTACAAATACCCTCCAAACATCCTACAAATACCCTCCAAACATCCTCCAAATACCCTCCTTAAACCTCCTCCAAACATCCTTTAAACCACCACAAAATCTCCACCTTGCTGTTTTTTCGACATCAGAATTTCGAAGTTAAGAAAAAAATCACCGAGCACAACTCAACAAGATAATACGGGAGAGATTTTTACCACAAATTATTCAGAACCTTACCTACATCTAGGAAGTTTTCTGGACGATTTTGACCAAGGGAAACCCCAGAGAGACGATATAAAAAATCAGGTATCCAGATAGATTTCTGTTGACCAGATCAGAATCTTCAAGTCCAAAACAAACGTAACTGGGTATAATACATCCAACAAACCCTGGAGAGATTTTTACCACAAATTATTCAGAACCTTACCTACATCTAGGAAGTTTTCTGGATGATTTTGACCAAGGGAAACCCCAGAGAGACGATATACAAAATTGGGTATCCAGATAGATTTCGGTTCACCAGATCAGAATCTTCAAGTCAGAAACAAAGCTAACTGCGTACAATACATCCAACAAACCCTGGAGAGATTTTTACCACAAATTATTCAGAACCTTACCTACATCTAGGAAGTTTCGTGGTCGATTTTGACCAAGGGAAACTCCAGAGAGACGCCAGAGAAAATCGGGTATCCAGAGAAATATATCCAAAAATTAAGAAAACCTTCAAACCCTTATGTAAACAAATTGTTTTACATAAAATTTGAAACAAAAAGAATTTTGTGATACTTATCATATTCCGGATTGAACTATTGAACAAATAGTGACAAAGTCTTTTAGGTTACCAGTCCAACCCTAAGCCTGTTCAGTCAATTTATTTGCGAACTTACTTGAAAGACCAGTCGCTTCATCCGTCCAGTTCTAAACCCGTTATATATATTTATACATATTATTTAACTTCTAACATTTATATACAGTCATTTATATTATTTACAGCTTAACGTTATTTAAATACAGTTATTTACTTTATTTATAGCTTTCAGTCATTTATTGCTTTCTAGTGGTGACTAATAATCCCATATTTATTTCCGCAACTATTATTGTTTATATTCCGCATTTTATATCTAATTAATATAAATATCTGTCACACAGTAACTGTATCCGAGCCGTTATTCGTGGTGATTAGATCTTATATTATAATTTCTAACAATTGGTATCAGAGCTCGTGTGATTCATTCTGAAATTTTTGTCGAAAACTTTTGGTTAGCGTTTATATAAACCTTCCATAAGATTTTCTTTAAAAGTTTCATTTTAATATCACTTGTTCAAATCCTTAATCAAAAAAATTTTAAAAAAATTATTTTATGTCTTCAACAAATTACTCAAACATGAATTCTGTTTCTATTGCTAACAGTTTGGGTTCAGGTTCACGGGCACCCATACTTATACCTGAAGAGTATAATTCGTGGGTTGGCCGTATGAACCTTCATCTAAATACTTTAGGTGAAAATGTCTGGAAATGCGTGGAAGGAACGTATACTGGAATCTCTACAGAAGATATGGCCACACTTGCTACAAATCAAATCACAATAGCCGAAAACAACAGAAAGCTTGAACTCCAAGCTAAAAAGGAACTAGTTTCTGGAATCCCACACAGTATTCTAAGTCAAATGGATGACATTATACTGTTAACCGCAAATCAAATTTGGGAAAGTTTAAAAAATCGTTTTTGTGGAAACGAAAGAATAATCGGAAACAAGAAAACATCCATTTTGAATGAATTTGACAATTTCAAAATGTTTTCATCAGAAACCATTCATGATGCTCACGACAGGTTCAATTTTATCGTTATTAAAATGAACAATTTGGGTATCAAAAAGTCACAACATGAGATAAATCTCAAATTTTTGAATAATCTTTTTGAAAGCTGGAAAATGGTAAAACTAATTATTCAGGGAAATCCAGCAATTCATACTGAATCTTTATACAATTTGTATGGAGAACTTCAATCGTATGAATCCTCTATTGAATCACCAACCACTACAACTTTTGGTGGACCATTAGCTCTTTTGTCCACATCTTCTCAACACCAAACACCCTTTTTCGATCAAAATCAAAACCAAGCATTTTTGGGAAATTGTTATAATTCTTTTGATTCAAATGATGAAGCGGATTATCAACAACTATGCGCCTTGGTAGCAAACACAAACCTACAAAGATTTTTGCCAAATTCTGGTCAATCAAATTTCAGACCAAATTATCAAAACAGGCCATCTTTTGGACTAAACAATTTAGGTTTTCAACCAAGACCATACTTTGGACAAAACAATCCAGGTTTTCAACAAAGACCATCTTTTGGACAAAGTTCTCAAAGACCATCTTTCCAAAACTACCCAAACCAAGGTTTCCAAAACCAGGGATTTCAAAACAATCCCAATCCAATTTTTAATAACAACTCAAATCAAGGTTCTAACAACAATCAAAATTTTGGATTTCAGCAATCTCAACAAAAGAACCAAGCCCAGGAACCTGAAAGACCACCAATTCAAAGTCAAAAGGCTGACAGTGATAATGATGATGTGATCATTTGTCACAATTGTAAAGGAACAAATCACTATGCTCGAGAATGTCGTGCTAAAAGCAAATCCAAAGTCAAGGACTCAGCATACTACGTTCAAAAAGCTGAAGAACTGAAGAAACAAGAAAAGAAAGATAAAGCTTTAATGGCAATCCACGAACCCAACGTCGAATACTGGCCAACTTCAGATGATGAAGCAGACTCTGAACCAGCACAGTCAAATTTCTGCTTCATGGCTGGTGAAGAAATACCTTCAAGGGCTCCAAACGTCATTGAACAGGTATGGAACATGGTTGTAGAACTTGGTTGTTCTAAAACAATTTTTGAATCCCATATAACCAAGATTGAGAATAGCCTGCAAGTTGATCTCAATACATATCATAACAACATGGTTAAAATGGACATTGTCAAGTCTGAATCACAAACGATGCAATTCAAACTCGGAGAAAATATAAGAACGATTTTGAAATTGGAAAGAGACGTTGAACGAAAATCTGAAGATAATGTTCACGTCTTGGAACAATTAAATCAAGCCCTAATTCAAAAGAGGGATTTGGAATTGAAAAACGAGTCAGTTATTTCTTCTGAAATTAAAGATATTTTAGAAATGGAAATCATTAAGTTGAAACAAAAATTTCAATCTTCAACTGATGAAAATTATGTTTTAACTCAAAAACTGACTGATTTTTCAAACAAAATCATATTTCTTGAATCCGAAAACAAAAGACTGCAAGGAAAATTGGATTCTATTAATATTGCTAGAAAATTAAGTGATGATATTTTCACTAAGGCAAAAACCTTAGGATCTGGCACAGTTAATACAAGTTATAAACCAGGAATTGGTAGAGAAGCATTTGAAAAGGAACAAATTGAAAACATTACAATTTGTGAAAACTCTGAATCCACTCTACCAGATCTTTTCACATTTGCCAACGAGGAAGATTCAGATGACGAAACAGTTATCAACTGTAGCCCAGATGATACTGATTTCTTTATTTCCAAAAAGTCATACAAAAGAGTTGTGAATTCTGAATCAGACTCTGTTAGTTCAATAACTCATCAATTGAGATCTAATGAACTAACAAAGAATGATGGCACAATCAAACCTGAGATTTTCGTAAATGGACAAAAATCTACTCATGAGCATGGAAATACTTCTGCTCCAAATGTCTTCCCTTCTTTGAATTCTACCATAGTTGGAAAGAACAGTTTGGGACAAAAGTATTCAAAGAAACAACAAAAAAATAAGCAACCCATTCAGGCTGTCCACGCTCAGTCCACAAAACCAAGGAAACTTTTGAAACCTGACTTTGTGCCACAAAAACAAGTTTTCAACTCTAAACCAAAACCTTTGCGAAAGACTGTTGAAAATTACTTTCAGGATATCAATTTCAAACAGTCAGGGAACTTTCAAAAACCATCATATCAGAAAGTTCAAAACCATCATTATAATGCTTTTCAAAACCATACTTCACATCCTAGATATGAGAAAACAATTTCTAACAAAACATCACATCTAGGATATCCTACACCAAAACACAGATCTTATCAACCCACGGGTTTTCAAAAACAAATCACTTTTTGGGAAAACTTGATATGTCAGATCAAACCACAACAATTCCGTCATAATAAACCAAGACCCTACAACAAAAGAAATTCATCAAACAAAGTACCTAAGTTAACAACTGACAAACAAGGACCCATTCAGATTTGGGTACCTAAACCTTCTGTCTAATTGCAGGTACTTAATGCTGGAGAGCCCAAGGATGATACATGGTATATCGATAGCGGCTGCTCTAAGCATATGACAGGAAAGAGGAATTTCTTACGTGACTTCAAACCAACCGACACCAATCAAGATGTTACCTTTGGCAACAACATGACAGCAAAATATCATGGGTTATGGAAACATAACAAATGGTAACTTTACCATCAAGAAAGTTGCTTATGTTGATGACCTGAAACACAACCTCATCAGTGTTTCTCAGTTGTGTGACAACAATCTTGAAGTTATGTTCACAAAACAACGAAGCTTGATCATGGACGCCAAAACCAAAGATGTTATTGTTGACTCTGACCGTGCCGGAAATATGTATCCACTTGACATGGATCTTATTTATGGTAAACCCGATATTTGTCTGCTATCCAAAGCCCCAACAGATATTAGTTGGTTATGGCACCGCCGCCTTTCCCATCTAAACTTTGGGTACATCAACAAACTCATAAGCGATGATCTTGTTCGAGGGCTACCACTTCTAAAACTTGACAACAAAACTCTTTGTGCTGCTTGTGAAGGAGGAAAACTTTCCAAATCAACTCACAAAAGCATCCCAAATTCTAGTGTATCTGAACCACTAGAATTGTTGCACATAGACCTTTGTGGCCCTGCCAAAACCCAAACCATACAAGGGAAGAAGTACATTCTCGTTGTCGTTGATGGATTCTCACGCTTTACATGGGTCTTTTTCTTAAGACTAAAATCAGAAGCACCTGAAGAGATGATCAACTTCATCAAACAGATCGAACTGAAGCTCAAACGACCTGTTCGAAGAATCCGAAGTGATAATGGTTTAGAGTTCAAAAACAAGACTCTAGATTCATTTCTCAAAGACAAAGGAATTGAACACAACTTCTCAGCCCCATACACTCCACAACAAAACGGAGTTGTCGAAAGAAGGAACCGAACACTGTGTGAAGCTGCAAGATCAATGCTTATCTTCGCTGATCTGCCACAATACTTCTGGGCAGAAGCAATAGCCACAGCTTGCTACACTCAAAATCGTTCCTTAATCCATAAACATCTTCATAAAACACCATATGAAGTCATTAACAACCGAAAACCAAACATCAAATTTTTCCATATTTTTGGTTGTCGATGCTTCATAAAGAACAATAAAGATCACCTCTCAAAATTTGAATCAAGGTCGGACGAAGGAATTTTCCTTGGTTACTCATTTTCTTCAGCTGCTTATCGAGTACTGAACAAACGTACCAGAGTAATTGAAGAAAGTACCAATGTTCATTTCGATGAATTTTATGTCAGGAAATTGGATCGTGAACATTTTGGTTCAAAAATGATCGATAATATTTTTCAAAATCCAATTCAACAAACACCTTCTCCTGACAGAGATATTGAAATCGATCTTGATTTACTTTTTGAACAACCCAAAACCGCTTACAATTCTGAACTTCTAACTACTTCTATTGATTCTACAGGAACAACCACTGAAGGAACTCCACAAACAAACCGAAATGATGCAGATCAATTCGAGGGGGAACCACCTACACATACTTCTTCATTGGAACAAACACCAAATCCTCCTTTAAATACCCCATCCCCAAATATCCAAAACAATCCCGATGCATCATTTATGGGGGAACCTTCAAACCTATTCCAAGATGAAACTCCCGGAGAAGAACAATGGGATACTGAAATTCCAATTATTATAGCGGAAGAGCATCGCTTAATAAAATGGACCAGAAACCACCCAACTGACCAAATCATCGGAGATCCAAACTCAGGCATCCAAACTAGAGCTGCAACTTCTAATGATTGTTTATTTGGAGCCTTCTTATCCATGACTGAACCCAAAACCATACATTCTGCTCTCAAAGATCCAGACTGGGTAAAAGCTATGCAAGAAGAGCTAGAAGAATTTGAAAGAAATGACATATGGAATCTTGTCCCTACCCCACCTGATGTTTCTGTTATAGGTTCAAGATGGGTGTTCAAAAACAAAACTGACGATCAAGGAATCGTTTGTCGAAACAAGGCACGTCTCGTAGTCAAAGGATATTCACAACAAGAAGGAATCGACTACGATGAAACATATGCTCCAGTTGCCAGAATTGAAGCAATTCGCATCTTTCTTGCATATGCTGCACATAAGAACTTCAAAGTATTCCAAATGGATGTTAAATGTGCATTCCTACATGGAGAGTTAGATCGCGATGTATACATCCAACAACCACCAGGTTTCGAAGATCCCAAATTTCCTGATCACAGCTTCAAATTGCAGAAAGCTGTCTACGGCTTGAAACAAGCACCCCGAGCCTGGTATGCCACATTGACAACCTTTCTCGAAGAATCAGGTTTTAAAAGAGGTTCAATCGATCAAACCCTCTTTCGTAAAATCTATAATAAACATCTTTTAATCGTACAAATATATGTTGATGACATTATTTTCGGTTCTACTGATGAATCTTTGAGTATTAAGTTTGTAGATCTAATGAAGAGCAAATTTGAAATGAGCATGATTGGGGAGATGACTACTTTTCTCGGACTTCAAATCAAACAGTCAACTGATGGCATTTTCATCAACCAAGAGAATTATGTCAAAAACCTACTCACTCGCTTTTCAATGGACAAATCCAATACCGCAAAAACCCCAATGGCTTTTGGATACAAAATCGATGCAGACTTAAATGGAAAACCTGTTGATCAGAAAAGATATCGTGGAATGATCGGATCACTCTTATACCTCACTGCCAGCAGACCTGACATCATGTTTTCTACATGTGTCTGTGCCAGATACCAAGCAAATCCTATGGAATCCCATGTAGTTGCTGTGAAACGCATCTTCAAATACCTAAAAGGCACTCCCAAACTTGGCCTTTGGTATCCAGCTAAATCCGATTTTCAGCTGAACGCTTTCACCGACTCAGACTATGGAGGATGCAAGTTAGATAGAAAGAGTACATCTGGTAGCTGTCAATTCCTAGGAGGTAGACTAGTGAGTTGGACTTTAAAGAAACAGACTTGTGTATCCACATCAACAGCAGAAGCTGAATACGTCGCTGCCGCCAGCTGTTGTTCGCAAGTCATATGGATGCAAACTCAACTGCGAGACTATGGCTTCAAAATTTCACAAATTCCCATATTTTGTGACTCAACCAGTGCAATTGCCATTTCTCACAATCCCGTTCACCATTCCATGACAAAGCACATCGATATTCGATATCATTTCATCAAAGACAACATTCAAAAGGGTCATATCGAATTGCACTTCATCAACACCGAAGATCAAATTGCCGATGTCTTCACTAAGGCTCTCGATGAAACAAAGTTTCAATACTTCCTAGGCCGTCTAGGAATGTTAAATCCAGATAACATCTATCCTTAAACTTTTACTTTTTGTTTGTACAAAAGTGTGTTTACTTTCATTCAAAAGGAAAATTCAAAAACAATTGAAAATTGCTTTCCTTTTAAAAATTACCAAAAACATTCAAATAACCAATATTTCCAAAAACATTCAGAAAAACAAATCTTCAAAAAAATTAATAAAAGACTTGCCATAATAAGCTTTTATAAAACCTTGTGATTAATCTTCTCTTGACTTAATTTTCAGATGCTTATGCTCGATGAAGATTTTAAGTCATATTGATTCTCAATTGGAGTGAAGGTTCAAATATCCTACTTTTCATAATGTATATAACTTTATTTCCTTCGATTTTATTTCATTATTGACGATTTTAAACAATCAAGGGACATAAGGTTAGGAGGTTCAGATGAAAACAAAAACCCATGTGAGAATTTGTGCCTCGTCGATCTAAATCATTGTGGAAATCATTTCTTGTGAGCTTAGGTGTGTCACAATTGCTTATAAGGTATACCCAATTATACCTTGTCACGGTCTCATTTTTGCTTAGATATCAAAATGACCAGGGACGATACATTCATTTCTTACATACTAGACAAACTGTCTTTTATGCCACCTATCCCTACCTAGATAAAAGCCAACCAAAAATGAAGACTTGCGATCCCATGATCCATCAAGCAAACAACGACATATCCTTACAAGAAAACCAAAGGAGAAACAAATATCTATCAACATCTAATCCTCAAAGACAAATCAACAAGAAAACAAATGGATTCAATAAAGATATACCAAACAAAACAAAAAGAAAATTATTCTATATTTGGTATTTTCAAACAAACTTTCAACCAAATGGTTATTTCAAAACAAAAATCATAAAATCCCGCGATTTGTTTTAACCATTTTTCACAAAAGAAGATATCTCAATCACTCAAGTCAAATACTCTTAAAAAAGGTCTCAAATGTAGCAAATTCTCAATGCTAAAACAAAATATCTTTTTACAATAAATCGATATTGATCAACAAACAGGATACTATCAAAGAAGAAGCTGCAACAACAATGGATTTCCCGGGATACTGTAGCCTTCATCACTGAAGAATCTTAGTTGCAAACTGCACTATGAAAATTGCTAAACCCCTCTACATGTATTTCCCGATGGAGAGAGAGTGAACTTTAATGGCATGAATGAAGAAACCCGCTGAGTAATGCCGAAACCAGTCTTACGTGATTGATTATCTAATAATGAGAATAAGTGACCTTTCAGGAAAAGCATAGCTGAACACCTCCAATATGAGTGTGAGTCGTCAGAGAGAGATATCACTCATTTTTAGTGATCATTAACTTGTTCTGCTGCCAGAACAACCAAACACCCAAGTGAAGTGTGAGCTATACCTATGAGCGTTCATCTGAATCGACCTGTTAGACCACTTGTCGTTGTTAATAATGCTATAAAATCTTAGGAAATTTCTTTAGATACATATATAGCTACCCTTTGATAACCGAACCCGAGACTTTGATTCGGAAACAAATTTCTGAAAATCTTTTACATAAGATATGTTAAACAAAGTCACAAACTTTCAAAACAATCACTATGTTTTATATATCTTATCTATTGACAAATCTTTTATCTCGAATCTTCAAAAGTTCAAAACTGTCAATATGATTAAATCATAACTGTCCTTATTCCAGCAATGATCACATAGGGGGAAATTGTTGAAAAATGTTTTTGTATGTGACCATCACTGAAATAAGACGAATTGTTTTTTTTATATTATCTAACAAATATTATCAGTTATTTCAAGTTGCATAAATTCGTCATCAAACGGAAAATATGAAAACACGCGAATGACAAAAACGCATAGACGATAAAATTAGTTGTGCGACTAAACAGTTTCAACGATATATATATATATATATATATATATATATATATATATATATATATATATATATATATGTATATATATTGTGTTGAAAAGTCAAAGAAAGAAGCATACCACTTGCACACACTAGCCATTACTTTAAAAATACTCAAGTGAAGAAGATATTTTGTTTCATGTATGTATACTTGTATGTATGTATGGAAAGTGTATGTCTATGTAAGTTAGTATATAAGAGAGTTGTGTGCTCTTTCATTCATAACCTCTTATAAACTTTGAAAAACCTCTCCATACACCAAAACCTCTCAACCAAGAACATCTCCTGCATCTTCAAGAAGTTCTTCAACATCATCTTCATTTTCATCCTTGAAGCAAGAACACCAAGAACACCAAGAACACCAAGAACATCAAGAACACCAAGAACACCAAGAACATCAAGAACACCAAGAACACCAAGAACACCAAGAACACCAAGAACACCTCCAAACAACCTACAAATACCCTCCAAACATCCTACAAATACCCTCCAAACATCCTCCAAATACCCTCCTTAAACCTCCTCCAAACATCCTTTAAACCACCACAAAATCTCCACCTTGCTGTTTTTTCGACATCAGAATTTCGAAGTTAAGAAAAAAATCACCGAGCACAACTCAAGAAGATAATACGGGAGAGATTTTTACCACAAATTATTCAGAACCTTACCTACATCTAGGAAGTTTTCTGGACGATTTTGACCAAGGGAAACCCCAGAGAGACGATATACAAAATCAGGTATCCAGATAGATTTCTGTTGACCAGATCAGAATCTTCAAGTCCAAAACAAACGTAACTGGGTATAATACATCCAACAAACCCTGGAGAGATTTTTACCACAAATTATTCAGAACCTTACCTACATCTAGGAAGTTTTCTGGACGATTTTGACCAAGGGAAACCCCAGAGAGACGATATACAAAATTGGGTATCCAGATAGATTTCGGTTCACCAGATCAGAATCTTCAAGTCAGAAACAAAGCTAACTGGGTACAATACATCCAACAAACCCTGGAGAGATTTTTACCACAAATTATTCAGAACCTTACCTACATCTAGGAAGTTTCGTGGTCGATTTTGACCAAGGGAAACTCCAGAGAGACGCCAGAGAAAATCGGGTATCCAGAGAAATATATCCAAAAATTAAGAAAACCTTCAAACCCTTATGTAAACAAATTGTTTTACATAAAATTTGAAACAAAAAGAATTTTGTGCTACTTATCATATTCCGGATTGAACTATTGAACAAATAGTGACAAAGTCTTTTAGGTTACCAGTCCAACCCTAAGCCTGTTCAGTCAATTTATTGGCGAACTTACTTAAAAGACCAGTCGCTTCATCCGTCCAGTTCTAAACCCGTTATATATATTTATACATATTATTTAACTTCTAACATTTATATACAGTCATTTATATTATTTACAGCTTAACGTTATTTAAATACAGTTATTTACTTTATTTATAGCTTTCAGTCATTTATTGCTTTCTAGTGGTGACTAATAATCCCATATTTATTTCCGCAACTATTATTGTTTATATTCCGCATTTTATATCTAATTAATATAAATATCTGTCACACAGTAACTGTATCCGAGCCGTTATTCGTGGTGATTAGATCTTATATTATAATTTCTAACATACACAATACCACATGCTTCATCGACACCGGAACAATAAACAATTAAAAGGACAGTTCGTCACTCGCTTATATTGGGTTGTAGCTAACAGCCACAAGTGGGGTTGTCAACCCGTATATTATTCATACACGACTTCCTCGCTCACAAGTGATTAACGGTTACAGGTCAGAGGACTTCCACTAAGATCCCCAATCTTAGTTGATGAATAAAATAGCTCATGTACACTTTGTCGGCTTCCTATAGCTCTAACAACAAAAACATTTTCGTGTCTAAAACCCTAAGTTACTAGACTATGCTTTTAAACATTACTCCAAAGTTCATAATACTTTAGGCAACTAACACCCTATAACTTGAGGAAAAACCAGGTTTTATCTTAACATAAAACCAATAATAACAACATATAACATACGAGGTTTTATCTCGACATAAAGCCAATAATAACAACTTATAACATACCTGCTTTTATCTTGACATAAAACCAACAATAACAACATACTTATTAATTAGCATATAGAACTTCCGAGTATAACTCTGGAACTATATCGCACACAACATATATATAGAATCCTAAGTATAACTCAATATCTACATTAGTATACTTCTATAAAAATAGCATGCTAACAAGTTTACGATAGTTGTATAGATACAAAATGATTATATCAGGATTAACGAACATACTATCATATAAATATAGTATTAACTTGTATTCAATATTTATCATGCGTTTTCCCCCGAAAACATTAAAAAGTGGGGACGTGAAACTCACCCTAGTAGCGTGATTTTATGTAATCTAACTTGAAATAGTTAGCGGTTCGAGATTGTCGGGCTCGGGATGCGAAATAGCCTCAACAAACGAGAGACAAATAATAGATTTAGGTGTAAGAAGTGTTAAGGTCGCACTTGCTATTTATAGGCTGACCAAGTTAATTCCACGTCGTGGGCTTCATTTCCACGTCGTGGATCCGAGCTGCATCAGCTCGTAGACTCGCCATCTGCGTTCTAGCTTCGAAAGGTGTCCAAATGACTTTTCCACGTCGTGGATTTGATGTCCATGTCGTGGAGTCTTAACATATCACTCCCGTAGGCTTAGAACGTGTTTTCTAGCCTCTATTAGTGTCTTTAACTAGTTCCACATCGTGAAATTCTTGTCCACTTCGTGGAATTGAGGCTGATTAGGGTTTCTGCCACGTGTCATGCCTTTAGACTGCTACATCTTCAGAAGGTCATAACTTTTGCATACGAACTTCGTTTTTGACGTTCTTTATATCCACGCGTAGGTATTTCCGGGTACTACGACTTTATTTTAGACTCCAATAGCTAATTCTAAGACTATTTTAAATTCCTCTTATTATAGAGATTTATAGTGTTAGGGTTTATCATAATTTCTTCACGCGAAGTTAGATTTAGACGTTCTCTATATTTTTGGAATCATATGGACGTATACTTTGAGTTGTATCATAAAGTATGTATGAAAGTTCATATTTGTATTAGAATTTATCATGAACTACATAGTAAGTTTATTATGTTACTAGTTTAACAAAATCACATTACATGATTGGCATAATCACATGTGATTGTTATTGACCTATTTTGACTGGTGTTACAAGTCACTACTGTCATCCGCAAGCAAATGTCTCTGATCGGGGCTGCCTTGCGGCTAAGAGCATCAGCCACAACATTGGCCTTCCCCGGGTGGTAGAGGATCTCACAGTCGTAATCCTTCACCGCGTCTAGCCACCGACGCTGCCTCATGTTCAAATTCGGCTGATCGATGAGTTACCTCAGACTCTTGTGATCTGTGTAAATGGTACAACGGACTCCATAGAGGTAATTTCGCCAAATCTTAAGGGCGAAGACGACCGCCACCAACTCCAAATAATGTGTCCAGTAGTTCGCCACGTGAGGCTTCAGCTACCTCGAGGCGTAGGCGATGACATGCCCTCTCTGCATCAATATTGCGCCCAAACCCGAAATGGACACATCGCGGTATACTACAAAATCCTCCACACCCTCTGGCAGGGCGATGATCGGTGCCTCGCATAGTCTCTGCCTCAATGTCTCAAACGCTGTCTGTTGTTCAGACCCCCAACGGAATACAACGACTTTCTTCGTCAGCCGGGTCAAGGGTATGGCTATCTTGGAGAAATCCTAAATGAATCTCCGGTAATAGCCCGCCAATCCGAGGAAACTCCGATTCTCAGATGGAGACTTCGGAACCTCCCATCTCATCACGGCCTCTACTTTGGCCGGATCGACCAAAATCCCGTTCTGGTTGACAAGGTGCCCCAAAACCTGCACCTCACGCAACCAGAACTCGCACTTGGAGAACTTAGCACGCATGCTCTCCCTCCTCAGGGTATCCAACACCTCCCGCAAGTTCTCCTCATGCTGCTCCTGCGTGTTGGAGTAAACCAAGATGTCATCGATGAAAACTATCACAGACCGATCCGACATCGGTTTGCATGCGTGGTTCATGAGGTCCATGAATGCGGCATAAGCATTGGTGAGCCCGAAGGGCATCACCACGAACTCATAGTGGCCATAGCGAGTCTGGAACGCAGTCTTCTGTACATCCTCTTCTCAGACCCTCATCTGATGGTAGCCTGAACGTAAATCTATCTTAGAAAACTAAGATGCCCCCTGTAGCTGGTCAAAGAGATCATCAATCCTTGGGAGTGGGTAACGGTTCTTCATCGTTACCTTGTTCAGCTCCCGGTAATCTATACAAATCCGATACGACCCGTCCTTCTTCACGAACAAAATCGGGGCTCCCCAAGTCAAACTGCTCAGTATGATAAATCCCTTCTCTAGCAGCTCCTGCAGCTGTGTAGACAACTCCTGCATCTCAGGAGGAGCCAACCGATATGGTGCCTTGGTTATCGGGGCCGCACCGGGGAACAGGTCGACGCTAACTCCACCTGCCTCTCCGGAGGTATCCCGGGAAACTCCTCTGGAAACACATCTGGGTACTCTCGCACCACTGGCACATCTCTCACAGTCGCCTTACCCTCCTCCCGGGTATCCATGACGTAGGCGACATATCCGACGCAACCCTGCTGAAGGTAGCGCCTAGCCCTCGTTGTTGAGCATAAAGCTGGTCCACGATGTTGCCTCACGCTCTGAATCACCAGCTCTCCCCCACTTGGGGTCCTGACGCGTACCGACTGCTGCGCGCAGTTAATCACAGCCCCATTAGGGCTCAACCAGTCCATACCGATGATGACCTTGTTCACACGCAATGGTATGGGAACCAAGTCTACCAGGTAGCTGTCCTCGAACAGCCTCAAAACACAATCTCTGAAAACCTCTGATGCTCGAACTGATCGGTCGTCATAAATCTCGACCTCTAGAGGGCAATCCAACATGCCTGAAGACTCAGGGAACCTCTTGCTAAGTGCAAGAGAGACAAACGATCGAGTAGCACCCGAATCGAACAACACCTGAACTGGAATACCGTTCACATGGAACGATCCTAAACAAAACACATAACCTGGCACATAAATATCTTAAACAACATATAAGAAAATCTAGGGAGAAGAAATCATACCCGTCACCACATCGGGTGCGACGCGTGTGTAACGACCGTAGATCCGGGCTAGTCAATTTAGAGATAATAGGGGTCGAAAACGACTTTTCGACAAAATATTATTTAGAATAAATAATCTTAACCAAGTTGTAGAATATGTCTCAAGGTTTCCATACATATAAAGAACGCCGAAATCCGAGTTATAACGAAGAAGTTATGACCCGCCGAAGTTTTACGTCAAAACCGGCACGGCACCGGGAGACATAAATAGTGAATTTACGATAGAGCGACTTTTAGCCTTAGCGATCTAAACGAAAGTCGTAGAATACGTTAAACCCAGAGCTTCCATAAAAAGAACGCCCAAATCTGACTTCGTATGAGGAAGTTATGATTTTTCGAAGTTTCGGCTTAGCAGTGTACAGCCCGAAGTTCGAATATTAGATCGAGCGGTTTTTAGCCGACACAACCTAAACGATAATCGAAGATCTCGTTAATAGTAGCATAACGATAAAAAGACAGACGAAAACGGACGTCGGATGAAGAAGTTATGGATTTTTAACGGACCAATCCTGTCCCGGCCAGTTAAAAATATAAAACTTAAAATAAATTCAAAATTAGCCGACAGAGTGTAAACAAAAGTTATAGAGTACGTTCCCGCCTACGCGTAGATATAAAGAACGTCGAAAACGGAGCTCGTACGCGAAATGTACGAATTTTTAAAGTTTGTAGTCGAATTTACGAAGCCTGGTGAGGAGCTGGTGACGTGGCAGCATCTGGGCCACCCATCGCTGATGAAGAAACATGCTTCGGATGACGCCACTTAGCCATCGCTATTACGCTTCGCGTCCAAGGTTGGTACGCGTTGCGTACCTTCGCTTCTTATCCTTTCGATGCAGGTGCGAGCCAGCTGGTGCGAGGCTGGCAAGTTTATCCGAAGCTACGCGCCGCGTAGCTGCTGAACGCGCAGCGTAAATCCGAGCTGCTGACCCCTATAAATTGAATGCGAATTCTCCCGGATTTTTCACACCAAATCACTTCTCTCTCTAAACTACTTTCTCTCACTACCCATTTTAACCCCCCTAAACCCTAGGAAAAACCCCTAGCACCCAATGGAAGCCCCGAGGCTCCCGGAGTCCCGAGAAAAAGGGTCTTTCGGTTCGGAAACGCTGCTCCGAGCAAAGCCCGGTTTTCTTTAAAATCCGCTGTAAGTGAGCTACGCCTACGCAATTTTTAATATAACTTTTAAATAATTATAGTAATGTTATTAGGTCCTTAAAATAATTATTTGGGCTATTATTATGAGTTATATTGGGTGTTGTTAACGCTTATATAATAATAATAATAGCTAGAGTATTAATTAGTCACAGTTAATTTTAAAACTAAACCCTAGTGGTATTGATACTAGGTTTTGGTCAAGGAAAAATTGTTTTGTGATAACGAAGCGCTGTTCAAGTACCGAGTCACCACCTAATCAGATGAGTGCATAGTTACTTTTATCTTACACATAGATATGAAGTAATTTATATAAATTACGTGCTATGTGTGCATATTATATGTATACTTGCTATCTATGCTGGAGGAACGATTTTATACAAGTTTTATATGATTTAAACTGTATATGTATTTATATCTACAAAATATGTTGGGTAAAACATGGGTACATGAAATATGAGTTGAGAGGTGATATAGGCCATAAGGTAAGGGTGAGAGGTGGACGATGTGAGAAGCCTTTTTCCCAAATGATGTCCCCGTCATTTAGAAGAGTTGGATGACAACCACAGACTATTCTAGACAGTCCAGTGGAAAACTAGCAGGCTCGCAACCTGTAGGTGTTGTGAACGATGTGTTCACCCGGTGTACTCTCAACCCTGGCGATCATGCAGATTTGGTGCCTAAACCTTGGCGATCATGCAGACTTGGTGCCAAAACCATGGCGACTATGCGGACTTAGTGCCTGTTGTATAAACCCTGGTGACTATGCAGACTTAGTGCCTAAACCCTGGTGACTATGCGGACTTAGTGCCTGTTGTATAAATCCTGGCGACTATGCAGACTTAGTGCCTAAACCCCGGTGACGATGGACTTCGTGCCGATTACTTAGGATGATCCTTAGGAATGAATGTACGAGGAATAGTTAATTCTTAGGGTAGATCCTTAAGAGTAAAGAAGATAATGGGGATGGGTAATTGGGTTAATTGTTTGATGATTAAACATAATAATTATATTATTGTGGGTTGAAAACCCTATGTACTCACCAGGTTTCCCAACCTGACCCACTCAGTTTATTTGTATCATAGGTGTCGATGTGAAGTTACTTTACACTGAGAGATTTAAAAGAGATGTAGATCACTAGTGTAAATGAATGTAAGTTCTGTTTATGCTTATGTTTTTGTATTGACGATGACATCCCAATTGTTTTAAAATGAATAAAAATACATTTCTTCGGAAATAGTTTGATAACGTATTTATCATGTTTTTCTGGGAACAAATTCCGCAAGATTTTTATTAAAAGAAGTACTCTGATTTTTATAAAGCATAAACAAAATCGGTCTTTTCTGGCCGTGAAAATGGTGATGTCACAGTTGGTATCAGAGCATTAGTTTAAGCGAACTAGGAATATGGATTTATTTCTAGACTTAAACTTAGAATGCTAAGTGATGATCGTGAGGAGTGTGTCTAATAAATTTAGGTAACACACCTGAATAGACACAAGAACTAGCTTATTTAGGAAAATGCCTAATATGATTTATGTGCTAAATAATTTATGCCTTATATGCTGTTATTTGTTCGGATCTATGGTCTGTTGCCGACCGGATCTGGAAACCTTATGTGTTTAGGATTCTAAACATACGATTACGATATTAGAACTAGCATGTAAACGTTTCGGAGAGATAAGGATGATTTAAACGTCTATCCTAAATAAGGATCTAAATTCACCGTATTCGGTGCATAGATCAAGATGGCAAGAACCCGCAGTGGAGCTGGGAATGCGAATGGGAATAGGAATCAACCCCCAATGATTCAGCAAATACTTGTTGTAGTAGAAGTTGCACCCGAGCCAATCACCATGGCTGGAGTACAAGCCATGATTCGGGCCATGTTAGCAGAACAAAGGGAAGAAATGAGGCAGATGTTGAATAGGGACGAACCTACCAGGCCTGTTGAGCAACCCGAGCTGAGTCCCGAACAATCGGAGGAAGGGAACTATAGTCGCCATGTGAGTCAAGCTGGGACTCAAGGAGAACGAAGGAATGACCCGGAGAGGGGAAATAACAAGGATGGGCGGATGTATAAGAATTTCTTGGGTGCCAAGCCACCAAGTCCTTCTGGAAGCCCGAAGCCGGTTGAGATTATGGACTGGATCTCCGAAATGGAGATGGTGTTTGAGAGCTGTGACTGTAGCGACAAGTAAAAGACCGTCTTTGCAGTCAGACAACTAAAGACTGGAGTGCTAAGTTGGTGGAAGTTGCTGGCAGATACAATGCCACGAGGAGAAGCCATGCGAATGTCTTGGGAAGCATTCATGGAGCAGTTGAAAATGCAATACTGCTCAGAGAGAGATCTGATAGACCTAAACAACGAATTTCAGAACCTGAAGAAGGGAAAGATGAGTATGGATGAGTATGCCACTGCTTTCACCGAGAGGATGAAGCTATTCCCCTATTTGGTGCCTACTGAACTCTCCAAGATCGATAGGTTTGCTAACGGTCTGCCCACAGACTTTGGCCCAACAGTCAAAATGGCAACTACCTTGAAAACAGCCGTTAGAGCAGCTAGGAATGTTGAGACTCAGATTAGGGAAAAAGGTCTGGAGAGAGCTGAAGTTGGCGAGAAAAGGAAGTACGAAGGATCTTCGAAATCCAACAAAGAAAGGAAATTCTCGAAGACTGAAGGAGGAGGAGGAGGTGAAGCTAAGTGGTGCGAGAAATGTAAAAAGAAACACTTCGGGAAATGTAGCGAGGAGGTGACTTGCTACAAATGTGGAAAGACAGGGCATTACGCCAGCAAGTGTACATCCAACAATATGGTGTGCTACATATGTAACAAAGAAGGGCATGTTTCTAAAGACTGCCCGAAGAAAAACGAGGCAGCAAGGCCAGAAACGCCACCAAGGCCAAAGGCATTCCACATGATCCTCGACGAGGCAGAAAACGACGCGAGAAATCGAGGATGAGGAGTTCGTATCCGAAGATTGAGTTATGCATTAGCCATAGTATAATATGATGTAGCCTATTAGAGGCATAGTCTAGGGTGAACTTGAACGCCTATGTAATCTTTTCAAGAAATAATATAAAACTTTCATTTTGTTATCTGATGTGTTAAGTGATTATGTGATTTTCTTGTATAATGACTTCGAAAAACTGCGAGACAATACTTGGGATGAGTATGAGTAGGTGTGAATGGTAGTAGAGGCCTATACTACCGGAAGCACAGGACTCACACTTGGATAAGGGAAAGTCACAAGGTTGCCAAGAAACTAGTAATTGACTTCATTTTATTCGAGTATATCGTTACCATTGTTTCGGTAATGATTGAGAAGATGATTATTATTCCGACCCGAGAGGTCATATCATATCAATTCCGACTAAGATGAGTATGTCACGTGGTTCAGAGAGCCAAGTTTGATGTAGCATCCGACTTAAGCCAGAAGATTAAAGATAGTCAAAGCGATTGTGATCGTTGTTAAAGTAAGAAACTTATAGTTAGAAGTGCTACGTACTAGGACGTGATTAAATCACATAAGAACATGAAGGAAGGTATACTATGTTCTGGAATTTGACTCTAAGAGACCTGAGTCTAAGTGTTGCAACATACGACGAGAGGTCGTTAGAACGAGGCACGTCAATCTATTATATAAATCAAAGAATTTATTCTTAAGTTTGTCAAGAAGAAGGAGTCTCTAGTAAGAATCGAGATTGTGACTTGAAGGTCATAATTTGGAGTCTAATGAGAGATAGGGAGCAGGTGCAAGATCGAGCACCGCCTGTAGTCAAGGAGTCTAAGAGTTAGATACTCGTTCGAAGAAACATCAAGGTTATGGTTATCACTTAGGATGAAGAGATAACGTATGGAGTCATCATGTGAGCCCTGTTTCGTTGATGATTCCGGGACGTAATCATCCTAAGGGGGAGATAATTGTAACGCCCGTAGATCCGAGCTAGTCAATTTAGAGATAATAGGGGTGGAAAACGACTTTTCGACAAAGATTATTTAGAATAAATAATCTTAACCAAGTGGTAGAATATGTCTCAAGGTTTCCGTACATATAAAGAACGCTGAAATCCGAGTGATAACGAAGAAGTTATGACCCGCCGAAGTTTTACGGCAAAACCGGCACGGCACCGGGAGACGTAAATAGTGAATTTACGATAGAGCGACTTTTAGCCTTAGCGATCTAAACGAAAGTCGTAGAAAACGTTAAACCGAGAGCTTCCATAAAAAGAACGCCCAAATCTGACTTCGTATGAGGAAGTTATGATTTTTCGAAGTTTCGGCTTAGCAGTGTGCGGCCCGAAGTTCGAATATTAGATCGAGCGGTTTTTAGCCAACACAACCTAAATGATAATCGAAGATCTCGTTAATAGTAGCATAACGATATAAAGACAGATGAAAACGGACATCGGATGAAGAAGTTATGGATTTTTAACGGACCAATCCTGTCCCGACCTGTTAAAAATATAAAATTTAAAATAAAGTCAAAATTAGCCGACAGAATCTAAACGAAATATGTAGAGTATGTTCTCGCCTACGCGTGGATATAAAAAACGTCGATCACGCCACGTAGCCCTTGCTATTACACCCCGCATCCAAGGTTGGTACGCCCTGCGTACCTTCGCTTCTTATCCATCCGATGCAGGTGCGAGCCAGCTGGTGCGAGGCTGGCAAGCTTATCCGAAGCTACGCGCTGCGTAGCTGCTGAACGCGCATCGTAAATCCGAGCTGCTGACCCCTGTAAATTGAATGCGAATTCTCCCGTATTTTTCACACCAAATCACTTCTCTCTCTAAACTACTTTCTCTCACTACCCATTTTAACCCCCCTAAACCCTAGGAAAAACCCCTAGCACCCAAAGGAAGCCCCGAGGCTCCCGGAGTCCCGAGAAAAAGGGTCTTTCGGTTCGGAAACGCTGCTCCGAGCAAAGCCCGGTATTCTTTAAAATCCGCTGTAAGTGAGCTACGCCTACGTAATTTTTAATATAACTTTTAAATAATTATAGTAATGTTATTAGGTCCTTAAAATAATTATTTGGGATATTATTATGAGTTATATTGGGTGTTATTTAATGCTTATATAATAATAATAATAGCTAGACTATTAATTAGTCACGGTTAACGTTAAAACTAAACCCTAGTGGTATTGATACTAGGTTTTGGTCAAGGAAAAATTGTTTTTAGATAACGAAGCGCTGTTCAAGTACCGAGTCACCACCTAATCAGGTGAGTGCATAGTTACTTTCATCTTACACATAGATATGAAGTATTTTATATAAATTACATGCTATGTGTGCATATTATCTGTATACTTGCTATCTATGCTGGAGGAACGATTTTATACAAGTTTTATATGATTTAAACTGTATATGTATTTATATCTACAAAATATGTTGGGTAGAACATGGGTAGATGAAATATGAGTTGAGAGGTGATATAGATCATGAGGTAAGGGTGAGAGGTGGACGATGTGAGAAGCCTTTTTCCCAAATGATGTCCCCGTCATCTAGCAGAGTATAGATGACAACCACGGACTATTCTAGACAGTCTAGTGGAACACTAGCACGCTCGCAACCTGTAGGTGTTCTGAACGATGTGTTCACCCGGTGTACTCTAAACCCTGGCGATCATGCAGACTTGGTGCCTAAACCTTGGCGATCATGCAGACTTGGTGCCAAAACCCTGGCGACTATGCGGACTTAGTGCCTGTTGTATAAACCCTGGCGACTATGCAGACTTAGTGCCTAAACCCTGGTGACGATGCGGACTTAGTGCCTGTTGTATAAATCCTGGCGACTATGCAGACTTAGTGCCTAAACCCCGGTGACGATGGACTTCGTGCCGATTCCTTAGGATGATCCTTAGGAATGAATGTACGAGGAATAGTTAATTCTTAGGGTAGATCCTTAAGAGTAAAGAAGATAATGGGGATGGGAATTGGGTTAATTGGTTGATGATTAAACATAATAATTATATTATTATGGGTTGAAAACCCTATGTACTCACCAGGTTTCCCAACCTGACCCACTCAGTTTATTTGTATCACAGGTGTCGATGTGAAGTTACTTTACACTGAGAGATTTAAAAGAGATGTAGATCACTAGTGTAAATGAATGTAAGTTCTGTTTATGCTTATGTTTCTTTATTGACGATGACATCCCAATTGTTTTAAAATGAATAAAAATACATTTCTTCGGAAATGCTTTGATAACGTATTTATCATGTTTTTCTAAGAACAAATTCCGCAAGATTTTTATTAAAAGAAGTACTCTGATTTTTATAAAGCATAAACAAAATCGGTATTTTCTGGCCGTGAAAATAGGGATCTCACTGCGTGCCTCCTCGATAGCCAACTGGAAGGCTTGGCTCCTCACCACTGGAGCCTCTGACTTGCCCTGCCGGCCATCAGTGAGTCGCAGGGTCGCTGGAGCTTGCGTCACCACTGGCGCTGCTGCTGCTGTCAATCTCGGGGAATCGGCCTGTTTGTGGCCCTTCTGATTGCAATGGAAGCAAATCAGGTCTGATGTCTGGAATGTGGGGGTAGGGGCAGTACAATCCCTACAGAAGTGCCCTATCTTGCCGCACTTGTAGCAGCCCTATGATCCCAATCTACAAGCTCCCTCATGCGGCCTGCCGCATTTCCTGCAGCGGCTCTGGCCCGGCTGGCCCTTCGACCTAGTGTCGGATCCCTTGGTTTTCTTCCCCGAAACCCGAGTAACCTGCTTCGTCTCTGTCTCTCTCTTCCTGAGGTGCTCCAAATCGATCTCCCTCTCCCTCGCCCTGGCACTCATGGAATCCAAGGTCGGGCATGCTGAGTAGCTGACATGCTCCCGAATATCAGCTCTCAACATATCATGATAGCGGGTCTTCTGCATCTCTTCATATCCTGCATACTGATGCACCAATAAGGCCCTCTCCCGAAACTTGGCGGTAATCTCCGCCACCATCTCAGTAGTCTGTATCATGTCAAGAAACTCCCTGGCCAGCTGCTGAAGCTCCACAGCCGGCGCAAACTCAGCCCTAAACCTGGTCACAAAGTCCAACCAGGTCATAGCCTCAATGGTTGAGGCTCCCAAAGAATCACCAACTGACTCCCACTAATCTCTAGCCCTTTCCCTCAAACATCCAGCATCATACCGAATCGTCAACCCCTCAGGGCAGAAGCTAGTCAGCTGAGCAGACTCCATGTCTGCATTCCATCTCCTGGCAACGATGGCGTCCTTCACCCCGTGAAAGTCTGGTGCACCACATCCCCTGAAGTCCTTAAAGGACAGTGTGCACGCCCCTGACTGGCTAGACGCCCAGTCACTCCTAAACGCCCTGAGGCGATCTTCCATCAGATCGATAATCCCCTCCTCGATCGACCCGAAAATCACCGGGGTCGACTCACGGATTCCTCTAGTGATCTTAGAAGCAATAAACTCACGTAGTCCCTCATCAACTGGCTCGGCACCTGATCCTGACCCCAAACCTCCTCCTCCGTGTCGCGTAATCATCACCATTCTGAAACAAAACACATAATCGTCAGGGTCATACATAACCTCGAGAGGTCTCACATACTACAAGTTCCCTGGTTCTATCTCGACCCTCCTTAACTCGAGTACGAATCCTCTGCTTCCAGTAGTACGGGCCCATACTACCTTCCATATTTATCTGTACTTTCCTCAAGGATTGCCTTGACTTCACCAAGTCCCTTCTACTACTACTACTCTCTGCACTAATCTCATCATAGGCTTACCCTAGGGTAACTCTCCGACCTACTCTCCTCCATCAGCTGCATAAGGAATTACTGCCACCTTTACCTAACTAGCTTGTGAATACCATTATATATCACTAAGATCAGATAATTCTTCGAATGAGAGGTCCTACCCTACAACGGTTGGACTCAAACAAGAGCTGCGCAATAGGGCTAGACCTAACCTTCTAAAATTATTTAGTCCTCGCAATATGTAACTTAATGTATTCGTTTACTAGTTAGCTAAAGATAACTAGAACTTCTAAAATCAAAAAGCAAGGAGCATTCGAGCATTGAGTAACCATACCAAGCATATCCTATTCAGGCCATCATATTACTGACTAATCAGTTCTAGCATGTAACTCAATAAGCACATATAGCAGGCACATAAGGCATCTTCCTAGACCCTTAGCCCTAATCTAGCATCTAGTTCTCATACAAGGACACCATGCATATAATGCATCATTCCTAGATCCTTAGCCCTAATCTAGCATGTAGTTCTCATAACCATGTGACATCATAACATAACATGTATGAGTATCTTGGGGAAAAATTACTTGAGCTCGGCCGGTCGCACGCATCACACACCTTGTTCTTTCTCAAAACTCCTTATTTTAAATTTTTAGAAAACTATTTTCTTGTAAAAATCTTTATACCCTCGATTTGAGTCCAGACACCCCCGAAGGTGTGTCCGAATCCCTCAAACCAAGGCTCTGATACCAACTTGTAACATCCCAATTTTCTAGACCAAAAATTTCATCTTTAATTAAGTGACTTGTAAAACAATTTACTGAAAAACATCATTAATTCATATCTGTTTTTAAAACATAGTCACGTGTCTCAAACTATATCATCAAAATAGTAATAATGTCAGAGTATAATCCCATGGATCTCAATATGCGGAAATCATATGTGCGATGTGCTGCTACCGTGCCGGCTGCTTCCCCTTCGCTGAAGAGGTACCTGAAACAAAACTAAAAAGTGTAAGCACGAAGATTAGTGAGTTCCCCCATCATACCACACACTATACAACATACATACTGTCGGGTAATTCTGGGGTGCCCGACCTACCCTGCCATGCATTTCTGGGGTGCCCGACTTACCCATGTCAAGCGGTTCTGGGGTGCTTGACCTACCCTGTCAGGCAATTCTGGGGTGCCCGACCTACCCTCAGGTCCTTACGACCGTGTCACGGGGCCTATTCCCCCTACTGCTACTATCACATATCATCATATCATGCTAACACATAAAACATATCAAGTAGTAGCAGACCTAGATAATTATCACAAAGAAAATCATCTAATCAAACAACTCCTACTAGTGGGCCGACATTGTGGCCGTAGACCCACCGCTACTGGAAGGTAACTTACCTCATAAAGCTGAGTGTCGAATCTCATGGGAAGTAATCTCTAACAGTTGCTCCGATGACTCCCGACAATCATAATCATAATAACACTCAATGAGAATCTATAACACTACTTAGGGTAAAATGATCATTTTACCCCCTTGGCCTAACTTGAACCATTCCTAAGGCCTAATTCTAAATTATTATACCCATTGCACCCATGGCCCATCAATGGCTCCCTAAGGCCCACTAATGGCCCAATTTTCTAAATTAGGCCCAACTCTTCAAATGGGCCTTTTCATAAGTCCGATAAATCCTTAGCCCAAACTGAATAATCTCGAGCGGCCTAATATGGCCCAAAAGGCCCAATACTTCTAATTCCAAATTCCCAGGCCCAGAACTATACTCCACAGTGGGCCACGGGGCCCAATAGTCCAGGCCCAGCCCTCTAAGGCCCAAAAATCCCAAGGTAGTCACTTTGCATGCGTACGCGCGACGTATTTGGCATGTACGCCCAGCGTACGCAGCCCTTGACCGCAACGGGAAGTTGACCTAGTACGCGCAGCGTACCAGGGTGTACGCTTAGCGTACTGGCCAGCTTCCTTGGGACTTAATTTGTGACTTAATCCATTAAGTCTTCACGTCCAAAATGTAGATCCAGGTCCTTTAAGACCTCCTAGTCCATCAAGTCACAAACTTTATGTCCTTCCATGCATGGTTGAGGGTCAAAACATGATTTTGGTCCTTTAACAAGCTTTAAGACCATCAAACACTTGCATGGTTGTGGCTTAACCATCAAGGTCCAATTTTTATGACTCTAAATGCCTCTAAGAGCTCAAAAGGACAACTCTTTTGGTCTGAAACTAACAAGATGCAAGCAACATCAACAATGGAGTCCAAAAGTGACAAAACATCCCAAAATCGAATCTAGGCATTCAATGGTCAAGTTTGGAACTTGATACCTCAAAAAACCCAGAAATGATGCCAATCTCCTAGATCTACAAGCTCCTCTTGAATCCTTGCCTCTTCCTCAACCTTCTTTTAATACACAAGAGTGGGTTAGGTTTTTCGAGGTGGCTGCTTAAGGGTGATAGGGAGGCTGGACCAAAGGCATAATGTCCTTTATATAGGGATCAAACCCTAAAAGTTAGGGTTTTAGAATCTGCGCGCGTACGCTGCGCTTACCCTTTGGTACGTTGGGCATATGTGCATGGCTTACGCATTCAAAACCTTTGAGTACGCTGAGCGTAACTGGCATGGTACGCCCCGCGTAATGCCCTTTTCAGCCCATTTTTTCGAAGCCCAATTATGTTGGCCCAAACCAAAGCAACCCATTATTCAATAAGATAATTAATAATAATACCTGGTAAATCCCGGAAGTTACAACAATAAAAATAACTAAGAATAAAAATATAATTAAAATACACTCAAAAATAGTAAAAATATTTTTTTTTATTTTGATTTTTTTTGAAAAAGAAAAAAAACAGAAATAAACATATTTTTGGATTTTTTGAATTTTATGATTTTTGTTTGGTTTTAATTCTCCTCCTAAATTTGTGCCTAGAGGAGAAAGAAAGAAAAATATGAACAAATTTAAATAAAACAAAAAAAAATACAAAATGTACAAAAAAAAAACCTTTTAGTCTTCAAAACGAATCATTTTAAGAAAACTCACAAGCACATCAAAACGAGCTTTTTCAAAAGGTTTTGTAAACAAATCAGTTACATTATTATTAGTGTGGATTTTTTCCAAATGAATTAGTTTACGCTCAAAACGGTCTCGTATAAAATGAACTTTAATGTCTATGTGCTTGGTTTTAGAATGCTGGACTGGATTTTTAACAATTTGAATAGCATCATCATTATCACAAAAGATAGGAGTGTCAAGAAAGTTCAAACCATAATCTTGCAGTGGATATTACATCCAGATGACCTGAGAACAGCAAGCCGATGCAGCAACGTATTCAGCCTCAACTGTCGAAGTGGACACAGTTTGTTGTTTATTGCACTTCCATGAGATTAGTCTGTCTCCCAAGAATTGACATCCAACACTTGTAGATTTCATGTCAATGTCACAACCTCCATAGTTGTTGTCAGTAAAAGCATAAAGATCAAATTCATGATTTTTTGGGATACCAGAGACCCAATTTAGGTCTCCCTTTAGGGTACCTAAAAATTCGTTTGACAGGAATTAAATGAGAAAGTTTAGGATTAGCCTGATGGAGCACGCATTGACAGACTGCAAAGAGTGTATCAGGTCTACTAGCTGTCAGGTACATCAAACAACCAATCATAGATCTATATAGAGTTTGATCAACTGATTCCCCATCCGGATCTGATGTCAACAGAGGTCTGTCATCCATGGGAGTATAAACAATTTTAGCATCCTTGAACCCGAATTTCTCCAACATGTCATCAACATATTTGACTTGATGCAGTAGAATGCCCGAAGGATCCTGACGCACTTGAAATCCTAGAAACATCGTCATTTCTCTTAGAGAACTCATCTCAAACCTCATCTTCATGACCTTTTCAAAATCTTTGCATAATTCATCATTTGTTTACCCAAAAACGATATCATCCACGTAGATTTGAACAACAATGAGGTCTTTCTTCACTCTTTTGATGAACAACGTCTGATCAATCGTGCTTCTTGCGTACCCATGAGTTAATAGATGCTCGGTCAAAGTGGTATACCAAGCTCGAGGGGCTTGATGAAGACCATAAAGTTCCTTGTCCAGCTTGTACACATGATTTGGAAATTTGGAGTTGACAAAACCTGGAGGTTGATCAACGTAGATTTCCTCTTTTACTTCTCCGTACAAGAAGGCAGTTTTGACATCCATCTGATATACAGTAAAACCCATGTAGGAGGCTATGTTAAGAAGATATGAATCGCTTCTTGTCGAGCCACGAGAGCATATACCTTTGTGTAATCAAGACCTTCTATCTACCTGAAACCACGAACAACCGAACACGCCTTGTTTCGCACAATCACCCCGCTATCATCTTGCTTGTTGCGAAAAACCCATCTTGTGTCAAAAGACTTCTTTCGTTCAGGAAGTTCTACTAGTTGCCAAACCTTCAGCTTCTCAAATTGATTCAGCTCTTCATGCGTTGCATCCACCCAACTTGGTTCATTAAGAGCCATCTCAACGTTCTTTGGCTCGATTTGGGATATGAAGCACGAATATAGACATTCGTTAACATATCCGCTCTGGCTTCTGGTTTTGACTCCATCCGCCAGGGAACCTATAACATTTTCAATGGGATGGTTACGCTGAACCCTTGATGCAATTTCATGATCCACCGTTTGTGAAGAGACTGGAAGATTCGTGATGATCTCTACCCTGCCTGTGGCTGAATCACTTCTATCCGATGAACGGAAGTCGTACGAAGTACTCGCCACATACTAATCAGGAATTCTCTCAGGAAAGAGAAAATCCATAAAAGTAGAATCAAAGGTTTCTGCAGAGTCAGAGGTGACATTTTTAGTAGAGGCTTCATTTTCTTCTAGAACCGGTGAATAGTCAGCACTTTTTGAAGATTCAGCAGGTGAGTCATCATCTTCTGGTTGGAGTTCCGGAGTGCCACCATTCGAGCTTGTAGATTCATCCTGCAGTATCAATGGCTTGATGGGTTCAGCAATGATCACTTCTTCTTCATCATCCCTACTTGATCCATATGATTTTGGACGGGAACCTGAAACGTTATAAAAAAAACATAAAATGGTTTAAACAATTCAGCATAATCGAATAACCAATCAGGGCCGACTCGAGCATCTGTCTCGTTTTCTTCTAGCCAACATACATCAAAGGACTCCATGATCTGCTTGGTAGCTTTATTGTACACCTGATAAGCAGTGCGTCCATCATACCCAACGAAGTAGCAGTCGTCAGTCTTTGAATTGAACTTTGGAGTGGCTTCGAGATGAAGAAGAGTGCATGGGCAGCCAAAAGTGCAGAAATGAGCAACAGTTGGTTTGTGACCATAGAGCATCTCATACGGAGTCTTCATGTGATTTTTGTTGATTAAAATCTGGTTCTGAACATAACATGTCGTATTGATAGCCTCATCCCAAAATAACGCCGTTAATTTAGAGTCACAAAGCATTGTTCTAGCAGCGTCAATTAGGGTTCTATTCCTTCTTTCAGCAACACCGTTTTGTTGAGGTGTGCGAGCAGCACTATATTGGCGTTGTATCCCTTTTTCAGCACAAAAATGGTCCAGCATAACATTCTTGAATTCTGTCCCATTGTCACACCGGATGCCTTTCACCTTTTCATTGGTCTGATTCTCAATCAGGACGATGAACCTCTTGATTAGCTCTGCAGTCTCACTTTTTTTTCAGAAAGATTACCCAGGTAAAATATGAGTAATCATCTTTTATAACCACACAGTACGAGCTTTTGTTGATGCTAAGAACATTGACTGGTCCAAAGAGATCCATATGAAGCAATTGAAGAAGTGTGTCGATTGAGTTGACCAATTTTGGCTTGTGCGATTTTCGATGATGCTTTCCATGTGAACATGCCACACACTTCTCGAAGGTGAAAAAATCATTAATAGGCAACCCTCGAACAAGATCATTTTTGCCAAGACGATTTAGATTCTTTTCATTTGCGTGACCTAGGCGACGATGCCAGAGTATGGCATTCTGTTCAGAAGTCTCTTAGAACAAGCAAGTAACGTTCTCTGGGATGTTGTTATTCATGTCGATGATATAGGCATTGTTTTAACGTTCTGATCTCACCAAGATCCATTCTTCTAGTATGACGATACCAGGCTTTAGAATTAAGCACTCCTTCCTGGTGAAATGAGTTGAGAAGTCTCTATCACATATTTGAGAGACACTCAACAAACTATGCTTTAGTTTAGGAACGAAGTTTACGTTTTCAAAATTCGACACACCATTTGTAACGGTCCCCAGTTGAGTGATCTTTCCCTTTTATCCTCCTGCAAAGCAGACATAACCACCATTCAAGTTTTGAATGACGTGCAGTTGTGATATGTCTCCTGTCATGTGCCTGGAACAACCACTACTAACATACCAAGGTCTGATGATATTCCTTCATAGCTGTTCCTGCACATGTTGCGGGATTAACTAGTTTTGGGAACCCAATCCATTTTGAAACTGGATTGACCATTACTATCAACTTGGGATACTCTTTCCCATACCATATCTTGTTTATCAAATAATTATTTCAAAGAATCTGAAGACCTTTTTGGACCAGTTGATGATTTAGAAGAAATGACTTTGGGTACCCATTGGTAATTTGGTTTGTGTACTTTCTTGTTGGACTGAATGGGACCTTTTTTACTAGCCTTTGGGTTGGGACTGCCTTTCGATTTAGGCTTGTATTGTGAGTATGAGCTAGAGGACGACCCTTGAGATGACTTTGACCTCACCTGATTTGGTTTGGTTTAGCCATCTCTTGAGTTATCTTTTGTTTTGTCCTTGAAGACCTGATTCTTGGCCTTGTCATCATTCCAATTGTTATTACAGGGACGTGACCTTGAAGGATTTCTTTTGGAAGATCTCCCCCTTGGCACGTTCGTCCATCCGAATTCAGAGCAGGGAGCATGTGAATGATGTGGATAGTTTCTAGCAATGTGACCTGGAGTCCCACAATTAAAACAAGTATGTCTTTCCAAGAAAGTGTTATTGGAGCTTGGTCCTGGCCCAAAGGAGGCTTGTTTCACAAATTTACGTGGCTTAAATTTTTCAAAAACAGTACTATTTGAATTTGAATTAAAAGCAACATCACAACAATTTTTAAAAGAATCCAAAATAGTTGATTTAATATCTTGGTTCACACAATTATTTGAAACAGAAGCAAAAGAAACGTTAGTCTTTGAAAGGTTTTCAACAGAGCTAGCATTATTAATGTCCTCGTTGTTCTCATCTTCCATTAATACTTGATCTGCACATGAGGTAGAGACGTCTGTATCGTTCAACTCAACACTTTTAGTCGGGCCAGATTGTTCAGTCATAACTGAATTTGATACAGGGGGTTGGCCATACTGATCACGTCTTTCTATTTCTACGGTCTCAGAGGTAGAAACACAATTATCATTAAAAGGAGGTGGAACACTGTGATACCCTAAGCCATTTTTCTGATTATCTTTCCATTTCAATTGCTTTTCTATCATAGATTCAACTATCACACTTGACACATCAAATTTCTTAAAGTTAAATTCAACATCTTTAAATTTAGCTTTGAACACATCAAGTTCGGCAGTTAATTTGGCAATTTCCTCTTTAGCATAGCGATGGTGAACACATTTGGTGCTATATTCCTCCCTAATCCTAATTAAATCTTTATTTTGAGCATCTAGTTTTTCTTTAAGGGGTTTGTTTACTTGCTTAATTTCATAGATTTGATTTTTAAGATCGAAAACTTCTCTAACTAGTAACTCATCTTGCTCACGATATTTATTAACTTTATCTACGCAAGATTTAGAGCATGAAACTTCATTAACCTCTTTGGTGGTAGGAGTGGTGGAGACCATGAAAGCGAACTGCAACTCCATCATCCTCTCCTCAGCCAAATCTGCATCCTCACCAACTTCAATCTGGGCAAGATTAGCTCTTCCATATTCAGAAAGATTGAGGGCCTGCATCTAATCTTCCCACGAGAATTGCTGTGCCACCATAGCATTCTCATTATTTGGAGGCGCTTCTCTGTTGTTTCCAGCTGGAACCAAGGCCCACTCATCATTGTTTTCCACTCTTGGCTTAGTGCACTCACGAGCAAAATGACCTACATCGTGACAGTTGTAGCACCTCGGCTTACTTTTGTTGAAGCCCACTTTCTTATCCACATTCACTCGCCAATTATTCTTTCCAGTTTGCTGAGTGAACTTCTTCGCCCTGAACACTGCCATAGCAATTTGCCATATGTCCATCTCTTCAACATCCTCACGGTTAATTTGATCGAGTTCTCTAATCATAACCGGAGGAACTAATTCACCAGCCACAAAGGCATTGTAGCAATTCATGAATCCAACTATCATAGCAATGTTTTCTTCAGCTCCTATGGCATCGGCTGGAGTCTGCGAGTTGGATTTGGTGGTGGAACGGGACGCGGAGGAGTTGAGAGATGTCATTGGTAGACCAAAAGATGGAGGAGCATGATGCAATGGTACCACTGAAAATGCATTGTTAGTGGATGCTCCTAAGCTTGCAGTTGAGTGGGAATTGACATGATTAATTTCTCTCCGCTTGTCATCTATGTCACGTGCTTTGATGATAGCCATCACTTCGGCAAGAGAGAGTTTGCTCAGGCCCTTTGTCTTCTTGATCATAGACACATTCATATCCCAATTCCTAGGAAGTCAATTGAGCAACTTCTTATTTATCTTAGAGCGAGAAAACACAATTCGAGCGGTGCTTATTTTTGTGTTGAGCGTAATAAAGTGTTGCAACTGAACTTCCAGAATTTCCCCAAGAAAATGATTAAACATGTTGAATCATTGATGAAGCAAATCCTGTCTGCTTTGCTTCATATCCTCATTCCGTTGTTACACTTAAATCAAGGCTTCCCACAAAGGCTTAGCAGATTTATATTCCCGAAAACATTGAGCAATGTCAGGAGACAAAGCCATGGTAATAATGGCTAGTGCTTTCTCATCATTTTCAATTTTATCAAAGTCCTCATTGGTGTAATCTTCAATTTGCTTGTCAACCACAATTTTAGCTTCATCATCCAGAGTGGTTGCGATCTTCACTGGACCTCTCAGGAAGCTTCTCCATACTTTGATATCTTTTAACATACTTCTCAAATCTGAATTTCCACTCAAGAAATACATCAGCAGTCAGCAGCCGGGGAATTCGAGTTGTTGTCCCCATAACTGAATCAAGATCACTTTGCATTGTTGACAGAGAAGTGTTGTATGAGTCCATTGACAACCGAAAAATATATGATTTAACCTAAAACTACTAGGTTTGACCGAAAAGTCAAAAAGTCAAGATTGTTGACCGAAAAACCGTCGACCGAAAACCCTATTTGACCGAGATCATTGACCGAACACAAAGTTTGACCGAAAACTAGACAATTGACCTAGTTGCTGACCGAGAACACTGGTAGTCGCCGAAATCACTAAAAACTAACCGAGAGCTTGAGGATAACCGTCGAAAACGTCCAGACTTAATCGAAAAACTCCCAAAAATACCAGAAACAGGAAATTGTAACTTAACAAAACCAATTTCGATCAAAGTCTTCAATAAAGTGATGAAAACGAAGAACAGTAGCAACAGTTTTTTGTCAAAAAGGACTTAAAAACACCAAAAATACCAAGACAAGTCCAAGAAACGTTTAATGTTTATGCCAATTCGATTGATACCAACCCTCGCTCCGATACCTATTGTAAAACCCGATCTTAAGTATCAATTGAAGTCACTAGAACTGGTGTAGAATCCTAATCAAGTGATTAATAAAAAACAGTTAAAGCGAATTAATAACACAGTTACCGAATCTTCAATGCATATTGTATTGAACAACAGTCTAGTACATAAGATTCTCAATTACTCTCGGTTCTTTCTTTCTCTCTAAACTCAATATCAGCTTCTTAGAATGACAAACCCTTCACACTGCTGAAAACAATATTATATATACCTAGACCTAATTACAAAGGCCCAACCCAAAACCCAACCGAAATCCTCATTAAGCCCACCAAAATCACATGGTGATTTCGGTCCAAACACCACCGAAAACATGGTGTTTTTGGTCCTAGACCGAGAACTCTAAAAGTCATCAAAAGTAAAGTATAAACCATAAATCATGTCCTAACAGAAGTTTTCTAGGCCATGCAGGATTTTACTGCCGATTCATTAAGGACTTCTCGAAGATTACAAGGCCATTGACTCAACTTCTATTAAAAGATGCTCCATTTGATTTTTCTAAAGAATTCCTTGAAGCCTTTCAATTGTTGAAAGAGAAGTTGACTAGTACCCCTATTATGATCGCCCCAAATTGGAGTCTTCCTTTTGAGCTAATGTGCGATGCTAGTGACTATGTTGTTGGAGCTGTTTTGGGATAAAGGGTTGACAATCATTTTCAACCTATCTATTATGCAAGCGGAACTCTAAACCCGGCTCAAGAGAATTACACTACTACCAAGACGGAGCTGCTCGTGGTGGTCTATGCTTTTGATAAATTCCGCCCATATCTAGTTTTATCCAAGACAATCATTTTTACCGACCACTCTACCCTCAAGTATCTTTTGCTAAACAAGATGCCAAACCAAGATTGATACGTTGGGTATTGCTTTTAGAAGAATTTGACATTGAAATTAGAGATAAAAAGGAATGGAGAATGTGGCTGCCGATCACTTATCAAGATTTGAAAACCCGAATTTGGAAGAATTGGAAGAAAACAAGATTGGAGATGATTTTCCCGAGGAATATCTTATGGTTATAGCAGGAGAAGTACCTTGGTATGCAGACATAGCTAACTATTTAGCAAGGGATTATCTTCCAAAAGAGTTAACACGTCAACAAAAGAAGAAACTATTTTCTAAAGTCAAGTATTACTTTTGGGACGAGCCATCTGTTGGATTAATGTCTAAATCCATAACTATATTTGGTATGTACTTGACCCGACCCGGCATGCTCCATTTGGGTTGCACTTCACCGGCACAATTTATATGGATAGTCTTTTGAGAATAGTATATTTATGATTTATATTAATATATTATAAGTTCTAATATATTAATATGGAATCATATTATTTAATTAGTATTGATCAAGAATTAATTTAGAATTAATTAAGTGATCAAAAGGAACTAATTAAATATGGACTCTTATATATATGGAATGGGCCAAGTTCATTTAGGTTGGACTAAGCTTTCATGGATGGTCCATGGAGCTTTTAACCCATGGATACTATGTAAATGAAAGGTCATGGGTATTAGGGTTTACATGGATGTAACCCTAATCCTCCATAATATATAAAGGGGTCCTTGGCTCACAAAATTGGCACAAGTGTGTGAAAATAAGAGTGGGCCGATTTTAGTGTGCATACATATTCTCTCAAGTTCTTCCAAGGTGTTTTGGTGATTTGTGATTCCATTTGAGGCTTCCACACTATTGGGGCTAAGCTCTTAAAGCTTGAAGACATCAAGCTACATCAAAAGGTATGTCATCTAACTAGAACTTTGTAGTATAGGTGCTTCATAATATGCTAGTTAGGATGAAACCTTGGAATAGTTAATATTTGCATGTATAATAGAGAAAACATAGATCCAAGGTTTATAGGGTTGCATGTACACCATAGGAGTGTTAGAATGCTCAAAACCCAACAGTGGTATCAGAGCCATGGGTTGTTTTCAGTTATATTGATGCAAATGTTTTATTTTCAAGTTGGAAAAAAAAGGAAAAAAAACATGACATTTGTCAAATTTTAAGATAATTACTTGTTTTGTGAAAAACGAATTATTTGTAAAATTTGAATCATTTGTTATATGAGTTGAATTAGGTCAAATTTAGTAAAAGATAAAATGATATGATTATTTTATTAGTTTTAAAAGTTTGATCTAAATGTTTTAAGGAGTTACAAATTTTGTCATAAAATTTTGGAGCTCAAAAGTTTTTTTTTTAAGTTGTGATCTTAAGGGTTTTTGAAACTTCCATAAGTTATGGATATGAAGGTTTTTTAAAAAAAAAATTTGATTCAAAGTTTTTATGGAGTTACAAAATTTGGTGTTAATGTTTTAAAGAATTCCATAACTTGTTCTTAAGTTATGGAACGTGGAAAGTTTCATCATAAAACACCATTAATTCCATAAGTTATGGAATCCAAAGGTTTTCAAGAATTACAAAACTTGCCCTCAAATTTTGGAATTTGAGAAAAGTTTTTTATGAAAAAAAGAATTGAATTCTAAAACTCTTGGGTTCATAACTTAAACAATTATTTAAATGGTTTTAATTTTGAGTTTAATAATTGGAATTATGATGTTTTGTTGAATAGTTCAAATTAACTCTTATGGACTTTATTAATAGTTAATTAAAGCGTTTAATTAAAAGAGTATTATTAAATCCATAAATATATGGTTTGAGTTTAATTAAATTAAAAGTCTAGTTTAATTAATAGATTAAACCATCAAGTATTTTAAATGTCTAAAATACACCCTTATACTATTATAATATTAAAAGTTTAATATATTATATGTATAAGAGCAAGTCGTCTTACCATTAGTAGGCCTCATTCACGAAGCCGGTCTATAAGGGGGGTATAAGGTTGTTGCCTATAAAATGGCAGCTTAATGGGTGCCCACTCTCACCCACCGCTTCCTTGACTGGTGGAGGGTCGTTAGCCGAACAGGTAGGACAAGGACTATAATTCTCCCTTCATTAAAAGTATTAATGATAAATACTAAGTAACTAAACCTTTTATTAATTCCCAATCTTAGTTACTTAGGAAAATGTCAATAAGGTGCTAATCCATGAAATTACACTTTGCACTTTGTTTAAACCGTTAGTGGAGCGTGTGTGGTTAACCGGCACACTAACCTGGATTTAACAAGGTAGGCAAAGGGTAACTTAATATTTATCATAGTATCGGTGGAGCTCGTGTGGTTAACTGGCACATCGATTGAGGGGTAAATATTAAGGGTACCAAGTAATTTGCATGGTTACTTCACACCTTGTTTTGTGATCCTCGGCCTCCCAGTCACAAAACCTGAAGGGCACACTCGAGATTGAAACATGCCATTGAAAAGTTCAATGAATCTCAAAAGATGTAGGAGTTTCAAATCCAAGTAAAAAAAACCTAATTAAATTATTTCGTTTTTCATGGTGGAAATTGGTAAATCGTCATTTACCTACCTTCAACTATTTTATAACTCGGATTACGGCATCCCTCTTCCAGTTATAAATAGGTTGTTGGATCCTAGCCTTAATATTTCATATTGGGTGTTATATTAAGGACTTTAGATCAACTATCTTGAATATTTCCCAAAAGATGTCGAGTTCAGACATCTATGATCTTCCCAAATCTCTTGGAACTTTACTTCCTCCACCTCCTCCAATTATTCTCCCTAACCCACAAGTTCAAGGTCACTCAAGCCCTAATGGCAAGCAAGGTCTATGTGTGATCACATCTTAGAGATGAAGTCACATATTGACAAGCCGGGAGAGTTGGGTTTCAAAGTCTTGAGAAAGTTGGATGTTCAATCACTTTCTAAGTCACATAGTGAGTTCCTTTGGGACTACTATGATACAGACTATGACATGAACCTTAATGATCAGATCTATTTGCTTGGTGCTGCTGAATCAGCAATGATTTGGAACGATAGTGAAGCAAATTTGATTAGAAGATCAACTTCCCAAAAACTTTATGGACAGTGACAATGGTGACACTGGAAATCCAGAAAAAGCATTCTCTTCCCAATGGAAAGGGATTGACCATAGTCAACCCGGTTGACCAAATGGTAAAGAGAAAGGCTAAGTCTGAGATAGTCCCATTACCAAAGGGTCCATATGTTTATTTTGTTGGATTAATGTCTAAGTCCATAACTATAATTGGTAAGACTTGACCCGACCCGGCATGGTCCATTTGGGTTGCATGGCATCATGCATTTGGATAGACTATAATGAGAGAAATAACACTTAAGGTTGGTTAATATATTATAAGTTCTAATATATTAATAAGGTTATTTAATTAGTATTGATCAAGAATTAATTTGGAATTAATTAAGTGATCAAAAGGAGACTAATTAAATATATGGGTTGATTGTGTAAATCATTCATTCTTATATATGTGGGCTTGTGATCCAAGATTCCTTATGTTGGACTAAGTCCATGGGGTGACCCATGGATACTCGATGGAGGTTAAAATCCATGGAGCATAAGGAATGGGTAAAGTTATGAGTTACATGGTGTAACCCTAATAGCCACCATATAAAAGAATCCCATGGCTCAAGAAATCGTGCACTAATATGTGAGTGTGAGGGCTAGACGATTTTAAGGAGTGTTCAAGTTTCTCTCAAGTTATTCCAAGTGTATTTGGTGTTGTGTGAACCATTTGAGGTGTCACACTTGGGGCACTAGGCACTCAAGCTTCATGAAGACATTCTACATCAAAGAGGTATGTATTCTATCTTGTTATATTTATTATTTTGTATGCTAGATTAGGATAATACCTTGGATGTTCATAATTGTATGTATAATAGAGAAAACATAGATCCAAGGTATTTAGGGTTGCATGTACACTTAGGAGTGTTAGAATGCTCATAACCCAACAGTGGTATCAGAGCCTAGGCTTGTTTTCTTGTTATACTTGCAAAAGTAGCTGAAAAATCGAGTTGGATGCATATATTCGATTGTTTTGGCTGGAATTGGACTTGGAACATTACCCTAAGATGTTTTTGGACTTATAAACTTGTTTTTGATGTGGTAATGTTCATGCTAATCCAATTTCTAAGATAATTGTCATAATTTCAAGATTTGTATTAGTTTGTATGTTCATGCTAATTTCTTGAAGATTGATGATTTGAATTATCTTGTTCTTATGAGGTTCTTAGATTAATAGAAAAGTTGTGTGAAATAGTTGTTTTCAATCCATTTTAATCTAAGAGTTGATTCCAAAGTGTGTTTTTGTAACTTGTCCTCAAGTTATATGAAAAGTCACATTTAAGAATCATAAAACTCATAAAAGTTGGCAAAGGTTACAAAATGAAGAGTCTAGTTTTAATTAAATGGTTTTATGACTCCATAACTTGTCCTCAAGTTATGGAGGTTCAAGAGTCTCTTCATTAAATTAAAAAAAAAAGTGTAACCTTAATTAGTTCCATAAGTTACAATAAAAAAAAGTTATTTTTTTTTATTAATTAGTTTAAAGTCTTCCATAACTTGTCCTCAAGTTATGGAACTTGAAGAGTTTTTTTTTAATTAAAACTACTTTAAACTCATAAGTTATGGAATTAATTAGTTTTGAATAGTTTCAAAACTTGCCCTCAAGTTTTGGAATTTGAAAAGTTTTCACTTATGAATACTTTAATTCCAAGTTAGCCCTTAGAATTTTAAAAGTTAAAATTCAACCCTTATACTTTATAATATTATAAGTTAATAATATTTATATATATGTATAAGAGTAAAGTCAGTCTTACCGTTAGTAGGCCTCATTCACGAAGTCGGTCTATAAGGGGGGTATAAGGTTACTGCTTATAAAATGGCAGTTTAATGGGTGTCCACTCTCACCCACCGCTTCCTTGACTGGTGGAGGGTCGTTAGCCGAACGGGTAGGACAAGGACTATAATTCTCCTTTCATTAAAAGTATTAATGATAAATACTAAGTAACTAAACTCTTATTAATACCCAATCTTAGTTACTTAGGAAAATGTGAATTTGGTGCTAACCCATGAAATTACACTTTGCACTTTGCTTAAGTCGTTAGTGGAGCGTGTGTGGTTAACCGACACACTAACCTGGACTTAACAAGGTAGGCAAAGGGTAACTTAATATTTATCATAATATCGGTGGAGCGTGTGTGGTTAACCGGCACACTGATTAAGGGGTAAATATTAAGGGTACCAAGTATATTTGCATGGTTATTCACACTTTGTTTTGTGATCCTTGGCATCCCAGTCACAAAACCTAAAGGGCACACTTGAGATTGAAACATGCCTTTGAACAGTTCAATTAATCTCAAAGATCTAGGACTTTCAAATCCAATTAAAACCTAATAAATTATTTCGTTTTTCATGGTGGAAATTGGTGAATCGTCATTCACCTAGCTTCAAATATTTTATAGCTTGGATTACGGCATCCCTATTCTAAGTTATAAAATAGTTTGTGGGGTCCTAGCCTTAATATTTCATATTGGGTGTCATATTAAGGACTTTAAATCAACTATGTTGAATATCTCCCAAAAAGATGTCTGGTCTAGACATTTATGATCTTCCCAAATCTCTTGAAACAAGCTTTCCTAAATGAAGATGATGTCCCATGGATATCATACTTCTTTCACCTCCTCCAATTATTCTCCCTAACCCACAAGTTCCTAAAAAGTTTAAGGTCACTCAAGCCCTATTGGCAAGGCAAGGTCTAGGTGTGATCACATCTTGGAGATGTAGTCACATATTGACAAGCCGGGAGAGTTGGGTGTCAAAGTCTTGAGAAAGTTGGTGGCTCAACTACTTTCTAAGTCACATAGTGAGTTCTTTTGGGAATCCTATGAAACAGACTAAGACAAGACCCTTAATGATCTTATCTATTTGCTAAGATCAACTTCCTAAAACGCTATGGACATTGACAATGATGACATTAGATATCCAGTAAAGCTCTCTCTTCCCAATGGAAAGGGATCGACCATAGTCAACTCGGTTGACCCAATGGTAAAGAGAGAGGCGAAGTCTGAGATAGTCCCATTATCAAGGGTCCATAGGTAACTATTGCCAAAGGAAGGGGCATTGGTTACGAAGCTGTCAAATTTACCCAAGGATGTTAAAGTCAATAAGTTTGGCTCTACATCAGGTAAAGACCATTGTCTAACTCTATTAAGTACATGCTGATTCTGATCGCGAAGATGGATTTCAATCGCATGGTTCGGTGATCAGAATTTTGGGCTATTACTTAAGAGTTATGATATTTATATTGCTTAGGAATAGATAACAACAAGGTTTTCATATGGATTGTAAGGATAAGTTTTTCCGCAAAGTTTTAAAATAAAAGAAAAAGGTTTTGATTTTATTTATTTTAAGTATTACAATGGCATTTGTGAAAAGTTGTTGCTTATAAGATTCCATTGATAGCAATATTGGAAAAATGGATTTGATTCTTTCGGTTGTGGTAGTGTCTAATATTACCAAATAAGGAAAGATTCTCATCACCCAAGGTTCAATTAGACCGAAACTTGGAATCATGCAAGTTGTATAGTATGATGAATGAGAACTTTCAGCTTGGAAAAATAAGACTAATTCCTTATGTGAATAAGGAAAGGACTAAGGGATCAAGTACACATTCTTGTGCATTGGTCAAGTCCACCACAAAAGATCAAGAAGACTATTCGTCATGATTTACTTAAGTTCGGTAAATATGGTTATACTTATAAGTTTAAGTATAAGTCTGTAGCATTGGAGAAGTTTCAATGTGAGACAGAACAAATAAGAAGAATCAAAGTATGGCAGAAAGATAAAAGTTTCTCAAATCTGAAAAGATGGGAGAGTACTTTAGTATCATGTTTATGATCATCTTAATGATTAAGATACCATATCACAATTGGTCCTCTAAAGTCATCTTAGTGTATTCTTATGACTAAGAAGAGGAGTCATGAATTGTTGAAATGGTTAAATAAAAAAGATGAGTCATACTTCATTCCAAAACAATTCTTAGAGTCATACTCCAAGATTTTAACTTGAGTGACATATCTTAAAGAGGGTTTGTTAACACTAGTCAAATGTAAGAGTAAAAGGTTATCTACTCTTGTACGTTTGAAATTGGTAAGTTGTGATGTTTTGGATAAAATAGAGACCAACTTAGGCCAATTATGTAAAGTGTTAGTCTTGATAAAGAATCCGCACTATCTCTTGAATATTTGACAATGGAGTCTTATATGGCAAGAGGACAGTGGGAGTCTTAAAGCTCTTGAAAGTTTCAAGACTTAATCAAGAATAAAACCTAAAGTCCTTCACTAGCACACGACTTGAGGTCTATAACCTATCGTGTTGAAATTTTTGTGCCTATTCAAGTTGGCTTTGCATAGGAGTTCTAAGAGTTCTCAATTGGTTGCACAACTACTTGGAAGCAATGACAGGCACCTGAGCTGCCAAATGGCAAGAATTTAAGATTGCACAAGTTTAATCAATATGAGTTTGGATTTGTCACTAACCTTGTCTTGTGATTATGGTTTTGACAAATTCACATGGATAAGAACACACACACTATTAAATCTAAGTGTCATAAGGTTTCTCTCCGATTCATGAAAATGATGGTGAGGAAACACTTTCACTAAGTAGATTTTAGCTAGATAGCAATTGTGATATTTGCATTCTCAAAGTCGTTAGTGGAGCGTGTGTGGTTTACCGGCACACTAACATGGACTTGTGAGAAGTGGCAAAGGTCTAAACAATTGAGACTATGATTACGGCATCCCTTTTCATAGTTCTAAAATTGTTTAGACACACATGTGAGCTATCTAAGAGAGGTGTATGATTTTGATAAAGTTTTATCAAAACAATCTAGTATCAGAAATCTGAACTTTGGTAAGAAAGTCAGCTGATTTCTGAGTACATGTCAAAGCTAGTGGGAGAATAAGTGTTATGCTAATAATCATCATGTTAGTGGGAGCATGATAATTATGACAAAGGTTGCAAGTTAGCAATGTTAATTATAGAAAACAAAAGTTTCAATTCGTGAGGTTATAGGGGTTGAAAAAGTTGTTTTGCTATAATTAAGGGAGAGGAAATTATACTTCATTTCAATTCTAAAAAGCTTAGATTGAGATTTTAATCGTATTTAATCAAGGATATATATATATGAATTTCATGTTGGAATGGCTCAACATAAGGAAATTCTATATATGGGTCCATTATTTGCGTTCTAAAATTCGATTATGATTACGGCATCCCTTTTCATAATCTGAATTTTGAGAACTTGGCAAATTGAAATGGAAATATTATAGCAAAAGACTGGTTTAGTCTTTATGTGAGACATCATGAATCGTGTCCCATATGCTTCGGATATAGGATCGTTTACATGTGCTATATTCATCCTTTCTAAAATTTTCCAAATGCCTGGGGCATTATGAAGGGAAAAGGTCTAGAATTGGATATGACTAAAATCATTAAGCAATTGTCGAGGACAATCTAAGGTTTACCAAAGATTGGTTGCTCAAGGACAGTTGGAAGTATAATGTTAATTCTGGAAGGACCATATTGACATAATCTGTAAGGAGGCAACTCTTGTTCAGAAGTGATAGTCAAAATGGAATATGGAAATGTTTCAAAGTTAGAAATTATTCAATCTGTGTAAGATTAGGAAACTTAATGAAAGAATGATGTTTCCAAGGAGCTGATCTCCTTTGGAATGCTCTGTAATGATTGTTGTCAAGTCTTTCTGACTTCGTGCATAATCATTAAGAGGATCAATGCATATAAGTTTAGAATCTAACAGATTTCAGTAAATGGCATGAATTTGGAATTCTTGCATTTGCAGTAAGGATTTGGGACTGTGAAAAGAGGATCATTGGAGTCATGTTCAATTGATCTATTTTACAAAGTAAAGATCATAGACAAACATAGTATGCATACTTGGTGTATGGCATGACTAGTGTTTAGAAAACATAGTGTACATGCTTGGAGCATGGGACAACTATTGTTTTAAATTCAAGTATAAAGTTGATAAAACCGAAACAATGAATAATGAGTAATCAGTATGTTGATAAATAAAAGTGTTTATTTATATTCATAGGGTTTGATACCATATTTGATTCATTTATTCTTGTGTTTCACTTTGAATGTTTTGACTTCCAAAATAACTAAGTCGCTCTTCCTGAATGATTAAGTTATTCAAACCATCCACAGTCGGTCATATGTTGGAAGTAGATATGAATCAAGACTGTCATGGGTTGGTTTGTAGAGGTCCAAGTTGGTGGACAAAGTGGTGCTACAACACTCATGAGTGCTCATAAGTTCTGAGTATTGGATTCAACCCGCGCTCATTTGAATCACTTCATGGATTTTATCACGAGTGATCATGAGACGATAATATCTTATATTCTTCAAACCTAGAGATATGAGTTGTTACTATGAGTTGGTTATACATTGATTGCACGAAAACGCATTGGTAACTCGATGTTATAAAACGTGCCTTTGTGTATGATTCAACAAGTAGTAGAACAAGCCATATGAGTCGAAGTTTATCCATTCCTTTTACCTTCGGGATAAAAGCGATATATGTGGGCCCCTCGATGACTTAAAGATGATACATGTGAGTGCTTGGCCAAGCCAGGACTGATTTGATTTGTTCAATCAGTCAGTCATCATGAATCGGAAATCGGGAAACAACAGATGGACAGAGAGAATGATTGATAATCCATGTCTCAGTCCATATGATATCTAGAATGGAGGAATATATGATCCCTTATCTAATGGACAAATCATTGACAAAGGTCAGAGTTCATCGACAAGGTCAGAGTTCGAAAGAAGCTTTTGAGAGCTACGATTGCTGATCGGTTCCTGAAGTCATACGCAATAATAGTTTTAGACTTATCCAAGTGGGAGACTGTTGGATTAATGTCTAAGTCCATAACTATATTTGGTAAGACTTGACCCGACCCGGCATGGTCCATTTGGGTTGCATGGCATCATGCATTTGGATAGACTATAATGAGAGAAATAACACTTAAGGTTGGTTAATATATTATAAGTTCTAATATATTAATAAGGTTATTTAATTAGTATTGATCAAGAATTAATTTGGAATTAATTAAGTGATCAAAAGGAGACTAATTAAATATATGGGTTGATTGTGTAAATCATTCATTCTTATATATGTGGGCTTGTGATCCAAGATTCCTTATGTTGGACTAAGTCCATGGGGTGACCCATGGATACTCGATGGAGGTTAAAATCCATGGAGCATAAGGAATGGGTAAAGTTATGAAATACATGGTGTAACCCTAATAGCCACCATATAAAAGAATCCCATGGCTCAAGAAATCGTGCACTAATGTGTGAGTGTGTGGGCTAGACGATTTTAAGGAGTGTTCAAGTTTCTCTCAAGTTTTTCCAAGTGTATTTGGTGTTGTGTGAACCATTTGAGGTGTCACACTTGGGGCACTAGGCACTCAAGCTTCATGAAGACATTCTACATCAAAGAGGTATGTATTTTATCTTGTTATATTTATTATTTTGTATGCTAGATTAGGATAATACCTTGGATGTTCATAATTGTATGTATAATAGAGAAAACATAGATCCAAGGTATTTAGGGTTGCATGTACACTTAGGAGTGTTAGAATGCTCATAACCCAACATATTTTGCCAAAGGAAGGGGCGTTGATTGCAAAGCTGCCAAATTTACCTAAGGATGTTAAAGTCAATAAGTTTGACTCTACATCAGGTAGAGGCCATTATCTAACTCTGTTAAGTTCTATTCTGAGATCCTCATTACATGATGTGACTGGGTCACATGTTGATGTTTTAAGAATCAAAGAATAGAGAGAAATCTTAAAGGAAGTATATGCTGATTCTGATCGCGAAGGTGGATTTCGATCGCATCAGAATTTTGAGCAGTTGCTTAAGAAGTTATGATATATTGCTAAGGAATAGATAACAACAATTTTCCATGTGGATTGTAAGGATAAGTTTTTCCGCAAAGTTTTAAAATAAAAGAAAATTTTTTAATTTTGTTTATTTGAAGTATCCTTACAATGGCATTTGTGGAAAATTGTTGCTTATATGATTCCACTGACAGCAATATTGGAAAATGGATTTGATTCTTTCATTTGTGGTAGTGTCTAAATTTACCAAATCAGGAAAGTTCCTCATCACCCAAGTTTCAATTGGACCGAAACTTGGAATCATGCAAGTTGAATAGTATGATGAATGAGAACTTTCAAGCATTGGAAAATCAAGACTAATTACTTGTTCACATGGATGTGTGAGTCAAGTGAAGGACTAAAGGGATCGAGTACACATTCTTGTGCACTGGTCATGTCCACCACAAAGCTCGTTAAGACTATTTGATTTACTAAAGTTTAGTAAATATGGTTATACTTACAAGTTTAAGTATAATTCTGAAACATTGGAAAAGTCTCATGTATGGCAGAACGAATGGGAAGAATCAAATTAGGCAAAAAGATAAAAGTTTCTCAAATCTGAAAAGATGGGAGAGTACTTTAGTATCATGTTTGTGATCATCTTAATGATTTAGAAATCATATCACAATTAGTCCTCTAAAGGTCATCTTAGTGCATTCTTATGACTAAGAAGAGGAGTCATAAATTGTTGAAATGGTTAGATCAGGAAGATGAGTCATACTTCGTTCCAAAACAATTCTTAGAGTCATACTCCAAGATTGTAACTTGAGTGACATATCTTAAAGAAAGGTTTAAAACACTTGTCAAATGTAAGAGTAAAAGTGTCCTACTCTTGTACATTTGAAATTGGTAAGTTGTGATGTTTTGGATAAAACAAAGACCAACTAAGGCCAATTTGTGAAGTGTTTGTCTTGATAAAGAATCCGCACTATCTCTTGAATATTTGGCAAGATAGTCTTATATCTCAAGAGGATAGTGGGAGTCTTAAAGATCCTAAAAAGAATTTCAAGAACTAATCAAGAATAAAACCTGAGGTTCTTCACTAGCACACGACTTGAGGTTTATAACCTATCGTGTTGACATATTCTGTGCCCATTCCAGTTAAAGTTGGCTTTGCATAGGAGTTCTGAAAGTTCTCAATTGGTTGCATAACAACTTGGAAGCATTGGCAGGCCCTGTACTGCCAGGTGGCAAGAAGTTAAGATTCCATAAGTTCAGTCCATATGAGTTTGGATTTGTCATTATCCTTGTCTTGTGACTATGGTTTTGACGATTCACATGGATAAGAACACATACACCATAAAATCTAAGGGTCATAAGGTTTCTCTCCGATTCATGAAAATGATGGTGAGGAAACACTTCCACCAAGTAGATTTGAAGCAGATGGCAAAAGGTCTAAACAATTGAGACTATGATTACGACATCCCTTTTCATAGTTCTGAAATTGTTTAGACACACATGCATGCTATACAAGGAAAGGTGTATGATTTTGATAAAGTTTTATCAAAGCATCTCGTATCAGAAATCTGAACTTTGGTAAGAAAGTCAATAAAGTATTGATTTCTAGAAGTCCAGCTGATTTCTGAGTACATGTCAAAGCTAGTGGGAGCATAAGTGTTATGCTAATAATCATCATGTTAGTGGGAGCATGATAATTATTGTTAGTGTTGCAAGTTAGCAATGTTAATTATAGAAAACAAAAGTTCAATTCGTGAGGCTGCAGGGATTGAAAAAGTTGTTTTGCTATAATTAAGGGAGAGGATATACTTCATTTCAGTTCTAAAGGCTTAGATTGAGACCTTAATCATCTTTAGTCAAGAATATATATATGAATTTCATGTTGGATTGGTTCAACTTAAGGAAATTCTATATATTGCGTTCTCAAAATTCGATTATGATTACGGCATCCCTCTTCATAGTCAAATTTTGAAAACATGGCAAATAAAAATATTGTAGCAAAAGACTGGTCTAGAATCATGTCTTTATGTGAGACATCATGAATCGTGTACCATTTGGTTTGGGTACAGGATCGATTGCATGTGCTATAATATTTGTCATTTCTAAATTTTGCCAAATGCCCAGAGGCATTAAGAAGGGAAAAGGTCTAGAATTGGATATGACTAAAATGATTAAGCAATTGTCGAGGACAATATGAGGTTTACCAAAGATTGGTTGCTCAGGGACAGTTGGAAGTATAGTGCTAATTTTGGAAGGACCATATTGACATATTCTGAAAAGAGGCATCTCTTATTCAGAAGTGATAGTCAAAATGAGAATATGGAGTTGTCTCCATAGGTGGAAGTTATTTGTGTAAGATTAGAAAACTTAATGCAAGAAGCATGTCCAAAGCAATGTACTTTGAATATGAGACTTAGTTTCCATGGAGTTGATCTCCATTGGAATACCTTATAATGACTGTTGACACGTCTTTGTGACTTTGTACATATTCATTACAGGAGGGTCAGTGCATATAAGTTTAAAATCTAAACAGATTTCGATAAATGATAGGAATTTGAAATTCTCACATTTTTCGATAAGGATTTGGGAGTGTGAAATTAGAATCATTGAAATTATGTTCAATTGGTTTATTTCACAAAGTAAGGATCATAGATAAACATAGAGTGCATACTTGGTGTATGGCAAAGCTATTGTTTAAGAAAAACATAGTGTACATGCTTGGAGCATGGGACAACTAGAGTTTTTAATTCAAGTATAAAGTTGATAAAACCGAAACAATGAATAATGAGTAATCAGTATGGTGATAAATAAAAGTGTTTATTTATATTCATAGGGTTTGATACCATATTTGATTCATTTATTCTTGTGTTTCACTTTGTATGTTTTGACTTCCACAATAACTAAGTCGCTCTTCCTGAATGATTAAGTTATTCAAACCATCCACAATCGGTCATATGTTGGAAGTAGATATGAATCAAGACTGTCATGGGTTGGTTTGTAGAGGTCCAAGTTGGTGGACAAAGTGGTGCTACAACACTCATGAGTGCTCATAAGTTCTGAGTATTGGATTCAACCCGCGCTCATTTGAATCACTTCATGGATTTTATCACGAGTGATCATGAGACGATAATATCTTATATTCTTCAAACCTAGAGATATGAGTTGTTACTATGAGTTGGTTATACATTGATTGCACGAAAACGCATTTGGTAACTCGATGTTATAAAACGTGCCTTTGTGTATGATTCAACAAGTAGTAGAACAAGCCATATGAGTTGAAGTTTATCCATTCCTTTTACCTTCGGGATAAAAGCGATATCTGTGGGGCCCTCGATGATTTAGCGATGACACATGTGAGTGCTTGGCCAAGCCGGGACTGATTTGATTTGTTCAATCAGTCAGTCATCATAAATCGAAAATCGGGAAACAACAAATGGACAGAGAGAATGATTATAATCCATGTCTCAGTCCATATGATATCTAGAATGGAGGAATATATGATCCCTTATCTAATGGACAAGTCATTGACAAGGTCAGAGTTCGACAGCGGCTTGAAGAGCTACGATTGCCAGTTAGGTTTTGAAGTCATACTCAATAATAGTTTTAGACTTATCCAAGTGGGAGACTGTTGGATTAATGTCTAAGTCCATAACTATATTTGGTATGTACTTGACCCGACCCGGCATGGTCCATTTGGGTTGCACTTCACTGACACAATTTATATGGATAGTCTTTTGAGAATAGTATATTTATGATTTATATTTATATATTATAAGTTCTAATATATTAATATGGAATCATATTATTTAATTAGTATTGATCAAGAATTAATTTAGAATTAATTAAGTGATCAAAAAGAACTAATTAAATATGGACTCTTATATATATGGAATGGGCCAAGTTTATTTAGGTTGGGCTAAGCTTTCATGGATGGTCCATGGAGCTTTTAACCCATGGATCCTATGTAAATGAAAGGTCATGGGTACTAGGGTTTACATGGATGTAACCCTAATCCTCCATAATATATAAAGGGGTCCTTGGCTCACAAAATTGGCACAAGTGTGTGAAAATAAGAGTGGGCTTCCACACTATTGGGGCTAAGCTCTTAAAGCTTGAAGACATCAAGCTACATCAAAAGGTATGTCATCTAACTAGAACTTTGTAGTATAGGTGCTTCATAATATGCTAGTTAGGATGAAACCTTGGAATAGTTAATATTTGCATGTATAATAGAGAAAACATAGATCCAAGGTTTATAGGGTTGCATGTACACCATAGGAGTGTTAGAATGCTCAAAACCCAACACCATCTCTGTTCAGAAGTCGTGCTGACATGATAATATGATGTGTGTTCGGGAAAGAAAGTCTTGAAATCTTGAAACATTACCATAACGGGCCCACTGGAGGACATCATGGAGCACAATACATGGCGAAAAAGGTCCTTGATATCGTGTTTTACTGGCCCACTATTTTCAAGGATGCTACCAAATTTGTTAAAGAGTGTGATTCGTCTTAGAGAATGGGAATCATTTCATCCCGAAACGAGATTCCCCAAAATAGCATCCAAGTTTGTGAGATATTCAATGTTTGGGGAATTAACTTCATGGGACCTTTTCCAGTGTTAAGAGGGAATAAGTATATATTAGTGGCAGTGGATTACGTTTATAAATCGACGGATGCACAAGCATTACCTACTAGTGATGTTCGGGTAGTTGTTCGTTTTCTTAAAAAGCTATTCTCAAGATTTAGTGTCCCAAAAGCTCTTATTAGTGATCGAGGTACCCACTTCGCAAACAATCAATTGGCTAAGGTGTTACAAAAATATGGTGTACACTAGAGGTTTTCGACATCATATCATCCACAAACGAGTGGGCAACCCGAAGTTACAAACCGGGCGTTAAAGAATATTGGAGCGATCGATTGGGGGTAATAGAAAGGAGTAGTCGGAAAAGCTTGATGATGCACTTTGGGCATTTCGTACAACTTTTAAAACACCTATTGGTACTACGCCATATAGGTTGGTATACTGAAAATGTTGTCACTTGCCGGTTGAAATTGAACATAAGGCATTTTGGGCTTTGAAGACTTATAACTTTGATTTGGCCGATCTTCGTACCAACCGTTAGATGCAATTAAATGCGCTTGAGGAATTGAGGAATGAAGCATACACTAGTTCATTAATTTATAAGGATAGAACGAAGAAATGGCATGATGCAAGGTTAAAAGGGCGAAAGGATTTTCATGAAGGTCAAAAAGTGCTACTTTTCAATTCAAAGTTAAAGCTTTTTCCCGGAAAATTTCAAACCCGGTGGGATGGACCTTTCGTTATCAAACAAGTTTTCCCACATGGTGCCATTGAGTTAATATCAAGATATGGAACTCCATTCAAAGTTAATGTGCATAGAGTGAAACATTATGTGGAAGGTATGCCAATTGAAGAAAGAGAAAGGGTAACTATGGAACTTGCACTAGCTGAATCAACGTAGACGGGAAGGAGTCCAGCTCATGACTACCCACAAAGAAGCGCTTGCAGGACGCAACCTGTGATTTTGAGTTTGCATATTATTTCCTTTTCGAATATGTGTCTAGATTATGTGATGCAGCACCTGCACTTTTCTGGACTCGATCATTTTCCTGCATCGTACCCTTATGTGCCTAGTTGGGAGGAGTTGTGGCGAGAGTAGCAAGGCGGAGTAGGATGCAATGGAGGGGGCTATGGTGATGATGAAGAATGAGAGTCTCTATCCTTTTGTTTAAGTGGATTCACGACTTGTTTCTTTTATGTTTTTATTTTTCATGTGTTTGGTTTGTTTCTTTTGGTTTGTTGGATACTTATATTTGGTTTTGGTTGTTTGACTATGTTTCCTAGTTTCATTAATTTTCTTTGATTTAGATTCAAGGAATTTTTCGAGTTTGAGTGAGGGTATTTTTGGCAAAAGGGGGCGCTTTATAGAGAAAGATTAGAAAACGGCGAGAGAGGCAAGATTAGAGCATTTTCGAGTGTTCATTTAAGTCAATAAGTGAAGAGTCATGTCCAAGCAATATGTTTATTAGTTGGTGTTCAAGAATAGTTCAAGAATATGTTTATTTCTGCACAGTTTTGGGCAATTTCACGACCAACACGATGGGGCAATATACAACATGTCGTGTTGCCGCAGTCAGAACACCGGAAATATATTCTGTGTTAACCACCACGACGTGTTCCATTTCACCACGAGTTGGTGCCTTTTCGAGTCTGTTTTTCGAGTCTGATCACATACATTCTGAAGTCTAAGTGTCCAAGTCGTTAATTAGTGCAGGGTGCGTGTTGATATTTGGCGATATTATTATTTCGAAGAGTGGCGTTTCTAATTATACATTGATTCCCATGGCATGGATGAGATGTTCCCACACCATGGAGTTCTATTTTGACGCGATGTCGAAGTATCATCCCGGCTGCCACGACATGGTTGACACTTTTCTACGTCATGGGGGAGTTTTTCATTGCGATAGGAGGCTTCTATTCTACATACCACGACGTGTTAATCAACCACTTCCATTTCCACATTTTAGAGCAATCTAGCAATCCTACGCACGATTTGATATGTATCGTCTATCCCAGAGGAGTCTGTTCCTTTTTCTCCCTCTTTTTAATTTTATGTTTTATTGCATAGCATGTAATGAGGACATTGCATGAAATAAGTGTGGGGTAGGGGTATATTGCATTAAAGAAAAAGCATTTGATTATTTTTTTAAAATGTTGCATTGCTAGTTTTCAAAATTTTGATTCATATAAACTTGGATTAATAGTTTAAGTTAGGAAACTTAGCTAATAAAAATTTTTGCTAGTATAGTATGGGATGATCCGATAAGAACCTAAATGTTTACCAGAGCCAATATATGTTATAGTGTATTTGTGGCTTCCCATTTCTTAGTGAAAAGTCATGAAGTATGAAAGGTAATTTGGTAGCTTATATGATACAATAAGTTTTGCAGTCTGTACCTGAAATCTATCCAGGAATGCTTTAGTAGTCATTGGACCTAGACTAATGCCTTAGCCAATAAATGTTGAAGTTAAGCTCCTTGCTTAAGAATGTAGGTTTTGAGAGAAAAAAAGTGAGGTACATGTAAAAAAGAGAGAAATTACCAAAAAAAAAGAGTTGAAAGAATTTTGGAGCAGTCAAGGTATAAAATTCAAAGATCAAAATTAGAAAGAAATTCAAAAGTTGAAGATACCAAAAATCAAACAAAGAAGATGGTGAATTCAAAGAGATCAAAGATCAAATAAGTGAACTATTCAAAGAGCTCCATTGTGGTATCAAAGTTGTAATTTTTCTAGAATTTATGTATGCTTGGTTGTTTAAGCAAAAATACCTTGAGGTTAAGAAAGATTTCTGGGGATTCATTCGGAGGGTTGCAAAAATGAGTATCGTATAAGTTAAGGGGTGAAGGTTCATAAAGATTGTGAGTATTAAGCAGTGGGAGTGTAGCACCTGGTTCTTGGTACATATTATTTTATTAATTCTTTAAATATTTTGCATTTTTAGCGTTGGACTCGGCGAGTTGAAGGACCAACTCGCCGAGTAGAAGCGGGACGGAATGCGAGATTTAAGTGGTGGACTCGACGAGTCGGGTCCCGGACTCGGCGAGTAGACGCTGTCTGGACAAAAACCCTAATCCAAGGGTTTGCACCCTATTTAAACGACCTTATGCAGCCTCCATCGCCCCTTTATGCTCCCAAACACCTCTCATTGAAACCCTAGCCGTTATTGAAGCAATCTAAGCCTTGTTGGTGGATTTGGGTGCTTGTGATCTTAAGAAGGAAGGAGAAAGGCTTGAGGAAGCAAGTAAAGACCAAGGGAACCCGAGTTTGTGCACCTTCCACAGTTCATAGAAGGTAAAAACTTGTAACCTTGCTCTCTTATTTGTTAGATCCCTTTTTGGGAAGATTTAGGGCTTTTATAAGCCATTTTTGGTGGCCAACCATGTTGCAAACATGGTTGGGGGTTTAAGCTTCTGAATCACATCATTAAAGGAGTCACTAGGCAGATTTGGGTTGCTTTTGCACCCATGAAAGGTCCCATGCACTATAGGAGCTTGTTTTATGTCTTTTTGAGCTCAAGTCCCATGCAAGCACGTAAAGTTTGTAACTTTACGTGCTAGATCGATTATAGAAGCTTGGATCTATCTTTTGATCAAAGGTTGTACATCATAAATCAAAGATTTAGAGTGTGGACGTGACCAACTCGGCGAGTCCATTCTTGGACTCGACGAGTCCGAGGCTTTGAGCCCCATATCTGTTGAGGGTCAAAGGAACCCAGTTGAGTGTTAGAAGGTTGTAATCGGTCAGAAAGAGTTACCCAATGTATTGGACGTGATTTAGACCTGGAGTTCATGGGACTCGGCGAGTGCTAGAACAGACCCGGCGAGTCCAAGGCAATCTTCTTAAGGATGAAGATGAACTCGACGAGTTGTTCATCAACTCGGCGAGTCGAGGACAGAACTTGTTCATCAGACGAAGGTGAACTCGACGAGTTGTTCATCAACTCGGCGAGTTGGATGAGTTTTCATGTGATGTTCATATGAGAGAAGAACTCGTCGAGTTGACGGCCCAACTCGACGAGTGGGGTCACAGATGAGGACGAGTTAAGGGTGAGGGACTCGACGAGTTGACGGCCCAACTCGGCGAGTCGGGTCAACTTGAAGTTGACTTTGTCTGGACTTGGACTGACCCTGTTTAGGGTTGTACTTGCTGTGTGTTGACCTGAAGGTCGTCGTGTAGGGATCGAGGAGTCGAAGGGAGCCGACTTGTGCGCCAAGGAGAATTCAAACACTGCACGACATTGAGGTGAGTTACCTTCCAGTAGGGGTGGGTCTAAGGCCACAATGTCGGCCCACCAAAGAGGAGTACTTAGAAGATGACTGTCTTTGTGATAATTATCTTGGTCTGGTTATGTGTTTTGGATATGAGTTATATCTGTATGATATGTTACGTGTATGATAGGGATAGTTCCCTGACAGTGGTCCTTAGGACCAAAGGGTAGGTCAGTACCCGGATATGCCTGACTGTATGCTTATATCTTGTTATTGTATGATAGTGGTAGGGGGTGGAATAGTCCCCAGTTACCGGTTGAAAGATACCGATGATGATTACCGGTTGAAAGATTCCGATGATGATTACCGGTTGAAAGATACCGATGATGATTACCGGTTGAAAGATACCGATGATGATTACCGGTTGAAAGATACCGATGATGCTTACCGGTTGAAAGATACCGATGATGCTTACCGGTTGAAAGATACCGACGAAGATTACCAGTTGAAAGATACCGATGATATTGTATGGTATGTGGTATGATGGGGGAACTCACTAAGCTTTGTGCTTACGGTTTCGATTTTTGGTTTCAGGTACCTCTTCGCCTAAGGGGAAGGAGCCGGCGGCGTAGCATCGCATCACACACACATCTGATTTTCCGCATGAAGTCTTCTGGGACTGTACTCTGATATGTTATTAGTTTATGACTTTGGTTTCAGACATGATACATTGTTTCATAAGAGGACGTGTTTTCACAGTATTTTCTAATGAATGCTTTTATGAGTCAGTTAATTAAAAATGAAATTTTTGGGCTTAAATTTTGGGATGTTATAGGGAGGTTCTTAGGAATTGTAGACACAAATACATGCATTGCGGTCTTGGGATAATGGCTAGGTTTGAAATGGATCGTTCTATGCGATATCGGTGAGATAACAAAAATCAATTTGCTTGAGGGCAAGAAAAGAATAAGTGTGGGTTATTTTCATATGTGCATATTTATACACACAATTATACATAATATCTTAATATTTTAATTACTTTTATGCCCATATTAGAACAAAAGGTACTTAATGTCTTATGAATTGTGTTGTAGGTGTAAAAGACATGCTTGGAGCAAAAAGGGAAGCAAGAAGCTGGAAGCTAGATGCTGGAAGCTAGATGCTGGAAGCTAGGAGTTTGAACCAGTGCTTTAAAATGAAGAAGAAATATACTCAACATGGCGTGGTGGATTTTCCACGACGTGCCGACTTGAAGTTTCCCGATTAATTTCGAAGATTTGTGGAATACAGGATAACCACGAAGACCACGACGTGGTGGCCTCAACACGTCGTGGTGTTCTGATTTCGGGAAAAGTATAAATATGACTCATTCTTCTACGAATGGAGGACATTTGGCTGAAGTTTCTGACGGATTTCAAAGACCAAAGTGCATAACTAAGGCTTAGGAGTGAAAATACTAATTGAAGCTTAGAAACTGAAGGCATTAAGGCAATAAAACTTCTCATTATGATTTTCTCTTGAGTTTAATCATGACTATGCTATTGAATTTCATTTTTATATCTTTAGTTACTGAAATCATGGGCTAAACCTCATGACTTTCGTTTAGCCTAAGATTATTTGCTAATTATGAGTTGATTTAAGGATTGGATTTAGTTTTTATTGGTTATTTGTTATTCTAGCTTATTAAAGAACCTCACATACTTTTGATAACTGCTTTTATCTACTTATTGTTGAATTTAATTAAGTTTGTATGACCATTTGTCTTAGTTCAATTTGAATCTTATAATCTTGTGACAAGCAAAATTGTAGGACTAGAGTTTTGAACGAAACCTAGGGTTAAGTAGGAAAGTGGGTAAAAAGGTGTAGGAGCTAATATATGATGACAAATCATATATAGAATTGATTCAGACGACCAATTTGATCAATTAATTATAAGTCTAATCAACTCGAACTGAACACTAGTAAACTTGTTAGTTTGTCAGCCTGATCACCTTATGAATGAGCTTGTTTGCTAAAGGATTAAAGCAATGAGCGCGAATTTGGTCATTATAGGAATCTGTAACCAATTAAACTATAATCCATTACACTTCCATGAATCAACCATAATAACAAATAAATCTGAAGCTAATCGAAAGTACCTTAATTACGTTGGTAAATTAATCTTCGTGTTCCTTGCTTAGTTTAGTGTTAACTTAATTAGTTGATAGTTAGTTAGTTTGGTAAATCAAGTTTGTAGTCTTGCAAAACTAGAGAAAAAATATTTTCCATTTTATTAGTAATTAATTAGTAGTAGATAAAAATTAGCTAAAACAACGTTCCCTGTGTTTGATACTTGTCTAGTGTGCTATACTATCTTCAACTAGGTACACTGTCTTAGGAAATAATTAGTCACGTTAGTAGGATTAACTAGTGCATATTATTTTTCGCATCACATATCCACCGAATACTGCTCGCTAAATAACTGAAAGGTACACTCTCGATGAACCCTCGCAACCCGAATAGACCTATCATCAACAATCTCCACATCAAGAGGACGATAAAGCTCCTCTGGAGCTCCAGCAAATCTCTTGCTAAGCGCAAGAGATACAAAAGATCGGGTAGCCCCCAAATCAAATAATACCAAGGTAGAGATACCGTTCACAAGGAACGATCCTAAAATAAAACACATAAACATAAGCAACGATTCGATATAAATAAAGAGATAAGGAGGAGATACATACCCGTCACAACATCAGGAGCCGCACGCGCCTCCTCCACAGTCAGCTGGAATGCCCTGCTCTTCGCCGCTGGCGCATATGCCCGGCCCTGAAGACCGTCAGTAATCCTCAATGTCGTAGGAGCGGGTGCTGACACCGGTCCTGCCACAGTCAAACTCAGACAATGGGCCTTCTTGTGGCCCCTCTGATTGCACTGAAATCAAGTCAGATCAGATACTGGAGTGATGGGGGTGGTGGCAGTACAATCTCTGCTGATATGACCAGTCCGACCGCACTTGAAACAGCCAGAACCCACCCCTCTGCACGTCCCCTCGTGTGACTTGCCGCACTTGCCACAGTGGCTACAGCCATGCTGGCCTCTCGGTCTAGAATTAAATACCTTGGGCCGCTTGCCCGAACCCTCAACACTCACAGCAGAATCTGGCTTCCTCTTTCTCTCCATCTCCAAGTCAATCTCCATCTCCCTAACCCTTGCTATCATGTCTTACAGCGTCTTGCAACTGGATCGGCTAACAAACTGCCGAATGTCGCTCCTCAATATCTCATAGTATCGGACCTTCTTCATCTCCTCGTCCTCCACATACTGCGGAACCAGAAGTTCCCTCTCCCTAAACATAGCGGTGATCTTAGTCACCGACTCAGTAGTTTGACGGAGATCCTAAAACTCTTGCGCCAGCTGCTGCACCTCAATCACCGATACAAACTTGGCTTGGACGCCGCTGGAGCATTGGTGAGCCCGAATGGCATCACCAGAAACTCATAGTGCCCATACCGAGTCCTGAAAGCTGTCTTCGGTATATCCTCATCCCGAATACTCATATGATGATATCCCGACCGAAGATCAATCTTGGAAAACCAAGACGCACCTTGCAGCCGATCGAACAAATCATCGATCCTCGGTAACGGATAAAGGTTCTTCACCGTTAGTTTGTTCAACTCCCTATAATCAATACACATCCTGTGTGACCAATCCTTCTTTTTCACGAAGAGGATCGGAGCTCCCCACGGGGAACTACTCGGTCGGATAAACCCTCGGTCTAGCAGCTCCTGAAGCTGCATAGATAGCTCCTGAATATCAGGCGGTGCTAGCCGGTAGGGTGCCTTGGCTATCGGAGCGGCACCCGGCACCAAAATGATGCGAAACTCCACCTGCCTCTCCGGAGGCACCCCTGGTAACTCTTCGGGAAAGACGTCCCGAAACCCCTATACAACCAGCACACTGCCCACATCCGTCGTGGTCTCAACCCTCGCATTCGAGATATAAGCCAGAAATCTCGTACATCCCTGCTGCAATAATCTCCTAGCCCTCGCAGCTGAACAGAGGTTGGCCCCTACGAGGCCCTCTCACCCTGAATAACCAGTTCTCCCCCACTTGGGGTTCGAACCCTCCCCCTCCCTGCAACATCGGACAATCGACCTTTTTATGGCCAGTCTGGTTGCAGTGAAAACATATCAAGCCCTTCTTGGGGCAATCCCTGCTCACGTGGCCTGGCTGACCACACGTATAACATACCGGGCCCGTCCCCCGGCAAGCTCCCCCATGAGATCTCCCACACTTGGCACACCGGCCACGGCCCTGCTGACCCCTACTTGATGAATCCGAGGTCATAGGATTTTCAGCCTAACTCACTATTGTCTGTTCCTGCTCAGGCTTCTGCTTGGTGCGGAAGTCCAACTCTATCTCCCGCTCACAGGCCTTCTCCACCATCTCATTCAGGGTTTTGCACCCGGTGAAACTCACAAACTCTCGGATATCATCCCTCAACATGGAATGATACCTCGTCCTCCGCATGTCCTCATCGGTAGCATACTATGGGATCAACAATGCTCGTTTCCGAAACTTGGCGATGATCTCCGCCACAGTCTCGGTGGTCTGCTGGAGCTCTTGGAACTCCCTCACCAATCGCTGCACCTCAATAGCCGTTGCAAACTCCAAATCGAATCGCCGAACGAACTCGACCCATGTCATCTCAGCCACGCCGGCTGCTCCCACCTGACTAGTCACCTCGCCCCACTAGTCGCGGGCTCGGTCTCTCAGCATACATGAAGCAAAATCCACCTTTGTCGCATCCAGGCAAGAACTAATGTGTTGGACGTTCTCTATATCCGCTACCCAGCGTCGGCTAACAATGGGGTCCCAGACCCAAAAAAACTTTGGCGCTTCGCACACCTTGAACTCCCAGAACGAGGGAGTTCTGGCCTCGACCTGGCCCGCAGCAATCTCGGCTCTGAATGAGCTGAGCCTCTCCTCCATAATCACCATCATACCCTCCTTGACCGCCCCAAATATCACTGGGGTGGCGTCAAGGATGCCTTTCGTCACCTCGTGCAAATGAGCTCGCGCATCCTCTCATCAATGGGCTCGGTACCGCTGCCCGACCCGGATCTAAATCCTGATCCTGATCCTGATCCCCCTGCTCCCAATTTTGTCCTCACCATGCTGAAGTAAAATGTCATAAATCATAATGATCAGGATATCTATATAGGGAATCTTCCCACGCCGGTCCTCCTTAGAGCTGTCAGATCTAACATTGGTTCGGGTACAGGTCCTGTGCTTTCAGTAGTACGTGCCCAATCCTACCTTTAACACCTACCTTTACCTTCCCCAAAGCTCTACCTGATAACTCCAATTCGTCCCAAAAAAATCATATCCCACAAACTACCGCATATCCCAAATCCCAGGCTATCCTAAGATTTCCTCTACCCACATCAATCAAACCAATCCTAATAGGTTGCCTTTATGCATGCAAATTATACACAAAAAAGGATCAAATAGATTTTCGAATAAGAGATTCTACCCTAGGACCACAACCAAACAAGGAACAGGAAATAAGGCCAAATCAATCATTCAAAGGCTATAAGCGCCTAACTATATACAATTTTAAAAACATACACATAGCAAAATCCATACGATTATCATGGCTCAAATATCAGTATAACATGGCTAATCATATTGGGGAACTACTTACTTGGCTCGGCCGATCACGTGCGTTGCACTCTCATCTTTTCCATTCTTTAAAATCTTTACTTTTATTTTATTTTTGAAAACAATTTTACCATTTTTTTAGTTTGAGTCCTGACACAACCGAGAGTGTTCCTGAATCCCTCAAACCAAGGCTCTGATACCAACTTGTAACAACCCAATTTTTTTCAAAAGAAAATTTTCATTTTTAACAAATCAAATATTTACCACAAACCATCAAATCCCTAAATACAATTGTTTTCGATTTACTAACAATAACAATTTTATTCCAAAACGTCAGAATGTCCCACAAACGCCTGAGAGAGAGAGAGAGAGTGCACACCACGCCATCAAGCCTTGCCTTTACCCCTGGGCTCAGATGTACCTGAAACAAATCCCTGCTCACGTGGGTTGTTACAAGTTGGGGCAATCCCTGCTCACGTGGCCTGGCTGACCACACGTACAACATACCGGGCCCGTCCCCCGGCAAGCTCCCTCATGAGATCTCCCACACTAGGCACACCGTCCACGGCCCTGCTGGCCCCTACTGGATGAATCCGAGGTCATAGGCTTTTTAGACTGACCCACTGTTGTCTGTGCCCGCTCAGACTTCCGCTTGGTGCGGAAGTCCAACTCCATCTCCCACTCACGGGCCTTCTCCACCATCTCATTCAGGGTTTTGCACCCGGTAAAACTCACAAACTCTCAGATATCATCCCTCAACATGGAATGATACCTCTTCCCCCGCATATCCTCATTGGTAGAATATTGTGGGATCAACAATGCTCGTTCCCGAAACTTGGCGGTGATCTCCGCCACAGTCTCGGTGGTCTGCTGGAGCTCCTGGAACTCCCTCACCAATCATTGCACCTCAATAGCCGGTGCAAACTCCAAATCGAATCACCGAACGAACTCGGCCCATGTCATCTCTGCCATGCCGACTGCTCCCACCTGACTAGTCACCTCGCCCCACCAGTTGCGGGCTCGGTCTCTCAGCATACATGAAGTAAAACCCAACTTTTCCGCATCCGGGCAAGAACTCGTGCGCTCGGAGTTCTTAATATCCGCTACCCAGCGTTGGCTAACAAAGGGGTCCCTGACCCCGAAAGACTCCGGCACTCCGCACACCTTGAACTCCTGGAACGAGGGAGTTCGGGCCCCGACCTGGCCTGCAGTAATCTCGACTCTGAATGACCTGAGCCTCTCCTCCATAATCACCATCATACCCTCCTTTACCGTCCCAAAGATCATTGGGGTGGCGTCAAGGATGCCTTTCATCACCTCGGCTGCAATGACCTCGCGCAACCTCTCATCAATGGGCTCGATACCGCTGCCCGAACCGAATCCAGATCTTGATCCCCCTACTCCCAATCGTATCCTCACCATGCTGAACTGAAATGTCATAAATCATAATGATCAGGATATCTATATAGGGAATCTTCCCACGCCGGTCCTCCTTAGAGCTGTCAGATCTAACGTTGGTTCGGGTACAGGTCGTGTGCTTTCAGTAGTACGGGCCCAATCCTACCTTCTACACCTACCTGTACCTTCCCCAAAGCTCTACCTGATAACTCCAATTCATCCCAAAAAAATACATCCCACAAACTACCATATATCCCAAATCCTAGTCTATCCTATGATTTTCTCTACCCACATCAATCAAACCAATCATAACAGGTTGCCTTTATGTATGCAAACTATACAAAAAAAAGGATCAAATAGACTTTTGAATAAGAGATTCTACCCTAGGACCACAACCAAACAAGGCACAGGAGATAAGGCCAAATCAATCATTCTAAGGCTATAAGCTCCGAACCATATACAAGTTTAAAAGCATATACATAGCAAAATCCATACGATTATTATAGCTCAAATATCAGTATAACATGGCTAATCATATTGGGGAACTACTTACTTGGATCGCCCGATCACGCGAGTTGCGCTCTCATCTTTTCCATTCTTTAAAAGCTTTACTTTTATTTTATTTTTGAAAACAAATTTACCATTTCCTTAGTTTGTGTCCTGACACACCCGAGAGTGTGCCTGAATCCCTCTAACCAAGGCTCTGATACCAACTTGTAACAACCCAATTTTTTTCAAAAGAAAATTTTCATTTTTAGCAAATCAAATATTTACCACAAGCCATAAAATCCCCAAATACAATTGTTTTCAATTTAGTAACAATAACAATTTTATTCCAAAACATCAGAGTGTCCCACAAACGGTTGAGAGAGAGAGAGAGAGTGCACTTCGCGCCATCAAGCCTTGCCTTTGCTCGTGGGCTCAGATGTACCTGAAACAAATCCACAAACTGTAAGCTAATGCTTAGTGAGTCCCCAGAGCATACCCCACACACAACACACATAACACATATCATATTATCTGTAAAAGCTACATATATCACATAAGCCATGCATACAACATATAAGGAAGCCATGGAAACCCTCCAGGGTCTTACACCTAGTGCCACTGGAACCTCCATGTGGTCTTAGCTACCTACCATGGGAACCCCCACATGGTCTTCTCTACCAAACAAATACAATGCAACTAAACATGCCATATATACTGGGATGCCATGGAAACCCAGCAAGGTCTTATACCAAATGCGACGGGAACACCCCCCCCCCCCCCCCCCGGGGTCTTCCATAAAAATGTTATACTAACATAACGCATAGTCAAACGACAATACACATATCATAAAATGGGCCGACCTTGGTGCCTTAGACCCATTGGTATAGTGAGAAGACTCACCTCTCGAGTGTTGAACTGTCAAGCTAAGATCATATATATCCCACGCACTGCTCATCCTCAACTGCCTATAACCAATATGTGATTAACTTTTCACAACCCTAAAATATCATAATTACCCTCAATGTAAACCCTGGTCAAAGTCAAGGTCAACAGTCCATGTTGACCTCAACTCGTCGGGTGCATCCAGCAACTCGCCGTGTAATTCTTCAACTCGCAGAGTCACCTATGCTACTCGTTGGGTTAATCAAATGTCCAGAAAGCCTAAAGTCCATTCTGACCAAACTCTAATCCTTCATTGCACTCATTTAGAAGCTCGAGAACGGGTAAACCCTACCCGACTCGTCGAGTCAACTAAGGGAGTCGACGATTTCCTTCAGTCCCTTTTATGTTCAGCCTTTTTCAGTAGGATCTAAGGTCCCAAACTTCAGATCTAACCTCCCCTAGTGTAGATACCACGTACAGTTGCAAACTTTACGTGCATGCAAGGTCCTCTAAGGCTAAAACATCAAAACTAAGCTTCCTACAAGGTTTTAGTGCATGGAAAGGGGCTAAGATGTGTAAAGTGAGCAACTTTATGTCATTGGGGACCTAGATAGGTCCAGATCTGGAACCATATCCTTGTGATAAGTCCAGATTCGAGTTTGACCCCATTTTGCACCCAAAAGCGACCACATCCATCCATGAAATGAGATCTAAGCAAATAGAGATCAAGGTGGTAACTTTTTACCTCTAAATGGATGCTCACAACCAGTAGATGCTGGATCCCAAGCTTTCTTCTCTCTTCAAGCTCCTCTACCTTCAAGTTCCCTTCTTCAAAGGCACAAGTTTCACTCTCTAAGGCTCACACACACTCAAGGAAGTTCAAATATACGGCTAGGGTTTCTTTCTGGGTTGTAAGGACGATGAGGGAGGCTACAAATAAGCCATAAGTCCTTTAAATAGGGTGCAAACCCCTGAAAATTACGGTTTCCCTCTACAGTGTCTACTCGTCGAGTCGGGGCCTTCCGACTCGTCGAATAGCATCCAAATCCCGCGTCCTCATAATATTCTCTACTCAACGAGTTGGAGCGCCCCAACTCGCTGAGTCCATGCATAAAACCCTAAAAATTAGATAAATTAAATAATACCTGGAACAGGTGTTACAAGTCTCCCCCACTTGAACTAGACTTCGTCCTCGAAGTCTGCTGGCCCGAACAAATCCGGGTAGTGGTCTCGCATCTCATCCTCCGTCTCCCAAGTCCACTTGGAGCCCCTGCGGTGCTGCCATTGCACCTTCACCAGCTTCACTTCCTTGTTCCGAAGGACCTTGGTCTTCCTATCTAAGATCACAACAGGCCTCTCAATGTAGTTCAGGCTCTCATCCACCTAAATGTCATCCAGAGAAACAACTGCGGCCTCGTCGGCGATACACTTCCGAAGCTGTGACACATGGAAGGTGTTATGAATCTGTCTAAGCTCATCCGGCAGATCCAAGCGGTAGGCCACCTTGCCCACCGGGCCGTAATCCTGAACGGTCCTATATATCAAGGCCCTAGCTTGCCCCTCTTTGAAAACCTTATGACTCCCTTCCATGGCGACACCTTTATTAACACAAAGTCCCCCACCTGGAACTCAAGGTTCGATCTCCGCCGGTCAGCATAACTTTTCTGACGGCTCTGTGCGACTCGCAGCTGGTCGCACACCTACTGAATCATCCCGGTAGTCTTGAGCACTACCTCAGTGCTCCTCATAACCCGGTGTCCAACCTCGCCCCAACAAACTGGGTCCTGTATCTCCTACCATACAACATCTCAAATGGAGGTCGGTCGATACTGTAATGGTAACTGTTGTTGTATGAAAACTCTGCCAATGGAAGGTACGTATCCCAACTCCCTCTAAAGTCCAACACATATGCTCGCAACATATCCTCAAGTGTCTGGATCGTCCTCTCACTCTGGTCGTCTATCTGGGGGTGGTACACTTTGCTAAAATGCAACTGAGTGCCCAGCTCCTCGTGGAACTTCTTCCAGAATCTCGATGTAAATCGAACATCTTTGTCAGAGACTACCGACACTGGCACCCCATGTCTCACCACCACCTCTCGCACATAAATATCTGCCAACTTCTCAGAGGATATACTCTCAGAGATCGGAATAAAGTGGGAACTCTTCTTCAACCTGTCCACAATCACCCATATGGCGTCCACACCCCTTGCTGTCCTCGGTAACTTCGTGATGAAGTCCAAAGTGATCTCCTCCCACTTCCACATGGGAATAGGTAGCGGCTGAACCTTGCCATGAGGTCGCTGATGCTCGACTTTGACCTTCCAGTAGGTCAAGCACCGCTCCACAAACCAGGCGATCTCCCGCTTCATGGAGGGCCACCAGTAACTCAGTCTAAAATCTCTATACATTTCATAGCCCCCGGATGTATAGAGAACATGGACTTGTATGCCTCGTCCAATATCTTCTGTCTCACTCCTCCAGTCACCGGTACCCACACCCGACCACATTGTGTTAGAAGGCCACGCCTATCCTTAACAATCAAGGGATACTGCCCCCAAATCCACTCTATCTTCTAATTCTCCTTCTTCACCCCCTTGACATGAGCCTCCTCGATCATATCCAACAATGGAGAGATCACCGTCATCTTCAAACAAACGTTCCCAATCCGGGAACCTGCCGTCTTGCGGCTCAAAGCATCGGCCACCACATTGGCCTTCCCTGGATGGTATAAGATCTCATAACCATAGTCCTTCAGCACGTCTAACCACCTCCTCTGCCGTATGTTGAGGTTCTGCTGATCCATCAAATACTTCAAACTCTTGTGATCAGTATAAATAGTGCACCGTACTCCATACAAGTAGTGCATCCAAATCTTGAGCGCAAACACCACTGGCCCCAATTCCAGGTCGTGAGTGGGGTAATTCACCTCATGAGGCTTCAACTGCCTCGAGGCGTAAGCTATCACATGCCCCCTCTGCATCAGCACTGTACCTAACCCTGAAGTCGATGCATCACAGTACACCACCAAATCATCTAACCCTTCAGGTAGTACTAGAATCGGAACCTCGCATAACCTCCGTCTCAGGGTCTCAAAAGCCAACTGTTGATCCGTGCCCCATCGAAATGTCACATTCTTCTTGGTCAAGGGGGTCAAAGGTATAGCAATCTTGGAGAAATCCTGGATGAATCTTTGGTAATAGCCCGCTAAACCCAAGAATTTATGGATCTCGGATGCATTCTTCGGTACTTCCCACCGCATCACCGCCTCAACCGTGGCTGGATCAACCGAAATGCCCTCCTGGTTGATGATGTGCCCCAAAAACGGTACCTCTTGTAGCCAGAAATCACACTTGGAGAACTTGGCATACAACCTCTCCGCCCTTAGAGTCTCCAAAACCTCCCTCATATGTTGCTCATGCTGCTCCTTGGTCTTAGAATAGAGCAGGATATCATCAATAAAAACGAACACCGATCGATCCAGCATCGGTCTGCACACTTTGTTCATGAGATCCATGAACACTTTTGGGGCATTGGTGAGCCCGAATGGCATCACCACAAACTCATAATGCCCATACCGAGTCCTGGAAGCTGTCTTCGGTATATCCTCATCCTGAATTCTCATCTGATGATATACCGACCGAAGATCAATCTTGGAAATCCAAGACGCACCCTGCAGCTGATCGAATAAATCATCGATCCTTGGTAGCGGATAACGGTTCTTCACCGTTAGTTTCTTCAGCTCCCGATAATCAATACACATCCTGTGTAACCCATCCTTCTTTTTCACGAACAGGATCGGAGCTCCCCACGGGGAACTACTCGGTCGGATAAACCCTCGGTCTAGCAACTCCTGAAGCTGCGTAGATAGCTCCTGCATCTCGGGCGGTGATAGCCGGTACGGTGCCTTGGCTATCGGAGCGGCACCCGGCACCAAATCGATGCGAAACTCCACCTGCCTCTCCGGAGGCACCCCTGGTAACTCTTCGGGAAAGACGTCTTGAAACCCCTGTACAACCGGCACACTGCCCGCATCCGTCGTAGTATCAACCCTCGTATCCGAGATATAAGCCAGAAATCCCGTACATCCCTGTTGCACATTCACGACACGGTCCCGATACACCCTCGCAGCACTCACGGTGCGGTCATCCGCGATCTCCACCTCAAGCAGGGAATCCAAAGTTCCCGGCGTATCCTGAAACTTATTGCTAAGCGCAAGAGACACAAACGATCGAGTAGCTCCCGAATCAAACAAAACATCAGCTGACATACCATTGACCAAAAAGGTCCCTATACAAGCACATTGTACACATAAGAAATGCAAATAAACATGGGGCAGAGAAGAATAAAACACGTACCAGCAAAAACGTCTAGCGCTGCCCGAGCCTCCTCAGTATTCAATTGAAATGCACGGCTCTTCACCGCGGGAGCATCCGCCTTAGTAGGGCGGCCATCAGTAATCCTCATCGTGGCGGGCGCAGGCGCCGCCACGGCTCCTCCCCCTCCTTGCAACCTCGTACAATCGGCATTTTTATGGCCAGTCTAGTTGCAGTGAAAACATATCAAGCCCTTCTTGGGGCAATCCCTGCTCACGTGGCCTGGCTGACCACACGTATAACATACCGGGCCCGTCCCCCGGCAAGCTCCCCCATGAGATCTCCCACACTTGGCACACCGGCCACGGCCCTGCTGACCCCTACTTGATGAATCCGAGGTCATAGGATTTTCAGCCTGACTCACTATTGTCTGTTCCTGCTCAGGCTTCCGCTTGGTGCGGAAGTCCAACTCCATCTCCCGCACACGGGCCTTCTCCACCATCTCATTCAGGGTTTTGCACCTGGTGAAACTCACAAACTCTCGGATATCATCCCTCAACATGGAATGATACCTCGTCCTCCGCATGTCCTCATCGGTAGCATACTGTGGGATCAATAATGCTCGTTCCCAAAACTTGGCGATGATCTCCGCCACAGTCTCGGTGGTCTGCTGGAGCTCCTGGAACTCCCTCACCAATCGCTGCACCTCAATAGCCGTTGCAAACTCCAAATCGAATCGCCGAACGAACTCGACCCATGTCATCTCAGCCACGCCGGCTGCACCCACCTGACTAGTCACCTCGGCCCACCAGTCGCGGGCTCGGTCTCTCAGCATACATGTAGCAAAATCCACCTTTGTCGCATCCAGGAAAGAACTAATGCGTTGGATGTTCTCTATATCCGCTACCCAACGTCGGCTAACAATGGGGTCCCTGACCCAAAAAAACTTTGGCGCTCCGCACACCTTGAACTCCCGGAACGAGGGAGTTCTGGCCCCGACCTGGCCCGCAGCAATCTCGGCTCTGAATGAGCTGAGCCTCTCCACCATAATCACCATCATACCCTCCTTGACCGCCCCAAATATCACTGGGGTGGCGTCAAAGATGCCTTTCGTCACCTCGTACAAATGAGCTCGCGCATCCTCTCATCAATGAGCTCGGTACCGCTGCCCGACCCGGATCTAAATCCTGATCCTGATCCTGATCCCCCTGCTCCCAATTGTGTCCTCACCATGCTGAACTAAAATGTCATAAATCATAATGATCAGGATATCTATATAGGGAATCTTCCCACGCCGGTCCTCCTTAGAGCTTTCAGATCTAACATTGGTTCGGATACAGGTCCTGTGCTTTCAGTAGTACGTGCCCAATCCTACCTTTCACACCTACCTTTACCTTCCCCAAAGCTCTACCTGATAACTCTAATTCGTCCCCAAAAAATCATATCCCACAAACTACCGCATATCCCAAATCCCAGACTATCCTCCTCTACCCACATCAATCAAACCAATCCTAATAGGTTGCCTTTATGCATGCAAATTATACACAAAAAAGGATCAAATAGACTTTCGAATAAGAGATTCTACCCTAGGACCACAACCAAACAAGGAACAGGAAATAAGGCCAAATCAATCATTCAAAGGCTATAAGCGCCTAACTATATACAATTTTAAAAACATACACATAGCAAAATCCATACGATTATCATGGCTCAAATATCAGTATAACATGGCTAATCATATTGGGGAACTACTTACTTGGCTCGGCCGATCATGTGCGTTGCACTCTCATCTTTTCCATTCTTTAAAATCTTTACTTTTATTTTATTTTTGAAAACAATTTTACCATTTCTTTAGTTTGAGTCCTGACACACCCGAGAGTGTGCCTGAATCCCTCAAACCAAGGCTCTGATACCAACTTGTAACAACCCAATTTTTTTCAAAAGAAAATTTTCATTTTTAACAAATCAAATATTTACCACAAACCATCAAATCCCTAAATACAATTGTTTTCGATTTAGTAACAATAACAATTTTATTCCAAAATGTCAGAATGTCCCACAAACGCCTGAGAGAGAGAGAGAGAGTGTGTGTGCACACCACGCCATCAAGCCTTGTCTTTGCCCCTGGGCTCAGATATACCTGAAACAAATCCACAAACTATAAGCTAATGCTTAGTGAATCCCCCAGAGCATACCCCACACACAATCCACATAACACATATCATATTAGCTATAAGAGCTACATATATCACATAAGCCATGCATACAACATATAAGGAAGTCATGGAAACCCTCCAAGGTCTTACACATAGTGCCACTGGAACCCCCATGTGGTCTTAGCTACCTGCCATGGGAACCCCGGCATGGTCTTCCTACCATGGGAACCCCCACATGGTCTTCTCTACCAAACAAATATAATGCAACTAAACATGCCATATATACTGGGATGCCATGGAAACCATCCAAGGTCTTATACCAAATGCCATGGAAACCCTCCAACTAAACATGTCATATATACTGGGATGCCATGGAAACCCTCCAAAGTCTTATACCATATATACCGGGGGGGGTCTTCCATACAAATGCTATACTAACAAAACGCATAGTCAAACGACAATCCACATATTATAAAATGGGCCGGCCTTGAACCCTTAGACCCATCGGTATGGTGAGAAGACTCACCTCTCGGGTGCTGAACTGTCAAGCTAAGATCAGATATATCCCACGTACTGCTCCTCCTCAACTGCCTGTCACCAACATGTGATTAACTAGTCACAACCCGGGGGGTAGATCAGAATTACCCTCAATGTCAACTCTGGTCAACCCTGGTCGAAGTCAAGGTCAACAGTCCATTTTGACCTCAACTCGTCGAGTGCATCCAGCAACTAGCCGAGTTAGTTGAATAATTCTTCAACTCTCCAAGTCACCTAAGCGACTCGTCGTGTTCATCAAATGTCCAAAAAGCCTAAATTCCATTCTGACCAAACTCTAATCCTTCACTGCACTCATTTAGAAGCTCGAGAATGGGTAAACCCTACCCGACTCGTCGAGTCAACTAAGGGACTCGAAGAGTTCCTTCAGTCCCTTTTATGTTCAGCCCTTTTCAGTAGGATCTAATGTCCCAAACTTCATATCTAACCTCCCCCAGTGTAGATACCACGTAAAGTTACAAACTTTACGTGCATGCAAGGTCCTCCAAGGCTAAAACATAAAAACTAAGCTTCTTATAAGGTTTTAGTGCATGGAAAGGGGCTAAGCTGTGTAAAGTGAGCAACTTGATGTCATTGGGGACCTAGAGAGGTCCAGATCTGGAACCATATCCTTGTGATAAGTCCAGATCCGAGTTTGACCCCATTTTGCACCCAAAAGTGACCACATCCATCCATGAAATGAGATCTAAGAAAATAGAGATCAAGGTGGTAACTTTTTACCTCTATATGGATGCTCACAACCAGTAGATGCTGGATCCCAAGCTTTCTCCTCTCTTCAAGCTCCTCTACCTTCAATTTCCCTTCTTCAAAGGCACAAGTTTCACTCTCTAAGGCTCACACACACTCAAGGAAGTTTAAATATATGGCTAGGGTTTCTTTCTGGGCTGTGAGGACGATAAGGGAGCTACAAATGAGCCATAAGTCCTTTAAATAGGGTGCAAACCCCTGAAAATTAGGGTTTCCCTCTACAGCTCCTACTTGTCGATTCGGGGCGTTCCGACTCGTCGAGTAGCATCCAAATCTCGCGTCCTCATAATAGTCTCTACTCGACGAGTTGGAGCGCCCCAACTCACCGAGTCCATGCACAAAACCCTAAAACTTAGATAAATTAAATAATACTTGGAACAGGTGTTACAATTTATCTATCAGTCTGCAAATTCGGGAGAAATCGATCCAAATCGTCGAGTTCCTCCACAAACTCGTCGAGTTCACCAGAAATTCAACATCTTAATCCATTAAGACTTCCTTAATGAAACTAAGAGCTTCATGACTTAGATCTTAACTGAGATAGCATCAAGAAGGGTAAAGTTTCCAACTTTATCCCTAAGAACCACCAAAATGGGTTCAAAACCCAAAGCCTAGACTTAAAAGGGTAAGGACTTAATTATTAAGCACTAAATCACCAAAGGCATAACCCTAAACTATAGACTTGGCCTTAAGAGCTAAAATACCACGTAAAGTTTCCAACTTTATCTTCAAGTATACATAGAAGAAGCTCAAATTCTCAAAAGAAGCTATAAGATGGACACAATGAGTGCATGGAGCCCTTAAGACCATAAAGTTGGCACCTTTATGCCAAAAGAGCTCAAAATGACCATATATCTGGAAGAATAGCACTTGGGACGTCCTTCAACCCCACCAACCACCCAAACATGGCTAAAAGCATCAAAACTAACCCAAAAAGAGATCTAATCAAATATTTAGCAAGGTTAGAACTTTATACCTGAAATATGTTGGAAATGGTGCAAAGAATCAAGATCTTGAAGGCTCCTACTTGAATCACCACCTTGCACCAAGCTTCTCTTTCTTCCAAGGGATTCAAACACTCCAAAACACACTCACAAAGAGCTCACAACACTGAAAAAGGCTTTAGGGTTTCAAGTTTAGGGTTAGGGACTATGGAGACAGGAAACTCGGGCAACACCTGGGCCTTAAGTTGTTTAAATAGGGTGCAAAACCCTAAAATTAGGGTTTCCTCCTGAGCGGCCAACTCGTCGAGTTGCCTCATAAAACCCCGCGGTCAAGACAACTTCTACTCGATGAGTTGAGGCTTCCAACTCGCCGAGTTCCCCAAGGAAAATATAACAATTGCAAGATAAATTCATACCGGAAACTAGGCGTTACAATATATATATATATATATATATATATATATATATATATATATATATATATTACATATTTTATATTAAAACTCATATCATAACATATAAATACATATTATTTATTTAAACTATATATTTACATATATACAACATAAATTCTTATGATTTTAGTATGATAAAATGGTTTAAAGGTGACATTTTATCGAAATTCATTGATACGTGACACTCCGAAATGGTCATTTCGTATATGGATATAGAGAGTTTTTTAAAAATATTTGGTAGAAAATAGAAAAAACTTGATTGTTTTTAAGTATAAATGCATATTATTTATTTAACATAGACATTACACATCCAAATGTGTACTTATAGGGGTGTAGTGTTACCGAGACACCATTGAGGCCACATCACACCGATGTACCTCTCGGTAAGTACGTCTTCAAGCGTTACAAACTTTTACAAATGTATACATTTTAGTCACTAATTTTTTGTATACGATCTACAATTCAACTTGTTCAAAATGATTGAAAATTTATCAATATGACGTATAAAAACACTATACCCCCATCGTATTTACATTTTTAGAACAATCTAAACAAGTTATATAATAACTTATATAAAAAAAATTAATGAATAAACGTGTACAATTACAAAAATAGGTTACTCTTATAAGGGGCGAGTTCTGTAACATCCCAAGTTCGGAAGCAAGAAGTTGGAGGGTGCTAAGTGTAAATTAAGGAAGCTACTCAACGAGTAGGTATCCTACTCGTCGAGTCGGAGCGGGATTTGATCGCGGGTTAAGTGGCCAACTCGCCGAGTCGGAAGATGTACTCGACGAGTTGGTGCTGGAATGAGAAACCCTAATCCCGAGGGTTGCACCCTATTTAAAGGACTTTATGTCCTTCTCCCAGCCTCCTATTCCCCCTTTTGAGATCCAGAAACCCTAATTTTCGTGTGAGACTTCATTGTTGAGGAGATTGGAGCTTGGAAGAGGAATTTGGTGGAAGGAGCTTGAGGAATTAGAGGCTAGCATCAAGGGGCTTGTGTAGATATGGGATCTACATCAGTTTGGGCACATCTCAGAGGTAAGGAGCCATTATCTTAAGCTATTTCCTTTTTGGTTCATCCTTGGTGGTTGATTTGGAGTTCCTTGGCTTGTTTAAGATCTATTTCGGGTTTGGAGTTTAGATCTGAGGTTGCTACTCCAGATCTAGGCTTGTAATGGTCCAAAATGTCATAAAGCTTCTGTTTAAGAGTTGTTGGTAAAGCCCCATAGTCCTTAGCCCTAGCCCTAGTGTGTTTTGGGCCTATATCTCCTTGGTTTCACGTAAAGTTTGCAACTTTATGTGAGGGTTAGACTGTAGAAGAGTGGATCTATGGATTGGAGCCCCTGCATGGCTCGAAAAGACTCTGTATGGATTGAGAACTAGAGAGACTCGGCGAGTCACATGGGTGTACTCGACGAGTTGTATGAACATGTGCATGGACTCGGCGAGTTGGAAGAACAACTCGGCGAGTCTGTTGAAGATTTCCTTGGACTCGGCGAGTCTGTTCTTGGACTCGGCGAGTCTGGTCGCAGAACCCAACCTCTTTTGGTTAAAGCTTTGGATTAGTGATTCGGTTGGCGACTCAGTGAGTTGGACAGGATGGAATTCCGAGATCATTGAACTCGACGAGTCTTGGGGCGACTCGGCGAGTTGAGTCGTACTATGGGAGTTTTCTGAGTATAAGAACTCGACGAGTCGACGGGTTGACTCGACGAGTAGAGTCAACCAGGAAGGTTGACTTTGACTGAGGACTTTTACTTTGACCAAGAGTTGACCAGTTTGATTTCCAAGGGTATTTTGGTAATTTTGGTATTTATGGAATTGGTTCTTTGGTAGTGTTATGTGGTGGAGTTCGTGTCGGTGGTCGGAGCAGCTTGGTCTTATCTCTTCAGTCGGCAATTGCAGGTGAGTTATCCTTACTATATCGACAGGGTCTACGGCACCAAGGCCGGCCCTTTATCGGATGGAAATCCGGATATTGTTTGTTATGTTATTTATTTGCTAGATCGGTACCCGGTATATAGGGTAATGTTATGTTAGTGACCTGGTTAAGGTCGGTATCATGGTATATAGGGTAATGTTATGTTAGTGACCTGGTTAAGGTCGGTATCCTGGTATATAGGGTAATGCTATGTAAGTGACCGGTTAGGTCGGTATCCTGGTTAGGATGTTGTTATGGTGTTTGATCTGATAGATCGGTTTGTCTGAAGATTATTATGTGACTGACTGTTTATTGTGCACATGGTTGTTTGGCTGAGGTTGGGTTGAGGCGGGTCCTGCTTTGTGCTGTAGGCCAACATACCTAGGGCGGACCGTAGGCCCAGCGAGCGGTCCGGATAGGCTGAAGGCCCCAGGAGGGCGGTCCAGACGTGCCGAGGCTCGGGGAGTGGACCAGACCGACTGAAGGCCCGGTGCGGGCGGACCAGTCATACTGTAGACTCAGAGAGTGGACCAGGTGGACTGAAGGCCTGGTGCGGGCGGACCAGTCACACTATAGACTCGATATGCATGGCTGTTCTGTATTATGATATGATTTGATATGTGTATGGTTATGTGGTTGGTATTTTGGGGGTAACTCACTAAGCTTTCGGGCTTACAGTTTAGTGTATTGTTTCAGGTACTTCAGGAGATCGTGGCAAGGCGAAGGCGTGATCGTACCGCTCCTCATGTTTTATGATTTATGCGATATGGTTATGGGGGATACTCTGATGTTTAAACTATTTTGAAAACGAGATGTATGAACTTAATGGTTTTTGAATGAATTAAAATGTTTTAATTTGGCTCAATTTTTATGGGTGTTACAAGTTCGACAAGCAGGTTTTGTGAGCTTCAAGCTTTTAGCTAGAAAAAGTTCGAAAAATAAAAGATTCGTTCGATATTAGGAGGTTCTAGCTTTTAGATAAAACAAAACACTCAAAATGCAAAAACTACTTCAAATAGAGTGTAACAAAAAAAATATATAATTTTGAAAAATGATTTAATTACCTTTTTTTTTAATTAATGACGTGTTTTAGATAAGTCAAATTTTACATGTTTTAAAAAACTTCCGACTACTTTTATCAAATAATCAAAAACAAATAAATTTCCAGATAATATAGCCGTACACTCTTGAAAAATAACTCATTGATATGGCATTAGGACTATTTTGTATATATGTTAGATACATTATATTTTGTACTTTGATGTTTTCACATAACTACTCCTTAGACTAAAATATATGTAGTATGATCGATATGACATATGTCTATAACTTGAGGGACTACTTTTGTGTGGTTCTAATTCTTTCCTCTAAGGTGTAACCAATACATTTATCATCCAATTATGAACTCTCAAATGGAGACTCAATTGTTCTTCTTCATATGTTTAAACACTCTATAAAATACCATTTTCATGAGTGAGAGGGTGACCATCTATCCATCAGAAAATCTTTAAACACCATTATGGGAAGAAATGAATCAACCATGGACATCATCTTAAATCATCATTGAATTTCTCATTCCTTCCCAGTAAGTGTTCTTCATTTGATTTAATATTTATCAAATATATATTGAATTGATCATGTGATTATACCTATTAATCAACATACATGTCTATTTGTGTTGTTGCATTAATGCTTAGGTTACATATCAAAAAATAAATTGATACGTCTCGTGAAAAACGTTCTATCACAACATAACTTCTCAAAATTCAATAAATGCGCTAATTGTATAAAAGGGGATACATAAAAATCTCTAAGAAGTATGAGATTACTAAAATTGATCCTTACCGACATTTATGGAGCGTTTTGAGCGAACATATGTATGATTACTCTTGTTACATGTGTTTGTACTTTATGAATAAAAAATCTGAATCTACTAAAATATTTAAAACCGTTAGGGCTAAAGTTGAAAATTAAATTGTCGGGAAAATATAAGTATTGAGATTATGTAGGAGTTAAATATTAAAGGACGCTAATCTTTCTTTGAATTTCGTAAAGATCATGAACCAAGATGATGAGTAAAACCTTAAAACATGGTGTGAAGTATGCTTGCAAGAAATAACTTGACATATCTTTTATATATGGACCAAGACATTAAAACAACAGTCTATATCTTAATATATTTCCTTCAAAGCATGTTCCTAAAAATCCATTGACATTTTGACGTGAAGGAAACCAAGCTTAAGTTGTGGGGTTGTCTGGCCAAAGCAAAACTCTATAATTCTTAATCGTAAAAACTTGACATGCAAACCATAATTTGCTTCTCCATCAGGTATCCTAAATACTATATATGTTAATGTTTTCTTCTTTTTCACATATTACCAAAATCGTAGAAACGAAACATGCCAAATTTCTTGAGAATGACAAAATCAGTGGGAGAGGTTTATTGAGCGATTTTGACTTCTAAGAATTCAATGAAGATGAACCTGTATTTCAAGTGCCCATTACATTTAATTCTTCATTAGTAGATTCAAGTCAATATATTTTGCCTCATAAAAAGGCTCTTCAAACGTAGAGGGAAATGAAACACCATAAAATGATCCCACTTAAGAGAATATCATTGAAATTAATGAAACTCAATAGCATATAAGAAATTTTCTATGATGTTGGTAACCCATTAATTTTAACGATTACATGAGGTCAATCTTGACATAGGGAATGAAATGACCCTATCAGGGATAGTGATGCAATAACTTGTGATCAATCAACTAAGTGGAATGAAGCTACGATTGAAGAGCTTAATTTAATGTAAAAGAATGATGTTTGGGAACCTGCTGAATTGCCTAAGGGTTGCAAATCTATAGTGTGCAAGTAGGTATTTAAAACAAAACTGGATCTCATTGATTAACGCCAAATGACATAAAGCTCGATTGGTCACTGAATGAGTAAAGGGTATTCACAACAATAGGATATTTGTTACCAAGAAACATTCTTACTCATTTCTTGAAGTGACTTACTTAGGATCATAATGACCATTTTAGTTCACTTTCTGTAACATCCCAAAAACACGATAAAAATTTTCATTTTTAATTTAAAGGAAATCATTGTTTTCAAATCAAAACCATATCCATTAAGTGTCCAATACAAATATTCCCAAGATCTGTGTAACATAATATCTCCAAAAACATGTCACTGAAGGATGTGTGCGATCACGCCTTCACCTTGCCACTGTCATCTGAAGTACCTGAAACAATAAACTGAAACTGTAAGCCAAAACTTATTGAGTTCCCCCAAGGTACCAGCACACAAAAATATAACATATACAATACTGCATGTTGGGTCCACAACCTCCTGGTTGGCTTACCCTGGCCCACAACCTCCCAGTTATATTGCCCTGTATATAGCGTACTGGGTCCACAACCTCTCGGTTGGGTTGCTTGGTCTGTTGACTGAGAGCACAAAGCAGTACAGCATCAACCCCAAACATACCATGTCAACATATAACAGATTACAAACATTTTCAGTATACAATTAATCATATAGCCAGTATTTACAGGTAGTCGTACAGATCTACCAGTCTAACACGTATTGGTAGTCATCAAATAATCATACAGATCTACTATATATTCAGCATAACATCATTCAATATTTCCAGGATATTAAACCCAGTGGGCCGACCTTGGTGCCTTTGACCCACAAGTACAGTGAGGAAAACTCATGTCACACCCCAAAACCGGAACGGCGGAAACGTTATGGGGCGGAGGACGTCATGTTTCGTATCACAAGACATGCATCATAGTAAGCAAAGTAATAAACAACCATTTCATTCGAAAGAAAGTGTTTACAAAGTATGATTCACACAATATAAAATACATAGCAAATAACAAAATGTCATGAAGCTATACTGCTCCATCTTCTGAATTCCCAGAGCGCGTACCTGTCTACTGGTCTCCTGAGAATACAAGTTATTTTGAAAGCGTAGATGAGCATTTAAGCTGGTGAGTTCATAAGATTTAAGTGATGTACGTGAGTAGTAAGAAAGTTGTAGAAAGTTGTAGTAAGTTGCAGTAAGTTGTAGTAAGTTGTAGTAAGTTCTGTTTAGAAAAGTTTGCATGTTTCTCCAGGAAATCCTATATTTCCTGCTTTAATGAAAGATAAGTAAAAATGACTCTACAGTCCTTTCTATGAGTATTAAATGAATACAAGTTATATAAAACTCAGAGTAAACAAACAATCGGTTGTGTGTATCTTCCCTAAGCCCACAACCAAAAAAGGAACAGGGAATGAGGCGGAAGGCACACATCCCGTTGTTTGTTAGATCATTGTTGTATATAACCCTGGAATTTCCATTTGGTACTCACGGAGTTAACTGTAATAGTTCCTTTAGTTTGATGAAAAGATTCCTTAAGAAAACCCTTATTTCTTATAGTAAAATGGTAACCACGGTAGTTCCTTCTATAATCACTTAGTTTATACTAGCTATATATAATCTAATATCGAATAGATAGTTAATTGTGTGAATCTGCCCTAAGCCCACAACCAATCTAGGAACAGGGAATGAGGCGGAAAGCACACACCCAACTACCTATCGGATATTAATTATATATAACCCTGGTGTGTAAACTAAGGTATTATAGAATTAACCACCTAAGGTCCTTTAAGTTATACTGGTTTAATAAAATGGATAAAACCCTTTACTGGTAAGTTTCTAGTTTTGTATATCAAAAGTTCTTTACTTGAAAAGTATGATTTGTACTACAAAACGGTGCATTGAATTAGTGTCCTATGACCTGGCCCATACCTGGTACCCCTTATGATTACTTGGTGTATACGAAAACATATATATATATCTAAGAGCGGATAGATAGTAGACTGGGTGTATCTGCTCTAAGCCCACAACCAAACAAGGAACAGGAAATGAAGCGCAAAGCACACATCCTACTACCTGTCGAATCCGATTAATATATATCCCTGAATGCGTACACTAAGGAATCATAAAGTTATCATTATAGGCCCCTTCTACTGAATGTACTAGACTCGACTGTTCTGTGTGTTGGTTGTAAAATGTAAGTTTTCCCTAGTTTATAACTATTTTGACTCGAAAATAGTTTGAATTAACTTTCAAGTGGAACTGTCACAAAATGAAAGTATTTGGAAAAATATAAGTACTCAGTTGTCTTATGAACTGACATTCTGCAATACTAATTACCTTAAAACATGTTTGTTTTATTAAGGTCATAATGTGATGAATAGAACCCATACTATACGCTCTCCCTGCAAGAGATTCTGGGAACCAAACACGACTTCCGCAAACCAGTTGCTAGGTCGTGTAAATTCACATTAAAGTTATATGATCATGTATACCCAATATAACTATCACTAATTGCCTAGAACAATGGGTTAGTGATTCATTGGTATTTTTAGATCATGTAGTTGTCCCATGCTATAGCACCTTATTATGTTCATTCTTGTTATAGTATCTTAGTATGTTCTCGTTATAGTATCTTAGTATCTTCTCGTTATAGTATCTTAGTATCTCTCGTTATAGTATCTTAGTATCTCTAGTATCTAGCATCTTAGTATCTTCTAGTTATAGTATGAACTAAACCCCTAAACTATACCCCTTATAGTTTACTAGTAATTTACTTGAACTGTTGTTGAAAAGACTCATTTTTCTACTGAGTTATGCTTGTACTTTAAAAACGGAGTTTTGTTAAACTATAAAGTAACATAACTTTAAAAGAGTTTTTGAAATGTTTTGACTACTTATAAATGACATAAGCAATCCTTTAAAAATGTTTATAACAAACAATTACACAATTATCATTGTGTTCAACTTGTATCCCCCCCCCCCCTAAAAGCATTTAAAACAGTTTAAAAGATTGATTACAGGGGTATTGCTGGGTTTTGAGCATTCTAACACTCCTAAGTGTACATGCAACCCTAAATACCTTGGATCTATGTTTTCTCTATTATACATACAAATATGATTATCCAAGGTATTATCCTATTAGCATACCAAAACATTGATACTAGGATAATAAAATAGATAGAATACATACCTTGTTGTTGTTGCTTGACTCCATGAAGCTTGAGAGCCTAGTGCCCCAAGTGTGACACCTCAAATGGTTCACACAACATCATGAACTCTTGGAATAACCATGAGAAGGAGACATACATGTTCAAATCGGCTAGCCCTCAAAATATGTATCACTAGTGCCAATTTCTTGAACTAAAGGGGTTCTTATATAGTGTGGCTATTAGGGTTACACCATGTAACTCATGACTTTACCCATTCCTTATGCTCCATGGGTTTTAACCTCCATGGAGTATCCATGGATCACCACATGGGTTAAACCCAACATAAAGGAATCTTGGATCATAAGCTCACATATATAAGAATGAATGATTTACACAATCAATCCCCATATATTTAATTAGTCTCTTTTTGATCACTAAATTAAGTCCAAATTAATTCTTGATCAATACTAATTAAATAACATGATTTCATATTAATATATTAGAACTTATAATATATTAATATGTCACAAAATGTCTTTTCCTCATAAACGGTCTATCCAAATGTTCCGATGCCATGCAACCCAAATGGACCATGCCGAGTCGGGTCAAGTACATACCAATTATAGTTATGGACTTAGACACTAATCCAACAGTCTCCCACTTGGATAAGTCTAAAACTATTATTGCGTATGACTTCAGGAACCAACTGGCAATCGTAGCTTTCAAAAGCCGCTGTCGAACTCTGACCTTGTAGATGAACTCTGACCTTTGTCAATGACTTGTCCATTAGATAAGGGATCATATATTCCTCCATTCTAGATATCATATGGACTGAGAGATGGATTATAATCATTCTCTCTGTCCATTTGTTGTTTCCCGATTTCCGATTTATGACGACTGACTAATTGAACAAATCAAATCAGTCCTGGCTCGGCCGAGCACTTCCATTTGTCATCATCAAATCATCGAGGGGCCCACAGATATCGCTTTTATCCTGAAGGTAAAAGGAATGGATAAACTTCGACTCATATGGCTTGTTCTACTACTTGTTGAATCATACACAAAGGCACGTTTTATAACACCGAGTTACCGAATGCGTTTTCGTGCAATCAATGTACAACCAACTCATAGTAACAACTCATATCTCTAGGTTTGAAGAATATAAGATATTATCGTCTCATGATCACTCGTGATAAAATCCATGAAGTGATTCCAATGAGCGCGGGTTGAATCCAATACTCAGAACTTATGAGCACTCATGAGTGTTGTAGCCCCTTGTCCAACATCTTAGACCTCTACAAGCCAACCCATGACAGTCTTGATTTATATCTACTTCCAGCATATGACCGACTGTGGATAGTTTGAATAACTTAGTCAATCAGGAAGAACGACCTAGTTATTCTGGAAGTCAAAACATGCAAAATGAAACACAATAATAATAGAATCTAATATGGTATCAAAACCTATGAACATAAATAAAACACCTTTTATTTATCACCATATGATTACACATTATTCATTGTATACTGTTTCAGCTATCAACTTTATTCTTGAATTTAAAACAATAGTTGTCCCATGCTCCAAGCATGTACACTATGTTTTCTAAACACTAGTCATGCCATACACCAAGTATGCATACTATGTTTGTCTATGATCTTCACTTTGTGAATTAGATCAATTGAACATAACTCCAATGATCCTCTTTCACAGTCCCAAATCCTTACTGCAAATGCAAGAATTCCAAATTCATGCCATTTACTGAAATCTGTTAGATTCTAAACTTATATGCATTGATCCTCCTGTAATGATTATGCACAGAGTCACAAGGACTTGACAACAAACATTACAGAGCATTCCAAGGAGATCAACTCCTTGGAAACATCCTTCTTGTATTAAGTTTCCTAATCTTACACAGATTAAATAATTTCCAACTTTGAAACATTTCCATATTCCATTTTGACTATCACTTCTGAACAAGAGTTGCCTCCTTACAGACTATCACTTCTGAACAAGAGTTGCCTCCTTAGATTGTCCTCGACAATTGCTTAATCCTTTTAGTCATATCCAGTTCTAGACCTTTTCCCTTTTTAATGCCCCAGGCATTTGGAAAATTTTAGAAAGGATGAATATAGCATATGGGACACGAGTCATGATGTCTCACATAAAGACTAAACCAGTCTTTTGCTATAACATTTCTATTTCTATTTGCCAAGTTCTCATAATTCAGATTATGAAAAGGGATGCCGTAATCATAATCGAATTTTAGAACGCAAATAATGGACCCATATATAGAATTTCCTTATGTTGAGCCATTCCAACATGAAATTCATATATATATATCCTTGACTAAATACGATTAAAATCTCAATCTAAGCTTTTAGAATTGAAATGAAGTATAATTTTCTCTCCCTTAATTATAGCAAAACAACTTTTTCAACCCCTGCAGCCTCACGAATTGAAACTTTTGTTTTCTATAATTAACATTGCTAACTTGCAATCTTTATCATAATTATCATGTTCCCACTAACATGATGATTATTAGCATAACACTTATGCTCCCACTAGCTTTGACATGTAATCAGAAATCAACTGGACTTCTAGAAATCAATACTTTATTGACTTTCTTACCAAAGTTCAGATTTCTGATACTAGATTGCTTTGATAAAACTTTATCAATATCATACACCTTATCTTAGATAGCTCACAGGTGTGTCTAAACAATTTTAAGAACTATGAAAAGGGATGTCATAATCATAGTCTTGATTGTTTAGACCTTTACCACTTCTCACAAGTCCATGTTAGTGTGCTGGTTAACCACACACGCTCCACTAACGACTTTGAGAATGCAAATATCACAATTGCTATCTAGCTAAAATCTACTTAGTGAAAGTGTTTCCTCACCATCATTTTCATGAATCGGAGAGAAACCTTATGACACTTAGATTTTATGGTGTATGAGTTCCTATCCATATGAATTTTGTCAAAACCATAATCACAAGACAAGGTTACTGACAAATCCACACTTATATGGATTAAACTTGTGCAATCTTAAATTCTTGCCATTTGGCAGCTCAAGGGCCTGCCATTGCTTTCAAGTAGCTGTGCAACCAATTGAGAACTCTCAGAACTCCTATGCAAAGCCAACTTGAATAGGCACAGACATATCGACACGATAGGTTATAAACCTCAAGTCGTGTGCTAGTGAAGAACTTCAGGTTTTATTCTTGATTAGTTCTTCAGACTTTCAAGACCTTTAAGACTCCCACTATCCTCTTGACATATAAGACTTTCTTGTCAGATATTCAAGAGATAGTGTGGATTCTAATCAAGACAAACACTTCACACAATTGGCCTTAGTTGGTCTTTGTTTTATCCAAAACATCACAACTTACCAATTTCAAATGTACAAGAGTAGAAAACTTTTACTCTTACATTTGACAAGTGTTTTAAACCTTCTTTAAGACATGTCACTCAAGTTACAATCTTAGAGTATAACTCTAAGAATTGTTTTTGGAACGAAGTATAAATCATCTTCTTGATTTAACCACTTCAACAATTCATAGCTCCTCTTCTTAGCTACCAGAATGCACTTAGAGGATGAATTGTGATAAGGTCTCTTAATCATTAAGATGATTATATAACATGATACTAAAGTACTCTCCCATCTTTTCAGATTTGAGAAACTTTTATCTTTCTGCCTAAGTTGATTCTTCTTATTCGCTCTGCCATACATTGAAACCTTTTCCAATGTCTCAGAATTACACTTAAGCTTGTAAGTATAACCATATTTACTGAATTTTAGTAAATAATGACGAATAGTCTTAACGATTATTTGTGGTGGGCTTGATTAGTGCACAAGAATGTGTACTCGATCCTTTACTTGACTCACACATCCATGTGAACAAGTAGTTAGTCTTAATTTTTCCAATGCTTGAAAGTTCTTATTCATCATGCTATACAACATGCATGATTCCAAGTTTCTATCCAACTGAAACTTAGGTGATGAGAATCTTTCCTTATTTGGTAAATTTAGACACTACCACAAATGAAAGAATCAAATTCATATTTCCACTCTTGCCCTTAATGGAATCTTATAAGCAACAAAAGTTTTCACAAATTCCATTGTAAGGATATTTTAAAATAAATAAAATCAAAAAAAATTTTCCTTTTATTTTAAAACTTTGCGGAAAACTATCCTTACAATGCAAAAGCACATGAAAACTTTGTTGTTATTATTCCTAAGCAATATATCATAACTCTTAAGAAGTAGCTCAAGAATCCGATCTTCAAACTATGAGATAGAAATCCATCTACGCCATCAGATTCAGCATATTCTTTCTTTAAGTTTCTTCACTTTTCCTTTGATTCTTAAAACATAAACATGTGACCCAGTCACATCATGTATCAAGAATCTCAGAATAGAAACTTAGCAGAGTTAGATAGTGGACTTTACCTGAAGTAGAGTCAAACTTATTGACTTTAACATCCTTAGGTAAATTTGGAAGCTTCACAACCAATGCCCCTTTCTTTGGCAATGGACCATTGATAATGGGACAATCTCAGACTTAGCCTTTCTCTTTACCATTTGGTCAACCGAGTTGACTATGGCCGATCCCTTTCCATTGGGAAGAGAGAGCTTTACTGGATATCCAATGTCATCATTGTCAAGGTCCATAAAGTTTTAGGAAGTTGATCTTAGCAAATAAATAAGATCATTAAGGGTCTTGTCAAAGTCTGTTTCATAGGAGTCCCAAAGGAACTCACTATGTGACTTAGAAAATAGTTGAGTCACCAACTTTTTCAAGACTTTGACACCCAACTCTCCCGGCTTGTCAATATCTGACTACATCTCCAAGATGTGATCACATATAGACCTTTGCTTAGGTGACCTTAAACTTTTCAGGAACTTGTGGGTTAGGGAGAATAATTAGAGGAGGAGAAAGAAGTATGATTTAGATGGGACATCATCTTCATTTAGGAAAGCTTGTTTCAAGAGATTTGGGAAGATCATCTTTTGGGAGATATTCAAGAGAGTTGATTTAAAGTCCTTAATATAACACCCAATATGAAATATTAAGGCTAGGACCCAACACAATACTTTTATAACTTGGAAGAGGGATGCCGTAATCCAAGCTATAAAATATTTGAAGGTAGGTGAATGACGATTCACTAATTTCCACCAAGATAAACGAAATGTATTATTAGGTTTTAATTGGTTTTGAAACTCCTAGATTCTTTTGAGATTCATTAAACTGTTCAATGGCATGTTTCAATCTCGAGTGTGCCCTTCAGGTTTTGTGACTGGGATGCCGAGGATCACAAAACAAGGTGTGAATAACCATGCAAATATACTTGGTACCCTTAAGTGTTTACCCCTCAATCGATGTGCCGGTTAACCACACACGCTCCATCGATACTATGATAAACATTAAGTTACCCTTTGCCTACCTTGTTAAATACGAGTTAGTGTGCCGGTTAACCACACACGCTCCACTAACTGACTTAAAGAAAGTGCAAAGTGTAATTTCATGGGTTAGCACCAAATTCACATTTTCCTAAGTAACTAAGATTGGGAATTTATAAATGTTTAGTTACTTAGTATTTATCATTAATACTTTTAATGAAGGGAGAATTATAGTCCTTGTCCTACCCGTTCGGCTAACGACCCTCCACCAGTCAAGGAAGCGGTGGGTGAGAGTGGACACCCATTAAACTGCCATTTTATATGCAGTAACCTTATACCCCCCTTATAGACCGGCTTCGTGAATGAGGCCTACTAACGGTAAGACTGACTTTCTCTTATACATATATATATATATATTATTAACTTATAATATTATAAAGTATAAGGGTTGAATTTTAACTTTTAAAATTCTAAGGGCTTAACTTGGAATTAAAGTATTCATAAGAGAAAACTTTTCAAATTCCAAAACTTGAGGGAAAGTTTTGAAACTATTCAAAACTAATTAATTCCATAACTTATGTGTTTAAAGTACTTTTAATTAAAAAAAACTCTTCAAGTTCCATAACTTGAGGACAAGTTATGGAAGACTTTAAACTAATAAAAGAATGTAACTTTTCTTTATTTTGTAATTTATGGAATTAATTAAGGTTACACATTTTATTACTTAATGAAGTGACTCTTGAACCTCCATAACTTGAGGACAAGACTCTTCATTTTTGTAACCATTACCAACTTTTATGAGTTTTATGAAACTTAAATGTGACTTTTCATATAACTTGAGGACAAGTTACAAAAACACATTTTAGAATCAACTCTTAGATTAAAATGGATTGAAAACACATAATCAATTAACTTTTCTATTAATCTAAGCAACTCATAAGAACAAGATAATTTAATCAAACTTTTTCATGTAATTAGCCTAATCACTAAACTATTACAAAACATGAATCTATTGACAATTATATTTGAAATTGGATTAGTATGAACATTACAACATCAAAAACAGGATTATAGGTTCAAAAACAGCTTATGGTAATGTTCCTAGTCCATTTCTAGCCAAAAACCTCGAAAATATGCTGTCTGGGGCTCCTACTCGTCGAGTGTATCAACCTACTCGCCGAGTAGGATGATTTTCTTCATGGACTCGGCGAGTTCATCAGTGGACTCGGCGAGTCCAGTGCCCAGAATGCCCGAAATTCGACTTTTTCAGCATTTTTCAGCAATTTGCATCAAGTATAATTGAAAAAAAACCAGTCTCTGATACCACTGATGGGTTTTGAGCATTCTAACACTCCTAAGTGTACATGCAACCCTAAATACCTTGGATCTATGTTTTCTCTATTATACATACAAATATGATTATCCAAGGTATTATCCTAACTAGCATACCAAAACATTGATACTAGGATAATAAAATAGATAGAATACATACCTTGTTGTTGTTGCTTGACTCCATGAAGCTTGAGAGCCTAGTGCCCCAAGTGTGACACCTCAAATGGTTCACACAACATCATGAACTCTTGGAATAACCATGAGAAGAAGACATACATGTTCAAATCGGCCAGCCCTCAAAATATGTATCACTAGTGCCAATTTCTTGAACTAAAGGGGTTCTTATATAGTGTGGCTATTAGGGTTACACCATGTAACTCATGACTTTACCCATTCCTTATGCTCCATGGGTTTTAACCTCCATGGATCACCACATGGGTTAAACCCAACATAAAGGAATCTTGGATCATAAGCCCACATATATAAGAATGAATGATTTACACAATCAATCCTCATATATTTAATTAGTCTCTTTTTGATCACTAAATTAAGTCCAAATTAATTCTTGATCAATACTAATTAAATAACATGATTTCATATTAATATATTAGAACTTATAATATATTAATATGTCACAAAATGTCTTTTCCTCATAAACGGTCTATCCAAATGTTCCGATGCCATGCAACCCAAATGGACCATGCCGAGTCGGGTCAAGTACATACCAATTATAGTTATGGACTTACACACTAATCCAACAGGTATGAACTCACCTTATGTGGGTGATTCAAACGAATATGCGCGTAAGGATGAGAAGTTCCACGAATGAAGTCCTGAGACTTAACGAGTCCTAAATGACATATAATGGCATATATTGGCATAAATATAGTGTTTAGACGCAACCAAATGCAAGGAAACACCTTACGGGACTAGGAAACACTTTGTCCAAGTGTTGGAATCACATGTGATTCACTTAAAAGGAGTGTATGGCCATAACAAGGAGTGTGCGGCCAGAGAGTGTGCGGCCGTACACTTATGGTAATGAGTGCACAAAAACATTTTCCAAAGGTAGGGAGGCTTGTACGACTAATGCTCATCAAGTGTTGAAGCTAGAAAGGCACTTTGGAGTCCCTTAAGCACTAAACAAAGGGGTGTATGTCACACCCCAAAACCGGAACGGCGGAATCGTTCGGGGGTGGAGGACGTCATGTTCAGTATCACAACAATGCAAAGTAGTAAACAAGCAACAACATCATCCATTGCATTAATAATATAATTTCATACGAGTGTGTTCTGTCAAGTTATATAGACACCAAAAATATACATCAAAATAAAAGATGAGTCTTGAACGAGCTCCATCTTCTCAAAAACCTGGCACCGGTACCTGTCTACTGGTGACCTGAGAATACAAGTTATAAGTATATGATGTGTAAGTAAGTAAAAGTTCGTGAATGTTTGAGAAAGGTTTGAATCTCCTAGAAAACCCTATGTTTCCTACTAAAAGTAGCCTTCTACCAAGGCATCAAGTAACTGTGTGTGTGTCTCTTGTAAGAGCGTGTATTTTCCCAAATCTGACTATCATTTACCAAAAATATAGTTTTTACATTACTGTATATTGTGAAGATCACAAAGTGAATGCAATGGGAAAATGAAATAGTACTGTAGTATTGTATTAAGTAACTACTGCTGTACTAACTACCTTAAACCAATTGTAATTTAAAGTACTTATGTGATCGGCATGTGTCCTACTACCGACTATAGAACGCGACGATGTAAGACGTCGGAAGAAATGACATTTGGCACCCGTAGACTTGCAAGTCCCACTGTAGCGAGCAGCAAGGTGTAGGATAGTCAATCCAGTATAGATCTATACACAAACTCATACGCTCTCCATTTAAGGAGATTCTGGATACAAAACGGGCCATGACAGGTGATGTCATGCCCCGTTACGTGGCTCACATAACCGTAATCATATTCTTGTATATGTAATGAATGTACTAGTTGTATTGTGTGTTCTCTCTCTGTCTAGCATGTATTGTAATGTACTGTATGTACTAGCTGTATTGTGTGTTCTCTCTCTGTCTAGCATGTATTGTAATGTACTGTATGTACTAGCTGTATTGTGTGTTCTCTCTCTTGTCTAGCATGTATTGTAATGTACTGTATGTACTAGCTGTATTGTGTGTTCTCTCACTATCTAGCAAGTATTGACTCATGTATGAACTGACTCATTGTATGATTCATTGTTCTAGTAATAGTATTAGTAACTTCCTAAACTACGCCTATTGTAGTTTACTAGTAATATGACTTGTACGTATGAACATGATTGTATACCCTTGCTTCCCAAGGGTATTGAAATAGCAAGAAGGACCTTTATATCTATATACATATACATGATATATAACTAGGATTCAAACGACCTTCGGACAAATAACTGATACCCTATGTCCACAACCAAACGAGGAACAGGAGGTAAGGTGAGTTATCAGTTCTAAGTCCTTTCAATCCTACTTATATAACTATATCTATAAAGATATACATTTAACAGAATATAAGTATAAAAGAGTTTAAGTAAAAGTATTTGACATGTAAAAGAGTTTGATAAAAGAATTTGGTATGTAAAAGAGCTTGTAAAACCGTTTGAAAAGTAGTTTGTTGAAAACACAGTTTGAAAAGTAAGAAATCCACTAGACTGGTAGTTATTAATCACATGTGATTGATATAATAACTATAATAGATCAACTTGTATCCCCCCATGAAAGCATTTAAAAACATTGAAAATATTTAAAAGGTTAATTAAGGGGGTATGAACTCACCTGTAGTGAGTGGTTTGGATGAACGGACTGTATAGGATGCTAAGTGTCAAGTGAAGACTTGTACACACATAATGATCCTAGTTAACATATAATAACACATATATGTATCCAATTAGTCATTAAACAACTAATTAACCAAGTTTAAGACATCCTAAGACATGTAAAACACTTTATTTAAGTGTTATAAGTATTAAGGATTGCATCTAAGGGTGGTAGGACCTTGCATTTGAGTTTAGGGTTCAAGGGTGAACTCCCTTGGAGTTTACGCTTTTGTGACCATAACCCCTTGAGTTTACGGTCGTAAACCCATGAGTTTACGGCCGTAAACTCATGGTACTTTGACCATTTTGTGTTTTGAAGCCTTAAAGGTCATAAGAAGCATTCCTACTTCATGTTTAAGCCTTAGGAAGTGATTAGGGCACCATTTCACTCCTTTATGGAGTTTACGGTTCTTGGACTACTTCTCTTTGGGTTTACGGCCGTAAACCCAAATGATTTATGGTCTTTTTGTTGTTCTGAGTTCCTAGCACATCAAGGAAGGGGTCTAGACTAGTTTCCAAGGCTTGGTAAGGGACTAGGGCCACTTTGGCCCCTTTGTTAGGGTTTACAGTCCAAGGTGTTCTTGGACCGTAAACACCTTTGATCCTTTGATTCTTGGGTGTTTTCTTGATGATTAGAAGTGTAACAAGTCTCATAATACACTAGGATAGAAGTACTTACTAGGTAGAAGCTTGAAAAGGTGCCAAAAGTCCAAGAACACTAGTGTGTGTTCTTGGTGTTCTTGGTGAAACTTGAAGATCTACACTTTTGGAATGATTTCACGGATGGAATCATGTAAGATCACTAGATTAAGTAAGATATCAACTTTTTAGGGATAGAAACACTTACAAAGTTGAAGATCTTGAAGAAAAGTCGGATGATACTTGAGAGAGAAATGGGTTTTGGATCTTGAAAATGTGAAAAGTGGTAAATAATGACTAAGTGTCATATTTATACCCCCTTTTAGGGTTTACAGCCGTAAACACCTTTGTTTAGGTCGTAAACTCTAAACTCTTGGAGTTTTGGGATATTATTGTTGCACAATAAACCCTAGGGCATCCTCTCTCCTGTTATCTCCTGAAGTACTAACTTTAAAACACTCAAACTTATTCCAAAAAGCTTGAAAGTTAGTAGAAACTGTTCTGACTTCTATTGAATCGAATGGTTATACAGAATAGAAATTTTGGGTTGTCACATCATCCCCCCGTTAGAAGGAATTCCGTCCCGAAATTAGAATTTAAGCAAATAAGTAGTTACAAATAACTAAGTAAAAAGACGAGGATATTTCTGTTTCATCTGATCCTCTCGCTCCCAAGTGAATTCAGGTCCTCGCTTGGCGTTCCAGCGAACCTTCACTATCGGGATACGGCTTTGTTTCGTTTGCTTGACCTCCCGGTCTATGATCTCTATTGGTTCTTCCATGAAGTTGAGGCTCTCGTTGATCTCGATCTCGTCGAGTGGGATTACAAGAGTCTCGTCGGACAGACACTTTTACAAGTTCGAGACGTGGAAAGTAGAATGTACATTACTGAGTTCGCGCGGTATGTTAAGTTTGTAAGCTATAGGGCCGATTCTTGCAAGAATCTCGAAGGGCCCTATGTACCTTGGATTTAGCTTTCCACGTTTTCCGAAGCGTATCAAGCCCTTCCAAGGTGAGACCTTCAATAGAACACGGTCGCCGACCTGGAATTCCAATGGTTTTCTTCGTTTACCAGCGTAGCTTTTCTGTCGGTCTCTAGAGGCTTTCAATCATTCACGAATCTGAACGATCTTCTCTGTCGTTTCCCGAATGATCTCCGGACCCGTGAGAGTGCTGTCAGGAACTCGTCCTTGAGCTAACTGGGTATCACCCACCTCAGCCCAGCACAGAGGGGATCTGCACTTTCGGCCATAGAGGGCCTCGAATGGAGCAACCTTTATGCTCGTGTGATAACTGTTGTTGTAGGAAAATTCGACAAGGGGTAAATGAGTATCCCATGCTATCCCAAAGTCGATCACACAGGCTCGCAACATATCTTCCAAGGTTTGGATAGTCCTCTCACTTTGTCCGTCGGTCTGTGGATGGTAGGCTGTACTCATGTCCAGCCTAGCTCCTAAGGAACTTTGTAGCGACTGCCAGAACCTTGAAGTGAACCTACTATCTCTGTCCGAGATAATAGATATGGGAACACCGTGCAGTCGTACAATCTCCCTAATGTAAGTTTTTTTAAGCTTCTCCATCTTGTCTATTTCCTTGATAGGCAGGAAGTGTGCGGACTTGGTCAATCTATCGACGATGACCCATATGGTATCAAGTCCACCTGTTGTCTTGGGCAACTTGGTTATGAAATCCATAGTGATCCGCTCCCACTTCCATTCCGGTATCTCCGGTTGTTGTAGAAGACCGGAGGGTTTCTGGTATTCGACCTTGACCTTGGCGCAAGTAAGGCATTTACTCACGAAGGTAGCAATCTCTGCTTTCATGTTAGGCCACCAGTATAACTTTTTAAGATCCAGATACATCTTATCTGAACCTGGGTGGACGGAATAACGAGTGTTGTGCGCCTCGTTTATGACCAAGTCTCTGAAACCACCGAGTTTCGGGGTCCAGATCTGATCCATGAAATAATAAGCTCTGCCACCCTTGACCTCCAAGTTCTTATCCATCCCCCTCAGGGATTCACCCGCCACATTTTCAGGTTTCAAAGCGTCGAGCTGAGCCTCCTTAATTTGCGTGGACAAGTGTGACTGGATAGTGATAGCCAATGATTTGACTCTACGACCAGAATATTCTTTCCGACTTAGGGCCTCAGCTACTACGTTGGCTTTACCCGGATGATAACGAATTTCGCATTCGTAATCACTAAGTAGTTCGACCCACCGTCGTTGTCTCATGTTGAGCTCCTTCTGGTCGAATATGTGTTGTAGGCTTTTGTGGTCTGTAAAGATAGTGCTTTTTGTTCCATACAGGTAGTGTCTCCAGATCTTCAGAGCAAACACAACTGCTCCTAGTTCAAGGTCGTGGGTAGTGTAGTTGACCTCGTGTGTCTTCAGTTGTCTCGAGGCATAGGCGATGACCTTACCTCGCTGCATCAGAACACATCTGAGTCCTTGATTTGACGCATCGCAGTAGACAACAAAGTCTTCTATCCCTTCGAGGAGGGATAGTATTGGTTCCGTGCACAAGGCTCGCTTGAGCGTTTGGAACGCTCTCTCCTGCTTCTCTTCCCAGTCAAAGGCCACGCCCTTCTGGGTCAGTGTTGTAAGAGGTTTCGGAATTCGGGAGAAGTTCTGAATGAACCTGCGGTAGAAGCCAGCGAGGCCTAGAAATTGACGAATTTCTGTAGGCGTCTTCGGTGCTGACCAGTTCTCAATGGCTTTGATTTTGGAAGGGTCCAAGTGTATTCCCTCTTCGCTAACCACGTGCCCTAAGAATTCGACTCGTCGGATCCAAAATTTGCATTTCGAGAACTTCGCATAGAGCTTCTCCGAACGCAGTGTTTCTAAGACCTGTCGCAGATGTTGACTATGTTCCTCCTTACTACGAGAATAGATAAGTATGTCATCGATGAAGACGATGACGAACTGATCCAAGTAAGGATGACACACCCTATTCATTAAATCCATGAATAAAGCGGGCGCGTTTGTTAATCCGAAGGGCATCACTACGAATTCGTAGTGCCCATATCGAGTTTGGAAGGCTGTCTTCGGAACATCCTCCCCTAGCACTCGTAGCTGGTGATATCCGGATCTTAAGTCGATTTTTGAAAAGAAGTTCGCCCCTTGAAGTTGGTCAAATAAATCGTCAATACGAGGCAAAGGATAACGATTTTTGATGGTCAGTTTGTTGAGCTCGCTGTAGTCGATGCACATACGAAACGATCTGTCTTTCTTCTTAACGAACAAGACTGGAGCTCCCCAGGGTGAGAAGCTTGGTCTTATAAAGCCCTTGCTGAGCAGTTCGTTAAGTTGACAGGACAGTTCTTGCATTTCTGCAGGTGCTAGACGATAGGGCGATTTGGCTACAGGGGTAGCCCCTGGAACTAAGTCGATTCGGAATTCGACTTGACGTTGCGGAGGTAATCCTGGGAGTTCATCTGGAAAGATGTCTGGAAAGTCGCGTACTACTGGGATGTTCTGAATGGATTTCGTTTCTTGGCTCACATCGACCACATGAGCAAGGAATGTGTGACGTTCCTTTCACAAGAATTTCTGAGCTTGAATGCTCGAGATGATACGAAGGTTCGTGCCGGGTTTGTCGCCATAAACTACTAGAGTTTCGTCAGACGGCAGATTAAGGCGAATAGCCTTTTCATAACGCATGATGTTAGCACGATGAAGACTCAACCAATCCATGCCGATAATGACGTCGAAACTTTTAATTGAGACCGGCATGAGGTCGATTGAAAATGAATGGCTATCTAGTGTTAAGGTATACCCTATGAATATACTGCTAGTGCTCTCCGTCTTTCCATTAGCCATTTCTACATTGAACGGTTCTTTAAGTGCTCGTGATTTTTGCTTAAGTAAATGAGCAAATTTTTGGTTCACGAAGCTCCTCTCCGCTCCACTATCAAATAGTATGCATGCATAAGAGTTATCGAGGAGAAACGTACCAGTGACCACTGTGGGGTCGGCAACCGCTTCCTCATGGCCTATGGCTAGAACTCTTCCCACTCTACCGGCATTTCCTACCTTTGGGCAGTCCCTTTTGTAGTGGCCCACTTCGCCACAGCCGTAGCAAGCTTGGCCAACACCAGCGCCGGGGACTTGGGTGATTGGTTTCGCTGGAGCCTTGCAGAAGCGAGCAGTGTGCCCCTTCCTGCTGCAGTTAGAGCACTGCATTTCACGACAGGCTCCGATGTGGTGGAAGTTGCACTGGTTGCACTTACGCAAACTTCCAGCGTACTGCTTTACCGGAGCAGCAGCAGCAGTGAAAGGTGTTATCGCAGCATGAACTGCCACGACCCGCTGCTTCTTGGCAGCCTTCTTTTTCTTTTTGTCATCCCAGAACTTCCGCTTGGAATCATCGGTTTTGGCGGGTTTTGAGATGGCCAGGGTCGTTGTTGCGGCCGGGGTACGAACCCCATGGTCTATGAGCCGCTGTGCCAATCGCGTAGCACTGTCGAATGTAGTGGGCTTTGAAGCCAAAACATTTCCCTGGAATGGAGGCACCAGCCCCCATATGTATCTTTCAATCTTCTTTCCCTCTGTATGAACCATGTTGGGATAGAGGGCTACCAGCTCGCAGAATCTGGCGGTATAAGAGACTATGTCGGAGCCCTTCATGGTTAGGCTCCACAGTTCCTCCTCTAGCTTTTGGATTTCGCCCCTCGGGCAGTATTCCTCAATCATGAGGTCTTTCAAAGTTTCCCAGCCCATGTCGTTTGCCACTACAAGAGTTAGTGACTTGACATGGCTATTCCACCATGTCAGGGCTTTTCCTTCAAAAGTGCAAGCAGCAAACTTGACTTTACTCGCTGCAGAGCAGGAGCAAATCTCGAAGATCGACTCCGTCTTTTCGAACCATTGCGAGAGGGCAATGACTCCACCAATCCCTTTAAAGGACATTGGCTTGCAGTTGGAGAAGTCCTTGTAGGAGCACTCTCTCAAGCGCACAAGGATTTCACCATGATTAGATTGAACGGGTGTTCCTCCTCCAGTGGAACCAGAAGAATGATATTGAGCCATGGCCGTTGCCACAGCCGCAGCTACTGCAGCATTTAGTGATGTCGTATCGATTTGAGGAGCAGGTGGTGTTGGTGCTGGAGGATCGCGTATTGTTGATCGACGTGGAGGCATCTTTTAACTATAAGTTTAGAAAGATGAAGATATTGTTAAGGATTTAATAGGAAAATTGATGAGAATGACTCATGGACTAACTTGTTGGATTAATGTCTAAGTCCAGAACTATAATTGGTAAGACTTGACCAGACCCGGCATAGTCCATTTTGGTTGCATGGCATCATGCATTTGGATAGACTATAATGAGAGAAATAACACTTAAGGTTGGTTAATATATTATAAGTTCTAATATATTAATAAGGTTATTTAATTAGTATTGATCAAGAATTAATTTGGAATTAATTAAGTGATCAAAAGGAGACTAATTAAATATATGGGTTGATTATGTAAATCATTCATTCTTATATATGTGGGCTTGTGATCCAAGATTCCTTATGTTGGACTAAGTCCATGGGGTGACCCATGGATACTCCATGGAGGTTAAAATCCATGGAGCATAAGGAATGGGTAAAGTTATGAGTTACACGGTGTAACCCTAATAGCCACCATATAAAAGAATCCCATGGCTCAAGAAATCGTGCACTAATGTGTGAGTGTGAGGGCTAGACGATTTCAAGGAGTGTTCAAGTTTCTCTCAAGTTATTCCAAGTGTATTTGGTGTTGTGTGAACCATTTGAGGTGTCACACTTGGGGCACTAGGCACTCAAGCTTCATGAAGACATTCTACATCAAAGAGGTATGTATTATATCTTGTTATATTTATTATTTTGTATGCTAGATTAGGATAATACCTTGGATGTTCATAATTGTATGTATAATAGAGAAAACATAGATCCAAGGTATTTAGGGTTGCATGTACACCTAGGAGTGTTAGAATGCTCATAACCCAACAGTGGTGTCAGAGCCTAGGCTTGTTTTCTTGTTTTCTTGTTATACTTGCAAAAGTAGCTGAAAAATCGAGTTGGATGCATATATTCGATTGTTTTGGCTGGAATTGGACTAGGTAAATTACCCTAAGATGTTTTTGGACTTATAAACTTGTTTTTGATGTGGTAATGTTCATGCTAATCCAATTTCTAAGATAATTGTCATAATTTCAAGATTTGTATTAGTTTGTATGTTCATGCTAATTTCTTGAAGATTGATGATTTCAATTATCTTGTTCTTATGAGGTTCTTAGATTAATAGAAAAGTTGTGTGAAATAGTTGTTTTCAATCCATTTTAATCTAAGAGTTGATTCGAAAGTGTGTTTTTGTAACTTGTCCTCAAGTTATATGAAAAGTCACATTTAAGAATCATAAAACTCATAAAAGTTGGCAAAGGTTACAAAATGAAGAGTCTAGTTCTAATTAAATGGTTTTATGACTCCATAACTTGTCCTCAAGTTATGGAGGTTCAAGAGTCTCTTCATTAAATTAAAAAAAAAAAGTGTAACCTTAATTAGTTCCATAAGTTACAATAAAAAAAAGTTATTTTTTTTATTAATTAGTTTAAAGTCTTCCATAACTTGTCCTCAAGTTATGGAACTTGAAGAGTTTTTTTTTTAATTAAAACTACTTTAAACTCATAAGTTATGGAATTAATTAGTTTTGAATAGTTTCAAAACTTGCCCTCAAGTTTTGGAATTTGAAAAGTTTTTACTTATGAATACTTTAATTCCAAGTTAGCCCTTAGAATTTTAAAAGTTAAAATTCAACCCTTATACTTTATAATATTATAAGTTAATAATATTTATATATATGTATAAGAGTAAAGTCAGTCTTACCGTTAGTAGGCCTCATTCACGAAGCCGGTCTATAAGGGGGGTACAAGGTTACTGCCTATAAAATGGCAGTTTAATGGGTGTCCACTCTCACCCACCGCTTCCTTGACTGGTGGAGGGTCGTTAGCCGAACGGGTAGGACAAGGACTATAATTCTCCTTTCATTAAAAGTATTAATGATAAATACTAAGTAACTAAACTCTTATTAATACCCAATCTTAGTTACTTAGGAAAATTTGAATTTGGTGCTAACCCATGAAATTACACTTTGCACTTTGCTTAAGTCGTTAGTGGAGCGTGTGTGGTTAACCGGCACACTAACCTGGATTTAACAAAGTAGGCAAAGGGTAACTTAATATTTATCATAGTATCGGTGGAGCTCGTGTGGTTAACCGGCACATCGATTGAGGGGTAAATATTAAGGGTACCAAGTATATTTGCATGGTTACTTCACACCTTGTTTTGTGATCCTCGACATCCCAGTCACAAAACCTGAAGGGCACACTCGAGATTGAAACATGCCATTGAAAAGTTCAATGAATCTCAAAAGATCTAGGAGTTTCAAATCCAATTAAAAACCTAATTACATTATTTCGTTTTTCATGGTGGAAATTGGTAAATCGTCATTTACCTACCTTCAACTATTTTATAACTCGGATTACGGCATCCCTCTTCCAGTTATAAATAGGTTGTTGGATCCTAGCCTTAATATTTCATATTGGGTGATATATTAAGGACTTTAGATCAAAGATCAACTATCTTGAATATCTCCCAAAAGATGTCTAGTTCAAACATCTATGATCTTCCCAAATCTCTTGGAACTTTACTTCCTCCACCTCCTCCAATTATTCTCCCTAACCCACAAGTTCAAGGTCACTCAAGCCCTAATGGCAAGCAAGGTCTATGTGTGATCACATCATAGAGATGAAGTCATATATTGACAAGCTGGGAGAGTTGGGTGTCAAAGTCTTGAGAAAGTTGGATGTCCAATCACTTTCTAAGTCACATAGTGAGTTCCTTTGGGACTACTATGAAACAGATTATGACATGAACCTTAATGATCATATCTATTTGCTTGGTGCTGCTGAATCAGTAATGATTTGGAACGATAGTAAAGCAAATTTGATTAGAAGATCAACTTCCCAAAAACTTTATGGATAGTGACAATGGTGACACTGGAAATCCAGAAAAAGCATTCTCTTCCCAATGGAAAGGGATTGGCCATAGTCAACCCGGTTGACCAAATGGTAAAGAGAAAGGCTAAGTCTGAGATAGTCCCATTACCAAAGGGTCCATATGTTTATTTTGCCAAAGGAAGGGGCGTTGATTGCAAAGCTGCCAAGTTTACCTAAGGATGTTAAAGTCAATAAGTCTGACTCTACTTCAGGTAGAGCCCATTATCTAACTCTGTTAAGTTTCTATTCTAAGATCCTCATTACATGATGTGACTGGGTCACATGTTGATGTTTTAAGAATCAAAGAATAGAGAGAAAGCTTAAAGGAAGTATATGCTGATTCTGATCGCGTAGGTGGATTTCGATCGCATCAGAATTTTGGGCTATTACTTAAGAGTTATGATATTTATATTGCTTAGGAATAGATAACAACAAGGTTTTCATATGGATTGTAAGGATAAGTTTTTCCGCAAAGTTTTAAAATAAAAGAAAAGGTTTTGATTTTATTTATTTTAGGTATCCTTACAATGGCATTTGTGAAAAGTTGTTGCTTATAAGATTCCATTGATAGAAATATTGGAAAAATGGATTTGATTCTTTCGGTTGTGGTAGTGTCTAATATTACCAAATAAGGAAAGATTCTCATCACCCAAGGTTCAATTGGACCGAAACTTGGAATCATGCAAGTTGTATAGTATGATGAATGAGAACTTTCAGCTTGGAAAATTAAGACTAATTCCTTATGTGAATAAGGAAAGGACTAAGGGATCGAGTACACATTCTTGTGCACTGGTCAAGTCCACCACAAAAGATCAAGAAGACTATTCGTCATGATTTACTTAAGTTCAGTAAATATGGTTATACTTATAAGTTTAAGTATAAGTCTGTAGCATTAGAGAAGTTTCAATGTGAGACAGAACGAATAAGAAGAATCAAAGTATGGCAGAAAGATAAAAGTTTCTCAAATCTGAAAAGATGGGAGAGTACTTTAGTATCATGTTTATGATCATCTTAATGATTAAGATACCATATCACAATTGGTCCTCTAAAGTCATCTTAGTACATTCTTATGACTAAGAAGAGGAGTCATGAATTGTTGAAATGGTTAAATCAAAAAGATGAGTCATACTTCGTTCCAAAACAATTCTTAGAGTTATACTCCAAGATTGTAACCTGAGTGACATATCTTAAAGAGGGTTTGTTAACACTAGTCAAATGTAAGAGTAAAAGGTTATCTACTCTTGTACATTTGAAATTGGTAAGTTGTGATGTTTTGGATTAAACAGAGACCAACTTAGGCCAATTGTGTAAAGTGTTAGTCTTGATAAAGAATCTACACTATCTCTTGAATATTTGACAAGGGAGTCTTATATGTCAAGAGGACAGTGGGAGTCTTAAAGCTCTTGAAAGTTTCAAGACTTAATCAAGAATAAAACCTAAAGTCCTTCACTAGCACACGACTTGAGGTTTATAACCTATCGTGTTGAAATTTTTGTGCCTATTCAAGTTGGCTTTGCATAGGAGTTCTGAGAGTTCTCAATTGGTTGCACAACTACTTGGAAGCAATGGCAGGCACCTGAGCTGCCAAATGGCAAGAATTTAAGATTGCACAAGTTTAATCAATATGAGTTTGGATTTGTCACTAACCTTGTCTTGTGATTATGGTTTTGACAAATTCACATGGATAAGAACACATACACTATTAAATCTAAGTGTCATAAGGTTTCTCTCCGATTCATGAAAATGATGGTGAGGAAACACTTTCACTAAGTAGATTTTAGCTAGATAGCAATTGTGATATTTGCATTCTCAAAGTCGTTAGTGGAGCGTGTGTGGTTTACCGGTACACTAACATGGACTTGTGAGAAGTGGCAAAGGTCTAAACAATTGAGACTATGATTACGGCATCCCTTTTCATAGTTCTAAAATTGTTTAGACACACATGTGAGCTATCTAAGAGAGGTGTATGATTTTGATAAAGTTTTATCAAAACAATCTAGTATCAGAAATCTGAACTTTGGTAAGAAAGTCAGCTGATTTCTGAGTACATGTCAAAGCTAGTGGGAGCATAAGTGTTATGCTAATAATCATCATGTTAGTGGGAGCATGATAATTATGACAAAGGTTGCAAGTTAGCAATGTTAATTATAGAAAACAAAAGTTTCAATTCGTGAGGTTGTAGGGGTTGAAAAAGTTGTTTTGCTATAATTAAGGGAGAGGAAATTATACTTCATTTCAATTCTAAAAAGCTTAGATTGAGATTTTAATCGTATTTAATCAAGGATATATATATATGAATTTCATGTTGGAATGGCTCAACATAAGGAAATTCTATATATGGGTCCATTATTTGCGTTCTAAAATTCGATTATGATTACGGCATCCCTTTTCATAATCTGAATTTTAAGAACTTGGCAAATTGAAATGGAAATATTATAGCAAAAGACTGGTTTAGTCTTTATGTGAGACATCATGAATCGTGTCCCATATGCTTCGGATATAGGATCGATTACATGTGCTATATTCATCCTTTTTAAAATTTTCCAAATGCCTGGGGCATTATGAAGGGAAAAGGTCTAGAATTGGATATGACTAAAATGATTAAGCAATTGTCGAGGACAATCTAAGGTTTACCAAAGATTGGTTGCTCAAGGACAGTTGGAAGTATAATGTTAATTCTGGAAGGACCATATTGACATAATCTGTAAGGAGGCAACTCTTATTCATAAGTGATAGTCAAAATGGAATATGGAAATGTTTCAAAGTTAGAAATTATTCAATCTGTGTAAGATTAGGAAACTTAATGAAAGAATGATGTTTCCAAGGAGCTGATCTCCTTTGGAATGCTCTGTAATGATTGTTGTCAAGTCTTTCTGACTTCGTGCATAATCATTAAGAGGATCAATGCATATAAGTTTAGAATCTAACAGATTTCAGTAAATGGCATGAATTTGGAATTCTTGCATTTGCAGTAAGGATTTGGGACTGTGAAAAGAGGATCATTGGAGTGATGTTCAATTGATCTATTTTACAAAGTAAAGATCATAGACAAACATAGTATGCATACTTGGTGTATGGCATGACTAGTGTTTAGAAAACATAGTGTACATGCTTGGAGCATGGGACAACTATTGCTTTAAATTCAAGTATAAAGTTGATAAAACCGAAACAATGAATAATGAGTAATCAGTATGGTGATAAATAAAAGTGTTTATTTATATTCATAGGGTTTAATACCATATTTGATTCATTTATTCTTGTGTTTCACTTTGCATGTTTTGACTTCCAGAATAACTAAGTCGCTCTTCCTGAATGATTAAGTTATTCAAATCATCCACAGTCGGTCATATGTTGGAAGTAGATATAAATCAAGACTGTCATGGGTTGGTTTGTAGAGGTCCAAGTTGGTGGACAAAAGTGGTGCTACAACACTCATGAGTGCTCATCATTTCTGAGTATTGGATTCAACCCGCGCTCATTTGAATCACTTCATGGATGTTATCACGAGTGATCATGAGACGATAATATCTTATATTCTTCAAACCTAGAGATATGAGTTGTTACTATGAGTTGGTTATACATTGATTGCACGAAAACGCATTGGTAACTCGATGTTATAAAACGTGCCTTTGTGTATGATTCAACAAGTAGTAGAACAAGCCATATGAGTCGAAGTTTATCCATTCCTTTTACCTTCGGGATAAAAGCGATATCTGTGGGCCCCTCGATGATTTAAAGATGATACATGTGAGTGCTTGGCCAAGCCAGGACTAATTTGATTTGTTCAATCAGTCAGTCATCATGAATCGGAAATCGGGAAACAACAAATGGACAGAGAGAAGGATTGATAATCCATGTCTCAGTCCATATGATATCTAGAATGGAGGAATATATGATCCCTTATCTAATGGACAAGTCATTGACCAAGGTCAGAGTTCATCGACAAGGTCAGAGTTCGATAGAAGCTTTTGAGAGCTACGATTGCTGATCGGTTCCTGAAGTCATACACAATAATAGTTTTAGACTTATCCAAGTGGGAGACTGTTGGATTAATGTCTAAGTCCAGAACTATAATTGGTAAGACTTGACCCCACCCGGCATGGTCCATTTGGGTTGCATGGCATCATGCATTTGGATAGACTATAATGAGAGAAATAACACTTAAGGTTGGTTAATATATTATAAGTTCTAATATATTAATAAGGTTATTTAATTAGTATTGATCAAGAATTAATTTGGAATTAATTAAGTGATCAAAAGGAGACTAATTAAATATATGGGTTGATTGTGTAAATCATTCATTCTTATATATATGGGCTTGTGATCCAAGATTCCTTATGTTGGACTAAGTCCATGGGGTGACCCATGGATACTCCATGGAGGTTAAAATCCATGGAGCATAAGGAATGGGTAAAGTTATGAATTACATGGTGTAACCCTAATAGCCACCATATAAAAGAATCCCATGGCTCAAGAAATCGTGCACTAATGTGTGAGTGTGAGGGCTAGACGATTTCAAGGAGTGTTCAATTTTCTCTCAAGTTATTCCAAGTGTATTTGGTGTTGTGTGAACCATTTGAGGTGTCACACTTGGGGCACTAGGCACTCAAGCTTCATGAAGACATTCTACATCAAAGAGGTATGTATTCTATCTTGTTATGTTTATTATTTTGTATGCTAGATTAGGATAATACCTTGGATGTTCATAATTGTATGTATAATAGAGAAAACATAGATCCAAGGTATTTAGGGTTGCATGTACACTTAGGAGTGTTAGAATGCTCATAACCCAACATAACTCTCCATAGCCCAATAGCACAATTGAATAGCACGATTGATTGTAGATGAAAGCATTTGGATATAATTTCCATGAGATTAGATATCTGTCAATAATACTAGAATTACAGATGTAATGAGTTCGGGAAAAATGACATAGGAGTAGGTCTTACATCAACCAAGATGGGAAAATTTTTGACAGCACTACGACCTAATCAAGACCTAACAGGTCTAAGTTTTATAAAGGTAGGAAATTAACTAGAGTTTTTACATAAACTAAGTTATATCCAAAAGAGAAGTCGATGAGACTCTATCGGCGACGAGAACTACTAGAGTGAGTTCTTGAATCCGACAGAAGACGTTCTATGCCCCTCATACGCCTTTCAAACCTTGTCTGCTGAGCTCGAAGTTCCCTGACTTTAGCTTGGGTTTCAGCAAGTTCCCTCTGTAGAACTGCATTGCAGACCTGAGTCCTTTCATGAGCAGACTCTAGTTGGCGAATGCGGACTGTGTTAACGCCAGAGTTGGTGTCAATCTCCACGACTCGGTCGATAGTCGCTCGACCTTGCTCGGTGTTCCGAGAAATCCTACGAACCATGATGGGTAGGACCCTGTCAGCTGAACCTCCCTCAGTGAGGTTGTAGAAGCTTCTGTCTCCATTGTAGGGCATGGGTTGGCCCTGTTCCTGACTCCATCTATTCAAGTTTGTGGCCCACAGAGGAGTGGGTCCTTGAAATGTTGGACGAGGGTTCAGGTTTGGGTCTTGAGCAGCTGGGGGTAGGTTGTTGACTTCTGGTTCTGAGTCAGAACCATCAGAAAATCCTTCAGCTTCGTGATCATCCAAAGGGATTGGATGATCATCTTCTGGCTCTTCTCCAAGCCATCCTGCATTGTCATGGTTGGGATAGTACGGGTCTCCGGGGATATGGAATCCAGCCATGTTATCTACGCGAGAAAAGGGATATAAGAATCTAGCACATAAGTAGTTTATAGTAACACAAAATACTCCTATAGTATTTTAGGATTATGTTATGTTCTATTGTTTTCATTGTAGTATTGTTGGTAAGTTTTTAGACTTGTTGCAACCTCACAACCACACTTAGGCACATGCTAGTCACTCCTCGGATAATATAGTTGATCAGGCTATATCTTCCCAGTTTTGACGATATGTCTCTAAGTCTACTTGTGCTGCCCAACAATCGTAATACTTTTGTTATGTCCTAGTGACACTGATTTTAGTATGAATGCAGGCATGTATACTTATTTAAATATTTTATTATTTAAAAGTATAAACTCTTTATCAGAGTATTTTAATCCCTATTGCATTTATAGTCTGTATATCTTTTATGGGTTGATATACTCAATTCACTATAAACAATGCTCTGATACCAATCTGTCACGCCCCAAAACCTGAACGGTGGAATCGTTCGGGGGTGGAGGACGTCATGTTCAGTATCACAACAATGCAAAGTAGTAAACAAGCAACAACATCATCCATTGCATTAATAATATAATTTCATACGAGTGTGTTCTGTCAAGTTATATAGACACCAAAAATATACATCAAAATAAAAGATGAGCCTTGAACAAGCTCCATCTTCTCAAAAACCTGGCACCGGTACCTGTCTACTAGTGACCTGAGAATACAAGTTATTTTGAAAGAGTTTATCAGCTTTAAAGCTGGTGAGATCATAAGTATTTTAGTGTCTGTATTTGTATGAAAGTGCTTGTAAGTATATGATGTGTAAGTATGTAAAAGTTCGTGAATGTTTGAAAAATGTTTGAATGTCCTAGAAAACCCTATGTTTCCTACTAAAAGTAGCCTTCTACCAAGGCATCAAGTAACCGTGTGTGTGTCTCTTGTAAGAGCGTGTATTTTCCCAAATCTGACTATCATTTACCAAAAATATAGTTTTTACATTACTGTATATTGTGAAGATCACAAAGTGAATGCAATGGGAAAATGAAATAGTATTGTAGTATTGTATTAAGTAACTACTGTTGTACTAACTACCTTAAACAAATTGTAATTTAAAGTACTTATGTGATCGGCCTGTATCCTGCTACCGACTATAGAACGCGACGATGTAATACGTCGGAAGAAATGACATTTGGCACCCGTAGACTTGTAAGTCCCACTGTAGCGAGCAGCAAGGTGTAGGATAGTCAATCCAGTATAGATCTATACACAAACTCATACGCTCTCCATTTAAGGAGATTCTGGATACAAAACGGGCCATGACAGGTGATGTAATGCCCCGTTACGTGGCTCACATAACTGTAATCGTATTCTTGTATATGTAATGAATGTACTAGCTGTATTGTGTGTTCTCTCTCTGTCTAGCATGTATTGTAATGTACTGTATGTACTAGTTGTATTGTGTGTTCTCTCTCTATCTAGCATGTATTGTAATGTACTGTATGTACTAGCTATATTGTGTGTTCTCTCTCTTGTCTAGCATGTATTGTAATGTACTGTATGTACTAGCTGTATTGTGTGTTCTCTCACTATCTAGCAAGTATTGACTCATGTATGAACTGACTCATTGTATGATTCATTGTTCTAGTAATAGTATTAGTAACTTCCTAAACTACGCCTATTGTAGTTTACTAGTAATATGACTTGTACGTATGAACATGATTGTATACCCTTGCTTCCCAATGGTATTGAAATAGAAAGAAGGACCTTTATATCTATATACATATACATGATATATATAACTAGGATTCAAACGACCTTTAGACAAATAACCGATACCCTAAGTCCACAACCAAACGAGGAACAGGAGGTAAGGTGAGTTATCAGTTCTAAGTCCTTTCAATCCTACTTATATAACTATATCTATAAAGATATACATTTAACAGAATATAAGTATAAAAGAGTTTAAGTAAAAGTATTTGACATGTAAAAGAGTTTGATAAAAGAATTTGGTATGTAAAAGAGCTTGTAAAACCGTTTGAAAAGTAGTTTGTTGAAAACACAGTTTGAAAAGTAAGAAATCCACTAGACTGGTAGTTATTAATCACATGTGATTGATATAATAACTATAATAGATCAACTTGTATCCCCCCCATGAAAGCATTTAAAAACATTGAAAACATTTAAAAGGTTAATTAAGGGGGTATGAACTCACCTGTAGTGAGTGGTTTGGATGAACGGACTGTATAGGATGCTAAGTGTCAAGTGAAGACTTGTACACACACAATGATCCTAGTTAACATATAATAACACATATATGTATCCAATTAGTCATTAAACAACTAATTAACCAAGTTTAAGACATCCTAAGACATGTAAAACACTTTATTTAAGTGTTATAAGTACTAAGGATTGCATCTAAGGGTGGTAGGACCTTGCATTTGAGTTTAGGTTTCAAGGGTGAACTCCCTTGGAGTTTACGGTTTTGTGACCATAACCCCTTGAGTTTACGGTCGTAAACCCATGTGTTTACGACCGTAAACTCATGGCACTTTGACCATTTTGTGTTTTGAAGCTTTAAAGGTCATAAGAAGCATTCCTACTTCATGTTTAAGCCTTAGGAAGTGACTAGGGCACCATTTCACTCCTTTATGGAGTTTACGGTCCTTGGACTACTTCTCTTTGGGTTTACGACCATAAACCAAAATGATTTATGGTCTTTTTGTTGTTCTGAGTTCCTAGCACATCAAAGAAGGGGTCTAGACTAGTTTCCAAGGCTTGGTAAGGGACTAGGGCCACTTTGGCCCCTTTGTTAGGGTTTACGGTCCAAGGTGTTCTTGGACCGTAAACACCTTTGATCCTTTGATTCTTGGGTGTTTTCTTGATGATTAGAAGTGTAACAAGACTCATAATACAATAGGATAGAAGTCCTTACTAGGTAGAAGCTTGAAAAGGTGCTAAAAGTCCAAGAACACTAGTGTGTGTTCTTGGTGTTCTTGGTGAAACTTGAAGATCTGCACTTTTGGAATGATTTCACAGATGGAATCATGTAAGATCACTTTATTAAGTAAGATATAAACTTTTTAGGGATAGAAACACTTACAAAGTTGAAGATCTTGAAGAAAAGTCGGATGATACTTGAGAGAGAAATGGGTTTTGGATCTTGAAAATGTGAAAAGTGGTAAATAATGACTAAGTGTCATATTTATACCCCCTTTTAGGGTTTACGGCCGTAAACACCTTTGTTTAGGCCGTAAACTCCAAACTCTTGGAGTTTTGGGATATTATTGTTGCACAATAAACCCTAGGGCATCCTCTTTCCTGTTATCTCCTGAAGTACTAACTTTAAAACACTCAAACTTATTCCAAAAAGCTTGAAAGTTAGTAGAAACTGTTATGACTTCTATTGAATCGAATGGTTGTACAGAGTAGAAATTTCGGGTTGTCACAGTGTATGGCCACATGGAGTGTGTGCGGCCGCACATCCTTGATGATCATGGTTTGGACGTTTTCTAAGGGTCATATCTAGTAAGTAACAAGCTTAGGGGATCGTACTTACAATATGGAAGCCTTTAGGGGTGTTTTGAGGGTGTTTTGAGGGGTGTACGGCCATACCTGGGTGTGCGGATGCACACACCATGTGTTCTTGAGTTCTAGGCATTTTCAAGGACTTAAACTAGTGTTCTAAGCAAGATTCAATCATAGGGAAAGGGTACTTACGATCCAAAGGCTCGAGAAGGCTCAAAATCACCAAGAACAAGTGTGTGTTCTTGGTGTTCTTGGTGAAATGGTTGAAGATTTGAAGATCTAGCCAAAACATGATTTCCAATGGATGAAATCAAAGGGTGTTACTAGGATAAGAGGATTAACAACAAATCAAAGGAAGAACACTTACATTCTTGAAAATCTAGGCTGAAAATCGGATGATAGTTGAGAGAGAAATCGAGTTCTAGGCTTGGGAGGGTGAAAAGAGATGAATGAAGGCTAAGTCCCAACCTTATACACATGAGTGTGCTTCCAGGAGAGGGGTGTGTGGCCGTACACTCCTTGTGATGGAGTGTAAGGCCTGATTTTGGTGCTAGAAGTGTACGCGATCCATTCCTATATTCGAGGCTTGAATGTATTGAGCTTTGAACTTTTAAACGGACTCTAAACAAGGCTAAACGATAGCAGAAATGAGTCTGACACTCAGTTGAGTTGACTGGCTGGCTTTACCAGGCAAAAATTTAAAAAAAATTTCGGGTTGTCACATCATCCCCCCGTTAGATAGAATTTCGTCCCGAAATTAGCTATCTTAGCAGTACTACTGGGGTTACGCTCCTCTGATTGGCAGAATACCCACTCGTAGACCTGGCAACTTTGCCATACGATTCATGATAGGGTTCATACTCGGTCCATCTATCATTATCTCATGTATACAAGTCGTATATAATTAGGATTAGTTAGACGGTCGGATGTGCGACTCTGCCCCAGGTCCACAACCAAACAAGGAACAGGAGATAGGGCGGAAACAAACATACTAGATCTGCGTAATCATAATCATATACTACCCTCGCGTATACACTAAATAGTGATAGGTGGGTTGTATTCGTCCTTAGCCTATGTGCTCGAACTTGGTCTGCTGGACGAGTGGTATTTCGGAAAGGTTTGTGGAACATACGACGGCAAGGCTTCGGAGGAAAAAGTACTCTTCGAATGAGTACTTCAGGGTTTAGAATACGAAAGACAAAACTGAGGTTTAGGTCGGACTGTCGTTACGAATGAAGAAGGTTTCGTGAACTTGAAGGACGAGGCGATAGGAACATATGAACTTAGTATGGTGAGGACCACGCCAACTCATGACGAATGATAGTAACGGACTCTTTACTGAACAAAGTTTTGGCCGATTTAAAAGAAACGTTTGTTATACGATGATGTACTTCCCTAGTGTGCTCGAAAATGTACTCTTTGTAAATGTTCTAGTGCTTTCTGTTTTCCTCTTGCTGTTAACACTTCTGCGTATCGTACCGCGATGTGTGTATACATACCGCGAAAGTGATTTGATAACTAGTATCGATGCTTTAAACTACGATCCTCCTTGGTACCACTACGATCGCCTGGAATATACAAGTTATGAATAATTAAGATGAATTGGACGGTCGACTAGTAACTCTGCCTCAAATCCACAACCAAACAAGGAACAGGAATTAAGGCGGAATCACTCACTCTAAGTCTGCAAAATCTTAGCTATGCACAACCCTAACATACATACTAAGCCATCATAGCTTCTCAGAACGGATCCCTTAGTTCTCTTGAATACTGTGACCTATTTCAATACGTGAGTTATTATAATTACTTTTAAGTGTTATCCCCAAGTTTTAATCTTATATAAATATAAATTAATTTTTCAAAGTAATAACTAAACCGAAAACATACCGCTGTTCGCTGGCGACTCCGAGGTCGATTCTCCTGCGGTGATCATCAGAATTCGTCCATCCGCTCCTGAGTTCTTTGCTATCGGGCAGTCCTCCTGGTAGTGTCGATTCTCACCACAGCCATAACAGGCTTGGTTTTCTTCAACTCCGGGGACTTGGGAGATCGGTTGAGCCGGTGTCCTGTAGAAACGGACTATGTGTCCCTTTCTGTGGCAGTTCAGGCACTGCATTTCTCGACATACGCCAGTGTGGTGATAGTTGCACTTTCCACACATCGGGAGGGTTCCAGCATATCGACTGGCAGGTGCTGGAGTAGCAGGTTTTGTGGCGGCGTACATAGTACTCGTTTGTTCCTCCTGTGGGGGTTCCTGTGTTGTTCGCTTCTTCTTCCTCTTGTTCCCCGACTTCTGTCCATAGTCCTCTTCCCTCGATGACTCGGGAACGGGGACTTCCACACCATGGCGGACTCTGTGGTCAACGAGTCGTTGGGCCATGCATTTGGCACTATCGAACGTGGCTGGGTTAGAAGACAGCACATCGCCTTGGATCGGGGCAGATATACCCCAGATGTATCTTTATATCTTCTTGCTCTCCGGGGTAACTATCCCGGGGCATAATGCTGCTAGATCGCTGAACCGGTCAGTGTAGGCCACTATGTCTGAGCCGACCATCATGAGCTCCCATAGTTCTTGTTCCAGCTTTTGAACTTCGCCCAAGGGGCAGTATTCTTCTCTCATTAACTCTTTTAGGTTCTCCGAACCTATTGAGTTAGCCACTGTTAGGGTCAGCGACTTAACATGGCTGTTCCACCATGTCAGGGCTCTGTCAGAGAAGGTGCAGGCAGCAAACTTCACCTTGCTCCCTTCAGGGCACGAACAGATTTCGAAGACCGAATCTGTTTTCTCGAACCATCGCATCAGAGCGATGACTCCACCATTTCCATCGAAGGAATTGGGTTTGCAGTTCATGAAGTCTTTATACGAACACTCCCTTGGGTGTCCGTGAGTAACTCTGGGGTTGGTTAGGTGGGTACCGCTATCAGATCTGAGGGTACCACCTTCACCAAAGTGAGCTAGAGCAGTTGCCACTGCGGAGGATATCGCTGCTTGAAGAGCAGCAGGATCGAATTGTGGCGGTGGAGTTGGAGTTATCGGAATAGTGCGTCTGTTTGATCTGCGAGGAGGCATCTTTTCTAAAAGAATGCAAAGATGAGATGGAATAAGTCTAAAGCAATGGACATAAGCCGAAAGCTGAAAAGACAAGGTTATCCTAGTTCTGGGTGTATCGGGTCCTAACTTCCACAGGGTTCTGGAAACAATTCATAAAAGAGTCTATACCAAATAAACTTTATGAATTTTGAATGGCTATCGTTGATTAGGCTATATTGATCTTGTATCCTCTTGACTAGTATTAGGTACGTTTTAAGACCGTTGCAACACCACATCACTCCCAATCACATGTCGGTCACATGTCGGTCACATCTCGAATGAATATAGTTGATTAGGCTATATTGATCCTAGGTATGATTACATAACTGTCCAAGTTTGACCATAGTGTTCAACCTTTAACTTCTTCTGTTCCGTTCTTCTTGTGATACTTGTTCTAGTATGTACATATGTATAAGCAAGTATGTATACTTTTATAAGGTATACTTATATATTTAAAATATATCCTTATCCAGAGCACTTCGGCCCCATTATATTTATAGTTGTATATCTTTTATCGGTTGATATACTTAGTTCACTATAAACAATGCTCTGATACCAATCTGTCACACCCCAAAACCGGAACGGCGGAAACGTTCTGGGGTGGAGGACGTCATGTTTAGTATCACAAGACATGCATCATAGTAAGCAAAGTAATAAACAACTATTTCATTCGAAAGAAAGTGTTTACAAAGTATGATTCACACAATATAGAATACTTAGCAAATAACAAAAAGACATGAAGCTATACTGCTCCATCTTTTGAATTCCCAGAGCGCGTACCTGTCTACTGGTCTCCTGAGAATACAAGTTATTTTGAAAGTGTAGATCAACATTTAAGCTGGTGATTTCATAAGATTTAAGTGATGTACGTGAGTAGTAAGAAAGTTGTAGAAAGTTGTAGTAAGTTGCAGTAAGTTGTAGTAAGTTGTAGTAAGTTCTGTTTAGAAAAGTTTGCCTGTTCCTCCAGGAAATCCTATATTTCCTGCTTTGATGAAAGATAAGTAAAAATGACTCTACAGTCCTTTCTATGAGTATTAAATGAATACAAGTTATATAAAACTCAGAGTAAACAAACAATCGGTTGTGTGTATCTGCCCTAAGCCCACAACCAAACAAGGAACAAGGAATGAGGCGGAAGGCACACATCCCATTGTTTGTTAGATCATTGTTGTATATAACCCTGGTGTTTCCATTTGGTACTCACGGAGTTAACTGTAATAGTTCCTTTAGTTTGATGAAAAGATTCCTTAAGAAAACCCTTATTTCTTATAGTAAAATGGCAACCATTGTAGTTCCTTCTATAATCACTTAGTTTATACTAGTTATATATAATCTAATATCGAATAGATAGTTAATTGTGTGAATCTGCCCTAGGCCCACAACCAAACAAGGAACAGGGAATGAGGCGGAAAGCACACACCCAACTACCTATCGGATATTAATTATATATAACCCTGGTGTATAAACTAAGGTATTATAGAATTAACCACCTAAGGTCCTTTAAGTTATACTGGTTTAATAAAATGGATTAAACCCTTTACTGGTAAGTTTCTAGTTCTGTATATCAAAATTTCTTTACTTGAAAAGTATGATTTGTAATAGAAAACGGTGCATTGAATTAGTGTCCTATGTCCTGGCCCATACCTGGTACCCCTTATGATTACTTGGTGTATACGGAAACATATATATATCTAAGATCGGATAGATAGTAGATTGGGTGTATCTGCTCTAAGCCCACAACCAAACAAAGAACAGGAAATGAAGCGGAAAGCACACATCCTACTACCTGTAGGATCCGATTAATATATATCCCTGAATGCATACACTAAGGAATCATAAAGTTAGCATTATAGGCCCCTTCTACTGAATGTACTAGACTCGATTGTTCTGTGTGTCGGTTGTAAAATGTAAGTTTTCCCTAGTTTATAACTATCTTGACTCGAAAATAGTTTGAATTAACTTTCAAGTGGAACTATCACAAAATGAAAGTATGTTGGGGTGCAAAGTTCTTCATGTATGACTTTGTAATGGTTTGACTCTTGTAGACCCACTTGATTGTGGTGCATTAGCCTTTAGACTCATGTGTTAGTGAGAGTGAGAGAGAGACATGTAAACACCTCTATAAATAGTGGGTTTATACCACTTGTAGAGGTGTGCTTGAGAGGTGTAAAAGTGAGTGTGTAAGTGTGTGTTATTTATTTAGATGTAGATTTATGTCCCTTTTTGTAACACTATACATATTCAATACATCTCTTGAACACCCAAATCACCATGTTCATTGTGCAAACTTTAATTCCGCATGCCAAACCATGTTCTTATGTCACTACAATTGGTATCAGAGCGGGTCTTCAAGATCAAGGTGATTTTTGAAGAACGATTCTCGGTTTGGCAAATTTTGTCGCAATGGAAGCAATTTTGGTGAGTCTCTCTCTATGATCTCTCTTAATTTCATCGAATCGTGCGTTGCATTTTTGATTTTCGATCGTTTTGACTCGTTGGATCAAATTTTCTTTGAAAAACCCATTTGTTGTGATCCAATAATTTTTTTGTTGATCAAGGTCCGATCCAATCTCACATTTTGTTGTTCGATATGATTCTCAATTGAAATTGTTTGTTTAAATCAAGATTTTATCCAAAAATTATTTTGATTCATTTTTGGATTTGATATTGGTGATATTCGAAGTCACACAAAATTTATCTGATCTTCATCGTGAGCCCAAATCCAAAATCGTCTACTGTTCATGTCCGATTTCATTGAGCCCAAAATTGGAATGTTTACTGTTCATTTAAATGAGTTGAGCCCAACATCTAATTTCAATCTTATATCTTAAAAAGGTTAAGCCCATCGAATTATAACTCTAAAAGCCCGATCATCAAAATCAGATATTCTATTCGATGATAAGTTTCTATTCGTCTTGTGCATATAGAGTTGTACATTTTGACATTCCAAGCGTGTTATCTGTTGTCTCATCGTTCTTGAGTTTCAAATTTCCCATCATCAAACATTTGTTACTGGGAATCGAAATTGAAAGTCAAAATCGTTGTTGTTTGGAATCGAGATTATGTTTGACTGATTTTGGTTTGGAATCGTACTCTTGATTCCGATCAAAAGGAAAGTCAATCGAGTTTTTCAAAAAGTCAAAATCAGAATTTTGACATTGATTCTGTGAATTTTGATTCGAAATCGGTTGATACAAGCTCTAGTTGACATCGAATTCATGATTGAAATATGTTTTAGAGTCGAATCGGTTGAAGTGTTCAAAGTATTAGAACAATTGTCAAAACTCATGTTCTTGGCTATGTGGAAACGAAAAAACTTGAGTTTTTGAATCGAATGGTTTTTAAGTTTTGTTGGTTGATTGGAAACGAACTGGAAACGAATTGGAGTTTTTGATAAGTTGAAATCTTTGAATGATGTATTGGGATGTTGCCTGGAGTCGAAGTTAAAATTGGATTCGGTTATGTTCAAATCAAAATCGATTTTGATGTATTATGTTGATTTCAAATGGAACGAACAGATAATGGTGTGACGGGTCTCATGTGCGAAGGATTGATGTTCGAAGAATTGATATTTGGAATCGATGTGCGAAAAGTTGATTTTGGGATTGTTCGAATTTATTTGATGTTTGATGTTTTGGTTTATAGTCGATTTTGGAACTCGATTTTGGAATTGGGGCGTATTGTTTGAATGTTTGGATTCGATGGTTGATGATAGAACGAACGAAAGTTTTTCGTTTTGTGGTGATTTTTGGATGTCGACGAGTTTTTGGATGTTTGGTGAACTGAAAAACGAACAAAAAATGATCGACTGTGTTGATTTGGAGATTAAGATTCGAAGATTTGGGAGTCGATGGTTTGGTGAACTGGAACGAAGAACTGTAACAATGAACTATAAGAACGAAGAATGATTTTTGGGTTGAATGTACGAACTGTAAGAATGAAAATTCGATTCAGAGGTATTCAGAGGTTACTGTTCATTGGATAGGCTTCGAATGCTTCGAATTCGTGTGTTTGGGAAAATTTTCGTATGAAGAGGAGAGAAAATTTTGGGGAAGATGATTTTCATACGAAGAGGAGAGAGAAAGAAAATTTTCGTATGTTTGGCAAAATTTCGTATGATTGGCAAAATTTCGTATGTTTGGAAGCAAAACCAAAATTTTCGAATATAGTTCCTCAAATTTCGAATGGTTGTCAATTGGGAAAAGGCTTCGTATGAATTGATTGAAATTTCGTATGTTTTGCTCAAAAATTAGAATTTTCGAATTCAGCCCCTGAACTTTCGAATATTTGGCAACCTCATCAATTAATTGAAATTTCGAATGTTTGGACAACTCTTCGTATGTTTGGTGCATAATGGCAGGATTTTCGAAAATAGTCCCTAAGGCTTCGAATGTTTGGCGGTTCATACCCAAATTCGAAAAAAGGTCTGTTTTTGCTGAAAATTGAAGAAAATGCATTTCAAGCCCCTGCAGTTTGTGCAAATTGACGCTTTCTACCCAACTTTGGAAAAGGGGGAGATTTTTGCATATTTTGCTGTTTTGGGCGCACCGGGTCACTGCAGAATTTTGAAATTGACAATTTCTATCCGTTTTTGAGAAATTTTGTCAAAGGCGATCCGTGAACGAAGCTAAAAATTCAATATTTTTTGGATTTTCCGGATTGAAGCACAAAGTTTATGCCACATGTTAAGGGGGAGTTTTGACACGAAAATTTTCAAATAGAGCACGTTCTCTTTCCTTAAAGGTTTTATAATCAAGTTTCGGTTATAAAAAGGGGGAGAAGTTTTATATGGAAATTCGAACCTGAATTTTTCATATTACGCGGATTTGAAGACCGAAGTGACCTTGATTTTTGAAGTCTACGAAATGATGAAATTGGATGTTCGAAAATGATGTATTCGAAATGGGTTTGGTTTTATTGAAGATTTTTGGGGTATGTTTTTATGTGTAACTTTTGGGTGATTATTTGGAGTTAATCATTCGTTGCTGCTCGGATTGTATGGTCTCACATCCTAGAGCCCAAATTGAAGAATCATGGAAGAATTGAAGATTGAAGTTCGTTCCGACACGTGTCACCTTTGAGGCTCGAACCGCATAGTTGCTCGATTTTGGAAGATTTGAAGTGGGTCATCCATTCCTAACTTTGAGGGGGAGAATGTTGGGGTGCAAAGTTCTTCATGTATGACTTTGTAATGGTTTGACTCTTGTAGACCCACTTGCATGTGGTGCATTAGCCTTTAGACTCATGTGTTAGTGAGAGTGAGAGAGAGACATGTAAACACCTCTATAAATAGTGGGTTTATACCACTTGTAGAGGTGTGCTTGAGAGCTCTAAAAGTGAGTGTGTAAGTGTGTGTTATTTATTTAGATGTAGATCTATGTCCCTTTTTGTAACACCATACATATTCAATACATCTCTTGAACACCCAAATCACCATGTTCATTGTGCAAACTTTAATTCCGCATGCCAAACCATGTTCTTATGTCACTACAAAGTATTTGGAAAAATATAAGTACTCAGTTGTCTTATGAACTGACATTCTGCAGTACTAATTACCTTAAAACATGTTTGTTTTATTAAGGTCATAATGTGATAAATAGAACCCATACTATACGCTCTCCCTGCAAGAGATTCTGGGAACCAAACACGACTTCCGCAAACCAGTTGCTTGGCCGTGTAAATTCACATTAAAATTATATGATCATGTATACCCAATATAACTATCACTAATTGCCTAGAACAATGGGTTAGTGATTCATCGGTATTTTTAGATCCTGTAGTTGTCCCATGTTATAGCACCTTATTATGTTCGTTCTTGTTATAGTATCTTAGTATGTTCTCGTTATAGTATCTTCGTATCTTCTCGTTATAGTATCTTAGTATCTTCTCGTTATAGTATCTTAGTATCTCTAGTAACTAGCATCTTAGTATCTTCTAGTTATAGTATGAACTAAACCCCTAAACTATACCCCTTATAGTTTACTAGTAATTTTCTTGAACTGTTGTTGAAAAGACTCATTTTTCTACTGAGTTATGCTTGTACTTTAAAAACGGAGTTTTGTTAAACTATAAAGTAACATAACTTTAAAAGAGTTTTTGAAATGTTTTGACTACTTATAAACGACATAAGCAATCCTTTAAAAATGTTTATAACAAACAATTACACAATTATCATTGTGTTCAACTTGTATTCCCCCCCCCCCCTTAAAAGCATTTAAAACAGTTTAAAAGATTGATTACAGGGGTATGAAGTCACCTTATGTGGGTGATTCAAACGAATATGTGCGTAAGGATGAGAAGTTCCACGAATGAAGTCCCGAGACTTAACGAGTCCTAAATGACATATAATGGCATATATTGGCATAAATATAGTGTTTAGACGCAACCAAATGCAAGGAAACACCTTACGGGACTAGGAAACACTTTGTCCAAGTGTTGGAATCACATGTGATTCACTTAAAGGGAGTGTACGGCCATAACAAGGAGTGTGCGGCCATGGGTGTGCTTCCAGAGAGTGTGCGGCCGCACACTCATGGTAATGAGTGCAAAAAAACGTTTTCCAAAGGTAGGGAGGCTTGTAGGACTAATGCTCATAAAGTGTTGAAGCTAGAAAAGCACTTTGGAGGCCCTTCAGCACTAAACAAAGGGGTGTACGGCCACATGGAGTGTGTGGGGCCGCACACTTCTTGATGATCATGGTTTGGACGTTTTCTAAGGGTCATATCTAGTAAGTAACAAGCTTAGGGGATCGTACTTACAATATGGAAGCCTTTAGGGGTGTTTTGAGGGGTGTACGGCCACACCTGGGTGTGCGGCCGCACACACCATGTGTTCTTGAGTTATGGGCATTTTCAAGTGTAACGACGTAATTTTTCAAAACAATTTTTCATTTTAAAACATACTTTCATTCACACGATAATCATAAAAACATAATGTGTCCACTGTAACATAACAAAACATGTTCCAAGATCTCAACATCATAGACTCCATAAGTGTGTACGGATCATGTCGGTGCCTTCCCGCGATCGTCGCTAGTACCTGAAACACATCAGACAACAACTGTAAGCATAAATGCTTAGTGAGTTCCCCAAAATACCACATACCCCACATACGCCTTTACAGGCCATAACTCTATAGGATCTTCCGATCCATGTGTCTCAGGGGACTTCCGTCCCAAATCCCGGTAGACCTTCCGGTCCTACCCGTATCGATCTTCCGGTCCGTAACCTCTCGACCTTCCGGTCCATATCATCTTGACCTTCCGGTCTGTAACATACATAGCACATACATATATCATCTTGACCTTCCGGTCCTTATCATACATAATCATACATAGCACATTCATATCACATAACCGCATATAGCACATAAATCATAGCATACAAGACCTTTCGGTCACACATAGGTACCCTTCCAGGTACAGTATAGTGAGAAGACTCACCTCAATGAAGTCGGATAACCTCTCGTGCTCAACGTCCCGACTTACCCTCCTCCTATTATTCAAATAATATTCCCGATCAATACTCTCTCATGATCTCATCTCTACAGACTGGGTAGAAGGCCATTCTACCCTTCCCTGAACTCTCCTGAATCAGTCTTGACCAGAACCCTAAAGTCAACGAAAGTCAAAGGTCAAACTTTGACCCGACTCGTCGAGTGCACCTGGGCGACTCAGCGAGTCCATGCGGGTCCTCTGAATCCTTTCAGCCTCTCTTGGCTCGTCGAGTCATCCTTCCACTCGATGAGTTACACCTGTCACGAGTCGCGGGGCAACCCCGACTCGACTCGTCGAGTCCACTTATGGACTCGGCGAGTTGTCGCCATGCTCATACTCAAATGACCTTCTGAGGTCAGATCTGTTCCTCTAATCCATAGATCTGACCTTCCCAAGCTCAATAAACATGTAAAGGTTCGAACTTGATACTCATGCAACCTCCAAATGACTCTACTTGAAGATTTAGCCCCAAATACAACATCCTAAGTCCATTTCTTCCATAACTCCTCATAAAGCAAGATGGAATAAGTTCTCTGGACCACTATGGATCCAAATCTGAAGTCTAATCATGATAAGGGACCATATTCCCAACAAATCAACCCAATAAAGAGTATAGAAAGCCCTAGATCCATGGATTCTTTAACAAAACAGAAAGGGGATTGATATACTACCTCAAGGATGATGTCCTTTGCTTGAAATCCACAGATATGCAACCTCCTTGGTCTCCTCTAAGCTGGAATCAACTTCTTTTTGCAAAACCAACCCACAAAGGTCCAATAATGGCTTCTTCTCTCTCACAAATGCTCAAGCACTATTAGGGTTTCTCTCAAGGGTCTGGTAGCCGCAAATGGTGGCTATAAGGGTCCTTAAATAGGTCCCAAACCCGAGAAATTAGGGTTTCATTAAACAGCATGGACTCGCCGAGTCCATGTATGGACTCGCCGAGTCCTTCATTAAATCAGACCAAAACATCGCGATCCCACTCGGCGAGTCTGGGCGCCTACTCGCCGAGCCCCTCTCTAAATTTCAATATAAAATACTTAAAATAAGATACCTGGGAATCCGGATGTTACAATTCTCCCCCACTAGAATCAGACTTCGCCCTCGAAGTCCTGCTCGACAAACAACTCCGGATGCTGCTCCCGCATCTCCAACTCCGGCTCCCAGGTCAGCTCGGACCCCTTCTGATGTTGCCACTGGACCTGCACCAGTGACACCTCCTTGTTCCTCAGAACTTTGATCTTCCGATCCCGGATCGCGATTGGCCTCTCCGTATAATTCAGGCTCGCATCCACCTGAATATCCTCCAGTGGTACTACCGCCAACTCGTCGGCTATACACCTCCTCAACTGGGACACGTGGAAGGTATCATGAATCTGGCTCAACTCCGCAGGTAGCTCTAACCGATAAGCTACCTTGCCCACTCTCGCGGTCACCCTGAACGGACCGATGTACCGGGGCCCCAGCTTGCCCCTCTTCCTGAATTGGATCACTCCTTTCCAAGGAGATACCTTCAGGAGTACGAAGTCTCCCACCTGGAACTCCAGCTCGGATCGTCGCCGATCCGCATAACTCTTCTGACGACTTTGTGCCGTCAGTAACCTCTGTCTAACCTGTTGTATCTGCTCTGCCGACTGCAGGACTATCTCAGTGCTACCCATCACACGCTGCCCTACCTCTCCCCAGCAAATGGGAGTCCGACACCTCCTACCATACAACAACTCGAAGGGAGGCATTCCAATACTAGAATAGTGGCTGTTGTTGTAGGAAAACTCAGCCAACGGTAGGTACGTGTCCCAACTTCCTCCGAAGTCCAACACACATGCTCGGAGCATGTCCTCGAGCGTCTGAATCGTCCGCTCACTCTGTCCGTCCGTCTGGGGGTGGTAGGCGGTACTGAAATGCAACCCCGTACCCAACTCCTCGTGGAACTTCTTCCAGAACTTGGAAGTGAAACGTACATATCGATCTGACACGATCGAGATCGGTACCCCATGACGCGATACCACCTCCCTCACATACAACTTTGCCAACCTCTCGGCAGAAGAGCTCTCACTGATAGTAAGAAAATGTGCGCTCTTCGTCAGCCGGTCGACGTTCACCCAAATTGCATCGACACCCCTCGCGGTCCTCGGCAATTTGGTGATGAAGTCCATGGAAATCTGTTCCCACTTCCACTGGGGAACCTCAAGCGGCTGCAACTTGCCATGCGGACGCTGGTGCTCGGCCTTAACCTTGCGACAGGTCAAGCACCTCTCGACAAACCACGCGACATCCCTCTTCATACAGGGCCACCAATAGTCTCTCTTCAGGTCCAAATACATCTTCGTGGCCCCGGGATGGATCGAGAACCTCGATCTATGCGCCTCCTCCATCAGAATGGTACGTGCCCCGCCTGCATACGGCACCCAAATCCGACCTTGAAAGGTCATCAGTCCTCGACTGTCGGTAACAAATTCGGGTACCTGCCCGATCACCCGCTCCCTCTTGCGGTTCTCCGGTATCACGGCCTCTGCCTGGGCCTCCCGAATGGTGTCCAACACCGGGGTCATCACTGTCAACCTCATACAAGTGCCTCGAATCGGGGCACTCTCCGCCCTACGGCTCAGCGCATCGGCTACCACATTAGCTTTGCCCGGGTGGTATAGGATCTCACAATCATAATCCTTTACCACATCCAACCATCTTCTCTGACGCATGTTCAGATTGGGCTGATCCATCGGATACTTCAAACTCTTATGGTCCGTGTAAATGGTACACCGAACCCCATACAAATAGTGATGCCAGATCTTGAGGGCGAACACCACTGCCCCCAACTCCAGATCGTGGGTGGGATACCTCGTCTCATGAGGCTTCAGCTGCCTCGATGCATACGCTATCACATGCCCTTTCTACATAAGCACCGCACCCAACCCCGATATCGATGCGTCACAATACACCACAAAATCCTCCATCCCTTCCGAGAGGGCTAACACAGGGGCTTCGCACAATCTCTGGCGAAGTGTCTCAAACGAGGTCTGCTGCTCCGGACCCCATGAAAAAGCAATACCCTTCCGGGTCAACCTGGTGAGAGGCACGACAATCTTGGAGAAATCCCTGATAAATCTCCGATAGTAGCCGGCCAATCCTAGAAAACTCCTGATCTCGGTAGGAGATCTCGGCACCTCCCAACTCATAACCGCCTCAATCTTGGCCGGATCGACCAAAATCCCATCCTGGTTGACGAGATGTCCGAAGAACTGGACCTCCCGTAACCAGAACTCGCACTTGGAGAATTTGGCATAAAGCCTCTCCGTCCTCAATACCCCGAGAATCTCTCTTAGATGCTCCTCGTGCTGCTCTCTAGATCTCGAATACACCAGTATATCGTCGATGAACACGATCACCGAACGATCCAACATCGGTCTACACACCCTGTTCATGAGATCCATGAACGCTGCCGGTGCATTGGTGAGCCCGAAAGGCATCACCACGAACTCGTAATGCCCATAACGAGTCCTGAACGCCGTCTTCTGGATATCCTCATCACGCACTCTCATCTGATGATATCCAGACCTTAGATCGATCTTGGAGAACCAAGATGCTCCCTGCAACTGATCGAACAAATCATCGATCCTCGGTAATGGATAACGGTTCTTGACCGTCAACTTGTTCAACTCCCGGTAATCAATACACATCCGGTGTGAACCATCCTTTTTCTTGACAAAAAGGATCGGCGCTCCTCATGGCGAGCTACTCGGTCGAATAAACCCCTTCCCCAGCAGCTCCTGAAGCTGCGAGGATAACTCCTGCATCTCTAGCGACGCAAGGCGATAAGGCGCTGCCCCCGGAACCAAATCAATGCGGAACTCTACCTGCCTCTCGGGAGGCACACCCGGCAACTCCTCGGGAAAAACATCCGGGAACTCGAGCACTATCGGAACTTCATCCACCGAACTCGGCCTCCCAGCGGCCTCTCGTGTGTCCATCACATAGGCTACAAACCCGCTGCAGCCCTGCTGTAAACTCTGTCTCGCTCTGGCAGCCGAACAGAACGCTGACCCACATCGGGTACCCTCGTCGTACACCGTAAGTACTCCCCCACTGGGGTCTCGTATCATCACCAACTGTCGCTCGCAGTCTATCACAGTCCCAAATCGGCTCAACCAATCCATGCCCACTATGACACACACGTCCCCCATCGCTATCGGGACCAGATCTATCAGGAACTCAACACCGAAGATCTCGAGTACACATCCTCCTATCACCTCCGTAGCATACACCACTCGCTCGTCAGCTATGGAAACTCGCAGAGGTCGACTCATCGCCTCTCGTCTGCTACTGATGTGCCGACTAAACGCTATCGACACAAATGACCGACTCGCACCCGAGTCAAATAACACTAAGGCAGGTACAGAACTCATAAGAAAAGTACCTACGCATATCATCATATAAGCATAATATCTCAACTCAACATAAATAAATAAAGAATACATACCAGCCACAACATCGGGCGTTGCGCGGACCTCCTCCGCCGTCAACTTGAAAGCTCTCCCGCGAGCCTTCGGTGCCTCGGACTTCACTAGCCGAACCTCGGTAACCCTAGCAGCAGGTGCAGATCCCTGTGCTGATCCCTGATGTAACTGCAGGCACTCGGCCTTCCGATGGCCAGTCTGGTTGCAATGAAAGCAAACCATAAATCCCTTGGGGCAATCCTTGGCGATATGCCCCTCCTTGCCACATTTGTAGCAAGCACCCGATCGACATACCCCATCATGTCCCTTGCCACACTTTTCGCAAGTGCGGCCCTTCTGGCCTCCAGATCTCGTATCAGCGGACTTGGCCCGCTTGGCTGCCGGCTGAGACTGTGCCGGCCGCTGATCCATCCTCTAAGACTCGGCCTCTTCCCTGGCCTGAGTCTCCAACTCAATCTCCTGCTTCCGGGCATTTGCCTGGAGCTCAGCAAATATCCGGTAAGTCGAGTTCGACACGAACTCCCGAATGTCTCTCCTCAAAACGCCCAAATACCGGCTCATACGTGCCTGCTCAGTAGACACCTGCTCAGGGCAGAACATCGCCCTCTCATGAAACTTCCTGGTAACCACAGTAACCGAATCAGTACCCTGCTTGAGGGTCAAGAACTCCTGAACCAACCGTTCCCTCTCCACAGGGGGAACATACTCATCTCTGAACATGGTGGTGAACCTCTCCCAGGTCACCGCTGAAATCTATGCAAGAGTGAAGCTCGCCGTTACGAACTTCCACCAATCCTTCGCTCCCAATCGAAGTTGGTTCAACGCGAACCGTACCCTCAGATGCTCCGGACATGAACACGTGTAGAAGCGTCCCTCGATATCAGCAATCCATCTCATCGCATCGATCGGATCCGGCGTCCCATCAAACTCTGGTGGCTTCGTGTTGCTGAACTCTCGAAGCAACAACGAGTCACCTCCCTGAGGTCTGGCAGCAGCCACAGCTGCAGTAGCTGCAGCAGCAGCAGCAGCCTCAGTCACTGCGGCGTACCGCTCATCGAAAGTCTCAATCATTGTGGTCTTGATAGACCCAAACATCTCCGGAATCTCGGCCCTGATCGCCGCCGCCACCTCATCGTGGATCATCTGACGAAGCTCCTCGTCACTCACGCCGCTCGACTCAGGTCTGTGGCGTGTCCCAACCATGATGTCTCTGTAACACAACATAAAAATATCAGAGACTCGCTCGAGCATACTCGCACTCGATACTCAACCCTACTTGTTCCTTAGTACCGAATGGATTCTTACTTAGAGTGCGCACTGCTCCGGTGTCTTCAGTAGTACGGGCCCTATACTACCGTCCACACCGCATCAGTATTCACCCTAAGTCCTCCTCCTTGGATCCCATATCACAAGTACTCTATATCTCACTGGCATAGGCTACCCTTCGGTAGACCTCTCATCAGCTCCTCACTGCTACCTACTCGCTCTCAAGCATCACATAGCAGCAAACTCCTTCCTAGGCTAAGGCATCACAAATCAGGCCACTCTAGTCCTAATATGAATACCTAGCCTACTCTAGCATACATATCATATCATAATATATCTCATAACACATAATGTAAGGGTATTTTGGGAAATCACCGTTCAGGCGCTGGCTGATCGTACACACTGCTTCCTTCTGCTTTTCTCAAAATCTTTTACTTTCTTAGAAAAATTGTTTATTTTATGAAAAACTTTCTCAATTCCTCAGTTTGAGTTCAGATTCATCCGAAGATGCACCCGAATCCCTCAAACCAAGGCTCTGATACCAACTTGTAACGACGTAATTTTTCAAAACAATTTTTCATTTTAAAACATACTTTCATTCACACGATAATCATAAAAACATAATGTGTCCACTGTAACATAACAAAACATGTTCCAAGATCTCAATATCATAGACTCCATAAGTGTGTACGGATCATGTCGGCGCCTTCCCGCGATCCTCGCTAGTACCTGAAACACATCACACAACAACTGTAAGCATAAATGCATAGTGAGTTCCCCAAAATACCACATACCCCACATACGCCTTTCCAGGCCATAACTCTATAGGATCTTCCGATCCATGTGTGTCAGGGGACTTCCGTCCCAAATCCCGGTAGACCTTCCGGTCCTACCCGTATCGACCTTCCGGTCCGTAACCTCTCGACCTTCCGGTCCATATCATCTTGACCTTCCGGTCCGTAACATACATAGCACATACATATATCATTTTGACCTTCCGGTCCTTATCATACATAATCATACATAGCACATTCATATCATATAATCGCATATAGCACATACATGATAGCATACAAGACCTTCCGGTCACACATAGGTACCCTTCCAGGTACAGTATAGTGAGAAGACTCACCTCAATGAAGTCGAATAACCTCTCGTGCTCAACGTCCCGACTTAGCCTCCTCCTATTATTCAAATAATATTCCCGATCAATACTCTCTCATGATCTCATCTCTACAGACTGGGTAGAAGGCCATTCTACCCTTCCCTGAACTCTCCTAAATCAGTCTTGACCAGAACCCTAAAGTCAACGAAAGTCAACGGTCAAACTTTGACCCGACTCGTCGAGTGCACCTGGGCGACTCGGCGAGTCCATACGGGTCCTCTGAATCCTTTCAGCCTCTCTTGGCTCGTCGAGTCATCCTTCCACTCGACGAGTTACACCTGTCACCAGTCGCGGGGCAACCCCGACTCGACTCGTCGAGTCCACTTATGGACTCGGCGTTGTCGCCATGCTCATACTCAAATGACCTTCTGAGCTCAGATCTGTTCCTCTAATCCATAGATCTGACCTTCCCAAGCTCAATAAACATGTAAAGGTTCGAACTTGATACTCATGCAACCTCCAAATGACTCTACTTGAAGATTTAGCCCCAAATACAACATCCTAAGTCCATTTCTTCCATAACTCCTCATAAAGCAAGATGGAATAAGTTCTCTGGACCACTATGGATCCAGATCTGAAGTCTAATCATGATAAGGGACCATATTCCCAACAAATCAACCCAATAAAGAGTATAGAAAGCCCTAGATCCATGGATTCTTTAACAAAACAGAAAGGGGATTGATATACTACCTCAAGGATGATGTCCTTTGCTTGAAATCCACAGATATGCAACCTCTTTGGCCTCCTCTAAGCTGGAATCAACTTCTTCTTGCAAAACCAACCCACAAAGGTCCAATAATGGCTTCTTCTCTCTCACAAACGCTCAAGCACTATTAGGGTTTCTCTCAAGGGTCTGGTAGCCGCAAATGGTGGCTATAAGGGTCCTTAAATAGGTCCCAAACCCGAGAAATTAGGGTTTCATTAAACAGCGTGGACTCACCGAGTCCTTCATTAAATCAGACCAAAACATCGCGATCCCACTCGGCGAGTCTAGGCGCCTACTCGCCGAGTCCCTCTCTAAAATTCAATATAAAATATTTAAAATAAGATACCTGGGAATCCGGATGTATGATAAGGACCGGAAGGTCAAGATGACAGTTGAGAGATGATATATGAAGCCTAATTCCCAACCTTATACACATGACTGTACTGCCAGGAGAGGGGTGTGCGGCCGCACACCCAAGTGTGCGGCCGTACACTCCTTTTTATGGAGTGTAAGGCCTGATTTTGGTGCTAGAAGTGTACACGATCCATTCCTATACTCGAGGCTTGAATGTACTGAGCTTTGAACCTTTAAACGGACTCTGAACAAGGCTAAACGATAGCAGAAATGAGTCTGACACTCAGTTGAGTTGACTGGCTGGCTTTACCAGGCAAAAATTCAAAAAAAAATTCGGGTTGTCACAACTCACATCTCAGTCCAAAAAGATCACTGAATAGGACACTGCTCTGAATATCGTCTCCACCGGTCACCAATTCATCAATTAGTGACCAATCTCAAATACAATTCAAAATACCCAAAATACCCTTATGTCAAACTTGGTCAAACCCTGGTCAAAGTCAAAATCAATCCACACTCAAAAGTCCCACAATCCACTAGCCACGTCGTGACCTAATAAGTCCAAAACAGTCGAGGAATGTCATCCTCACGTCGTGAGAATGCTCTGATCAGAAGTTCTTAATGAAGCTCTTAATCCCTTTTTGGCCAAGCAACAAAATCCTCCATAGTGTCTTATGTACTCCAGAAAATCATAAAAATTCTGACTTTTTGGACATGCATGTCCAATGTATGTCCCAAACACTATCTAGGGCACAAAAGGAGAAAATGGCCCCAAATCTCATGCAAGAGTCATAAAGCTTAACCATATTACATATCTAACATATATACCACTCAGGGACACTGGAGATCCATAAAGTTGGCAACTTTATGGATTTCAACCACTACATCTACTTGACTATGAAGGATTACGCATAAAAACCTAGATCTAAGCTTATGGACTCATAAAGAAATGAACTTGGAACTTACAAAAGGTCCAGAAGGTGTGAAAATGCTTGATCATGAGACTTGAATGCAGAAATGATGGACTAGATGCTCTTCCTCTTCTTCTCCTTGGCTAGAATCACCACAAATAAGCTCAAGATCAAATATGGATGCTAGGGTTTCAAAGGGGAGTTTAAAAAGGTGATGGAGGCTGAGGGTGGGCTAACCCTAGCCCTTACTTCCTTTAAATACGGAAATAAAACCCCCCAAAATTAATGTAACAGCCCGAAAATTCAGATAAAAATTTTCATTTAATATTTTAAAACTACAATCATATTTTGTTTTCCAAACTTCCATTACATAAACTCGTGTCCATAAAATCAGAGTATCCAAAACAATGAATGCAGAAATACTAGAGAGTTCATGTTGCGTCATCAAGTAGGGTCCTTGTCCTTAGAACCAGAAGTACCTAAAATACCCAACAAAATTGTAAGAAAAGGCTTAGTGAGTTCCCAAAATACACAAAACATATAACCATATAATGCATGCCATGCAACACATATACAGAGGATTGCCATGGACTCCCTCCATGGTCTTCATCTGGAATGCCATAGGCTACCCCCATGGTCTTACATCCAAGGGCCATGGGCTCCCCACATGGGCTTACAAGGTGTATTGGGATCCCACCATGGTCTTCACATAAGTCATAACATGCCAAATAACAAAACCATTACATATTTAACTATTGAAACCTCATATCAAGTAATGGCCCGACATTGGTGCCTTCGACCCATTAGTATAGTGAGAAGACTCACCTCAGTCTGCTGAACACAATAGTTGCTCGACTACCAGCCCAAAATCTCACACTGAATAAATATACAAATAACCTCAATTCGGATTATAACACAGCCTAGTTAAAGAGCCTCAAAGTTCAAGTCCTTCCATCATGGCCCTAAAGTCTTTACTTCATTAATGGGCCTAGCATCAAAGTCCAAAACTATAATGGGCCACAAAGCCCAAAGGCCCAAAAGAAGATTCCTTATAATGGGCCCAATCCAACTTGGCCCATTTACACTAATGGGTCTACGGCCCAAAAGGCCCAACTCATGACCCTAAAGGCCCATAATGGGAATTGGCCCTCCTAACTTAGCCAGGCCACAGCCCACGATGCAGCCCTAAGTTCTTAAGTCCACATGCGAAGCAAATATCAAAGGCCCAAAATACCAAAACCCTCTGCTAAGTAAGTGGGGCATACTCAGCTTGTATGCTAAGCGGACACGCTTAAGGGCTTGTACACTGCGCGTACGAGCTTGTACGCCCATCATACTCCTCTGATTTGCCTTTTATGCCATTAAGCTCTTATTTGGTTTAGACACTTGCTCCAATACCCAGCTCTGACCTCATTGAGATGGTAAATCACGTAAAGTTGCCAACTTTATGTGCATGCATGGCTTAATGAAGACCAAAAGCCCAAAAGCACTTAATACTAGACTTAATGCTTGCATGGAGGTCACAAACACCATAAAGTTTGTACCTTTAAGTTAGAAGAGGCCAATAAACGACTAGATCTACAAATATGGTATCACAAATGGTTTTGACACATCAAGCCCCTCAAAAAGGGACCAAAGAGACTAAAACAAGTCCACAAAGGAGATCTAAATATTAGATGAGCAAGGTATGGACTTTATACCTCCAGAAGCTCCCTAAGATGAAGGAAATGTTGGATCTAAAAGCTTTACCACGTTTAAGAGTTGCACCACAAGCTCTTCTCCTTGGAAACACACCCAAAAATGGCTTTTTTTTACACTCTATGTAACATACACGTTCAGTTATCGTGTCTTGTAATTTAAAAGTGAATAATATTTTGAAATATTATGTGAATTTGAACGTTGAGTTTTAACAGATAGTTTTTACTAGAATTGAAGTAAAACAATGTTTAGAATCATTTAGAAAGTATTGGAAGTCTTATGATATTCCAATCAAATGTCAGCTATTGAAATTAACGAAAATATAAAGTTGAAAATAAGTAAAAATTATATTATTGAAAGTTGTAAAGAATCTCATTAGAAACATTTAGGCAAAAACCTCATCGAAATCCGAGTTATAACGAAGAAGTTATGACTATTTGAAGTTTCGCGACAGAACCGACACGACGCCGTATGACGTAAAAAGTGAGTTTTCGATAAACTACTTTTTAGCCTTTATGATCTAAATGAAAGTCGTAGTACTCGTTAAACTGAGAATTTTCATAAAAAGAACATCCAAATCTGACTTCGTATGAGGAAGTTATGATTTTTCTAAGATTCGATATAGTAGTAGACATCTAAAAACTCGAAATAAAGATCGAGTGATTTTTAGCCGACACAACCTAAATGAGAATCGAATATCTCGTTAATAGTAGTACAACGGTAAAAAGACAGATGAAAACGGATGTTAGATGAAGAAGATATGAAATTTTAACGGACTTTTCCTGTCCCGGCCTATTAAAAATATAACTTTAAAATAAATTCAAAATTAACCGACGGAGTCTAAACGAAAGTTGTAGAGTATCATCTCACCTACGTGTTGATATAAATAACGTCAAAAACGGAGTTCGTACACGAAAGTTACGAATTTTTGAAGTTTGGAAATTCGGAGTACGCCCAGCGTATAGGGGTACGCCCAGCGTACTCGTGTTCACAGTGCAAGATTGGCCACGTCGCCCAAACTCTCGCATACGACACGTATCATACGGACTCGACACATCTGATGCCATGCATCACGCAATTCATTACGCCCCACGTAATAGAGTGTACGCCCAACGAAGAGGTTATCCGGGCAGTACGCCCCGTGTACTTGAAGATTACGCCCAGCGTAATTCAGGTTTCAGCCCCTATAAATAGTGAGCAAGACCTCCGGGTTTTTGTGTATAAAATCTATTCTCTCTCACTCTCCACTTCTTCTCAACCTACTTTTAACCCCCCGAAGTCCCGATATCATCCCCGACACCCGAAGCAAGTCTCGACGCTCCGAAGTTCCCGAGAAAATCATCTTATTAGTCGAAACTCTGCCCGAGTAAGGCCAGGTTTTCAACTAAAATCCCCGATTTCGTCACAAAAAGTCATATTTAAAGTCGAAGTGCTGCCCAAATTAATACTTTAATCCCCGGTTATTTCACGGTGAGTTCAATATAGGGACAATTGTATGTTATGTGTTATATATTCAATGTACTTTCCTGTGTTATATCGGATTTATGCCTTTGGCCATGTAGAGCATGACTCGTATAATTTTCTGGTATTGGCTTTGTGCCTTTGGCCATGTAGAGCATGACTCGTATAACTTCTGGTATTGGCATAGGGCTATGTAGGGCTGAAAGCCTGTATATTCTAGATAATCCGAAATTTGTATTTTCTGTGCCATTTGGGCAGAAGCTTTATTGATGTATATCAAGTTGAAATTGATTGTTGGTTGATATGGAAAGTCTGTTATAAGATACACATATGCCTTTGTTGTTCTTTGTCCCTCTTTGCTTCTGTCATATTGATATGTATATGGCATAGCGTTATATTGTAACTGTTATTAAACTCACTAAGCGTCACCCGCTTATCCCTCTCAATGTTTAATCTATTGCAGGTGATAAGCATCCAGTATAGTCATGTACTGGTAGAAGATGTAGAATAGATAATATTATAGCTTTTGTATTTAGTGTTTAATTTCCTGGGAAGTTATGTAATATATATATATATATATATATATATATATATATATATATATATATATATATATATATATATATATATATATATATATATATATATATATAATTTTGTAAAAATCTTAATAGTCGGTTTGTATCCAGTCTATGTAATTAAACTATCAATGTAAAATATTGTTTTATGAATATGCATGTAGCATGTTTTGGAGTATTATGATGTAGTTTTTGTGAAAGTTTAGGGTCTTTCAATCATGGTATCAGAGCAGTAGTTTAAGTGAACTAAATACCACGGATTGGTATTTAGACTTAAACCATCGGAAGTTCAATATATGAACAGATTCATTATTAAGTATATGGATACAAACCATAGGAAAGACTTAAGTAAAGTATTAGGTAATAATAAATCCTAATATTCTAAAATCTTATGTTGCTCCAAATTTTCAGAAGAATGGCTGAGCAGGTGGGTAGCCATACACCAGAAGTGGGTGGAGATCCTCATCCTGAGGAAGTAAATACGCCAGCATCCCCTCGTGAGGAGCGACTCTTAGGTAAACTTACTGGTGTTATTCGGCAGAAAAAGAATGGTGATAAAGGAAAAGAAAAAGTCACCAGAGAATCTTCAAAAGGAGAGACGAGACGTCCCTCATTCAAGACTTTCAAGAGTAGTGGTGCTACAGAGTATTCTGTGGTCCTTAATCCTATAGTTGTTTTAACTTGGATTCAGAACATAGAGAAGGTATTTCGTATCTCTCATGTGGATAATGAAGACAAGGCTAATTATGCTTCTGCAATGCTCATCGGAGAAGCCTTTGTCTGATGGGAGGCAACATGTGACAACCCGAAACTCCTTGTCTTGTAAAGTTCAGCTATTCAACTCAGCCGAGTGTCAGCCTTCGTTTTGCTATCTTTTAACGGAATTATGGGTCTATATGAGTGTTCTAGGCTTAGTATAACCTAGATATGAGTCTTGGGAAGGGTTAGAAATTGTGTAGCATCACAAAATCAGGCCAAACACACCAAGGAAGGTGTGTGCGGCCAGCCAGCCGCACACCCACCCTCCAACCGTACACCCACCTCCATATATAGGAGGAGACCCCTTCATTCACTCCTTTCCTATTTTGGCTGCACTCTACTTTCTCTCTCTAGAAACTTCATCCAAGAACACTCTAAGGGCCTCAAAAACGTGAAGTACTCCATCTTTCAGCTTGTTATAGTGGTAAGACACCTTGATCTAAGCTTAAAACTCATCATGTTCTTTGTGTTCTTCGTCACTTGAAGGTCTACGGCCGCACACCTTCATAAGGTGGCCGTACACACCTCAAAGACTCTCCAAGGTGAAGAGTTTGGCCTTCATTTGCTAGTTGGACTTAGTATTGGCTTTGAAACACCCGGAAATCGACATTTTGTGCATGAATGAAGAGTGTATGACCGCACAATCCCATGTACGGCTGCACACTCCCATGTACGGCCGCACACAGGCCTGGCCGCACACCCTGTCCGTACACCTAGCCGCACACACATAAAAGTCGAGTTTGGTGGCCTTACACTCAAATCTAAGGCCCTACACTCATTTAGGGACCTCAATAGGTGTTTGTAACACTTAACTCTAAGTGTTTTCATGTCCCTAAGGTGTGTCCATGTGTCTATTAGTGGTTATATACCCTAAGTGTATTCATATATGTGTTATTACATGTTAAATTAGGATCCGGTTGTGCTCACGACTTCATTCGACACCCGGCGCTCCTATATCAATCTTTTTTCAAGTTACTCACTTCAGGTGAGTTCATACCCCTTAATCAACCTTTGAAATGATTTTAAATGCTTTTATGGGGGGAATACAAGTTGAACTATTAAGTTATTATATCAATCACATGTGATTAATAACTGTCAATCAAATAGATTTTCACATGTTAAACTGTTTTATCAAGCTAAGGGTTTTTCAAATCTTGTTTTCAAATCTCTTTTAAAGTACTAAAATCTCTTTTTAAATTACTAAACTATTATCAAAGTCTTTTAAACTTATTTTCTTGTTAGATTCAGGTCTATATAGATATAGTTATATAAGTAGGGTTTGAAGGACTTAGGACTGATAGCCCGCTTTATTTCCTGTTCCTTGTTTGGTTGTGGACTTAGAGTATCTGGTTATTTGTCCGAGTGTTGTTGAAGTCCTGGTTATATATTATGTATATCTGTTTAGATATTAAAACTCTTACTCCAGTTCAGCGCCTTTGAGTAGCAAAGGTACCTAGATAACCTCTCAAGTAAACTATAGTAGGTATAGTTTAGAAACCAACAATAACTTTTATGAAGAGAAACTAGCTATATCAATATTCTAAAACATGTACTTTTAGTAAAAAGAAACGTATATAGAAAATCGAGCATGAGATACATCCTCATGACGCGGATTTCACCGTTGTCGAGTTGGTAACCAGAGTCTCCTGGAGGGAGAGCAGGCATTGTGTGTATAGATCTATACGGGACAGACCATCCCACATCCTGACTGCTAGCTACAGTCCCGACCGACCAAGCCAAGGGGTGACAAATGTCACATTTATTTCGACGCCAGCAGAACGTCGTGTTTACATCCGTCAATCAGTATGGTTACGAGTATCTTCACATTTACCTTATAATTCATGGCCTTAAGGTAATTAGTACCACGGTAGTTTCTACATATAAAACTACGGTACTATAATATTTTTCCTTAGTACATTAAAATTGGAACATTTTTGACATAAAACAATAATGTAAAACTATATTTTGATAATGATAGTAACATTTGGGAAAAATGCTCTTTAAACAGGAAACAGTCAGGTCTTGGTAGAAGACTGCTTTTAGTAGAGAAACTCTTTCTTTAAACATGAAACAGTCGGGTCTTGGTATAAGACTGCTTTTAGTAGAGAAACTCTTTCTTTTAAACATGAAACAGTCGAATCTTGGTAGAAGACTACTTTTAATAGAAAATATAGGATTTTCTGGAAGGAATTCAAATACTCTATAAACTTTTATCACCATCATCTAATGAGATTATTTTGAGGAAAAACATGTATTTATATCAATGTCATTAAAATACTTATGAACTCACCAGCATTAAAATGTTGATCCTCTCTTTCAAAATAACTTGTATTCTCAGGTCGTCAGTAGACAGGTACACTCCGGGAGCTTTTGTGAAGTCAGCCAAGTACCGAGCTGCATCCTATGTTATTCTCTATATCTACTCTTGATGTTGTTGCTAAATGTAACCTATGTAAAAACTTATACTATTAATGCAATGGTTGTTGTACTTTGATTACTATATTGCATGTGTTGTGATACTTGACATGACGTCCTCCACCCCAGAACGTTTCCGCCGTTCCGGTTTTAGGGTGTGACAGATTGGTATCAGAGCATTGTTTATAGTGAACTCATTATATCAAATCATAAAAGATATACAACTATAAATACAATGGGATAAAAACACTCTGACCAAGAGTTATACTTTAAAATATAACCATATTTTACCGAAGTATAAGTACATCCAGAATATAAAAACCCGAACAAGTATCACAAGAAGAACAAGAATAAAAGTCTTTGGATGTTGGGCATTACCGTCAAACCTGGGCAGTTATGTAATCGTAGCTGGAATAAATATAGCCTGATCAACTATATTTATTCGAGATGCGACTAACGTGTGTTTGGGAATGATGGTGGTGTTGCAATGAATCTGAAACTTACCATGTAGGAATGCTAGAGCCAAACATAAAGTTTAAAATACTATAGGAGTATTTTATGATACTAAAAGACTAACAATAAATCTAAAATCATGTTCAGAAGTTCTAGAATCAAACATGTAATTAAAATACTATAGGAGTATTTTAGGAACCATAAATAACCTTGCGTGAAAACTAAAAAGACTCTTATTGATAGATCTATGATTACAGAGTATATGCTCTCAAGGTTATATATAGTGAGGATCTCATAGTCTAAGAATGTGTGGTTTCGCTCTACTTCCTTTTCCTTGTTTGGATGTGGATATAGAGTAGTATCACATATTCGAAGGTCTATTAGATCTAAGTTGTATATGATTTGTGTACACTATGTAATTGTAGAAGGACCCGATAAGGATCACAAGGTAAAATGTTTTAATAATCCCTTAAGATTCTTTAGACATTCCCATTCTCGCATAGACTCTTTTAGAAAACCTTAACCACTTCAGTAATCGGCAGAGGAGTCGATAAATACCCAGAAGATGTTCATTGAGAAGATTTCCAAGTAGGAAATAAATGAACAGTGATGAGACTATTGAAATCGCCATGTGCCTATACCCTTTTAGGGACATCGGTGGGAAATTCGCCTGAACTTACGAGATTCCAGTCATCCATTATGAAGTGACGACGATCGGAGTCAGAATCAGAAGTAAGACGGAGTGGAAATTCAATATGTCTACAGGAGAAGAGAACCCCATAAAAATACCCGGAGAAAACCAAAGTTCATTTCAGCCAAGAATAAGCGGTGAACAGAGGGAGCCAATGCATGAAAACCGAGAAGTATTTCTACCTCTTTAACGTCACACTAATAACCCATAAAATAATACAACTAAGTGAGCTAGTGATTACACTACTCACACTATGTGTTAGGCAAATCGTCTTTCCTGTCGCGATTAATATAAATAGATCGGATCACAAAACCTCGATTGAGAGTGTTTAGCCCTAAACTTTCATGAGTCTTTTTCTTGTGTAATCTTCGTTCCGAAGTTCTTTCAAATCTTTTCAAAGTCTGAGAGTGAACCTCTCTAGTATAAAGATAACTTAGTTGGAACGACACCCGATTTATGGCTTTCCGATACACTTATTTCTACCCTGGTAACAGGACTGCATCATAGGGATGTAGGTCGACACTTAGAGAACCATAGCTCAAAGCGCGGGAAACATTTATGCCTATTATAGTAAAGAAAGATACGTCTAGGAGGTAACCATCGTCTCTCATCCACTTGTGTTCCTCATCATGTAGGAAAAACCATGCCTCCGAAGAAACGTAACCAACCCGCTAGCAAGACACCGACTCTTCAGATCGATGAAGCTACGTTCCAAGCTGCATTTTCAGCAGCCGTAACAGCTGTCATGGCTCACCTGAATGCTAACAATGCAAATGTTAGCAGGAGCACTATCGGGAATCCCGATCATAGCAATGGACAGCAGCAACCAGCACCGGTGTGTAAAGCCACCCAAGAACTCCAATCTAATCCCCTGAGAAGAAAGTTTGAGAACGAGAAGGGGAGTACCTCGGCTCAAGGACCTTCCGAAGGGCAGCAAGCTGAGGTAGACAATACCCCTGTCAACCCACCTGTCTCGACACCAAGAAGACCATACCTAGGAAACTTCCCCCACTGCAGCAAGTGTGTTTACCATCATTATGGAGACTGTCGAGAACCCTTTTGCATTAGGTGCAACATGAAGGGGCATACCGCTCGCAACTGCAGAACTCCGGTAGAGTTCATTGCATCAACCACCAATGTTGGGACCAGTCCAATATGCCACCTATGTGGTGAAATTGGGCATTTCAAGAGGGACTGCCCAACTGAAAGAAATGACAAAGACGCAGGAGGAGTTTAACCCTAATACCTAGAGGAACATCAAGGAACCCGGTAAAATTTTGGTACGCTTCTCAACCTTAAGTAGCTAATCGAAAACTTTAAATAATCAATTATAATGGTAATTACTCCCTCGTTAAGGCAAAAGTCGCAGCACTGTTGTAAAACTTAAAAACCCATCAGGTAAAGCTATGATGGCTTAGTATATACGTTAAGGCCATTTATGATTAAGATTGATAGACCTCGAGTGAGTGATGGGGGCTTTTCTCCTGTTCCTTGTTTGGTTGTGGATTTAGGGCGGAGTCGCTCAGTCAACAGTCCTTTTAATCTTAATTATACATGACTAGTTTATACTAGGCGGTTATAGAGAGGCCTCGTGAGAAATCCGTTCATGAAAAGTACATTATTCCAAAACATCAGGACCCCTAGCGTTCAGCGTCAATCATGTCGATCCAAGTATTCGCGATAGTAATACCATGGACAAACCCGAAACACTAAGAACTTCTGTGCCCTTTTCAGCACATGGTCCTATCAATCTTCATTCTATGTCGTGTCGATGTTTATTAATTTTGACACTACCGTTAGTCATGGTTCGACTTGGTTCGACCATGCGAGAATTCCTAGTGCTGTGTAAAGAGAACTTTCACCTTATCTTAAACGCCAAATAAAATCATTTCAAACCTAATAGAAAACCTATTGCAAACCATCTGTCGTCTCTCTCATCCAACCTTCAGAAGTACCCAGGAGAGGGGTACCACGCGCGTTGTTAACCAACCCCTTTAGACATTAAAACCAGAAGCGAAAGGCACTGTAGATTTTCTGGAAGACAATAACCGCCCGAGGCCTACTCAATAGATCCTCCAGAAAGACCACTTGCACCGCACGATCTAGTTCACGGATCAAGAGAAAGAACTCATCGGATTAACTTACTACTACTGAGTATATGCATTAGAGTGGTATATAATTTAGGTCGATAAGATTTAAGATGTGTGCTTCATCCCTACTCCCTGTTCCTTGTTTGGTTGTGGGTTTGGGGTGGGGCCACACATATGAACATCCTGTCAATCTCAATTATATAGAACTTATATACACTGAGTAATAGTGATTGAGCCGAGTATGAGGTCTACCACGAACCTTAAAATAAAACCCTCATCATATACCCATAGGAAAGGGGCTGAAGTCAAGAAAACAATTGTGGGTTGAGCTACTAAAATGACTACAAATTCGAAATTTGTTGTCATCCCGGGTTAGGCCAACATAGTAGCTGACACCCTCAGTTAGGAAAAGTAACTCAAGTCGTAAGAGTCAAAAGCATTGACTACGACCATCCATTCACGCCTGATCCCACAAATTAAGCATCTCAGTAGTGAGCCAAGAAACCTGGAAAGTTGTGACAGGTTAAACTCTGAGAAGAATGGATGGAGAAATTAGAGATTCTGAGTGGCAGAGTCTTATGCCATCTAGATTTAATCTAGATAGAGAAACTCGGTAACATCGGAAGAGTAGCTGCAAGGGATGCTCGCACTACTCAAGCACTTCGTTCATCCAGATACAGACGAGAAGTGCCTAGGTCGGAAAGAGTTGTGATAGTCCCTCGTCATGTGAGAAAGTTACCGTCGCCCTATAGATGATAGTCTGCATTCACCAAAGTTAATACTAGGATGCTAAGAACCGCATGATTATCTCCGCGACCAGGAATACTTGAGTAAAGTAGGCAGCAAGTTGCGTTAAGCTTTATAACCCAGGTCATAAAGAGATTGTGGACTCGACACCAGTCTAAGTGTTAGTCGATGGGTTATACAAGATCACGCGCTTCCTACAAACTAGAGGAAACAGACACAATGGAGAAACTAATGGAGCATGTCTTAGAGATTTGTTAGACTACTAGGTGTTCCAAGGAACATTATCTCTAAGAGATATTAGAACCACCTCCCGACATAGTCAATCACTTCAGAAAATCTCTAAGGCGAAGCTAGCCCTGATCAGAGACTGCTATCCATGAAACAGCGAACCGAATGAGAGAACGATTCCTTCCGATTAGGGATTATGCTGTGAAAGCATCTATTAGACTATGATGAAAATTGGAGTTATCTAAGCACCATCTGGTAAAACCCTCTATCATCCTGACGTTGAGATATTTCGTTAGAAACACCTCATGAGTCGAAAGTGCAGGTCCTTTCTACACTGGGTTGAGGTAGATGCCACGCAACCAATAGATGCCAGCATATAGTCAGCACCTTCAATGATCCAGAAAATCTCCGAAAGCCAACCAGTAGGAAATATGAATCCGAATACGACCTGAGACTCCTAGGAACCAATCATGAGGACTACACCTCTAGTAAGGGAAAACTTTTGGAACCTCAGAATGGTGATCACGCTAAGTGATGATCTCGCCATGGAAGTACATTATGTTTTGGGTACTGAAACGTTCCATATTCCAAAGAACTGAGGACCATCAGAGATTCTTGATAGAATTGATCCAGTATCCGTCAGACCCAGACTGCTTTAGGCATTCCATAACTTCCACCCTAACCTGTCCACATCTCAGCGAATAAACCGGTAGTACCCAACAAAACTCTCACCATTTTCTCGATTTGATCCATGGAAAACAGAGCCATGTTTGTTAAAGAAACGGGAGAAATCTAGCTCAGTAAAAAGGGAACCGATGAAACCTTATCCCGTGTGAACCGGAGATCGAAAAAGAAACTATACCTCGTAAGTAAAATTCGCTAAAACTCAGTATGGACCTGATTTCCCTAACGAACGGGCGGATCAGCTAGAGCATGAAGTGTCTACATCTTTCGTATCCATCTTTGAGTGTTCGTTAAGATTCTAATTTCGGGACGAAATTCCCTCTAACGGGGGGATGATGTGACAACCCGAAAATCCTTGTCTTGTAAAGTTCAGCTATTCAACTCAGCCGAGTGTCAGCCTTCGTTTTGCTATCTTTTAACGAAATTGTGGGTCTATATGAGTGTTCTAGGCTTAGTATAACCTAGATATGAGTCTTGGGAAGGGTTAGAAAGTGTGTAGCATCACAAAATCGGGCCAAACACACCAAGGAAGGTGTGTGCGGCCGCACACCCGCGTGTGCGGCCAGCCAGCCGCACACCCACCCTCCAACCGTACACCCACCTCCATATATATGAGGAGACCCCTTCATTCACTCCTTTCCTATTTTGGCTGCACTCTACTTTCTCTCTCTAGAAACTTTATCCAAGAACACTCTAAGGGCCTCAAAAACGTGAAGTACTCCATCTTTCAGCTTGTTATAGTGGTAAGACACCTTGATGTAAGCTTAAAACTCATCATGTTCTTCCTGTTCTTCGTCACTTGAAGGTGTACGGCCGCACACCTTCATAAGGTGGCCGTACAAACCTCAAAGACTCTCCAAGGTGAAGAGTTTGGCCTTCATCTGCTAGTTGGACTTAGTATTGGCTTTGAAACACCTGGAAATCGACATTTTGTTCATGAATGAAGAGTGTACGGCCGCACACTCCCATGTATGACCGCACACTCCCATGTATGGCCGGACACAGGCCTGGCCGCACACCCTGGCCATACACCTGGCCGCACAAACATAAAAGTCGAGTTTGGTGGCCTTACACTCAAATCTAAGGCCCTACACTCATTTAGGGACCTCAATAGGTGTTTGTAACACTTAATTCTAAGTGTTTTCATGTCCCTAAGGTGTGTCCATGTGTCTATTAGTGGTTATATACCCTAAGTGTATTCATATATGTGTTATTACATGTTAAACTAGGATCCGGTTGTGCTCACGACTTCATTCGACACCCGGCGATCCTATATCAATCTTTTTTCGAGTTACTCACTTCAGGTGAGTTCATACCCCTTAATCAACCTTTGAAATGATTTTAAATGCTTTTATGGTGGGAATACAAGTTGAACTATTAAGTTATTATATCAATCACATGTGATTAATAACTGTCAATCAAATAGATTTTCACATGTTAAACTATTTTATCAAGCTAAGGGTTTTTCAAATCTTGTTTTCAAATCTCTTTTAAAGTACTAAAATCTCTTTTTAAATTACTAAACTATTATCAAAGTCTTTTAAACTTATTTTCTTGTTAGATTCACGTCTATATAGATATAGTTATATAAGTAGGGTTTTAAGGACTTAGGGCTGATAGCCCGCTTTTTTTCCTGTTCCTTGTTTGGTTGTGGACTTAGAGTATCCGGTTATTTGTCCGAGTGTCGTTGAAGTCCTAGTTATATATTATGTATATATGTTTAGATATTAAAACTCTTACTCCAGTTCAGCGCCTTTGAGTAGCAAAGGTACCTAGATAACCTCTCAAGTAAACTATAGTAGGTATAGTTTAGAAACCAACAATAACTTTTATGAAGAGAAACTAGCTATATCAATATTCTAAAACATGTACTTTTAGTAAAAAGAAACGTATATAGAAAATCGAGCATGAGATACATCCTCATGACGCGGATTTCACCGTTGTCGAGTTGGTAACCAGAGTCTCCTGGAGGGAGAGCGGGGGCATTGTGTGTATAGATCTATACGGGACAGACCATCCCACATCCTGACTGCTAGCTACAGTCTCGGCCGACCAAGCCAAGGGGTGACAAATGTCACATTTATTTCGATGCCAGCAGAACGTCGTGTTTACATCCGTCAATCAGTATGGTTACGAGTATCTTCACATTTACCTTATAATTCATGGCCTTAAGGTAATTAGTACCACGGTAGTTTCTACATATAAAACTACGGTACTATAATATTTTTCCTTAGTACATTAAACTTGGAACGTTTTTGACATAAAACAATAATGTAAAACTATATTTTGATAATGGTAGTAACATTTGGGAAAAATGCTCTTTAAACATGAAACAGTCAGGTCTTGGTAGAAGACTGGTTTTAGTAGAGAAACTCTTTCTTTAAACATGAAACAGTCGGGTCTTGGTAGAAGACTGCTTTTAGTAGAGAAACTCTTTCTTTTAAACATGAAACAGTCGAGTCTTGGTAGAAGACTACTTTTAATAGAAAATATAGGATTTTCTGGAAGGAATTCAAATACTCTATAAACTTTTATCACTATCATCTAATGAGATTATTTTGAGGAAAAACATGTATTTATATCAATGTCATTAAAATACTTATAAACTCACCAGCATTAAAATGTTGATCCTCTCTTTCAAAATAACTTGTATTCTCAGGTCGTCAGTAGACAGGTACACTCCGGGAGCTTTTGCGAAGTCAGCCTAGTACCGAGCTGCATCCTATGTTATTCTCTATATCTACTCTTGATGTTGTTGCTAAATGTAACCTATGTAAAAACTTATACTATTAATGCAATGGTTGTTGTACTTTGATTACTATACTGCATGTGTTGTGATACTTGACATGACGTCCTCCACCCCAGAACGTTTCCGTCGTTCCGGTTTTGGGGTGTGACACAACATATGAAGCTCTTAACGGGTATGACCTGGAGAATTTATCCTGGGAAATGTTCAAAACTTGTTTGCTAGGGAAGTATTGTCCTCTAGACATGAGGAGGAGATTGGAAAAAGAATTCCTCGAGCATAAACAGGGAGGAATGATTGTGAATGAGTATGAAACTCAGTTCAATCAAAAAGCACGGTTTGTTGCACAGTATATTCCAACTGAAGACGAGAAAATTCAGTTATTCATGGAGGGACTACGGCATGAAATCCACGATTTTGTAGCCAAGTGGGATGTTCTGTCATTTAATAAAGCTGTTGAGTATGCTCGAAAACGCGAGCACGACTTGGAGATACGTGGTGCCATTTTTTCTATTCCGAAGCATCCACGTATCGATCGAACTGTACCTGTTTCCTCTATTCCACCAGCTCAATCTATTCGAACTAATTCCGGTAAACAATTGCAATCCCATAATACCCCTCGTGGCCATGGTAGGTCACAATCTTTTTCTCTTCCGTCACCATCGTGTCAAAAATATGGAAAGAATCACCAAGGTCAATGCAGAATAGAAAAAGAATCGGTGATATGTTATGGATGTGGAGAAATGGGCCACATAAAACCCGTTTGCCCGATGAAGAGTGTTACATGCTTTGCTTGTGGTGTTACTGGCCACAGGAAGTGTTTCTGTCCTACTCTTACTAGCCAAGTGGCGGGAAGTCAAGCTTTTGTTCAACAACCGACAAAAAGTCAAGCTCCTGTTCATGTAGATACTGAGGGAAGTATATCATTACTTGCTGATAAAGTCAATAGGGATTGTATCATAGAAATTGAAGGATATAATTTTCTTGCTAACTTGATTCCTATCTCCTTGCCCAACTTTGATATTATTCTCGGCATGGATTGGTTGTCAAAGAACCACGCAGAACTCTTGTGCTATGAAAAGATAGTATGCATTCCTATTGAAGGAGAGAATCCTATTTATGTCTACGGTGAACAAAGAATCTTAAAAATAATCTCTTTCCTCAAAGCTCGTAAGTTCATATCGAAGGGATGTTCTATTTATCTGGCCTACACAGTTTATATCTCAAAAGAGGAGAAGAGAATTGTAAATGATGTTCCCGTTGTTAATGAATATCCTGATATTTTCCCCAATGATTTGCCTGGACTTCCTCCATACAGGCAAGTAGAATTCTGAATTGACCTTGTGCCTGGTGCTGCTCCGATTGCAAAGACTCCTTATCATCTTGCACCAGCTGAGATGAAGGAAATGATGATCCAACTGCAGGAATTACTTGACAAAGGCTTTATTCGACCGAGTACCTCTCCTTGGGGTGCTCCAGTGTTGTTTGTCAAGAAGAAAGACGGTTCGATATGAATGTGTATTGATGACCATGAGCTAAATAAGGTAACTATCAAGAACAAGTACCCACTACCTTGCATTGACGATTTGTTCGATCAACTTCAGGGTGTTAGCTATTTCTCAAAGATTGATTTGAGATCTAGCTATCATCAGTTGAAAGTACACGAGCAGGATGTACCGAAGACTGCTTTTCGTACTTGATATGGGCATTATGAATTCCTTGTCATGTCGTTCGGTCTGACAAATGATCCTGCTGTATTCATGGATATGATGAATCACGTATGTCGTTCGATGCTCGATAAATCTGTCATCGTATTCATTGATGATATTCTAATCTATTCCAAGTCTGAATCTGATCACGCCATTCATATTCATGAAATATTAGAACTTCTTCGAAAGGAGAAATTATATGCTAAATTCTCGAAATGTGAATTTTGGCTTCGCCAAGTTCAATTTCTTGGCCATGTGATTTCTGGTGACGGTATATTCGTAGATCCTACAAAAATCGAAGTCATTCAGAATTGGGAAGCACCCCGTAATGCTTCTGAAATTCGCAGTCTCTTGGGTCTCGCAGGATATTACCGGAGATTCATTAAAGATTTTTCGCGTATAGCTATACCTCTCACGAGTCTTACACGAAAGGAAGCAAAGTTCGAATGGGGTGAAACCCAAGAAAAAGCTTTCTCAACTCTAAGAGATCTTTTGACTCACGCTCCGATCTTATCACTTCCATAAGGTGATAATGATTTTTCTGTGTATAGTGACACTTCAAGATTGGGACTCGGTTATGTGTTGATGCAACGTAGTAAAGTGATAGCCTATGCCTCAAGACAACTGAAAGAGTATGAAAAGAATTATCCCACCCATGACCTCGAACTCGCTGCGGTGGTATATGCCCTAAAACTTTGGAGACATAATATTTTTGGTACAAAATGCCAATTGTTTACCGACCACAAAAGTCTCAAGTATATATTCAGTCAGCAAACTTTGAATATGAGACAACAGGGAGCCATGGAGCTGATCAAAGACTATGACTGTGAAATCCTATATCATCCTGGAAAGGCCAATGTAGTTGTCGATGCGCTTAGCAGGAAGGTTTATCGTAATAATGTGTGTTATGTTATTACTCACACTACAGTAAAGTTCACAATTCTTGATGAACTAGAGAAATGGCAAGTAGAGGCCTTAAAGCCAGAAAATGTGAAGAAAGAAGGGATGGTACATTATGCTGATATTTTACTTGATGATCCACGTGGACTGAAAGTATTTAAGAATCGGGTATGGATTCTAAAGATTGGTGGATTAAGACAGAAGATTTTAGATGAAGCCCATAAGTCCAAATTGTCAATACATCCTGGTACAAGTAAAATGTACTATGATGTATGAGCTGATTATTGGTGGCCTGAATTGAAGAGAGACATTGGAAGATACGTGCAAGAATGCTTAGTATGTTTACAAGTCAAAGCGGAACACCAAAAGCCATACGGGAGCCCAGAAGGTATTAATGTCCCTATGTGGAAATGGGAAGAGTTGTCCATGGATTTTATTACCAAATTGCCGAAGACTGCAAGAAAGAATGATAGCATTTAGGTAATTGTCGATCGACTAACTAAGAGTGCACACTGCCCGTTTCTGCAAAGCTCCGGCAAGGCCAATCACCCAGGTCCCCGACGCTGGTGTGGGCCAGGCTTGCTACGGTTGTGGCGAGGTGGGCCACTACAAAAGGAACTGCCCGAAGGCAGGGAATGTCGGCGGAGTGGGAAGGGTTTTGGCTATATGCCACGAGGAAGCGGTTGCCGACCCCACAGTGGTCACTGGTACGTTTCTCCTCGACAACTCTTATGCATGCATACTATTTGATAGTGGAGCGGAGAGGAGTTTCGTGAACCAGAAATTTGTCACTTGCTTAAGCATAAATCGCATGCACTTAAAGAACCGTTCACTGTAGAAATGGCTAACGGAAAGACAGAGAGCACTAGCTGCATATACATAGGTTGTACACTAACACTAGATAGCCATTTATTTCCAATCGACCTCATGTCGGTCTCAATTAAAAGTTTCGACGTCATAATCGGCATGGATTGGTTGAGTTCTCATCATGCCGACATTATGTGATATGAAAAGGCTATTCGCCTTAATTTGTCGTCTAGCGAAACTCTAGTTATCTACGGCGACAAATCCGGCACGAACCTTCGCATCATCTCGAGCATTCAAGCCCAGAAGTACTTGCGAAAGGAATGTTGCGCATTCCTTGCTCATGTTGTCGATGTGAGCCAAGAGACGAAAGACATAAAGAACATTCTAGTAGTACGCGACTTTCCCGACATCTTTCCAGAAGAACTCCTAGGACTACCTCCTCAACGTCAAGTCAAGTTCAGAATCGACTTAGTTCCAGGGGCTACCCCAGTAGCCAAATCGCCCTATCGTCTAGCACCAGCTGAGATGCAGGAGCTATCCAGTCAACTTAACGAACTGCTCAGCAAGGGCTTCATTAGGCCAAGCTTCTCACCCTGGGGAGCACCGGTCTTGTTTGTCAAGAAGAAAGACGGATCGTTCCGTATGTGCATCGACTACAGGGAACTTAACAAACTAACCGTCAAAAATCGTTACCCTCTGCCTCGCATTGACGATTTGTTTGACCAACTTCAAGGGGCGAACTTCTTTTCAAAGATAGACCTGAGGTCCGGGTATCACCAGTTATGAGTGCTTGGGGAGGATGTTCCGAAAACAGCCTTCCGAACTCGTTATGGACACTACGAGTTTGTAGTGAAGCGGTTCGGATTGACCAATGCGCCCGCAGTATTCATGGACTTAATGAATAGGGTGTGTCGTCCTTTCTTGGATCAGTTCGTTATCGTCTTCATCGATGACATCCTTATCTACTCTCGTAGTAAGGAGGAGCATAGTCATCATCTTCGTCAGGTCTTAGAAACGCTGCGATCAGAGAAGGTTTATGCGAAGTTCTCGAAATGCGAATTTTGGATCCGAAGAGTCGAATTCTTGGGACACGTTGTTAGCAAAGAGGGAATACACGTGGACCCTTCCAAAATCAAAGTCATTGAGAACTGGTCATCATCGAAGACGCCTACAGAAATTCGTCAATTTCTAGGCCTCGCTGGCTACTATTGCAGGTTCATTCAGAACTTCTCGTGGATTGCGAAACCTCTTACAACATTGACCCAGAAGGGCGTGTCCTTTGACTTGGAAGAGAAGCAAGAGAAAGCGTTCCAAACGCTAAAGCGAGCCTTATGCACCGCACCGATATTGTCCCTCCCCGAAGGGATAGAAGACTTCGTAGTCTATTGTGATGCATCCAATCAAGGGCTCGGCTGTGTTCTGATGCAACGAGGTAAGGTCATCGCCTATGCCTCAAGACAGCTGAAGACACACGAGGTCAACTACACCACACATGATCTTGAGTTAGGAGCAGTAGTGTTTGCTCTGAAGATCTGGAGACACTACCTGTATGGCACAAAAAGCACTATCTTTACAGACCATAAAAGCCTACAACACATATTCGACCAGAAGGAGCTCAACATGAGACAACGATGGTGGGTCGAGCTACTCAATGATTACGAATGCGAAATTCGTTATCATCCCGGCAAGGCCAACGTAGTAGCTGACACCCTAAGTCAGAAAGAATACTCTGGTCGTAGAGTCAAATCTTTGACTATGACTATCCATTCACACTTGTCCACCCAAATTAAGGAGGCTCAGCTCGAAGCTTTGAAACCTGAAAATGTGGCGGGTGAATCCCTGAGAGGGATGGATAAGAACTTGAAAGTCAAGGGTGGCGGAGCCTTATATCTCATGGATAGGATCTGGACACCGAAACACAGTGGTTTCAGAGACTTGGTTATGACTAAAGCGCACAACACTCGATATTTCGTCCACCCAGGTTCAGATAAGATGTATATGGATCTTAAAAAGTTATACTGGTGGCCTAACATGAAAACAGAGATTGCTACCTTCGTGAGTAAATGCCTTACTTGCGCCAAGGTTAAGGTCGAATACCAAAAACCATCAGGTTTACTTCAGCAACTGTAGATACCTGAATGGAAGTGGGAGCGGATCACGATGGACTTCATAATCAAGTTGCCCAAGACAACGGGTGGTCTCGATACCATTTGGGTGATCGTAGACAGGTTAACAAAGTCCGCACACTTCCTGCCTATCAAAGAAACTGACAATATGGAGAAGATAACAAGAACATACATTAGGGAGATAGTACAACTACATGGTGTTCCCATATCCATTATCTCTGATAGAGATAGTAGATTCACTTCGAGGTTCTGGCAGTCGCTACAAAGTTCCCTAGGAACTAGGCTGGACATGAGTACAGCCTATCATCCGCAAACCGACGGAAAAAGTGATAGGACTATCCAAACTTTGGCAGATATGTTGCGAGCCTGCGTGATAGACTTTGGGAAGGCATGGGATACTCATCTACCTCTTGTCGAGTTCTCCTACAACAACAGTTATCACACGAGCATAAAGGTTGCTCTATTTGAAGCTCTCTATGGCTGTAAGTGCAGATCCCCTCCGTGCTGGGCTGAGGTGGGCGACACGCAGTTAGCTAAAGGACGAGTTCCTGACAGCACTCTCACAGGTCCGGAAATCATTCGGGAAACGACAGAGAAGATTGTTCAGATTCATGAACGATTGAAAGCCTCTAGAGACCGACAGAAAAGCTACGCAGACAAGAGAAGGAAACCGTTGGAATTCCAGGTGGGTGACCGTGTTCTATTGAATGTCTCACCCTGGAAGGGCTTGATAGGCTTCGAAAAGCGTGGAAAGCTAAATCCAAGATACGTAGGGCCTTTCGAGATTCTCGCCAGAATTGGCCTTGTAGCTTACAAACTCAATCTACCTCGCGAACTCAGTAACGTGCATTCTACTTTCCACGTCTCGAACTTGAAAAAGTGTCTGTCCGAAGAGACTCTTGTACTCCCACTCGACGAGATCGAGATCAACGAGAGCCTCAACTTAGTCGAAGAACCTGTATAGATCATGGACCAAGAGGTCAAGCAAACAAAGCAAAGCCGTATCACGATAGTGAAGGTTCGCTGGAATGCGAAGCGAGGACCTGAATTCACTTGGGAGCGCGAGGATCAAATGAAACTGAAATATCCTCGTCTTTTCGCTTAGTTATTTGTAATAGCTTAATTGTTTAAAACTCTAATTTCAGGATGAAATTCTCTCTAACGGGGGGATGATGTGACAACCCGAAATTTCTATCTTGTACAGTTATTCAAATCAATCAAGGTCAGACTCGTTTTTGCTATCTTCTAGCATTTTTTAGAGTCAATTAGAGTGTTCTAAGCCTAGTACCTTCAAAGTTAGGGTTTAGAATTGGGTTCCACAAGTTCACCACTTCCCAAAATGGCCAAACACTCCAACATGAGGAGTGTACGACCGTACACTTGGGTGTGCGGCCGTACACCCCCCTTCTGGCCGTACACACTCATGTATAAATGAGAGACTTAGCCTTCATTTACCATTTTTCACACTCCTAAGCCAAGAACTCATTTCTCTCTCAACTATCATCTGATTTTTCATCCTAGATCTTCAAGATTGTAAGTGTTCTTCCCTTGATTTGTTGATTCCTTTCACTATCTAGTATGGATCATTGATTTCATCCATGAAATCACTTCATTTTGGTAGATCTTCAAGTGTTCTTCAGTTTCACCAAGAACACCTACTAAGTTCTTGGACCTCAAACACCCCTAAAGGCTTCTATGTCGTAAGTACCATTCCCTATGCTTGTTACTTACTAATTATGCTCCTTAGAAATCATCCAAACCATGATCATCAAGGAGTGTACGGCCGTACACACCCCATGTGGCCGTACACCCCTTTGTTTAGTGCATATTGGCCTCAAACTCATGTTCTATGCTAGCACATGATCAAGAACACTTAGGGGATGCAAGATATAGCCTTCAAACACACTTTTTGACCATTTCTTCAAGGAGTGTACGGTCGTACACTCCATGGCCGCACACACCAGGCCGTACACCCAAGTGGCCGTACACCTGGTGGCCGTACACACACTTGTGTGGCCGTACACCCATTAGATGCAACCATTTGTACTTCTAACACTTCAATCTAAGTGTTTCCTAAGTCCTAGGGTGTTTTCCTTACATGATTAGTTGTATAAACACTAATTATATACATATATGTGTCATTATATGCTCATTAGGATTCGTTGTGCTCAAGTCTTCACTTGACACTTAGCATCCTACAAACCGATCTTTCATTCGTATCACTCACTACAGGTGAGTTCATACCCCTTAACTTATATTTTAAATGATTTTAAATGCTTTTATGGGGGGGAATACAAGTAGAACTATTATAGCTATTATATCAATCACTTGTGCTTAATAACTATCAAATAAGTGGATTTCTTACATTTCAAACTGTGTTATCAAACAAACTGCTTCAAATCGTTTTATAAACTCTTTTACATGTTAAATACTTTCTATTAAACTCTTCTAAAACTTATACTTTGTCAAAATCATGTCTATATAGATATAGTTATATAAGTAGGATTGAAAGGACTTAGGACTGATAACTCACCTTATTTCCTGTTCCTTGTTTGGTAGTGGACTTAGGGTATCGGTTATTTGTACGAAGGTTGTTTTAACCTTAGTTATATATTATGTGTATGTATATAGATATAAAAGTTCTTCTATTAGTTCAATACCTTTGGGTAGCAAAGGTATATAAACATGTTCATTCATACAAACAACATTGCTAGTAAACTATAATAGGTATAGTTTAGGAAGTCACTAATACTATTGCTAGAACAATGAAACATACAAGAGTCAGTTCATACATGAGTCAGTTCAAACATACTATAAAGAGAAACAGATAGAGCATACTATAACGAGAGACAATACTCACTATAAAGAGAAACGGTACATACTATAACGAGAAACAATTCATACTACACACTATACACTAGAGAACATACTATATACTAGACAGAGAGAACATACTAATACAAATACAATAATACTATAAAAATAATGTGAGATACTACTTCATGGCTCGGCAAAATACTGCTGCGTCACGTTTTGTACCCAGAGTCTCCTGGATGGAGAGCGTGAATTTGTGTATTGATCTATACGGGACTGACCCTCCTACACCTTGCTGCTAGCTACAGTGAGACCTGCAGGTCTACGGGTGACGAATGTCATATCATTTCGATGTCTCAAACGTCGTGTTATTCTAGTCGATCAAGTATGGTTACAATCATATCACATTTAACCTTAATTAAACTAACAAGTTTAAGGTAGTTAGTACATTGGTAGTTACTTAGATAAATCTACAGTACATCTTTATTTTTCCCATTTCATTCACATTGTGATCTTCTCACATAAACGGTAATGAAAAAAATATTTTGGTAATGATAGTCATACTTTGGGAAAATACTCACTTTTACAAAAGGACAAACATAAAGAACAGTTGGGTCTTGGTAGAAGACTGCGTTAGTAGAAAATATAGGATTTTATAGGAAGTTTACAAACAATTACATCAAACACTTACAAACATTTACATCAAACACTTACAAACTTTTACATCAAACACTTACAAACTTTTACATCAAACATTCACAACTACTTTCTTCAAACTTATACAAACAATGACACTAAAATACTTATGAACTCACCAGCTTTAATGTTGATCTATGCTTTCAAAATAACTTGTATTCTCAGGTCACCAGTAGACAGGTACCGATGACCAGGTTTTGAGAAGACGGAGCTTTCAAGACTCATCGTTATTTTGATTATTCATTTTTGGTGTCTTATAAACTACAGAACACACTTATATTAAAATTATATTATTAATGCAAAGGATGATGTTGTTGCTTGTTTACTATTATGCATTGTTGTGATACTGTACATGACGTCCTCCGCCCCCGAACATTTCCGCCGTTCTTGTTTGGGGGTGTGACAAAATGTGCGGCTCTTCACCGTATGAACCTTCGTCTTGACTAGGCGGCCATCAGTAATCCTCATTGTGGCGGGCGCAGGCGCCGCCATTGCTGCTCCAGACAACCTCAGACAATCGAACTTTTTATGATTGTAAGTCCCCAATCTGCTTGTGTATCAATCAAATCCGTTTGATGGTGCGGAATCCCAATCAAACGGATGATGCCAGATCAAATGAAGAAGAAGGAGAAGAAGAAGATGATGAATCTTGTATGAATTGATATGAATTAAGATCCAGATACAAGAGATTCACACACACAAAACTTCTCTCTAGTTTCTCTCTCTAGAATATGCTCTCCTTCTCTCTAGCCTTACACTCCTTCTCTCTTGCCTTACACATGCACTCCTCACCTTGTATATAGGATCACCAGCCGTACACAGGAGTACGGCTGTACACAAATACACAAAAACTACATAAAAATATATTTTCCTAGAAAAGCAAAGTATAAACCAAATTTAGACCCAACAATCTCCCCCTTGGTTTATAGCTTTCTTTTCTAACTGACCCAACAAACTCCCCCTAAAAAGTAGCTGGCTTTTCTTGTCAATCTTCATCGGGAGCTTGGCTTCAGCATTAATCTTCAAATTCTTCACAGCTTCAAGATGAACATGATGAATCTTCAATAAATGACTTCATCTTGAGCAGTTGGGCATTTCTTCAAATTTTGACATTAAGCGCACATTGGGTGAGGAGGCTTCTTGAAAAGATTCTTGAAAATTTCGCTTTCAGCTTGAGAATCTTCATAGAGAATAGAGAACGAAACTTCTGGATCACTTCAGCAGGTACAAGATAGCAGCAAATTGATTGAGAAGGCTTCAATGCAATCTGTCACATAATCTTCAATTATAGTTAGACCTTGCTTCTGGGGTTGAAGGATTGAATGTTGAAAGAATAGTCTTCATTTTTTGCTCCTTCGAATGAGAATTCTTCGATGATCACGGATGAAGCCTTGGCTCAGAAAATCTCGATACAGTCTCCATAAGTCTCATCTATATTTGAATTCACTTTTCAAGACAAAACAAAACTAAAAGAAAACTTAGCACACAATATTTTTTGGATTTTTCATATTTTCTGAAAAAATAAAACAGAAACAAAAATATTTTTCTATTTTTTGATTTTTCTAAACAAGAAATAAAACGGAAATAACACTATTTTTGGATTTTTAATTTTCTGATTTTTGTTTGATTTTTGAATTTTTTAATTCTCCCCCTAAATTTGTGCATAGAGGAAAACTATGAACGAATTTAACACAAACAAAAATATTTGGGATCAAAGTTGTCACGCAATCCAATATCGTTTATCAGCACACGCCTGCATGTCTAGATCTGGTCAATCACCGGTATTGTGGTCCACTTAAAAACAAAGGATGTTGACAATTTGGACAGATTATAAGTGACAAGACAATGTGATATATATTCCTAAATGGACATTTAGTTGACGACGACCAAGGATATTGTTGACCACCTAAATTAAGCAGCGAGATCTACAGACAACCTATTAAATGGTTCAATTTTAGATGTACTAGAACGTGTTTCCCACTTCCCGATATACCCTGGTAATCAAGAACTTCCAAAGAACTCCTTGCTTTAGGTAAGTATTCAATCATTAAGAAAGAAGTCAGATATAGAAGTGCATATGTTGTATCCCAGGTCGGATGTCTTCCAATCACACAGAGGTAACAACATATGACTAACATAGATAGGGGTTTAGAGAGATAGTAGAGTGCATATGTTGTGTCCCAGGTCGGATCTTCCAATCACGCAGATGGAACAACATATGGCTAACAGATAGAAAGAATTTCATAGATATCGAAATGCATAGAGATAGAGTTGCATATGTTGCATTCCAGGTCGGATATGTTCCAATCACGCAAAGGAAGCAACATATGACTGACAAACAGAAAGCAAGAAAATAATTTCCTACATACCTACTTTATCAGAACCCCCCGGTTGCCCTATCAATACCGGAATTAAGGACATGAATCCATACATCAAGGAAATGTTGAGCCACAGTTCTAGATAATTAACTTTTAGTGTATCTCGCAGGTTCTCATGTTTATCTCACTGCTCAATCTACCCGAGCGTCGTATGGTCAGTCCAAATGAAACTATCTAAGTTCATATTAGTCAATTCCTTTCATGGTCAATCAATGTCTAGTCCTTTTGAATCCTTTGTGCCTACCAGCACATTGAATACAGAGTCTAGACAATTCGGCCTTAGTGCATTACACGAATTGCATATTGCCCTTTAGCACTAGACTTCATATCACTTCCCAAAACATCCTACTAAAGAAAGACATATAAGGAAATTAAAGAAAATTGTATTTGAAATGAATCAATGTAAGATAAACTCAGGAGTATAGAGAAGAAAACTCAAACCGTAAGTCACTGATTGAATTTGCATCCAGAAGTTCTGAGAACAACACGCATAATTTCAGAACAGATCTGAAAATTCTTCATGTCATTAAGCACAAAACCCCATGTGTGATCCTCTCCTTTCTTCCTTTCCCGCAAAGGACACATACTCTCAAACAAAGTTCTGAATGTTGTACAGTTGAGAGATGCCTCCTATCATGTACCAGGAGCAGCCACTACCAACAAACTGAAGTCTGATGATATGCCTCCATAGCTGCTCCGACACAGAGCGGGATCAGTTGTTCTTTGGAACCCAGTCCATTTTGAAACTAGGTTGACCTTTGTCATCCTTGCACGGTACTCTCTCCCATGACATGGCCTGTTTATCACAAACAGAAGATGAACAAATATTAGAGTCATTGGGTGATTTGGGAGATTGAACATTTGGTACCCATCTGTAGTTGGGTTTAACCCATTTCTTTTTCGCTCTGATGGGTGCCTCAGTACTTGATTTTGAACTGGAAGCCGATCGTCGAGATGACTTTGACCTAACCGGTCTTAATTTCGCTGGAGCATCTCTTGGATTGGACTTCCTGGCCGACATTCCCTTCTTGTCCTTGGAAGTTGGATTATTGACCTTGGGAGTTGAATTCTTGGCCTTTTTCGCATTCCAGTCGCCAATGTCTGATCGTGACCTTGAGGGATTTCTTTTGGAAAATCTCCCTCTTGGCGCATTTTGCCAGCCTTGTGCGTAATAGGGAATGTATGCGCGATTTGGAAAATGTCTGGCAATGTGTCCAGGTGTTCCACAGTGAAAGCAAGTCTGCTTCTTCATGTATGAGTTGTTTCTTCCTGCCCCTGGTGGCGTGTCCTTGCTTTGTTCCTGGTTGTTCCCACATGCACACTTGCAGCAGGCACTCTGTTTCGCTTGATTTAGTGGCCTGTACTTCTCAACAGCAGGTTGATCAGAAGTAACTGAGTTCGAAGCGACAAATTCAGAGTTCAAGGAGACATTGGTTTGTTCAATAGTTTTCTCCTTGTTCTCATCTTCCGTTACTTTACCTGCATAAGAAGTAGAAGCATTAAAATCGTTCAGCTCAACACTTTCTGGCACATCCACGTCAGAATTATCAAAGATATCATCAAATATATCGAAAACATTGAAGTCATCAGACTTTGACACAGTTTCATTATCAGACACACTCTCTTCAGCTGTTTGCTTGCAATGACTTAGTGGTTGATCTGCAAAAGAAGTAGAAACATTAGTACTTTCAACATTAATACTACCTCCTGACACAAATCCATATTTGAGATGTGGCTCTCTGTCCATTTCCTCTTTTTTCAAAGGGTTATACTGATAGGTGTGATTAAAAGGAGGAGGCACTTTATCATACCCTAAACCCTTTGTCTGATTATTTTTAAATCTCAAACTATTTTCCATCATTGTCGCAACTACTTCACTCGACACATCAAATTTCTTAAAATTAAATTCAACATCATTAAATTTAGCCTTCAATGCATCAAGTTCGGCAGTTACAGCAGCAAGTTGTTCTGTCACATATCTATAGTTAGCACATTTATTGCTGTACTCTTCCTGAAGTTTTCGGAAATCCTTGATTTTGGCTTCTAGTTGTGCTTTTAATGGTTTTTGTTCTTTCCTAATAGTGTACCTCTCATATATTAGGTCCTCATTCTCCCTACGTAATAATTCATAGTGTTCACGTAAATTTTCCAAGGAAATTTCATTGATATTGATTTTTGAAGAACTCATTGTTTACTGAAAATGCCCTTTAACTTGAAAACTCAAAAGTCAACCTTAAAAAAATCAAATTTATAAAGTCAATCTTGAGATGTCAAACTTAAAATTCAAACCGAAAAGCTAAATTTGATGAAGGGGGTAGTGCGAGTTCGATTCCTGGCAACTCCAAATTCCCCTCCCCCCCTTGTTTTTTTAATAAGATGCTGCGAAGTCTTGAGCTGACCAGGACCTCCGAGTGAAGCCTCGCACACCGTCCGAAGCCACTTAGCCGAGAACACCGTCCGAAGCCTCTTAGCCGTACATCGAGGACAATAAACCGCCGAGCCGTACACGTGAGAAGCTGCTGAGCCGCACACCAAGCCGTACACTCTGAGGCCGCACACCTTCAACTGGTCGTACACCTTCAACAGCTCGCGAAAAACGACGTTTTTCACCCTTTTTGCTCTGAAACTCGACCAAAAACTCGTTTTTAGGACAAACGCGAAGAACAAACCCCCCCTAATTTTCAGAGATCTATCAAAAAACGCAAAAATATTTCAAAAATACGATCAAATAAGCTCCAGATCTGACAAAATTTATTGATACAATCCAAGCTCTGATACCACTTGTAAGTCCCAAATCTGCTTGTGTATCAATCAGATCCGTTTGGTGGTGCGGAATCCCAATCAAACGGATGATGCCAGATCAAATGAAGAAAAAGGAGAAGAAGAAGATGATGAATCTTGTATGAATTGATATGAATTAAGATCTAGATACAAGAGATTCACACACACAAAACTTCTCTCTAGTTTCTCTCTCTAGAATATGCTCTCCTTCTCTCTAGCCTTACACTCCTTCTCTCTTGCCTTACACATGCACTCCTCACCTTATATATAGGATCACCAGCCTACACCCATGTATGGCCGTACACAGGAGTACGGCTGTACACAAATACACAAAAACTACATAAAAATATATTTTCCTAGAAAAGCAAAGTATAAACCAAATTTAGACCCAACAATGATCGGTCTGGTTGCAGTGAAAACAAATCAAGTCCTTCTTGGGGCAATCCCTGCTCATGTGTCCCGACTGGCCACAAGCATAACATGCCAATCCTGCTACGCGACAGGCTCCACTGTGCGGTTTCTGCACTTGGCACAACGGCCTTGGCCCGACTGTCCCCTACTGGGAGGATCGGAGGTCTTAGGCTTCTTAGCCTGACCCACTGTTGTCTGAACCTGCCCCGGCTTCCGCTTCGTCCGGAGCTCCAACTCAATGTCCCGTTCTCGGGCCTTCTCCACCATGTCATTCAGGATTTTGCACCCTGAAAAGCTCACGAACTCATGGATATCATCCCTCACCATGGAGTGATACCTCGTCTTCTTCATCTCCTCATCCACAGCGTACTGTAGAACCAACAGTGCCCTCTCTCTAAACTTGGCGATGATCTCCGCTACAGTCTCTGTCGTCTGATGAAGGTCCTGAAACTACCTCACCAATCGCTGCACCTCAATGGCCGGTGCAAACTCCCGATCAAACCTCCGCACAAAATCCTCCCAAGACATCTCAACCACACCCGCCGATCATACCTTGCGGGTAATCTCCTCCCACAAATCTCTCGCCCGATCCTCAGCATATAGGATGAGAACCCCACCTTTTCCGCCTCAGGGAAAAAACTCATGCGCTGGGAATTCTCCATGTCTGCAACCCAGCGGCGACTAGTGATGGGGTCCCTAACCCCAAAGAACTCAGGTGCACCACACGCCTTGAACTCCCGAAATGAGGGAGCTCGAGTCCCAATCTGAATCTCAGCAATCTCGACTCAGAAAGACATGAGTCGCTCCTCCATAATCTCCATGATCCCCTCCTTGACGGTACCAAAGATCATCGGGGTAGCGTCAAGGATGCCACGAGTAACCTCAGCCGCGATAAGCTCACGGAGCCTCTCATCAATTGGCTCTGCACCAGAGCCTGAACCTGATCCTGATCTCGATCCCGAATCTGAACCTCCTCGCATAATCATCACCATCCTCAACTGGAAATACAACATAAAAGCAATTGATAAGGAAGTTCGAAAGGATTCCTCCTCACCGGACTCCTCAGAGCTTCCAAGTATGCCCTTGTTTCGGGTACAGGTCATGTGCTTTCAGTAGTATGGGCCCAATACTACCTTCCACACCTACATGTACCTTCCCCAAGGTCATACCTAATGCCTCTAATTTACCCAACCACAGATAAACATGACCTACAGAACACAACACAAACTCAGATCCTAGACTATTCTAGGATTTCTCTATCCTCATCGAACTATAAATCTAAATCAATCATCGCAGGTTTCCCTTTGCATGCAAGTTATACACAAATAGAATCACATAGACTGTCAAATAAATCTTCTACCCTAAAACCACAACCAAACAAGGAACAAGAAATAAGGCACAATCCATCATTCTAGGGCTATGCAATCCTAGACATATACAACTTTGAAAGCATATATTTGGAAAATAACCAATTCAACATCAATTTCCAAGAACATATTTCTAGCATGCTTAATATATTGGGAGCACTTACATGAGCTCGGCCGATTACGCGCATTGCACTCTCCTCCCTTTACTTAAGAAAACCGTTTTCAGGAAAAATTTAACTTTTGTTTCTTTTGAAAAAGGGTTTACCATTTCCTCAGTTTGAGTTCTGACACGCCCGAGGGTGTGCCTGAATCCCTCAAACAAAGGCTCTGATACCAACTTGTAACAGCCCGAAAATTCAAATAACATTTTTCATTTAATATTTAAAAACTACAATCATATTTTGTTTTCCAAACTTCCATTACATAAACTCATGTCCATAAAATCAGAGCTTCCAAAACAATGAATGTGGAAATACTGGAGAGTACATGCTATGCCATCAAGTCGAGCCCTTGCCCTTAGAACCAGAAGTACCTGAACACCCAACAAAACTATAAGCAAACGCTTAGTGAGTTCCCAAAATACACAAAACATATAACCACATAATGATATGCAACACATATACATAGGATTGTCATGGACTCCATCCATGGTCTTCATCTGGAATGCCATGGGCTACCCCCATGGTCTTACATCTAAGGGCCATGGGCTCCCCCCATGGTCTTACCAGGTGCCATGGGCTCCCCCATGGTCTTCATATAAGTCATAACATGCCAAATAACAAAACCATTGCATATTCAACTATTGAAACCTCATATCAAGTAATGGGCCGACATTGGTATCTTCGACCCATTGGTATAGTGAAAAGACTCACCTCAGTCTGCTAAAAACAATAGCTACTCGACTACCAGCACAAAATCTAACATTAAATAAATATACAAATAACTCCAATTAGGATTATAACACAACCTAATCAAAGAGCCCAAAATCCTAAGTTCAAGTCCCTCCATCATGGCCCTAAAGTCTTTACTTCATTAATGGGCCTAGCATTAAAGTCCAAAACTATAATGGGCCACAAGGCCCAAAGGCCCAAAAGAAGATTCATTATAATGGGCCTAATCCAACTTCGCCCATTTACACTAATAGGTCTAAGGCCCAAAAGGCCCAACTCATGACCCTAAAGTCCCACAATGGGAATTGACCCACCTAACCTAACCAGACCACAACCCACGATGCAGCCCTAAGTTCCTAAGTCCACATGTGAAGCCCACACCGAAGGCCCAAAATACCAAAACCCTCTGCTGAGTACGCGGGGCGTACTCAGCTTGTACACTAAGCATACACGCTTAAGGGCTTGTACGCTACGCGTACGAGCTTGTACGCCCAACGTAGTCCTCTAATTTTCCTTTTATGCCATTAAGCACTTATTTGGTTCAGACACTTGCTCCAATACCCATATCTGACCTCATTGAGATGGTAAATCACGTAAAGTTGGCAACTTTACGTGCATGCATGGCTTAATGAAGACCAAAAGCCCAAAAGAACTTAGTACTTGACTTAATGCTCGCATGGAGGTCACAAACACCATAAAGTTTGCACCTTTAAGCTAGAAGAGGCCAATAAACGACTAAATCTAAAAGTATGGCATCACAAATGGTCTTGACACATCAAGACCCTCAAAAGGGGACCAAAGAGACTAAAACAAGTCCACAAAGGAGATCTAAATAATAGATGAGCAAGGTATGGACTTTATACCTCCAGAAGCTCCTTAAGATGAAGGAAATGTTGGATCTAAAAGCTTCACCATGCTCAAGAGTTGCACCTCATGCTCTTCTCCTTGCAAACACACCAAAAAATGGCTTCCTTTTGACAGTCTAAGCTCAAACTCACTTCCAATGGATATTAGGGTTTCTAGGGACGTTAAGAGGCAAAGTAGGCTGATAGAAATGAGGTCCAAAGGTTATAAGATGGTTTAAATAGGTCAAAAGTCTGATTATTAGGGTTTTAGACCTCGGCCTCGTTCGCCCCGCATACGAGCTTGTACGCCCCATGTACGAGCCTCACCCGATGCATCCTCTCGTGTACGCTAAGCATACACATATGTACGCCAAGTGTACGAAGGGTCCTCAATGCCGCAAATAAAGTACTTCAAGGGGGTTAAATGGAATACCTGGATTTTTGAATGTTACAATTAGGGTTTCTTCTCAGGAAGGTCTCATGTCGCGAGCCATTATGTGCTCACGTAATGAGCCCCAAAGGTTATGCGCGATTGCTTTAATCCCCTCACGACGCGACATACATATCTCACGTCGTGAGTAAGGCAAAAACCTTTGAATTTTTAATTTGACAATTGCTCGCCTGAACTGAATGTTACAATTTTCCCCCACTTGAAGTAGACTTCGTCCTTGAAGTCTGATGTTGTGAACAACTCAGGGTAATGCTCCCGCATTTCCGACTCGGGTTCCCACGTCTATTCAGAACCTTTCTGATGTTGCCACTGAACCTTCACCAAAGACAACACCTTGTTTCATACGGCCTTTGTCTTCTGGTCCAAGATCGCCACTAGTCTCTCAATATAATTCAGGCGATCATCAACCTGAACATTATCTAGAGGAACAACCGCTGAATCATCAGCCACACAGTTCTCAAGCTGCAAAACGTGGAAGGTGGTGTGGATCTGATTGAGCTCCTTAGGCAAATCCAGTCTGTAAGCTACCTTGCCAACCCTTGCAATCACTCGAAATGGCCCAATATATCGGCGCCCCAATTTCCCCTCTTCCTGAAGCGTATTACACCCTTCCAGGGTGATACCTTCAACAAAACCATGTCTCCAACCTGGAACTCCAGCACAGATCGACACATGTCGGCATAAATCTTTTGCCGACATTGAGCTGTCTGCAGCCTCTGCCTGATATGTTGAATAAACTTTGTCCTCTGAAGGACTACTTCAGTCCTTCCCATAACCTTGTGACCGACCTCTACCCAGCAGACTGGGGTACGACATTTCCTCCCATAGAGAAGCTCAAAAGGCGGCGCAACGATACTGGAGTGATAGTTGTTGTTGTAAGAAAACTCTGCTATAGGAAGGTAGGAGTCCCAACTCCCACTGCAATCTATGAAACAAGCTCTCAGCATATCCTCAAGTGCTTGAATGGTCCTCTCACTCTGGCCGTCAGTCTGCGGATTCTATGTGTTAGATGCCATTTTATGCATCTTTTAGGGTAGTTTTATTATCATTTTAGGATCATATTTTTTACATTTGCATGTCATTTATTTAAATAATGTTCAGCTCATGTATTTTGTTAGAATTCCCGTACTGCTCATGTTTTTTATGTCAATTTCAAATAGTTCGAGTGGAGTAGTGCTTTCGGAGTAGTTGGATGTGCGTTTGGAGCTTAAAATGGAGCTTGGAACTTATGAAGGATTTTGAGGAATGCTTGGAAGACGTTTTGGTCAAGAAACATTCGATCGAATTGATCGCACGAAGATAGATTCTACAATCTGAACCTAAAGGATGTTGTTGGCAGCTTTGACCCCCTGTTAGTATTTTAACCATATCTCATGAACCGTAACTCTGATTGATTAGATTCAACATGTTTGCAAAACTAGACGAAATTTCGGATGACTTAGGCAAAACATGAGATCACAAATCTTGTCAATGCGATCACATGGAGCCTTTTTGAGATCGTATTTATGCTCGCAACTTGTCTTCGAGGTTTTTTACTGCCAAAAATTCATCTGGGAGAATAAAAGGAATATATGCGATCGCAACCTATGTACATGCGATCGCAACTTTGCCCTATGCGATCGCAACTTTGCCAAAAAGTTCCAAAATAGCATCCTACTTCATTAAAAAGGCCCGAGACGTGTTTTCTTCAAAACATGTGATTGCAACTTCAATACATGTGATCGCATGCACGCCGTTTTTTGCTGCTGGATGTATAAATCGACCCACATAACATTCCAGTAAAGGGATTTGGTACCCTAGTCGACTCCTGAGGCTCGAGACGACGAAAAAGACGATTTTGGAGGTGTTTCTTTTCTGATTTCAACAATTTCTGAAGAACTGAAGACTGTGGATCATCTCCTTTAATTAGATTAGTAAGATTAGTTGTTTAATGTTTAATTCTAGTAGTTTTATCATATTTTAGCCATGTCTGGCTAAAACCCTAGTTTTCAGTTCTGCATTAGACTAGTAATTTTCATGTGAATGATCATTAGATCTGGTTTTTGATTTGTGTTTCTATCTAGATTTTTCAGTTTTGTTCTTAATGAATGTTTGGTTTTAAATTCTTGTTAGTCTGATCACCTAATTAGGGTTTAATCATTCCCGTTAATCAGTTAATAGCATCTGTAATTATTCTTGTCAACTGGTAATAAGTAACAAGTATCAGATTGGTTATGTGTTGGGATTTAACTCTGGTATAAACTTAAAAATCGTATCTTTACGCTTCCGAGTTTGTGAGAAGTATTGGGTACTACTCGGAATTTTACACAGAACTTAATGTAATTTTTCTGATTTAATTAAGAGCTTGTTTAATTGAACAGTAAAAAGTTAGGGTTAATTCAAAGAGCTTGCTTTGATTAACTAGTTTAGGTAAAAGAGATTATTCTAGAGTTTGTTAGATTTTTTCAGTACCAGCTTAGATTGAACACATTATGAATAACCAGATCTGAACTGATTGCATGATTAGGAAAGTCGCAGCAGAACTGAAACCGCTTTTATTATTGATTTTCGTTTAATTTAATATCACTGCAATTTTAGTTTATTTAGTTTAATTCAAAACCCCCCTTTTATATTTCTGTTTCTTGACTAGATTGTGCCTGATGCAAAAAGACATTGACCATTGGGTTGTGTCCCTTTAGATTCGACCCTACTTCCTTGTGCTATATTTTTAGTGCAACAAGCAGTGATAATATATTTTTGCTTAATACGTGCGTGACAACGTGTTAACACTAAGTAGTGCTAAAGTGCAATCTCGTACCCAGTTCCTCATGGAACTTCTGCCAAAACTACGAAGTGAACCGAACATCCTGGTCTGAAATGATAGAAACCGGAATACCATGCCGAGCTACAATCTCGCGTACATAAACATCAACCAATTTCTCGGTCGACGAGCTCTCACGGATGGCTAACAAATGGGCACTCGTGGTCAACCGATCCACTATCACCCAAATCGCATCAAACTCCTTAGTTGTCCGAGGCAACTTGGTGATAAAATCCATGGTGATCTGTTCCCATTTCCACATGGGAACCTCCAAAGGCAGAATCTTTCGATGCGGCCTCTGGTGCTCGGATTTGACCATCCGGCAGGTCAAACACCGCTCGACATACCAAGATATCTCCCAATTCATGCACGACCACCAATAATTGAGTTGCAAATCTCGATACATCTTGGTGGCACCAAGGTGTATCGAAAATCTGGAGTTGTGTGCCTCCTCCAGCACAGCCTCCCTAACCTCACCAAAATATGGTACCCATACTTGACCATATCGGGTCAGCAACCCTCGGCTGTCGGTAGAAAACCTGTCGATCTCGCCTCTGAGTTGCTTCTGTTTCCAGTTCTCTTTCTTTACTCCCTCCGTCTGAGCCTCCCTAATCATACCCAACAATGTAAAATCAATATAAATCCTTAAACATCAGAACTAGCTGTCTTGCGGCTCAAATCGGCAACGACTACATTCGCTTTTTCCTGGGTGGTACAGAATCTCGCAGTCATAATCTTCGAGCACGTCAAGCCACCTGTTGTTGGCTTTTAGTTCAAAAATATTTTCATAAACTAGAAAAATATGGCAACGGAATACTTTAAATTTTAGAACATAACAAAAACCTTTTATACCCACCAAGGATCTTCTTGCAATGTTTGGAAAGAAAAGAAGCACCAAAGAGGAAGAAGTGTTTAACTACCTTTGTAGACTTTGAATCCTCAAGGGGAGGCTTGGAAGTTAATGAAGAATGTGGAACCTTTGAAACACCAACAATGACTCAACTTGATGAAGATGCTAGTCCATAATGTGACATCCCCATTTTCACGGCCAGAAAAGACCGATTTTGTTTATGCTTTATAAAAATCAGAGTACTTCTTTTAACAAAAATGTTGCGGAATTTGTTCCCAGAAAACATGATAAATAGGTTATCAAAGCATTTCCGAGAAAATGTATTATTATTCATTTTCAAAACATTGGGATGTCATTGTCAATACAGAAACATAAGCATAAACAGAACTTACATTATTTACACTAGTGATATACATCTCTTTTAAATCTCTCAGTGTAAAGTAGTTTCGTATCGACACCTGTGATACAAATAAGCTTGAGTGGGTCAGGTTGGGAAACCTGGTGAGTACATAGGGTTTTCAACCCACAATAATATAATTATTATGTTTAAACATCAAACAATCAACCCAATTGCCCATCCCCATTATCTTCCTTACTCTCAAGGGTCTACCCTAAGAGTCATTTATTCGTTCATTCCGAAGTCCCTTGCCTCCTAGGGTTATAAGACAGGCACTAAGTCCATAGCTGCCAATGCTCGTTCGTAAAGCACTAAATCCATAGCTGCTAAAGTTCATTCATCGGGTACTAAATCCATAGCTACCAGTGTTCATCTAATAGGTACTAAGTCCATAGCTACCAACGTTTATCAGGTACTAAGTCCATAGCTACCAACGTTTATCCATCAGGTACTAAGTCCATAGCTACCAACGTTTATCTATCAGGTACTAAGTCCATAGCTACCAGTGTTTATCTATCAGGTACTAAGTCCATAACTGCCGATATTATTTAGGCACTAAGACTATAGTTGCCAATGTTTATTCACATCATCTTTCATCCCTCATCATTCATCTACCCATGTTTCACTCAACATATTTGTAGATATAAAATACATATACAGTTTAAATCATATAAAACTTGTATAAAATCGTTCATCCAGCATAGATAGCAAGTATACCAATAATATGCATACATAGCACGTAATTTATATAAAATACTTCATATCTATGTGTAAGATGAAAGTAACTATGCACTCACCTGGAAGGTGGTGACTCTGCACTCGAACAGCGCTTCGTTACTTCTTAAAACAATTTCCCTCGACAAAACCTAGTATCAATACCACTAGGTTTTAGTCTAACGTTAACCGCGACTAATTAATAGCCTAGCTATTATTATTATTATATAAGCGTTAAATAACACTCTATATAATTCATAATAATAGCCCAAATAATTATTTTAAGGACCCAATAACATTACGATAATTATTTAAAATTTATATTAAAAATTGCGTAGGCGTAGCTTACTTACAGCGAATTTTAAAGAAAACCGGGCTTTGCCCGGAGCAGCGTTTCCGAACCGAAAGACCCTTTTTCTCGGGACTCCGGGAGCCTCGGGTCTTCCTTTAGGGGCTAGGGATTTTTCCTAGGGCTTAGGGGTGGTTTGGGGAGCTAGAGAGAGAATGAGAATTGGTGTGAAAAATCCGGAAACCCTCGCCCTCTTTTATAGCCTGCGAGGCCTCGGACTACGCTGGGCGTAATCCTTGGCTACGCGGCGCGTATCTTCGGATGAGGCTGTCAGCGAGCCTCCAGCTGTCTTGCACTCGGAAAGGATAAGAGCCGGAGTACGCGGGGCGTACCCAACTTCGGACACGGGGTGTAATGGCGAGGCGACGTGTCCAAATCCGAAGACCAGACTGTGATCAGCAAGCGACGGCCCTGATTGAGCCACGTCATCACCCCCCTCGCACTTTCGCATTTTTCTTTCCCAACTTCTAAAAATCATAACTTTCGCATACGAGCTCCATTTTCGACGTTCTTTATATCCACGCGTAGGCGGAAACGTACTCTACAACTTTCGTTTAGACTCCGTCGGCTAATTTTGACTTTATTTTAAAAGTTATATTTTTAACAGGCCGGGACAGGATTGGTCCGTTAAAAATTCATAACTTCTTCATCCGACGTCCGTTTTCGTCTGTCTTTTTATCGTTATGCTACTATTAACGAGATATTTGATTCTCGTTTAGGTTGTGTAGGCTAAAAACCGCTCGATCTAATATTCGAACTTCGGGTTGTACACTACTAAGCCGAAACTTCGAAAAATCATAACTTCCTCATACGAAGTCAGATTTGGGCGTTCTTTTTATGGACGCTCTCGGTTTAACGTATTCTACGACTTTCGTTTAGATCGCTAAGGCTAAAACTCGCTCTATCGTAAATTCACAATTTACGCTTCCCGGTGCCGCGCCGGTTTTGCCGTAAAACTTCGACGGGTCATAACTTCTTCGTTATAACTCGGATTTCGGCGTTCTTTATATGTACGGAAACCTTGAGACATATTCTACAACTTGGTTAAGATTATTTATCCTAAATAATCTTTTGTCGAAAAGTCGTTTTCGACCCCTATTATCTCCAGATTGACTAGCCCGGATCTACGGGCGTTACAATTATCTCCCCCTTAGGATGATTACGTCCCGGAATCATCAACGAAACAGGGTTGTATAATGACTCTGTACGTTATCTCTTCATCCTAAGTAATAACCGTCACTTTGATGTTTCTTCGAATGAGTATCTAACTCTAAGACTTCCTGACTGCAGGCGGTGCCCGATCTTGGACCCGCTCTCTATCTCACGTTAGACTTCCAATCATGATCCTCATGTCACGATCTTGATATTTATTGGAGACTCCTTCTTTAACAAACTTGAGTTAAGTTTCTTCCTTCGATTATCATAATAGACCGATGGGTCATGTTCTAATGACCTCTCATCGTATGATGCATTGCTTGGACTCAGGTCTTTTAGAGTCAAATTCCATAACAGACTATACCTTCCTTCATGTTCTAATCCTATCTTAAATGGTAGCATTTCTAGCTATAAGCAATTATCGCGATACCCCTACCAATCGCTTTGATTATCTTTTATTTCAATCTTCCGGCTTAAGTCAGATGTTACATCAAACTTGGTTCTCCGAACCACGTAACATACTCCTCGTAGTCGGACTCAATTCGATATGACCACTACGGTCGGAATAACAACAATCTTCTTAGTCATTACCGAAACAATGGTAATGACATACTTAAATAAAATGGTATCAATTACTAGCTTCTTGGTAACCTTGTGACTTTCCCTGATCCAAGTGTGAGTCCTGTGCTTCCGGTAGTATATGCATCTACTACCTTTCACACCTACTCATACTCGTCCCAAGTATTGTCTCGCAGTCCCCAAGTCATCAAGAAAATCACATAACAGTATAACACATCAGATAACAAAACGAAGGCTTTATTATTTCTTGAAACTATTACATAGGTGTTCAAGTTCACCCTAGTCTATGCCTCTAATAGGCTACATCGTATGATTTTATCCCCTTGGCTACTTCATAACTCGATCTTCAGATATGAATTCCTTATCCTTGATTCCTCGCGTTATTGTCTACTTCGTCGAGGATCATGTGGAATGCCCTTGGCTTTGGCGGTGCCTCTAGCCTTGCTGCTTCATTTTTCTTCGGGCAGTCTCTACACATGTGCCCCTTGCCTCCACATCCGAAGCATACCTTATCATTTTATGTACAATCCTTGGAATAGTGGTCGATCCTTCCACATTTGTAACAGGTTACCTCTTCGTTGCATCTTCCAAAGTGTTTCTTCTTGCACTTTTCACACCACTTGGCTCCATACCTTTGGTCATCCAGGTTAGACTTTGAGAACTTTCCCTTATTACCAGGTCTTGAGGAACCTTCAAGCTTCTGTAACACCCATAAAAATTGAGCCAATTTAAAACATTTTAATTCATTCAAAAACCATGAAGTTCATACATCTCGTTTTCAAAATAGTTTAAACATCAGAGTATCCCCCATAACCATATCACATAAATCATAAAACATGAGGAGCAGTACGATCACCCCTTCGCCTTGCCACGATCTCCTGAAGTGCCTGAAACATAACACTACGACTGTAAGCCCGAAAGCTTAGTGAGTTACCCCCAAAATACCAACCACACATAATCATACTCATAACATATCACAAATAGAACAGGCATGCACATCGGTTCTACTGTGTGACTGGTCCGCCCGCGCCGGGCCTTCAGTCCACCTGGTCCACCCTCCGAGTCTAGCCATATACATCGAGTCTACAGTGTGATTGGTCCGCCCGCACCGGGCCTTCAATCCACCTGGTCCACTCTCTGAGTCTACAGTATGACTGGTCCGCCCACACCGGGCCTTCAGTCGGCCTGGTCCACTCTCCGAGCCTCGGCACGTCTGGTCCGCCCTCTTGGGGCCTTCAGCCTATCCAGACCGCTCGTTGGGCCTTCGGAATATCCGGTCCGCCCTGGGTATGTTGGCCTACAGCACAAAGCAGGACCCGCCTCAACCCAACCCCCGTCAAACAACCATGTGCACATAAAACAATTTATCACATAACAATCCTCAACCAGACAAACAGTCCAACAGATCACATAGCATAACAACATCCTAATCAGGATTCCGACCTAACCGGTCACTAGCATAACATTACCCTATATACCGGGTACCGACCTTAACCAGGTCACTAACATAACACCATCCTAGATACCAGGATGCAGATCTAGCAAAGCAATAACATAACAACAATACCCGGATTTCCATCTGATAAAGGGCCGGCCTTGGTGCCGTAGACCCTGTCGATATAGTGAGGATAACTCACCTGCAATTGCCGACTGAAGAGATACGACCAAGCTGCTCCAACCACCGACACGAACTTCACCACAGCACACTACCAAAGAGCCAATACCAAAATTACCAAAATACCCTTGGAAGTCAAACTGGTCAACTCTTGGTTAAAGTCAAAGTCCTCAGTCAAAGTCAACCTTCCTGGTTGACTCTACTCGCTGAGTCAACCCGTCGACTCGTCGAGTTCCTATACTCAGAAACTCCAATAACACGACTCAACTCGCCGAGTCGCCCCAAGACTCGTCGAGTCCAACGATCTCCGAGTCCCATACTGTCCAACTCACTGAGTCGCCAACCGACTCACTAATCTAAAGCTTTAACCACAAGAGGTTAGGTTCTGCGACCAGACTCGCCGAGTCCAAGAACAGACTCGCCGAGTCCAAGGCAATCTTCAACAGACTCGCCGAGTTGTTCTTCAACTCGCCGAGTTCATGCACATATTCATACAACTCGTCGAGTACACCCATGTGACTCGCCGAGTCTCTTCAGTTCTCAATCCATACAGAGGCTTTTCGAGCCATGCAGGGGTTCCAAACTGTAGATCCACCCTTCTAGGGCATAACCCCTACGTAAAGTTGCAAACTTTACGTGAAACCAAGGAGTTAAAGGTCCAAATCACTCTAGGGCTTGGGTTTAAGACGAAGGATCCCCTCAACAATCCCAAAGGATGGTGCTTTATGCTTCCATAGCTTAAACCTTGTTGGATATAGTGTCTAAGTCCATAACTTTATTTGGTATGTACTTGACCCGACCCGGCATGGTCCATTTGGGTTGCATGGCATTGCAATACTTAGATAGACTAAATGAGAGAAAGGACACTTGTGATTATTAATATATTATAAGTTCTAATATATTAATAATAGTATTATTTAATTAGTATTGATCAAGTATTAATTTAGAATTAATTTGGTGATCAAAATGAGACTAATTAAATACATAGGGTTGATTATGACAATCATCTAATCTTTTATGGTGGATTCATGATCCATGGTTTATTGTGATTTGGAGCTCCATGAATATGGGAGTTACAAACCCATGGATCATTAGAAATCAAGAGTCATGACAATTAAGGGCATTCATGTGTAAACCCTAATTTTGACAACACTATAAAAGGAACCCTATAGCTAGCAAAATCGGCCACTAGTTGATTCTAAGAGGGCATAACTGATTTTGAGTGTGAGTGACATTCTCCCAAGTTATTCCAAGTCTTGTGGTGTTGTGTGAAGCATTTGAGGCACAACATTTGGGGTGCTAGGCTCACAAAGTCTTCAAGGAATCCAAGCAACAAGAAAGGTATGTATTTCTACTAGTTTTATATTACATATTCCCCATGCCATGCTAGTTAGGAAGTAAACCTTGAAAAATCAAATTTGCATGTATATTAGAGAAAACATAGATTCAAGGTTTATAGGGTTGCATGTACACCATAGGAGTGTTAGAATGCCCAAAACCCCATCAGTGGTATCAGGGCCTAGGATTGTTTTCTGTATACTTGATGCTAACTGCTTGAAAAATCGAAAAATTGCTCACTGTTCGACTGGACTCGCCGAGTACAAGGGGAGAACTCGACGAGTCCAAGACAAAATTCATCCTACTCGTCGAGTAGGATAATGCACTCGACGAGTAGGTGCGTGATGGGCAGTTTTCCGATTTTTGTTGCTGGAAATGGGCTAGAATCATTATCCCAAACTGTTTTGGACTTGTAAAATCTGTTTTTAAAAGTGGTAATGATTATGTTAACCCATTTCAAATGACTATTATCAATTTTCAAGTTTTATATGTGATTTCTTGAAATTATTTGATATGAATATTTGTTCTTATGAGTTTTAGAAGATCATAGGAATTGTGTGTAACCTACATGCTAGTTTAATTCATGATCTTAATGTTAATGATGGTGTTCATAACTTGTCCTCAAGTTATGGATAACCAAAAGTCACTTCTTTAAAAGTTGTCATTAAAGAATAGTAGGTTTCATAAAATGAAGAGTCTTCAACTTTATGAACCATTAAAACTCATAAGTTACAAATTGAAGAGTCTTGAAATAGTTTCAATACTTGCCCTCAAGTTTTGGAATTTGTAAAGTCTTACACTTTAATACTTTAATTCCAAATTAAACCTTAGATTTTTAAAAGTTTAAAAATCAACACTTATATTATTATTATAATCTTATTTATATAGATATGTATAAGAATAAGTCATTCTTACCGCAAGTATGCCTCATTCACGAAGCCGGTCTATAAGGGGGGTATAAGGTTGTTGCCTATAAAATGGCAGCTTAATGGGTGTCTACTCTCACCCACCGCTTCCTTGACTGGTGGAGGGTCGTTAGCCAAACGGGTAGGATAAGACTTTAACTCTCATTAAAAGTATAATGAATTATAAAGTAACTATACATTATTAATTCCCAATCATAGTTACTTTAGGAAAATATGAAATAGGTGCTAGCCCATAAAATTACACTTTGTACCTTACCAAGTCGTTAGTGGAGCGTGTGTCGTTAACCGGCACACTAACAAGGACTAGTAAGTGTGGCAAAGGGTAACTTGACTTTATTATAGATCGGTGGAGCGTGTGTGGTTAACCGGCACATGGATTAGGTAATATAGTGAAGGGTACCAAGTCAATTTGTATGGTTATTCACACCTTGTTTGTGATCCTTGGCATCCCAGTCACAAACTTGAGAGGGCACAATCGAGATTTAAACATGCCATTGAAAAGTTCAATGTATCTCAAAAGATCTAGGAGTTTGAAATCCAATAAAACCTAATAATAAAATATTTCGTTCTTATGGTGGAAATTGGTAAATCGTCATTTACCTACCTTCAAATATTTTATAGCTTGGATTACGGCATCCCTCTTCCAACTATAAATAGTTTGTTGGATCGTAGCCTTAATATTTCATTTGGGTGACTTATTAAGGACTCTTAATCTAATGAAACTTGCCTTTCTTTTCTTTCAGATGTCTTCCAACAATGCTTCTGGCTCAAACCCAACAGGCTCCTTTTCCCTTATGAACTTGTGTGGGAAAGTCACTTTTGATGGATCCAACTTTAATGAGTGGATCAGAAACATCAGGATGATTACCCGCTATGAGGACAAGGAGTATGTTCTCGATAGGGAGCTTAAGGTTGTGAATAAAGCCACTGCTACTCCTGGAGAGTTTGCGGAGTTTGTTGCACATGAAAAGGATGCTACTAAAGTAGCATGCATCATGATGGCCACCATGACTCCTGAACTTCAAAAATCCTATGAAGATTTCTACCCCTATGAGATGCACCAGGATCTAATGGAAAGGTACCATCAGAGTACACGTCAGGAGAGGTATGAAATCATCTCCTCCATGATAACAACCAGAATGAAATATGGTGAACCCATCACCGGTCACATGCAGAAAATGCAAAGGTTCGTTGACCGGTTATTGAAGCTCAATGTGGACTTTCCTGAAGAAATGGCGATTGACATCATTCTCCATTCCTTACCTCCAAGTTATGATCAGTTTCGTATGACTTATCATATGAACAAGGAGGAAGTCACACTGAGTAAACTTCAAGGACTTTTAAGGACAGCTGAAAACGGCCTTAAGAGTAAAGCGGTTGTTACTTCTACTTCTACTCCTTCAGCAGCCCCTGTTCTTGCGATTGGGCAGGGAAAGGGTAAGAAGAGGAAAACCCCTTCGAAGGGTACCAAGGGTAAGCCCCTTGATGGTTCCTCTTCTAGTGGGACAAAGAAAGGTCCCATCACTCCTTCCTCAAACCCAAAGGAAGCACAATGCTTCTATTGTCAAGAAAAGGGGCACTTGAAGCGAAGCTGCCCCAAATACTTGCAAGATGTAAAGGATGGGAAAGTTAAACCCACCCATGCAGGTATTTATACAATATTGTCTAATAACTCATCTAATGCTAATTCTTGGGTGCTTGATACAGGTTGTGGTATTCACATTTGTACTGATTTGTAGGGCCTAAGAAGAAGTGAGCAAGTGGAGCACGGGAAGATAAACTTAGTCATGGGCAACAGGAAAGCATCACCTGTCACCAAGATAGGAGTTTATTCTTTATTGTTAAATAATGGGTTAATGTTAGATTTGAATAAATGTTGTTACCCGCCGGAAATGGCGAGAAATATTATTTCTTTTCATGGCTTGTACAAACAAGGGTTTACATTTTTATTTGATAATAATAATGGTCCTATTAATGTTTAATACAATGATGTATTTTACTTTAAAGCATTACCTTGTGATGGTGTATATGAAGTTGTGAATGTTGTAGACAATCTAGGAAATAATGTGTTGTATATTGATTCTTCGAATAGCTTGGATAAAGCATCCTTGTGGCATTGTCGTCTTGGACATGTCAACAAGAAGCGCATAGGCCAACTCCAAAAGGCTGGAGTCTTGGAATCATTTGACCTAAAGTCGGATGATAGTTGCGAGTCTTGTTTACTTGGAAAAATGACGAAGTCACCCTTCACAGGTACTTGTGATAGGGGTGAAGGTTTGTTGGACCTGGTACACACAGATGTGTGTGGGCCCTTCAGAGTTGCTACAAGAGATGCTAATCGCTATTATGTGACTTTTACAGATGATTATAGCAGATATGGATATATCTACTTAATCAAGCATAAGTCAGAAACCTTTGAAAATTTCAAAGAGTTTAAGCAGGAAGTTGAGAATCAATTGGGCAGGAACATCAAGATGCTCCGATCCGATCGGGGAGGAGAGTATCTTAGCATTGAGTTCTTTGACTATCTTAAGGATGTGGGATTGTCTCACAATTGACACCTCCCAGAACACCACAGTTGAATGGTGTAGCTGAGAGGCGCAATCGAACCTTGTTGGATATGGTTCGTTCCATGATGAGTCGAGCTTTGTTACCAATCTCTTTCTGGGGGTATGCCTTAGAAACTGCCGCCCATATCCTTAATCTAGTCCCTACTAAAAAGGTTTCCAAAACACCTCACGAGATGTGGACTGGGAAAGTTCCCAATTTAGACCACATCAAGATTTGGGGTTGTGAAGCTTTCATGAGGCGTGAGACTCATGATAAGCTTGAACCTCGAAGTGAGAAGTGTATTTTCATCGGCTACCCACAGAGATCCTTTGGTTACCTCTTCTACAGACCCAGTGATAATGTGGTATTTGTATCAAGAAGAGGAGTCTTTCGTGAGAGAGAATTTATAAGCCAAGGGGACAGTGGGAGGCAAATTGACCTTGAAGAGCTTCAAGAGTCAAGCGGTGAAGGAACCTCAAATACTATCAACCAACCTGAGGAGGAAACTTCTGTTGATCCGATAGATGAGTTTGTACCTCCGAGGCGTTCCACTAGGGTGAGGAACACACCTGATTTTTATTATGGTTATCACATCACCACTGAAGGTGATACATTTATTAGTGATAGTACACTAATAGATTTGGATGAACCTAATAATTACAGGGAAGCCATGGAAGGCCCCGAGTCTGCTAAATGGAAGGAGGCTATGGACAGCGAGATTCAGTCCATGTATGACAATCAAGTGTGGAACTTGGTTGACAATGTACCAGGTCGTAAGACAGTTGGGTGCAAATGGATCTTTAAGAAGAAGACCGATATGGATGGGAAGGTACACACTTACAAAGGGCGACTGGTTGCGAAGGGCTTTAATCAAACTCTGGGAGTTGACTATGATGAGACCTTCTCACCAGTAGCGAAAATTAAGTCTATTAGGGTCTTACTGGCCATAGCTGCATTTCATGATTATGAAATATGGCAAATGGATGTCAAAACCGCTTTCCTTAATGGAAAGTTGGCTGAGGATGTTTACATGGCTCAGCCAGAGGGTTTTGTCGATGCTAAGTACCCTAATAGAGTGTGTAAGCTTGAGAAATCCATTTATGGATTGAAACAAGCATCTCGTAGATGGAATCTTTGCTTCGACGAGAAACTCAAAAAGTTTGGTTTCTCGAGGAGCGAAGATGAGTCCTGTGTATATGTCAGGGCTAGTGGGAGTATAGTCAGTTTTTGGTGTTGTATGTGGATGACATACTACTCATAGGAAATAACGTCCCAACCTTGCAGGAAGTGAAGTCCTGGCTTGGGAAGTGTTTCGCTATGAAGGACCTTGGAGAAGCTGCCTATATCCTAGGGATAAGGATATTAAGAGATAGGAGTAAGAGGCTAATTGGACTTAGTCAAAGTACTTACTTGGATAAGGTGCTGAAGAGGTTCAGCATGCAAGAATCCAAGAAAGGGGATTTACCCATCCAGAGTAATGCCAAGCTGAGTAAGACTCAGAGTCCGAGTACAGAGGCTGAGATAGCTGAGATGAGTCATATACCATATGCTTCCGATGTGGGCTCTATCATGTATGCTATGACTTGTACTCGCCCTGATGTGGCCTTTGCTTTGAGCATGGTCAGTAGATATCAAGGGAACCCTGGCAAGGCTCACTGGACTGCGGTAAAGAACATTCTCAAGTATCTGCGGAGGACTCAGGACTGGGTCCTTACCCTCGGAGGCAGTGATGACTTGAGAGTGGAAGGATATAGCGATGCTAGCTTTCAGACTGATAGGGATAATTTCCGCTCTCAGTCAGGCTGGGTCTTTGTCCTAAATGGAGGGGCAATTACTTGGAAAAGTTCCAAACAGGAGACAGTAGCTAATTCTACTTGTGAATCAGAGTACATAGCAGCGAGTGAAGCAGCAAAGGAAGTGATATGGCTAAAGAACTTCATCGGAGACCTTAGAGTTGTACCAGCTATAAAGGAGCCAATGGAGATTTTCTGTGACAGCGAAAGTGCGGTTGCTTTGGCTAAGGAACCAAGAGATCACGGGAGATCTAGGCACATTGACAGAAAATACCATTTCATCAGACATCGAATAGAAGAAGGACTCCTCGTGGCTAAGAGGGTATCATCAGATGAGAACCCAGCAGATCCCCTCACAAAGGGACTGAGTAGGGTTAAGCATTTACAGCATGCGAGGCGCATCGGGCTGAAGGATGATATTAGTTTCAATAATTAGATTTCTGAAACTTGTAAAATGTAATTGACATTTTGATGATTAAATAAAAGTTGTTATTTATTTATGAGTAAAGTGTTACTATCTTATGTTAATCGTTTACTATGGTTTCAATTTTGCATGTTTTGACTTCCAGAATAATTATTTTATTCGAACTCTCCACAGTCGGTCATATGTCGGAAGTAGATATGAATCAAGATTGTCATGAATTTGGTTTGTATGATATGTCTAAAGGGTATTAGACATAGCAATAGTTGCTGCAACATTCATGAGTGCTCATAAGTTCTGAGTATTGGATTCAACCCACGCTCACTTGCATCACTTCATGGAATTTATCTCGAGTGATCGTGAGACGGTAATATCATATAAATCTTTAAACCTAGAGATATGAGTTGTTGACTATGAGTTGGTTATCCATTGATTGTATGAAAACGCATTGGTAATTCGATGTTATAAAACGTGCTTTTGTGCATAATTCAACAAGTGGTCAGTACAAGCATATGAGTCGAAGTTTATATGTTCCTTCTAGAAATAGAAGCAATATCTGGGCCCCTCGATGATTTGGTTTTGACTTATGTACCGGGCCCGGTCAGAAGCTAATTGATGTGTTCAATTTAGTTCTATGTCGAAACAAATTAGAGATCGAGAAACAAATGTTGGACAATAAGTAAGACCATGTTCCATGTGTTTGTCCGGCTGATATCTTGAGAGCAGAGGATTATATGATCACTTATCTTAAATGGTGTATCATTATTATCTCAGTTCCGAGAGATTTTGAAAGAGCTACGATTGCTAGTCGGATCCTGAAGTCATATCTGCAAATATAGTTATTAGACTTATCCAAGTGGGAGACTGTTGGATATAGTGTCTAAGTCCATAACTTTATTTGGTATGTACTTGACCCGACCCGGCATGGTCCATTTGGGTTGCATGGCATTGCAATACTTGGATAGACTAAATGAGAGAAAGGACACTTGTGATTATTAATATATTATAAGTTCTAATATATTAATAATAGTATTATTTAATTAGTATTGATCAAGTATTAATTTAGAATTAATTTGGTGATCAAAATGAGACTAATTAAATACATAGGGTTGATTATGAAAATCATCTAATCTTTTATGGTGGATTCATGATCCACGGTTTATTGTGATTTGGAGCTCCATGGATATGGGAGTTACAAACCCATGGATCATTAGAAATCAAGAGTCATGACAATTAAGGGCATTCATGTGTAAACCCTAATTGTGACAACACTATAAAAGGAACCCTATAGCTAGCAAAATCGGCCACTAGTTTATTCTAAGAGGGCATAACCGATTTTGAGTGTGAGTGACATTCTCTCAAGTTATTCCAAGTCGTGTGGTGTTGTGTGAAGCATTTGAGGCACAACATTTGGGGTGCTAGGCTCACAAAGTCTTCAAGGAATCCAAGCAACAAGAAAGGTATGTACTTCTACTAGTTTTATATTACATATTCCCCATGTCATGCTAGTTAGGAAGTAAACCTTGAAAAATCAAATTTGCATGTATATTAGAGAAAACATAGATTCAAGGTTTATAGGGTTGCATGTACACCATAGGAGTGTTAGAATGCCCAAAACCCCATCAAAACTAACCTAGATCCGGAGCTGCAACCTCAGATCTAGCCTCTAACCCGATATGGATCACAAACAAGCTAAGGAACCCCAAATCAACCACCATGGATGAATCTAAAAAGGAAATAGCTTAGGATAAGGGCTCCTTACCTCTGAGATGTGCCCAAACTGATGTAGATTCCAGATCTACACAAGCCCCTTGATGCTAGCCTCTAATTCCTCAAGCCTCTTACACCAAAATCTTCTTCCAAGCTCTAATCTCCTCAATCAATGGTGTTTCATACGAACTAGGGTTTGCTGGAACTCTCAGGGTAGCAAGGGGGCTGAGGGAAGGATATAATGTTCTTTATATAGGGTGTAAACCCTAAGATTAGGGTTTTCTCTCTTCAGCACCAACTCGTCGAGTCCTAGCCGCCGACTCGGCGAGTTGGCCACTTAAACCTGTGACAAAATCCTGCTCCGACTCGGCGAGTAAGCGGACCTACTCGTCGAGTCCCTCCTTTTATTTACACTTTTGGCCCTTCATTGAACTTCTGAAATTTCGGGATGTTACAAGCTTCCTTTTCTCGCCAACTTCAACTTTCTCCAGACCCTTTTCCCTTATTTGGATCTCAACATTCTTGGCTGCCCAGATGGCGGCTTTCAAAATGGTTGCTTGTTTGACCATTGGACCAAAGTCCGTTGGTAATCCATTGGCAAACTTGTTGACCTTGGAAAGTTCCGTTGGAACTATGTAGGGGACAAGCTTCACCTTTTCCGTAAAACTTGCAGCATACTCGGTGACACTCATCCTTTCCTTCTTCAGATTCTGGAACTCATTGTTGATCTCCAGAAGATCCTGCTCAGAGCAGTACTGCATTTTTAGTTGCACCAGGAAATCTTCCCAAGACATCTTGCTTGCTTCTCCCTTGGGCATTGTGTTAGCTAGTAGCTTCCACCAGCTTAGTACTCCAGACTTTAATTGTCTGACTGCAAAGACAGTTTTCTGCCTGTCACTACAGTCACAGCTCTCAAACAACATCTCCATTTCGGAGATCCAGTCCATAATCTCAACTGTCTTCGGGCTTCCAGAAAGGCTTGGTGGCTTGGCTCCCAAGAAGTTCTTATACATTCGTCCATCCTTGTTGTTTTCCCTCTCCGGGCCATTCCTTCGTTCTCCTTGTGTCCCAACTTGAGTCACAGGGCGGCTATAGTTCCCTTCCTCCGATTGCTTGGGAATCAATTCAGGTTGCTCAATGGGCATGGTAGGTTCGTCCCTATTCTCATGCAACATCTGCCTCATTTCTTCCCTTTGTTCAGCTAACATAGCCCGAATCATGGCTTGTACTCCAGCCATGGTGATTGGTTCAGGTGCAGCTTCTACTACAACAGGTATTTGCTGAATCACTGGGGGTTGATTCCTATTCCCATTCGCATTCCCAGCTCCACTGTGGGTTCTTGCCATCTTGATCTATACACCGAATGCGGTGAATTTAGATCCTTATTTAGGATAGACGTTTAAATCATCCTTATCTCTCCGAAACGTTTACATGTTAGTTCTAATATCATAATCGTATGTTTACAATCCTAAACACGTAAGGTTTCCAGATCCGGTCGGCAACAGACCATAGATCCGATCAAACGATAGCATAAAGCATCACAAATCATTTAGCACATAATAGCATGTTAGGCATTTTCCCTAAATAAGCTAGTGCTTGTGTCTATTCAGGTGTATTACCTAAATTTTATTAGACACACTCCTCACAATCATCGCTTAGCATCCTAAGTTTAAGTCTAGAAATAAATCCATATTCCTAGTTCGCTTAAACTAATGCTCTGATACCAACTGTGACATCCCTATTTTCACGGCAAAAAAAAAAGATTTTGTTTATGCTTTATAAAAATCAGAGTACTTCTTTTAACAAAAATGTTGGGGAATTTGTTCCCAGAAAACATGATAAATAGGTTATCAAAGCATTTCCGAGGAAATGTATTATTATTCATTTTCAAAACATTGGGATATCATTGTCAATACAGAAACATAAGCATAAACAGCACTTACATTATTTACACTAGTGATCTACATCTCTTTTAAATCTCTCAGTGTAAAGTAGCTTCGTATCGACACTTGTGATACAAATAAGCTTGAGTGGGTCAGGTTGGGAAACCTGCTGAGTACATAGGGTTTTTGTAACATCCCAATTTCCAAGCCCAATTTTTTTTAAAAAATTGAGTAATTCTCAACATAGTTTACCAAAACATTTCCCATGCCATATCATTTGCAACAAAACTATAACAATGTGTCTGAAATCATAATGTCAAAGTAAAATCAATCAGAGTACAATCCCAGAAAACTCCATGCGGAAATCATGTGTGTGTGTGATGCGTTGCTACACTGCCGGCTCCTTCCCCTTAGACGAAGAGGTACCTGAAACCAAAACTAAAACTGTAATCACAAAGCTTAGTGAGTTCCCCCATCATACCACATACCATACAGACATATCGCATACATACTGCCGGGCAATTCTGGGGTGCCCGACCTACCCAGTACGACCATTCTGGGGTGACGACCTACCCATGTCAAGCCATTCTGGGGTGCTGACCTACCCACGTCAAGCCATTCTGGGGTGCTGACCTACCCATTGGTCCTACCAACCAAACCTCAGGGACTATTCCACCCCTACTGCTACTATCACATATATCATAACATAAACATATTGTCAGACATATCTGGGGTGTCTGACCTACCCTTCGGTCCTAACAACCGAACTTGAGGACTATTCCCTCCCTACTACCACTATCACATATAACGTATCATGCCAGCATATAAACATATCTTCACTTACTGTCAGACATATCTGGGGTGTCTGACCTACCCTTCGGTCCTAACAACCGAACCCTGCTACTGTCACATATACATATCATGCTAGCATATAACATATCAGGTAGTAGCTAACCTAGATGAATATCACAAAGACAATCATCTAACATACAACTCCTACTAGTGGGCCGGAATTGTGGCCGTAGACCCACCGCTATTGGAAGGTAACTCACCTCGAACGAGTAGCTGCTGATAATCTGTGCGGGAAATCTCTGTCTGCTGCTGCTCCGGAAATCCTCCGGCTATAATCCCCACAAAACACTCAATCAGAGTCTGATAACTATTCTTAGGGTAAAATGACCATTTTACCCCTGACCAAGTCCAAGTCAAAGTCAAAGTCAACTTCCAGTTGACCCGACTCGCCGAGTTGGGCCATCAACTCATCGAGTCCCTATCTCTTCCACTGCCCTCATCCACGTCTCTACTCGTCGAGTTGGCCCGCCAACTCGTCGAGTCCCTATCTCTTCAACTGTCCCCATCCACGACTCTACTCGTCGAGTTTAGCAACGACTCGATGAGTTCTCCTTCTAACACAACCTCGGATGAACCTTCATCTGACTCGCCGAGTGGTATGAACACTCGTCGAGTCCATCTTCATCCTATGAACACGTCATGTCCTCGACTCGCCGAGTTATATGAACAACTCTTCGAGTTCATCTTTAAGAGTTGGGAGATTGCCTTGGACTCGCCGAGTCAACTCATGCACTTGCTGAGTCCTATGAACTCCAGGACTATGGCTTATCCCGATACGTCTGGGTCACTCTCCTGGACCCTCTAAAACCTTTCTCTCACTCAACTGGGTCTCTTGGACCATAACAGAAAAAGGAAGTCAAGCCTCGGACTCGCCGAGTCCCAAGAATGACTCGCCGAGTCGGTACAGTCCCAAGTCTATTCCTTCGATTTCTGGTGTACAACTCTTGTCCAAATGATAGATCTAGGCCCCTAAACTCGATCTAGCACGTAAAGTTACGAACTTGACGTGCATGCATGGGACTTTGAGCCAAAAAGGCTCTAAAAGAGGCTCTTAAGTTGCATGGGGGCTTCCATGGGTGCAAAAGCAGCCCTTTTCTGCCTTGTAACTCTTCCATGGGCCTAGATCCGAAGCCTCAACCCCCAACCATGCTTGCAATCATGGTTGGTTACCAAGAATGGCTTATAAAAGCCCTAAATCTCCCCAAAAAGGGATCAAACGAATAAGCAAGCAAGGTACAGAGTTTATACCTTTCAAACACTGCAAATGATGCACCAAACTCGAATCCTTCAGCCTCCTCTTGATCCTTCTATGCTCTTCCTTCTTCCTTGTGATCAAAACCCACAAAATCACTCAGAAGCCTTAGATCTTGCACCGAAACACTTAGGGTTTGCTATGGAGGGTTTCTGGGAGCATAAAGGGGAGATGGAGGCTGTATAAGGTTGTTTAAATAGGGTGAAAACCCTCATATTAGGGTTTTATCCAGACAGAACCTACTCGTCGAGTCCAGGACCCGACTCGACGAGTCCCATACTTAAATCCCGCGTCTCATCCCGCTTCTACACGGCGAGTTTGGGCCTTCAACTCGCCGAGTCCCAGGCCAAAAATGCAAAATTACTTAAATAAAATACATACCAAGAACCAGGTGCTACAAATCTCCCCCACTTATTTTAGACTTCATCCTCAAAGTCTGCCGCTCGTTCCTGGAAAAGCTCTCGGTAAGGCTCCATCATCTCATCTATCGGCTCCCAAGTCCATTCCGAGCCCTTCCGGTGCTGCCATTGCACCTTTACCAACTCGACCCTCTTGTTCCTCAGATCCTTCGACTTCCGGTCGAGAATCGCTACAAGCCGCTCGATATAATTCAGGCTGTCATCGACCTGAATATCCTCTAATGGTACCACCGCCGAATCGTCCACCAAACATTTGCGTAACTGGGAGACATGAAAAGTGCTATGAATCTGACTGAGTTCGGTTGGCAGATCCAACCTATATGCCACCTTGCCCACCTGGGCTATAACCCTGAAGGGTCCAATATACTTGGGTCCCAACTTGCCCCACTTCCTGAATCGGATGACGCCCTTCCATGGCGACACCTTCAGGAGAACCATATCCCCGACCTGAAACTCCAGGTCCGATCAGTGCTTGTCGGCATAACTTTTCTTCCGACTCTGAGCAGTCTCAAGTCTGCTCCGAACCTGCTGCATCCTCTCTGTCGTCTTGAGCACCACTTCGGTGCTCCCCATGACCCTCTGGCCAACCTCACCCCAACATATCGGGGTTCTGCACTTCCTCCCGTATAACATCTCGAAGGGAGGACGGTCAATACTCGCATGATAGCTATTATTATACGAGAACTCCGCCAACGGAAGGTAGGTATCCCAGCTACCTCCGAAGTCTAAAACACATGCCCGCAGCATATCCTCTAGCGTCTGGATGGTCCGCTCACTCTGACCATCCGTCTGCGGGTGAAAGGTGGTGCTAAAATGCAGACGAGTACCCAGCTCGTCATGAAACTTCTTCCAAAACCTGGAAGTGAACCGCACATCCCTGTCCGAAATCACTGAAACTAGCACTCCGTGCCGAGCTACCACCTCTCGGATATAGATGTCGGCCAACTTTTCGGCCGAAATACTCTCCTGGATCGGTATGAAATGGGCACTCTTGGTCAACCGATCCACGATTACCCAAATCGAATCCATCCCCCGTGCAGTCTTGGGAAGCTTGGTAATGAAATCTATGGTAGTATCTTCCCATTTCCACAAGGGAATATCTAATGGCTGCATCTTGTCGTATGGCCTCTGGTGCTCGGCCTTGACCTTCCTGCAGGTCAAGCACCGCTCCACATACCATGCTACGTCCCGCTTCATGCAGGGCCACCAATAATCAGGACGAAGATCTCTATACATCTTCGTCGCTCCGGGATGGATAGAAAATCTGGATTTGTGGGCCTCCTCCATCAGGATCTGGCGCACGCCTCCATGATAAGGGACCCACACCCTACGGTGAAGAGTCAATAACCCTCGGCTATCATAGTCGAACGAGGAAACCTGGCCAACTATACGCTCGCTCTTCTGATGTTCCTCCTTCATAGCCTCCTGCTGAGCCTCCCGGATCCGCTCCAACAGTGGAGTCACCATTGTCATCCTCAGACAGATGTCCCCGATTGGCGCTGCCTTGCGGCTAAGCGCATCGGCCACAACATTGGCCTTCCCCGGGTGGTAGAGGATCTTGCAATCATAATCCTTCACCACATCCAGCCACCGATGCTGCCTCATGTTCAGGTTCGGCTGATCCATGAGGTACCTCAAACTCTTGTGGTCCGTGTAAATGGTACAACGAACACCATAGAGGTAATGACGCCAAATCTTGAGGGCAAAAACAACAGCCCCCAGCTCCAAATCATGCATCGGGTAATTCGCCTCGTGAGGCTTCAGCTGCCTCGAAGCGTATGCAATAACATGCCCTCTCTGCATCAGTACCGCGCCCAAACCTGAGATGGAAGCATCACAATATACCACAAAATCCTCCATGCCCTCTGGCAGGGCTAAGATTGGCGCCTCGCACAATCTCTGTCTCAGTGTCTCGAATGCGGCCTACTGCTCAGGCCCCCAGCGAAAGACCACGGCTTTCCTCGTCAGCCTGGTCAGGGGCACGGCTATCTTGGAGAAGTCCTGAATGAATCTCCGATAGTAGCCTGCCAATCCCAGAAAGCTCCGAATCTCAGATGGAGACCTCGGAACTTCCCACCTCATCACGGCCTCAACCTTGGCCGGGTCCACCGATATCCCGTTCTGGTTGATAAGGTTCCCGAGAAACTGCACCTCGCGCAACCAGAACTCACACTTGGAGAACTTAGCATACAAGCTCTCTCTTCTCAAAGTCTCCAGAACCTCTCGCAAATGCTCCTCATGCTGCTCTCGCGTTTTGGAGTAAACCAAGATATCATCAATAAACACTATCACAGACCGGTCTAACATCGGTCTACACACGCGGTTCATGAGGTCCATGAACGCGGCAGGAGCATTGGTGAGCCCGAAAGGCATCACCACAAACTCATAATGGCCATAGCGCGTCCGGAATGCAGTCTTCTTTACATCCTCCTCTCTGACCCTCATCTGATGATACCCTGATCGCAAATCAATCTTGGAGAACCAAGATACTCCCTGTAGCTGGTCAAAGAGGTCATCAATCCTCGGGAGTGGGTAACGGTTCTTCACCGTTACCTTATTCAGCTCCCTATAATCTATACACATCCGATGCGACCCGTCCTTCTTCTTCACAAATAGAATCGGGGCTCCCCAGGGTGAACTGCTCGGTCTAATGAAACCTTTGTCTAACAGCTCCTGCAGCTGTGTAGACAACTCCTGCATCTCAGGAGGAGCCAACCGATACAGTGCCTTGGCTATCTGAGCCGCACCAGGGACTAGTTCAATCCTGAACTCTACCTGCCTCTCCGGAGGTATCCCAGGCAACTCCTCGGGGAATACGTCCGCAAACTCTCGTACCACGGGCACATCGCTCACCGTTGCCTTACCCATCTCCCGGGTATCCATCACATAGGCAACAAATCCTGCGCAACCCTGCTGAAGGTAACGCCTAGCCCTCGCTGCTGAACATAAAGCTGGTCCTTACTGTAGCCTCTCGCCCTGAATCACCAGCTCTCCCCCACTTGGGGTCCTGATCCGCACCAACTGCTGCGCACAGTCAATCACTTCCCCATTGGGGCTTAGCCAATCCATACCGATAATAACCTTGTTCCCCCGCAAAGGTATGGGAACCAGATCTACCAGATAACGCTCCTCAAACAGTCGCAGGACGCAATCTCGATAGACATCTGACGCTTGCACTGACCGGTCGTCCGCAATCTCGACCTCTAGAGGGCAATCCAACGTCCCCGACGACTCAGGAAACTTCTTGCTAAGCGCAAGAGAGACAAACGATCGGGTAGCACCCGAATCAAACAATACCTGAACTGGGATACCGTTCACATGGAACGATCCTAAACAGAGCACATACATAACATATCAAGATCACAGCGCAATAACATAAAAGCATAAGAAAGGAATCATACCCGTCACTACATCAGGTGCAGCGCGTGCCTCCTCGGCTGTCAACTGAAATGCTCGGCTCCGCACCACTGGAGCCTCTGTCTTGGCCTTCCGGCCATCTGCAACCCGCGCTGTCGCTGAAACCGGCGCCGCTGCTGACGCTGCTGTCAATCTCGGGAAATTGGCCTTTTTGTGGTCCCTCTGATTGCAATGGAAGCAAATCAGGTCTGTCATCTGTACTGTGTGGGCGGGGGCAGTACAATCCCTGCCAAAGTGCCCCGTCTTGCCGCACTTGTAGCAGCCTGACGATCCCGCTCTACAAGCTCCCTCATGCGGCCTGCCGCACTTCCTGCAGCGGCTCTGGCCCGGCTGGCCCTTCGACCTAACATCGGATCCCTTGGGTTTCTTCCCGGAAACCCCTGTAACCTGCTCAGACTCAGCTTTCCTCTTCCTCACATGCTCTAAATTGAGCTCCCTCTCCCGCGCCCTGGTAATCATGGACTCCAGGGTCGGGCAGGCAGTGTAGTTGACGTGCTCTCGAATATCAGCCCTCAACATATCATGGTAGCGGGTCTTCCGCATCTCCTCATCCCCCGCATACTGGGGTACCAACAATGCTCTCTCCCGGAACTTGGCGGTGATCTCCGCCACAGTCTCCGTAGTCTGCCTCATATCCAAAAACTCTCTGGCCAGCTGCTGAAGCTCTACAGCCGACGCAAACTCAGCTCTGAATCTGGTCACAAAATCTGACCACGTCATGGCCTCAACGGCTGGGGCTCCCAATGAGTCACCAATCGACTCCCACCAGTCTCTAACTCTATCCCTCAAACATCCCGAAGCAAAGCGGACCTTCGACCCTTCCGGGCAGAAGCTCGTCAACTGCGCAGACTCAATGTATGCGATCCATCTCCTGGCAGCGATGGGGTCTTTCACCCCATGATAATCCGATGCACCACTCCCACGGAAGTCCTTAAAGGACAGTGTGTGCGTACTCATCTGGCTAAACGCCATATCACTCCTGAATGCCCGGAGGCGATCCTCCGTCAGCTCAACAATCCCTTCCTTGGTCGACCAGAAAATGACCGGGGTCGACTCAAGAATGCCTCTCGTGATCTCAGACGCGATGAACTCGCGCAGCCCGTCATCAACCTGCTCGGATCCTGCACCCGAGCCTGATCCTGATCCTGATCCGGAACCTCCTGCTCCATGTCGCGTGGTCACCATACTGAAAAATACACGCATAAATTTCAGGATCATACATACTCTCGAGAGGTCTAACACACTCTCCAAGGTTCCCGGTTCTGTCTCAACCTTCCTTGATTCGAGTACAGATCCTCTGCTTCCAGTAGTACGGGCCCATACTACCTTTCACATCTATCCATACTTTCCTCAAGGACTATCTCGACTTCACCAGGTCCCTTAACCAATATCCCTTTCCATCTAGTCACATCCCAGGCTTTCCTATGGCACTCTCTGACCTACTCTCCGCCATCAGCTGCACTAGGAGTCCCTACTTCCCTTCCCTAACTAGCTTGCGAGTACTGTTAAATATCCGCTCACTAGTTAGTTAAAGTTAGCCAGGACCCCTTAAGCACAAAGCAAGCAGCATTCGTGCGTCGAGTAACCGCATCAGGCATAACCTAATCAGGTAATCCTACTGCTGACTAAACAGTCCTAGCATACAGCTCGTACAACAGGCATATAAGGAATCCTCCCTAGATCCTTGGCCCTACTCTAGCATGCAGTTCTCAGAATCATATACATCCGGCATACAAGGCATCCTCCTAGATCCTTAGCCCTGATCTAGCATGCAGTTCTCAGAATCATATATCATATAACTTATTATAACAAGTATGGGTATCTTGGGGGAAAACTTACTTGAGCTCGGCTAGTCGCACGCATCACACACCTTGTTCTTTCTCAAAACCCTTTGACTCAGATTTTAGAAAACCATTTTCTTTGTAAAAATCCTTTAAATCCCTCGGTTTGAGTCCAGACACTCCCGAGGGTGTGTTTGAATCCCTCAAACCAGGGCTCTGATACCAACTTGTAACATCCCAATTTCCAAGCCCAAATTTTTTTTAAAAATTGAGTAATTCTCAACATAGTTTACCAAAACATTTCCCATGCCATATCATTTGCAACAAAACTATAACAATGTGTCTGAAATCATAATGTCAAAGTAAAATCAATCAGAGTACAATCCCAGAAAACTCCATGCGGAAATCATGTGTGTGTGATGCGCTGCTACACTGCCGGCTCCTTCCCCTTAGATGAACAGGTACCTGAAACCAAAACTAAAACTGTAAGCACAAAGCTTAGTGAGTTCCCCCATCATACCACATACCATACAGACATATCGCATACATACTGTCGGGAAATTCTGGGGTGCCCGACCTACCCAGTACGGCCATTCTGGGGTGCCGACCTACCCATGTCAAGCCATTCTAGGGTGCTGACCTACCCACGTCAAGCCATGCTGGGGTGCTGACCTACCCTTCGGTCCTACCAACCGAACCTCATGGACTATTCCACCCCTACTGCTACTATCACATATATCATAACATAAACATATTGTCAGACATTTCTGGGGTGTCTGACCTACCCTTCGGTCCTAACAACCGAACTTGAGGACTATTCCCTCCCTAATACCACTATCACATATAACGTATCATGCCAGCATATAAACATATCATCACATACTGTCAGACATATCTGGGGTGTCTGATCTACCCTTCCGTCCTAACCACCGAACCCTGCTACTGTCACATATACATATCATGCTAGCATATAACATATCAGGTAGTATCTAACCTAGATGAATATCACAAAGACAATCATCTAACATACAACTCCTACTAGTGGGCCGGAATTGTGGCCGTAGACCCACCGCTACTGGAAGGTAACTCACCTCGAACGAGTAGCTGCTGATAATCTGTGCGGGAAATCTCTGTCTGCTGCTGCTCCGGAAATCCTCCGGCTATAATCCCCACAAAACACTCAATCAGAGTCTGATAACTATTCTTAGGGTAAAATAACCATTTTACCCCTGACCAAGTCCAAGTCAAAGTCAAAGTCAACTTCCAGTTGACCCGACTCGCCGAGTTGGGCCGCCAACTCGTCGAGTCCCTATCTCTTCCACTGCCCTCATCCACGTCTCTACTCGTCGAGTTGGCCCGCCAACTCGCCGAGTCCCTATCTCTTCAACTGTCCCCATCCACGACTCTACTCGTCGAGTTTAGCAACGACTCGACGAGTTCTCCTTCTACCACAACCTCGGATGAACCTTCATCTGACTCGCCGAGTGGTATGAACACTCGTCGAGTCCATCTTCATCCTATGAACACGTCATGTCCTCGACTCGCCGAGTTGTATGAACAACTCGTCGAGTTCATCTTTAAGAGTTGGGAGATTGCCTTGGACTCGCCGAGTCGACTCATGCACTCGCCGAGTCCTATGAACTCCAGGACTATGGCTTATCCCGATACGTTTGGGTCACTCTCCTGGACCCTCTAAAACCTTTCTCTCACTCAACTGGGTCTCTTGGACCATAACAGAAAAAGGAAGTCAAGCCTCGGACTCGCCGAGTCCCAAGAATGACTCGCCGAGTCGGTACAGTCCCAAGTCTATTCCTTCGATTTCTGGTGTACAACTCTTGTCCAAATGATAGATCTAGGCCCCTAAACTCGATCTAGAACGTAAAGTTACGAACTTGACGTGCATGCATGGGACTTTGAGCCAAAAAGGCTCTAAAAGAGGCTCTTAAGTTGCATGGGGGCTTCCATGGGTGCAAAAGCAGCCCTTTTCTGCCTTGTAACTCTTCCATGGGCCTAGATCCGAAGCCTCAACCCCCAACCATGCTTGCAATCATGGTTGGTTACCAAGAATGGCTTATAAAAGCCCTAAATCTCCCCAAAAAGGGATCAAACGAATAAGCAAGCAAGGTACAGAGTTTATACCTTTCAAACACTGCAAATGATGCACCAAACTCGAATCCTTCAGCCTCCTCTTGATCCTTCTATGCTCTTCCTTCTTCCTTATGATCAAAACCCACAAAATCACTCAGAAGCCTTAAATCTTGCACCAAAACACTTAGGGTTTGCTATGGAGGGTTTCTGGGAGCATAAAGGGGAGATGGAGGCTGTATAAGGTTGTTTAAATAGGGTGCAAACCCTCAGATTAGGGTTTTGTCCAGACAGAACCTACTCGTCGAGTCCAGGACCCGACTCGACGAGTCCCATACTTAAATCACGCGTCTCATCCCGCTTCTACACGGCGAGTTGGTCCTTCAACTCGCCGAGTCCCAGGCCAAAAATGCAAAATTACTTAAATAAAATACATACCAGGAACCAGGTGCTACAGTTTTCAACCCACAATAATATAATTATTATGTTTAAACATCAAACAATCAACCCAATTACCCATCCCCATTATCTTCCTTACTCTCAAGGGTCTACCCTAAGAGTCATTTATTCGTTCATTCTGAAGTCCCTTGCCTCCTAGGGTTATAAGACAGGCACTAAGTCCATAGCTGCCAATGCTCGTTCATAAAGCACTAAATCCATAGCTGCTAAAGTTTATTCATCGGGTACTAAATCCATAGCTACCAGTGTTCATCTAATAGGTACTAAGTCTATAGCTACCAACGTTTATCAGGTACTAAGTCCATAGCTACCAACGTTTATCCATCAAGTACTAAGTCCATAGCTACCAACGTTTATCTATCAGGTACTAAGTCCATAGCTACCAGTGTTTATCTATCATGTACTAAGTCCATAACTGCCGATATTATTTAGGCACTAAGACTATAGCTGTCAATGTTCATTCACATCATCTTTCATCCCTCATCATTCATCTACCCATGTTTCACCCAACATATGTGTAGATATAAAATACATATACAGTTTAAATCATATAAAACTTGTATAAAATCGTTCATCCAGCATAGATAGCAAGTATACCAATAATATGCATACATAGCACGTAATTTATATAAAATACTTCATATCTATGTGTAAGATGAAAGTAACTATGCACTCACCTGGAAGGTGGTGACTCTGCACTCGAACAGCGCTTCGTTGCTTCTTAAAACAATTTCCCTCGACAAAACCTAGTATCAATACCACTAGGGTTTAGTCTAACGTTAACCGCGACTAACTAATAGCCTAGCTATTATTATTATTATTATATAAGCGTTAAATAACACTCAATATAATTCATAATAATAGCCCAAATAATTATTTTAAGGACCCAATAACATTACGATAATTATTTAAAAGTTATATTAAAAATTGCGTAGGCGTAGCTCACTTACAGCGAATTTTAAAGAAAACCGGGCCTTGCTCGGAGCAGCGTTTCCGAACCGAAAGACCCTTTTTCTCGGGACTCCGGGAGCCTCGGGGCTTCCTTTAGGGGCTAGAGATTTTTCCTAGGGCTTAGGGGTGGTTTGGGGAGCTAGAGAGAGAAAGAAACTAGAGAGAGAATGAGAGTTGGTGTGAAAAATCAGGAAACCCTCGCCCTCTTTTATAGCCTGCGAGGCCTCGGACTACGCTGGGCGTAATCCTTCGCTACGCGGCGCGTATCTTCGGATGAGGCTGCCAGCGAGCCTCCAGCTGTCTTGCACTCGGAACGGATAAGAGCCGGAGTACGCGGGGCGTATCCAACCTCGGACACGGGGCGTAATGGCGAGGCGACGTGTCCAAATCCGAAGACCAGACTGTGATCAGCAAGCGACGGCCCTGATTGAGCCACGTCATCACCCCCCTCGCACTTTCGCATTTTTCTTTCCCAACTTCTAAAAATTATAACTTTCGCATACGAGCTCCGTTTTCGACGTTCTTTATATCCACGCGTAGGCGGAAACGTACTCTACAACTTTCGTTTAGACTCCGTCAGCTAATTTTGACTTTATTTTAAAAGTTATATTTTTAACAGGCCGGGACAGGATTGGTCCGTTAAAAATTCATAACTTCTTCATCCGACGTCCGTTTTCGTCTGTCTTTTTATCGTTATACTACTATTAACGATATATTTGATTCTCGTTTAGGTTGTGTAGGCTAAAAACCGCTCGATCTAATATTCGAACTTCGGGTTGTACACTGCTAAGCCGAAACTTCGAAAAATCATAACTTCCTCATACGAAGTCAGATTTGGGCGTTCTTTTTATGGACGCTCTCGGTTTAACGTATTCTACGACTTTCGTTTAGATCGCTAAGGCTAAAACTCGCTCTATCGTAAATTCACTATTTACGCTTCCCGGTGCCGCGCCGGTTTTGCCGTAAAACTTCGACGGGTCATAACTTCTTCGTTATAACTCGGATTTCGGCGTTCTTTATATGTACGGAAACCTTGAGACATATTCTACAACTTGGTTAAGATTATTTATCCTAAATAATATTTTGTCGAAAAGTCGTTTTCGACCCCTATTATCTCCTGATTGACTAGCCCGGATCTACGGGCGTTACACATAAACTCTTAAGAACTCTTAAGCTTTAGTTCATATCAAAATATGAACCAAATAGAGTAAGGAAATGCAAGTAAACTTCAAGGCAAGAACAAAAGATGAGAGAGCCTCATCTCTCTCTCTCTCTCTCTCTCTCTCTATGTTACGTTTTTTTTGTGTATCAAATCCAAGACCAAATGAAAGTCTCAAGTCTTGTATTTATAGTAGAAGCAATACCCTACTTTTGAATAAACTAATCAAAAGACAGTGCCCTTATTTAAACAATCAAAGAGTCATTCTCTTGTTTAAATAATCAAAAAGCCATACACTTATTTAAATATTCAAAGAGCCATTCTCTCATTTAAATAATCAAAAATCCATAATCTTCCATTTTTACTCTTATTTTATAAAATAATAAAAGGAAGAAGGCAAAAGCTTTGTATTTTATAAACCAAGTTTATAAAATATAAACTTTAACTTTTTGGTAAAAGACAAAAGAATTTGTCTTGTCCAAAATTTTGTGCATGACTTATTAATTCATACCATATGAATTATGTGACATTACTTGCTAATGAAAATTATTATTTCCATGAAATAAATAATTTCCAATTTAATTACAAGAGTTTATTGAATATTTATTAGAATCAATTTCTAATAAATAATCAATTGTATAAGGTTGTTGTTAGTGTGACCCATTAGTATCATATCTTAATTAGTAATATCACTTTAATATTATTCTTGAGCATACTAGATCTTTCATCTGCGTTGCCTCATATTCAGATTCGGATGATCCATGAGATATCTCAAACTCTTGTGATCCGTGTAGATGGTACAGGGGACCCCATACAGATAATGCCACCAAATCTTGAGAGCAAACACCACTACTCCCAAATCAAAATCATGAGTCGGATAATGGACCTCGTGCGGCTTCAGCTACTGAGAAGCATAAGCAATAACTCTCCCTCACTGTATAAGAACTGCCCTAAGGCCGGTGATGGACGCATCACAAAATACCACGAAATCTTCAACGCCATCAGGGAGAGTCGACGCTAGGGCCTCACATCACTTCTGCCTCAAAGTATCGAATGCAGCCTGCTGCTCAGGATCCCAGCGAAAATCAACGCCCTTCCTTGTCAGACGAGTGAGGGGTACTGCAATCTTGGAGAAATACTGAATAAATCTTCGATAATACCCTTCTAATCCTAAGAAGCTCCTGATCTTAGATGGGGACTTTGTAACCTCCCACTGCATAACAGCCTCAATATTCGCCGATTCGACCAAAATCCCACCCTGGTTAACGAGGTGTCCCAAGAACTGGACATCTCGTAACCAAAACTCACACTTCGAGAACTTGGCATCAAGTCGTTTTCGTCTTAATACTCCCAGAAGCTCTCAAAGGTGCTCTCGTGATGCTCCCTGGTCTTGGAATAGACAAGGATATCATCAGTGAAAACAATAACTAATTGATCGAGCATCGGCTTGCATACCCGATTCATCAAATCCATAAATGTCTTCGGTGCGTTGGTGAGCCCAAACGACATCACCACGAATTCGTAATGACCATAATAAGTCCAAAAGGCGATCTTCTCCACTTCCTCCTATCTAACCCTCATCTGATGATACCCCAACCTCAAATCAATCTTGGAAATCCAAGATGTACCCTGCAACTGATCGAAGAGGTCATCAATCCACGGAAGTGGGTAACGGTTCTTCACCTTCAATTTTTTCAACTCCCGGTAATAAATGCACATCCGGTATGAACCATCCTTCTTCTTGACGAACAAAATCAGTGCTCCCCACGACGACCTACTCTGTCTGATAAGCTGATTACCCAACAGCTCTTAAAGATGTGAGGACAACTCCTGCATCTTAGGTGGTGCCAATCGGTATGGCGCCCTAGAAATCGAAGCCACACCTAGAACCAAATCGATCCTGAACTCAACCTGCCTCTCAGGAGGCACACCGGGTAACTCTTCCAGAAACATATCAAGAAACTCTCTAAAAACAGGTACATCCAAAACCAAAACCTCCTTCCCAATCTGAGTATCAACCACATACGCAAGATAACCCAAACAACCATTTTGAATATACTGTCGAGCCCTGGCAGTGGAACAAAAAGTTGACCCAGTCCTGGTACCCTCTCCATAAATAACCAGTTCTCCCCCACTAGGGGTTCGAACTACCACCCGCTGACCCTCACAGTCAATCAAAGCACCAAACCTGCTCAACCAATCCATTCCTACTATCATACACACATCCCCCATGGGGATAGGAATCAAATCAATAGGATAAAGAACCCTAAAAATCTCTAAGACACAACCCTGATAAACACTCGATGTAGAGATTTCATGTTTGTTGGTGATAGAAACCCGCAACGGACACTCTAACTCCCTAAGAGTCATATCGAATCCCCTACTGAAAGACTGGGATACAAAAGATAACCTCATACCCGAGTCAAAAAGCACAAGAGCAGGCAATGAGTTGACTAAGAAAGTACCTAACAGAATCATAAATATAACCATACCATAAAATAACTAACAGAATAATAAATAGAAACATACCAGTAACAACGTCTGGCCCCGCCCTGGCCTCCTCTGCCGTGAGCTGGAAAGCATGACCTCGAGCCCCCGGGGGCTCCCGCCTACTCTGGCATCCATCTGTAATCCTAGGAGTAGCAGTAGCTGGTGCTTGAACAAGTCTAGCGAAAAGTAAGGGCCAATGGGCCTTCATGTGGCTCACCTGGTCATAATGATAGCAAATCATAATGCTCAGTAGAGGAGCCTGTTGACGACAGTCCTTCACAAAATTTCCCTCCCTGCCATATTTGCGCCATGCAGAAGAAGAAGACCGACATACACCATCATGAACCTTGCCGCACTTCCCATAAGTGCGACCCTTCTGGCCTCCAGTTCTCAAATCAGCGGGCTTGAACCGCTTTGCTGTCGGCTGCGACTAAACAGGAGCCTGCCTCAACTCCCTCGTCTGGATCTCTATCTCAATCTCACGCCTCCTCCCGACATCCTGAAGCTCAGCGAGGGAACCATAACTCTAGGTGGACACGAACTACCGATTATCTGTCTTGAGCATGCTCAAGTACCGAGTCATCTGAGCCTGCTCCGAAGCATCAAACTCAGGATAGAAAAGAGCTCTCTTAGTAAACATCTTGATGATCTACGTCACCGACTCAGTAGTCTGTCTCAGATCCTAATACTTCTGAGCCAATCTCTCCCTCTCTACCAAGGGAACGTATCTCACATGGAACCTCTCCGAGAACTGCTCCCAAGTAACAGCAACTCTTTGCCTAGGAATATAAGCACTAGTCACCAATCTCCACCAATCCTTCGCCCCTAACCTAAGAAGGTTCAGGGCGCACTTGACCTTCTGGTCAGCAGGGAAAGAACACGTGAAGAAACAACCCTCCACATCAGATAGCCACCTCATCGCCACAGTTGGGTCCCTGACCCCATCAAACTCTAGGGGATTTGTATTGTCGAAGTACAGATACTGGAAAGCTCTATCCCCTCGAATCCCCGCAGCAACAACGATTATGGTAGCTGCAGCAGCAACAGCCTCAGTAAAAGCAGCATAACGATCATCAAACAACTCAATCATGGTGGTCTTGATAGACCCAAACAACTCCGGAATCGATCCCCAGAAAGCAGTAGCCACCTCAGCATCAATAATCTCACGTATATGATCATCAATCAACCTTGGCCTATCCCGACCACTCACTCCAGATCCGGAACCAGGTCCTCTTATAAACACGATACTGAAAAATACACCAAAATATATTAGAAATGCCACAATTCACACCATAAAACCATCCCAGATAAACGAAACACTTGGGGTTTGTAACTTCCTTGCTATGCGTACGGGTCCTGTACTTTCAGTAGTACGAGCACATACTACCTTCCACATCTACCCGTGTTTGTCTCAAGGATCATCACATCACCCGAACAAGTACTCAACTAGAATACGCATACATCCTATCCTCGCTCTACCGAGAGTGGCTAATCATTCCTTATCTAGCCGGATGCTCACACATCTACCCACCCATGAAACTCCAACCGATCATGTCGCTCGTGCATGCTAATTATACATAATGATGGATCCTATAGATAGTCAAATACTTGATTCTACCCTAAGTCCACAACCAGATAAGGATCAGGAAGTAAGGCCAAATCAAACATTCTCAGGCTATAGAATCTTAGTTATGTACAACTATGATGCACACACTAAACAACCACGGTAATGATGTTAATTTCATAAAGAAGTCTTCCCAGGCTATCAGGCATCATACATCAGGCAATTCTATCATGCAATTCCTGAAGATCCCTAGCCTATCACTAGCATGCAGTTCTATCATAATTATCAAAAGCAAATAACAGTATGTGACAACCCGAAATTTCTAACTTGTACGTTTTTCATTTTATCAAAGTTAGCCTTCATTTTGCTATATTATAACGAAATTGTAGGTCTATATGAGTGTTCTAGGCTTGGTACGACCTAGATATGGGTCTTAGGAAGGGTTAGAAAGTGCGTAGCATCACAAAATCAGGCCACACACACCAAAGAAGGTGTGTACGGCCGCACACCCGCGTGTGCGGCCAGCCAGCCGCACAACCAGCCACACACCCACCCTCCAGCCGCACTCACCCTTATATATATATATATATATATATATATATATATATATATATATATATATATATATATATATATATATATATATATATAAGGGGACCCCTTCACTCATTCTTTTCCTTTGGCTGCACTCTACTACTTTCTCTCTCTAAGAACTTCATCCAAGAACACTCTAAAGGCCTCAAAAACGTGAACCACTTCATCATTCAGCTTGTTATATTGGTAATACACCTGAATCCAAGCCAAAAACTCATAGTGTTCTTCGTGTTCTTCATCCTTTGAAGGTGTACGGCCGCACACCTTCATGAGGTGGCCGCACACACCTTAAAACTCTCCAGAGTGAAGAGTTTAGCCTTCATTCAATAGTAGGACTTGGTATTAGCACAAGAACACCTCAAGAACACCTCAAGAACACCTCAAAATCGACATTTCGGACACAAACGAGGAGTGTACGGCCGTACACTCCTGTGTACGGCCGCACACACCCTCTGTACGGCCGTACACTCTTGTGTGCAACCGCACACACAGCCTGGCCGCACACCCACTCAAATGGTCGTACACCTCCCTTATTTGATCATATAGGGTCCCGACAAGCATTTCCAAGTCTTTAGGGTGGTTTTCCGTCATGTTTAGTCATGAAACACCCTAATTCTAACACACATATGTGTTATCACATGCTAATAGGATCCACTTGCGTGCGAAACATCGGTTGACACTCAACACTCGTAACCAATTTTGCTTTCGGATCCTACGATAAACGGTGAGTTCATACCCCTAAGCTTTTTCTGAGTTTTTCATGTTTTCAGGGGGGGTACAAGCAAAAGTACAAGGAAACTTGTGCTTAAATTATCTTATTTTTTCATAGAATGACTATATGTTCAGCATGCTTTTAACTCAGGAAAACCGTTTTACCAATCGATTAAGAAATCAACTCGTAGAAACACTTTTCAAAACTAAAGCAAGGAACTTGTTAATCTCATCATAAAAGGTGATATTTTATAAAGGATTCATGCAAATCAAAAAAACAGGATTTTCAATATTATTACTTGTAAATTTGTTAGGCTAAGTTTGAGACTTGTCCTCGGTAACACTCCCTCGGATTCGTGAGTGGAGGACTACGACTTATAACCAGAATCTCTTGGAGGGAGAACGTGACTATTGTGTATAGATCTATATGGGACTGACTATCCTGCACCCTCGCTGCTAGCTACAACGGAACCGTTAGGTTCAGGGGTGACAAAGTCATAAAAGATACTGGCCCCCGTTTCGTGCCTTATCCAGTCTAAGTACGGTTATGGCACTCACAACTTAGGTAACGAGAATTTACTTTTGTAATAATGAAACGAGTGAACTAACCTCAAAGTAATATCCGATTTGATTACTAGAGGGCATCAGTAACGCCCTTAGGATCTAGTTCACTACCTACTTTATTAGTTTTATTTATGTAATAAGGCTAATACTTCTCACAGCAAATAACCAGTGTTTTTCAAGGAAACTACATTTATCGATACAAGTATGGTAGATACTTGTACACCTCGTACCAGAATCGAAAATCAACTATCAACTTTAAAGGGAAATATAGGATTTTCCTGGGATAACTTAACTTTTCATAAACAGGCTGTTTATCGTATAACTAATGGATAATCAAACCTCTTTCATAAGAAAATATAGGATTTTCTTGGAAAACAACTTTTCAAAGAATCAAAGAAACATTTCCTTCACCAGAATTAAACGCTTATGAACTCACCAGCTTTATGCTGATATTTTAAAACTGCTTGTATTCTCAGGGCATCAATAGACAGGTACTCTTGCCAACTTTTGGAGAAGACGGAACATTCTGAAGTCACGTCTTTTACTTTTGTTATATACTGTTCTGTATAAATCATGTTTTTGAACAGTGTAAATACTCATATTATAATGTAATGGTTGTGTTTACTTCGCTTACTATGATATAACTGTTGTGATACTACGCATGACGTCCTCCGCCCCGGAACGTTTCCGCCATCGGTTTCGGGGTGTGACAGATTGGTATCAGATCTATTGTTTATAGTGAACTAAGTATACCGAACCTTACATGGTATACAACTATAAACACAAAGGGGCTGAAGTGCTCTGAACTAAAAGTATACTTCTAAAATATAAGTATTTTTACAAAAAGTATACAAGTATACCCGAGTACCAGAATCCGTGTCTTAAGTAGAACAAAACAAAAGTATTTTAGATGTTGAACACTGCGGTTAAACCTGGGCAGTTATGTAATCATGTCTAGGGTCAATATAGCCTGATCAACTATATTCATTCAAGACATGACCAACATGTGCTTGGGAGTGACTTTGGTGTTGTAACAGGCCTAAAACTTACCCAATAACCATACAACTTAAAATACTATAGGAGTATTTTAGTCAGAGCCGAATACATTGTAGAAATTCATTCCTAGTGTTGCTACCTATTCGTTTCTTAGCGATAACTTACTTGCATTAGTAACTTTCCTTTACTTATCGCTTGGTAGAACACTCTATTATCAGGATGATATATATTCTTGCTTCATATCTCTTGGTTCGATTCAGAGGACTTACCACCCTCTTCTTCTTGATTCTTTTTAGAACAAGATGCCTCCCTGAAAAAGACCTATCAGAAGGAACGACGACGCTCCACCACCACCACCGCCCCCTCAGTTCGATCCCGTTATGTTCCAAGCAGTTGTTACTGCTGATGTGACTGTCGCGATGGCACAAGTTAATTCTGGCCGATCTAGTGGGCAAGGAAGTGGTACTCATTCCCAAAATCAGGAAGGTGGTCAAGGACACCAGAAGGAGTGCTCCTATAAAGACTTCATGAACGCAAAACCCACGTCCTTCGACAGCACTGGAGGTGTTATTGCCCTGACTCGATGGATTGAAAAGATCGAGTCCATCTTCGAAATCTGCTCTTGTTCTGAAGCTAACAAGGTGAAATTCGCCGCTTGCACTTTCGCCAACAAAGCATTGACCTGGTGGAATGGCCGGGTCAAGTCCCTAACCCTGCCAATAGCAAATGCTATGGGTTGGGAGAGCTTGAAAGAGCTCATGCTTGCTGAGTACTGCCCATGGGGCGAAATCCAGAAACTGGAGCACGAACTCTGGAACCTAAAGATGAAGGGTTCTGACATTGTTGTTTACACGTCTAGGTTTGAAGACCTAGCACTTCTCTGTCCGGGGATGGTCACCCCGGAAGACAAAAATATTGAAAGATACATTTGGGGGCTGACCCAGCCGACCAAAGGAAATGTCTTGGCTGCTAGGCCAAACACTTTCGACAGCGCTAAGTGCCTGGCGCGGACTCTGATCGATCATGTAGCCGATCTCGATGAAGTGATCGCCACTCCTGAACCGGCTAAAGGGAGTGGTGAGAAGAGAAAATTCTGGAAGCAGAAAAAGGGTCAATCTTCGCAGGATCCCTCAAAGAAGCAACACACGGTAGCAGTTCACGCTACTACTACCCCTGTCGCCGCTCCTGCAACTCAAGCACCTACCAGTAGGTATACTGGTACCCTCCCTTGGTGCAATAAGTGTAGTTATCATCATCGCATCCCTGGTCCATGTCGTGAAATGCTCTGCAACAACTGTGGTAAGAAGGGTCACCTGTCTCTCAGGCTGCAAAGCACCAGTCCCACCAACCGATCAGGCATCTGGAGCAGGCATCGGTCAAGCCTGTTATGGTTGTGGAGAAGTCGGGCATTACAAGAGGAACTGCCCCAAAGCAGCAACAACTAGCAACACCGGGAGAGTGCTAACGATAGGGCAAGAGGAGGCAGTCGCTGATCCCACAATTGTTTCGGGTACGTTCCTCCTCGACAACTCTTATGCATGCATTCTTTTCGATTCTGGTGCGGAGAGAAGTTTTGTTAGTCATGCATTCAAACATCTCCTTAAACATAAATCCCAACCTTTAACCGAAACGTTTACCGTCGAAATGGCTAACGGTGAGAAAGAGAGCACTAATGACATATTCGTGGGTTGTACCCTTACTCTGAACGACCATTCATTTCCCATCGATCTTATGCCAGTTTCCATAAAGAGCTTCGATGTCATCATCGGCATGGATTGGTTGAGCCCCAATCATGCTGATATCCTTTGTTACGAAAAAGCTATTCGTCTCAATCTTTCCTCGGATGAAACTCTTGTAATCTACGGCGATAAACTCAGTTCAAACCTTCGCATCATTTCGTGCATCAAAGCCCAGAAACTCCTACGGAAGGAGTGTTATGCATTCCTAGTCCACGTCATTAACGAGAAGCAGGAAGTTAAAGACCTCGGGAGCATCCCTGAAGTCTGCAACTTTCCCGATGTTTTTCCCGAAGATCTTCCGGGAATCCCTCCCGAACGCCAAGTCGAGTTTCGTATCGACTTAGTCCCCGGAGCTACTCCCGTAGCTAAATCTCCATATCGCCTAGCACCAGTAGAAATGCAAGAACTATCTAGTCAGCTCAATGAGCTGCTCAACAAAGGATTCATCAGACCGAGTTCCTCACCCTGGGGAGCCCCGATCCTGTTCGTGAAAAAGAAGGATGGATCCTTTCGGATGTGTATCGATTATCGGGAGCTGAACAAGCTCACAGTCAAAAACCGTTACCCTCTTCCTCGAATCGACGACCTCTTCGATCAACTTCAGGAAGCCAGCTACTTCTCAAAAATAGATTTAAGATCAGGGTACCATCAGCTACGAGTCCATGAGGGTGATGTTCCTAAAACAGCATTTCGGACTCGATATGGTCACTACGAGTTCGTAGTTATGCCCTTCGGTCTAACCAACGCACCGGCTGTGTTCATGGACCTGATGAACCGGGTGTGCCGTCCTTTCCTGGACAAGTTCGTCATCGTGTTCATTGACGATATACTTGTCTACTCCAGAAGCGAGGAAGATCATAAACAGCATTTGAGATTGGTGCTGAAAACTCTAAGGGTGGAGAAGCTTTACGCGAAATTCTCCAAGTGCGAATTCTGGATTCGAAAAGTAACCTTCTTAGGTCACGTGGCAAGCGAGGAAGGCATACACGTGGACCCCTCCAAAATCAAGGTGATAGAGAACTGGTCAGCACCGAAGACACCCACAGAAATCCGTCAATTCTTGGGTCTCGCTGGCTACTATCGCAGGTTTATCCAGAAATTCTCCAGAATTGCCAAACCCTTAACCACTTTGACTCATAAAGGCGTACCCTTTTGTTGGAGTGAGAAGCAAGACACTGCGTTCCAAACGTTGAAGCGGGCCCTATGCAGCGCACCTATCTTGTCTCTACCCGAAGGGACGGAGGACTTCGTTGTCTACTATGATGCATCCAATCAGGGCCTAGGCTGTGTGCTCATGCAACGGGGAAAATTCATTGCTTATGCCTCTAGACAGCTGAAAGCACACGAAGTCAACTATACAACACACGATCTGGAATTGGGAGCAGTAGTCTTCGCATTAAAGATATGGAGACATTATCTCTACGGAACCAAGTGCACTATCTTCACTGACCATAAAAGTCTGCAGCATATCTTCGACCAGAAGGAGCTGAACATGAGACAACGGCGATGGGTCGAGCTACTCAGCGATTACGAGTGCGAAATCCGCTACCATCCCGGCAAGGCCAATGTGGTAGCAGATGCCCTCAGCCGAAAGGAGTACTCAGGTCGTAGAGTGAAGGCACTGACCATGACTATCCATTCCCATTTATCCGCGCAAATCAAGGAGGCTCAGTTGGAAGCCTTAAGACCAGAGAACATGTCGGGTGAAGCCTTGAGAGGAATGGAAAAGAACCTAGAGATCAAGGGAGACGGAGTCTATTACTTCATGGACCGAATCTGGACCCCAAATTTCGGTGGTTACAGAGAAGTTGTCATGAGCGAAGTTCACAAAACCAGATACTCCGTTCACCCAGGATCGGACAAGATGTACCTCGATCTCAAGAAACTGTATTGGTGGCTGAACATGAAAGCAGAAATCGCTACCTTCGTGGGCAAGTGCCTGACTTGCGCCAAGGTGAAGGTAGAATATCAGAAGCCCTCAGGTCTACTCCAACAGCCGGAAATTCCCGAATGGAAGTGGGAGAGGATTACCATGGATTTCATCACCAAATTACCCAAATCTCCGAGTGGGTACGACGCCATCTGGGTGATAGTCGATCGACTGACTAAATCCGCTCACTTCCTACCGATCAAGGAAACCTTCAAAATGGAAAGACTTACACGAATCTATATCCAAGAGATAGTCCGACTGCACGGTGTACCTGTATCCATTATCTCCAATCGAGATAGCAGGTTCACTTCGAGATTTTGGCAGTCACTGCAGAAGGCTCTTGGAACTAAGCTGGATATGAGCACAGCTTACCATCCTCAAACAGATGGACAGAGTGAGAGAACCATCCAAACCTTGGAAGACATGTTGAGAGCCTGCGTCATCGATTTCGGCGCGTCATGGGACACTCATCTTCCTTTGGTTGAATTTTCCTACAACAACAGTTACCATACCAGCATCAAGGCTGCGCCTTTCGAAGCTCTCTATGGCCGCAAGTACAGATCCCCTCTATGTTGGGCCGAGGTGGGCGACACGCAGCTAGCCAAGGGGCAAGTCCCCGATAGCACTCTCACTGGTCCAGAAATCATCCGCGAAACCACAGAAAATATTGTACGAATCCGAGAACGACTTAAGGCCTCTCGCGATAGACAAAAGAGCTACGCCGATAAACGACGAAAACCCTTGGAATTTCAGGTTGGAGACCGTGTCCTGCTAAAAGTCTCACCCTGGAAAGGCATGATACGCTTCGTAAAGCGTGGAAATCTAAACTCGAGGTATATAGGACCGTTCGAAATCCTCGCTAGGATCAGTCCCGTAGCCTACAAACTCCGTTTACCATAAGAGCTTAGTAACATTCATCCCGTCTTCCACGTCTCGAACCTTAAGAAGTGCTTATCCGACGAGACTCTTGCTATCCCTCTCGACGAGATTGAAATCAACGAGAATCTAAACTTTGTGGAAGAACCAATCGAAATCATGGATAGGGAGATCAAACGAACAAAACAAAGTCGCATCCCGATAGTGAAGGTTCGCTGGAATGCCAAGCGGGGACCTGAATTCACTTGGGAGCGCGAAGACCAGATGAAAAAGAAGTATCCGCATCTCTTTCCCTAGTTCATGATTTGTATTCTATATTCGAATTTCGGGACGAAATTCCCCTTAACGGGGGGATAATCAACCCGAAATTTCTAACTTGTACGTTTTTCATTTTATCAAAGTTAGCCTTCATTTTGCTATATTATAACGAAATTGTAGGTCTATATGAGTGTTCTAGGCTTGGTACGACCTAGATATGGGTCTTAGGAAGGGTTAGAAAATGCGTAGCATCGCAAAATCGGGCCAAACACACCAAAGAAGGTGTGTGCGGCCAGCCAGCCGCACAACCAGCCACACACCTACCCTCCAGCCACACTCACCCTTATAGATATATAAGGGGACCCCTTCACTCATTCCTTTCCTTTGGCTACACTCTACTACTTTCTCTCTCTAAGAACTTAATCCAAGAACATTCTAAAGGCCTCAAAAACGTGAACCACTTCATCATTCAGCTTGTTATATTGGTAAGACACCAGAATCCAAGCCAAAAACTCATAGTGTTCTTCGTGTTCTTCATCCTTTGAAGGTGTACGGACGCACACCTTCATGAGGTGGCCGCACACACCTTAAAACTCTCCAGAGTGAAGAGTTTAGCCTTCATTCAATAGTAGGACTTGGTATTAGCACAAGAACACCTCAAGAACACCTCAAAATCGACATTTCGGACACAAACGAGGAGTGTACGGCCGCACACTCCTGTGTACGGCCGCACACACCCTCTGTACGGCCGCACACTCATGTGTGCAACCGCACACACAGCCTGGCTGCACACCCTGGCCGCACACCCACTCAAATGGTTGTACACCTCCCTTATTTGATCATATAGGGTCCCGACAAGCATTTCCGTCATGTTTAGTCATGAAACACCCTAATTCTAACACACATATGTGTTATCACATGCTAATAGGATCCACTTGCGTGCGAAACATCGGTTGACACTCAACACTCGTAACCAATTTTGCTTTCGGATCCTACGATAAACGGTGAGTTCATACCCCTAAGCTTTTTCCGAGTTTTTCATGTTTTCAGGGGGGGTACAAGAAAAAGTACAAGGAAACTTGTGCTTAAATTATCTTATTTTTTCATAAAATGACTATATGTTCAGCATGCTTTTAACTCAGGAAAACCGTTTTACCAATCGATTAAGAAATCAACTCGTAGAAACGGTTTTCAAAACTAAAGCAAGGAACTTGTTAATCTCATCATAAAAGGTGATATTTTATAAAGGATTCATGCAAATCAAAAAAAACAGGATTTTCAATATTATTACTTGTAAATTTGTTAGGCTAAATTTGAGACTTGTCCTCGGTAACACTCCCTCGGATTCGTGAGTGGAGGACTACGACTTATAACCAGAATCTCTTGGAGGGAGAACGTGACTATTGTGTATAGATCTATATGGAACTGACTATCCCGCACCCTCGCTGCTAGCTACAACGGAACCGTTAGGTTCAGGGGTGACAAAGTCATAAAAGATACTGGCCCCCGTTTCGTGCCTTATCCAGTCTAAGTACGGTTATGGCACTCACAACTTAGGTAACGAGAATTTACTTTTGTAATAATGAAACGAGTGAACTAACCTCAAAGTAATATCCGATTTGATTACTAAAGGGCATCAGTAACGCCCTTAGGATCTAGTTCACTACCTACTTTATTAGTTTTATTTATGTAATAAGGCTAATACTTCTCACAGCGAATAACCAGTGTTTTTCAAGGAAACTACATTTATCGATACAAGTATGGTAGATACTTGTACACCTCGTACCAGAATCGAAAATCAACTATCAACTTTAAAGGGAAATATAGGATTTTCCTGGGATAACTTAACTTTTCATAAACAGGCTGTTTATCGTATAACTAATGGATAATCAAACCTCTTTCATAAGAAAATATAGGATTTTCTTGGGAAACAACTTTTCAAAGAATCAAAGAAACATTTCCTTCACCAGAATTAAACGCTTATAAACTCACCAGCTTTATGCTGATATTTTAAAACTGCTTGTATTCTCAGGGCATCAATAGACAGGTACTCTTGCCAACTTTTGAAGAAGACGGAACATTCTGAAGTCACGTCTTTTACTTTTGTTATATACTGTTCTGTATAAATCATGTTTTTGAACAATGTAAATACTCATATTATAATGTAATGGTTGTGTTTACTTCGCTTACTATGATACAATTGTTGTGATACTACGCATGACGTCCTCCGCCCCGGAACGTTTACGCCATCGGTTTCGGGGTGTGACACAGTGTGGGTAACTTGGGGTATACGTTCTGCTCCTGCTGATCGTACACATAGCGTCCTTCTTTGGTTACCTTTGAAAACAATTTTGAAAACAGCTTTTGAAAACTATTTTGGAATTTATTTTGAAAACTTTACAGATCCTTAGTTTAAGTCTGGATTCACACGAATGCTCATCCAATTCTCTCAAACCATGGATCTGATACCAACTTGAAACATCCCAAAAACACGATAAAATTTTTCATTTTTAATTTAAAGGAAATCATTTTTTCAAATCAAAACCATTTCCATTAAGTGTCTAATACAAATATTCCCAATATTTGTGTAACATAAAATCTCCTAAAACATGTCACCGAAGGATGTGTACGATTATGCCTTCGCCTTGCCACAGTCATCTGAAGTACCTGAAAATAAACTAAAACTGTAATTCAAGGCTTAGTGAGTTCCCCCAATGTACCACCACACAAGCATATAACATATACAATACTGCATGTTGGGTACACAACCTCCAGGTTGGCTTACCCTGGCCCACAACCTCCCGGTTATAATTCCCTACATATAGCGTACTGGGTCAATAACCTCCCGGTTGGATTGCCCGGTCTATTGACTGAGTGCACAAAGCAATACAGTCTCAACCCCAAACATACCATGTCGACATATAACAAATAACAAACATTTTCAGCGGACAGTTAATCATATAGCGAGTAATTACAGGTAGTCCTACAGATCTACCAGTCTAACGCGTATCAGCAGTCATCAAATAATCATACAGATCTACTACATATTCAACATAACATCATTCAATATTTCTAGGATATTAAACCCAATGGGCCAGCCTTGGTGCCTTCGGCCCATGAGTACACTGAGGAAAACTCACCTATCAGTCCAAGAAGATCGTTGAACGGGACACTGCTCCGAATATCAGCTCTATCGGTCACCTATTCATCAATTAGTGACCAATCTCAAATATAATTCAAAATGTCCAAAATACCTTTAGGTCGAACTTGGTCAAACCCTGGTCGTAGTCAAAATCAATCCACACTCAAAAGTCCCACAATCCACTAGTCACGTCGTGACCCCTAATGGTCACGTCATGACCTAATAAGTCCAAAACAATCGAGGAATGCCATCCTCACATCGTGAGAACGCTCTGATCATAAGTTCTTAGAGAAGCTCTCAATCCCTTTTTCGCCAAGAAACCAAATCCTCCATAGTGTCTTATTTACTCCAAAACATCATAAAAATCGTGGCTTTTTGGACATGCATGTCCCAAACACTATATAGGGCACAAAAGGAGAAAATGGCCCCAAATCTCATGCAAGAGTCATAAAGCTTAACCATATTCCAGATCTAGTATCTATACTACTAAAGGAACACTAGAGATCCATAAAGTTGGAAACTTTATGGATTTCAACACTACATCTACTTGAATATGAAGGATTAAGCATAAAACCTATATCTAAGCTTGTGGACTCATAAAACAATGAACTTGAAACTCACAAAAGGTCCAGAAGGTGTGAAAATGCTTGATGATGAGACTTGAATGCAGAAATGATGGACTAGATGCTCTTCCTCTTCTTCTCATTGGCTAGAATCACCACAAATAAGCTCAATATCAAATATGGATGCTAGGGTTTCAAAGGGGAGTGCAAAGAGGTGATGGAGGCTGAGGCTGGGCTAACCCTAGCCCTTACTTCCTTTAAATACAAAAATAAAACCCCCAAAATTAGGGTTTCTTCTCAGGCAGGTCTAACGTCGTGAGCCATTATGTGCTCACGTATGCGCGATTGATTTAATCCCTTCACGATGTGACATACATATCTCATTTCGTGAGTCCGGAAAAAACCTTTGAATTTTTAATTTGACAATTGTTCACCTGAACTGAATGTTACACTTTGAGTTACATAAAATACACGTGAAACTGCTTTCTCGGTGATATCTATCATTCAGGGAATCAATATATACATATATATGCTAAATCAGGCTTCGTGGCAGTGGTATCTAACATTCACAAAGTGATGAGCAATATCAACTTCATTAAGAACCAAAAAGATCTGTGTATATACCTCAACATGACTGGGAAGAACTTTATCCTACCTATATAATATGTAAATGGCATTCTCTTGGCGAGTAATAACACTGATATGTTGTGTGAATTGAAACACTGACTGTCAGATCACTTCGATATTAATTAAGCATCTCGATGAAGCATATTATGTTATTGGCATTCAAATACACCAAGATAGAACTCAAAGGACTTTGGGATTGTCCCAAAGATATATATTGAGTATGTTGTAAGTCGATATAACATGCAACAATACTTCCCTTCAGTTGTTTCTGTAGTTATGGACGACATTTTCAGTTTATCCCAATGCCCATAAATAGAGGTAGAATGAGATTAAATGAAGTGAAACAATTATGCTTCGATTGTTTGAATCTTAATGTATGCACAAGTTTTTACTCGTCTCATTATTGCTTATGTTATTGGAATACATGGGTTATTATCAATCAAATCTTGGTCTAGACCACTAGAAATCTGACAATAAAGTTTTGTGATATTTACATGAGACTAATAACCAAACTTTTCTATAAAATATGCGATAACTAATTATAAGTGATATGATTTCAGACTCCGACTTTGCAAAATGCAAAGATAAATAGTCAATATTGGGATACATATTTGTGCTATCAGTTGGCCAATATCATGGAAGAGTCGAAATCAAAATTTAATGACTACGTCAACTATGATGGCAAAATATCTTGTCATATATAATGCAACTTGTCATGTAATTTTGTTGAGAAATTTAATCGCATTCCATTTCAAGCCCATTAAAAGAAACTTTATTGCTATAACTTTGCCTCTATAAGGTTTTCCACTAGCAATAATTAAAAGTGATGTGGGGCTTTACCTCGATACAAAATATTTGTTCATATGAGAGCGAGTGGAGTAGAATGATATTTCAACATGTCGTCAGTGTGGGTTTAAGACTAGATCTAGTATAATGTAATTCTAGCATATTGCTTTAATGGAACTTTTTTATTATTATTCAAGTACTTGATTATTATTCATCCATTATATGTAATTTGTCTATAACTCTATCTTAATAACTTGTGCACACTTAATTTCTATATAGACAAATGTATTGCATTATCACTTAACTCTAATGTCATTTTGCTTAAATTAATCGTAAGTTTCATATGAAGCACTAAAGTATTATGATACCAAATTGAAAAACATGGCGGAATTAATAAAATTAAGACAGAATTATACATGAATGATGTGTCGGAATGGATTGACAATGGATTGATTGTCTGGGTTTAATATGTTTATATGAATATATGGATATGTTTGGATAGGGTTCTGCTATTCAGAAATAGAAAATCTATTTCAACAGAAGAAGATTGAGATCAACTCAAATCTTATAATCACAAATCACTCTGCTTTATTTACTAAGGGCAAAGCCCTTTATATAGGCTCCAAAGAGCCGTTTACACACGGTATCTTTACATTATTGCAATCGTATGATTGCAAGAAGACAAACTACTTTACATAAGACTTTATGTCACATTATAATAATGCTACACACTACCGACACTCTACTTTACATAATTATAAAAGACAAAATAGAATTATTATCGTCTATAATGCATCGTTATCTTCAAAGATGTCTTCTTCTTTAATAATTCTTTCTTTTATCATGCCTTACGTCATTCCTCCCGCTTTTAGTGGTAATATATAATGAAATGAAATTAACTTGGCCAATATAATAAGGCATGTATTAAAATAGTCACTCAACTAAGTACGAGAATGTTGAAAAATAACCCATTACTATGGCCTTAAGACTATTTTATATACATGTACAATATATATAATGACATGACAAGTCCTTAGACTAAAATATATATAATATTATGGATATGACATATGTTTGTAACTTGGGGGACTACTTTTGTCTTGTTCTAATTCTTTCCTTTATGATGTAGGGCGTGTTCGGCACGGAACATTTGAGAGCTTCTAGCTTCTAGCGTTTGACAAAACGCTCTGTTTTGAACAGAAAGTCTCGTTTGACACTACAAGATTCTAGCGTTTAGTTTAAACAAAATGCTCTAAATCCAAAAGCTACTTCATGTAGTGTTTAACAAAACGCTACAAGCTACAAGCTAACCGCTACCAGCTACAAGCTAACCGCTACCAGCTAGTTTTGCCGAACACGCCCGTAACTGATACATTTATCACTCAATTAATAAACAATCAAACGGAGAATCAATAGTAGGGATGAGCATAAGCGGGTACCCGCCTCATTTGGTGAGAACCGGAACCGGCGGTTCCTAGAAAGTTAGAACCGGAACCGGAACCGCTCTAGGCAGTTCTTAAATGTTTGGAACCAGTCCCGGAACCGGCGGTTCCGGTTCCGGGAGCAGGTAACCCGGTTACATTAATTTTGTTAACTTTTATCGATAAAACCGCAATTTAGTTCGATCCGAATCAAATCAATTCGGACCAAAGACGGACAAAATTGGACCGATATATATTCTAAACCGGTCTAAGTAACACACATATTTATATGAAATAATATATATATATATATATATATATATATATATATATATATATATATATATATATATATATATATATATATATATATATATTCCGGCGGGTACCCAGCGGGTAGCGGTTCCGAAAAAACGAGAACCGGAACCGGAACCGCTTAAGGTGGTTCCATAACTTTAGGATCCGGAACCGCCTTAGGCGGTTCCAGTTCCAAAACCGGCAGTTCCGAGGCAGTTCCGGTTCCAAAAGCGGGTACCCGGTTCCGATGCTCATCCCTAATCAATAGTTCTTCTTCATAGTTTTTACACTTTATAAAAGTATAAAACACCATTTTCATGAGTGAGAGGGTGACATCTATCCATCATAATCCAGTAAACTCGGGAAGAAATGAATCAAGCATCGCATCATCTTAAAACATAATTGAATTTCTTATTCCTTCCAAGTGTTATTCATTTGGTTTAAGATATATCATATATATAAAATTGATCCTGTGATTATGCCTGTTAATCAACGTCCATCAACTCTTAAAACAATTAACAATATCTAGTTACAAATTTGAGGGAAGCTTATGGACCCCATATATTTCTGTCACTCGCCTAAGAATCATAAGATGACTTCAATCTTTTATCTTATCTTAAAATTGTTTGGTTATTTATAAACAGGACGCCATATTTGCATATGAATAGCACATAAAAAACCAAAAAAACCTTTTAATTCGTACAATTACTTTTGGCTCAGAGTTTTGGAACCATTGGCAGACAATTATCGTATCCTTTCGTACGCCCCCTTTTATCTTTTGGTCATTTTGACCTCATGGTCAAACCGGTTCAAGATCCATGTATCCTATCCGGCCGGACCGGTACCGGTCCTCCGGCTACCGGCCACCATTTTTATAATCAAAGATTCAGTCCAAGATTTTGGAGTCACGCGCTTCAAACCCAGATAAAGTCAATCCCATTTCTAGTTTTCTATCCATCTCTGTGGCCATTGTCCAAAAATATTCTCATACAATTTAAAAGGTACTATGTTTTACTTAGTTTTCGATTTATTCTCGAGTGTAAATGTGTAATCCATTGGTTAAATACCACAAAGGAACTGATTTTTCTTTAGGTATGGATTGTTCGACGTGTTCACTTTGACTTGTGTTGATTTTCTTTAGAACTCTGGGTAAATCCTAAGGGAAAGATTGGGATTTTTCGATTCTGGTGCTCTTTTATGTTGTTTTGGCTTCTAATTATTGTGGGTTTTTGATCGAATTTGTTTTGATGCTCTATTTTCTCTCGAACATGATAAATTTGTGGACTTTCTGGTTAGCTATTTGATTATCTATGACATTCATGTGTTGTTGGTCAATTTGATAAAAGCTTCTGTATTGGGGTCAAAAAACTAATTTTCATATTGTGCTCAAAGCTTCTGTATTTGATTATCTATGACATTTCTGTGTTGTTGATCGAATTTGCTAACTTCTTTCCTCTAATCATCATTCAGTAACCTCAAAACAACATGGAAGCCATTGGAATTGCAGAAGATGTAACCGAAGTAAATCCACTCCTTGAAAATCTTACTCAGTTAATTTCCATTAAATCGAATCACTTCAATCGTTTTAATCCCTGCAGTTAATAGGAAACACTCCAATGGTTTATCTTAAAAAAATTGTGGATGGTTGTGGTGCTTGTATCGCTGCGAAATTAGAAACCATGGAACCCTGTTCCAGTGTAAAAGACAGGTCAACTTTCTTTCTTTTCGTTGACTCCATAACTTTTTGTTATTTGTTTTGATTTGATCATTCTTCATTCTTTAAACTTGAACAAATAGGATTGCACTTAGTATGATAAAAGACGCAGAAGAGAAGGGTCTGATTACCCCTGGGAAGGTTAGATATGATTATATGAACATACTTTTACCTTTTTATACAAGTTAATCTTGATTAAATTATTAACAAGGGGATTAATGTTTTCTTTTTTATAAAGACTGTTCTTGTGGAGGCGACAAGTGGCAATACGGGGATAGGGTTGGCTTTCATTGCAGCAACTCGAGGTTACAAACTTATCATAGCAATGCCATCAACATACAGCATCGAAAGAAGAATTGTTATGCGAGCTTTTGGAGCTGAATTACGCATCATGGATGCATCCAAAGGCATCGAGGATTTTTTTCAAAAAGTCGAAGAAATAGTAGCGAAAACACCCAATAGCTACTTCCTTAAGCAATTTGAAAACCCTGCAAACCCAAAGGTAAATATTTCTTTCTTATGATATCTAGAAAAGGGTATTTTTGACATTTTATGTGGATATGTAACTTTGTAGATTCATTATGAAACAACGGGCCCGGAGATATGGGACGGGTCTAAAGGGAAAGTTGACGCTTTTGTTTCCGGCGTAGGGACGGGTGGTACTGTGACGGGTGTCGGGAAGTTTCTTAAGGAGAAAAATGTCAACATAAAGGTGAACAGTTGGACTAGAACTCAGACTGATGTCAATGGGACAAAAATTACACTTTATATGTAGGACAGATAAATGTTGCCAGTCTTGTCCAGTCTAATCAAGTCCTGTAATGTAACAAAAATAACTTTATTGTTTATCCGACGAACAATGACTGATGTTAATAAGACAAAAATTACACTTTATATGTAGGACAGATGAATGTCAGTCTTGTCCAGTCCTGTCTCATCCAGTCTAGTCTAATGTAACAAATACTTTATTGTTTATCTGACACGGCATGATTTGAATTTAGGTCTATGGTGTAGAGCCGGCTGAAAGTGCTGTTCTAAATGGTGGAAAACCAGGTAAGAGTATTTTTTTTACTACATTTGCCTTTTATGATTTTTGAATGTGTTATAAATGGTGTTTATTATGTGTTTTAGGACCTCATAAGATCCAAGGAATTGGTGCTGGTGTTATTCCTGATGTTTTGGATGTTAGCATTCTTGATGAAGTTATAATGGTGAGCATGTAACTTGTTTATATGGCTAGATGCAAGAAATAGTGTACTTTTGTTTATTTTAACTTTTTTTCGTATTAACACATTGTACTTTGACAAATCTATCCAATCATATTGTTCTATTATTTCTTATTAAGATATTGTACTTATAAAAATTGCTTGTTATCTCGTGCGTTTGGATTTTTTTCAGATATCTAGTGAAGAAGCCATTGAAACTGCTAAACTTCTTGCACTAAAAGAAGGTTTATTGGTATGTTCATAAAGAATATTACAAATTGATTCCTTCAAGTTTATTTATTTATTTATTTATTTTTGTACTTCAAGAAATAACAACATACTTTCATTTACTGTCTGCAACTCCGGTAGGTCGGAATTTCATCCAGGGCGGCAGCGGCGGCGGCAATCAGAATAGGGAAACGGCCGGAATATGCCGGAAAGCTCATTGTTGTAAGATAATCATTAATCTTTTTCAAATTGCCATTTCAAAATTTGTTTCTTTATTTTTCAAAAATAAGGTAACGTTTTTTTTCTTGCATTTAATTGTTTATAAAATGAGCAGGTGCTTTTTCCGAGCTTTGGGGAGCGTTATTTGTCGACGGTTTTGTTTGATTCAGTGAGAGAAGAAGTGGAGAACTTGCCGGTTGAGTGAGTCATTGTTATCATTTAGTTTGATAAACGGATTAAAAGCTTAAGATTCTTGATCAATTCATGATGTTATTAGTTTTTGTCAAATTTTTAATTTAAATTTTTTTAAGAATATTCTTGTAAATAGTTTTTTTTTTCTCTTTTTTTGTTAAAGAAATTTGAACTTTAAAATGCTTATTAGGAAAAATATTTAAATATTTAAAAGAGTAACAATAATTTAAAATATTTAAAAGAGTAACAATAACTATTCTGGATATTGAGTTTATTCGCTATGAGAAATGTATTTAACAAAACATAATAAGGTGATAAGAATTATTTTAGTGTTTAGTTATTTAAAAATGATCAAAAGCTCAACAAGGATGTCCTTATGTATTATTGATTTAACTACTTTTTACACAACAATTTGTTATTTGATAAAAAAATTATGTCAAGACCGAGGAGCAGGGCCGGTCCAAACGTATTGCGGGCCCATGGCGAAAAGAAAAAGTAGGCCCCCAGAATAATAAATAAAATTTAATTTAATCTAAAAATAAACATGTCGTTACAAAGTCCACAAAAATCACTATTAATATTAAAAACATAAATATGACCACAACGTTACCTAAAAGAGAAATTAGTATCATTTTAATTCAAATTAGTTTTTCTGCATTCAAACTAATATCGTTTTCATTCAAACTAGACGAACTCGATGGTTTAAAAAAAATTATGTATAGATCCTTTATAAGTTTGATTGAAGGCATCAGAATTTTTTCGTTTCTTCCTTTTTTGGCTTCCGGATAATTGTTTTTTTTTTAAAACATTGTAGACTGTCAATAACTAAACAATATCTACTTATGGGAAAAGATTACATCTGACTTTTGATATATGAGTTATGTCTCAAAGTTGTAGAAGCCTAATATCATATTCAATTAAAATGAAGGTGCAACTGCAAAATAAAATAAAAAACAAACAATCAAACATCTGAATTTAGAAATGGATTTAAAGTTTTGAATTCTGAATCATATATCAATAAAAATATTATCTTCTTAAGTAAAAAAAATCTGAAACGTAGGTAGAAGATATAAAGTCAAGTCTTGAGAAATCTGAGAACAAAATATATATATATATATATATATATATATATATATATATATATATATATATATATATATATATATAAGCTTTCAGCATTTGATTAGATAACAGGACCAGGAATGTGAATACAAAATAAAATCAGAAACAACACTAAAATATCAAAATAATTAGAATTGGATTTAACATTTTGAGTTCTGAATCAGATATCTACAAAAAAATTATCTTGTTAAGTAAAAAATATGAAAACGTAGGTAGAAGCTATAAAGAATTGACAGTCCAGTCTCCAGCAATCTGAGACACAGATACACAAACAAAATAAATAAATAAATAATTAAAACTATAAGGAACGTGAATAAGAAATCAAATCAGAATGAGAATCAAAAGAATTAGAGGAAAAAAACAAACAAAAAAAATCTATAGCTAACCTTATGATTTTTATCTCATTCGTCGGGTGCTTTGCAATTTTGCATTCAATCGACATAACTGATTATAATCTGAAGGCTGGTAAGAGACTACGAGAAGGGAAGAAGTCACGCGACATAACTGATTATGAATCATTATTCTGATGTTGATTCACGAGGCAAAGATTAGGTTTCACGAGGTGTCAATTTGATTAATTGGTTCCCGTCTGATGTAGATTCATGAAAGACGCCCTAAACCGTAGTGTTTGCTTAACGTTACTTCAAAAAGCGTTCCAGAGTCTAGACAAAAAGAGGTTATTTCATTGGGCTAAAGTTAGGTTAATTTGGTAATTAGGCCCTTAGAAGACATATACACAAAATTTATTTTTTATATATGTATATATATTATATATTTCAGAAATTTTGGGCTCCTTAGAATCGTGGGCCCTGGGTGGTCGCCCAGGTTTCCCACCGTCAGGACCGGCCTGCCAATCAGAAAGAAAGATCAATTGATAATGACATTGCAATCTATAAAAGTTTTATTCGTAAGTTTTGGCTTTGAGTGTATAAATCATGGGTGTAGACTACATTTGCTTCTAAATTACTAGTTTGTACTGTTGTAGCATTCTATTGCGTCGCTTATGATAAATAAACTATATTTGCATCTAAATTACTAGTTTGGAGAATTTTGGCATTCCATTGCGTCCCTTATGATAAAAAGAAAATAGAGCTTTGTATGTATTTGTACACAGCAAAGGTCAGATGGGATTCTTACTGTTTGGGATCCAACGATTTAAAAAAAATAAAAAAAAAATAAAGTTTTGTTTATGGATAATTATGTCATTGTTGAAGGTTAGCAGATTTTGTTGAATTGGAAGATTTTTTTGTAATTAATTAATGTGTATGCGCCACAAGAACGACAGAGGAAAAAAGAGCTATGGAATCAATTAGTCATGCTCATGAATTCACACCCGAGTGACTTTATTATATTTGATGACTTTAATGCCGACTTTATTATATTTGGTGACCTTGTGGTTTTTGAAAATAAATTTAGAACAATTGAAGAAAGTGTTTGAGAAGTTGGAGTATGTCTAACATGGCCCAAAGAAATGAAGAAAGAAAGGAGCTTTTGTGCAAGTTGAAGGCTCTTGAGGTGGGCCTAGATCAATTCAGCAGAAAAGGCTCCCTTATGTCGAAGAGAGTGGCTAAATTTCATAAAATAAATCTTTATATTATTATCAAAATTTCAAGGTGAAGTGGCTATCGGAAGGAATTAAATTACAATTTTCTTTTTCATGCTCTATGAAAAAGAAAAAGAAATAGGATTCGATTGGTTGTAAAAGCGGTTATGATCGATGGTGATTGGTGATCAGCTAGAAAACCCAAATGAAGAAATTAGCTAAGGAAATAGGAGATGGCTAGACCTCATCCGCTATTTGCTATCATCTGGCTGTGAATTGTCTTCTAAAAGGTTTTTCTTAGATTTTTCTAAACAAATCGCAAGTGAGTGTGCTTCACCTGCGATTTCCTCTGCTCCCAACTGCGATTTACCTTAAAATAATCTTGATTTTTTTTTTAATTTCTTAGAAAAATATATTTCGATTTTTATTAGATAACGATCTATATTCAAATTGACATGTTCTAATTACAAAGAACGTATACAAAAAAGATGAAATAATATCCATCTAATATGCATTTGGTTTTTATTAACACATAAATATATTTCAATTTTTATTGGATATTGATTCATATTAAATATGATGTTATTAAAGTCAGATAAAATTATGTATGGTTTAATATTGCTGTTTAATTATTAAAAGATATTTTTGAGTTAGTGCATGTTCGAGTTTTTTGAATCATATATATCCCTAAATATAAACTTTTGGTTATATAGGGTCACAAATACAGTCACGATATTTATTTAGTTATTTATTTAAAATGTTTTTCATGAATTTTTGACGTATGGATATCGGACAAAATAATCTTAAATGAATTTTGACGCATGGGGGAGAAGCTTGATATTCGAAGACTAAAGCATTTTACGACAGCTACAAAGAATTACAAGAGTTGTACTACAAAGGTGGTGAAGATGTCAATTACAAGCTATAAATCGTGCATCAGTTATTTGCTCTCAAAACCCAAGATAGATACGGGATTTCCTACACTCCACCTTAATTATCAAACAAAAAGAAATCGTATGGCAGCGAATCAAAAAGAAGATTTTGAAGGTTTTGGGTTTGAACTTTGAATTCAATTTGTATGTCAAAAAAGTATATACATGATTTGTTTCTTAATTAAGGCTTAAATTATAAGTAAAATATATTAATATTCATAAGCAAAATATATCAAAATAAAAACTTATATATTTATTTACAAACAGTTAAATACCTATATTAGGTTATTTATGTTTTTTTTTTACTATTTACAAAAAGAATGTATCAGTATCATTGTTAAACAATAAAGATGTATTATGATCATTATACTAATAAACATACAAAATTTTTATTTCTTAATAGCTAAGGGTGTGTCGAACCATATTAATTTATTAGCATTGAGAAGCCCATAAAAAGGTCATCTTAGGAACAAAGACTGCAAAAAATGAGGTGAAGTTGAGCTCTTACGGTTTAAATAAGAAAAAAAAACAATGATAAGAAATGGGAAATAATATATGATACAACACGTGACGGATTGAAATTCACTAATTATATAAAATGGAACCAAATTTCACCATACAATACAAGAGGAGACTCGTGGAACAAACATCCATTACAAATACTCAAAACAACATTACATGTTTATAATAGATGACATGAAAAGAAAACAACAAACAACACATAACTGCAAACACACATCATTTATTTTTTTTTATAGTACATCTCCAAAGGAGTCACTTAGATATTGCTAATGGTTCAAGCCTTCAAGGTAGCAAACCTACCATGATCACAATACCTGATAAGACCATGTGGTGCATATACTTACGTAAAAAAGCAGCATCAGATGTTTCACCGGTTGACATAACTTGTTTGGATCCTGTTTACATATGCATGTACAAAAGTTTCACCACGTTGGATTTGCTTTATAGTTATATATCTTGTTATAAGCATAATATAAACATCATATGAACTCATACCTTCGAAAAATATGCTGGCTGGTGAAGGTCCTTTCAAGTATTCACCATGTGAGTGTTGGGGAGATCTAACTGGAGCCATCACTGGTGCATTATTTCCACCTGATTATATATATAGTAACAATAGTTAGTATCAAAGTACGAAATATATCATTATAACAATAAGATAAACATGTGAATATATACAAGTCTATCAATACATTATACATACCACCACATCGACTAACAGGTGGGGTCTTCACATGGCATGAAGCTGGAAGTGCTAATGCGATAGTTTTGTTGATACTGATTCCTAGTGACGCCATAGTGCTACCATCAAGAGCAGTGCAAAGGCACTGTGGTTGTGATTTAACGACATTTGCAAGAGATGAACAACAAGAAGAAGATGGTGTTTTGGAACTCCCCGTAACATAGTTTAGGCATGGAGCCATTCCAATGAGCACATTCGTGCACCCAGATTGACCCATCGAACCTTCCCAAAACAGTGATAGTAGGAAAAGCGCTAACCCAAGATTACTAGTGAAACCCATTTCGATCGATATCTATCAAAATGAATTTACTTCTTTCCTTCAATGTATTGGTGGTTTTAAAGGCAAAGAGCATTATCAATTTGGTTTGTGATTGCATTAATTAATGATGTAGCCTACAATTTGACCTTTTAGCATCCAAATTGCAAATTGCTGATCAAGCACGGTTGATAATAAAATATTTTCAAACATATAGTATACACAAGTTTTCTATACAATGAATATTTTTCGTGATAGTGTCTAAAATCAAGTACTATGGGCATTATCCCGAAAAATTTCAAGACAAAGCTACGTTTTTGATCGCCTAAATAATATACGGAATACTGATTATGATGAGCAAGTTTCTCATTCAATAACAATCGACATTTATCAGTTTTACTTTTTTAAATATTATAAGTAGAGAGAATATGTGTTGGCTCTTGCTATGTAACATGTACATCCAGTTGATATAGAGTGTGTACTTTTCATTATTAAAGTGTATTTCATATCCAAATACTTCATTAAAGTATACTCCGATATTTATTTTTAACGATAAGTAATATTTACTAAATATTAAAATAAAACAACCCAAACATTTAGTATGTCTTTTAAGATATACTTAAAGACATTCAACATTTTTTAGCTGCTGCTTAGATCATTCTACTGAATATTGGTAGGAAAAAGTTGCCAATAGAGGTCATCTACGGAAGGTCATCTAAATAATTATATTTACAATTTCTTTGAAAAAACAGATATGCTATGAGACTTAATATTGGATATGATGTTCTTATTCCCAAAACAATATCCGTTAAAACATTTTTATTTTTCTGCTTAAATTTGTAATTATCCGTTGTTTACAACGCTAGCTAGACTTTTTGGAGGAATAACGTAATTAATTAATATATTACAAAACCTTAGATATATGAAAAAATTGTGATGGTTATGTTGGATCATTGTAGAACTCAAGTCCGACCCTGACGGTGGACAACCCGGGTGACCGCCCACTGGCGCCCAGGCCCATGTATTTAAGGGGTCCAAAACTCCTAAATTATATGGTATAATTATATAGAGAAAAAACTAACTTATCTAAAAATGTTAGAAGTGTTTTTCTTTAAATTAGTTGTTTTTATAATGTTTTGACCATGTTTGTGTTTTTGAATATTAATAGTGAATTTTATAACAACGTGTCTAATTTCGATTTAATTTTTATTATATTTATGTCTTTTGGGCCTATTTTTTTCGCCATTGGCCCACTATATATTTGAACCAACCCTAATAGAACATCAATATCAATATATAACATAGAAGTCCAGGGGAGCTTTATTGCACACATACTTGACGTTATCTATCCTAATAATTATAAATCTTTTTTGTCACATGTTAAATTCTTATTCATTTTGCCACATGTAATTTTGTGATTATTTTAAATAAATTTTTTAATATGCCATTTTATGATTTTACTTTTCGTTTTATTAAATTTCATAAATGTAATAAGTGTAATAAATGTAATAATAAATTGATATCAATTTCATCAGTGCACTTTCTTTTCAATATCAAAATTCTTAAATTAAAGCCTAATTAAGACTCCTATAATGGCACGCACGAAAAAGCCTACTCAGAGTAGGAATCCAGCACATTATAAAAAAAAGTAAAATGGACCGGCAACTACCTTAGACTTTCTTTACGGATTTTTCTACCTTAGTTCTGCCTAGCTTATCCACAGAGGCTCAATCTATTTTGTAAGATATCTGTCTAGATTCTGACATCCTAGATAGACTAGTTTGGCATCATTCCCCTTCAGGTCTTTTCTCCTCTGCTTCCTATTGGCATTTTTCCAGAATTCATGGCCAGAAAAGTCCTTGGTGGTCTTTATTATGGAACCAGTGGCTTCCTCCTAAGATGGGTTTATTCTCTTCTTCTGGAGATTCCTCAGGAATGCTCTTCCTATGAATGACAAGCTCAGATACATGGGCTTTCAAATGCCTTATAAATTGAATTTCTGCATTAGAAGTCAACAGGATTCTTTACTTCATTTGTTTTGTCAAGGTGAAACTGCCTCTCAAGTTTGGTCTTGGCAGTATAGGAATAGGGGAAATGACTGATTTTAAGAGAGTGAGCTTGCCACCAAAAGAGAGAAACCTGGCCTTCCATCCGTCAATCCTTTTTCTGATATTCATTTCTAAATCATTCAAATATGATGTTTTTCTTCTGCCTTTGAAGATAGGGGCATCAAAATACACAATAGGGGACTCTTGAACTGAAAACCAGTCCAATGATGAATTAAAGTAAAGACCCTATATTTGTGTTTTTTGAAAAGCAGAGAAAGCGAACTTCTTTTGAATCAAATCAAAGCATACAAGAAGTGGCTTGGAGAACGCCTTTTAGATTTTTTAGAATTTGAAATGCAACTAGTGCTCTTTGAGGAGAAGGGCTTGGGCTTGTTGTCGAACAAGATGGGGGGCTTTTTTCCTTCTTAGTAACGGTCTTACTCTATAAAATGACTTTTTGAATAAGCTCTTAAGGTTAGGAATAGATGAAGAGGTTCTAAAAGTGAATCAGATCTGGGCTGTTCGGGGGAGTTGTGCAAGAGGGAGCTGCTGCCCTAGTCGAAAGTTGAAGCAGTTAGCAAGGAGTTCTTTCCCAAAGAAGCATTTAACCATTCTCCGATCTATGTCATATTAACTGATTCACCGACATTAGCCTCCGAAGACATGATCCATAGTAAAGAAGTAGACATCGTACGAATGAGATTGAGAATGAGCTCTTCCCTTTTTGGGGTGCATTATAGCACAGTCTGTGACTACGTTTTTCCGTTGGTTGATGCTGCATTTGTTTATTTATTTAAATTTAAAAAAGAAATGAACATTTCAATTTCAATAATTCAATATTTTTTATTTTCACTATAAATTCAAACTCTTATAAATTTAGACCTTTATATTTATTTTTTTAAATAAACTCATGTTTTTTAATAAATTTATGTAGTACACGGGTCTCACAATGAGTATATTATATACTAGTTGTGGGAGGACAACACCTAATTAAAAAGACTTGAAATCCATCTAACTAATATGTTTTATAATATATATATATATATATATATATATATATATATATATATATATATATATATATATATATATATATATATATATATAGGGAGAGGATCAAATAAGAACACCTAAAAGGTTGAGAACGCGAGAACAGTTGTAGACCAATCATTCCATAAGGGTGTAAAAGGAATTTTACAATGTAATTAAATATGGATAATTAATTAATTCCTACAATCATGGGATATTATCTAATTAATTGATTTTCTTACCTAAAAACTAAAAATAAATTTAATCTATTTTTAATCAATCAGATTATTAAAAAAAATATTTTTACCATGATTAAAAAATGTTTTTTATTTTTTATTTTTTTACGAGTATATAAAAAAGATTGATGAATTAATGATTTCAACTTAATATGTGTAATCATACAAAAATAAAAACATATTTGTAGTCATATATGAATTTGTTGTAATCGTGAATGAATAGATGAATTAAGTTATAATAATAAACGAATATAGCACAATTTATAAAGAAAAATTACAATACAACTATAATCATAAATAAATAAAACATATTGGCTACTTATATCTAGATTAAACATCTGTTCATAAATAATAACACAATATAGTTTTATGGTTTTATAAATTTAGTTTTTTTAATAAATTTTTGTAAAGCTGACAAATCTAAATATGGTTGCAATCATATATGAATATGATTGTAAATATAAGCAAATAAAGCATGATATAAAGATTAAAAACCAAATACATTTGTAATCATTAATGAATAAATCCCAATATACACATAGATAATTAAATACATGTATAATCATCATAAACAAATAAAAAAAATGAATAAAGAAAAATATTTTGATAAAAACTTTTAAAATAGTTGTAATTATAAATGAATATAACATAAAATATTGTAGCTTTCTTATATATTTTTGTTTTGAATCTTTTAACTTGAAATCGTTGCTTCAACATCTATGATTATTTTTTGCTGCTAAAATCCACGTGCTTGTGTAACCAACTTCAGTGATACTTAACAAATTTGACACCTTGTCTTTCATGTTTACCACCAATTTCTTGTCCACTTTGCTGCACTTGTTGTAGGCTTAATCGTCTCACCTAAAATTCTGAATGTTGTCTGGTAACCACATATAACTTCAAACCTAACAAAAAAAACAAAACAAAACTCATACAAACAATTAATAAATCAAAAAATAAATCAAAACCAGTACGTATAAACAATTAATATAACTTCAAACCTAACAAAAAAAACAAAACAAAACTCATACAAACAATTAATAAATCAAAACCAGTACGTATAAACAATTAATATATCTAAACAAAAAATGAAAACCCAAAATACACTATATATTTTATTCATTTAAATTTGTAATTATAATCATAAATAAATATAATATAAACTCATATACTATAGTACTATACATTCATTTAGAATTGTGACTGTAATCATAAATAAATATAACGTAAACCCATATGATATTCTTACTTGCTTCTGTTTTCAGATTTCGACCCCACACAAAACCACAATGAAGTACCTCCACCCTTTTGCCCATAAGCATCGACTCCCTACTGTTATCAATGAAGCTTACTCCACCCTTTTCTGGCTCCAAGATTTGGCTAACGAAAAAACACACCAACCATGGTTGTCTAGTAAAGGAGACGTCAACCGTGTTTTCCTCATCGGAGATAGCACCGGAGAAAACCTCCATCCACTGAGACTGGCCGGAGCGATTCTCATCCATCCAGGGTTTCTCAGATCGGTGAAAAGCAAGTCGGAGTTGGAAAAACCAAAGTCTTCGATTTTTACTCGGGACATGTTGTATAAGTTTCTGAAGCTAGGGTTGTCGTAGAGCACCACTAGAGACCACCCGATAACATGTCTGATAGGAGAGGGAGAGGCGCTACGTGGATTCGATATGCCGCCGCATCTGATGTGTTTGGCGGAGCACGATGCCCACCTAGAAAAATCGACTATACCATAAATGATTGAGTTGATGTCTTACAAAGGTCCGATTAGGGCTGCGATAGATGGTGGAGCGATGATGATGTTGCGATTAGGAAGAAATCGGGGGAATACAGATGATGGAGGCTGTTTATTGATTCAACCCTAGGTATAGAGAGAGAAAGAGATGAGGTGGGGGAAAATAATTTAAACGGCAATATGAGAGGTGATTGAGAAATTATAGGAACAAGTTAAAATTGCAATTACCGTTATAGCCTTGTGACCTTTTACAAGTTACACTTAAATACCTATGGTTTTAGAGTTTACATAAATGGCCCGTTTGATAATAGCCCCATAATAGCCCCATATCTGAATATTTTGATGGTCCAGATCCGTTCTCGCGTTCTCAATGAAAATACAAATGATTGAGTCAAATTATGGAATGAAAAAGATCGATTACATAATTCTTTTATCGTAAAAAGTCATTAAAAAACAATATTTTTTTAATGAATATAACTCAAAACATTTTGTCCTTCCATAGAAAAACTCTATCCAAAACATTTATCAAAAAGTTTATTAAATGATTTGTATGTTTTTTTTAGTTATGTTACATTACTTTCCATTTTAAAATTGATAGGAATTAGTAATTATGCCTTTCAATGATTTGGGTTTATAGACCTAATGAAGAAAAAAAAAACATAGATTCGCTTGGTTTCGGAAGGTACATGATTTTAAGAAGAATAGTAACCGAAAGATCAATGATTAGTTTGGATATATTTAAATCAAAACTACGTAGTTTGGAGGGTTCTATAATCTCAGATACATAATAGTCGTATATTCTCTAAAGGCAATCTTTATTGGACTAACAGTGGAAATTATTCTTGAAAATATTTGTAGTCTAAGTATAAAGAATAAACCTATCTATTTGAGCATAAGCTATATTTATAGTTCAAACTCATTGGAGCTAGACCTTTTGTATCTTTATTCTCGGAAATCCCATCATTGAAGACCTTAAGTTGATTGCTATTTACAGAAGATTGTTCAGATATAGAGTTGATTGCTATTTTAAGTGGTGTGGATGTAAAGCTTTGAGCCCTACTTAACGTTACTTAGAGAATATGTATCACGATATTGAATTCTGATGGAAAATATCTAATGTGATATTGAATTTTGGTTATAAGAAAATTTTGGTTATAAGATATTTCAGGAAAAGAAAATTTGGTATTTTAATACAAAAATATACCTTGTTAGATAGAGATCGTATTTAATTAGATTATTAGAACCACGCAAATAAAGTTGGAAAAAATAGATAATACGATAAGTAAACGCCTCAACCAATCGACACCATACCAACTTAATTGACACCATATTAACTTAATTTTTACAATAAAAGTTTGTGTCTCACTTTGTTGCACAAATACACGACTTGATACTTTCAAATACATCTACTTTTTATTAATTGACTAACATCCAACATGGTTGTATGGATTAATTTGACTAATAAAATCAAAAGTTAGAAATGGGCGTTAACATACAAATCAATGAAGGCATATATTTTCATAATTGTGTGCATTATTTTCATTTAAAAAGTTGATTCATCTATATAAAATATAACATATTTGTAACTATCATACAAATCAATAAACCATATATTTTATTTGCATTACTTAATTTCTCAAATGAAAAAATCATCCACGGACCCGTTGTATACAAAGCTATATCTTGATATTTTAATACTTTCAAATACATGAAACCTTTCCATTTTGTATATTCCTCAGTATTGCCCATAAACGTTTTGATAAACTTTTTTAATATCCATTCGTTTTTCTTTGTAGATTATCGAATTCCAAAAAAAAATAATTAAAAAAAATAATAATACTGTAAAACTTTTGTGAGCTTGCATTTTCATGCCAAAAGAAACAAATGCTTACCACTTTACAAGTACATAAGCCATTCAATTCACCCAAATCTTCTCTTAAGTTAGAAACTGTTTTAAATATAAAGTTTACCTTAGTTTTTTTTTAAGACACGAAAAAGAAAGGGAACCATATCCATCCTTTCTAAACCTCATGAGGTTTTAAATCAAAGAGAAAGATTGCACTTTGTTTTACAGAGTTTTACTCATTAATAATCCATTATACTTTATCATCATGGAACCACCATCTCGTCTCCTTGGGAGACCTCCCATTCCTACAATTCTTCACGTAGCGTTCGTCATCATTTGGACGTTGCTGTACCACATACAAACTCATCTGTCAGACTAAAGCTAAACACAGTACAACCTGTTTTGTCATGTCATATGTAACAAAAGTCCAACACAGGGCAAACACAGTACAACTTGTTCTGTCAGTCATGTCCTTGTCCTGTACCGTGTAACAAAAGTCTAATTCTGGTCATGTCATGTCATGTCATGTCTTGGACTGTGTAAAGTATAATGCAGGTAAAACATAGTACAGCTTGTTATGTCATGTCATGTCATGTGATCATGTCTGTGTGTACTGTGTAACAAAGAGTGCTTAAGAGAAAGTGAAATTCGAAACAAACCTTAGTAGAAGAGCTTGATAGCATGGAGAGGATGCTGATGCATACAGAACTCACAGTCATGGCGGGTGACCATGAATCGTACAAGATATCTGCACCCACCAATGCCAAATTCATAATCATTAAAAATATTTTAATGGAATAGAGGCAGTATATTTGGAATTTGGAAAACATTTTTAACAGAAGAGGATATGAAAATTAAATATGCGTAAAATTAGAAATCAATGGTAAAAATGAAATTTTAAAATTTTAGTGTACAATTGCAAAAGAGGAAGAAAAGAAACGTACTATTTTTTTTCGACAGTGTGGATCAATATGGAATTATGGACATGATTAATTAGATGTAAGAGCATGATAAGACTTGGGTTTTACCATTTTAGTTTGCGTTTATCTAACATATCCATTTATAAAAATCTTTCTCATGAAAACACGAATAATCTCATATAAAAAAATAAAAAATAAAAACGGCTGTGAAAAAAGGGTAAAGAGACAAACCTAAACAAATATGGCCATTGCTATAAATGTGTGGATGAAGTGGAGCTGGAGGAATAAAAATAACCTGTCAAAAAACAAAAGAAAACAAAAGAAAGATAAAGATTATTAGAAATTAGAAATTACTTATTAACAATTAACATTAATCTGAAAAAAAAAAAAAAAAAAAAAAGACATAACAACACGCGATGCTAGTAAGTCAAACCCTAGTAAAGTCAAACCCTAGAAAAGAGCTAAACGCACACACAATGAGATCATTTACTCGACATGTTAGATTATTAAAAAAAAAGAAGTGAAAATCTTGAAACCAAAGATTTTAAATAAATGATATAGACATAGAATATTTTATCCAACACATATGAAATGTCATACACATGAAAATGGCTTGAATTTTGATCTTAGAAAGTCTTGTCATATGTGATCCTTTAAAATAGTAGACTTCATATCAGATGACTAGAGATTTTTATGGGACATTATGACACTTTTTAAAGAAACTTATCATAGATTATGATAGTTTAGTTATCCGAAAAAAGAAATGAACATTCTAATTGCTTAAAAAAAGACACTTATTAGGTAATTGACAAAAAAAACACATTGTATATAACAAGTAGACAATTTTTTCTATGTGTGAACATAAGGGTTAAGGGATGTTCTTTCTTCACCTAGATATTCTTCTACATATACAGAAACCCTAACACACACACACACCCCATTGAATTTTCGTTCAGAATTCAGAAATTTAACTATTTGATTCACTAACCCCAATATTACCTACAGTTGATAATCAATAAATTCCCAAAAAAAATCAATAAATCATGATAAGTTATGTGACCTGTGGCGCTTCCATAGGGTAATGCTCAGGAAAATCAACTTGCAGCTGGAACGTTTCATTGGAATACAAAGTCCCGGGTGCGCCGTTGACCTCAATTACCCATCTTTAAGCCAAAAAATCAAACTATTAGCTCTTAAATCAAAAGAAAATTAAACTCAAGCAGTCGCAATAGCGATAAACACCTCACCTTTGGAGATTATCAGTGACTTTGTGTTTGAATCCAGCAGGTGGATTGACCTGCCACTCCATTAGCTCCTTCTGGAGACGATTTGTTGCGATCTTGCTCAGCGCCTGCAATTATAGCCAACAAGGACTGATCATCATACATAATTGCCCCTCGATCAAAGGGATTCGCAAATTGAGTGGAGTCGTTCAAATTAGGGATGTATATACAGATAATAGATATACAATTACAGATATACATATGTATAGTATATGATAGAAGAAGGGAAAAAGATGTAGCGAGAGAGAGATAGGAAACCTTGCGAGAAGAAGCAGAAGGGCTCGTCATCGTTTCTAGAGAGAGAAAGTGAAAAGAAAGAGAGGGGTGTTTCTGTGTCTGCGTGTTTTTGTGTCGAGAGGGCTCATAGTAATACTTTGCATCAGTCACTGTGACAATTTTAGTACTTCGAGAAGAAAAAATGTCATTTACAGCCCAAATAAGGTTTATTTTTAAAAAATTATCATTATCAACTAAGGTGCTGTTTGATTTTCTGAAGCAAAAATTCAAAAAGTCTGCGGACCATCTCTGCAACCCTCTGCAGTAGAAGAGGTGGACCAAACGGCTACAGAGTGTAATAAGAAGTGTGTTTGTTTTTTTAACATCTGCATACTGCTGCAGATATTAAAAAATTAAAATAAACTAATTTTTTAAACCGAAAATAGTTTTTTAATACGTAAAATTTAATAATGTATAACATTTCGGCAACAATTAATGATATTTCAGTAAAAAATAATGATATTTCAACAAAAAATAAAGATATTTTAGTAAAAAATAATGATATTTCATTAATAAATTATCATTATTGAATATAAATAAACGAAAAAAAATTCAACAAGAATAAACAAAAGAAAAACGAAAAAAAAAAAGGTGAAATAAAATTTCAGCAACATATAATCAAAATTACAGCAAGAAAAGAAGAAGAAGAAGAGGTTAGAAGAGGCAGTACAAGTGCTGTGCCAAACAGAGCACGCGCAGAGGTTTTTGACTCCGAAGACTTCTAAAAAACAAACAGTTGCGAGATGAAAAGTGTTGCGCGTGTGCTGCGCCGCGCAGCAATAAGAGGTTTGAAGATGTTTTTTTCAAAAAACAAACAGCACCTAAGTGATCATTTGAAAAGACCGAACATGTCTTTGTTTGGAAAAATGACAACTTAGTCCAAAAAGATTTGTTCTACAATTTTATGTCAGACTGTTGGAGAATATTGAAGATGGGATATATACTTTACCATTTTTTAATTTTGAATTAGTTTTTAGTATTTCTGGTTATGTCTTTTTGGAACATATTCGGTTGGTTTCGAACCTTTATTGTCTGAATATTTTGAGTTTAGGGATGCATTATTTTATTTGGTTTTACCATTATATCTCCGTATCATACCTTTATCGTTGTACATTTTCATTAGCGATAGTGGGCTTAGGTTGCCCCGATCTAATATGAGATATAGATCATAGGAAATTAATGTTTTTCTTAAAAATGCATAATATCAACATGTTTTTAATATGCACAACTATGACTAGTAAGGAAACCAAGTATTAGAATCAAGGTATATAATTGATAAACATAGACATAGGCGTTTGTCCAGATAAAGTGAAAACAATGGATCTAGAATTGTTTATGGATGCATGGCCTTCTTCAGATGGTTACACCAATGCAACATGTTACTAATACCATATTGGATAACATAAATGGACTAGTATATTTTTCTTCCACAAAATATACCACGAATGACATATCATGCGCTTGGTTTGTGAATATGACTCTTAGGAGAGTATTCTAAATTTTCTTGTAGAAATAGGAATAACATGGAGACATGAATGAGGGTCATCTATAAGTTACTCTACTTATGCAAACATTCAAGATTGTTGACTAAGACCTAAATGGTTTTATCTGACCATGTTTTCACAAACGTTAGACGGAATAAATCACTCTTGAAAAGTACAATATGGAACATGTAACAATAAACATACACATATATAAGGTTTGTCACACTTTTGGGAACATGTGAAAATTAGAGTTGAATTGTCCCATGTAATGTAACGCCCCGACTCTCAGGTATTAATTTTATGGCTTTAATTTTCTTATTGCAAGGTCTACTCGACGAGTTGGATGCCCTGACTCGTCGAGTAGGAGCGGGTTTTGGCCACATGTTTAAATGACCGACTCGCCGAGTCTAATATAGGACTCGACGAGTAGGAGCTGGGGAATGAAACCCTAATTTTCGCGGTTTTTCACCCTATTTAAAGAATCATAAGCCTCTTTCAGCCTCTTTACAGTCCTTTGAGAGCTCAGCAAAACCCTAATACGTGTATGTGTGCTCCATTGTGTGTTTAAGCTTTAGAAGAGGATTCTTGGTGAGAAGAGCTTGGAGATCAATTGACTAGAAGCAAGGAACTTGTGTGGATTCGATATCTACCTCAGTTGGCATCTAGTGGAAGGTATCAAGTCGTTACCTTGACCTCATTTCATTCTAGATCTCATTTGGTTAAAGATTAGGGCTTTTCTAGCATAATAAGAAGCCATTCATGGGTATAAGCTAAGATCTGAAGTTGTAACTTCAGATCTGGACTCTCCTTGGCCTCTAAGTCCATAAAGTTTTCATTTTTGGCAAGTATGAACCTCTCTTCAAGTGTAAAACTCCATTACAAGCTTGGTTTTGTCATTATAAGACTTTAGAGCCTTGCATGCACGTAAAGTTTGCAACTTTACGTGATAAACATGCCTTGGGAGGCTGGATCTGCAATATGGAACCTTAAGATGGCTTAATAAGCATCTGTATGGATATGGACTGTAGGGACTCGGCGAGTTGCATGGTCAACTCGGCGAGTCCGATGAAGATGGTCGTGGACGCGGCGAGTCAGTGGGGTGACTCGGCGAGTCAGCTACGGTTTTTCCCGACTTTTGGACACGCATAGACTCGACGAGTTGGTCGGAAACTCGGTGAGTCAGTGGGGGTTTTATGACCTTCTGAACTCTTAAAGAACTCGACGAGTTGCTAGCTGCACTCGACGAGTTTGGTCAACATGGACCGTTGACTTTGACTTGGACCAAGGTTGACCAGTTTGACCTCTGGGGGTATTTTGAGAATTTATGGAAGTAAGTCATCGGTGGATGTAGGTGTTGGATTTGGAGCTGTATTTGGTTGAGTTGACTTTATCGATTCGAGCTACTTGAGAGGTGAGTTCTCCTCACTATATCAACAGGGTCTACGGCACCAAGGCCGACCCTCTATAATTTACATCCTGGTTCAGGATGGTTGCTATGTTATTGATCTGTTAGATTTCATCCTGGTTTTCGGATGGTTGCTATGCTAGTAATCTGTTAGATTGATATCCTGGTTGTAGGATGGTTGCCATGTTAGTGATCTGTTAGATCTGCATGACTATCTGTTATTGCATGCTAGCGTATGATATTTATGTGCACATGTTCATTGGTTTGGGGAAAGGGTTGAGGCAGGTCCTAATGTGTGCAGTAGGCCAAGACACCCTGGGCGGACCAGGTAGATTGTAGGCCCATGTCGGGCAAATCTAGTCAGGCCGAAGGCCCCGCGAGCAGTCCGGATAGGCTGAAGGCCCCGAGGAGGGCGGTCCAGACGTGCCGAGGGCTCGGAGAGCGGCCCAGATAGACTGAGGACCGAGATTCGGTCCAGTCAGACTGATGGCTCATTACGCATGTTGTATTGTTTGCTTATATGTTATATGATATGGTTATATCTGTATGACGTTGGTATTTTTGGGGTAAATCACTAAGCCTTCGAGCTTACAACTATTGATTATTGTTTCAGGTACTTCTGATGATAGCGGGAAGGCGAAGACATGATCGTACCGCTCCTCACACTTTATGATTTCATGTTTTGATTCTGGGATACTCTCACAATATACTATTTTGCAAACCAATTTTGTAATGATCATGGGTTTTGAAATGTTTTAAAAAGTTTAAATTTGGCATGATTTTTTTTAATGTTACAAGTTGGTATCAGAGCCTTGGTTTGAGTGAATTGGAGGAAACACTCGCGTGTCTCCAATCTCAAACTGAGGACAAGATTTTAAAATGATTTTCTTAAAATGTTTTCAAATAATAAAGGAGGATGCAAGGGTACGATCAGCCAGAGCTCGCGGATAGACCCCAAAATACCTTACGGATTATTTGATTTTGTGATATATTAGAACAGCATGCTAGTACTAGGCTAGGGATCTTCAGGAATTGCATGATAGAATCGCCTGATTATATGATGCCTGATAGCGTAGGGTTTCTCCTGATATGAAATTGACACCATTACTGTAATTGCTTAGAGTATGCATCACGACCGTACATAATTAAGATCTTATAGCCTGAGAATGTTTGGTTTGGCCTTATTTCTTGTTCTTCTCTGATGAAGGGCTTAGGGTAGGATCAGGTATTCTAAAGTCTATAGGGTCCAGTGTTATGTATGGTTAGCATACACGAGTGTTGCAGGGTTGGTGGAAGTTTCATGGATGGGTAGGTTGTTTCGGATGAGTCCGCCGATTATGAGATATTTAGCCTTCCTCTAGAAGTGAGGACTGAGCGCATGCCATGCTTATGTATAGTTTTAGGGCGTTGTGATGATACTTGATACAAATATGGGTAGGTGTGGAAGGTAGTATGGGCCCGTACTACTGAAAGCACAGGACCCATACGCGTAGCAAGGAAGTCACAACCCCTAGGGTTTTGATTGGGAGTTGGTTACCGGATTGTTATGTGAAATATTTGATATCCTTTTGGTATGTTTTCAGCATGGTGGTTACATGACGATTCATGACTGGATTCGGGTCAGGAGAGGGAGAGGGAGAGGGCGGACAGGAGGCGCCGACAGCGCCCGAGACTATCGGCCAGATGAGGCCAGATGAGATGGATGACAGGATCCGGGAGATCCTACATGATGAGGTTGCTGCTATGTTCTGGGCTCAGTTGCCGGAGATGTTCGGGTCTATCAAGACCGCTATGGTGGAGTATTTCGATGATCGCTATGCAGCCCTCACGGAGGCGGCTGCCGCAGTAGCTACAACGGCTGTATCGGCGACAGGGTTGGGAGCCGGTCGGGCTTTTCTGTATCGGGACTTCGACAACACGAAGCCCCCTACTTTTGATGGGACTCAGGACCCCATCAAATCCATGAGGTGGCTGTCTGACGTGGAGGGATGTTTTTTCACGTGCTTATGTCCTGCTGACCAGAAGTTCAGATGTGCCCTGAACTTGCTGAGGTCCGGGGCAAAGGACTGGTGGAGGCTGATGACTGGGTCGTATTCGGATGAGCAGAGAGTTGTTGTTACTTGGGAGCAGTTCAGGGATATGTTCTGCGCTCGCTACATTCCTCAAGTCGAGCGGGAACGGTTAGCTCAGGAGTTTCTGGAGTTAAGACAGGATCGGGAGATGGTGACGGAGATCACTCGTATGTTCACCAAGAACGCGATGTTCTGCCCAGAGTTTGCTTCTGAGCAAGCTCAAATGACTAGTTATCTGAGCATGCTTAAGATGGATATTCGACAGTTTGTGGCAACCCAACGTTGTGATACGCTTTTGGATTTACAGGAGGCCGCCAGGCGGCGAGAGCTTGAGATTGAGTTACAGCTGAGAGAGCAGGGTCGGGCCCCGACACAGACTCAGCCAGTGCAAAAGCGGTCTAAGACTGCTGATTCCAGGTCAGGGGGACATCAGGGCCGCACTTGTGGCAAGTGCGGAAAGGGGCACTCGGGGGTTTGTAGGTCTGGTAGCGGATGCCGCAAATGCGGCCAGGAGGGGCATTTTGCGAGGGATTGTCGTCAGACGGCCCTGGTTCAGGATATGAGGATCTGATACCACTGTCATCAGGTTGGTCACGTGAAGACCAATTGTCCACAGCTCGCATCCAGGCCGGTGCAGGCTCCAGCACCGGCTACATTGCGGATTACTGACGGGATTCAGGGTCGAGCAGTGCCCCCGAGGGCCCAGGGGGCAGGGGCGCGCTTTCCATCTTACAGCAGAGGAGGCCAGAGCAGCACCGGATGTGGTTGCTGGTATGTTTCTATCCCTTATCTTATTGATTATATATGTCTTATGCTTATATGTTGTACATGTGATTAGGTACGTTTTGAGTGAACTCCTTACCTGCTTTGGTATTATTTGACTCGGGGGGCGAGTCGGTCGTTTTTTTCTCAGACTTTTAGTAGGGAGTTTGGGTTGCCAGTGGGAGAGTTAGAGTGTCCATTGCGAGTCTCCATCGCCAACGAACACGGGATTTCTGCTTCTTCGGTCTATCGGGGTTGTATATTGGAGATTTTTGGAGTATCTTTTCCAATATACCTGATTCTGATTCCCATGGGGGATGTATGTGTGATAGTGGGTATGGACTGGCTTAGTCGATTCGGTGCCATGATCGACTGCGAGGGTTATCGAGTTGTAGTTCGAACCCCAGGTGGGGGAGAACTAGTTGTTTATGGCGAGGGCACCAGGTTGGGATCAGGGTTTTGTTCAGCTGCCAGGGCTCGGCAGTACCTTCAGCACGGGTGTGCGGGATATCTAGCATACATAGTAGATACGCAGGACAGAGATCAGGTTTCAGTTTCAGAGGTTGCGGTGGTCAGGGAGTTTGCTGATGTGTTCCCGGAGGAGTTACCCGGAGTACCTCCGGAGAGGCAGGTCGAGTTTAGGATCGACCCAGTGCCAGGTGCGGCCCCTATTGCCAGGGCGCCGTACCGGTTGGCACCACCAGAGATGCAGGAGTTGTCATCACAGCTGTAGGAGCTGCTAGGAAAGCAGTTCATTTGTCCGAGAAGTTCCCTATGGGGAGCACCAATACTCTTCATCAGGAAGACGGATGGTTCGCACCGGATGTGCATTGACTACCGGGAGTTGAACAAGTTAACGGTGAAAAACCATTATCCACTCCAGAGGATAGATGATCTTTTCAATCAATTGTAGGGTGCGTCTTGCTTTTCCAAGATAGACTTGAGGTCTGGGTATCATCAGGTCAGGGTCAGAGAGGAGGACGTGGAAAAGACCGCGTTCCGAACTCGTTATGGGCATTACAAGTTCGTGGTGATGCCGTTTGGGCTCACCAACGCGCCAGCAGTATTCATGGACCTGATGAATCGGGTCTGCAGACCGATGCTCGATCGCTCGGTCATAGTGTTTATCGACGATATCTTGGTGTATTCCAAGACCCGAGAGCAGCATGAGGAGCATCTGCGGGAGTTATTGGGAGTTCTGAGGCGAGAACGGCTTTATGCGAAGTTCTCGAAATGCGAGTTTTGGTTACGAGAGGTCCAGTTCCTGGGACACCTCGTTAACCAGGAGGGGATTTTGTTCGATCCGGCCAAAATCGAGGCAGTTATGCAGTGGGAGGTTCCGAGATCTCCCTCAGACATCAGGAGCTTTTTAGGATTAGCAGGGTACTACCGGAGATTCATACAGGATTTCTCCAAGATTGCAGTACCTCTCACTCGTCTGACGAGGAAGGGGGTGGATTTCCAGTGGGTCCCCGAGCAGCAGAGGGCATTTGAGACCCTTAGGCAGCGACTATGCGAGGCTCCAGTCTTGACCCTTCCGAAGGGAGTCGAGGATTTTGTGGTGTTCTATGATGCGTCCATCACGGGACTAGGAGTAGTCCTCATGCAGAGGGGACGGGTGATAGCCTATGCATCGCGGCAGTTGAAGCCGCATGAGACAAGATATCCTACTCATGATCTAGATTTGGGAGCGGTGGTTTTCGCTCTCAAGATTTGGAGGCATTACCTCTTTGGGGTCCGCTGTACCATATACACGGATCACAGGAGCCTGAGACACATCATGGATCAGCCAAACCTGAACATGAGGCAGCGCAGGTGGCTGGATGTAGTCAAGGACTACGATTGCGAGATGCTTTACCACCCCGGTAAAGCGAATGTGGTGGCGGACGCCCTAAGCCGCAAGTCAGCTGGGTCTTCCACCCCAGCATTGTGTATGAGGATAGCAGTGGATTCTCCACTTGTGGGCTTGATCAGGGAAGCCCAGGCTGAGGGTATGCGTCGGGAGAACTGGAAACTCGAAAGGATCAGGGGTGAGAACACCCGGTTTGTGCAGGATAGTCGGGGATTATTGACCTGTTGCGGTCGAGTCTAGGTTCCAATGTCTGACGGGGTCACACAGACCATATTGGAGGAGGCTCATAAGTCTTGCTTCTCTATTCACCCGGGGGGCACCAAGATGTATCGGGACTTGCGATTGAGTTACTGGTGGTCGTGCATGAAGCGAGAAATCGCTTGGTACGTCGAGAGGTGCTTGACCTGCAGGATGGTCAAGGCCGAGCATCAGAGGCCGCATGGCAAGTTGCAGCCTTTGGAGATTCCCATGTGGAAATGGGAGCAGATCACGATGGACTTCATCACCAAGCTGCCGAGGACAGCGAAGGGGTTCGACGCTATCTGGGTCATCGTGGATCGATTGACCAAGAGTGCTTATTTTCTGCCCATTCGGGAGAGCTCATCGGCCGAGAAGCTGGCCGATGTGTATATACGCGAGATTGTCTCTCGCCATGGGTTTCCAGTCTCTATCATCTTAGATCGTGATGTTCGGTTTACCTCCCGATTTTGGCAGAAGTTCCACAAGGAACTGGGCACACGACTACATTTCAGTACAACCTATCATCCGCAGACGCACGGCCAGAGTGAGCGGACGATACAGTTCTCCTACAACAATAGTTTTCACTCCAGCATTGGTGCTCCTCCGTATGAGCTGTTATATGGGCGAAGGTGTCGCACCCCAGTCTGTTGGGGTGAGGTGGGTCACAGGGTGATGGGTCGGACCGAGGTAGTCTTGCAGACTACCGATATGATTCAGCAGATTAGACAGCAGCTACAGACCGCACAGAGTCGGCAGAAGATCTACACCGACCGACACCGATCTGAGTTGGAGTTTCAGGTCGGTGACATGGTGCTCCTGAAGGTCTCACTCTGGAAGGGTGTGATTCGCTTCAGGAAGAGGTGGAAACTGGGTCCCCGATACATTGGGCCGTTCAGGATCATTGCCAGGGTTGGCAAGGTGGCATATAGACTTGAGTTACCAGAGGAGCTTAGTCAGATCCACAGTACCTTCCATGTTTCGCAATTGCGAAAGTGTGCTCTGGATCAGGAGGCGGTGGCGTCATTAGACGATATTCAGGTCGACGAGCGCCTGAATTATGTCGAGAGGCCGGTAGCAGTTCTGGAAAGGAAAGCGAAGGTTCTACGGAACAAGGAAGTACCTTTGGTAAAGGTGCAATGGGAGCACCGTAGGGGATCCGATTGGACTTGGGAGCCGGAGGCTGAGATGCGGGAGCATTATCCAGAATTGTTCACCGCAGCAGACTTCGACGACGAAGTCTAGTTCAAGTGGGGGAGAATTGTAACGCCCCGACTCTCAGGTATTAATTTCATGACTTTAATTTTCTTATTGCAAGGTCTATTCGACAAGTTGGATGCGATGACTCGTCGAGTAGGAGCGGGTTTTGGCCACATAAGTGACCGACTCGCCGAGTTTAATATAGGACTCGACGAGTAGGAGCTGGGGAATGAAACCCTAATTTTCGCGGTTTTTCACCCTATTTAAAGAATCATAAGCCTCCTTTAGCCTCTTTACAGTCCCTTGAGAGCTCAACAAAACCCTAATACGTGTGTGTGTGCTCCATTGTGTGTTTTAAGCTTTGGAATAGGATTCTTGGTAAGAAGAGCTTAGAGATCAATTGACTACAAGCAACGAACTTGTGTGGATTCGATATCTACCTCATTTGTCATCTAGTGGAAGGTATCAAGTCGTTACCTTGACCTCATTTCATTATAGATCTCATTTGGTTAAAGATTAGGGCTTTTCTAGCATAATAAGAAGCCATTCATGGGTATAAGCTAAGATCTGAAGTTGTAACTTCAGATCTGGACTCTCCTTGGCCTATAAGTCCATAAAGTTTTCAGTTTTGGCAAGTATGAACCTCTCCTCAAGTGTAAAACTCCATTACAAGCTTGGTTTTTTCATTATAAGACTTTAGAGCCTTGCATGCATGTAAAGTTTGCAACTTTACGTGATAAACATGCCTTGGGAGGCTGGATCTGCAATATGGAACCTTAAGATGGCTTAATAAGCATCTGTATGGATATGGACTGTAGGGACTCGGCGAGTTTCATGGTCAACTCGGCGAGTCCGATGAAGATGGTCGTGGACGCGGCGAGTCAGTGGGGTGACTCGGCGAGTCAACTACGGTTTTTCCCGACTTTTGGACACGCATAGACTCGATGAGTTGGTCAGAAACTCGGTGAGTCAGTGGGGGGTTTTATGACCTTCTGAACTCTTAAGGAACTCGACGAGTTGCTAGCTACACTCGACGAGTTGGGTCAACATGGACCGTTGACTTTGACTTGGACCAAGGGTTGACCAGTTTGACCTCTGGGGGTATTTTGAGAATTTATGGAAGTAAGTCATCGGTGGATGTTGGTTTTGGATTTGGAGCTGCATTTGGTTGAGTTGACTTTATCGATTCGAGCTACTTGAGAGGTGAGTTCTCCTCACTATATCAACAAGGTCTACGACACCAAGGCCGACCCTCTATAATTTACATCCTGGTTCAGGATGGTTGCTATGTTATTGATCTGTTAGATTTCATCCTGGTTTTCGGATTGCTATGCTAGTAATCTGTTAGATTGATATCCTGGTTGTAGGATGGTTTCCATGTTAATGATCTGTTACATCTGCATGACTATCTGTTATTGCATGCTAGCGTATGATATTTATGTGCACATGTTCATTGGTTTGGGGAAAGGGTTGAGGCAGGTCCTGCTGTGTGCAGTAGGCCAAGACACCCTGGGCGGACCGGGTAGACTGCAGGCCCATGTCGGGCAAATCTAGTCAGGCCGAAGGCCCAGCGAGCAGTCCGGATAGGCTGAAGGCCCCGAGGAGGGTGGTCCAGACGTGCCGAGGGCTCGGAGAGCGGCCCAGATAGACTGAGGACCGGGATTCGATCTAGTCAGACTGATGGCTCATTACGCATGTTGTATTGTTTGCTTATATGTTATATGTTATGGTTATATCTGTATGACGTTGGTATTTTTGGGGTAACTCACTAAGCCTTCGAGCTTACAATTATCGATTATTGTTTCAGGTACTTCTGATGATCGCGGGAAGGTGAAGGCGTGATCGTACCGCTCCTCACACTTTATGATTTCATGTTTTGATTCTGGGATACTCTCACAATATACTATTTTGCAAACTAGTTTCGTAATGATCATGGGTTTTGAAATGTTTTAAAAAGTTTAAATTTGGCATGACTTTTTTTGAATGTTACATGTAAGGAAAGAGTTTTATAAAATAATTGAAGTATTTCTAGATGCATTCATGTAATTTCATGTGAAGAACGCTTTTCGAGGAAAACAAACATTTTCCTTTGTCTGTGACATTTTTGTAAATGGGAACATATAAAGGTGGTGGTTCCTAAAAGGTCCACTCAGAAAAATGTCGCTTATAACCATTTGAGATCATGTCTTTTAGGCATGATGATACCAAACACTTTGGAGTTATCATGTTGATTGGGACACCCGAAATCTAGAATATTAATTGTGTAAATAAATCCCCTTTCCTAGGGACCAACACGACGATTTGATGGTGGGATACTCGACGTGTTGGAGGCCTTTGGGTTGCGCGTTTTTATGAACCAACTCGGCGAGTTGGTGAAAGGAACTCAGCGAGTTGGACGCTGATTGAGAAACCCTAATTTTTAGGGTGTTGCACCCTATTTAAAGACCTTAAGTTCTTTGGTTGTCCTCCTTACCAGCATCCTCTGTCCAGACACCTTAAATCGAGCCTTATCTTCCATTGTTGAGTATGAGAGCTTGGGGAGATCCTTGAGAGTTCATTTTTGGTGCTTGTTGAAGGAGATAAGGGATTAAGAGTTGCTTGGCTTGAAAAAGAAGTCTTAGATCCAGAATCTCTGTCTCATTTGTCAAGTTTTTGAGGTATCAAGCTCTCACCTTACTTATTAGTTGCTTAGATCTCTTCTTGGGTTATAGTTTATGTTTTTTATCCATGGTTGGGTGGATGTTGGGGATTGAGACGTCCCAAATGATTATTCTTTCATATCTAAGGTCTACATGAGCTCTTTTGGCATAAAAGTGCCAACTTTATGGATTTAAGGGCTTCATGCATTCATTAAGTCTTTCATTTAGCCCTTTTGAGCTTCCCCTAGTCTTACTTAAGCGTAAAGTTGGAAACTATACGTGGCTATCTATCCTTATGGGATTAGATCTGCATTTTGGGGATTTGTCTTTGATGATTAAGTGATTATTAGTTAACCCCTCACTCTTTTAAGTCTAGGGTTTGGGTTTGAACCCATTTCGGTGGTTCCTAGGGGTAGAGTTGGAAACTTTACCCTTCTATATCTCATTTTGGTTGAGACCTGAGCTTTAGAGCTCTTGGATTCGATGAAGGCAACTTAATACATTAAGTTTTTGGGTCTTGGGCGAACTCGGCGAGTTGTTTTGGTTTTTCCCCGTTTCTGAGTTGATGTAGAACTCGGCAAGTTGGGTCAATATGGATTATGGATCTTGTCCTTTCGATTTATGTCTTTGATCAAGTTTGTCCCATGGGGTACTTGAGGTAATATGAATTGTAATTAAGGGATAAGACCCATATATGGTTGGGCCCAATTTGGAAAATTGGGTTATTAGTGGGCTTTTGTGGATCTAGTAGTTTCTGGTATTTTGGGCTTAAGTTATTCATGGGCCATCGGGATACAAAGTGTTTGGTCTAGAAAGAATGGTTGGACCTTAAGGCAAGGCCATGTATGGGGTTTGGGCCCAATTTGGAAAATTGGGCCATTGGCTGGGTAGTGGGCCTTTGGGCCTTTCATATTGTAGTCTGGGTCATGGATTTGGACAAGGCTAGGTTAGGGGTAGAATGGTCTTTTTACCCTAGGTATGAAATTGGGATATGGATTGGAACCCAATTGTTAATTGGGTGTTGTTTTGATCTGGCAGTTTGGAGGTGTCGTTAGGGCAACAGCTAGGGATTTCTTTTAATGTGCTTCAGCATTCGAGGTGAGTCTCCTCATTGTTCTATGGGTTGAAGGCACCAATGCTAGCCCATTTTGGTTTATGTATTATAGGAAGACCCGGGGATAACCCGTGGCAGTTTGTATGAAAGACCAGGAGGCGGATCCTAGCAAACTGTATGCAAGATCAGAGTCTGAACTCTGGCAGTTAGTTAGTTAAGTAGTGTAGATTGTATGCTATTTGTATTTGTGATGCTTGCATGGAAGACCCGGAGGTGGCTCCTGGCACTAGTCTGTAAGACCCAGTGTTTTGGCCCCCGACCTGGCAAGGAAGACCACAAGGCAGCTCGTGGCATAATGGCAAGACTATGGATGGCATATAGCACTTTTATTTATTGTGGTATAGGTATGCTAAGTGTGGCTCATTAATATGAATGTTATTTATGGTGCGATTGGTATGTGTGGTATGTGGTATTTGGGGGAACTCACTAAGCTTTGTGCTTACAGTTTGTGGTTTATGGTTTCAAGTACTTCCGTTTTGAAAGGAAAGGACCTGGCTTGATCGCAAAGCATACAACTGTGTTTTCCGCAATGTGTGATCTTTGGGAATGAACTCTGATAATTTTCTTATTTGAAATACTTTTAAATGTGTGGATAAAGTTACAATAGTGTTTTGATTATAATAAAAATGAAATATTTACCCTTGATATTCGAGATGTTACAAGTTGGTATCAGAGCCTTGGTTCGAGGGATTCGGACATACTCTCGGGTGTGTCTGAACTCAAACTGAGGGTTTGGTGAAATTTTTTATAAAATAAACACTTACTAAAAGGAATTTCTAATCAAAGAAAGGGGTGTGATGCGTGCCATTAGTCGAGCTCAAGTAAGTGGTTCCCAAAATACCAATACACGTTTATTATGATATATGTTATGATTATGAGAATTGCATGCTAGATTAAGGCTAAGGATCTACTCAGTATTTCATGATAGGAGAGATGCCTTTATATGCCTGATTGTATGAGCTTTAGCGTCGCATGCTAGTATGTATATATGATAAGTGGATAGAATGGATTGATTAGTGTATGTTGGTTAGATTTTCCATTGCCTGAATGCTGCTTGCTTTGTGCTTTGTGGGACTCTTGGTGACGTAAACTGACTACTAGGTGAATATGCTAAGTCAAATGCAGCACAGGTTAAATAATCTTAGAGTGATGGATTTGACCCTATTGCGCAACTATTGTATGAGTCCAACCGTTCTAGGGTTGAATCTTTTACTCGAAGTATTATCTGATCTATGTTGCATGTGACTATATTTATGAGGAAGTTAGTTGACATTGGTGAGAGTCCTTCAGCAGCTGAGGGTTGGGTGAGGTCGGGAACCTAGGAAAGCCTAGGACATGCTTCAGTGGGTTAGTGGTGCGGTTTAGTGAGTTTTGGCACATTGGGTGAGGAAGTGACTTAGAGGATTCAGGAGGATTGCTGAGGAAATTATGGATAGGTGTGGAAGGTAGTATTGGGCCCGTACTACTGAAAGCACAGGATCCATACTCGAATCGGTGAAAGTCTTGGAGAATCTAAGAAGCTTATGGGAGGAGGATTCTTGGGCATGTTTTTATTGTTGGATTGTTGTATTTTAGTTTGGAGATGAGCACTCAGGGAGGTGGTTCTGGTTCTGGTATTGGTTCTGGTTCTGGTTCGGGTTCCGGCTGAAGTGCAGGTGCTGAGCCGATTAGCGAGTAGTTGCGGGAGTTCATTTCATCGGAGATTTCTCGCAGTATTTCGGATATCTTGGATGAGCGCTTGGGCGCATTCAGTGCTGAGATTATGGTTGTTGTTGGAGCTCGCACTCTTTCTTTCCTGGAGTTCCGTGCTTGTGGAGCTCCTGCGTTCCATGGGGAGAGGGAACTCATTGTCAGTAGGAAATGGTTAGCGGATATGGATAACGTATTCAGGACGAGTTTCTTCCCCGATGAGGTGAAGGTCAGATATGCTTCCTGCCTGTTGAAGCACAGGGCATGAGATTGGTGGGAATAGGTCGGTAGTGAGTTGGGTGATGATGTTGTTGATGCTATGTCATGGGATGACTTCTCGACCAGGTTCCGAGCTGAGTTTGCTCCTGCGATTGAGGTGCAGCAGTTGGCGAGAGAGTTTCTGGATCTCCGCCAGACTACTGAGACTGTGGTAGAGATCACTGCTAAGTTCTGGAAAAGGGCTTTATTGGTACCATAGTATGAAGCAGATGAGGAAATGAAGAAGGTGAGGTATCATGATATGATGCGGGATGATATCAGGGAGTTTGTGAGTTTTCAAGGTATGAGACCCTGAATGATATGGTTTCTAGATCTCGAGAGCGGGTGATCGAGTTGGAGCACCTCAGAAAGAGGGGATCAGGTCAGGTGCATACGGTGGAGGGTCCCGAGAAGAGACCCAAGACTTCTGATCTGCGTTTGAGAGGCCAGCATGGCCGCGGTAAGTGCAGCACATGCGGGAAATTGCATGATGGAGTTTGTCGTTCCAGGGGTTTGGGCTACTACAAGTATAGCAAGGTTGGTCATGTCAGCAGGGATTGTCCTCAGGGGGCAATCCCATTATGTTTTCACTGCGATCAGGTGGGCCACAAGAAGGTTGGCTGTCTGATGTTGAGGGGAGGAGCAGTGAGTGCGCCTGCTCCAGCTACTTTGAGGATTACCGATGGGCGAGAGGGTAGAGCAGGATCCCCAACGGAGAGGAGTCGAGATTTGTAGTGTCAGTCAGGCGAGGTCAGGACTCCAGCAGGCGATGTTGCGGGTATGTATCTTTTGCTTTCTTTTCGGTTTTATCTAAATTTTGTTGTTTAGAATCTTGCATCGGTTTTTAGTAAGTGTATCTTTTGGTTATTTCTCTGCTTATGTGTGGGTTATATCTTCAAGAAATGTTATATGTCATTTGCATGCCTTGAATCAGTAGTGGTTTAGTGAAGGGTTATTTCTCTTATAGCGGGTTTGGAGTGTTCTGTGTTATCTTGATTGTAGTCGAGATAGGTTCGGGGGCATTGTGTGCAAGGTTTATGTTCAGGATTCAACGGGATAGTTGTCTAGTATCGCCAGGATTTAGTGGTTTTAGAAATTGTGCTTAGATTGGATTTTGGAGGTGCCGAGGGAAGTGGTTCGTTGTTGAGGTCTTGTCGGAGTATCTGTCTTTGGACTCCAGGATTTGAGTGTGGTATCATTTTATAGTATTCAGGGTTATCAGTGTTGTTGGGTTTTGGGGAGTGTTCAGCTGGTCTTCAGATGTTGTGCGGTCTTTTGAGTTTGGCTAATAATGGATCACTAGCATTGGGAAGCGCAGGTTGTCAGCATTTTGATCATTGGTGGATTAGAGGGATTGGGAATCCTTCCAATCTTGGGTGCTATCAGAGCTTAATCGAATCAAAGTGGGGGAGAATCGTTCGGGTATCCAGATCAGAAGCAGTTGTGAAACTAGGAGGAGTTTCGCATTCCTGTCGGGGAGGAAGGCGGCCCAGGTGGCCTTTTGGATTGAGGATTGTTTGGATGGGAGTTTGGAAAACTTATCAATTCTGGGTTCACGCCTTCTTGGTTTCGGATAGCAAGCTTTAGGGGACCCAGGTTGGGGTTCCATGCATGACTCAAGTTCAGCGTGGGTGTTTGATCGAGTACTTACTCGACTCCGGATGTGTTCGGGCAGATAAATTAGTGGCAAGACCATGGGTGGCGGCTGTGGCAAGTTGGAGTGTTGTAAGACTGCAGGGTGACTCGTAGTATTCATTAGTTCGCAGATCGTGTGGGAGTGTTGTAAGACTACGAGGTGGCCCGTAGCATTCACTAGTTCACAGAATGAGTAGGAGTGTTGTAAGACTGCGGGGTGGCCCGTAGCATTCACCGGTCCCTATGCAGCGGTGAGATTGTGGTAAGTATGTGATTTGCTCACGGATTTCTTCAGATGGTTTAGACCAAGGTAGGTCTGTTCGCAAGGTTGTGGGAGGGCCACAACATGTTGGTAGGTCGCGGGAGACCGGGTACGAGACAAGGCCACAGTTGGTCCTGTAATGTTCAGTTCGGCATCAGGTTGGTGTCATGATGGTTCGGGTAATTACTGTCAGTTGAGATTTTCTTTCGAAAGTCGCGTGGGGCGACTGTGGGAGTGTATTTTGGCTCAGCAGCCGGGTGGGAATTAGGTATTTCAGATAGTTGGCAGGAGTTGGGACCAAGGAGGTCTCAACTTTTTGTGGGAAGCATTCAGGATGCAGCATGGTGCTTTGGACAGTAGTTGTGATGTGAGGTTTCGTGTGGGAGTGGGATAACTGGTTGATTAAGAAATGATAAGTCACTCGCAGTGGGATTGAATAATCTCAGAGTAATTGATTTGACCCTGTTGTGCAGCTATCGTCTGAGTCTAACCGTTGCAGGGATGAATCTTCTACTCGACGGATTATCTGAGCCTTTTGTCGAGTATAAGTGTGTTGTAGCTGTATATGGTTAGTGACTTTTTTCCATTTGAAGCATTTCGTTTGGTACGAAACACTATGGGGTTGGCATGGTGGTGGTTCGGTGTGGGAGGTCTGACAGGAAGTCAGACCATTGAGACTTTAGGTTTCAAATTTTAGGTAAGGTAGGGTTGGTTTTTATTCAAGAGATTGAGGAGTCGTTCTTCATCGGGCTTGAAGAACTATTCTAAGGATGGTTTTAGTAGATTGGGATAAACCGTTGTATGACCAGGGTTGGAAGTGTTATGATTGGTCTGTTATTCGTCGAGGGTTTGGCATGGAGTTGTTTCAGCATGGGCGGTCTGTCGGGAGTCATATCATTATAGATTTCAGATCTCAGAAAATTAGAAGTGGGTTGCAGAGGCTGAGGGTTTGATTGTTTTCCATGGGATGGAAGTTTCGGTTTGGGTTTCGGTTGTCATGGGAAGATTGTCTTATGCGCACAATTTTCGATTGTGTTCCTCAGGTTGTTTGTTTTGATATGAGTGTTAGTAAGGAGCGATTTCAAGGACGAAATCAAATTTTAGTGGGGGAGAGTTATAACACCCGAAATCTAGAAGATTAATTGTGGAAATAAATCCTCTTTCCTAGGGACCAACATGATGAGTTGATGGTGGGAAACTCGACGTGTTGGAAGCCTTTGGGTCGCATGTTCTTATGAACCAACTCGGCAAGTTGGTGAAGGGAACTCAGCGAGTTGGACGCTGATTGAGAAACCCTAATTTTTAGGGTGTTGCACCCTATTTAAAGACCTTAAGTTCTTTGGTTGGCCTCCTTACCAGCCTCCTATGTCCAGAAACCCTAAATCAAGCCTTATCTTACATTGTTGGGTATGAGAGCTTGGGGAGATCCTTGAGAGTTCATTTTTGGTGCTTGTTGAAGGAGATAAGGAATTAAGAGTTGCTTGGCTTGAAGAAGAAGTCTTAGATCCAGAATCTCTGTCTCATTTGCCAAGTTTTTGAGGTATCAAGCTCTCACCTTACTTATTAGTTTCTTAGATCTCTTCTTGGGTTAGAGTTTATGTTTTTTAGCCATGGTTGGGTGGATGTTGGGGATTAGGACGTCCCAAATGATTATTCTTTCAGATCTAAGGTCTACATGAGCTCTTTTGGAAATAATGTGCCAACTTTATGGATTTAAGGGCTTCATGCATTCATTAAGTCTTTCATTTAGCCCTTTTGAGCTTTTAAGCTTCCCCTATTCATACTTAAGCGTAAAGTTGGAAACTTTACGTGGCCATGTAGCCTTATGGGGTCAGATCTGCATTTTAGGGTTTTGTCTTTGATGATTAAGTGCTTAATGGTTAAGCCCTCACTCTTTTAAGTCTAGGGTTTGGGTTTGAACCCATTTCGGTTGTTCCTAGGGGTAAAGTTGGAAACTTTACCCTTCTAGATCTCATTTTGGTCGAGACCAGAGCTTTGGAGCTCTTGAATTCGATGAAGGCAGCTTAATGCATTAAGTTGTTGTGTCTCGGGCAAACTCGGCGAGTTGGTTGGTCAACTCGGCGAGTTGTTTTGGTTTTCCCTTTTTCTGAGTTGATGTAGAACTCGGCGTGTTGAGTAGACAACTCAGCGAGTTGGGTCAATATGGATTATGGATCTTGTCTTTTCGATTTATGTCTTTGATCAAGTTTGTCCCAAGGGGTACTTGAGGTAATATGAATTGTAATTAAGGGAATTATGGGCTTAGGATAAGGCCCATATGGGGTTGGGCCCAATTTGGAAAATTGGGCCATTAGTGGGATTTTATGGATCTAGTAGTTTCTGGTATTTTGGGCTTGAGTTATTAATGGGCCATCGGGATACAAAGTGTTTGGTCTAGAAAGAATGGTTGGACCTTAAGGCAAGGCCATGTATGAGGTTTGTGCCCAATTTGAAAAATTGGGCCATTGGCCGGGTAGTGGTTCTTTGGGCCTTTCAGATTGTAGTCTTGGTCATGGATTTGGACAAGGCTAGGTTAGGGGTAGAATGGTCTTTTTACCCTAGGTATGAAATTGGGATATGGATTGGAACCCAATTGTTAATTGGGTGTTGTTTTGACCTGGCAGTTCGGAGGTGTCGTCAGGGCAGCAACTAGGGATTTCTTTCAGTGTGCTTTAGCATTTGAGGTGAGTCTCCTCATTGTTCTATGTGTCGAAGGCACCAATCCTGGCCCATTTTGGTTTATGTATTATAAGAAGACCCGGGGATAACCCGTGGCAGTTTGTATGAAAGACCAGGAGGCGGCTCCTAGCAAACTGTATGCAAGATCAGAGTCTAAACTCTGGCAGTTAATTAGTTAAGTAGTGTAGATTGTATGCTAGTTGTCTTTGTGATGGTTGCATGGAAGACCCGGAGGTGGCTCCTGGCACTAGTCTGTAAGACCCAGGGTTTTGGCCCCGACCTAGCAAGGAAGACCACGAGGCAGCTCGTGGCATAATGGCAAGACTATGGATGACACATATCACTTTTATTGATTGTGGTATAGGTATGCTAAGTATGGCTCATTAATATGAATGTTATTTATGGTTCGATTGGTATGTGTGGTATGTGGTAATTGGGGGAACTCACTAAGTTTTGTGCTTACAGTTTGTGGTTTATGGTTTCAAGTACTTCCGTTTTGAAATGAAAGGCCCCGACTTGATCGTAACGCATACACCCATGTTTTCCGCAATATGTGATCTTTGGGAATGAACTCTGATAATTGTCTTATTTGAAATACTTGTAAATGTTTGGATAAAGTTACAATGGTGTTTTGATTATAATAAAAATGAAATTTTTACCCTTGATTTTCGAGATGTTACATTGATGTAGTGAAATCATCACTTTAAGGATTGTTATTTTGGTATTAGGAAATTAGCAGTGATGTTTATCTATGACAAATTAATGCATGTGGTGCTTTATCTTAGATATCCATGATGTGCTCCATGTTATTATTCTTTTCATTTTCCATGAAAAATATGAGATTGGATATATAAAGTCCATAGTTGTTCATGGTTGCAGGCGTAATAATGTGATGTTTTTTTACATTCATGATTTGGATGTATCCTACTGGAAGATCCCAAACGACATGTATGATGGGTTTTGATACAAAATATAAGTTTGTTTTTCATAAAAACCGCAACGGAAGTTTTATAAAAACAACAAGTTTATTTTTAGTTTATAACAAAACCAAACCATTAAGAGTCCATTTATAGATATTAGAATGAAATAAAAAAAACCAAGAGTGTTTTAGAATGACAACCTTGAAGCCATTGAACCCACTTGGTTTTGGGGTGTTGATGAAGATAACAAAAATTCAAGAGTAGAATTTCTCTATGTTTATCCACTATCAAGTGTAAAGCACTTGGAATGCTAGTTCCTTCTTGTATTTTTGAGTGTCTTAAGCCTTTAAGTGTTTAACTCAAATAAGTACTAAATAAGACAAATCAATAGGGCTTCTAATCTTGCAACACTATTCAAAAGACAACAAGAAGAGGAAGAGATGAGAGGTTTCGACCATGAGGGAGAAGAGAAGAAAACTAGTGAAAAAATAGCCAAAAACTCATGAAAAACATTCTCTTATATACACATGCAAAAGCAAAAGCAACCTCATATTATAATTAAAGTAATGATCGTACTTTAGAGGCATGGGGGACAAGGAAGGGAGGTTGAAAAGCAACCTCCCATGCCCTCCCAAACTTTCGGCCATACCTCTCAAAAGAGAACGATTCTTCAAATTTTATAAACTCAAAGTTTATAAAATATAAACTTTGTCTTTAGGTAAAAGACAGAAGGATCCAACTGGTACAAAAGGTTGTGCATTACTTATTAATGCATACCATATGAAATAATAACTAGTTATACTCTCTTACAATTATTATTTTCACAAAATAATAATTATTCCCTAATTAAATACAAGAATTGATATTATTTATTAATAATCATGTAACATCCTGTTTTCGGATCGTTTTGTGATTTAAGGCCCGTAGGCCGTAATTCGGGTATGAGAAGGTTTTGAAGTTTTAAAGAAGAAAGGTTTAGACCCTTTAGATGCGGGCAAGGTAGGTTGTGTGATAAAAGAGTTTTGCTTGTGCTTTAGAGCCCAAGGGTATCGGTAAAGGCGTTGGCTTGGTCCTTTATGAATTTTGGGTTTCGTTCGGGAAGTATTAAGGCTATGGTGAGTTGTTAGGAGCGTAGGGCTTCTTGCCACCTTTCTGTGAGTATAAGGTTCGTTGGAAACGGACCTAAGACGAGGAAGTTATGGCAGTTTGGAATAATGGCAGAAATGGTCCTTAGTTGAAAAGATTGGCAAATTGGTCCCGTGCATGCAAGGAGGGAAAGTGTGTGTTTGGCCGCGTACGCCGAACGTAATCTGGGGTACGCCCAACGTAATTGGTAGAGTGCCAAACCCTAATTTTTAGGGTATGGACACTATATAAACACATTTATGGCTCTTGTAACCTTCATATCCCCGCCTCCACTGAACTTGAGATCCATTTTCGAAACCCTAACCCTCCCAAGAGTGTTGTGAGCATATTTTGTGCCTTTGGTGTATTTTTGGTGCATGTTCTTGAAGAAGGTGGTTGGTGCAAGTTTGGAGCTCAAAGGAAGGCTTGTAGATCCAGACTCTCTACTTCATTTCTTGCCCATTTGAGGTATAAAGATCTAAACTTGCTCTTTAGAAGTCTAGATTTATGGTTATGTAAGATTTGTCCTATTTTTGGATCTCATGGGTGAGATCTAGTGGTTGTTACCACTTCAAGAGCTTTGAGTTTCCACTCTTAGCATTTCTGAGGTTCTAGACCCTTAAACTCGACACCTTTAGGGTTAAGGGTCATCCGTGCATGTGTTAAGGTGCTAAATATGAGTCTTAATGGTTATTTTTCGAAGTTGGGTCCCATTAAGGCATGTAAATTGATAAAGTTGCCAAATTTATCAGTTAAGGACTTGTAATGAAGTTTCCCTGAGGGTTGGATGCATTGAGCTTAAGTGGTTAAGACAATATTCAAGTTTTGGACCTGAGCAGTTACGCCCCGCGTATTGCCCAAGTACGCCCCGCGTACTGATTAAGTCCCCTTTCCAGGATCGCGAGTACGCTGAACGTACCAAGAGGGTACGCCCCGTGTAAGCTCGTTGTGGGCTTTTGGGCTCGATTTCGCTTTTGAACCTTAAGGCTTTGGGGTCTTGTACTTGGGCTTTTGTGTTGGGATTTTGGACAGAGGAATATTAGAGTCTTAGACCCTTTTTGTTGGGCTTGCCTTTTTAGGCCTAGGTTTGGGTTTGGGCCTTGGTAGGCCTATTTGGTATTGGGCCTTAGTGGGCCCAATGGGCTTGGTCAATTTGTTAGCCGGATTAGTAGGCCATATTTAGACTTAATGTTTGGACTTAGTATTAGATCCTAATCGAGTTTAGTTGTGGGTTTGGCTCAGTGTTTGGGGCCGGTGTGCAGCAGCAACATTTGTAGGATATGTTTATGATCTGAGGTGAGTCTTCTCACTATACTTACATGTGTGGTAATTTATGTGTGACCAGAGGGTCTTATTCGTGTTATTGACCAGAGGGTCTTATTTTTAGTATTGACCGGAAGGTCTTATTTGTAGTACATGACCGGAGGGTGTTATTTGCTTATATTGAGATATGTGTTATTATGCATTCTGTCTTTGTGACTTATGATGTGATATTATTCTGTGTATATATATTGAGTTATGACCGGAGGGTCCATACCGAGACGTGAGGCCGGAGGGCCTTCACTGAGACACATGACCAGAGGGTCATTATCGAGATATATCCATGAGAGGCTAATTAGTTGTGTATATGGTATTTTGGAGAACTCACTAAGCTTCGTGCTTACAGTTTTGATTTAAATGTGTTTCAGGTACTTTTGTAGATTCCGATAAGGCGGAGGCATGATTGAACACATTCGCCGACTCATGATGTCTTGTGGATTTTGGGATACTCTAATATTGTTTTGATAATGATTTATAAGTCTATGATGACTTGGATTTATGAATAATGTTTGGTGAAATAATAATGAAAAATTTGTTTTGAAATTCGAGGTGTTACAAATTGGTATCAAAGCCTTGGTTTGAGGGATTCGGGCACACCCTTGGGTATGTCTGGACTCAAACTGAGGAGTTGATAACCTTTCAAAAGAAATCATTTTTCATCACACGATTTTCCGAGGATATTAAAGAGTTTTGAAAGCAGGTCCGAAACGGTGTGTACAATCAGCCAGAGCCCGAGCGGTGATTTCCCAAAATACACTTACTTGATTATGTGTTGCGATGAGTTATTATTATGAGCTGATAGAATTACATGCTAATTTAGGGATAGGGATCTGCTCAGTATTGCATGTTAGTGTGCCTGCTTAGGAGAGATGCCTTTATGCCTGCTATGTGAGCTGGTAGTGTTGCATGCTTATGATTAGTGATATCCAATAGTTGTGAGGTAGGATTGCCTGAGTTCGATGATGAATTTTGTGCTATAGTTAGAGCAGTTGGGGTTGTATGCTAGTGTGGTTTCATGTGTTGGTTTGGATAGCCTGTTTAGGTTATGTGTTGGAAGAGGTTGCTTGATGCCCGAATGCTGCTTGCTTTGTGCTTTTAGAGACTTCCATTAATATCGACTAACTATTTATTGAATACGTTAGATTGCATGTTACAGGGATTAGATAATTTTAGAAGGTTAGATTTAGCTATATTGCACAGCTATTGTTTGAGTCTAACTGGTGTAGGGTGGGATCTTACAGTCGAAGAATTATCTAGTGCATGTAGCATGTAATTGTATTCGAGAAGTAGTTAGTAGGTATTAAAAGGCGTTCCTTTTGTAGCTGATGGCAGAAAGAGATGTGAAGGGAATCCTAGGAGAGCCTAGGGAGTATTTTCAGTCCGATAAGTGCGTTGATTAGCAGTGATTATTCGCTGGAGAGCGGGTAGGTGGAGTTCAATTGGTCGATAGTGGAGTTGGGTAGCTACTTAGAAAATCTGGAACGATTCTCGAGGAAAGTATGGATATATACGGAAGGTAGTATTAGGCCCATACTACTGAAAGCAGAGGATCCATACTCGAACAAGAAGAATTCCAGGGGTTCTAAGTAGCAGGTTGAGGGTAGATAACATGGTTTGGGTGCCATGATTCATTACAGAGTATCCGGCTACGATTGTTCAAACTGAGAATGGGCCTGGTGATTGTTGGGCCCGAGGACCATGTCGGTCGGGTTTGAATGGAGTAGGCCTTGCGAGAAAGTTGAGTTCAGGTCTCGAAGGATATGGTCGGTGAGGTGCCAGTTTGAGTCGCAGGACTCAAAAAGGAAGTGGATGTGATGAGTTGTTTGAGGAATTGCAGTCTGAGTTGAGTGATCGGCAGAGGGTTTATGATGTCATATTCTATGACGAGGATTTTTTTATTCTAGTTTTTCCGTATTGGAAGGAAGAGAGAGCGAGCTTCTGATTTCATAATTTGGAGGTAGACCCCGTGGGGTGCCAGATAGTTGCAGTATTTGCACCAAAGGGTTCTTGTAGTATGACTGCTTTGAGGTGTTTCTTATGCCGTAAGAGAGTCATTACAACGGGGACTGTGAAAGATGAGGACAAAGATATTCCTTATTGGAGTATAGTAAGGCGTATTCTAGCATCTGTGTCAGGTGATCAGGAGGAGTGTATCGGAAAAGACAACCCTCGTTATCTATGCTGCGTATTGAATGTGAGAGTGAGGTCCCCTGTTTCTATGTCGATTCTTGCGATGCAGTTTTGGTTGAGGATTCAGAGATGAAGTGTGTGATAGTCCATTTATTCCCAGATAAAGAGTCGTTGCTATTTTAGGACTGTCGAAATATCTGCTTCTGCAGCTGTATGAGATTCTTGGTGATTGGAGGCAGTCACATTGGGGAAGTTTCTGAGGTCTCCATCTGAGATTCGGAATGCCTGGAGCTGACTGGTCTTTATCTAGGATGTAACATCCCAATTTTCAAGCCAAATTTTTTTTATTAAGTAGTTCTCAACATAGTTTACCAAAACATTTCCCATGCCATATCATTTGCAAACAAAAATATAACAAGGTGTCTGAAAATCATAATGTCAAGTAAAACCAATCAGAGTACAATCCCAGAAAACTCCATGCGGAAATCATATGTGTGTGTGATGCCTGAAACCAAAACTAAAACTGTAAGCACAAAGCTTAGTGAGTTCCCCCATCATACCACATACCATACAGGCATATCGCATACATACTACCGGGCAATTCTGGGGTGTCCGACCTACCCAGTACGGCCATTTTGGGGTGCCGACCTACCCTTGTCAAGCCATTATGGGGTGCTGACCTACCCATGTCAAGCCATTCTAGGGTGCTGACCTACCATTCGGTCCTAACAACCGAACCTCGGGGTTACTCCACCCCTACTGCTATTATCACATATATCATAACATAAACATACTGTCAGACATATATGGGGTGTCTGACCTACCCTTCGGTCCTAACAACCGAACTTGAGGACTATTCCCTCCCTACTACCACTATCGCATATAACATATCATGCCAGCATATAAACATATCATTACATACTGTCAGACATATCTAGGGTGTCTGACCTACCCTTCGGTACTAACAACCGAACCCTACTACTGTCACATATATATATCATGCTAGCATATAACATATCAGGTAGTAGCAAACCTAGTAGAATCTCACAAAACAATCATCTAACAAACAACTCCTACTAGTGGGTCGGCATTGTGGCCGTAGACCCACCGCTACTGGAAGGTAACTCACCTCGAACGAGTAGCTGCTGATAATCCATGCGGGAAATCTCTGTCTGCTGCTGCTCCGGAAATCCTCCAGCTATAATCCCCACAAAACACTTAATCAGAGTCTGATATCTATTCTTAGGGTAAAATGACCATTTACCCCTGACCAAGTCCAAGTCAAAGTCAAATTCAACTTCCAGTTGACCCAACTCGCCGAGTTGGGCCGCCAACTCGTCGACTCCTTATCTCTTCAACTGTCCTCATCCACGTCTCTACTCGTCGAGTTTAGCAACGACTCGACGAGTTCTCCTTCTAACACAACCTTAGATGAACCTTCATCCGACTCGTCGAGTGGTATGAACACTCGTCGAGTCCATCTTCATCCTATGAACACGTCCTGTCCTCGACTCGCCGAGTTGTATGAACAACTCGTCGAGTTCATCTTCAAGAGTTGGGAGATTTCCTTGGACTCGTCGAGTCGGCTCATGCACTCGCCGAGTCCTATGAACTCCAGGACTATGGCTTATCCCAATACGTTTGGGTCACTCCCCTGGACCCTCTAAAACCTTTCTTTCGCTCAACTGGGTCTCTTGAACCATAACAGAAAAAGGGAAGTCAAGCCTCGGACTCGCCGAGTCCCAAGAACGATTCGCCGAGTCGATACGGTCCCAAGTCTATTCCTTCGATTTCTGGTGTACAACTCTTGTCCAAATGATAGATCTAGGCCCCTAAACTCGATCTAGCACGTAAAGTTACGAACTTTACGTGCATGCATGGGACTTTGAGCCAAAAAGGCTCTAAAAGAAGCTCTTAAGTTGCATGGGGGCTTCCATGGGTGCAAAAGCAGCCCTTTTCTGCCTTGTAACTCTTCCATGGGCCTAGATCCGAAGCCTCAACCCCCAACCATGCTTGCAATCATGGTTGGTTACCAAGAATGGCTTATAAAATCCCTAAATCTCCCCAAAAAGGGATCAAACGAATAAGCAAGCAAGGTACAGACTTTATACCTTTCAAACACTGCAAATGATGCATCAAACTCGAATCCTTCAGTCTCCTCTTGATCCTTCTATGCTCTTCCTTCTTCCTTGTGGTCAAAACCCACAAAATCACTCAAAGGCCTTAGATCTTGCACCAAAACACTTAGGGTTTGCTATGGAGGGTTTCTGGGAGCATAAAGGGGCGATGGAGGCTGTATAAGGTTGTTTAAATAGGGTGCAAACCCTCAGATTATGGTTTTGCCCAGACAGAGCCTACTCGTCGAGTCCAGGACCCGACTCGACGAGTCCCATACTTAAATCTCGCGTCTCATCCCGCTTCTACTCGGCGAGTTGGGCCTTCAACTCGCCGAGTCCTAGGCCAAAAATGCAAAATTACTTAAATAAAATACATACCAGGAACCAGGTGCTACAAATCTCCCCCACTTATTTTAGACTTCGTCCTCGAAGTCTGCTGCTCGTTCTTGGAAAAGATCTGGGTAATGCTCCATCATCTCATCCACCGGCTCCCAAGTCCATTCCGAGCCCTTCCGGTGCTGCCATTTCACCTTTACCAGCTCGACCCTCTTGTTCCTCAGATCCTTTGAGTTCCGGTCGAGAATCGCTACAGGCCACTCGATGTAATTCAGGCTGTCATCGACCTCAATATCCTCTAATGGTACCACTGCCGAATCGTCCACCAAACATTTCCGTAACTGGGGGACGTGAAAAGTCCTATGAATCTGACTGAGTTCGGCTTGCAGATCCAACCTATATGCCACCTTGCCCACCCGGGCTATAACCCTGAAGGGTCCAATATACCTGGGACCCAACTTGTCCCGCTTCCTGAATCGGATGATGCCCTTCCATGGAGACACCTTCAGGAGAACCATATCCCCGACCTGAAACTCCAGGTCCGATCGGCGCTTGTCGGCATAACTTTTCTGCCGACTCTGAGCAGTCTGAAGTCTGCTCCGAACCTGCTGAATCCTCTCTGTCGTCTTGAGCACCACTTCGGTGCTCCCCACGACCCTCTGGCCAACCTCACGCCAACATATCGGGGTTCTACACTTCCTCCCGTATAACATCTCAAAGGGACGACGGTCAATACTCGCATGATAGCTATTATTATACGAGAACTCCGCCAACGGAAGGTAGGTATCCCAGCTACCTCCGAAGTCTAAAACACATGCCCGCAGCATATCCTCTAGCATCTGGATGGTCCGATCGCTCTGACCATCTGTCTGTGGGTGAAAGGCGGTGCTAAAATGCAGACGAGTACCCAGCTCGTCATGAAATTTCTTCCAAAACCTGGAAGTGAACCGCACATCCCTGTCGGAAATCACTGAAACTGGCACTCCGTGCCGAGCTACCACCTCTCGGATATAGATGTCGGCCAACTTTTCGGCCGAAATGCTCTCCTGGATCGGTATGAAATGGGCACTCTTTGTCAACCGATCCACGATTACCCAAATCGAATCCACTCCCCGTGCAGTCTTGGGAAGCTTGGTAATGAAATCCATGGTAATATCTTCCCATTTCCACAAGGGAATATCTAACGGCTGCATCTTGCCGTGTGGCCTCTGGTGCTCGGCCTTGACCTTCCTGCAGGTCAAGCACCGCTCCACATACCATGCTACGTCCCGCTTCATGCAGGGCCACCAATAATCAGGACGAAGATCTCTATGCATCTTCGTTGCTCCGGGATGGATAGAAAATCTGGATTTGTGTGCCTCCTCCATCAGGATCTGGCACAAGCCTCCATGATAAGGGACCCACACCCTACGGTGAAGAGTCAATAACCCTCGGATATCATAGTCGAAGGAGGAAACCTGGCCCACTATACGCTCGCTCTTCCGATGTTCCTCCTTCATAGCCTCCCGGATCCACTGTCATCCTCAGATAGATGTCCCTGATTGGCGCTGCCTTGCGGCTAAGCGCATCGGCCACGACATTGGCCTTCCCCGGGTGGTAGAGGATCTCACAATCATAATCCTTCACCACATCCAGCCACCGACGCTGCCTCATATTCAGGTTCGGCTGATCCATGAGGTACCTCAAACTCTTGTGGTCCGTGTAAATGGTACAACGAACACCATAGAGGTAATGACGCCAAATCTTGAGGGCAAAAACAACAGCCCCCAGCTCCAAATCATGCGTCGGGTAATTCGCCTCGTGAGGCTTCAGCTGCCTCGAAGCGTATGCAATAACATGCCCTTTCTGCATCAGTACCGCGCCCAAACCTGAGATGGATGCATCACAATATACCACAAACTCCTCCATGCCCTCTGGCAGGGCTAAGATTGGCGCCTCGCATAATCTCTGTCTCAGTGTCTCGAATGCGGCCTGTTGCTCAGGCCCCCAGCGAAAGACCACGGCTTTCCTCGTCAGCCTGGACAGGGGCACGGCTATCTTGGAGAAGTCCTGAATGAATCTCCGATAGTAGCCTGCCAATCCCAGAAAGCTCCGAATCTCAGATGGAGACCTCAGAACTTCCCACCTCATCACAGCCTCAACCTTGGCCGGGTCCAATGATATCCCGTTCTGGTAGACAAGGTGCCCGAGAAAGTGCACCTCGCGCAACCAGAACTCACACTTGGAGAACTTAGCATACAAGCTCTCCCTTTTCAAAGTCTCCAGAACCTCTCGCAGATGCTCCTCATGCTGCTCTCGCGTCTTGGATTAAACCAAGATATCATCAATAAACACTATCACACACCGGTCTAACATCGGTCTACACACGCGGTTCATGAGGTCCATGAACGCGGCAGGAGCATTGGTGAGCCCGAAAGGCATCACCACAAACTCATAGTGGCCATAGCGCGTCCGGAACACAGTCTTCTGTACATCCTCCTCTCTGACCCTCATCTGATGATACCCTGATCGTAAATCAATCTTGGAGAACCAAGATGCTCCCTGTAGCTGGTCAAAGAGGTCATCAATCATCGGGAGTGGGTAACGGTTCTTCACCGTTACCTTATTCAGCTCCCTATAATCTATACACATCCGATGCGACCCGTCCTTCTTCTTCACAAATAGAATCGGGGCTCCCCAGGGTGAACTGCTCGGTCTAATGAAACCCTTGTCTAACAGCTCCTGCAGCTGTGTAGACAACTCCTACATCTCAGGAGGAGCCAACCGATACGGTGCCTTGGCTATCGGAGCCGCACCAGGGACTAGTTCAATCCTGAACTCTACCTGCCTCTCCGGAGGTATCCCAGGCAACTCCTCGGGGAATACGTCCGCAAACTCTCGTACCACGGGCACATCGCTCACCGTTGCCTTACCCATCTCCCGGGTATCCATCACATAGGCAACAAATCCTGCGCAACCCTGCTGAAGGTAACGCCTAGCTCTCGCTGCTGAACATAAAGCTGGTCCTTGATGTGGCCTCTCGCCCTGAATCACCAGCTCTCCCCCACTTGGGGTCCTAATCCGGACCAACTGCTGCGCACAGTCAATCACTGCCCCATTGGGCCTTAGCCAATCCATACCGATAATAACCTTGTTCCCCCGCAAAGGTATGGGAACCAGATCTACCAGATAACGCTCCTCAAACAGTCGCAGGACGCAATCTCGGTAGACCTCTGATGCTCGCACTGACCGGTCGTCCGCAATCTCGACCTCTAGAGGGCAATCCAACATGCCCGACGACTCAGGAAACTTCTTGCTAAGCGCAAGAGAGACAAACGATCGGGTAGCACCCGAATCAAACAATACCTGAACTGGGATACCGTTCACATGGAACAATCCCGTCACTACATCAGGTGCAGCGCGTGCCTCCTCGGCTGTCCACTGAAATGCTCGGCTCCGCACAACTGAAGCCTCTGTCTTGGCCTTCCGGCCATCTGCAACCCGCGCTGTCGCTGAAACCGGCGCCGCTGCTGACGCTGCTGTCAATCTCGGGCAATTAGCCTTTTTGTGGCCCCTCTGGTTGCAATGGAAGCAAATCAGGTCTGTCATCTGTACTGTGGGGGGCGGGGGCAGTACAATCCCTGCCGAAGTGCCCCGTCTTGCCGCACTTGTAGCAGCCTGATGATCCTGCTCTACAAGCTCCCTCATGCGGCCTGCCGCACTTCCTGCAGCGGCTCTGGCCCGGCTGGCCCTTCGACCTAACGTCAGATCCCTTGGGTTTCTTCCCCGAAACCCCTGTAACCTGCTCAGACTCAGCTTTCCTCTTCCTCACGTGCTCCAAATCGAGCTCCCTCTCCCGCGCCCTGGCAATCATGGACTCCAGGGTCGGGCAGGCAGAGTAGCTGACGTGCTCTCGAATATCAGCCCTCAACATATCATGGTAGCGGGTCTTCCGCATCTCCTCATCCCCTGCATATTGGGGTACCAACAGTTCTCTCTCCCGGAACTTGGCGGTGATCTCCGCCACAGTCTCCGTAGTCTGCCTCATATCCAAAAACTCTCTGGCCAGCTGCTGAAGCTCTACAGCCGGCGCAAACTCAACTCTGAATCTGGTCACGAAATCTGACCACGTCATGGCCTCGACGGCTGGGGCTCCCAATGAGTCACCAATCGACTCCCACCAGTCTCTAGCTCTATCCCTCAAACATCCTGCAGCAAAGTGGACCTTCGACCCTTCCGGGCTGAAGCTCGTCAACTGCGCAGACTCAATGTCTGCGATCCATCTCCTGGCAGCGATGGGGTCTTTCACCCCGCGATAATCCGGCGCACCACTCCCACGGAAGTCCTTAAAGGACAGTGTGCGCGTACTCGTCTGGCTAGATGCCATATCACTCCTAAATTCCCGGAGGCGATCCTTCATCAACTCAACAATCCCCTCCTTGATCGAGCCGAAAATGACCGGGGTCGACTCATGAATGCCTCTCGTGATCTCAGATGCGATGAACTCGCGCAGCCCGTCATCAACCTGCTCGGATCCTGCACCCGAGCCTGATCATGATCCTGATCCGTAACCTCCTGCTCCATGTCGTGTGGTCACCATACTGAAAATACATGCATAAATGTCAGGGTCATACATAGTCTCGAGAGGTCTAACACAATCTCCAAGTTTCCCGGTTCGGTCTCAACCTTCCTTGATTCGAGTACGGATCCTCTGCTTCCAGTAGTACGGGCCCATACTACCTTCCACATCTATCCGTACTTTCCTCAAGGACTGTCTCGAATTCAGCAGGTCCCTTAACCAATATCCCTTTCCATCTAGTCTCATCCCAGGCTTTCATGGGGCACTCTCTGACCTACTCTCCGCCATCAGCTGCACTAGGAGTCCCTACTTCCCTTCCCTAACTAGCTTGCGAGTACTGTTAAATATCCGCTCACTAGTTAGTTAAAGTTAGCCAGGACCCCTTAAGCACAAAGCAAGCAGCATTTGTGCATCGCGTAACCGCATCAGGCATAACCTAATCAGGCTATCCTACTGCTGACTAAACAGTCCTAGCATACAACTCGTACAACAGGCATATAAAGAATCCTTCCTAGATCCTTGGCCCTACTCTAGCATGCAGTTCTCAGAATCATATACATCAGGCATACAAGGCATCCTTCTAGATCCTTAGCCCTAATCTAGCATGCAGTTCTCAGAATCATATACATCAGGAATACAAGGCATCCTCCTAGATCCTTAGCCCTAATCTAGCATGCAGTTCTCAGAATCATATATCATATAACTTATTATAACAAGTATGGGTACCTTGGGGGAAAACTTACTTGAGCTCGGTTGGTCGCACGCATCACACACCTTGCTCTTTCTCAAAACCCTTTGACACAGATTTTAGAAAACCATTTTCTTTGTAAAAATCTTTTAAATCTCTCGGTTTGAGTCCAGACACTCCCGAGGGTGTGTCCGAATCCCTCAAACCAGGGCTCTGATACCAACTTGTGACATCCCAATTTTCAAGCCAATTTTTTTTATTAAGTAGTTCTCAACATAGTTTACCAAAACATTTCTCATGCCATATCATTTGCAAACAAAAATATAACAAGGTGTCTGAAAATCATAATGTCAAGTAAAACCAATCAGAGTATAATCCCAGAAAACTCCATGCGGAAATCATATGTGTGTGTGATGCGCTGCTACACTGCCGGCTCCTTCCCCTTAGACGAAGAGGTACCTGAAACCAAAACTAAAACTGTAAGCACAAAGCTTAGTGAGTTTCCCCATCATACCACATACCATACAGACATATCGCATACATACTGCCGGGCAATTCTGGGGTGCCCGAGCTACCCAGTACGGCCATTCTGGGGTGCCGACCTACCCTTGTCAAGCCATTCTGGGGTGCTGACCTACCCATGTCAAGCCATTCTGGGGTGCTGACCTATCCTTCGGTCCTAACAACTATTGGAAGGTAACTCACCTCGAACAAGTAGTTGTTGATAATCTGTGCGGGAAATCTCTGTCTGCTGCTGCTCCGGAAATCCTCCGGCTATAATCCCCACAAAACACTTAATCAGAGTCTGATATCTATTCTTAGGGTAAAATGACCATTTACCCCTGACCAAGTCCAAGTCAAAGTCAAAGTCAACTTCCAGTTGACCCGACTCGCCGAGTTGGGCCGCCAACTCGTCGAGTCCCTATCTCTTCAACTGTCCTCATCCACGTCTCTACTCGTCGAGTTTAGCAACGACTCGACGAGTTCTCCTTCTAACACAACCTCGGACGAACCTTCATCCGACTCGCCGATTGGTATGAACACTCGTCGAGTCCATCTTCATCCTATAAACATGTCCTGTCCTCGACTCGCCGAGTTGTATGAACAACTCGTCGAGTTCATCTTCAAGAGTTGGGAGATTGCCTTGGACTCGCCGAGTCGGCTCATGCACTCGCCGAGTCCTATGAACTCCAGGACTATGGCTTATCCCAATACGTTTGGGTCACTCCCTTGGACCCTCTAAAACCTTTATTTCGCTCAACTGGGTCTCTTGAACCATAACAGAAAAAGGGAAGTCAAGCCTTGGACTCGCCGAGTCCCAAGAACGACTCGCCGAGTCGATACAGTCCCAAGTCTATTCCTTTGATTTCTGGTGTACAACTCTTGTCCAAATGATAGATCTAGGCCCCTAAACTCGATCTAGCACGTAAAGTTACGAACTTTACGTGTATGCATGGGACTTTGAGCCAAAAAGGCTCTAAAAGAAGCTCTTAAGTTGCATGGGGGCTTCCATGGGTGCAAAAGCAACCCTTTTCTGCCTTGGAACTCTTCCATGGGTCTAGATCCGAAGCCTCAACCCCCAACCATGCTTGCAATCATGGTTGGTTACCAAGAATGGCTTATAAAAGCCCTAAATCTCCCCAAAAAGGAATCAAACGAATAAGCAAGCAAGGTACAAACTTTATACCTTTCAAACACTGCAAATGATGCACCAAACTCGAATCCTTCAGTCTCCTCTTGATCCTTCTATGCTCTTCCTTCTTCCTTGTGGTCAAAACCCACAAAATCACTCAAAAGCCTTAGATCTTGCACCAAAACACTTAGGGTTTGCTATGGAGGGTTTCTGGGAGCATAAAGGGGCGATGGAGGCTGTATAAGGTTGTTTAAATAGGGTACAAACCCTCAGATTAGGGTTTTGTCCAGACAGAGCCTACTCGTCGAGTCCAGGACCCGACTCGACGAGTCCCATACTTAAATCATGCGTCTCATCCTGCTTCTACTCGGCGAGTTGGGCCTTCAACTCGCCGAGTCCCATGCCAAAAATGCAAAATTACTTAAATAAAATACATACCAGGAACCAGGTGCTACATAGGAGGTCATCGTGTGTTGCGTGGTATGATCCAAGAGTCGGGTATGGTATATCTGGTGAGTCCGTTTGAAGTTCAGTTTTGTTTGGAATGCCAATTGGCGGTAGTTCGAACCCTAAGTGAGGGAGAACTGGGTATTCTGTTGGAAGAATCATCGATTTGTTCGAGTTGCAGCTTCAAAAGATTGGGTTATAGGGATTTGCAGTCCGGGTATATGAGACTTGGGTGTGGATGTGGTCAAGGAGAGGTGCAGAACGATATGATGCATGATCGTATGTGATCAGGAATGAACGAGTGTCTTCACGGCAGGTAGCCATTGGCCAGGGAGCTCGTTATGGTCAATGTTTCTTTCGGGTTCTCCAATGTTCGGGTTATGAGTCGGTTGGGTCGTTTGGGTCAAGTTTTGGTTGTTGAAGGATTTCCACTTCGACGTATAGATTGCTATCTATACTCCAGGAAGAGCAGCGATTGATATGCCAATCAACTTCAGAGTTGGTATGTGTAGTTTCGCGTGGGTTTTTTTCGGTAAATATTGGGGTATTGGGTTGTCTTCAACGCATTCTCAATCGATGATTATTCGCGTTCTTCATTAATAAGTTGGAATACTTCGAAGGTTTCGAGTTGTATAAGTCGAAGATCAGTGGTCGTGACAAGCTATCGTCAGATGGGGTTGTTCAAGGGTGTGGAATTGTACTGATGGAAGGTGCTTTAGATGCGACAATCTTCTTCGAGAGTAGTAAAGTGCTTAATCTGGTTTGGGTGGGGGCATCTATTAATGTTTGGTCATGGAGTATTAGTTCATTAAACTCAGTATGGTAGTGGTTTGGTAATGAGATTGTGGGATGGTTCGGTAATCTAGCGGTTATGAGGATGTAAGAGAGTGGATAATCCATGTGGGGGTAATCACTTGGGATTGTTAAGGAATAACTCCAAGTGTGAGCCATTTTAGGGTTCGTACCCATGGCAGAATTTGTATCAGTATATTTGGAGGGAACGCCAGAGTTCCTAGTGGTCGGATGAATCCAAGATGAGTGAGGTTGCGAGTATGGAGCAAGTTTTAGTTAGGCCAGCGGGGCCTTAACCGGTTGATCGGGTCCATGGGGATTACGTTTCGTGATCTCTCGTAGTCTAAGTTGGATAGCCTGAGAAATCTTGGTCTAATGCATGTTTGTGATGTTCTTGTATGATTGTTCGCTCTCGGGTGGATCATCTGTTTGACCCTCTATCTGACCTCGGACTACATGCAGCATCATAACTGTCGTGGAAAGACCGTGGGACGAGCCCACAGTAAGCGAGGGAGTGTTGTAAGACTATGGGGTGTCGTAGCATTCACCAGCCAGTGTGGGAGTGTTGTAAGATTGTGGGGTGTGGTAATATTCACTAGTCAGTGTGGAAGTGTTGTAAGACTGTGGGGTGTCGTAGCATTCACTAATCAGTGTGGAAGTCCTATAAGACTGCAAGGTAGCTGTAGCATCCACTAGGTTGGAAAGCGGTTGAGGGAGTGTGTGAAGTTTACGACTCGGCTCATTACATTCCCTAGAATGATTTGGACCAAGGATTTGATCTTGAGTGGCAATATTTTGTGGGCGATCAGTGTGTGTCGCAGAGGGGTTAATAGGTTGGGTAGCCTTGTTATTTGGACTTCTGGGAACCTGGTGGTGGGACCAGGTGCGAGACTGGTAATCTCAGCGATGAATTGGAGGACCTATATCTCGGTCTAGCAAGGGGTTGTCATTATCAAAAAGTATTGGGTGAAATGTAACTGCAGATCCGTGGAACTCAGGTTATGAGTTGAATATCAGGTTGGTTTCTGAGTAAGATCTCGAGTCGGGTATCGCGAGTGTTTTGTGTAGAATTTTCATTTACGTGGGTTGAGTATTGGGGTATCTATATATCGAGGTCATCAAGATAAGTCAAGGCAGTATTAATGATTTGGGAACTTGTGTGTGGAGTAGCTTGTTGTTCGGAGGAGATGTTAGGTCACTTGCAGTTGGGATTGGATAATCTAAGAGTATATTATTTGATCATGTTGCGTAGCTCTCGTCTGAGTCTAACCGTTGCAGGGATGAGTCTCCTACTCGAAGGATTATCTGAGCCTTTGTCGAGTATAAGTGCCCTGTAGGGATAATCGGTCTGTGGTTATGTTTTCTAATGGGAATCTCAAGTATCAGAAGTCAAGTAGTCCGTTGGGAAAAATTAAGTGGATAGATTCAGCAATGGTTTGGTATGAGCGGTCTGACAGGGAGTCAGACCATCTCGAGACTCCAGATTCCAGGTTAAGTAGTTGTTGTTAATTCGAAAGGGATTATTGTCAGACGGCGAAAAGGATTCGTTCGTTTACGGGTTGGAGAGCCCTACGAGGGTTGGTTTCGGTTGCCTTGGGAAGGCTGTGTTACGCTCGGGGATGTGGCCATGTTGCTCAGGTTGTTTAGCTTGTCGGGATTGGTAAGGAATGATTTTGAGGACGAAATCTAATTTAAGTGGGGGAGAAATGTAACATCCTGTTTCGGATCGTTATGTGATTTAAGGCTCGTAGGCCGTAATTCGGGTATGAGAAGGTTTTGAAGTTTTAAAGAAGAAAGGTTTAGACCCTTTAGATGCGGGCAAGGTAGGTTGTGTGATAAACGAGTTCTGCTTGTGCTTTAGAGCCCATGGGTATCGGTAAATTCGTTGGCTTGGTCCTTTATGAATTTTGGGTTTCGTCCGGGAAGTCTTAAGGTTATGGTGAGTTGTTAGGAGCGTAGGGCTTCTTGCCACCTTTCCGTGAGTATAAGGTTCGTTGGAAACGGACCTAAGACGAGGAAGTTATGGCAGTTTGAAATGATGGCAGAAATGGTCCTTAGTTGAAAAGATTGGCAAATTGGTCCCGTGCATCAAGGAGGGAAAGTGCGTGTTTGGCCACGTACGCCGAACGTAATCTGGGGTACGCCCAACGTAATTGGTAGAGTGCCAAACCCTAATTTTTAGGGTTTGGACACTATATAAACGCATTTATGGCTCTTGTAACCTTCATATCCCCGCCTCCACTGAACTTGAGATCCATTTTCGAAACCCTAACCCTCCCAAGAATGTTGTGAGCATATTTTGTGTCTTTGGTGTATTTTTGGTGCATGTTCTTGAAGAAGGTGGTTGGTGCAAGTTTGGAGCTCAAAGGAAGGCTTGTAGATCCAGACTCTCTACTCCATTTCTTGCCCATTTGAGGTATAAAGATCTAAACTTTCTCTTTAGAAGTCTAGATTTATGGTTATGTAAGATTTGTCCTATTTTTGGATCTCATGGGTGAGATCTAGTGGTTGTTACCACTTCAAGAGCTTTTAGTTTCCACTCTTAGCATTTATGAGGTTCTAGACCCTTAAACTCGACACCTTTAGGGTTAAGGGTCATCCGTGCATGTGTTAAGGTGCTAAATATGAGTCTTAATGGTTATTTTTGGAAGTTGGGTCCCATTAAGGCATGTAAATTGATAAAGTTGCCAACTTTATCAGTTAAGGACTTGTAATGAAGTTTCCCTGAGGGTTGGATGCATTGAGCTTAAGTGGTTAAGACAATATTCAAGTTTTGGACCTGAACAGTTACGCCCCGCGTATTGCCCAAGTACGCCCCGCGTACTGATTAAGTCCCCTTTCCAGGATCGCGAGCACGCTGAGCGTACCAAGAGGGTACGCCCCGCGTAAGCTCGTTGTGGGCTTTTGGGCTCGTTTTCGCTTTTGGACCTTAAGGCTTTGGGGTCTTGGTCTTGGGCTTTTGTGTTGGGATTTTGGACAGAGGAATATTAGAGTCTTAGACCCTCTTTGTTGGGCTTGCCCTTTTAGGCCTAGGTTTGGATTTGGGCCTTGGTAGGCCCATTTGGTATTGGGCCCAATGGGATTGGGCCATTTGTGGGCCGGATTAGTGGGCCATCTTTAGACTTAGTCTTAGATCCTAATCGAGTTTAGTTGTAGGTTTGGCTCAGTGTTTGGGGCCGGTATGCAGCACCAGCATTTGTAGGATCTTTTATCATCCGAGGTGAGTCTTCTCACTATACTTACCTATGTGGTAATTTATGTGTGTCCATAGGGTCTTATTCGTGTTATTAACCGGAGGGTCTTACTTGTAGTATTGACCGGAGGGTCTTATTTGTAGTACATGGCCGGAGGGTCTTATTTGCTTATACTGAGATATGTGTTATTATGTATTCTGTCTTTGTGACTTATGATGTGTTATTATTCTGTGTATATATATTGAGTTATGACTGGAGGGTCCGTACCGAGACGTGAGGCCGGAAGGCCTTCCCTAAGACACATGACCAGAGGGTCATTATCGAGATATAGCCATGAGAGGCTAAATATTTGTGTATGTGGTATTTTGGGGAACTCACTAAGCTTCGTGCTTACAATGTTGATTTAAATGTGTTTCATGTACTTTTGTAGATTCCGAGAAGGCGGAGGCATGATTGTACACATTCGTCGGCTTATGATGTCTTGTGGATTTTGGGATACTTTGATATTGTTTTGAAAATGATTTATAATTTTGTGATGACTTGGATTTATGAATAATATTTGGTGAAATAAAAATGAAAAATTTGTTTTGCAATTCGTGGTGTTACAAATCATATTAATAATAAATGTACAAAATGTCTCAACTTAAGGTGTGACCCTCTAGGATCATATATTATTAGCAATGTCACGCAATAATGATTCTTGGACATATAGATTCAACAAGTCCTAGTTTATTAATATTGGAAACGGACCACTTTGAGGTAGCACTTCATGGATCTATATCGTTGAGTGAACTTTGAGGGTATGGAAGGATTTATTCCCTTCGATTGGAGAATATTTCTAGGTGTCTAAATAAACGTAGTGCTATAGCTTAATGAATGTCAAATTTTGATCTAAAACATGACAAGTATAAAGACTAATTTTAGATATGTCAGGAGGAATGAAAATATGTTAATATGAAATTCATTCATTCAATTGTTTAGATTTTGATATCGGTATGGCCTTTGATGGTGAATAAGTTTAAGCATGTACTACAACTATAGGATTTTACATGGCATAATTCATTCTTAGATCAAGAAACCACATGTTAAGCATGTTACTCTTAAGTTCATGAACATAGCTCCATATATATCAAAACAAATGCATATGTAGACTATGTGAATCATCAACCACTAAATGTTAGCAGATATGTAACACTATGTTCCATGTAAATATCATGCTTGATTTTTGGTAATTCAAGTCTTAAATAAATAAGTTTTATGGAGACCATGACGTGGAGAAAGGATACACAACAACGTGGTCAAGGTCAAATGAAACGTGCATTTATTTTTTTCCTCACGGCGTGGCATGATGCTGTCCACGACGTGGCAGTGACCATGACACAAAACCCTAATTTACAGGCCTTAAGCCCTGTTTAAGAGATGTGACGGCTAGGTTTGCACAACCTCAGCCTCCATCACCTCCTTTTCGACTTAGAAGCACCCTTAGCCTCCATGTTTGAGTTTTTGAAGTTTTGTGGTGATTTTTGGTGAGAATAAAAAGGCATCCTTTATGAGAAGATCTAGCAAGAAAGCTCATTCTCCACCTCCTAACTCATCTTCTGGACCATTGTGAGTCTTCAAGTTCCAACCTTTATGCTTCATATTGCTAGATCTAGGTTTCTTTGCCTTGTTCTTCATATTTGGGTTAGTTGTTGTGGTTGGAATCCATAAAGTTGGCAACTTTATGGATCCTTGAGGTGCTCTTGTGATTATATGTCCTAGATCTGAAGATTGGTTGAGTTTTGAATCCTTGCATGAGGTTTTGACCTTATTTTCTTCATTTTTAACCTAGTTAGAGTTTAAGACATGCATTAGACATACATGTCTATAAAGTATCGACTTTTATGATCCATTGGGTGTGAGAAAGCCTTTTGGAAAGTATGGATATGTAGCTTGAAAGATTAAGAGCTTAATACATTAAGAAGGTCAGAACAGTTCCCACGACGTGGAGGATTGGCCTCCACGACATGACGACAGACAGTCTCCCTGACATAGAGAAATCATATTTCCTCTTCTTCCTCTTTCTCCTATATTTCGTTCCTAGGATTTATAGGCTTTATGTGTGAACCATTAGAGGAATCCACACTATTGGTGCTTGCTTTCCAAGGAAGATTTCAAGAGAGTTGTTTGCATTATTCGATTATTGCAAGAATGTATGTATTCTAACCATATGGATTTTGATATTATATACTTAGATTATTGTTTCATAACTATGTTTCTATAACTGTAAAAATGCCATAAATCTCTAGGTTGCATGTACCCATGAAGTGTTTATCATTCCGTTTGTGTAATTTTTGTTGTTTGTAACCTAGAAAACTCATCAGTGGCATCAGAGCCAATTATTTTCTATTATTTGTGCATATAATTGAAATCAATACCTGAAAAATTTGAGAAACCTACTGAATCGCACCATACCACGGTACGCTCTTCTGTCGCGACGCTCCTAGAAGGGTTTTGGGATTTTGTTGCCTTTTTCAAATTGTAGGATAATTACTAGTTTCAGTTGTTACTTTCATCGATTAAAATCCAAACTTTTGAACTAGGTAATTAGATAACACTAATTCGAAAATTGAGGTAAAAAGGAATTAACATTATTTAATTAAAAGATTAATTAAGAAAATTGTTTAATCGTTAAAAGATTTAGTTTAATTAATTAAATGTTTAATTAAAAGATAATTATTAAATCCTAAATGGTTTGAATATTAATTAATTAAATGTTAATTAAGTTAATTAGATTTGAACCTTGTATTCTTAAAAGTTTAATTATACACCCTTAGATATATTTATAAGAGTATATAATACTATATAAAAAATAATAAGTCGGTCAAATCAAGAGTAGACCTTATTCATGAATCTGCAGTATAAGAGAGAGATATAAGGAAACAACTTATAAAATAATCGTTGAATGAGTATCCTTTTCACTCATCGCTTATTTGTGTGGTGGATTGTCGTTAGCCGAAATGATTCTAATGGGACATTAATTTCGTTAAAAGTATAACATAAAGTACTAGAACATTATAAATCCCTATCTAGTTACTTAGGAAAAATGTAAACTTGTATTTTAATCCATGAAAACGCACATCATCCTTTGTGAGTCGTTAGTGGAGCGTCTGTGGTTAATTGACATCCTAATTTAGGACTGCAAAGTGGAAATGGTGCGACAAATCGAGTTTATAATTGTTGATAAAGTGTGCGTGGTTGTAACACCCGTTTATTTATTAGTTAAATAAATAAATTAATGAACGATTAGTAGCCCTAAAATAAATAATTATATTTTAAAGGTTGATCTTGAGGAGCTAACTGTCACACTCTAAGAGATTTGGGGTTAAAAGTGTAAAATCCTGACTTAATTTGTTAGTATTATGGAAGGCAGGGACTAAATGGAAATTATTGGGACTTCATTGAAGATATTTTGGAGGCCTAGGGGCTGTTTGGTAATTCAGGTATCAAATTTGAAGGGGATTTCCGAAGCTGGGGTAGAAAAGGTACAATTTGGGCTCAGCTTGAAAAGATATGGGAAGAGAGGGACTAATTGTGGCATTATGGAAAAATGTTTAAGGGCGTCGGGTATATAGGGAACAAACCCTAACCCTAAGTCCCTTATGTTGCAGCCGTCACCGTGCCGCTGTTGGGCCACCTCTCCGTGTTTCTTCTTCTTCTTCCGCCGTGTCCCGTCAACACCACCGATAAACGTTGTTGTCGAGCCGTGGAAGACGAAATTGTCGCCCTTTGTCGCGACTGCTAGGGTTGCTTTCCGATCCATCCGCCTCCTCCACCATCTTTCGTTGTTGCGTCGCCCCTGCTGCCTCAGCGGCGGAGCTTGTTCCCGATGACATTGTGGTTGCCGCTAGTGCCGCCGCTGCCCGCCATTTCATGCAATCGTCGCCACCAACCGCCACCGGAGGGTGGCTGGATCCGTTTGTATCAGAAGCATGTGCGTGGGTGTGTTTTATGTTATTAGTGTGTGTTGTGTGTGGTTTTGGCTTGGCCGGAAAAATCGAAGAAAGGTCACTGCCACCACCGTGAGGTGGTGGCTGCCACTATACGCCGCCGCCGGCCACCTTTGAGTGGTTATGTGTGTATTACTATTAGTGTGTGTGTGGGTGGGTGTGTATTATCGAGTTGTACATTGTAATGGTGCCAAAATTTTAATAGAAATCTCAAACCACCACCGTAGGGTGGTGGCTGCCGCCACCGGCCGCCGTGTCGAGTGTCGGTGTGCTTGTCTTGTGAGTTTGATTCGTTTGGGGTGCTTGAAACCTTAATGGGACCAAAGAAGCCCTAATGTGCCCAATGAAGCCTAATGGGCTTAATGATATTCCAGTGGGCCTAATAGGCCCAATAAATCCCTAATCGACATAAAAGGCCAACAAATTGATAAATGGGATAATATTTGGATTGGAGAACCCTAATGCCAATGAAACCCTAACTTTAAGAATTAATCGGGACACACACATGGGAATTATTTAATAACTTGAGATATTAAATAATAATCATTGGCAAGGATTAATCTAAGCGATATTGGACTTAATGGATTAAGTCCTTAATGGTTTAAGTAGGAAACTTAACCCTAATCACCATTTCATGAGAAACCCTAATTTCACTTGGGTTTGTTGTTGGGCCCTTCTATTGGGCCTTGATGATTGGGTTATTAAATGGGCCATACAAGATCAAGCAATTAGACTAGAATAATCTAACGGGCCTAGGGTAAGTCCCATGTAAGGGGTTTGGGCCCAATTTGGAAAATTGGGCCATAGTTTGTGCCTTAATGATTATATGATGTTGGGCCTTAGAATAAGACCATGTATAGGCCTGGGCCCAATTTGGAAAATTGGGCCATATGTTGGGCTTTGATTTCTAATTGACTTTGGGCCTATGGCTTGGGCCTTAGGCTTGAATAAGCCAAGCTAGGGGTAATGTAGTTATTACCCAAAGAATGTACTTATGGTTATGTAGTGGAACCCAATTATTAATTGGGTGTTATTTTGGTGTTGACAGTTCGAGAATCTGTCATCCAGCAGCTGGGGTTGAGTCTGCGGGACTTTAGCAGTGTGGGATTGTGTCTATGGGACTTCAACAGTGTGAGGTGAGTTACCTTCCAGTAGCGGTGGGTCTACGGCCACAATGTCGGCCCACCAGTAGGAGCTGTATGATAGATGATTGTCTTTGTGAAATTCATCTAGGTTTGCTACTACCTGTTATGTTATGTGCTAGTATGATATGATGTTAGCAGTAGGGGAGATAGTCCCCGAGATTTCCGGTCGATAGGGCCGAAGGGGGTAGTCATACCCAGTCATGCTAGATAGAATATGATTACGTGTTACATGTTATGTGGTAGTAGTAGTGGGGTGAAATAGTCCCCAGTATCCGGTAGAGAGGACCGAAGGGGAGGCCAGCACCCAGGTATGCTAGGCAGTATCCGGTCGAGAGGACCGAAGGGGAGGCCAGCACCCAGGTATGCTACGCAGTATCCGGTCGAGAGGACCAAAGGGGAGGCCAACACCCAGATATGCTAGGCAGTATCCGGTCGAGAGGACCGAAGGGGTAGGTCGGGCACCCAGATATGCCTGACAGTATATGTATGTTATATGATTGTATGGTATGTGGTATGATGGGGGAACTCACTAAGCTTTGTGCTTACGGTTTACAGTTTTGGTTTCAGGTACTCATTTTCAAAGGAAAGGAGTCGGCTTGATCGCAGTGCATCACACTATGTTTTTCCGCACATGAGATCTTTGGGATTACACTCTGATATGGATTTTATGATAATATGTTTTGATTACTGACACTTTGGTTTGACACGAGATATTATTATGAACGTTTTTATACTGATGGTTTTATGTAATAACTTATTTAAAAATGAAATTTTTGGCCTTAAATTTTGGGATGTTACAGTGGTTAACCAACATGTCAATTTGAGATCGTAAAAGAGAACGAGGGTGTCATGCGGGTTTGTATGGTTATTCACATCTTGTTTGTGATTCTCGGTATCTCAATCACAAATGGAAGAGCATAATTTGAGATTGAACATATCATTTAATAGTTCAATGAATCTTGAAAGATCTAGGGTTTCATTGTGATTAAAATAGGTAAATATTTTTACCTACCTAAAATAGATTTGTGATGTGATTACAACATCCCTTTATATTTCGAATAAAAAATATAGATCCTAGCCTTAATTTAAATTTGGGTTAATAATTAAGGTATCAATCGACTTCTTTAAACTTTCTCTCTTAAGTTAGATGGATATTCTCTCCTACCTCCTTGCGCACTTTCGAATTCTAGATCCACTATGTTCTACATCGGGAATTAATCATTTTCTAAGGAATCTTCCTCAATTGAACAATCGGAAAGATGTTCTCGATAAGCATATCAATCAAATCAATTGTGCATCAACCCTGAAGAATTTTTTATTCCCATTAACATGTTGATTTTTCAAATAAGGTCTCTTGCATCATTATCTCTATGTCCTCGATGTTCCAAAAGGATCTTTTTTTAACATATGATCATTTGAAATGAATTTACAATTGTATGAAATGTTTCACCAAAAGGCAAGACAAGAGTGATTTGAAAATCGTCAAATGTTCCTAATTGCATGCAAGCTAAAGTAGAGAGTTTTGTATGTACTCGTTGAGAGCTACATAGATAAAATCGAGAATCTCGATGTTGCCCTTGACAAGAGTCTTGCAATAGAACTTGTGCTTGGATCTCTCACTAGCTCTTATGATAATTTTAATTTGATTTATCATATGAATATTATGGACAAGACATTGATGGAATTCTTAAACCTTATCCAAACTGTGGAAACCGGGTTGAAGAGGAATTAGATTTCTTATCTAGTTCCAGTTATCGCCATTTTGGACTGTATTGAAGGATCTGGAGAAAAGAAAGAAGTTTTAAGAATCAAGAGCTAAACCTAATCATTGGAATAGACAAGAGTTTCATGTATCGATGATTGAGGATTTCTAGTTTGTGCTTCGTAATGGAGTTAAGATAAATCTAGTTATTTGCTATTACTCTTCAGAAATGTCTAGAAACCTAATTTCTTTTTATGCGTTGTATAAACATGAATTTCAATATTCATTTTCATTTTGTAATGGAAAGGTAATATTCTAGTTTATAAAGATGGCTGGTTTATGTTTATAACATCTTCTTGCAATTAGCATTCATGATATTGTAGTTTGTATTTCTAATAATAGTAAGGTTAACTTTAATATTGGTTCATGTAATAATTTAGATAAGAACGTGCTTGTGGCATAATCACATTGGCCACATAAGTAAGAATCGCATTAGCAAGCTCCAATTGGATTGTACTTGGAATCATCCGAATTTAAGGTTGGATGATGTACGTGAGTCTTGTTTGCTGGCAATATTACTTAATCACCATTCACATCATGTAATGGAGACAATGGATTGTTGGATCTTGTATACACTAATATGTATGGACCCTTCAGATCCGCCACAAGGGATGGTGAATACTACTACATCATATTTACTGATAGTTTTGGTAGATATGATGATTTTTGTATGATTAAGAATAATTCTGAAACATTGAATAGTTTAAGAGTATCATGACAAAGTAGGGAATCAATTGGTCAAAAAGATAAAAAGGTTTCCGATCTGAAAGGAAATGAGAATGCCTTAGTATCGAGTTCTGCGATCTTCTTAGAGATAACGGTTTCCATAATTGGCTTCTCTAAGGACACCATAATGTAATGGTGTTGCTAAAATAAGAATCGAATGTTATATATAGTTTGATATGTGATGAGTTATGCTTCACTATCAATCACATTTTTTAGGAATATACACTTGAAATAGCAGAGCATGTTTTGAACCTTGTAACCAACTAAGTAGGTTTACATACACCTCATGATATATGGACTTGGAAAGTTCCCTTACATTTAGGTCTGGTGTTGTAAGGTATTTCGTTAGACGAGAAACCAATGACCAACTTGAATTGAGATCTGAGAAGTGTTACATTGTTGGGTATTCACTAAAGACTTTGGATATTTATTTTACAAACCCATGAGAATGTGGTGTTGATGGCTCAAAAGGAATGTTTCTTGAGAGAAGAACATATACATATCAAGAAGTCAGTGGGATCCATATTGACCTTGAAGAAATTCGAGATATGATCAACAATGAAGCTATAGTTAGTACTAGCTCTTAACTTGAAGTTGAAATATTGGTTGAGTCAAATTAAATTAGATTACATCTTCGCAGATCTAGTAGAGTTAGAACACCTCCCGAGTTTTATAGTTTCATCTAACCGTGGAAGGAGACACATTGATTAGTGATAAAACATTAATCAATTTGGATAGGCCTAATAGCTACTAGGAAGCAATGGTGGGCCCTAAGCCGCCAATAAGAAGGGTCCAAGGATAGCGAAATTCCGTCCATAGAGGACAACAAATTTGGAATTGGTTTATCCGAAGCCTAGTCTTATGATAGTAGGTTGGAATTAGATCTTTAATATGAAGAGTAACATCGATAGGAATATAAACACATTCAATGCTAGTATGGTGGAAAATGGTTTCATTCGAATTCAAGAAATTGATCATGAAGAAACATTCTCACCAATAGCTGAGAATAAGTCTGCTTGGGTATTTCTTACCATTGTTGCCTTCTTTGATTATAAGTAATGGTAAAATAGATGTTTTAATGACTTTCCTTAACAGGAAAACTTCGAAGGTTGTATGAGACACCCTGAAAGTATTTAAACACACTGTATCTAAACAAGGTGTGAAAGCTTGAGAAGTATATTCATATATTTAGACGAGCATCGTGTGGCAAGAAATATGTGCTTTCGTGAGAAGAGTCAAAGAGTATTGTCTTTTTAGAAGTCCATATGAATCTTAAGTACATGTCAGAGCTAATGGGAGTGTCGTTGTCTTCCTGGTATTGCATGTTGATGACAATACTGCTCATAGGAAACATTTTCCATAAGTTGAAAAGTGCAAAAAGCTCGAGAATTGTTACACTATGATGGTCTTAGGGGAAACGAAATTGATACTTGGTGTTTTGATCTAAAAGTATAGATTGAAATATTTAATATGTATCAGACAAAGCACCTATATGAATAATGTGTTAAAAAGTTTCAATATGAAAATTATGAGAAAAAGATTTTTCCTATGCATCATAGTCAGGAATTGAATGAATCTCAAAGTCCTTTGTTCTTGTCATGAAAATGTTAGGTTGAGCCGAGTTCCATATGCTTTGGATATAGAATCGATCATGCATGCTATGATTTGTGCTTGTTCTGATCTCTCAAATGCTTCAATCACTATGAAAGAGTATCTGAAATTTGCACGAATGAATCACTAGACATCTATCAAGAACATTCTAAGGTATTGAAAGATACAAAAGGATTGGTTGCTTGTAGATAGTAGAGAACATGATTGAGAAGAGATATAGTGACACAAATTTTAGATATGACTATGATCCTGGTCTAAATGGATATTCGTCTTGAATGGCATTGCGGTAACATGAAATGTTTCAATGTAGGAGATGGTGGTAGACTCAACAATGTGAGTAACACTATATTAGTGTAAGTGAAGTATCCAAGGAGTGTGCATGGACTAGAAAAGCTTCATAGTTAACCTTAGCTTTGTTTTGAGTAACAAAATGTCATTGGAAATATTATGTGAAGGTGCAGTCGCATTGGTTAATGATCTTTGAGATCACAGAAGGTCATTACATATAAGGAGGAAATTCCACTACAACCAAGATAAAATTGAGGATGGAGATCTAGTTATGAAGTGAGTATCATCCTGATGACTCATTCACAATACTAATGACCAAAGGAAATCATGATATGCATGCTAAGGGCATATGCATGAGAAATGATAAAAAGTTTAATTGTTAATTCGGCTACCCCAATATATTTATACAATCAATAAATTTGTAATTGTTATGGTGATTAAATAATGATGATTTATTTATATTCAAGAGTAGGATACCATAGAATAATTCGTTTATTATTGTGTTTCATTTTGCGTGTTTCTTCCTGAGTAATTAATTTACTCGAAACTCCACAATCGTTCGTACTCCTTGGAGTCAGTACTAAATTAAGATTGTTATGGAATATTAGTTGATTGTGCATAGTGACTGGACATGGCATAGAGATTGTTACTATAATCATGAATGCTTAAATGGAGATTTTAAGTATTAGATAAACTTGCGCTTAAATATTACTTCATTGATTTTATCACGGGTAATTCTAAGACGATAATATCTTCTATTCTTCAAGTGGAGATGCATAAATTTTAGTTTACAAATATGTTGTGCATTTGTATTACATAAACACATCCGTATATAGATGTTATAAAATGTAGTTCCATGTATGACATGATGTGTAAAGGTTATGATTAGGTAGTCGAAGTTTATTCGTTTCTTTTTCCTTAATAGGAAAAGAGATATCATTAGCATGAAGAAACGTAAACGTTACTTGCAACAAGTGCCCAAAGGCCACAACTCGAGGAGTTGCAAGGGCTAAGGGGAACCAAGTTAAAATGGCTAGGGGACGAAGAATTTCAAATGGAAATGATACGTAGTTTAAGGTATGAGGTTGGGTATGTGTTCTTTTTTTGCTTCATACTTTTCGTTAATGGTTTTATTTCCATTAAGGTTGGTTTGTAATGGTGAAAAGGGTCACGACATGCAGTTAAATGGTTTGATTTCCAATGGTTTGTTTAGTATTTGTTTGTTTTGACAATGGTATTTTGGTTTTTTACTCTATTTTTATATATCATGGATCTAACTTTTGGTCATATTATGTTTGAAATCATAATGAAAAATATCTTGTTATACTATCTTTGTATTATTTATTGACATGTTTTACTAGAAATGATGAAATTATACTGGCTTCTAATGATATATTTATATTATCAAATTTTACTCGTAAACTAGGATTATATTATATACCATTACACAATTACACAATTTCATGTTTACACAATTATACCATTATACCTATTATACGGATACAAATTAGAAGAAAAATTCAACATTATAATCATTTTCAAGATTACATCATTTTTCTATAACCGAAAATTTAACATATTACACATACTATATGTATAAATTCAACAAAAAAAATCATCACTAGGATTTCACAAAAAAGATGCAACATTTTCCCCAATAAACCTAAGGATTTTAGGTTTTATACAAGTAGAAAATAAAGAAAACTCAACTTAAAATTAGAGACAAATTCAACTTCTTTGCATCATCATGTATCTTCTTCAGACTCTTCAACCATATTCTTAGAGCGTAGCAATCCAATAATTACATTCATCGACCTGGGGCACATCGGTATGTCAAACCCACCCAATAGACCTATATTTTGATCCAAATTTTGAGCATGACCTTAACCTCCTATGTGGGTTTAGATTTGTCCATGATATCACGATAAGTGTTGGATTTTGACAAGAACAAAAAGTCATCTTCTCATGACGAATTTAGAAGATATTTGTATAATGGAAAAAATTTAAAGAAGGTAAAAAGAAATTAGGGTGGAAGGGGTTAAATGGGGCGGATGAGATGGAAGTGAACATTATAAATGAGAGGGAAAGAGAGAGACACGTGTGTATATTAAACTACATAAATCAAACGACGTATCACATAAGGACCAATCGTGCTTGATCTGGAAACCATATAATTCAGTTGTAGCGCTGATCAACGTTATCTTTAAGTTGACATTTTTTTAAACCAAATAGATCATTCGTAAAGACTTGTCTAATTTAAGGTACGATGAATTCTTGCATATAAAGTTATGTGGGTATTTAGCATAACTTTTTGATCATTAATGATGTGAGAAATAACTTTAAATGTGGGAAATTGAGTAAACTAACCATTACAAAAATGATTTTTTTTTAAATAACCATTTTGATTCCAGTTTTTGAAAAAACGATCACTTAATCCCGAATGTCAAATTCCATATTTGATCTTCAAACTTCAAAGTTCTTTTGTGTTTTTTTTTTCAAAGAAATCTCTTTACTATTGTCCAAAATATCAATTTCGAAATGTATGACACCGTTTTTCAATTAAATGTATGATTTTATGACTTAATATCATATATAGTTCACATTCATTATGTTTCTAAAACTTTTTGTTAAAGTTAAGTAAAAAACGATTTTTTCTTAAAATTTCAAAATTATTCATTGGGTTTCAGACTTGTTCTTCAAACGTCGGAGTTGTATTTTTTTCAAACACCAAACTTTCAGTCCAAAATTTGGAAGTTGGTCCGCAACTTCGAAATGTTATTTTTTATAAAAAAAAAATATTTGTTTGGTCCGAAATTCCCATTCTGGACTTGATGATTATTCTTTCCTTAAACAAAAGTTTATTATTGTTATTTTTTAAATACATATTAAAGTACTCAGTTTCTATAATCCTAAATTTCATTCGGGGGGCATTTTGCAAATCAAACTTAACATTGGGGTCTTCAATATAAATTTCTTTTTTGTTAAAGTTGGAAGCTCGTGAAGTCGTGATGGAGTGTGTGAATGAGTATAGTCAAAAAGTTGATTTTGAGTGGACGGTCAGCGATGCTATGGTGGAAATAGACTGCGTAAATTATACGGTGCTGCCTAAGGATTATTTGCCGCGTGTCGTTTAATTGGAATAGAATGTGTTCCTTTTTTACTTTACCCTTTTTATTCCAGAAGACCCCATTATCTCAAGACTTTGAAAAGACCGAACACTATTTATTTATTTAAAAGAGTAGCGATTAAAATATAAGAAGAAGATTGAACCGTCGGACTCTTGGTACGGGTACAAAACACGGCATTGCTCCCGACGTGGACGAGCCAAAACAGCTTGGTAACGGTCGGAACACTACTTTCAGAACTGTTAGGCTGCTCGGTACGGGCAACCAATAAAAACGCCGTCGAAAGGCCACATAAGCATAAGCCGTTGTGAGACAAATTTCAGGGGTGGTGTTCCAACTCACAATGCCGCCGTTGTGAGGCAAAATTTAAAGAAGAAAAACATAAGAAATTAGAGAAGAAACACTTTGTTTCCCTTCATTACGATCACAACGTGTTGGCGCGTTGCAACCAAGGGCGTATCCACCATATGCTTAGGTAGGTCCTAGGACCTACCTAAGTTCTCAATTTCATTTACAATGTATATAGTAGAAAAATTAAGAACTACCTTAGAAAAAAATAAAAGACTTACCTTGAGTTTGTTCTTTAAAAAAATTTCTTTAAAAACCATTTTAAAAAGAGAAAAATATAAGTTATTAAGAGCAATTTGTTATTTTAAATTATGAGATTGATAACAAAAAGTTAACCACTCTTAATCGACATTTTTAAAATATTAATAAATAAATAAGTTGTTCTAATAATATGAAAGTCCACATGCCAAAGACTCTCACTCTCCGTTCGCCGCTTTATCAATGAGCTAATAATCAATTAGTTTTTTCGTTAAACCGTACGTATTTTTATATTATATTTCAATCGGTTTTTTAAAATTTTTAATTGGTGGCACAAGGTACATGAGCCGATTGAACTGGTTCAGTTCTTTTAAGGTATATGAGCCGACCCGACCCCAAAAGTGTTGTTGATTTTTTTATTGGTTTCACTTAATTTAGGAACCACGTGATTTTTTTGTTCTAAATTCGCCACTGATTGCAACGTAACACCAAAAAACGTCGGGACAGGGTCGGTGTTCACCCTTCGTAACACCGTTACGGGCGTGCCAAGTCAGAAAAACGCATTTAGGCTTGCTCACCAAGCAACCTTATAGTAAGGCTGTTGTAGTGACAGAGGAGAACAATGCCTTTTCCCTCCTCCATTTTCTTTTTTCTTGGCTTTTCAACGACATTTTTATGGAGGAACATCATCCCTTCTTCTTCCTGATGTCATTTTCTTCATTCTTCGATGTGGCCTTTCAACGAGATTCTTCTTTCTTGATGATACCTAGTAGCCTAAGGCTAGAAGGAATGTCTTTTATTTTTGTCATACTTATTTTTCTATCAAGTAGACGTAATGTCATATTTATTAGAGTATTAGGTATGTGTTACGTTATAACACCCAATTCAAATGTCACATCAACCATAATACCAAGAGGAAAATGGTGTTTCCTATGTATAACATGTTAAAACATGTTAAGAGGTAGAGAGATAAAAAAAAAAGAAAATTATTTGATTGGTTGATAAAGACAACAACCAATTAAACTTCATGCTTCATCTCGTCTTCGTCACAACTAAATATGCCATAACACCCCCCTTAACGAGGGGGGGGGGTGTTCACCATGTTATGAGGTGTCACCTCAGTCATAACCCAACTTCTCTTTGCCGAGCTCATCTTGTTGATGACAAGGGACAGTGTTCCTTAAATTTGTCGAGTCAATGTCATCTTGTCGAAGGTGGCACCGAATCACACACATGTGATTCAATAAAATCTAAAAGTTTTATAATTTTTTATTGGTAGTTTAAAATCTATTTTTTTTTTATTGTTTTGGTTTCTATAAATTTAAAAAGACTTTTTTATTTTCTTAATTTTTTTATATGATTTAATATTTTCTTAACATTTAAATAATTAAAAAAAATAATGAATAACCCACCACTCCAACCCCATATCTCTCTCTGTGTGTGTGTATATGTGTATGTGTATATATATATATATATATATATATATATATATATATATATATATATATATATATATATACTAGTAGGGAACCCGCGCGATGCGGCGGCGCCAATTAGTTTCTTTCAAGAGATAGTTTTCATGTGGCGATTAGTGTTCTTCTCGTGTGAGGTAGTTCATTTTAGTCTTTTGGCGGATTGTTTTGTGTAAGATACTTCCTTTCCGGTGACATCTATTGCTCTGGTTGCTACTTACGACTGTTAGTTTCTAGGGAGTTACTTACAGTTTTAATACGGCGATTTGTTTATTTTAGGTTTGTGATAGTTCCTTTTAGCCTTTTGACAAATTATTTTTTGTCAGATAGTTCTTTACGATAGATAGGTTCTACGGAGTTACTTACGATGGATAGTTGCTAAGGAATTACTCAAACGTGCAATACTGTTGACGGTAACTAAATTTCTTTTAGATGTCATCTATTGCTCAAGCTGTTAGTATAATAATTTACCACTAAGTTTTATCCGGTAAGGAATTCGCACAATGTATGGACAACAAATATTTTCATTTGAGTGTTAATTTATAGACAATGTTTAGTTTGTGTTATGTAGTCTTCAAATAGTTTATTCATTCTTTAAATTCTAAAACTTTTAATTATTTTATTTTTAACTTTTTATACAAATAAATAACATCTATCTAAAAAATAATACATTGAAATTATTGAATTAGTATGAGGTAGAAAAAAATATGCCTCCGTCAATATCTCAAAAATATATATAAACTACAAAAAAAATAAACTTTTTATATGATAAATAATATGCATTTTAGTATACATTAATACACTAACATATGGATATATTATTTAATATATTATTGATCGTTGTAGTACACCACAAAAAGATCAAATTTGTAAAAAATGCAAAAAACCTATGGTTCTTGCTTTGTATTTTTAATAATCTATCTGACCTAATAGATTGTTATTTACTTTCACCTATAATACATACAACCACCTTATCATCCAATCATTATCAACAATACTCTTTCATATTAAAATTTCATATATAAATAAAAATAATAAAACATATAATTTATATTTCAACAGCCCTCAAACAATATTAAAATCTATTTTGGTCAAGATCGACTCACATACAACAATTATTTGAAACCTTCTACTAAACATCGATATAAATAGTTAAATACAAACAATAAATAACACATATGTCTAAAAATATTTATAAAAAAAATAGAAAGCATTTGACTAAAAAGCAATAAAGTTACAAACCATTAACAATAAACCTCTATAGAAGTATACAAATACAAATGCGAAACCTCGAGGAAATATCATTAAACCTGAAAATGAAATTTCAAGAAATAAACACACAATTAAACCAACATAATGAAGTTTCCTTTCTAGTCAGATACATTTCATGTATTGTTCTACAACCATGGTTTGAGGATGGTGGGGCAATAACCTTGATGCTGAGGGATTGGAATAGAAAAGGCACCAAGAATCTGTAAATGACAATTTGAAACACAATGTGGAAAATAACCAGCAAACCAAATCATGACTAAATTAATCCTTAAAATAATATATCATTTGAGTGTATATTTACTCAAACCAATTCTTTGACCGTTTTATCTTTAAACAGGGTATTGTAACATCAGCCAAGTTATTTATTTTTCCTGTAAATAAGACCAACATGAAAGAATGGTTAGGAAATCATATATATATATATATATATATATATATATATATATATATATATATATACACACACACACACATTTGTGCACCTGATTTTAATAACCATGTCTACAATAATATTTCAAATAGTCATCAATTAGAAAAACAAAAGAAAGAATACACCTGCTGGAATATCTTAACCATTTTCGGTTTCTCTATTACTTCACTGTTGTGTTGTGGAAAGGACCAAGGGATCTAGACATTTAGTTCATGTATCGTCATCAAAGAAGTCCACACAAAAATCAACCACAACTCCTACATAGATCTGAAAGTAAGCAAGTATTTACCAGTCAATACATATCTTAATGCATAGATCTACATTTTTTGAGAAAATAGCCCATATATTGGAGTATAGAGAAACCTATGAAGTCTTCGGATTACTCCCTTTTCCCAAATCACACCTAATATCCTGAACAATAAACAAAAAACAACGTCAAAATAGTCACAAGAGGTTTAAAATTAACTCATCATCCATGTACAAATCAAGCTAAAATACGGGTAGAAACCTGAAACAGAACCAAACCAGGATGAAAACCAGTGAAAAGGAAATCGGTTATCTATTCAGGGCCTGAAAACAAACACACACAGTTAGACATATACGAAAACACACAAAGCTAGAGAGATGGAAAAGGTTAGTGGTGGTTATGGTGGAGAATTCTATAGAGATACAGAGAGTAAACTTACATATGGCGGTGGGGAGGATGTTTTTAGCAAGAAACAGAGAAGGGGAGGGTAAGGGGTGTCAGAAAACGGTGGTAACAGCTTCGTTAGAGTTTCTGTGGTGGTGTCGGTGGTGAAAGGTGTAGATGGAGGTGGCCGATAAAGGTGACGAAGGTGGAGGCTGAAGGTCGAGAGCAGGCGGAGGCGGTGGATGTGGTGACGGTGGTTGATTATGATGAGGTATGGTGGTAACCGCACAGGTGGTCTCGACTCATGAAGCAGGTGTTGTGATGTAGCTGAAGGGGTCAAAGACGGAAAGACGTCATGAGAGAGAGGAAGGGTGTAGTGATTAGGGTTTGTGTCGTGGAGTGTGTTTCTATGTTATCATTCATCTGATCTAGTACCAAATCAATGGCCCAAAGTTAAACACGCTGGCAATCCATGTGAGGATCCGTGTGATATTGCCATGTAAGCATCTGTGTGAGTCCAATTATGCATAAACTATTTGTACTAACTGCTGTGAAATTTGAACCTCTTGATTTTAAGATATTAGGCTTTATATTATGGTACATCAAGCTTAATAGGTTGTATTTAAGACATTGGATATGTATGATTTATATAATAGTATAGATATAGAAGTATCGATATATAGACACACACGAATCAAACATTCCAAAAAGGGGTTGCTATATTGCCTCCACCGTATCCACAATGAGATAAGAACCTACTGGTAGATGGATGAATCAGAATTAAAGGTAAGCAAAAGTAAATCCAAAAACCAAAATCAAAACACAAACCAACGTTTGGGTTTGAGTTTTTTAAAAACCGAAATATTGTGTTCAGTTTCGGTTTTTGGAAAAAATACAACCGAAAAAACCCGAATCAACCCGATTTTTGGTAAATACTTAAAAATATATATTTTTATACATATTATAAATACACACGTATAAGAGAGAAACATAAGTATCAGATTGGTTGGATTGATAGTGTTGTGGACATATGAACTTGAGGTCCGGTATTCGAAATTTGTTGTGTGCCTACAACATTTTTATTTTTCCGTCAATAACAATCATCCAACATAACCCAAGTTAAGAAAAATCTACATTTTTCATCTCTTATATTAGTTGTAGGCATCCCACATCGTCCAAGATAAGGAAACATCCACCATCCTTAACTCTATATAGCAATTCATCATTTCTCATAGAGTTAGATTGGGATTAAGATTGGAGCTTTGGTTTAAACCCGAAACTAAACCATTAAGAAATCGAAAAGTGAGATATCAAACCAAATGGTTGGGGTTTGGGTTTGGTTTTAGGTCAAAACCGAACCATGCTCACTAATGGTGTACTCGAGCCGGTTAATCAGTTAAGCCCATTACCGACCCACATCCACCAAGACGGCCTGAAAAACTTACCAAACACAAGCATAACCCATCATAAGTTTATCCGAACCCGGCCAACCGAATCCTAACCTATATATTGACAAAAGACAACCGATCAAAATCAGACTCACAGGATAATACCAAAACACAACAAATAAAAAGTATATCCCTGGATTCACGCAAAGACAACATCAGAAGTAAAAAATAAGAAAATGGTACGCATGAGGTAGCTTCCATTTATCCAGGTAATAAGGAAAGACTGGGTAAAACCTTATACCCTTAAATATAAGGAAGCCTATAAATATCTTCAGAAACATGGCACCAAGGTAGGTTAATAAATGGAACAATACACAATTCTTAGCAATTTACTTATCCGACATCTAACTTAGGCATCGAAGAGCAACATCGGGGTCCATCCATCGGTATAACTTTCTAACCTAGCTATTGTCTATTCTATGCAGCGTGATTTCCCAGATGCTCATTAGACGAAATCCCAGGAGGATATCTACCAACGCACCTGGATCTCCACATAGAAACATTGGCGTCATCCGTATTCTAGAGTTTTGAGATTTTTAGCTGAGAAACAATCGATACCATCAACTGGTATAAAAAAACTACATAGGCAACATGACCTCAAAGAAAGCAACAAACAGCTCGCCTTACGGCGTTCTAAAGATGATCGCATGACATGTTTACACAATAGGATGTTGTAGTATACTAAAACCCAACAGATACAACTCATGATCTGGTAGTACTTGTAAGACTATGGTTGACACATAGCATTCTCTATTCTATGTATGGTATGTGATATTTTGGGGAACTCACTAAGCTTTGTGCTTACAGTTTCATGTTTATGGTTTCAGGTATTTCCGGTTCCAAAGGGAAGGGCCCGAAGTGATCACACAACATCCCCCAGAGCTTTCCGCTTTGGTTATTTGAGATTTTTACTCTGATGTTTAAATCATATATTCATTTTGATTGGTTTTGGAACAACTTATTTATATGGGTTTATTGTTTTAAAAAGGAAATTTTACTATGAATTTTTGGGACATTACAAGTTGGTATCATAGTCTTGGTTTGAGGGATTTGGAAACACTCCCGGGTGTGTCTGGACTCAAACTGAGGAATTGGTAATCTTTTTGAAAGAAAATAAATTTTCTAAGAGATTTTTATAAAGAAAAAAAGTGTGATGCGAGCAATCAGTCGAGCTCAGGTAAGTGATTCGTAAAATACATATATATGATGTTATGTTGCATCTTATGAGAATTGCATGATATATTAGGGATAAGGATCTGCTCAGGATTGTATGATAGAATGCTAGGAGTGATGCCTTTATATGCCTGTTGGTTGAACTTTTAGATCTGCATGCTAGTATGGATTCCAGATGTTGGACAAAATTGTCTAATTAGGTGATGCACTGGTTTAGATTACTCAATGATCGAATGTTGATTGCTTTATGATTTGTGGGACTAATACTGATGTTAGTTAACTAATAAAGTGAGTATGCTAAATTACATGCTGCGAAGATTAAATAATTTTAGGATGATTTATTCAGTCCTATTGTGGAACTCTCATTTTGTGACATCCCCAAATTCACGGCCAGAAAAAACCGATTTAATTTATGCTTTTAAAATAATTTCAGAGTAATCCTTTGATTAAAAGAGTTGCGGAATTTGTTCCCAAAACAAAATATGATAAAATAAAATTTATCAAAGCATTTCGCAAAGAAATGTATTTTCATATATAACAAAACTCGGGATGTCATGTTCCGATACAGACCAAAAGTATAAACGGCACATTATAAGCCTTACAACAGTTATATACAACTACTGGCCTATAAACAAAATATCTTCACAAGTTGTCCAACTTATGCTCTCGCGCCACTACCTGTAATACGAAGAAACTGAGTGGGTCAGGCTTGGGAACCTGGTGAGCATATAGGGTTTTCAACCCACAATAAATAAATATATTTAATTTCACCAACCAACAATAACCCGATTACCCATTCCCGTTATCCTCACTTTACGTCCCTAAAACAACAACTATCACAAGGGACCTAGTCTAAGGATTTTCATCAGGATGTACATTACTGCAAAGGGGTTTCCTCAACAATAGATGTCCTAAAGGCAACCATGAGGGGGATAGAGTACACCGGTGAACACATCGTTCACAACACCTACTGGTTATGAACTTGCCAGCGTTCCACTGGACAGTCTAGAAAGAGTCCGTGGTCGTCATCCATACTCCGCTAGATGACTAGATCAACGACAACATCGAGGCCTCTCATCATTTTATCACACGTCAACTATCTACCCATGTTTTACCCAACATTTTTGTAGATAACAATATACTTATACATTCATATACAACTTAAAACCTGTATAAAATATTCATTCAATACTAACTCCAAATACACAGATAATATATATATATATATATATATATATATATATATATATATATATATATATACACATAGCACGTATTCTATAGAAGACACCTCATACCTATGTGTTAGAAGTAAGGGATTATACACTCACTCAAAACATATACTTAATACATTCAAACAATACTTGTATTAAAATCGTGTTTATGAAAGAGACTATGCACTCACTCGATAAGACGATTATCGGACAACACTACGGCTCTTAGAGTAGTATTCTTCGGTGAAACTGGGATATCTTCACACACTGGACTTCTCGCGGGCAGAGCTTCGGCTTAAAACTCTTTTCTTCTCGGGATCTTCGGAGCTTCGGGACTGGCTTCGGGTGTCGGGATGATACCGGGACTTCGGGGGTGCTTCAAGACGACTATAGAGGGTATAGAGAGTGAGAGAATGAAGGAATTAGCAACCATGGACGGCTGCCCTTCGGTTTCTATTTATAGGGCCGATTTTATGGATTCACGTCGTAAACCTCAAATGTTCACGTCGTGAACTCGATCCTGCATAGGTCATTGCGTTCGTCATCAGGCCACTTTCTCTGGAAAAGGCGTTCATCATATGTTCACATCGTGAACTCTCTGTTCACGTCGTGAGCTCTGACACAAGGGTTGAAGTTCGTGACCCGAACTTCAGAAATTCATATCTTTCGCATATGAGCTCCGTTTTCGACGTTCATTATATGCACGCGTAGGTGAGATTATGCTCTATAACTTTCATTTAGATTCCGTCGGCTAATTTTGAATTTATTTTTATTATATTATTTTTAGTAGGCCGGGACAGGAAAACTCTGTTAGAAATTCATAACTCCTTCATCTGACGTCCGTTTTCGTCTGTCTTTTTACCGTTGGACTACTATCGATGAGATCTTCGATTCTCGTTTAGATTGTTTCGGCTAGAAACCACTCGATCTCATATTCGAACTTTGGGCTGCATACCGCTAAGTTGAAACTTCGAAAAATCATAACTTCCTCATACAAAGTCAGATTTAGACGTTCTTTTTATGCATGCTCTCGGTTTAACGTATTCTACGACTTTCGTTTAGCTCACTAAGGCTAAATATCGCTCTATTGTAAATTCACTATTTACGTCACACAGTGTCATAGCGGTTCTGTCGCGAAACTTCGACATGTCATAACTTTTTCGTTATAACTCGGATTTCGACATTCTTTATATTTCCGGAATCATCGTCATGACCACTACGACTTCTTTCATATATATCAGGCTTATCTAATATTTCATTTTAACATCCATTTTTATCCTTAATTCATTTAAGTCACACAATTAAGCATAAAACACATAATACTCAAAGAATACATTTCTATTATTTCAAAATGAGTTACAAAGGTTAACCTAGACTATTACATCATCATTAATGCTTAGCCTAGAAACACGGGCGTTACAATTCTCTCCCCCTTAGGATGATTCCGTCCCCAGAATCACACATCAACAAACAAATGCGGATAGCGACTCATCATGTCACTCTCCTTCTCACAGGTGAGATTTGGCCCATTCGTATGTTTCTAACGGACAAGCACTAAGTCAACAATCTTACGTCGTAACTTCTTAGTCTTTCGGTCAACGATTGCCTCTGGTTCTTCAATTAACCTTTTGTTCTCATCAATTCTTAACTCATAAATTGGAATTATATCGGGAACTTCTCCCGTGAACTTCCTCAAATAACACACATGGAAAGTGTTATGAATTCCATTCAATTCTTCGGGTAATTCGAGCTTGTAAGCTTGGTTCCCAATCTTCTGAAGAACTTTAAACGGTCCAATAAACCTTGGACTTAACTTTCCCCTTTTTCCAAACCTTATAAGTCCCTTCCACGGTGAGACTTTAAGCAAAACCGAATCTCCAACTTCAAAAGTCATCGGTTTTCGCTTGTTGTCAGCATATCTCTTTTGACGATCATGAGCTGCTAACATTCTCTCCTAATTATTTTCAACTTTTCAGCAGTCTGATGGACTATCTCAGGTCCCATAAACTGCTTTTCCCCAGCCTCAAGCCAACAAGACGGCGTACGACACTTCTGTCCGTACAAAGCTTGGTAAGGTGCCATCTTTATGCTCGAGTGGAAACTATTATTGTAGGAAAATTCTACCAAAGGTAAATGTTCATCCCAGTTACCTTGGAATTCCAGGGTACATGCTCTCAGCATATCTTCAAGCGTTTGTATCGTTCGTTCGCTCTGCCCATCAGTCTGTGGATGGTAAGCTGTACTCAAACACAACTTGGTACCCAATTCGTCTTATAGACTCCTCCAAAATCGCGAGGTGAAACGGCTGTTACGATCTTATACAATCGTTAATGGAACACCGTGAAGCCTCACAATTTCCTTCATGTAAGAATTCGCAAGCTTATCCATAGACCATTTCTCATTGGCTGATATGAAGTGCGTACTCTTAGTGAAGCGATCAACGACCACCCAAATCATGTCGTGACCATTCTTTGTTCTGGGCAGTTTAGTGACAAAATCCATGGCAATGTCTTCCCACTTACCCATCGGTACAGGTAAAGGTTCTAAACTCCCATATGGTTTCTGATGTTGTGCCTTACCTCTCGCACATGTCACACACTCGACCACATACTTTACAATATCGAGCTTCATCGTCGGCCACCAGTAATAGGGTTTTAGGTCCCTATACATTTTAGTGCTGCCAGGATGAATTGAGTACTTGGTTTTGTGAGCTTCTTCCATCAGAAGATCTCTTACTCCTCCTACTTAGGTATCCAAATCCGATCTTGTAATACCTTCAGTCCGTGACTGTTTATACCGAACATTAACGTTTTGCCCGAACGTTCCTCCTTTCGGTCATTCTTTTATGAAGCTTCTTCTTGAGCTTTCTTTATACTCTCCACAATTGTCGAGACAACTTCTATTCTCAACGCTCTTGGCCTTTTTCTTTCAAGATTGACTTTCCGACTGAGAGCATCAGCAACAACATTTGCTTTACTGGGGTGGTAAAGTATCTCACAGTCGTAGTCCTTGAGTAACTCCAGCCAGCGTCGTTGCCTCATATTTAATTCCTTCTGATTAGAGAGATATTGGAGACTCGTATGATCAGTGAAAAGTTTGCACCTCATGTCATAGAGGTAATGCCTCCATATCTTTAGAGCAAATACTACCGCTGCCAACTCCAAATCATGAGTGGGGTAGTTCTTTTCATGCTCTTTTAGCTGCCGAGACACATATGCTATCACCTTTTCTCTTTGGGTCAAAACACAACCCAACCCAACCCCAGACGCATCGCTATACACAACAATGTCTTCAACTCCATCGGGTAGAGAAAGAATCGGTGCTTCACATAGCTTCTTCTTTAGCAACTCGAATGCTTCTTTGTGCTTATCACTCCAAGCATAAGTAGCTCCTTTGTGAGTCAAAGCTGTTAATGGAGTAGCGATCGAAGAAAAGCCTTGGATAAACCTTCGGTAATATCCAGCTAAGCCCAAAAAGCTTCGGATCTCTGTGGAACTTTTCGGATGTTCCCACTTCATCACAGCTTCAATCTTTCCTGGATCAACCATTATCCCTTCTTGGTTGACCACGTGACCCAAGAAATGGACTTCTCGAATCCAAAAATCACATTTGGAGAACTTTGCATACAATTTCTCCTTCTTCAAGACTTCCAACACTTCTCGCAAGTGTCTGTCATGCTCCTCTTGGCTTTTGGAATAAATCAGAATGTCATCTATGAACACTATCACATTTTTATCAAGGAACGGTTTACAAACCCTGTTCATTAAATCCAAGAATGCTGCTGGAGCATTGGTTAGTCCAAACGACATAACCAATAACTCGTAGTGTCCATATCGTGTTCTGAATGCAGTCTTCTCGATATCCTGCTCTCTCACCTTCAGCTGATGATATCTTGACCTAAGATCGATCTTCGAGAAATAGCTTGAACCTTGTTGCTGATCGAACAGGTCATCAATCCTTGGCAATGGATATCTATTCTTTATCGTTGCCTTATTCAGCTCTCTGTAATCAATGCACATTCTCATGCTCCCGTCCTTCTTCTTTACAAATAACACCGGAGCTCCCCAGGGTGATGAACTAGGTTTAATGAATCCTTTGTCCAATAACTCCTAAAGTTGCATCATCATCTCCTTCATCCCCGTTGGCGCTAGTCGGTAAGGTGCTTTTGCTATTGGTGTCGTTCCGGGTAACAAGTCAATACAGAATTCTACTTATCGTTCAGGCGGTAGTCCAGGAATATCCTCGAGAAATACTTCCGGATAATCACACACGACACGAATCCTCTGCATCTCCTTTTTCTCCTTCTTTTCATCAATCACGAATGCCAAATATGATGTACATCCTTTGGCCAAACACTTTCTGGCTTTCATTAGAGAAATAATCCCAGAATTTACTCTGCGTTTGTCCCCATACACCATAAATGACTCATTCCCTGGCGGGTTTACTTTTACAATCTTCTTCTTGCACAATATTTCGGCATCATTGGTGCTAAGCCAATCAATTCCCAACACGACGTCGAAACCATTTAACTCAATAGGCAATAATTCCTCGTGGAACTTATTCCCATTCAAATCAATTAAGATGTTTTTCATACGATGGCTAACAGGTATAAACTTGCCACTAGCAACTTCGACTAATAAAGTATTATCTAGTCTATCAATAGGCAAAGCTAGTTTTCTACAAAATTCATGCGAAATAAAGGAGTAGTTGGCTCCTGAGTCAAACAAAATTTGGGCAAGCAATTCATTTACGAGAAAGGTACCTGAAGCGACATCAACTTTTTCTTCAGCAGCTTTCAGTGTCATCTGAAAGGCTCTCGCCTTCGGCTTTGGTGGAATGTTGGGTTTTGCTGCCTCCTTCTTTTTCGGACAATCCCTCGAGATGTGCCCCTCCTCACCACACATATAGCATACTTTCTTGGTAAGGGTGCATTGATTGGCATAGTGCCCTGGCTTTCCACATTTGAAGCATGTGACTTCCCTGTCACATTTCCCATGATGCTTCTTCTTGCATTTGTCGCACCATTTCGCTTCGCCTCCTCCACCTCCTCTCGAACCGGATTTCGAGAATTTATTTTTCTTGTTGGACCCTGAAGGTCCATCGAACATCCTCTTCTCATCAACCTCTGACCTCTCCAAACCCTTCTCCTTGATCTGAGTCTCAACATTCTTAGCATCCCAGATGGCGGCTTTCAATGTGGTTGTTTGCTTAACCATTGGACCAAAGTCCGCTGGTAATCCACGGGCAAACTTGTTGACCTTGGAGAGTTAAGTTGGAACTAAGTATGGGATAAGCTTCATCTTTTCTGTGAAACTTGTAGCGCATTCAGTAACGCTCATCCTTCCCTTCTTCAAATTCTAAAACTCATTACTGATTTTCAGAAGGTCCTGCTCTGAGCAGTATTGCAATTTCAGTTGTTCCACAAAGTCTTCCCAAGACATCTTGCTAGCTTCTCCCTTGGGCATCGAGTCGGGTAATAACTTCCACCAACTCAATACTCCAGATTTTAACAAAGGGATCGCAAGAGCGGTCTTCTGCCTGTTGCTGCATTCACAACTTTCAAACATTGTCTCCATTTCGGAGATCCAGTTTATAACTTCTACCAGCATCGGGCTTCCGGATAGACATGGTAGTTTGGATGCCATGAAATCTTTGTACTTGCATCCACGTCTCTCGTTTCCTCCATCCAGGTTGTTATGTCTAACTAACGGTGGGTTGGCTTGACCAATAATCCCACTGAAGTTTCCTCCATCCGACTGCACTTCATTCAATTATGACTGTTCAATTGATATTGTAAGTTCTTCACGATTCTGCTGAAGCAGACGTCTAGTTTCTTCCATCTGACAATCCAACATCGTCTGAATCATCAATTGTACACCAGCCATTGTCATTGGCTCAGGTGCTGCTGCTACAACAGGTATTTGCTCAATTACATGTGGTTGATTCCTATTTTCGTTCGCGTTTCCAACTCCGCTTCTTATTCTTGCCATTGTTGATCTATACACCGAATAAGGTGAATTAAGATCCTAATTCACGATAGATATTTAAATCATCCATATCACTCCGAAATGTTTACATGCTAGTTCTAATATCGTAGTCCTACGCTTAGAATCCTAAACACATAAGGTTTTCCAATCCGGTTGGCAACAAACCGTAGATCTGAACAAATAATATCATATACGACAAAAATATTGCATTTAGCACATAAAAGCATTTTAGGCATCTTTCCTGAATATACTAGTGTCCGTGTCTAAAATATGGTAGACACTTATCTCTCAATCTTCACTTAGCATTCTAAGTTTAAGTCTAGAAATCCTACAAATTCCTAGTTCGCTTAAACTAATGCTCTGATACCAACTGTGACATCCCCAAATTCACGACCAGAAAAGACCGATTTCATTTATGCTTTTAAAATAATTTCATAGTAATCCTTTGATTAAAAGAGTTGCAGAATTTGTTCCCAAAACAAAATATGATAAAATAAAATTTATCAAAGCATTTCGCAAAGAAATGTATTTTCATATATAACAAAACTCGGGATGTCATGTTCCGATACAGACCAAAAGCATAAACGGCACATTATAAGCCTTACAACAGTTATATACAACTACTGGCCTATAAACAAAATATCTTCACAAGTTGACCAACTTATGCTCTCGCGCCACTACCTGTAATACAAAGAAACTAAGTGGGTCAGGCTTGGGAGCCTGGTGAGCATATAGGGTTTTCAACCCACAATAAATAAATATATTTAATTTCACCAACCAACAAGAACCCGATTACCCATTCCCGTTATCCTCACTTTACATCCCTAAAACAACAACTATCACAAGGGACCTAGTCTAAGGATTTTCATCAGGATGGACATTACTGCAAAGGGGTTTCCTCAACAATAGATGTCCTAAAGGCAACCATGAGGGGGATAGAGTACACCGGTGAACACATCGTTCACAATACCAACAGGTTATTAACCTGCCAGCGTTCCACTGGACAGTCTAGAAAGAGTTTGTGGTCGTCATCCATACTCCGCTAGATGACTAGATCAACGACAACATCGAGGCCTCTCATCATTTTATCACACGTCAATTATCTACCCATGTTTTACATGGAACATTTTTGTAGATAACAATATACTTATACATTAATATACAACTTAAAACCTGTATAAAATATTCATTCAATACTCACTCCAAATACACAGATAATATATATATATATATATATATATACATAGCACGTATTTTATAGAAGATACCTCATACCTATGTGTTAGAAGAAAGGGATTATACACTCACTCAAAACATATACTTAATACATTCAAACAACACTTGTATTAAAATCGTGTTCATAAAAGAGAATATGCACTCACTTGATAAGACGATTATCGGACAACACTACGACTCTTAGAGTAGTATTCTTCGCTGAAACTGGGATATCTTCACACACCGGGCTTCTCGCGGGTAGAGCTTCGGCTTAAGACTCTTTTCTTCTCGGGATCTTCGGAGCTTCGGGACTGGCTTCGGGTGTCGGGATGATACCGGGGCTTCGGGGGTGCTTCAAGACGACTATAGAGGGTATAGAGAGTGAGAGAATGAAGGAATTAGCAACCATGGACGGCTGCCCTTCGGTTTCTATTTATAGGACCGATTTTCTGGATTCACGTCGTAAACCTCAAATGTTCACGTCGTGAACTCGATCCTGCATAGGTCATTGCGTTCGTCATCAGGCCACTTGCTCTGGAAGGTGTCAATCATCTGTTCACGTCGTGAACTCTCTGTTCACGTCGTGAGCTCTGACACAGGGGTTGAAGTTCGTGCCCCGAACTTCAGAAATTCATATCTTTCGCATACGAGCTCCGTTTTCGACGTTCTTTATATGCACGCGTAGGTGAGATTATGCTCTACAACTTTCATCTAGACTCCGTCGGCTAATTTTGACTTTATTTTTATTATATTATTTTTAGTAGGCCGGGACAGGAAAACTCCGTCAGAAATTCATAACTCCTTCATCTGACGTCCGTTTTCATCTGTCTTTTTACCGTTGGACTACTATCGACGAGATCTTCGATTCTCGTTTAGATTGTTTCGGCCAGAAACCACACAATCTCATATTCGAACTTTGGGATGCATACCGCTAAGTTGAAACTTCGAAAAATCATAACTTCCCATACGAAGTCAGATTTAGACATTCTTTTGATGCACGCTCTCGGTTTAACGTATTCTACGACTTTCGTTTAGATCACTAAGGCTAAATATCGCTCTATCATAAATTCACTATTTACGTCACACAGTGTCGTATCGGTTCTGTCGCGGAACTTCGATAGATCATAATTTCTTTGTTATAACTCGGATTTCGGCGTTTTTTATATTTCCGGAATCGTTATCACGACCACTACGACTTCTTTCATAGATATCTGGCTTATCTAATATTTCATTTTAACATCCATTTTTATCCTTAATTCATTTAAGTCACACAATTAAGCATAAAACACATAATACTCAAATAATACATTTCTATTATTTCAAAATGAGTTACAAAGGTTAACCTAGACTATTACATCATCATTAATGCCTAGCCTAGAAACATGGGTGTTACACATTTGAGTCTAACCGTTGTAAGGTTGGGTCTTTTAGTCGAAAGATTATTTAAGTTTTGTTGTGTGTAATTGCATGAAGAAGTTAGTTGAAATTAGTAGAGGTTCTTCAGCAGCTGATGGCAGGGTGGGGCAAGGAACCTAGGTGAGCCTAGGAAGTGTTTTATTGGGTTTAAATGTGTTGTTTAGCGTGTACTTGGAGTACTAGTTTGAGAAGGTGACTTAGATACTGCATGATAATTCTTGAGGAAAGTATGGATATGTGTGGAAGGTAGTATTGGGCCCGTACTACTGAAAGCACAAGATCCATACTCGAATCAAGGAAAGTCATGAAGATTCTAGGGAGCCTGTGGAATGAGGATTCTTTGGGTATGTTTATGGTTGCTTTTGAGAATGTTGGCGACACATGGTGGAGCAGGAAGTTCAGGATCTGCATCCGGTTCGGGTTCTAGCACCAAACCAATTGATGAGGAATTACGCGAGTTCATCGCATTAGAAATTACGCCTGGTATCCTTTATGCGGCCACGATAATGTTCGGGATGATCAAGGTAAGGATTACTGAGATGATGGAGGAGCGCCTTCGTATCTATCAGGGCGAGATGTTTGTCGGGCAACACGAAGCCCGTACCATCACATTCAAGGATTTTCGGGGTTGTGGGGCACCAGATTTCTTCGTGGTGAAAGACCCCATTGCCACCAGGAGGTGGATAACAGACATGGAGTGTGCCCATATGATGAGCTTCTGCCCCGAGGGGTCGAAGGTGAGGTTCGATGCAGGGTGTTTGAGGGAGAAAGCTCGGGATTAATAGGAGGAGCTTAGATATGCTCTAGGAGCACCGGCTATTGAGGCCATGAACTAGCCTGATTTTGTGACCAAATTTCGAGTGGAGTTTGCACCGGTTGTCGAGGTGCAGTAGCTGGCGAGGTAGTTTCAGGACCTGCGTCAGACGATTGAAACTGTGGCGGAGATCATCACTAAGTTTAGGGAGAGAGATTTGTTGGTCCCATAGTATGCAACATACGAGGAGATGAAGAAGACTCAGTACCACGACATGCTAAGGGCAGATATCAGGGAGTTTGTTAGTTTTTCAACTTGTCAGACATTGGAGGATGTGATAGCTAGAGCCGAGAGCAAGAGATTGACTTGGAACACCTCGGGAAGAGGAAGACAGAGCAGATGTAGACAGATGGGGGTCCTACGAATAGGCGCAAGACTTTTGAACAGAAATCGAGGGGCCAACATGGTCGAGGTCATTATGGCATATGCAGGAAACAACACGATGGAGTATGTTGGTCTAGGGGTATGGGTTGCTACAAGTGTGGTGGGATTGCTAATGTTAGTAGGGATTGCCCTTAGGGATCGAGTCTGATATGTTTCCACTACAACCAAGTGGGCCACAAAAGGCTGACTGTCCGAGATTAACGGGTGGAGCGGTGCGAACACTAGTTCCATCCATTCTGAGGATTACTGATGGCAATGTTACATAGTGGAAGCTCTCATAGGGAGGAGTTGAGCGTTTCAGTTGCAGGCCGAGGAGATCCGAGTTCCAATAGCTGACGTCGCAGGTATATATTATATTCACTTCCTTCATGCTCTTATTATTAAATATGCTTACGATTATGTGATTGTGAGTGCGAGATTCTATGTTCGGTTTAGTTAAGTCTTCACGTAGAAATTAGGATTTCCTCATGATGGTCTAGTTATCGCATTTCAAGGATCTTCATATGTCATTTTGCATAACAAGAGTTGTGCTTAGAGGGTGTTTGGGGAAGCCGATTTTAGGCGTAGATATAGGAATCGTTGGCCAATAACAGAGGAAGAATGAGTATTTTACTTGGAGAACCAACAACCAAATTGATTTTTGGTGGTTTCAGTAAGGAGTTCGAGTAATTTGCAGAATGAACGTGTCGGATTATAATGAAGGACTTTTAGGGGTCCTGCGTGGTTGTAATGCAATGAAGGATGTGTCAAATCGCGAGTGTAAGATCAAATGTAGTCAAATTCATACCTTCAGGGTGATTGATTGCATGTCCGCATGGGAAATTGCTTCATGGTAAGTTGGTCGTTGGATTGGTTACCTACCTGTTTCGATAGTTGGGTTATTCATTCCTCATCATCCGTTTAATTCGATCGGGGATTTCGAAGTAATATCAGTGGAAGGTGTTAGTGTACGAACTTCGTTTTTCTTCTTTGAAGATTATTGTAAGGAAACGATTAGTAGCAAACGAGCTGGCTGAGGCACGAGTTGGACTCGATTCCCTTAAACAGATTCTCCGTCTGTTCCCAGGGTATAACAACCTTAACAGTATGTGTAATGTCGGATATTTCCACTTGCCTGAAAGAGTCGCCGGAAGCAGGTGTATAGAGAAGGAGGAGGAAGAAGAGTATTTTCATTCATGTATTAAATGAGATGGTAGAAGTCTCCTTTTATAGTTGAAACGTAAAGGAAACAAATCAACTCGATATTAAGGAATTGATTGTGCATTGAATGTCATTAATAACATAATTAATGCATCCGTTACAAAATTCAAAATAAGGACCAAAACTGTCAAATTTAGCAAAAACGAGGGTAGCACGAGCCCGAGTTTTCGGAGCTGCATTCGTGTCCGCATGTCGTGCCCATGCACTAGTTTGGTGTTTTTGGTCTACGAAATCCAAGATTTGCACCCCCCTGCACGCGGGTAGGAATTATAGTAAAACCATAGACACAAGCTTGTAAGCCTTTCATGCATTCAAGCTTATAAACCTTTTTGAGTTTGGTCTTTCTACCAATGTGGGACTCATTCCCACATTCATATCTTTTGCTAAATTTATTCACAAATACCCACCTTTGAGTATCGATATCTCATTCACATATACTCCATTTTGGACATATAATATATCGTTTCGAAGTTCTCACGGAGGAGAACACAAACCCACTTAGAGTTAATTATATATACAACATATGTATATATTTATATATGTCTAAAGTTAGTAAAAATGTAGATATTTATACTAAATTTTCCAACAATCCCCCATATGAATGGAGATCGATCTCTGCACATCGAATTTCCAAACGAAATTTTCAACAGTTGAATCCTGCATAAGATAGGTAGGTATTACCCTTTGAACCCTCCCTTAAGAAATTACACTTAATCTCCTAGCAATTAGTAGATCTCGATGTCTTTGAACTGAGCTGCCATTTGTGTAGACGACAATGTAATTCTCACAGGAATCTCTCTGACAATGTCATATCCTCATAGACGTGTTTGTTTTGGTCATGAACACTAACCTGGTTCTGCAAGAGCTTTAGGAATTGTGCCCCCATAATTCCCTTCAAAGCGACCCCACTTCTCTCTCACATAGGTCATTTCAAGAATCATTAAAAACCATATGTTTTGCCTAATTTTGTCACTACATATAGGAATGGACTAGGAAGTAATGTTAACTCCCCCCACAGTGACCTGCCTCACTCATACAATTAGGTTATCCTTTTGAACCCAGATCTTGGGATCTCCAGTCTTCTGGGTAAGGCTTCCTTCGTATAAATTTATTAATTCATGGGCTTTAGTCCCATTCCTCTTGACGACTTTAAACTACATCACTACTCAGGCCTTTTGTAAGTGGATCCACAATGCTATCCTTTGACTTTACCCAGTCAACCGTGATAACCCCCGTAGAGATTAGTTGTGGTATCGTTTTATGTCTACGTCTAATGTGCCTTGATTTCCCATTATACATTGTACTTTGAGCTCTACCAATTGCCGATTGGTTATCACAATGTATACATATGGCCGTTACCGGCTTAGGCCATTTAGGAATCTCCTGTACAAATTGACGTAGCCACTCCGCCTCTTCAACACAAATATCTAAGGTGATAAATTCAGATTCCATCATGGATCTGGATATAACTATTTGCTTGGATGATTTTCAGGCTATAGTAGCACCTCCAAGTGTAAACACATATCCAATTGTAGATTTGGAATCTTTTATCTCAGATATCCAATTTGCATTTGTGTATCCTTTGATAACTGTTGGATGTCTGATATAATGCAGTCCATATTCTCGCGTGTATCTTACATACCTTAGCAACCTAGTAATACTCTTCCAATGTTCAAAACTGGGTTTACTAGTGTATCTACTTATTCTGCTCACAACATATGGTAAGTCAGGTCTGGTACAACTCATTAGATACATTAGACTGCCAATAATTCTTGAATATTCCACTTGATTAACACTATCACCTCTATTTTTACGTAGATGTTGACTGGTGTCAATTGGAGTTCTAGCTATGCTAGTATCTCCCTTATCAAATTTTTCAAGAATCTTATCCACATAGTGTGTCTGACTTAAAATCAAACCACTTTGGGTTCTTGTGATATTGACTCCAAGAATCACATCTGCTAAACCCATATCTTTCATGTTGAACCTGGATTTCAACATATCCTTCGTAGATCTTATTATCTTGTCATCACTACCAATGATGAGCATATCATCAACATATAAACACAAGAAGACATAACCATGAGTGGTGCTTTTCACATAGATACACTTATCACACTCATTGATTCTAAAGCCACTTTCCATCATGACTTGATCAAACTTTTGATTCCATTGTTTTGGAGCTTGTTTTAATCCATGTAGAGACTTAAAAAGTTTACAAACCTTGTTCTCTTGTCCCGAGGCAATGAAGCCATCAGGTTGCTCCATATAAATTTCTTCTTCCAAGTCCCCATTTAGGAAAACAGTTGTCACATCCATTTGATGAACTTTCAGGTTTCTAATAGGTGCAATGGCAAGAACTAATCTAATGGATGTTATCTGCATTACCGATGAATACATATCAAAGTAATCTAGACCTTCCTTTTGTCTATAACCTTTGGTTACTAGTCTTGCCTTGTATTTATCAATACTGCCATCAGGTTTCATCTTTCTCTAAAAAATCCAGCGGTAACCCAGTGGCTTGCTACCTAGAGGTTGGTCCACTAGTTCCCACATATGATTTTGTAAGATAGATTCTACCTCATTTTTTATGGCTTCTTTCCATTGAGGTCCCTCAAAATAAGTAACCGCTTCTTGGTAGGTTTTAGGTTCACTTTCCACCACATAGGTGTAAAAATCATCACCAAATGATTTTTCAACTCTAGCCCTCTTACTTCTTCTGAGTTCTATCTCTTCTTCCTCGGATTGAGCTTGTTCTTCCTCTCGAACAGCTTCGTTGTTTGGTAAACATGGGCTTTCAACTTCCTTGTTCAAACAAGGAAATACATCTTCAAATAATGAAGCATTCCTTGATTCCATTATGGTATTCTTGTGTATTTTAGGATTCTTAGAATCACGCACAAGGAAAATATAAGCACTACTACTTTGTGTATACCCAATGAATACACAATCCACTATTTTAGGTCCTAAATTTTGTACCTTAGGCGGTGGTACAACAACTTTAGCTAGGCACCCCCACACTCGTAAGTACTTATACGATGGCTTTCTTCCCATCCAAAGTTCATACGGTGTTTCATTCTTTTCTTTGCGAGGTATCTTATTTAAAAGATAGTTAGCCGAAAAAATAGCTTCCCCCCACATTGACTGGTTTACACCCGAACTAATTATCATGGCGTTGACTATTTCTTTCAAGGTACGATTCTTTCTTTCAACAATTCCATTGGATTGAGGTGAATAGGGTGATGTGAATTCATGACGAATTCCATTTTTCGCACAAAATTCAGCATAAGGAGAAACATATTCTCCATCCCTATCACTTCTGACTACTTCAATTATTTTGTTGAGTTGATTCTCAACTTCATTTTTGTACAAGACAAACTTGTCTATTGATTCATCTTTACTCTTAAGTAAATATATGTAACAATATTTTGTGCTATCATCGATGAATGTAATGAAGTATTTGTCCCCACCTTGAGTAGGAATTGACCTTAAATCACACACATCAGTGTGAATTAAATCAAGAGGTTCGGTGTTTCTTTTGATTGTTTGGAAATATAATCTAGTTTGTTTGGCTTCAACACATGTGGGGCATTTGTGATTTGTGTCAATATTAAGTTTTGGTATGTAGTCTAGTTTAATTAATCTCTTAATAGAATTGTAATTTACATGTCCTAAGCGACCATGCCAAACATTTGAACACTCAAGCAAATAAGAAGAACTAGAACTTGCATTATTCATTTTATTTGTCACCATTACATTCAATTTGAACATGCCATTCAAGGCATATCCTCTTCAAACAAACATACTATTTTTGGACAAAACAAACTTTCCCGACTCAAACACTAGCTTAAAACCAAATTGGCTCAACAAACCACCCGACACTAGATTCTTACGAAGTTCAGGAACATACAAAACATCCTTAAGCTTCACATCTTTCCCCGAAGTCATTTTTAGAATGACATCACCAACACCTTTGACATCCGCAGTAGCTACATTTCCCATGTAGAAGTTTTCACCATCTTCAACTTCCTTGTAGGTGTTGAAAACACTCTTATCATGACACACATGACGAGTAGCCCCCGTGTCAATCCACCACTCCTTTGAATTTGTATTCATGAGATTCACTTCAGAAACCATAACCGTGAGATCAGTTATCATGACCACCAACTCTATGTTATCATTCACCATGTTTGCTTGACGATTTTCCCTCTTAGGTTGCGGGCACTCCGAAGCCTTGTGACCCGGTTGGCCACAGTTGTAGCACTTAAACTTCTTATTGAAAGTTCCTGCCTTGGGGCCTAGGTTTTTTCCTTTTGCTTTCCCTTTATGAGGTCCTTTGCTTTTGCTCTTGGAAGTTTGACTAGCTTCCACCATATGAACCTTAGATGATTCAACTTCACTGCCTTTTTTCAAGGCCATTCGATTATCTTCTTCAATGTGAAGATGCATCACCAGTACCTCCATAGACATCTCCTTTCGCTTATGCTTAAGGTAGTTTTTGAAGGCTATCCAACCAGGAGGAAGCTTTTCAACCATTGATGCAACTTGGAATGACCCATTAAGATCCATCCCTTCTGCATTGTTATCATGTATGATGAACTGAAGGTCTTGGACTTGACTCATAACAGATTTTGAGTCAACCATTTTGTATTCCAAGAACTTAGCAACAACGTGCTTCTTGTTACCAACATCTTCTGTCTTATACTTCCTTTCCAAAGACTCCCATAGTTCCTTAGCAGTTGCAACTTTACAATAAACATTGTAAAGTGCATCAGTTTGCCCATTCAATACATAGTTGCGGCACAAAAATTTTGAATGCTTCCATGCATCGACTGCATTGACAGATTGAGCATCAGCCTGCCCCTCAACAATTACAAGAGCAGTTTCTGTTAGGAACCGAGCCAGGTTCAAGGTGGTCAAGTAGAATAGCATCTTCTGCTGCCACCTCTTGAAGTTCAGACCAACAAATTTTTCGGGTCTTTCAGCATGATTAGCCATGATGTTTGGAATCGGTGCATTTGGGTTCACAGCAGGGGTAGCACCAACGGTAGGAGTTCCAGTAGCAAAGGGAGTTCCAGTCATTCTGAAAGTGTCGTAACCACAGTTAAATAGATTACAAGGAAAAATCGATACAAAAACGATTTAGAATAAAACAACAGAAAAACGAAAGGTTTAGAACAAAGAAGAAAATTTGTTTAAGACTATTAGTGTAAGGACTTCGTTTTTCTTCTTTGAAGATTCCTGTAAGGAAAAGAATAGTAGCAAACGAGGAGGTTGAGGCTCGAGTTGAACTCGATTCCCTTAAACAGATTCGTCGTCTGTTCCCAGGGTACAACAGCCTTAACAGTATGTGTACTGCCGTATACTTCCACTTGCCTGAAAGAGTCACCGGAAGCAGGTGTGTAGAGAAGGAGGAGGAAGAAGAGTATTTTCATTTGTGTGTTAAATGAGATGGTAGAGGTCTCCTTTTATAGTTGAAACATAACGGAAACAAATAAATTCGATATTAAGGAATTGATTGTGCATTGAATGTCATTAATTACGTAATTAATGCATCCGTTACAGAATTCAAAATAAGGACCAAAATTGTCAAATTTAGCAAAAACAAGGATAGCGCGAGCCCGAGTTTTCGGAGCTGCATTCGTGCCCATGCACAAGTTCGGTGTTTTTGGTCTACGAAATCCAAGATTTGCACCCCTTGCGCGCGGGTAGGAATTATAGTAAAACCATAGATACAAGCTTGTAAGCCTTTCATGCATTCAAGCTTATAAACCTTGTTGAGTTTGGTCTTTCTACCAATGTGGGACTCATTCCCACATTCATCTCTTTTGCTAAATTTATTCTCAAATGCCCACCTTTGAGTATCGATATCTCATTCACATATACTCCATTTTGGACATATAATATATTGTTTCAAAGTTCTCACGGAGGAGAACACAAACCCACTTAGAGTTAATTATATATACAACATATGTATATATTTATATATGTCCAAACTTAGTAAAAACGTAGATATTTATACTAAATTTTCCAACAGAAGGTGCTTGGAAATATCGAGTTTTTTTTGTTGACATATTGGGGTGTATTCATCCAGATTTTTGGTATGCGCGTACGCTAGGTCGACTGGTCATGATGAAACATCCCAAAAATACGATCCAAAAATTTCATTTTTAATTATTAATAAAACCATAGTTATCAAATCATCACATAAAATCATAAATCTGCCATCGGGCCCCGCCCGACATCGGACCGAAGTCCGATATACATATAAACATATCAACAAAGCGTATAACATAAGCATATAAACATTCCTCGGGCCCTTCCCGGCATCGGACCGAAATCCGGAAGCATATAACATAAACATATAGGCATTCCTCGGGCTTACCCCGACATCAGACCGAATCCCAGTGAAACCGATAGCCCCTGATGCTTGAAATGATACCACACTCGAATCTTGAAAACCAAAAGATAGATGCTCCAACCAATACCTCAGCAACGAGCCACTTTCCTTGGCGCTTCCATCAGCCAATCAATAACAGTTACTAGGACCACCGAATCCTGATGATGCTGGATAACCATCCCGTGGAACCCTGACTGCAGACCTTCCACATAACACCCCTGATCTGATCTCGACCATAACCCAAGATGACACTGTACACTCCCAACCTGCAATCAGGGAAATGACCTTTCGCTACCCACTAATAATTATCGGTATGCAATTGGCATATGGCATTTCTTGAAAATATAGTTCAAACACAGACAAAGAATAAACCCAAATATACACCTACTCAAACCCTTGGAACGAAAGACTCCATCGTGTAGTTTCCCGCATGTGCTGCACTGATTTCGGCCCTGCTGGCCTCTCAAAAGTTGATCCGAAATCTTGAGTCTCTTCCCGAGACCCTCCAATAAATGCAACTGATTTGGTCACCTCTTCCCAATGTGCTCCAAGTCAGTATCCCGTTCTCGGGCTCTAGAAATCATATCATTCCGGGTCTCGCACCCCGAGATACTCGCGATATCACTGATATCATTCTGTAGTATGTTATGATACTTTACCTTCTTAATTTCCTCATATCTTACATACTGCAGTACCAAATAAGCCCTCTCTCGAAACTTGGCAGTAATCTTTGCCACAGTCTCAGTAGTCTGGCGGAGATCCAGAAACTCTCGCGCCAACTGCTATGCCTAAATCGCATGGGTAAACTCTGCCCGGAATCTGGCCGAAAAGTCATCACATGACATAGCATCAACCACTTCATCACCTAACTCACTACCAACCTCTTCCCACCAATCACGTGCCCTATCCCTCAGGAGGCCAGAAGCAAGTCAGACCTTGTCCCCTTCGAGACATCGGCTGGTACGAAAAGTGTTGGCGACATCTGCCAACCATCTGCTGCTAGCAATGGGGTCCTTAACCCCATGATAATCTGGAGCTTCACAAGCTCTGAACCCCTGAAACGACAATGTAAGCGTCCCTATCATGGTTGTTATCTCAGTGCAGAATGCAGCTAAGCTCTCGTCACAAATCTCCAAAATGCCCTCCTTGGCCGTACTGAAGATCACAGGAGTCTGGTCAATGATATTGTGCATAATCTAAGATGGAATGAAGTCCCTCATCTGATCATCGAGCTGCCCGAGTCCAAAGTCTGAGCTTGATCCCTTGTCGGCACCAGAACTGCCATCTGGTCTACCACATAGTTTCACCATACTCGGAAATATACCATAACAATCATCAGAATACTCATCATAAATCAAGGGATCACACGCACTAAAAGTTCCCTGGTTTTATCTCAGCCTTCCTTGATTTGAGTACGGATGCTCTACTTTCAGTAGTATGGGCCCATACTACCTGCCACATCTATCCGTACTTTCCTTAAGAATTGACTTGACTCCACCAAGTCCCTTCTACTTCTACTGTTGTTCTCACGCTAATCTCATCCTAGGCTTGACCTAGGGTAACCACCAACCCACTCTCCGCCATCAGCTGCATAAGAAGTCCCTGCTACCTCCCCCTAACTAGCTCACGAATACCATTACATATCACTAAGACTAGATAATTCTTCGAATGAGAGGTCCTACCCTACAACGGTTAGAATCTGACGAGAGCTGCGAAAGAGGGCTAAACCTAACCTTCTGAAATTATTCAGTCCTCGTAATATGTAACTTAACATATTCGTTTACAAGTTAGTTAAAGATAACTAGAACTCCTAAAAGCACAAAGCAAGCAACATTCGACCATTGAGTAAACATAATCAAGCATATCCTACTCAGGACATCATATTACTGACTAATCAGTACTAGCATATAATTCAATAAGCTCATACACCAGGCATATAAGGCAATCCTTCCTAGATTCTTAAACCCTAAACTTGCATGCAGTTCTCATACACATATAACATGCATACAAGACATCATTCCTAGATCCTTAGCCCTAATATAGCATACAGTTCTCATAATCATGTCATAACATAAACTTGTATTGGTAATTTAGGAGTACTTACTTGAGCTCGGCTGATTGCATGCACCACACCCTTTTTCCATTTTCAAAATCCTTTTTGTAAAAATGTTTTTTTTAAAATTTTAGACCAAGTCCTCAGTTTGAGTTCGGACACACCTGAGACTGTGCCCGAATCCCTCAACCCAAGGCTCTGATACCAACTTGAAACATCCCAAAAATACGATCCAAAAATTTCATTTTTAATTATTAATAAAACCATAGTTATTAAATCATCACATAAAATCATAAGTCATTGTATCTCAAAACATTATAATTATGTGTCAAATATATCAGAGTAAAAACATCCCAGGATAAAAACATGGTGTGTGAACTGCAGCCATCCCGAGCTCTTCTCTTTGCTACCAAAAGTACCTGAAACCAAAACTGAAAACTGTAAGCACAAAGCTTAGTGAGTCTCCCCAAACTACCACATACCATACACATAATCACATAATCACAAAATAACATAACACGGGCCTTGCTCGCTACATCGGGCCCCACCCGGCATCGGACCAAAGTCCGGCATCAGGCCCTTCCTCGCATCGTACCGAAGTCCGGTATACATATAAACACATCAACGAGACATATAACATAAACACATAACATAAGTATATAAACATTCCTCGGGCCCCACCCGACATCATACCAAAATCCGGAAGCATATAACATAAACATATAGGCATTCCTCGGGCTTACCCCGACATCGGACCGAAGCCCAGAACATATACACAAACACATGCATATAACATAATCATACAAACATTCCTCGGGCTTTCCCCGGCATTGGACCGAAGTCCGGAAACATATAAACCTACATCGGGCTATCCCCGACATCAGACCTAAGCCCGAAATATACTAGCATACATATACGGGCCGGTATTGGTGCCTTCGACCCGTTCATATAGGAGGAAACTCACCTCGCACTGCTAAAGTCCCGTAGATAATTCTCTGGATGCTGGGTGACAAGTCCCTAAACTGTCAATCGTCAAAACAAAATCCAATTAACCATTTGGGTTTCAATGCATCACCATAAATACACACTTGGGGTAAAAGGACCATTTTACCCTTTACATAGCTTGGTCTAAGTCCAAGTCCAAGGCCCAGCTCATACTCTGAAAGCCCAAAAGTCAATTACTCAACCAAGGCCCAATATATGGCCCAATTTTCCAAATTGGGCCCAAACTTCTACATGGTCTTACCTTATTGCCTAACCATTTATTCTAGTCCAAACACTTGGCATTCCGATGGTCCAATATCTCATAATCATCAAGGCCCAATTTTGGCCCATCTATGGCCCAATTTTCCAAAATTGGGCCGAAGCCTTTCCAATGGGCCTTATCCTAAAGCCCAATGCAAATATTCTAGTCGATATACTTGTTCTTGGATGGCCCATAAATAGCCCAATCACCAAGGCCCAACAGAAGGCCCAACTTGAAGCCCACACATAATTAGAGTTTCTCACATAAAATGACGATTAGGGTTAAGTGTCCTTGCTTAACCCATTAGGGACTTAATCCATTAAGTCCATCACTCCACTAGGCCAAACATACAATGTAATTGGGCATAAGTCATACTTCAATCCACTGGTCCAAACGTGGGTCCCGGTAATCCAAAACTAACATCTTCCAAAATTAGGATTTTCTAAACCCTAATTAGGGTTTCCAACCCAATAACAAGCCAACTAAGTCCAAGATTAAGCTATTGGGCCGATTAGGGTTTCACTATGTCGAGCACCACCCGCTGCCACCTCGAGCGGTGGTGGTCGACGGCGGAAGCCACCACCTCACGGTGGTGGTTACGATCTTCTTCACTTTTGCCTAAGAAAATTGATACAACATTTATCAATAGAACACACACACTCACACACCATACTACACACACACAACCACCTCTACACGGTGGCTGGTGGTGGCAGCAAACGGTGGCAACGACCACCCCACGGTGGTGACGGTGGGTTATCTGGCTAAAAATCATGCATACTACATCGCAAATACCGGAAACAACTAGTATACTCGAACACACACCCATACAGCCATCGACTAGGCGACAGATGTCGCCAGAAAAGATGAAAACAACGGCCTAAGGGCCACCGACAGCAGTAACGAAAATTCTGGCGCCACACTCACAGAAAAGAATGAGAGAGAGAGAGAGAGAGATAGAGAGAGAAAATGTGGGTTGCAGGTGAACTTACTGAGTGTTTCCGGTGGCTCACGACCCACACTCGACGAACATGACGTGTATCCCTGGTCCTCGGTGGTTCTCCGGTTTCCCATGACGTCTCCAGCAGCAGGGGTCGCGATGGCGACGTTCGACGGCAACATAGCGGCGACGGCGGAACTTTGTGTTGCAAGCGACAGCTGAGGGGACTCACATGGTGGTGGCGACTGTTGAAGTGTACCATAGGGTTAGGGTTAGATGATACCACAAGAGGGAAAGGATGACACTGGCTTAATCCCGTGTCCATACAATCTTTATAAGAATTTGAAACTTCTAGTCCCTCCCATTCATAATCTTTTCAACTCAAGTCCCAATAATTACCAAGCAGCCCCTGCCCTCAGAAATCTTTACAAACTGAATCTGGATTTTCCCTTTTAGCCCTTGCTTCCCAAAAATATATTCAACACAAGTCCAAATGATACCATTTAGACCATAAATTCCCGAATTTATAACATTTTACTCCCATGGCTGACACTAATAAACTATTATGGATTTAGGGCCTCAATAAAATAATATGAAATATACTTCTCATCCCGGGGTTTATTTATTTATTTATTTTATTTAATATTATTTATTTAAATTCCAAAATAGAATGTTACACATGAAATGTGAATTCTTGCAAAGCTCAGGCTGGCGGCGGTGTGAGTAGTGAATTGTAGATAGATTGGAAATCTGAATGGGTACGAGTTGATAGGGTATAGATAATTCTAAGTGGGGGAGAATCAATTGGGATAGTGGAAATATTCCCAATGTGGGTCAACTTGGAATGGCATGCCAGGAGCAAGTAGATGGTCAATTATGATCGTGGAAGGAGCCAAATTTATGCAAGAAATAATGTTCGTTGGGCAGTTGTAATCTGAGAAGAAAAGGTAGGAAATCAGTTTATCTCGTCTGAGGATGTGAAACATCAGTAGTGGCGCATTTTGGGTTCGTGGCTAATCTCAGGTTGAGGGTTGTGTTAGGACCTCTCTGCCTATTCTCTTCGGATAAAGGCTTTGTGGTTCGAAGCACGACTTGAATGCCCGCAAGAGATCAACATATTGGATTTCCGGTTTGTATTGAATCGTAGCTAGATTTTCTTGTGGGTAGTTGGAAAGACCATGGGCTGGGATCATGACAATGGTAGAAGTGTCATAAGTTTGGGGGGGGGGGTGGCCCGTAGCACTCACTAGATTGATGGGAAGAGGTAGAAGTGTTATATGATTTCAGGGTGGCCCGTAACATTCACTAAGACGGTTGGCGGTTGTGGAGGTGCGGTAAGACTGCGGGGAGGCCCGTAGCATTCATTAGGATGGTACGTAGTATGAGATTGTTGTAAGACTATGGGGTGGCCGGTAGCATTTACTAGGTTGGTAGGCAGGATGGAAGTGTTATAAGACTGTGGTGTAGCCCGTAGCATTCACAAGGTCGATGAAATGTTATGAGAGTGTTGTGAATTTATGTTTCACCTTGTAGCCTTCACTAGGTAGAATAGACCATCGCAGGAAGGGTTGTGAGACTATGGTAGGGCCACAACATTCATGGGATCAAGGAAGGTTGTTGTAACACCCTATTTCGAGTTGTTTCATAATTCGGGGCCGCGACACAAAGATCAAGTATCATAAGGCTTCAGGCTGTGGGGAAAGAGAGATTTAGATTCATTTGGAAGTGGGTAATGTAGATTATATGATACAGGAGTTCGGTTTGTGCTTTGGAGCCCAAGGGCATAATGGTACAAGTGACGCTTCAGGCCTTTTATTTGAAATATGGATTTTAATTCGATGTATTTTAAGTTAAAATTAATTAAATAGGGTTGTCGAGCTCCTTAATAACTTTTTGTGGATATAAAGATCGTCGCAAATGGAGTTGGAACGAAGAAGTTATGACCATTTGAAGTTATGAGGGTTTTGGGGGTAAGCCGAGTACGCTGGACATACAGGTCGTACGTTGGGCATATTAGGCTGGGAGGATCACGACATGTTATCTAGTACATTGGGCGTACCTGGAGTACGTTGGGCGTACTCCACTTATATGCAAACCCTAATTTAGGGTCTTGCACTGGGCGTACTCCAGTCACATGCAAACCCTAATTTAAGATCTTGGACCCTATTTAAAGACCTTAACTCATTTACAACCCTCCTTATCTTCAACCTCCATCCACTCTAACCCTAAATTCGAAACCCTAGCCCCCATTTGAAAGGATTTTGAGCCTTGGAGTGATTTTGGTATATTTTAAGTGCATTTGGAAGAAGAAGAACACCTTTAAGAAGTGTTGGTTGTCTTGGATCATGTAGATCCAGACCTTGCTCACCTTGATCTAGCTTCTGGAGGTATAAAGTTTGAATCTTGATGATGCATTTGATAGATCTAGCTAGTCTTGGGTGTTATGAGCTTTCGTTCACTTTAGTGCATAAAGTTTAGATCTTGAAAGTTTGTGACCTTGTTATGGATAAAGTTGGAAAATTTATCCATCTAAACATCATATTGATTCAGATCTAAAGGTTTGAGACTTGGACTTAATGGATTAAGTTGAAAAAATATGTACTTTTGGTCCCTTTGAGACTTAAAGACTAGATTTTGGTTGTTTGGACCATTCTAATGGATAAAGTTTGAAACTTTATCCATTATGGAGTTATTGGGAACCATAAAAAATGTAATCTTGGACTTTACTTTCCTTCCATGCATGAGCTAGGATGTCTTAAAGAGTTAAGAAGTTAGGGTTTTTGGTATTGAGCACTTAATAGCCATGCAAGACCACAAAGTTGGAAACTTTATGGTTAAAGACATCATTTGAGGACTAGATCTGGAATTTGGACGGAAGAGCTTAAGGTATTATGATCTTAATAGAAGGAAATGATGGTTGAATGTACGTTGGGCGTACGCTATGGTATGCAGGCGTACTAGGTCAATACCCCATTTCTGGTCAAGTATTGAGTACGCTAAGCACACAAACTTAGTACGTTGGGGGTACTCAACTGAGTTAACTCGGTTGACTTTTTGACTTTTCGACTTTGGCATGTTTTGACCAAGTTGACTTAGGGGTGTTTTGGGTATTCTGATTATAAGTTAAGTTTGGTCATTGTCCAATTAATAGGTGACCGATAGAGCTGATATTCGGAGCAGTGTCCTGTTCAGTGATTTTTCAGACTGAGAGTTGAGTTCCTTCACTATACTCGTGGGTCGAAGGCACCAATGCCGGCCCACTGGATTATGTTCGTAGGATGATAGTTTTATTCATGACAATTTAATGTTATGCCTATATATGCTTGTTGTCTCTGTGACTCTTACTAATATGATTCTATGCTAGCTGTAGGGGTGAAATATGTAACTACCCAATTTTCCAAAAAAAAAATATTTTTAAAACAATCAAAACATTTCCATAAACCATAAAATCTCAATGACAATTATTTTCAGATTCATAACGTCAACATTTTATTTCAAATATCAGAGTGTCCCCATAAACATGCGTGAGAGAGTGCGTATCGCGCCATCAAGCCTTGCCCTTACCCTTAGGCTCAGAAGTACCTGAAATAATCAACAAACTATAAGCTAATGCTTAGTGAGTTCCCCAGAGCATACCCCCCCACATAATCACATAATCCATATTAGCTACAATATAGCTACATAAACCACATGATCCATGCATACAACACATAGCGATGACTTGGAAACCCTCCAGGGTCTTACTCCGGGTGCCACGGGAACCCCCACATGGTCTTAACCCACTACCATATAAATCAGACATACAAACATATAAGGATGCCCTGGAAACCCTCCAGGGTCTTACTCTGGGTGCCATGGGAACCCCCACATGGTCTTAGCCCAAGGATACCATGGAAACCCTCCAAGGTCTTTCACCCAAGTGCCTCGGGAACCCCCTAGGTCTTTACTAAGGATATCGTGGAAACCCTCCAAGGTCTTACACCCAAGTGCCTCGGGAACCCCCTGAGGTCTTTACTAAGGATACCATGAAAACCCTCCAAGGTCTTACACCCAAGTGCCTCGGGAACCCCCCGAGGTCTTTCACGCAAGTACCACAATTACAACTAGCATACCACATATCCCATAACCAACTAGCATGTCACATAATAATTAATGGGCCAGCCTTGGTGCCTTCGACCCATTGGTATGGTGAGGAGACTCACATCTCAAGAATGCTGAACTGATAAGATAAGTCCCAACTCGCAGCTCCAACTCAACTATCTACAACCACCGTGTGATTAACTTGTCAAAGTCCCGAAATACCAAAAAATACCCTCAAGGTCAAACTTGGCCCCCTTGGTCAAAGTCAAAGTCAACAGTCAAGGTCAACAGTCCATGCAGGTGGGACCTGATTAAGACCGTTGGGTCGAGGTATTGGATTTTGGTTTTGTAAGAATGGTTATGTGGTTAGTGAGTGGCGCAGAGTGATGCTTAGGCTATGATAGCCTTATCTATTGAACTCTTAGGAACCTGGTGGCTGGACCAGGTGTGAGACTGGCAGTCTTAACGGTGGCGGAGGATCTTATATCCAGGTTTAGTAAAGGGATGTCGTGAATCAAAAGATTTTGGATGAAATGCAGGTGTAAGTCCTTGGATCTCCGGTTGTGAATTATGTGTCGAGTTGGTTTTGGTGGGAACTCGCATGGGGAATTGCGAGTGTTTATGTGCAAGGTCTCTATCTCAGTAAGATATGAACTAAGGTATTGGTATGCCAAGGTCACCAGTTAAAGGGTTCATGGTTAAGGGATGTTTCAATTTGATGGTAGATCAGGGTCTTGTGATTGTGTTTAGATTGGTTCTACCTGGGTGGAGGTCAGGCGAGTATGGGATTTCAAGATTTTAGCAACGGTGTGTTGGTTCAGCAGTTAAAGGAAGCAATGCCTTGTTCAGCTCTAGAAGGTTTATCTCCCATTGTTTCTCGTGTTATTCATTATATTCATGGAATTATTAACATCAGGATTATCCTTTTCCTCGAAGGAATATCTAATTTCTTTGGTCAAGTGAAAAGTTGTAGGCAACAACGAATGGTCTGTGATTCTGTTTCTAGTAATCAAAAGTTGAGTAGTCAGTTTGGGAGACAAATGGAATGGAAATTAACAATGGTTCAGTATGGACGGTCTGTCAGGGAGTCAGACCAATTCGAGACTTCAAATTTCAGGTTGAGTAGATGTGGCTATTCTGCAAGGGATTGTTTTAGGATGAGAAAGGATTTGTTCATCTTCGGTTTTGGAGAGCCCTACTAGGGTTGGTTTCGGTTGCCTTTGGAAAGGTTGTTGTATACTCGGGGTTGTGGCTGTGTTTCTCAGGATGTCTGGCGCGCCTGGGTTAGTAAGGAATGATTTCGAGGACGAAATCTAATTCAAGTGGGGGAGAATTGTAGTGGTTGTTATGGATATGTTCCCTTTTTTTCCTTAATATTTTGTTATTGCAATTTGTCCCTTGTAATTAGTACGTGGGGTGTACCATAGGGTACGCTTAGCGTACGAGCTAAAAAGCTAGTACATGGGGTGTACCACATGTGTACGCTTAGCGTACTAGTGGAAGTTGGTCGCGGGTCCGAAGCCTCGTACACTGGGCATACGAGGGGTATGTTGGGCGTACGGGGAGGATAAGAGGACCTTATTTTGGGGTGTTGCACCCTATATAAGGTCCTTAAGTCCCTAGGGCAGACCTATTTACCAACCTCCATTTCCCTAAAACCCTAATCTTGAACCCTAATAGCCTATTTGACTGTTATTAAGTCTTGGTCTTGATTTTGGTGGTTTATGCTCTTTGAAGTGAAAGAGGAAGAAGTTGGTGGGCTCATTCTTTGGAAGGAAGATTAGAGATCCAGATTTAACTCCATTTCATGGTGAATTCTGAGGTATAAAGTCCCAACCTTGATCCTTGTATGATTAGATCTCTTCATGTCATGGTTTTTTTTGCTTTCGGTCCCTTTTGGGTTAGTTTGATGAGTTAACTCTTTTGTGGGGCTTATCATTTTAGATCTGGGCATATTATGAGTTTCTTAAGCTTAAAGGTGCAAACTTTGTGGTGTTTATGGTCTCATTCATGCATTAAGTCATCTATGAAGTTCGTTTGAGCTTTAAGAGATTCATTAAGCCATGCATGCACGTAAAGTTAGCAACTTTACTTGATAAATTAGGCCAATGAAGTCAGGTCTAAGTTTTGGAGTAATGTCTTAATCATTTAAGAGATAGAAATGAAAGTTGGCTGAATGAGGGAGTATGTTGTGCGTACAAGCAGGTACGCTTAGTGTACAAGCCCTAGGGCGAGTACGCTACGCGTACAAGCTGAGTACGCCCTACATACTCAGCAGGTTGGGCCTCGGAATCTTGGGTCTTCGGTTTGGGCGATATTTTGGGCTTAGATGATCAGGGCCTTGTTGGGTCATCAAGTTTTGGCTTGATGCTTATTCTAGGTTCGTTTGGTGAAGGCCCATAAAGGGATTTGGGCCCAATTTGGAAAATTGGGCCTTGGATGATTATTTGGTAATTGGGCCTTTTGGATTGTAGATTTGGGCCTTAGTCTTGGACCAAACTAGATAAGGGGTAAAATAGTCTTTTTACCCTAATTTTTGGACTAATGGTTATGGATTGGAATCCAATTATTAATTGGATGTTATTTGGTATTGATAGCTCAGGGATTTTTTGGACCAGCAACCAGAGATTTTTAGGTGTGATTCAACATTTCGAGGTGAGTTTCCTCACTATGTTTAGCGGGTCGAAGGCACCAATGTCAGGCCATGATTTTGTTATGTTAGGATGCTAGATATCTGCTTGACTCTTGCATGTTTTATGTACTCTTATGCTTACCGGGTAGGGCTCGATGACCATTTTGTATGATATGTATCTCTGTGATTATTGCATGTGTATGTGTTTACATGTTATATGTTTATATGTATGTCGGGCGGGGCCCGATCTGTATACCGAGCGGGGCTCGATGCCAGACGGGGCCCGATGATAGGGCGTGCCCCATTATGTGTTTATTTGTGTATGTATGATATGTGGTATGTTGGGGAACTCACTAAGCTTTATGCTTACAGTTTTTAGTTTTTGTTTCAGGTACTTCCAGTTCCAAAGGGAAGAGCTCGGGGTGATTGTAGAGCACACACCACCTCGTTCCGCATTTTCTTGATTTATTCTGATGTGATATGATGATTTATATAATTTTTTTATCTGCATTTTTATGATGATGTTTTTGGGATACTAGTTTTATTAACTTAAAAATGAAATTTTTTGGGTCTTATTTTTTGGACGTTACAGAAGCTCAAGCTTGTGGATCCAGAGCCTATATTGCTTTTTTCAACTCCAGAAGGTATAAACCTTGAATGTTGTTGGTCCATATGTTAGATCTCATAAGCTTCTTGGTTTTCATGCTTATTGTCCCACGGTTTTGGTCCTTAAGAGTATGAGCTACTCTAGGCTTTAGGGTTGTTGTTTTCTAATGTTTCTAACTTCTAAGGTGTTATGTCATTCAAATGGGATCTTGGTTTCTACCTTTCATCAATGCAAGAGTTTTAGGATATTCGAAGGTGTTAAGAAACTAGACTTTGGATTTGAGATTTATTAGCTATGCAATGGAATAAAGTTAGGGAACTTTATCACTCTAGACGTATTATTAAGACCAGATCTAATCAATAGATGGGTGGTATTTATGGATTAAGAGCTAAAAGTGGAAATGGATTAACAACATGTTATGCATGGCATACTCTAAGTACGCATGACGTACCACTATGTAGGGCGTAAGTCAATTGGGCATTGACTGTTGACTTTTTGAATAGTTTGATCTTTGGCCAACTATGATGGGTTGACGAATTAGAAGGGCAAAATGGTCGTTTGCCCAAAGGGGGGTTAGTCTTGGTATTTGTACCTGTTAAGTGGGGTATCACCATAATTGCTAATTAGGGGTTGGTTTTGGATATGTTTAGTGTGAGAGACTTTAGCAGAAACAACTCGTGTGTGAGATCTATTCATTTACAGATCAAGGTGAGTCTGCTTATTGTACTTGTTGGTATAAGGCACCAATGTCGGCCCACTAGATTATGTTATGTAGGAAGACCAAGTGGTGGCCCCTGACAATTATATGAAACACCTGGATATGGATCCTAACAAATTATATGCAAGACTAGGGTCTGGACCTTAGCAGTTATACATAAGATACTAGTTGTCTTTGTGATACTTACATGGAAGGCAAGGAGGTGGCTCTTTACACTGGTTTGTAAGACCTGGGTTTTGACCCCTGAATTGGCAAGGAAAGACCATTATACAGCTCATGACATGGTAGTACTCGTAAGACTATGGTTGACACATAACATTCTCTATTCTATGTTTTGTATGTGGTATTTTGGGGAACTCACTAAGCCTTGTGCTTATGTTTCATGTTTATGGTTTCAGATATTTCCGGTTCCAAAGGGAAGGGCCCGACATGACCGCACAACATCCCCCAGAGCTTTCCGCATTGGCTATTTTTGATTTTTACTCTGATGTTTAAATAATATATTCATATTGATTGGTTTTGGAACAACTCGTTTGTATGACTTTACTGTTTTAAAAATGAAAATTTTACTACGAATTTTTGGGACGTTATATAATATCTCATAAAGGAAATGCATGAAGGCATCGTTGGAGCGCACCAGGGAGTGAGAACCATCGTGCAAAAGATAGCGATAATAGAGTATTATTAGCTGACCGTGTATCAAGACACATAAGACATTATATATAAATGCAAAAAATATCAAAAACATGCCCCAATACCAAGAAAGTCGGCCACACCCATGATCGACATTAATATCCCTTTGCCTTTCGCTCAATGGGGTATTGACATAGTAGGGCCATTTTCAGAGGCGCCAGGGAAAGTGAAATTTTTTGTAGTAGCAATAGACGACTTCACAAAATGGATTGAAGTCGAGCCACTATCGAAAATAACCGGACAAAACATTATAAAATTCTTTTGGAAGCAAGTAATATGTCAATTTTGGGTACCTCATACACTGATTTTGGATAACGGTATGCAACTTGCGAACAATCCCTTCAGAGAATGGTGCGAAGACCTTCGAATAAACCCAAGATCTACCTCAATGGCACATCCAAAAGTGAACAGGAAGAAGGACGTTATGAATCGAACAATAACCCATGGTTTGGCAACACGGCTAGACGCAACGAAGGGACGATGGGTGGATGAATTTTCAAATGTATTGTGGGCATATAGGACGACCACATGCACTGCAATAAAGGAACACCTTTTAGCTTGAGGTATGGGTCAGAAGCAGTTTTACCGATAAAATTGACCGTTCTAACAAACCGAACAACAAAATTTAATATGACAGACAACGACCTTAAACAAGCTGGAAATGGAGTAGAGAGTTAGGATCCACAAGCTCTTCCTTGATCAACAACCTTGCACCAAACTCTTTCTTCTCGATAATGAACTAAAACACACCAAGAAGCACACAATGAGCTAAAAAACACAAAGGGAAGGTCTAGGGTTTCGAAATGAGGTTATAAGGTTAGTGGAGGCTAAGAAATGAGGGTAACATGAGCCATAAGTGTGATTATATAGTGTCCAACTCCATAAACTAGGGTTTCAATAAATGTCACGAACGCCTTGCGTACATATGCGTACGCCTCGCGTACATATACGTACGCCCCACATACGTGTCCGGTGTCCCGATCCCACCTCGCATCAGTACGCTAAGTGTACCATGTGGTACGCCCCGCGTACTTGCTTCACAGCTTGTACGCTAAGCGTACTACACAAGGACCAAAAATGCAACTTTTAAAATAACAAAGGGAAAGAATGAAACATACCAAGATTCAAGTGCTACAATTCTCCCCCACTTGAATCAGACTTCGTCCTCGAAGTCCACAGCCCCGAACAAATCCGAATAATGCTCTCTCATCTCATCCTCAGGCTCCCAAGTCCACTCCGAACCCTTGTGGTGTTGCCATTGCACCTTCACCAGCTCAACAACCTTATTCCTCAAGGTTTTCGTCTTTCGATCCAAAATGGCCACCGGTCTCTCAATATAATTCAGGCAGTTATCCACCTAGATATCCTCCAATGGTACCACTGCATAATCATCCGCTAAGCACTTCCGCAGCTGAGAGACGTTGAACGTGCTATGAATATGACTGAGCTCATCTGGAAGATCCAAGTGATAAGCAACCCGGCCCACCCGAGCCAAAATCCTGAAAGGACCAATATACTTAGGGCCCAGCTTGCCCCACTTCCTGAACCGGATGACACCTTTACAAGGTTACACCTTCAGGAGAACCATATCTCCCAACTGGAACTCTAAGTTTGATCGGCGCCTGTCGGCATAACTCTTATGCCGACTCTGAGCTGTCTGAAGCCTGCTCTGAACCTGCTGAATAGATCAGTGGTCTTGAGTACCACCTCGGTATTCCCCTTAACCCACTGACTGACCTCGCCCTAACAAATCGAGGTCCTGCATTTCCTCCCGTAGAGCATCTCAAAAGGAGGCCGATCAATGCTGGCACAATAACTGTTGTTATACAAAAATTCTGTTAACAGAAGATACGTATCCCAACTCCCTCCAAAGTCCAACACGCACGCTCGCAACATATCCTCAAGGGTCTATATAGTCCGCTCACTCTGACCATCGGTCCGTTGATGGAACATTGTACTGAAGTGGATACGAGTTCCCAACTCGTCATGAAACTTCTTCCAAAACCTGGAAGTAAGCCGAACATCTATATCAGAAAACACCGATATCGACACCCCATGACGTGCCACAATCTCCTTGATATAAACCTCGGCCAACTTCTCTGCAAAAATAATCTCCCGAATCGGAATGAAATGCGCGCTCTTGGTCAAATGATCTATGATGACCCATAACGAATCCACTACGCGTGCAGTCCTAGGAAGCTTCGTGATAAAATCCATGGTGATGTCCTCCCATTTCCATATGACAATCTCCAACTGCTGCTTCTTGTCATAGGGTCGCTGATGGTCGACCTTGACCTTCCTGCAGGTCAATCACCACTCCACATACGATGTGACATCCTGCTTCATGCAGGGCCACCAATAATCAGGACGAAGATCACTATACATCTCTGTCACCTTGGGATGAATGGAGAACCTCGCCTTGTGAGCCTCCTCCTTTCATAATCTAACGTACACTGCCCCAATACAGAACCCAAACTCGCCGCTGCAGAGTCAACAATCCACATATATCATAATCGAAGGAAGCCACCTGACCCACAATATGCTCGCTCTTTTTGTGCTCTTCCTTCATAGCTTCAGATTGTGCCTCACGAATCCTATCCAACAATGGAGTAGTCACGGTCATCCTCAAACTTATATCTTTGATCGGAGCCGCGTCCACCTTGCGGCTGAGAGCATCAGCCACCATATTGGCCTTCCCCGGGTGATAAAGGATCTCACAATCATAATCCTTCACCACATCCAACCATCGACGCTACCTCATATTCTATTCGGATGGTCCATCATGTACCTCAAGCTCTTGTGATCCGTGTAAATAGTACAATGAACCCCATAGAGGTAATGCCACCAAATCTTGTGGGCGAAACCACAGCCCCCAACTCCAAATCATGTGTCAGATAATTAACCTCATGAGGCTTCAGTTGCCTCGAAGCGTAAGCGATCACGCGACCCCTCTACATCAGCACTGCCCCCAAAACTGTGATCGAAGCATCACAATAAACCACGAAATCATCGACACCCTCTGGCAGGGTCAAAATCGGCGCCTCGCATAACTGCTGTCTCAAAGTCTCAAAAGCTGCCAGCTGCTCAGGCTCCCAGCGAAATGTAACCGTCTTCTTTGTCAATCGGGTCAATGGAACAAATATCTTGGAGAAATCCTAGATGAATATCCGATAATAACCCGCTAAACCAATAAAACTATGAATCTCAGATGGAGACCTCAGGACCTCCTACTGCATCACGACCTTAACCTTGGCCGGATCGACTAGAATACCATTCTGGTTGACAAGGTGCCCCAGAAACTGCACCTCGTGCTACCAGAATTCACACTTGGAGAACTTTGTAAAAAGTCTCTCCCTCCTCAAAGTATCCAACACTTCCCTTAAGTGCTCCTCGTGCTACTCCTGAGTCTTAGAATAAACCAAGATATCATCGATGAATACAATCACAAACCGATCCAACATCGGTCTGCACATGCAGATTATGAGATCCATGAACGCGGCTGGAGCATTGGTGAGCCTAAAAGGAATCACCACGAACTCCTAATGACCATAACTAGTCCGGAAAGCTGTCTTCTGCACATCCTCATCCCTGACCCGCATTTGATGATAACCTGATCGCAAACTAATTTTGGAGAACCAAGATGCACCCTGAAGTTGGTCAAAAAGATCATCAATCCTCAGGAGTGGATAACGGTTCTTCATCGTTACCTTATTTAGCTCCCGGTAGTCGATGCACATACGATGAGACCCATACTTGTTCTTGATGAACTAGATCGGTGCTCCCCAATTTGAACTAATCGGTCGAATAAACCCCTTTTCTAACAGCTCCTGCAGCTGTGTACACAACTCCTACATCTCGGGAGGAGCCAACCAATACGGTGCTTTGGCTATCAGAGCCGCACCTGGAACCAAATCAATCCTGAACTCCATCTACCTCTCTGGAGGCACCCCCATGAAAATCCTTCGGAAAATCGACACATCACCACGGTCGCCTTACCCTTATCCCGGGTATCCATGACATAGGCAACATAACCGGAACAACCATACTGAAAATAGTGCCTGGCCCTCGCCGCTGAACATAAAATCGGACCACGTTGTATCTTTGTTCAAGGTTTAGTAGCAGCATTGGAAGGGTTCCGAATAGACATGGGAACCCGAGAAGGATATGTGTGAGCATTACACGGAGTTGTTCACAGCAACAGACTTCGAGGACGAATTCTAGCTTAAGATGGGGGAGAATTGTAACATCCTGGCGATGAGGTATTTAAGTATAAAGACTTATAGTATTTAGCCCTTGTGTATGAGGAAGTTAGTAAAATGACCCATAGTGGCATTTTTGGAATTTCAGGTCGAAGCTTAGTAAGTTGGGCGTATATGTGCGGGTCTAGTACGTAGAGCGTACATTGCGTACGCAAGGTGTACGTGTGAAGGTTTCAAACCCTTAATTTTAGGGTTTGGACCCTATTTAAACATCATTATGGCCTCTAACCTCATCTCTCATCAGCCTCCAACACCTCCAATCGATTTTAGCGAACCCTAGCCACTTGTTTGAGCATTCTTGACCTTTGTGTGTGTTTTTAGTGGCCTTGAAGGAGAAAGAAGGAAGTAGAACCACCTCGGAAGCTAGAAGGAGCCTTGGATCTGGGATCTTCACCTCTCTAGCAACCTCCAAGAGGTATAAAGTTTCAAAATTGGCTTGTATTTCATTAGATCTTGCTAATTCCTAGATTCATGAGCATTTTGTCCCAAGTCTTGACCTTTGTGGAGTATGACATGCTCTAGTCCATTCTAGTTGTCCTTTCAGATGTTTTGAAGGGTTTAGAAGCATAAAAATAGGGTCTTGGATCTAAATCTTTTTCCATGCATGTGTTTGATTGTCTTAATGGGTTAAGAGGATGGAGTTTTTAGTATTTAGCTCTTATTAGCCATGCAAGACCATAAAGTTGGAAAGTTTATGGTCAATGATGATATTTGGGACTTGGATCTACAATTTGTTCGGCATAGCTCAATTATTAAGCACTTAACACATTTAGTGGAGAATCAGTGCGTACGCTGGGCCTACCAATTGGTACGCTGCACGTACGCAGTTTGAGTTCCGACTCCTCGGACAGTAAGTACGCCCCGCGTACGAGGGCTGAGTTGACTCGACTGATTTTGTTGATTTTGACTGATTTTGACCCAGGGTATTTTGGTAAATTTATATTAATTTAGATTGGGAAATGTCTTTATTATTAGGAGTTGGTTAGAGTCGGTTGTTAGAGTAGAGATTCATTTAGACTGTATTCAGACTGAGAGGTGAGTTTTCCTCACTCTACTTATGGGTCGAAGGCACCAAGGCCGACCCATTGGATTAGATGTCCTGTTTTGTTGTATGTTGTTATGTCGAGATGTGCGTTTACTGGTTATGTGATTAGACTGGTAGATCTGTAGGACTACCTGTGTTGCTGATTATTGTGATAATGTTTATATCGATATGTTATGGTTATGGTATACTGGATTGAGGCGGACAAGCTGATACTGAAGGCCAAGACACCCAAGGCGGTCCAGATAGATTGAAGGCATGCGAGGCGGTCCAGTCAGGCCGAAGGCCCAGAGAGCGGTCCACATAGGCTGAAGAACCGGTGAGGTGGTCCAGTCATGTCGAAGGCTCTGTACGCATGTTGTTGTTTGTTATGTTTATGTGGTGGTACTTTGGGGGACCTCACTAAGTGTTGGCTTATAGTTTTAGTTTTTTCAGGTACTTTTGAGGACCATGGAAAGGCGAAGGCGTGACCGTACACATTTGTAACGCCCACAAATTCGGGCTAGTCAATTTAGAGACAATAAACATCAAAAATGAGTTTTTGATGGAATATTATTTAGAAGGAGTAATCTTAACCAATTTGTATTATATGTTACAAGGGTTTCGTACATATAAAGAACGCCGAAATCCGAGTTATAACGAAGAAGTTATGGCTCGTCGAAGTTTCGCAACAAAACCGACACGAGGCTGGGTGACGTAAATAGTGAATTTACGATAGATGACTTTTTAGCCTTAGTAATCTACACAAAAGTTGTAGTATACGTTAAACCGAGAGCGTGCATAAAAAGAACGCCCAAATCTGACTTCGTATGAGGAAGTTATGATTTTTCTAAGATTTGGTCTAGCAGTGCACGACCCGAAACTCGAATTTTAGATCGAGCGGTTTTTGGCCAACGGGACCTAAATGATAATTGAAGATTCATTAATAGGAACTCAATGGCAAAAAGACAGACGAAAACAGAGTCCGTATGTAGAAGTTATGAATTTTACGCGGACATTTAACAATATAATCTCATCCTACTGTTAAATTTAAGATTAGTCGAGAATTAGCCGACAGAGTGAAGAAGAAAGTTATAGATCTTATTTTTACCTACACGTGGATATAAATAACGTCGAAAACGAAGCTCGTATGTGAAAGTTATGAATTTTTGAAAATCATCTTATTTCCACCCTGTGTGCGATGCCACGTGTCACACCAGGCTGTGCCTGGGTGTCTCCAGCTAGCTCACGACGTGAGTAACCCTCCAGCCCCCTATAAATAAGAGGTGAGGCCTCCATTCTTCCTCACACCTTCGAACTTCTCTCTCTCTCTCTCTAGAACCTCTCTCTAAGCCGTAAACCCCCCAAAAAGCCTAGGGAACCCGCCTAGCACGAGGCGGAAACCCCGGAGCTCCCGACGGCTCCGAGAAAAAGAGCTTTTCGGCTCGGAAACGCTGCTCCATCGAAGCCCGGTTTGTAATAAAAACCCTCTGTAAGTGAGATACGCCTACCATACTTTAAATATAGCTTATATATAAATATAATATCGTTCTTATGAACCTATAAATAAGATTTATCAGTGATTCAAAGTCGTTATACTGATTGATCTACTTACGGGAATGATGTGTAGGCTGTGATTTAGTGAGGTGTTTAAAGTGGGATTTCCAAACAGTATGCTTCGTATACCAAACAGACCCTACCTCCGATATGATCCTACCTGGTTGTTCCTTACTTGATAGATCATGAAGCAGACTTTGAGTTAATGATGAATCTAGACTAATAATTAGTCGCAATAAATATTAGACTAAAATCTAGTGGTAATAATACTAGGTATCGTCGAAGGAAATTATATTGTTAAGAAGCGAAGCATGGTCTGAGTTTGGAATCATCACTTTAACAAGTGAGTGCATAGTTACTTTCATCTTACACATAGATATGAAGTATTTTATATAAGTTATGTGCTATGTGTGCATATTATCTGTATACTTGTTATCTATGCTGGATGAATGATTTTATACATGTTTTAAATGATTTAAACTGTATATGTATTTTATATCTACAAAATATGTTGGGTAAAACATGGGTAGATGAATGATGAGGGATGAAAACTGATATAGAGGAACATTGGCAGTATGGACATAGTGTCCTATAGGTAAACATTGGCATCAATGGACCTAGTACCCTATAGATGAGCATTGGTAGCCGCGCCACAACCTGTAGATGTTTTTGATCTACAATGTACTCTAAACATCCTAGCAGATGCGCTCTAAGGATAGTATCGGTAGCTGCGCCTAATAGAGAACATCATAACCATGGCAGTTGCGCCTAAAGGACAATACCGGCAGCTGCGCCTCACAGAGAATGTCACAATTCTGGCAGCTGCGCATAAATGATAAAATTAGCAGTTGTGCTTGACAGTTGTGTCATTGACAACGATAGACTTCGTACCTATTCCTTAGGATAATCCTTAGGAATAAATGAACAAGAAATAGCTGATTCTTAGGGTAGATCCTTAAGAGTAAAGAAGATAATGGGGATGGGTAATTGGGTTGATTGTTTGATGTTTAAACAAAATAATTATATTATTGTGGGTTGAAAACCCTATGTACTCACCACGTTTCTCAACCTGACCCACTCAAGCTTATTTGTACACAGGTGTCGATATGAAGCTACTTTACATTGAGAGATTTAAAAGAGATGTAGATCACTAGTGTAAATGAATGTAAGTTCTGTTTATGCTTATGTTTCTGTATTGACGATGACATCCCAATGTTTTAAAAATGAATAAAATATATTTCTTCATAAATGATTTGATAACGTATTTATCATGTTTTTCTGGGAACAAATTTCGCAACACATTTCATTAAAAGATACTTTGATTTTCAAAATAAAGCATAAACAAATTGGTCTTTTCTGACCGTGAAAATGGGGATGTCACAACATCCTTGGTTTTATGATGTTGGATCTTGGGATACTCTGATTTTAAATAATGTTTTTGGAACAATGTTTATGTAAACACTTTTTTGAGTAAATGGGTTGTTTTTGAAAAGTTTAAATTTATTGTGATTTTTGAATGTTACATCCGGACCTGGCCAACCGTATCCTAACTTGATAAAAGACAACCGATCAAAATCAGACTCACGTGATAATACCAAACCTCAACAAATAAAAATTAACATATCCTTGGATCCACGCAAAGACAAGATCAGAAGCAATAAAATAAGAAAATGTCACACATAAGGTAGCTCCTTTTTATCCATGTAATAAGGAAAGACCGAGTAAAACCTTATATCCAAAAATATAAGGAAGCCTATAAATATCTTCTAAAACATGGCACCAAGGTAGGTTGAAAAGTGGAATAATACACAATTCTTAGCAATTTACTTATCCGACATATAACTTAGGCATCGGAGAGCAATATCGGGGTCCATCCCTCGATATAGCTTTCTAACCTAGTGATTGTCTATTTTATGTAGTGTGATGTCCCAGATGCTCATTAGACGAAATCCCAAGAGGATATTTGTCACACCCCCAAACCGGAACGGTAGAAACGTCCGGGGGCAGAGGACATCATGCTCAGTATCACAACACATGCATCATAGTAAAACAAGTAACAACGACCATTGCATTAATATTAAAGTGTTTACATTGTATTCGATTCATAAAAGATTGAGTACAAAAGTAAATAACAAAACAAGGACATGAAGCTACCATGCTCCATCTTCGGAATCCCAGTGCGCGTACATGTCTACTAGTTTCCTGAGAATACAAGTTATTTTAAAAGTATAGATCAACATTTAAGCTGGTGAGTTCATAAGTATTTTTGTTATAAAAAGTATAGACTGAGTTCTTTGGAAAAGTTCGCCTGTTCCTCCAGAAAATCCTATATTTCCTGATATGATGAATGATAAGTATAATGATTCTTACAATTCCTTTGATGAGTACTTAATGAATACAAGTTATATACAATCCAGATCAAACAGACAATGAATTGTGTGGATCTTCCCTAAGCCCACAACCAAACAAGGAACAGGAAGTAAGGAGGAAATCACACATTCTATTATTTGTTAGATCCTTATTGTATATAACCCTGACATATTCACTAGGTGCTTACGGCGTTAAACGTAATAGTTCTTTGACATTTGATGAAAATATTCTTTAAGAAAATCATATATTTCCTTTAGTAAAATGATAACCACAATAGTTCCTTCTATAATCACTTAGTTTATACTAGTTTTATATAATCTAATATCGAACGGACAGTTAAATGTGTGAATCTGCCCTAAGCCCAACACCAAACAAGGAACAAGAAGTAAGGCGGAAGTCACACATTCCACTGCCTCTCGGATATTAATTATATATAACTCTAATGTATAGACTAAGGTATTATAGAATTAACCATTTAAGGTCCTTTAGGTTATACTAGTTTAATAAGAAGTATTAAACATTTTTATAAAATAAGTTTCTAGTTTCACCAACTCTATTATGAAACATTGTTTTTGGTAATAAATGTTATTGTTTTCAGAAAGTTCTATCGAAATCTGTTTACCTTAAAAGATCAATGTTTACCATAGAAAATCCTATATTTTCTATAAAACCGACTGGTTGTCTATGTTGTTCCAAGATCGAAAAGTACAAGTATAATCAATATACTTACTTCAATGAATTCTAGTTTTGTTGATAACTTAACTGAATAAGGATTGGTTTACCCTGAAAGCCTGATACGACGATACTACCCTACTATGATCACTTAACACATACGAGTTGTATAAAACCGAGATCGAAGAGACAATTGAATGGGTGAATCTGCCCTAAGCCCACAACCAAACAAGGAACAAGAAGTAAGGCGGAAATCACACATTCCACTTTCTACCGGACTTCAGTTTTATCTAACCCTATAATATATACTGAGTAATCACATAGTTAATATCCCTTGAGTTTGTTTAAGAAAAGTATATTACTACATAAATATATCGTTAGTATCTATTTGTGAGTGTTATGACCATACTAGTTGATACGACGTGAAACGGGCGCCTGTATCGTTTATGACTTTGTCACCCGCAGACATGTCGGTCCAACTGTAGCTAACAGTAAGGGTGTGGGATTTTTGGTCCCATATAGATCTATACACAAACTCACGCTCTCCCTCCAGGAGACTCTGGTTTATAATGGTAGACTTCCACTGGTACTTATATGAGTACTCGAAGACGTGTCTCACAAGCTAAATTAACGACTTTACAAGTAATAATGCAAAAATCCTTTTTGATTAATAACATATAAGTTTACAAAAAGATTTCCTTTGTTTCATAAGCTAACTTATAGCTAATAAGCTTATTTTCCATGTTTTAACAAGTTTCAAGTTTTAAATACATTTGTAAAGGTAAGAAAGACATAGATAAGCAATTTATATTCTAAAATGCAAGATTTATTTTGTTATGCTTGTATTCCCCCCTAAAACATTAAAAAGTTGGAAAAAGATATGGGGGTATGAACTCACCTGATGTGAGTGATTCGATTGAAGATTAGAGTAAGGATGTTATACTCACGAACAAAATCCAGGGACCCAAATGAGTCCTAAATAGCATGTAATGATACATATAGACATGAAATTAGTGAATCTAACTACAAAGGCGATTTGGAAACAACCTAGGATGCAAGAATAACTGACCAAAGGAGTGTTAGAAGCAAGATAGGAGGCTGAAAGGGAGTTCACGGCTGGGCTTGATGTGTTCACGGCCCTTGAAGGTTTGAAGGGTTCACGGCCCTTATGAAGGTTTCACAGCCCAAACGATGTGATGAACACTTTGTGATCTTGTTGATTGGTGAGTGTTTGAAGGCCTTTTGTGGTATACCAAAGAGATGCAAAAGAAAAGGAGTGTTTAAGAGAAAAAAGAGTGTTCTTGAGTATGATACTTAAGAGAGAATGGGGTGTTTGCGGCCAAGGAAGAAAGAAATTAAAGAAAAATCAACTAGCTCATATATATAGGGACTAGTTCACAGTCCGAGGGTTCACGGCCTGAAGTTCACGGCTCGAACTTCACGGCCGCAAACCGAAGTTAGTTCACGGCTCGTAAGTGATCACGACTGCGAGGGTTTGTGTTCCATGCGAAGGCTCTCGGTTTCTTAAGGCTTTTCTCTCCAAACTAGTATACACTAGATACAAGGCTTATATACTTATAGACCAAAAATCTAGAAACTTCAAGATAATAGAAGGAATAAGTTTGACAAAAGTTGACTTTTATAAGAATAAAATTTTTGGGTTGTCACATCATCCCCCCGTTAGAGAGAATTTCGTCCCGAAATTAACTTTCTTAGCAGGACTTCACGGGTTGTGCTCCTTTGAATGGCAGAATACCCACTCATAGACCTGGGCAACTTTGCCCTGAAGTTCATGATAGGATTTACACCTGGTCCATCTATCATTACCTCGCGCATACAAGTTGTATATAATTAAGATTAGTAAGACGGTCGGATGTGCGACTCTGCCCCAGGTCCACAACCAAACAAGGAACGGGAGATAGGGCGGAAGCGCACATTCTCAGTCCGCATAATCTTAATTATATACTTCCCTAGAGTATACACTTAGTGATGGTAGGTTAACCGTATTCGTCCTTAACCTCTATGCTTGAACATGATCTGTTGGACGAATGGTAGTTCTGGAAGGTATGTTGGGTATACGTCGACAAGGTTTCGGAGGTCATAGTACTCCTCTTATGAGTACTTCAGGGTTTAGAAGACAAGAGACAATTCTAAGGTCTGGGTCGGGTTGTTGTTACAAGTGACGAGGGTTTCGTTAATCGATCGGTTAAGGCGGTGGGTTTTCGTAACACATGAACTTGGTATGGTGAGGACCATGCCAATCCACGTCGAATGACGACGACGGACTCTTTATAGAAACAAGTGTTAAGTCAATTTGAAAGAAACTTCTGTTATAACGATGGTGTATCCCGAGTGTGCTCGACAGTGCATTATATGTAGGCTTTCTAGTGTTTTCTCGATATTACCACTGCCACAAGTCGTACTGCAATAAGCGAGTACTGGCAGTGAAAGTGCTTTAAATAACTAGTGACGTTACTTTATATTATGATCCATCTCGGTACCTCTATGATCGCTCGGCACATACAAGTTGTGTATAACTAAGATGAATAAGACGGTCGACTGAGTGACTCTACCCTAAATCCACAACCAGACAAGGAACAGGAAATGAGGCGGAATCACCTACTCTAAGCCTGCAAAATCTTAGTTATACATAACCCTGATGTATATACTAAGCCATCATAGCTCATCGGAACGGATCTTTAGTTCTCTTATGCATGTTGTGACTTGATCGAGTAAATAATTTATAACTTCTTTTTAATTTCCCCAATTTTTAATAAAGTTTTAATTTTTAAAGTGAATTTATTTAGAAGACGTACCGCTGTTCACAGGTGGTTCCGGGGCAGTCTCTCCTGCGGTGATCATCAGTATTCGCCCTTCCCCGCCCGAGTTCTTCGTTATTGGGTAGTCTCTCTTGTAGTGCCCAATCTACCACACCCATAGCAGGCCCAGTTCACTTCTATTCCGGGGACTTGGGAGATTGGTTGTGCCGGTGCCCTACAGAAACGGGCAGTGTGCCCTTTCCTGCGGCAATTCATGCACTGCATCTCTTGGCAAGCTCCGGTGTGGTGGTAGTTAAATTTACTACACTTCGGGAGAGTTCCATCATATCGACTAAGAGGCGCTGGAATGGTAGGTGTTGTGGCGGCGTGTACCGTAACTACTTGTTGCTCCTGCGGGGTTTCCTGTGTTGTTCGTTCCTTCCTCTTGTTCCCCGACTTTCGCTTATAGTTCTCTCCTTTTGTTGGTTCGAGAACTGGGGCCACCACGCCATGGCGGACTCCATGGTCAATGAGTCGTTGGGCCAGGCGTTTGGCGCTATCGAAGGTAGTCGGTTTAGAAGCCAGTACATTCCCTTGAATTTGGGTAGATATGCCCCAGATGTACTTTTCTATCTTTTTACTTTCCGGGGTAACCTTCTCGGGGCACAGTGCTGCCAGGTCGCTAAACCTGTCAGTGTAGGCTACTATGTTTGTGCCGGCCATGGTATGCTCCCATAACTCTTACTCAAGCTTTTGAACTTCGCCTCTTGGGCAGTATTCTTCCAACATCATCTCTTTCAGGTTCTCCCAACCCATAGAGTTAGCCACTGATGTCACAACTAGCATTTTAGCTAGGAAATTATGTTTTCATGTAAACATCAACTACTGTAAGACTTGTACTCTAAGTGAATATCATACTATATGCTAAATGAAACCATCCATTTGAATCCAAACTCCTGATTTAAGTTCAAAACCTAATACAATACATCTCATATGTTCAACTATGGGTTGAAAACCCTAGAAATCACGACTCAAAGTAATATGGACTAGGATCCTCTTATTAGGCCTAATGGACCAATAAACTTTCAATTTGACTATTTTGGGTCAAGGAACCCTAATTGGGCTCTAATTGAACCCACATTCATGAAACTAAAACATTTTGGGTCACGTGGGCCATAAACTCCATTCCTTTTATCCTATTGGGCCGTGCACCCTCATAAGGGCCCAATGGGCCGAGAACCATTCATTTGGGCCTCATGATTTCGAAATCAAGCAAGTACGGCCCAAAACTTTTCCTTTCTCAAAAAATCTTGGCCCATATATATATATATATATATATATATATATATATATATATATATATATATATATATATATATATAGAGAGAGAGAGAGAGAGAGAGATATTGGTAAAAAATGAAGAAATCAAGTAAATTACAAGCTTGACACCTAATTTTTGTTTAATGGTAATCTAGGCTAGGATTTCATAATCCATCATGTAATAACCAAAATCAACTCCCTCCCCTCTCTTCTTAATTCTTGGCCGAGAGCACCCACAAACACATACATTTTCCCTTTCAAACTCTCTCATAATTCCTCTTAAACTCAAGAAAAATTCCCTCATTTCCCTTGTCATTTTCGTGACTTCGGTGTGTGTTTACAAGAGGTTTTTCAGCAAGTTCATCACTCTTGATTTCGAAAACCTCCTCAAGGAAACTCCTAGGGCCGAAAGTTTTCTTCAAACTCTTCATCAAACCGAGAACAACAACCCACGATGAGTTCATACCCCTTGTTTTTTGGTTTTACTATGTTTTGGGGGAGGATACAAGTTGCTTATGTGATAGATCTATGTATTTGTGCATGTTTATGTGTGTTTTCTAAGTTATATGTTGTGATTATGTGAAGAAACTTCATAGATCTCGAAAACTCTATCAAGTCTTGACAATATTTGTAAACTAAAACACTTTATGCAACTTACCATAAGGATGAAAGTGTTAAACATGTTAAAGATGTTGAAAAACTAAACAAAATCTTGTAAAGGGACCATTTTTGACAAATAAACAAAAAGATGAAGCTTTTATGATATTTACGGTTTTTCAAGGACTAAAGAGTCATCTTTGGTATAAAAATGGGTTTTTACGATATTATGGTTTTAAAAAGGGCCAAAGGAGTAAATTTTTCACAAAATGGGCTTAAATTGGGCCTTCACGGTTTTGTGGGCCAAAATTGGAAAAATTATGACTTTTGTGGATTAAATTGTCATTTTAAACAAATTTGAGCCAAAGATGTTGCTTTTCGGTTAAGAAGGGCTGAAAATGCCAATTTTATTAAATTGGGCCGAAAATGTCAAATTTTATTAAATTGCGCCGAAAATGTCAAATTTTATTAAATTGGGCCGAAAATGTCAATTTTCATGATACTGGGTCGAAAATGCTATTTTTAACAATAGTGGGCTAAAAATGTCATTTTATTTGAAATAAGCCCATAAATGTAAACTCTTGGTCTTAAGGGACCTAAAGTGTCAATTTTATCCAAAATATGCCTAAATTGTAAATTTCCGGCTTAATGGGCCAAAAATGTCATCATTACAAAAAAGTGGGCCTTTTTATGTCATTTTAGAAAACAATCGACCTAAAACAAACAATGTAATAACAAACGAACTAAATACATCGATTACATGTTTATTGGGCCTAATACTTACATTTCATGTTATTGGGCCTTAGTGGCCCATTTACATACTTATTAGGCCTGGATTATACATTACATGTTTATTGGGACTTAGTGGTCCATTTACATGCTTATTGGGTCTGGACTATACATTACATGTTTATTGGGCCTTAGTGGTTATTCTACATGTCTGTTGGGCCTTGTACAATCACATACATACTCGTTGGACTTTTCAAACATAAAACGTACACGGAAACATTATACATAACATAATACAATATTCGCGTAAACTCAGTTAAGGATCTAGTGATACATGTCGGTTGACACCCCTCGAGTGTACGATCGTAGCCTGTAGTTATAACCAGAGTCTCCTGGAGGGAGAGCGAGAGTTTGTGTATTGATCTATACGGGGTGACACCCCACACCTGAGCTGTTCGCTACAGTTAGACTAGGTTAGTCTAGGGTGACAAACCTTACCTTAATTAAGTCGGCGCCCGAAAACTCCACGACAGGCGAATTCGTCATAATCAAGTATGGTTAAAACGGCTCACATAGAGATTCTATCCATCATAATTTTACGGAATACATATAGAATCTTGTTGGTACGAAAACATACATACACTGATATTCGGTCTTAGGGTTGAGACCACGACACTTTTATAAACAGAAAATATCGGATTTTCTGGGGAAATATACAGTTAAACAATACCTTCTACTTACAATAGAAAATACAAGATCTTTTTCCGGATTACATTTTTATATACATTCCAAAAACAGAAAACACACATGCATTAGTACTTGATTTTGACACATCACTTTCAAACCATTTTTTCAGAAAATATTAGATTTTCTGGCGTCTTTCGAACAATACAAAACTTTTCATTCAAACATGCTTATGAACTCACCAACATTATATATGTTGACATTTTCAAAATAACTTGTATTCTCAGGGAATCGTTAAGCGGAAAGGTCTACAAGAACATGTGGAATTTGTTGTATTTTGTTACCATCATACATTGAATATTATGGCATGTAATTTATGATACTATACTTGATGTAAACAATGTTGGTTGTATCTTGATATGTATGATGATGGTGTTGTCTTTTTTCAATTATATACATTGTGATGATATTACAAGATGAAGTCACCCAAGCCCCCGGATGTTTCCGCCGTCTGGTTCGAGGTGTGACAGATTGGTATCAGAGCATTGTTTATAGTGAACTGACATATCTAATCATACTTGATATGTAACTATAAATACAATGGGACTAAAACACTCTGAATAAAATGATACCTAGGTATACATTAAAAACTATAACACTAAAAGTCTCTGGAGGAAATGGAACACTGTGATTAAACCTGGACAGCTATGTAGTCACATTGGGGATAAATATAGCCTGATCAACTATATTTATTCAAAATATGACCAACATGTGTTTGGGAGTAATCATGGCGGGAAATGGATCTAGAAGCTTACCTCGTATCCAAAACTTCTAAGGAACTCAAACTTTAATAATCAAAATACTATAGGAGTATTTTTGGAAATATTATATGCATACTCTCCTTACAACGTCTCTCACCCCCTCGTGCAGACATGATGGCCGGATTTCGTCACCCTGGAGATCCCTATTTCCCCAATCAGGGGAACGGCGGATGGTTAGAACCCGAGGAAGAACCAGAGGAAGAACCAGAAGAAGAGCCTGAAGAGGAGCCTATGGAAGGACCAGCATAACCGGTAGCTGACTCAGACGAGGAGGAGGCAGAGGGCAGCGACACAGATGACTCGGACAAGGGGTCCGAAGTCATCAATCCGCCGTACATGGCCAGGTTGCCCCCATACAGGATGGATCCAATGGTCCTACGCCCTCATGGGCACACGACATCTGGAGATGGAGCTGCCACCAAGGGGTGCGACCCCCATTTGGTATGAACCGTGACTACTACGACTTGAGTCACGGTGGACCCGCCGACCGAGCCTTACCTGTGATAGTAAGGAGGACACGTGATATCGGTGAACAGGTGCAGGCAACCGCTGGCCAGATGGTGGCCATGAGGGCCGCAGTTGAGCACGCGGAGAGGATGACACATGAGGTAATCAGGGACTACCAGGCGCGCCAGACAGCATTGGACGCCCGGCTTCAGGCCGCCGAACACCACCTGGCTAGACTTCAAGGCACATCTACCTCGTCGTCAGCACCACCAGACCCATCCCGTCGCAACTAGTGCCCACTCACGTACCACCATTATGGTTTTCTTTTATGTACTACCCTATGTATATCGACTACATGATTAAGTGACTACACTACTCATGGAGTCGTTACTCTGTCGAATTTTATTTCACTACATGTATTGTATGCCTTATGTAGGTAAATTTTCATGTACTCAAAAGACTATTATTAATGAAAACTGCTATATATTTTATCATGATGTTGTTATCTGCTATGTGTTCTATTACTTTTACTACATGTTGATTGTATGCATTCACTCACTTATACACAACCGAATCACTGACATTGTGCTGTAACCAAGAAATCGTGAAACAAAATACATTGGATACTCAACATCTTTCCGTTCCATGACAGAAAGATGCCTCAAAGACCAAACCGCCGAAACAAGACGACACCGACGCCACCTGAAATAAACTCAGCCACATTCCAAGTGACAGTGTCAGCTGCGGTCACTGCAGCACTGACACATATTCACAACGGAAACAACGGTGGAGGTAACGGGAAAGGAACCGGAAGCACAAATCAGGGAACAAATCACGGACCCACAATAACCTGCACCTACAAAGACTTCACAAACGCCAAGCCCCAAACTTTCAACGGGACGTGAGGCGTCATAACCCTGAAAAGATGGATAGAAAAGGTGGAATTAGTGTTTGAGATCTGAGGATGTCCGAAGGAGTGCAAGGTCAAGTTTGCGGCCTGCATATTCGTCGATCAAGCTCTCTCTTGGTGGAATGGTCACGTGGAGGCCATGACACTCCCGGTGGCGAACGCTATGCCATGGGAGGAGCTTAAGGAAATGATGTTGGTCGAGTACTATACAAGGGGAGAAATCCAGAAAATGGAGCAAGAACTGTGGAACCTCACAGTTCAAAAGTCTGACATCGACGCTTACATATCAAGGTTTAGTGAGCAGTCTCTCTTGTGTCCGGGAATGATCTCATCTGAAGGGAAGAAGATCGAAAGATTTATTTGGGGATTGACCGCACCAATCCAAGGGAATGTGATAGCAGCAAACCCGAAAACGTTTGACAGTGCAGAAAGACTAGCCAAGAAACTATACGACCATGGCAACAAAAAGGGTGCCAAAGCAGGGGAAGCGGAAGTTAAAAAGGAAGGTGATAAAAAGAAGGGTAAGAACAACAAGCAAAAGGGACGACAAAACTCCGAGTCATCAAAGAAGCAACAAACAGTGACTGTCCATGTTGCTACTCAAGCTACCACAACACCACATGCTCCAGCCTCATCCACACCAAATGCTCCCAAACAATACTCAGGGACCCTACCCAAGTGCAACAAATGCAATTATCACCATCACGGAGAATTCAGGGAGATGCATTGCACAAGTTGCAACCAAAAGGGTCACACTGCAAGATACTGTAGAACTCAGCCTCAACAAAACCAACAGTCAAACCACAACAACAACAACAACAACAATCGCAACAACAGTAACAACAACAATAATGCTGGGGCTAGTTACACCTGCTATGGGTGTGGAGGAATCGGTCATTTCAAGCGCGACTGCCCTAAAGAAAATAAACAGGGGGCAGGAACATCAGGAAGGGTATTGGCATTGGGTCAAGGTGAAGCAGTTCAAGACCCAATAGTTGTTACTGGTACGTTCCTACTTAACACCACATACGCATGCATCTTATTCGATAGTTGAGCGGAGCGAAGTTTAGTTAGTAATAAATTCGAACACTTACTAAATCAACAACCCCAGAAGCTCAACGAAGCCTTCACGGTGGAAATGGCTAATGGGAAAACTGAAACAACCAAAGATGTCTATGTAGGGTGCACATTAACACTAAACAATCACTCTTTTCAAATAGATTTGATGCCAGTAAATATTAGGAGTTTTGATGTGATAATCGGCATGGCTTGGTTAAGCCCCCACCATGCTGATATTATGTGTCGTGAGAAGGCTGTTCGCCTTCATCTCCCCAATCACGAAACCCTAATAATCTATGGTGATAAACTTGGCGCCAATCTTTGCCTTATTTCGTGCATCAAGGCACAAAAGTGCCTACACAAGAAGAACTACGCATTCCTCGCTCATGTTGTGGATAAGACCAAAGAAGAAGCAAACATTCAAGACATTCCAGTGGCATGTGACTTCCCGGATGTCTTATCAGAAGATCTTCCTGGAATACCCCCAGAAAGACAGGTCGAATTCCGAATCGACCTAATACCAGGAGCCACATCAATTGCCAAATCACCCTACAGGTTAGCTCCCGCCGAAATGCAGAGTTATCTAGCCAACTAAGCGAGCTGCTGAGCAAGGGATTCATCCAACCAAGCTTCTCACCATGGGGAGCTCCGGTCTTGTTTAAGAAAAAGGACGGATCCTTCAGAATGTGCATCGATTATAGGGAATTAAACAAGCTCACTGTCAAGAACCAATACCCACTTCCTCGGATTGACGATCTATTTGACCAGCTTCAAGGAGCTAATTATTTTTCAAAAATAGATCTGAGATCCGGTTATCATCAACTCCGAGTTCGGGTAGAGGACATTCCAAAAACTGCCTTTCGAACTCGATACGGTCATTACGAATTTGTTGTGATGCCCTTCGGTCTAAAAAATGCCCCCGCTGCATTTATGGACCTCATGAATCGATTATGCCGCCCATTCCTTGATAAATTCGTGATTGTCTTCATCGATGATATTCTTATCTACTCTCGAAGCAAAGAAGAGCATGGTCAACACCTCCGTCAAATCTTGGAAACCCTAAGAGATGAAAGATTGTATGTGAAGCTCTCCAAATGCGAGTTCTGGCTCCGCAGTGTAAACTTTTTAGGCCATGTAGCTAGCAAGGAAGGGATTCATGTAGATCCTTCCAAGATCAAAGCTATTGAAGGTTGGGTGATTCCGAAAACACCAACGGAAATCCGTCAATTCTTGGGTCTCGCAGGCTACTACCGAAGGTTTATCTAGAATTTTTCCAAGATAGGCAAACCCCTTACCACATTGACACAAAAGGGTGTGCCTTTCAACTGGACGGAAAAGCAAGAAGCCGCCTTCCAAACCTTGAAGCAAGCCCTCTGTAGTGCACCAGTGCTATCCTTACCGGAGGGAACCGAAGATTTCATAGTCTACTGCGATGCTTCGAATCAAGGGTTAGGATGTGTCCTCAGGCAGCGTGGAAAGGTGATAGCTTACACATCCAGGCAACTAAAGACGCATGAAGTAAATTACACCACACATGATCTCGAACTGGGAGCTGTGGTCTTCGCCCTAAAGATTTGGAGGCACTACCTCTATAGTACAAAGTGTACCATCTTCACCGATCACAAAAGTCTCCAGCACATTCTAAACCAAAAGGAGTTAAACATGAGGCAATGAAGATGGTTTGAGCTGCTAAATGATTACGAGTGCGAGATCAAGTACCACCCAGGCAAGGCTAACGTGGTATCCGATGCCCTGAGCAGAAAGGAATACTCAGGTCGCCGGGTGAAAACCCTATCAATAACCATCCAATCCCACCTAACCTCGCAGATCAAGGAAGTCCAAACAGATGCATTGAAGCCGGAGAACGTTGCACATGAAACACTGGGTGGGATGGACAAGAACTTTGAAGCCAAGGAGGACGGAATTTACTACTTCATGAATAGAGTCTGGGTCCCTAAACTTGGGGAATTCAGAGAAATTATCATGAACGAAGCCCACAAGACGCGATATTCCATCCATCCGGGTTCGGATAAGATGTACCTGGACATTAAGCAACATTATTGGTGGCCAAATACGAAGGTAGAGATCGCCACTTACGTAGGCAAGTGTCTCACTTGCGCCAAGGTGAAAGTGGAATACCAAAAGCCCTCGGGACTATTACAACAGCCAGTAATACCCGAGTGGAAATGGGAAAGGATTACTATTGACTTCGTAACCAAATTACCTAAGACAACAGACGGATTGGATGCTATCTGGGTAATCGTCGATAGGTTAACTAAATCCGCTCATTTCCTGTCAATAAAAGAACCTTACAAGATGGAAAGGTTGACACGAATCTACATCAAAGAGATCGCAAGACTTCATGGGGTGCCAGTGTCTATTATCTCGGATCGAGATAGTAGATTTACCTCACGATTTTGGCAGTCACTTCAGAAGGCAATGGGAACACAACTAGACATGAGCACAACTTACTACCCTCAAATCGATGGCCAAAGTGAACGAACCATCCAAACACTCGAAGACATGCTCCGAGCCTGTGTGATCGATTTCGGCAAGTCGTGGGATACCCACTTGCCTTTGGTTGAATTCTCATACAACAACAGTTATCACACGAGCATCAAGGTTGCTCCTTTTGAGGCTTTGTATGGTCGCAAGTGCAAATCGCCTCTATGTTGGGCTAAGGTGGGTGACACCCAACTAGCAAAAGGACAATCACGAGACAGCACTCTCACAGGGCCAGAAATCATTCGAGAAACGACCGAAAAGATAATCCAAATCAAAGCCCGACTTCAAGCATCGAGAGACCGACAAAAGAGCTATGATGACAAACGGAAAAAGTCTTTGGAATTCCAAGTCGGAGATCGGGTGCTATTGAAATTCTCTCCCTAGAAAGGAATGATCCATTTTGGGAAACGGGGAAAACTGAACCTGAGATACATCAGACCGTTCAAGATCCTTGCACGAGTTGGTCCGGTAGCTTATAAGTTGCAGCTACCTTCAGAGCTCAGCAACGTACACCCCGTGTTTCACGTCTCGAATCTAAAAAAGTGTTTATCAGATGAAACTCTTGTCATTCCTTTGGAAGAGATCAAAATAAAAGAGAATCTCCTGTTCGTCGAAGAACCAGTCTAGATAATGGATAGGGAAGTGAAGCGTACGAAGCATATCCGCATTCCGATTGTGAAGGTTCGATGGAACGCCAAGCATGAACCGAAATTCACATGGGAACGCGAAGACCAGATGAAGCAGAAGTACCCTCACCTATTCTCTCATTCATGATCCTACCTTTCGAAAGAATTTCGAGACGAAATTCCCTCTAACGGTGGGATGATGTCACAACTAGTATTTTAGCTAGGAAATTATGTTTTCATGTAAACATCAACTACTGTAAGACTTGTACTTTAAGTGAATATCATACTATATGCTAAATGAAACCATCTATTTGAATCCAAACTCCTGATTTAAGTTCAAAACCTAATACAATACATCTCATATGTTCAACTATGGGTTGAAAACCCCAGAAATCCCGGTTCAAGTTAATATGGACTAGGATCCTCTTATTGGGCCTAATGGACCAATAAACTTTCAATTTGACTATTTTGGGCCAAGGAACCCTAGTTGGGCTCTAACTGAACCCACATTCATGAAACTAAAACATTTTGGGTCATGTGGGCCTAGAATAGTTCATTTTATCCCTAATGGGCCATGTTGGGCCATAAATGATTTCATTAGCCCTAATGGGCCATAAACTCCATTCCTTTTATCCTATTGGTTCGTGAACCCTCATAAGGGCCCAATGGGCCGAGAACCATCCATTTGGGCCTCATGATTTCGAAATCAAGCAAGTAGGGCCCAAAACTTTTCCTTTCTCCAAAAATCTCGCCCCCCCCCACACACACATATATATATATATATATATATATATATATATATATATATATACATGCTTATTGGGCCTGGACTATACATTTCATGTTTATTGGGCCTTAGTGGTTCTTCTACATGTCTGTTGGGGCTTGTACAATCACATACATACTTGTTGGACTTTTCAAACATAAAACGTACACGGAAACATTATACATAACATAATACAATATTCGCGTAAACTCAGTTAAGGATCTAGTGAGACATGTCGGTTGACACGTCTCGAGTGTACGATCGTAGCCTGTAGTTATAACCAGAGTCTCTTGGAGGGAGAGCGAGAGTTTGTGTATAGATCTATACAGGTTAACACCCCACACCTGAGTTGTTCGCTACAGTTAGACTAGGGGGCCGTTTGATAGTTGCTGACTGAGAAAGTGCTGATTGGGAAAGGTCTGTCTGAGTAATAAATTCTGACTGAGTAAGAAATCATGATGTTTGATTGTACATCTGACTGAATGTGCTGACTGATACAAAATGATCATTTTACCCTCGTGCTCTTTATAATAATAATAATAATAATAATAATAATAATAATATTAATAATAATAATATTAATATTAATATTAATATTAATAATATTAATAATAATGTATACAAAAACTTCCAGCAAAATAGACATTAAATATACTATTTTAGAGATTAAAACACAAAAAACCATCTAACTTGGTGGTAAGCACCATTGTTTGTATACGGGAGACCCGAGTTAAATTCTTGTAACCTCCTATTTCACTTGTTAAGCCTTGAATTTTTTATCCAAGGGCAAGGGTATTATTGGAAAGCTTTGCTTTCTTTCTCAATCAACCTTCTCCCAACTCCTTTCTCGGTCATACATTTCTTACTGAGTCAGATGGCCAAAATTGGATTATCAAACAGATTTTGCTGACCGAGTCAGCCAAAAACGTCTAACTTGACTCGGTCAGACGCGTATCAAACGGGGCCTAGGTCAGTCTAGGGTGACAAACCTTATCTTAATCAATTCGGCGCCCGAAAACGCCATGACAGGCGAATTCGTCATAATCAAGTATGGTTAAAACGGCTCACATAGAGATTCTCTCCATCATAATTTTAAGGAATACATATAGAATCTTGTTGATACAAAAACATACATACACTGATATTCGGTCTTAGGGTTGAGACCACGACACTTTTATAAACAGAAAATATCGGATTTTCTAGGGAAATATACAGTTAACCAATACCTTCTACTTACAACAGAAAATACAGGATCTTTTTCCGGATTACATTTTTATATACATTCCAAAAACAGAAAACACACATGCATTAGTACTTGATTTTGACACATCACTTTCAAACCATTTTTCAGAAAATATCGGATTTTTTGGCGTCTTTCGAACAATACAAAACTTTTCATTCAAACATGCTTATGAACTCACCAGCATTATATATGTTGACATTTTCAAAATAACTTGTATTCTCAGGGAATCGTTAAGCGGAAAGGTCTACAACAACATGTGGAATTTGTCGTATTTTGTTACCATCATACATTGAATATTATGGCATGTAATTTATGATACTATACTTGATGTAAACAATGTTGGTTGTATCTTGATATGTATGATGATGGTGTTGTCTTGTTTCAATTATATACATTGTGATGATATTACAAGATGAAGTCACCCAAGCCCCCGAACGTTTCCACCGTCTGGTTCGGGGTGTGACAACTGATATGGTCAGTGACTTAACATGACCATTCCACTATGTTAGGGCTCTGTCAGAGAAGGTGCAGGCAGCAAAATTCACTTTGCTCCCCTTTGGGCACAGACAGATTTCAAAAACTGATTCTGTTTTCTCGAACCATCACATCAGGGCAATGACTCCCCCATTCCCATTAAAGGATTTGGGTTTGCAGTTCATGAAGTCCTTGCATGAACACTCCCGTGGTGTGTTCGTGGGTAACTCCGGGGTTAGATAAGTTGGTACCGCTACCAGATCCACTGGTACCACTTGTGCGGATTTGATTTATAGCAACTGTTGTTGCAGCTGTTACCGTTGCTTGGAAAGCAGCATGATCGAATTGTAGTGGTGGAGGCGGTGGTGGATTCTCTGTTGTGGTATTGACTACGCGCCTTATAGGTCTACCGCGAGGCATCTTTTGTTATAATGAATACAAGATGAAACTGTGATAAGTCTATAACAGTGGTTATAAGTCGAATGTTGATTGAACTAAATTGTCCTAGTTTCTAGTGTACCATGTTCCGACTTTCATAGGGTTCTGAAACAATTCATGACGGAAGTCTATATAAAATAAAATTTATGAATTAGTAGTGACTACTCTCGAATGAATATATGTTACCAGTTGTTACGAAAATGAAATAATTCTAACACATAGTGTGAGTAGTGTATTCACTAACTCACTAGGTTATTTTTAGTATATTAGTTATTTGTGTGATACATAAGACGTTTGGTTTCTTTGGCTGATCCCTCCTTGGAAAACTTCTCATGAATCTCTTCTTGTTCCTCCTTGACTCCTCTGCTGACTGCTACGATGGAGTGGTTACATCTATCTAGGTTTGTCGTGCGAGAATGGAAGTGTCTAAAGAATCTATGAGATTAAGTGAAACATTATGGGGGTGATCCTTACCGCGTCCTCCTATAATTGCGCAGTGTATACAAGTTGTATATAATTTAAGATTAAATAGACCTTCGAATAAGTGACCCTACTCTAAAACCACAACCAAACAAGGAACAGGAAGTAGAGCATAGATCACAAACTCTAAGTCTATAAAATCTCAATTATATAAAACCTTAGTCTTTTAAATTTCCACATAAGTTATTTATAGTGCCTAAAATACTCCTATAGTATTTTAACTTTATGTTCTGATCCAGAAATCTTCTGCCTAAAGAGTTAGGTAAGTTTTAAGTCTGTTGCAACACCACATCACTCCCAAACACATGTTGTTCATATCTCAAATAAATATAGTTGATCAGGCTATATTGATCCGAGATATGATTACATAACTGTCCAGGTTTGACTGCGGTGTCCAACCTTTAAATACTTCTATTTTGTTCTTCTTGTGATACTTGTTCTAGTGTGTATATATGTATGCATGCATGTATACTTTTATAAAAATATTGATATATTTTAAAATATACTTTTAGTCAGAGCACTTCGGCCCCATTATATTTATAGTTGTATATCTTTTATGGGTTGATATACTCAGTTCACTATAAACAATGCTCTGATACCAATCTGTCACACCCCCAAACCTGAACGGCGGAAACGTTCGGGGGCGGAGGACGTCATGCTCAGTATCACAACACATGCATCATAGTAAAATAAGCAACAACAACCATATTTAAGTGTTCACATTGTATTTGATTTACAAAAGATTGACTACAAAAGTAAATAACAAAACAAGGACATGAAGCTAATATGTTCCATCTTCGGAATCCCAGTGCGCGTACCTGTCTACTAGTTTCCTGAGAATACAAGTTATTTCAAAAGTATAGATCAGCATTTAAGCTGGTGAGTTCATAAGTATTTTTTGTTATAAAAAGTATAGACTGAGTTCTTTGGAAAAGTTCGCCTGTTCCTCTAGAAAATCCTATATTTCCTAATATGATGAATGATAAGTAAAATGACTTTTACAATTCCTTCGATGAGTACTTAATAAATACAAGTTATATACAATCCAGATCAAACAGACAATGAATTGTGTGGATCTGCCCTAAGCCCACAACCAAACAAGGAACAGGAGTAAGGTGGAAATCACACATTCCATTGTTTGTTAGATCCTTATTGTATATAACCCTGACGTATTCACTAGGTGCTTACGGAGTTAACTGTAATAGTTCTTTGACATTTGATGAAAATATTCTTTAAGAAAATCATATATTTCCTTTAGTAAAATGATAACCACAATAGTTCCTTCTAAAATCACTTAGTTTATACTATTTATATATAATCTAATATCGAACGGACTGTTAAATGTGTGAATCTGCCCTAAGCCCACAACCAAACAAGGAACAGGAAGTAAGGCGGAAGTCACACATTCCACTGCCTATCGGATATTAATTATATATAACTCTGATGTATAGACTAAGGTATTATAGAATTAACCATTTAAGGTCCTTTATGTTATACTAGTTTAATAAGAAGTATTAAACCTTTTTATAAAATAAGTTTCTAGTTTCACAAACTCTATTGTGAAACATTGTTTTTGGAAATAAATGTTATTGTTTTCAGAAAGTTCTATCGAAATTTGTTTACCTTAAAAAAACGATGTTTACCATAGAAAATCCAATATTTTCCATAAAATGGACTGGTTGTCTATGTTGTTCGAAGATCGAAAAGCACAAGTATAATCAATATACTTACTTCAATGAATTCTGGTTTTGTTGATAAGTTAACTGAATAAGGACTGGTTTACCCTGAAAGCCTGATACGACGATACTACCCTACTATGATCACTTAATACATACGAGTTGTATAAAACCGAGATAGAACAGATTGTTGAATGGGTGAATCTGCCCTAAGCCCACAACCAAACAAGGAACAGGAAGTAAGGCGGAAATCACTTATTCCACTGTCTACCGGACTTCAGTTTTATATAACCCTATAGTATATACTGAGTAATCACATAGTTAATATCCCTTGAGTTTTTTTAAGAAAAAGTATATTACTATGTAAATATATCCTTAGTATCTATTTGTGAGTGTTATGACCATACTAGTTGATACGACGTGAAACGGACGCCTGTATCGTTTATGACTTTGTCACCCGCAGACCTGTCGGTCCAACTGTAGCTAACATTAAGGGTGTGGGATTTTTGGTCCCATATAGATCTATACACAAACTCACACTCTCCCTCTAGGAGACTCTGGTTCATAAGGGTAGACTTCCACTGGTACTTATATGAGTACTCGAAGACGTGTCTCACAAGCTAAATTAACGACTTTACAAATAATAATGCAAAAATCCTTTTTGATTAATAACAGATAAGTTTACAAAAAGATTTCCTTTGTTTAATAAGCTAACTTATAGCTTATAAGCTTATTTTCCATGTTTTAACAAGTTTCAAGTTTTAAATACATTTGTAAAGGTAAGAAAGACATAAATAAGCAATTTATATTCTAAAACGCAAGATTTCTTGTGTTATACTTGTATTCCCCCCCTAAAACATTAAAAAGTTGGAAAAAGATATGGGGGTATGAACTCACCTTATGTGAGTGATTCGATTGAAGATTAGAGTAAGGATGTTATACTAACGAACGAAGTCCCGGGACCCAAATGGTTCCTAAATAGCATGTAATGATACATATAGACATGAAATTAGTTAAACTAACTACAAAGGCGATCTGGAAACAACCTAGGATGCAAGAATAACTCACCAAAGGAGTGTTAGAAGCAAGATAGGAGGCTGAAAGAGAGTTCACGGCTGGGCTTGATGTGTTCACGACCACCTTGAGGTGTTCACGACCCTTGAAGGTTTGAAGGCTTCACTGCCCTTATGAAGGGTTCATGGCCCAAAAGATATGAAGAACACTTGGTGATCTTGTTGATTGGTGACTGTTTGAAGGCCTTTCGTGGTATACCAAAGAGATGCAAAAGAAAAGAAGTGTTTAAGAGAAGAAAGAGTGTTCTTGAGTATGATACTTGAGAGAGAATGGGGTGTTTGCGGCCAAGGAAGAAAGAAATGAAAGAAAAATCCGCCAGCTCATATATGTAGGGACTAGTTCACGGTCCGAGAGTTCACGACCCGAAGTTCACGGCCGCAAACCGAAGTGAGTTCACGGATCGGAATTGATCACGGCTGCGAGGGTTTGTGTTCCATGCGAAGTCTCTCGGTTTCTTAAGGCTTTTCTCTCCAAACTAGAACACACTAGATACAAGGCTTACATACTTATAAACCAAAAATCTAGTTACTTCAAGATAATAGAAGGAATAAGTTTGACCAAAGTTGACTTTTATAAGAATAAAATTTTTGGGTTGTCACAATATCTACCAACGCACCTGAATCTCCACGTAGAAACACTCACCCTTACTCAGAAATCAACAATTGTGGTGCCCCAACAGATGATGATTAAACCCACATTACCAACTATCATGTTTAAGCCATCATGAAACTATCCTCTTTTTTCTTCATTGTCATCTGTTTGAGTCATCGTCAACCCCATTAATTAGAAGAACAAGGATGTCCGATTTACATAAAAGGTTGGATCACCCATATGAAAGACTGTTTGGATTCTTTTCATGATCATATAGGAGTTCATCGATTGATTTCCAGTATTGTTCAAGGAGCGGCGATCTAACGCCCCAAATTGGAACTTGGTTTATTTGGCCATGTAATAGATGAATACAAGCCCTAGATTGTCACAACCACCGCTACCAACTACTAATCCAAACATGAATAACAATTTGAGTATTCTTCTTCTGTTTGAATCCTTTTACAATTTATTCTTAGTCTTTTTTTTTCACTTTTTATATATTTTTTTCTACAACTTTTAACATTTTGTTACATCTTTATTAGAACATTTTATAGCTTTTTAATAGCCTTTTACTACATCTTTACAAAAATGTTATATTTTTTTAAATATTTCTAAATGATGTAAAAAAGTCAAAAAATATACATATGAATGTTAAAAAGACAATTTCATAATTGGTTCCTATGGGTTGCAAAATATCTCAATTTGAGGACTTTCATTGAAAACGTCACGCCACTGGTCTCCGTGGTTTGCAAATTTTCATGAATGACCCTCGTGTTGTGAAATCTAACTTTTCAGCTATTAGCTTTTTATGAAAAAGACTAATTTACACTTGTACCAAAATTGTAATATACTACAAACCTAAAAGACCATTTGCAAAATTTTGTAAATTTAAATTCTATACACATATAAATTATAAATATAAATTTTGAATATATAAATTATAAATATAAATTATATATACATACATATATATATATATATATATATATATATATATATATATATATATATATATATAATTTCAACAATTTGATAACTTTTTTTTAATCTTTTTGATATTTTGTTTTCTATTTTTATTTTATAATTTTAGTTATTTATGGTTATTTTTATTCAAGTAAATAAACTTAAATTCGATAAACAATGTTGAAACCCTTTTTCTTTAATTTTTTTTATTTGTGAATTGAAGCGTTAATGTTTTTTTTGCCGTTACGGTTCATATTTTTTTATTTGGATGCTCCATAGTTAATATCGTTAGCAACTCTATGTTTACATTTATCACTATCATTATTTCAACTTTTGTTTTCGATTTTTTTATAATTTTAATTATTTATTATTCTTCTATTATTTTTATTTATTTTTATTCAAGTAATGAAAAATAGAAAAACAAAAAACAAAAAATCAAACACATAAATTATAATATACTCTAATATGTTATTACATTTTACACTTCTCATCTTTTTGGTTTTTTCGTATTTTTTTTTATTTTTTCGTATTATTTTTTAGTTTTTTCCTTTTTTTTATTTTTTTCGTTGTTTTGTTTTATTTTTCATCAATTTGATAAAAACTTTTTGATATTTTTCAAAAAGTATAAAATATATGAATATATTAGAGTATATTACAATTTTGGTGTTTGTGTTTTTTTGGTTTTGCGTTTTTTTTTTCTTTTTTACTTTTGGTTATTTATGGTTTTTGTAACTTTTTTTATTTGATTCAAGTAAATAAAAAATTTATATTTATATTTGTAATTTCGGTCAACTTTTTTTTCTTTATATTTTTTACTTTATGTTACGACAATTTAAATTTTAAAAATACAAATGGTTTGTCTATTGAGAATTAATGTTTCAATGTGTGATATTTGTTATTTATAATTATTAAAATAGGAAAATTAGCTCATAAATGTAACTTGAAAATTAAATACTATTTCCATATGAGATATCAATAGTTTAAATGCATGATAATATTTTTTTAATTTGATAATAGTCTAAAATAAAGAATAAAAAAATAATAAGAGTCGTCTCTACAAAAGAAAGTTGTTACAATATTTTAAACTGAAGTTTTTTTTTTCATTTACTTGAATCAAATTAAATAAAAAATATTTAAAAAACTATGTATAACTAAAATTATATATATATATATATATATATATATATATTAAATTTATATTTATAATTTATATATATACAAATTTTCAAATGTACAAAATTACACAAATGGTTCTTGGGGTTTGTAATATATTGCAAATTTGATACAATGGTAAAATAGTCCATTTTATAAAAATCTAATAACTGAAAAGTTAGATTTAACGGTAGCAGAACCATTTATGAAATTTTGTAAACCACAAGGACTAGTGGTATGAAAGTTTTCAAAATGAAATCTTTTGCAAACCATGTGTACTAATTGTAAAAATTTTCTATTAAAAAAAGTTGTATGAATACTTTTGTCTAAGAAAATATTCATATTTATATTTTTTTTCACGTCATTTAGAAAAGGTTTCTTTTAAAAATTATATGAATATGTAAAAGAAAGTTAAATTAGCTTTAAAAAATGAGTTTGAAATATTATATTAAAAACTATAAACAAATTAAAAGATGCGTTAAAAAATATGAAACAAGTTTACATATTTTTCGTATAAAAGAATAAGAAAAGTTATAAAAAAATTATAAAGGGTTTGTAAAAAAAAAAAAACAACTTTTTTAACTAATTACAACAAATAGCAAAATTCTTCGATATGAAATTATAAAATCATTGTAAAAAAACTAATTTAATAAAAATACATAAAAGTCATTGCCGGAAGTTCTAAAAAACCTTAAAAGAAGTTGTAGAAAAAATAGAATAAATTATTCGAATCGTCCCTCGTGCAGGTGTCAAAATGCACGTTCAGTCACTATTTTCAAAAATTAACTCAGACCTTCCTTAGTTTGGTTAAAAGTTGAACGTTTCATCCATCCGGACATAAAAAAACAATTTTGCCCTTATTTATTTCTTTTTTGATTTATTTTCTATTTATTTGTTATTTATTATTATTTATTGATTTGTTTATTATAAAAAATAATTATTTATTATCTTTAATAAAAGAAATATGTTGTAAACCCTAACTCCCTAAGCACTTTATCTCCATCCCCACATTTCTTCGAACTCCACCCAGACCAAAATCGATCGATGGCCCCCTTATGCTTATCCGACAATCCTATCTCCATCATCATAGGTCTTCAAAAGTGCAACAATTTCAACTTTTAACTTCAAGAAAGTTTTCAACTTCAACTACATGAACTTCAAAAACTGTTTAGATTCCCAAATCTCAACAAGTTCTTGAAGGATTCGAGAGAAGAATGAAAGATATAAGATGTGTTCTCCATATCTTTCTGGTGATGGATTCTCCCATTACAAAAGAAGACCGAGAGGAGGTGACTTTTCTCCAATGCATCACCGTCGCTCAACGCAGGTTCTGATGCATCACCACCATCGGATTGCAGATTCCAAACTCGTCTCACCACGTCCGATTACTGGTGGTGGTGATGCACAATCTGAAAGCCCCAAATTAAAATCCATCATGAAACCCCCAAAATGTTAGATCTGAAACCACACATCTCCTGCTAATCTACTTTCGTAATTACATATCCCCTCTTTCTCAAAACCCTAGCGCACAACACAAGTGGTGATGGTGACCTCTCGTTTGCTCTCTCTCTCTCTCTCTCGTATCACCAAAAACACACACTATGTGTGTGTGTGTTTTGTGTTTCTCTGCTTTGTTTAGGAAGAAGATTGAGGAAACAGATGGTAATGAATGTTAAATGGTTTCATGAGAAAATCAGGTAAGAGGGAGAGAAACATATAATAGTGATGTTTTATCCGACTGTGTTCTACATCTTAGACGGAGGTGGTTATCGTCGGACGTGAACAAATGAAAGGAAATGTAGTGGTGGTCAGTGGCGGTAGTCAAGAGGGTTTCCAGTGGTGCTCCATTTTTTCAGTGGTGGTGTTTAAGTTTTCTCTAGCAAAGCAAAAGAGAAATAGATATTAAATTTAACTAAAAAAGTTTAATAATAAAAAATATAAAAAAATAAATTGAAAAGGACGTTATAGTCATTTCATGTCTTGCAAGGGATGAAACATGCAGATTTCAGACTAACAATGGATGAAACATACAACTTTTAATCGTACGATAAACAATCCAAATTAATTTTTGAAAATAGAGTCTGAACGTTCATTTTAGCACCGACGATTCGTGTAATTTACTCTAGAAAATATATTTTATGAATAAACTAAATGTATGACAAATTCGCAATAAAATTTAATGTTCAGATTAGATTAATGGGAAAATACCGGCAATAGTAAAAAAATGGGGGGTATTTTCAAAATTTAGACATGAAAATGGACATTTCCGGGTATAGACATGCATTCTGCGGAGGGAGCTCCGCAGAGCTCCGCGGAATTTACTGTAGCTCCGCGGAATGGCAAAATCGTAAATAAATTAATGTATTAAAAAAAATTCAAGATCCTTTCTGCGGAGCTACAGTGGATTCCGCAGAGCTCTGCGGAGGTAGCTCGGAGGAATGAATCTTCAGGATTTTTTTTTTTCAAATCGATTCTTCGGGGTTTATATTAATTCTCCCAACTAATTATTTTCAAGAAAAGATTATGATAATATGAATTTTTCTTGACAATGTTTGAAATGAATGTGAAGTGGAAAAAATTGGTCTTTTAATTAGAGATTATTACATAAAAGAATCATTGGAGGATTTTTTTTTTTTTTTAAACTGAAGATCCATTCCTCGGAGCTACCTCCACGGAATGCTCCGTGGAATCCACTGTTTTAATACACAAATTTATTTACGATTTTGCCATTCCGCGGAGCTACAGTAGATTCCGCGGAGCTACCTCCGCGGAATGCATGTCTATACCCGAAAATGTCCATTTTCATGTCTAAATTTTAAAAATATCCCCCATTTTCTGACTATTACCGGTATTTTCCCTAGATTAATAGCAAAACTCACAATTTCGCTTATGAGCTATAGAGTTGGTTATCATTTCAAAAAAATGACAATGTTTGTAATCAGCTTTAATACAACGTTAACTACAACTTGGATACAAAATGTATTAGTTTTTTTTTTTTTAACGGCAAATACAATATATTTCTAAACTACTCCTCCTAAATCCTATGTCTCAGACGAGACTTGAACACTCAATCCATCATTATGGAGTACAACACCTGATACCTAAAATAAAATTCCAAAATTATTCCATTTTATAATATTTTTTTATTACTTCTTGACAATTTAAAGACATTTCCAATAGTTTATTTCCTAAAAACAATCCAAACCCCTTCAACTTAAAGCCCTAATCTTGAAACAACAATAACTTCCATTTATGTATATAGATCAAACCACAAGTTATAAACAAGGTTTACACACACAATTGCTAAGATTAAAGAGTTTTAGCATGAGTAGACTTCTACATTAACATTAAACAGTTAAAGAAGCAGCAGCTCCTTCATGCTTAACAATGCAAGCATGGAGATCATCTTTCTTAGCACCCACAACTTTGTCCACTATCTCTCCATTCTTGAGGAACAGGAATGTTGGCATTGCCTCAATTGAATACTTCTGAGCTATGGTCTGTAACACCAAGAAACACAAATTGCTTATTTCTAAATACCCAAAATAACCCTCAAACAATCGGAATATGAAAGATGATAGGAGGAAATTTACCTCAAGTTCATCAACATCAACCTTAAGGAAGGTAACATGGGGTTTCTTTTTAGCAAATTCAGCCAAAATTGGGGCAATCACACGGCAAGGACCACACCATGAGGCTGTGAAATCTACAACCACCTGTCAAGAACACCATTCAAATGTTAAAGTATGCCATTTAAGGTCCAAGATCTTTAATTCAACACTTCCGATATCGAATTCAAGAAAAAGAACAGACATGAATGCATAACATGTAAATCAATATAAGAAAACAGGATTAATTTCTAAGCAGAGGAGTATAACAAGTAGATTAGGGTTACCAATTTCTCAGAACCGACGTGCTTCTGAAACTGCTCCTCCCATTGCTCGACGGTGTGGCAGCCGATCACAACTCCTTCCGTTGCCATTTTTTTTATGAAAACTTGTCTTGAAGGCAACCTAATTCGAATTTCTGTAGCTTACAAATGAGTTTTGTTAAAGCTTCGAGAATGAATGAAGATTGTGGAGCCGAACTCCTCTTTATATAGGGGGACATCCCTCTCATACTGGATTATATTTCCATAAATACCCCTCAGTATGTCGGTTTTCGAATAAAGGTTTGTCATAATTACAGAAATACCCCTGAAAGTGTAAAACGCATATTTAAAATTCAAAATTCGTTCAGTGAATGGCGAAAAGAAAACGCGCATCTTAAAACGTGACGCACGCGTTTGCGTGGCCGTTCAAAAGGAATATAGCATTTTCACAATGGATAAATAAAAGAAATAAGTGTAATTTTAAAAAATCTTAATATATATTCCTTCAATAATTCAAAAAAAAAAAAATGTTATAGTTAAAATACACTATTTTTTTGATCCATGTAGTTTGTTGATTTTTGCGAATAAGATTTAAAATTTTTCTCACTTATAAAATGATCCAGAATATAGTAGTTTATATGGACTTGGTTTGTGACAAATTTGAAGCAAAATAAATGCAACTTTTGAAAAATCTTATAATATATATTCCTTCAATATTCAAAAAAGCATCATTTTATATTTAAAATACACTATTCTTTTGGCCCATATAACTTGTTGACTTTTGTGAATAAGGTTTAAAAGATTTCCAACTTACGTTATTAATCCAAAATAATATGGACTTGGTTTGTGACAAACTTTAGAAAAACTTTTATACCACATCTTTTAACAGATACTTTAGTGGTTATAAAATAGGATAATGACTTAAAAGGTAATATATTTCTTGATTTCTACACAATTAGTCGCTGAGTTTTTTTTGTCAATATTTTCTTATTGAATTTGTTGAATTGTTCAAATTACATCCTTATGATCTGCTATCGGAGGTTTAGCCGGTTTTCGGCGTATTTGACACCTCCGACGATGATCCAACCATCTTCTTCGGCGAGCCTCCGGCGTTCATGATTTTCCAATGAAGATGAACACAAATACATCAAATCTATTTCAACTTCTATTCTCCCCTTTCTTTTTCTTACCTTTTCTCATGAACTCAAGATCTGTGATGAACACATACATACATACACATCAGATGAGTATATGTGTGTCGTTCCAAAATCAAGCATGAACACATCTGAAAATCGTTTCAATAAACCCAGATCTGATGTTCAAGCATGAACACATACATACGAACACTTTTGGATATCGTTTGATTTCTATGAAGAAGACGGATACACACACATCGATTTTTTATTTCTGTGAAGAAGAACACACATCAGATGAACACACATACATATACCTTGAAGATCATCTGATTTCCTGAAAGAAGATGAACACACACACATCTGATTTCCGGTGTTCATGATTTTCCAACGAAGATGAACACAAATACATCAAATCTGTTTCAGCTTCTATTCTCCCTTTCTTTTTCTTATCTTTTCTCATGAACTCAAGATCTGTGACGAACACATACATACATACATACACATCAGATGAGTATATGTGTGTCGTTCCAAAGTCAAGCATGAACACATCTGAAAATCGTTTCAATAAACCCAGATCTGATGTTCAAGCATGAACACATACATACGAACACTTTTGGAGATCGTTTGATTTCTATGAAGAAGACGAATACACACACATTGATTTTTTATTTCTGTGAAGAAGAACACACATTAGATGAACACACATACATATACCTTGAAGATCATCTGATTTCCGGAAAGAAGATGAACACACACACAAACATCGATTTTTGCTCAAGAACACACATCGACCAGGGAAAATGAAAATGGAACTCGAATCAGATCAAACACGATTATTGTTCAAGAACATACACATGATTTTTGTTTAATAACACACACATCGATTATCAAATCTTCGGATATCTTTCATTCGATTTTCCCATATATGAAAATCGATGAACACAAACACACGATTTTTGTTCAAGAACACACAGATCGTTCAAATCTTCACACATAACTTGAAGATAATTATATTTTGTTTTCTGTTTCGATTTATGAACCCAGAACTCGAATCCAACACACACAAATCTGAATCGAGTTCATACAAGAAATCGAAGAAATCGAGCTTTGGAATTTCTGATGGTGTTAGATCTTGGTTTCTGATGGTTTTCCTTTTAAACTTCACAGCCCCTTCATCTTCACAACCCTCTTTCTGTCGAAATCGAAATATGAGTTCTTGGGTTTTTGCAACCAAGAACTCCAGATATGCCATGGTCTCCTTCTTTGAAAACCCACGAATTTGGAACCCTTCAAACTCGTTGGTTTCTGGAGATGACAAAGTCGCCGGAAAATTCATGTTTGGTCGGAGAATCGTCGAAGAAGATGACGGATCCTCGCCGGAGCTCACAAGAACACCGCAAACTGGCTAAACCTTCTGTAGCAGGTTATAAGGATGTGTTTTGAACAATTTAATAAGAATAATGGGAAAAAAAACTCAGTGACTAAATCTGTACAAGTCGAAAAATATGTTACTCTTTTAAGTCATTATCCCTTATAAAATATATGGATAATGACTTGAGAGGGTAATGTACTTTAGCTTTTGGTCATATTTGTTCACTAAATTATTTTCCGTGTTTTATTAACCATTAAACTTGTTGAAACGTGTATGACCGGTAATAGTGGGTTTTGTCAGTTTCCAGTGTTATTTCGAGCCAAGCATGATTTTCCGATCATCTTCTCGGGTCAAACTCGATTTTCCGGCGAGACCTCTTTTTTACCGGAAATGTTAAAAACCCAAAAATAGATAAGCACAAGAATCAGATGAACTCAAAATTCGATTTGAAAATTTTCATCATCAAATCTTAATTCTTTCAATAAAACACAGAAGCTCGTGTTTGTGTGAGAAGGAATCGAACCCAAAAATCTGAAAATGAACTCACAAAACACACCTAACTGTGTGTTCTTAGTGTTTGTGTGAAATTTTGAATCTTGAAGAGGAAGATAAAGAACTCAAGAACTTAAACCCAAATTCTCTCTTTATCATTTGAAACACATCCAACGCACACATCATTGTTCTGCAGAGATCAGAAATCTCTAGATTCAAATGGGTTTTTAAAATCGTTTAAGGTTTCTTGAGGTTCGAGTTTGGGTGTTGCAGATACACATGTTCTAAAATGGAGTTGTTTGAGAATCTAGTTAGGAAATCCGAAAACAAAAATGAGTTCTTGATTTCATTTAACGAAGAACTCCAGATCTGCCATCGTTTACCGGAAAAATCGAGTTTTGAAAGATGAAATTGTTTGTAGTTGTGTGCAAAACTCGATTTTGAAAGTTGTCGTTTGTAGTAGGGTTTTGAAGCTGAGGTTTTTGTGTGTTCATGTTTATCCTCATCTGAGTTCATTTTCAGGAACACAAATCTGAAGGGGGAAATCAAGGGTTCATCTTTATCTTCATCAGCTTCGGTTTCAGGAACACAACTACAAACAATTTCATCTTTTACCAAAAAAATGAGTTTTTAAGCTAGGGATTTTGTGTATTCATGTTTATCTTCATCTGTGTTCATTTTCAAGAATGAAAATTTGAACGAGGAAATTGATTTCAGGAACACAAATCTGAAGGAGGAAATCGTGGGTTCATCTTTATCTTCATTAACTTCGATTTTAAGAACACAACTGCAAACGATTTCATCTTCATCTGTAAGTTCATGTTATGATTTTGGTGGCAGGAGAAGATACTCGGAGATGGCACCGGTAATATCATTGTAGGTGAAACTCAAACCCCCAAAGCATGTTTTATCCGTTATTGTAGGTAATAGTGGTGTGTTTTAAGCAAAATAACAAGTTTAAGGGTTACCAGTGCACCAAAAAAAATTTAAGTGACCAAATATATACAAAGGGTATAGTTGGTTACCCTCTCAAGTCATTATCCCTAAAATATAAAAGAGTTCATCCACCCACACCCCTTAAAATATATTTTCATCTCTCTTTTTCTTTGGGATATCTCGCCTACGATTTTGTTTCTCTATCCCCTTTAGATTTCACCACTACCACATTCTTCCATCTCTACCACTGTCACTTTCATTTTCTCTTACGAACCAATCATCATCCCTTTCTGCGTCTATGGCAATCTATCCATAACTATAGTATTTTGATATTGATTATAGAGATAATTATAAGAAATTAATTGTCAAAGATTGTGATTTGAGCTTTTCCGATTAATTAGTAATTTTAGGACAATCACACAAATAATTTTAAGGACAATCACAATATTAGGTTTTGGGCTTGGGGCTTTTTCACATTAATTAGTATTTTTAGGACATTTGCAATTATAATTTAATTAATTATTTACTAATTTTTTTTAACTTGAGTATAGTTTTTTGGTAGTTATAACTCGATGTTTGACAGTTGTTAATTGTCAAAGGTGTTGCATTACATAATTTCTCATTAAGAGGCATAAAGCCTTTACGCGTAATATATATATATATATATATATATATATATATATATATATATATATATATATATATATATATATATATATATATATATGAAAGATACAATTGGTCTTAATGTACAACAATGGGCTATCTAACGAACATAATAAATGGGCTAACTGTAACATCCCAAAAGTCAAAACAAAATTTTTCATTTTCATAAAACATTCCCACAAAAACCATAAGTGTCACACCCCCACCGAGGCGGAACATGTCGGGCTGTACGACTAAGTTCATGGATCACATATAAACTGAATATATAGCACAAGTACAACGATAAATAAAACAACATTTGTATTCCATCATTAAGTTTGAATATATGGTTCTTACAGATAATAATAGTACAGTAGTTTCCTTAAACATGTAAGCAGATAACAAAAACTAGATAGCTAGCTCGTCTGTAATCCATGACCAATCTTCTGCCTGAACGTTTGTCTAATGATCTCCTGAGAATGCATGTAAGTTTGAGGGTCAACACAAAGGTTGGTGAGTGTTATAGGTTTTCTGAAATAATGATACTTTTAATATGATCTAAAAAGTATTGCCTTTGTTGTAAGTAAAATTATGTTTGGAAATGTTTGATAAAGATGGAAATCTAAACTGTGGTTTCTACATAATGAAATCTAGTTAAAGTTTATAGTGACAAAGTTGTACGGATAACGGATAAACAAACATACAGATATACGGATAAAGTTATCTGCCAAGGTTGTACTTAGTAACCGCAAATACGGATAAACGGATGGAAGACAAGTATAACTGATAAGCGTAAGCGTAAAAGTGTACGAAACTTGTTTAAACAGTTGATAAAACTTAGGGTTGTTTTTTGTCTTGAAGTCGAAATCTTCGGTATTTTGACTAAGTATAATGATTTATTGAATAATTTCCCAAGTTTTGTAAATTCAAATTTTATTTAAATAAATTTTATCTAAAAATTTATTTTAATATTTTCCACAATTTTTAAATAAGTCCGAAATTTATTTAATCCTAAATATAATTAATAATTTCTAAAAAGTTAATAGTCTAATGTTTATATATATATATATATATATATATATATATATATATATATATTAAATTTTATATTAAACTTGGGATTTAATTGAAAAGATTTTTCCAAACTGGGAGTAAGTTTTGAACATTTTATTTAAAGTTTCGTGGTCTTGGGATCATTTTGAAAATAATTTGAAAGAGGGAGGGACCTAAGTTGGACAAATTTGAAGTTGGAGGACTGCATGTATTTAAATTGTAATGATGTTTGAACTGTTGAGTTACACAGAAGGGTATACCTGTTCGGTTCCATATACGATCGCGAGAAAAATAACATAAATGGTTATGTGGCTTCGGTAATGCACGAAGGAGTAATAATCGAGCAAGGAGGTGGAGTGAGGAGGGACTTACGATGGTGGAGGTGCTGATTGTCGGTGGTGGTCGATGGTTTTACAGCAGCGACAGTGCAGGTGACAGGTTGGCAGTTTGATGTTGTTGCCCTTGTTTCTTCCTTCTGTTGGCAGCTCCGACGAGAGGTGGATGGGAGGAGGTGGTGGGGGAACACTTTGCAGAGTAGTAACACCAAAATAGTGGGTGGTGGTGATGGTTTAGTGGTGGAGACATGACGGTGGCAGTGGAGGTTTGAAGGTGGCAGGAGGGTGGCGATTATGAGTTTTCTTCCCTTTTTCGACAAAAACAGTGAGAGGGAGAGAGGGGAGATGTGAGGGAGGTGTTGGTTGTTCAAGAGGGAGGTATAAGGAGGTGTTTGGGTGGTGGAATGGTGGTTTAGGGTGGTGTTGGGTCTAAATTTATGGTTTATACTTTGTTTTTCTAGGCATTTATAGTTTTCGGTCTAGGGCATAAAACAGTCTTGGGTTTTAGGTTGGTTGGACCTAAATCACATGTGATTTCGGTCTAGCTATTGGGTTTTGGGCTTGGGTTTTTTCCATATATATATATATATATATATATATATATATATATATATATATATATATATAGTATAATTGTAGGCGTGATGATGTAAGTTAGAGAGGAGGGAACGTGATTTGGGGCTGCCTTTGTTGAGAGCGTGTTCTAGAGAGAGAAACAAGAGAGAACGTGTGTGTGTGTGTGAATCTGTACCAGATTATCAATCAATTCATTGTGTGCATTTAAGATTCAACTTGTTGTTGTTGTTCTTCTTCTCACTCTATCTTGCATCATCCACTTGATTGGGATTCCGCACCATCTAGTGGATCTGATTGATACATCAAGCCGATTTAGGGACTTACGAGTGGTATCAGAGCAAGGATCGTATCAATCAATTTGGCAAGATATTCAACGTTTTTGGACTTTTTGTTGAAGGTTTTGGCGTTTTTGATTTGTTTTGGAAGAAATATTGGCTGTTTGTTCTTTGTGTTCTTCATAATTTTGAGTTTAAGATCGAGTTTTGCGTCAAAAAGTTGAAAATTTCGTGTTTTTGGACGGAATCTGCGAGACCCAGGCGGCTAATCTTGGTCTCGGTCTAGGGTTTCCGATGATTTTTCGGCCGAAAGCGAGTTTGCGGTCAGCAGTTTGCGGTGGAACATGTCCGAGTTCTCGGTGCGAGGGTTTGCGGTGGAGCGGCTTCGGAAGTTTTCGGTTCGCCAGTTCTCGTCCTCGGAGTTCTCGGCTCGCACGTGTTCCGTTCCGATTTAGGTCTTCGCATTTTCGGTCAGAAGCTAGATTTCGGTGCAAGTCTTCTCGGTCTGGATCAAGAGGCTTCGCATTTTCGGTTACAAATTCGAATTTTCAATATTTTGGCTTGTTTGCAGCCCAAAAATCACATTTTCGATCCAATAGCCTCGTTTTCGAGATTAAAGCTTCGTATTTGGTCAAAAAGTCACGTATTTCGTCAAATACTCTTGGTTTTGGTCAAATACTCTCGTTTTTGGTCTTGAATTTTTCGTTTTCGGCCTAAAATTCTGACTTTCGACTTTTAACTTCTAAGTTTGAATTTTGACTTTCTTTTTTGACCTTTGACTTTCAAAGTTGATTTTTGACTCTTAACTTTGAATTTCTCGTTTAACTTTTAAGTTTTAAGTTTGACTTTCGAGGTTTCAAGTCAAAGGACATTTTTTGTAAACAATGAGTTCCTTAATCACCAAGGTCAATGAAGCTTCATGTTCTAAGTCTTGTGAAGCTAAAATTAAACTTTATCGTGATCAACATGATTTATTAAAAAAGGAAATTGAGGACCTTAAATATGAAGGATATACACTTAGGAAGGCCCAAAAACCTTTAAAAGAACAACTAGAGGCCAAAACCAAGGACTTTAGAAAAATTCAATAAGAATATAGTAATAAATGTGAAAATTAAAACTATGCTAAAAAGGAAATTGCCAAATCAACTGCCGAACTTGATGCATTGAAAGCTAAATATAAAGATGCTGAATTCAACTTTAAGAAATTTGACGTGTTAAGTGAGGTAGTTGTGTCTATGATAGAAAAACAATTAAAATTTAAAGATAATCAAACTAAGGGTCTAGGGTATCATGGTGTTCCACCTCCCTTCAATGACAACTATAACCCACCCCTTGAAATCAATGAGGAAGAGACACCTGCTCAGTTTGGTCCGCCCCCTGTTCCAGCTTCAGTTAAGACTGAACAATCAGACACAACTGAGAATATTAAGGTGAAGGATACTAATTCTTCTACTTCATGTGCAGGTAAAGTAGTGGAAGATGAGAACAAGGTGAACATAAATAATTCTAGTTCTGTTGATTCTATTGATTGTCAAACCAATGTCTCCTTAAACTCCGAATCTGTTGCTTTTAATTTAGTTACTTCTAATAAACCTGCTGTTGGTAAATATAGGCCACCAAAAAAAGCGAAATAGACTGCTTGTTGCATGTGTGCATGTGGGAACAATCAGAAACAATGCATGGGCATGCTACCAAGGACATGCAGAAACAACTTCTACGTGAAGAAACAGACTTGTTTCCACTATGGAACACCTGGACACATTGCCATAAATTGTCCAAATCGTGCATATGTTCCCTACTATGCACAAGGTTGGCAGAACTCGCCAAGAGGGAGATCTTTCAAAAGAAACCCTTCCAGGTCACAATTACGCAATGGTGACTGGAACACGAAGAAGGGCAAGAATCAAACTCCCAAGGACAAGAAAGGAATGACGGACAAGAAGCAAAATTCAAGAGATGGTCCAGTTAAACCAATATCGGTTAGGTCAAAGCCATCTCAACCGTCAGTTTCAAGTTCAAAAGCAAGTGATAAGGCATCCATCCGATCGAACAAGAAATGGGTTAAACCCAACTACAGATGGGTACCAAAGGTTCATATTCCCAAATCTTCTAATGATTCTAACATTTCTGAATCTTCTGTGTCTGATAAATAGGATATGTCGTGGGAGAGAGTACCTTGTGTAGATGATAAAGGTCAACTCAGCTTCAAAATGGACTGGGTTCCAAAGACCAACTGATCCCGCTCTATGTGCTGGAGCGGCTATGGAGGAATATCATCAGACTCCGGTTTATTGATAATGGCTGTTCCAGGCACATGATATGAGGCATCTCTCAACTGTACAACATTCATAATTTTAAGTGAGGGTATGTGTCCTCTGTGGGAAAGGAAGAAAGAAGAGGATCACAAATGGTGATTGTACTTAATGATGTGAAGAATTTTTGGATCTGTTCCGAGATTGAAATATGCGTGCTGTTCTCAGATCATCTGGATGCAACTTCCATTGGTGAATTACGGTTTGAGTTTTCTTCTCGATACTCCTGAGTTTCTCTTAAAATGATGCGTTTTGAAGACATTTTTTTTTTCATTCTTCCCCATGCACAAATTAAGGGGGAGAAATAAAAAATTTTAAAATTTTAAAAAAAAATCCAAAAATATTTCTTCTTTGGTAAGTGTTTTCGGGAAGTGATATGAAGTTTAGTGCTAAAGGGCAATATGAGATGCGTGTAAGGTACTGAAGCTGAATTGTTGAGACTCTGTGTTCAATGTGCTGGTAGGCACGAAGGATTCAAAAGGACTAGACATAGATTGACAATGAAGGGACTTGACAGTGTGGACTTAGATAGTTTCGTTTGGACTGACCATACGACGCTCGGATTGATTGAGCAGTGAGATAAATAAGGGATCTTGCGAGATACATTAAAGTCATATGTATCTAGAATTGTGGCTCAACATTTCCTCGATGTACGGACTTATGTCCTTAATTCCGGTACTGATAGGGTGACCGGGGGGTTCTGATAAAGTAGGTCTGTAGGAAATTATTTTCTTGCTTTCTATTTGTCAGTCATATGTTGCCTCCTCTGCGTGATTGGAACATATCCGACCTGGAATGCAACATATGCAACTCTATCTCTATGCAATTCTTTCTATCTATTAGCCATATGTTGTCTCCTTTGCGCGATTGGAAAAGATCTGACCTGGAACACATCATATTCACCCTACTATATTTCTAACCCTCTATCTATGTTAGTCATATGTTGTTCCCTCTGCGTGATTGGAAGACATCCGACCTGGGATACAACATATGCATCTCTATATCTATCTTCTCTCTTAATGATTGAATACTCATCTAAAGAAAGGAATTCTTTGGAAGTTCTTGATTGTTGGGTTATGTTGGGAAGTGGGGAACATGTTCTAGTGCATCTAAAATTGAACCATTTAAAAGGCTGTCTGTAGATCTCGCTGCTGAATTTAAGTGGATAACAATATCCTTGGTCGTCGTCAGCTAAATGGTCCATTTAGGAATATAGGTGCAATGTATTGTCATTTATAATCTGTCCAACTTGTCAATATCCTTTGTGTTGAAGTGGATCACAATACCGGTGATTGGCCAGAGCTAAACATGCAGGTGTGTGTTGATAAACGATATTGAATTGCTTGACAACTTTGATCCCAAAAGTCTTAAATTTAGTTATTATATTTGATTTTTTGTTAAATTTGTTCATAGTTTTCCTCTATGCACAAATTTAGGGGTAGAATTAAAAATAATTAATTAACAAAAATCAAACAAAAATAATAAAATTCAAAAATCCAGAAATATGTTTATTTCTGTTTTTTATTTCTTTTTCAGAAAAATATAAAAAATCCAAAAATATTGTGTGCTAAGTTTATTTTTAGTTTTGTTTTTATCTGAAAATTTCATTGGTCTTAAAACGAGAACTCAAAGGAAGAAGAGACTCAAGGAGACTGTACTTTCACACAGATACTGCAAGTAGTCTCTTTTTGAGCCAAGGTTACATCTTTGAACAACTGTGGTGAGAAGGGTTTTTATAACTCTGTGATCCACAGGGACTTTTTAGTCATGGTTACTTTTCAAGGGGAAATGGTGATCATTGAAGAACGTTCATTCGAAGGAACAAGAAGTGAAGATTATTTTTCAACACACTTCTTTCAACCACAAAAGCAAGGTGAAGCTGTTTTTGAAGATTATGTGATGAATTGCATTGAAGTCTCCTCAATCAATTTGCTGCTATCTATGAACCTGCTGAAGTGATCCAGAAGATTCAGTCTCTCTGTTATTCTCTCTGAAGATTCTCAAATTTGAAAGTGCTGATTTTCGAGAATCCTTACAAGAAGCCTCTACACCCAACGTGCTTTCAAAGTCAAATTTTGAAGAAAAGTCCAACTGTTCAAGATGAAGTCATTCATTCAGACATTCATATGTCCATATTGAAGTTGTGAAGAAACCGAAGATAAATGCTGAAGCCAAGCTCAAAGCAAAGATTGAAAAGAAAAGCAAGCTACAAACCCAGGGGAGTTTGTTAGGTCATAAGAAAAGAAATCTATAAACCAAGAGGGAGATTGTTGGGTCTAAATTTATGGTTTATACTTTGCTTTTCTAGGCATTTATAGTTTTCGGTCTAGGGCCGAAAACAGTCTTGGGTTTTAGGTTGGTTGGATCGAAATCACATGTGATTTCGGTCTAGCTATTGGGTTTTGGGCTTGGGTTTTTTCCAAATATATATATTGTTTAAGTGTAGGCGTGATGATGTAAGTAAGAGAGGAGGGAACATGATTTGGGGTTGCCATTGTTGAGAGTGTGTTCTAGAGAGAGAAACAAGAGAGAACATGTGTGTGTGAATCTTGTGTACCGGATTATCAATCAATTCATTATGTGCATTGAAGATTCAACTTTTTGTTCTTTTTGTTCTTCTTCTTCTTCTCATTCTATCTTGCATCATCCACTTAATTGGGATTCCGCACCATCAAGTGGATTTGATTGATACATCAAGCCGATTTAGGGACTTACAGGTGGTGGTGTTGGGAGTTTTTGATGTAAACTGAGAGTGAGAGATGAAGGTTTTAGAGAGAGATTTTGAGAGGTTTTAGAGGAAGAGAAGATGGTTGGAGGTTTGTGAGTGATAACTGGGGGTTCCTTAAGCCTCTTTTTATAGTAAAACACACACACACTCACAAACCAATTGAAGCCATACTCATAACCCATCACTTGTACTCTTTGGGAAAGCTTACACTCAAGAGAACAGGGGGAGGAGTAGGAAGCCCACATGGGTTGATACAAGGAAGAAAAATATCAAACTTTTGGTCATCTTGAGTCACATGTGGGGCCCACATGGGGTTATACCCCCATTAAATGCCCAAAAACACTCCAAACCGGGTGCATAGGGATCTGAAAATAGAGAAATTTTTGGAAAGTACCGTTAGATAGAGTTTAATTCAGGGATTCCAGAACATCAAGAAGATTAATTTTTGGAGTTACGAAACTCCGGGAAAATGCGTTTGAAGTTCCGCGTCTAAATAGTCGTAAAGTCCGTTTTTCGCGACTTTTGTATATATTTTCGTTAAAAATATTTCGAGTATGAAATTAAATAAGGGACTATAGTCTGATTCCAAAAACATTCTCGAAAATCTTGTCGACAATGTGTAAGTGTCTCATCAGATTAAAACAGTTTATGCAAAACAAGTAAAACTAATGTTATACTAGTTTGGTTTCTTAAAACGGTCGGATCTTTGGATACGAACTCTGTTTTGGACATTCTTTATATTTTCGGAAACAATGGAACATATACTATGAGTCTAGAATAGCTACTTCACTCAAAACTGCTAATTACAAATTTTTAGTTTTTCAGACGTATTACTAAGGTTACTATTTAATTCGTTTGAGATTTTATACATTTGGAAGTATGATATCATCAGGTATCATATAATAGTTGAAATGAACTTATTTAATTTACTTAAGATGCACTAAAACTCAATAAGTCAAGTTACAACGAGATTCACAGTGAATTGGCCGTCTACAATATTAGCCATCAATTATGGGATGTCACAATAACTTATAATACATTGTTTTCAAGTCAAATCCATAAAATCAAAGTTTCAAAATCTCTCAAAAACATATATCAGCAGGAGGATGTGTACGATCACACCTTTGCCTTGCCCCTATCATCTGATGTACCTGAAACATGGAAACCAACAATTGTAAGCCAAAGTTTAGTGACTTCCCTCAAAATACCCTTCACATCAAAACACATACAATGCATGCACACAAGGCCTTCAACATAAGTCTGGACCGCCACCTGAGCCTTCAGCTATATGTTGGACCACTCCCGATCCTACAACATAAACTGGACCGCTCCCTTGGGCCTACAGTATCAATTGGACCGCCCGGGTATCTTGGCATTCAGGACAAATGATGACCTCCTCAACCCAAACACAATATGTTGAAATATGGGCATAAACAAATAACCAACTAGAACATATAATTATACAGATCTACCAATATAACAGATCAATACAACATAACAACATCGTACACACAAGGATACATAACACAATCTAGTAGGTAGGCATTGGTGCCTTCGACCCACGAGTACAGTGAGGAAAAATCACCTCGAAATAAAGCAGATAATATAATAGCTCCCTCTCGGGATCAAAGATGACACCACGAGTGTAACGTCCCATTTTTCACAACCCAAAATTTTTCATTTTTATTTAGGTAAACCTTTCCAATTTATAAATCCATTATTAAGAAAACTGTTTATTCCAAATTACATTTATTAAAAATCAGAGTATTATAGAAAATGCAGAATCCTCAATGTTGTTGATGAGTTTGTATAGTCCTGCATTTGCCTTCCCATAGACACCAATGATACCTGAAACCATAAACAACTAGGTAAGCATAAAGCTTAGTGAGTTTTCCCCAAAATACCTCATAAGATAAACATACAAGCATGCATCGGGGCCACTCAACCATCGAGCTGGATTACCCAAGGTTTGTTGGCCTACCGCCTTAACCCAACCGCTCTTTCAGAGCCTCCGTACCTACGACTTACAACTGACCTGCACCGGGTATCTTGGCCTACAACACAAAGCAAGACCGCCTCAACCCACCACTACCATATGTCGACATATAAATAATCAAGGATCAAGTAGGCACATAATACAGAAAAACATAAATCATACAACTCACTAGCGCCTACTAGTCCTCTCACAACATACAATCCAGCTACCATCTATCCTCCATGAAATGCATAACTATAAGTAACCAGAGGTGTGATAGCCACCCGAACAGATGATCCTACTCTAGATCCACAACCAAACAAGGAACAGACAAGAAAGCCTAGATCAAGAGTTATCAGGCTATCCTACATGACCACAGACAGTCCCTAGGGCATTCCACCAGATGATAACCATCAAGCACATATAACATACAGATCCAACAGTGAACCATAACATAGCAACATCCTATATACCAGGATACCGACCTAACAGATCACGACAACATAACAACATCCTATATACCAGGATACCGATCTAACAGATCACTACAGCATAGAAACATCCTATATAACATGATACCGATCTAACAGATCACTACAACATAGCAACATCATATATAACATGATACCGATCTAATAGATCACTACAACATAGCAACATCCTATATAACAGGATACCGATCTAACATGTCACTACATCATAGCAACATCCTATATAACAAGATACCAATCTAACAGATCACTATAACTTAGCAACATACTAAGTATCCACAATCCAAGGAATGCAAGACTGTATATATTCAGAGGTGCGATAGCCACCCGGATAGGTGGTTCTACTCCAGAACCACAACCAAACAAGGAACATATAAGAGAGCATAGACCAAGAGTCCTTAGTCTATCCTACATGACTATATACAGTCCCTAAGACATCCTTCTACTAACAGATAACCAAAACTAGTGGGCCGGCATTGGTGCCTTCGACCCATGGTACAATGAGGTGAAACTCACCTGAAATGAAGAAACCCGAGAACACCGTGATACGCTCCCTGCTACACTGCTTGCTCCCACAGATCCACTAACATCATAACCAATAAAATCTTAATAACCAATCAAAACCCTCAAGTTTGACCTAAAGTCACACTTGGTCAAAAAGTCAATGGTCAATGGAGTCAACAAAAGTCAACATTTCTCCCCAACGTGGTACGTTCAACATACCATAGAAGTACACCCAGCGTACTCTGATGTTGAACAAGAAACGGGGTGCTGACCGCGTACGCGCAATGTACCTCTAGGTATGCCCAACGTATGCTGCCCAATCCCAAAATGCCATTAGGAGTTTATTCCATTAATCATTTCCTCCCAAAACTCTGATCCAAGCGCAAAATGATGTCTTAAGTCATAAAGTTTCCAACTTTATGACTTTGCATGGTTATAAGATGCTTAATGTCCAAAACCTTATGTTCTTAACCCAATAAGACCCTCTAACACATGCATAGGCTAAATATCATATCCAAGATCACATTTTTATGCTTCAAGACACTCCCAAACATCTGAAACGACAACTCAAAAGGATTAGAGTACCACATACTCATAATACCAAGCTCATGGGAAAAAATAACGACAGATATAAGGCTATCAAGAACTAAATGAAATCAACATCAAGTTCAAAACTTTATACCTCCAAAGGGTGTCAAAAGATGGTATAATCCTGGATCCAAAGTGTCCCACTCTTCAAGGATGATCTTCTATTCCAACTTGCTCCTTCAAGGACACCAAAATATACACCAAAGCTTAAAAATGCATTTAAGAGGATTAGGGTTTGCTAAGGAACGATTTTCCAGATGGAGGCTGAGGAGGGGAACGTGTCTTGAGCCATAAAGATGAATATATAGTGCTCAAACCCAAAATAGTTAGTGTTTGGCCTGGCTGGAGTACGCCCAACGTACTTAAGCTGGCATCCCCCCTTATCCTAAATGCCACATGGGACCCTTTTACAAACAAATATCACTCCAAGGGTTAGAAATGTAATATTTAAAAATCGTGGTGTTACAACGAGTCACCTATAAGACAGAAGGAACTCAATCTCAGCCTAAAGTCCAAACTCACAAGTCGACTAAAAAGTCAACAAGTTAACTGTCATGGTTAACGGTCAAGTCAACCGCCCAAAAACCCTAATCCGTGAGTCGCCATGTCGTGGCCATCTATCGGCCACGACGTGGCAGCATAAGGATGAAACAGTCAGGTCCTTTGTAACACCCAAATTTTCAAAACAATTTTTCACATTTTATAAAACACATTTACATTCATAATCGTCATAAAAACACCATTGTATCACATAGTCAATCATAACATCATATCCCAAGATCATAATAAAAATCTCCCCGTGTGTGTACTGATCAAACCGGTGCCTTCCCGCGATCCTCGCTGGTACCTGAGACACATAACACAACACTGTAAGCATAAATGCTTAGTGAGTTCCCCAAAATACCACACGCAACACATATTAGCCACTCGAGGCTATAACTCTGATGACCCTCTGGTCAAGGTGTCTCTGTGGGACCCTCCAGTCCCATAACTCTGTGGGCCCTCTAGCCCTAACTCTGTGGACCTTCCGGTCCTAGCTCTGAAAACTCTGTAACATACATAGCATATAACACATAGAAATCACATCATGCAAAAGCATACATCATACTCTGTCTCATAGCTCTAATTACCACTCTAGGTAAAGTATAGTGAGAAGACTCACCTCGGGCAACTCGGTAAAGCTCGAACTCTGTAAAATCAGGTCTAGCCTCCGCCTAATCATTTAAAATAAATACTCTCAATCAATACATCTCTCAAGGCTAGACTATTCCTCCTCTTAGTACTCTCAGAAGGGTAAAAGACCATTTTACCCCTCTCATAACTCAAAGGCCCCACTATAGACCAAACCCTAAAAGTCAACCAAAAGTCAACCCTCCGGGTTACGCTGCGCGTACCAGATGTGTACGCTGGGCGTACCCGGCAGTCTCAGAATCGGGGAACGCCTCCCCGTACGCCGTGCGTACTGGGATTACGCCCGGCGTAAATCCTAGTTTCAGTCCCTTAGCTCTTGAGGTCTTAAACAGTTAAGACCCACGTCCAACTTTTAGATCTGACCATTTCTAAGCCTCTTAATCCATAAAGTCGATGACTTTAAGCCTTTGCATGGCTGAACAAGTCACTAACACCCAAAATATACCATTTCCTAACACTAGAAAGCCCAATACTCAAGCATGATCTCATATCCACGACCAAGATGGGAACTTTATGGATCTATAACACAAATACCACTGAAATGGGACAGATCTAGGTCCATGGAGCTCATTACACTCATAAGGTCTCCACCTTTGGGACTTTTAACCCTAAAATGGTCCATGAAGCAACAAACCAAATTAAGAGGAAAGTTTTGAACTTTATACCTCCAAATGCAGCTCCTTCCTCTGTAGATCTCAGATCCAAACTTGCACTTCAAGCTCTAGTCTCCACAAACTCCTCTCCTTCTTCTTCACTAGCACACCAAGGCACTTTTAGCTCCAAAATCGCACACACTCACTAAGAACGATGAAAAGTTCTCTCTTAGGGTTTTACTCACTGCTATGGAGGCTGAGAAATAAGCCTTAGCATCCAATATATAGGGCACAAGTCAGAAATTAGGGTTTGCACCTGGACACATTACGCCCAGCGTAACCCTGAGTACGCCCAGCGTACTCAGGCGAGTCCGCGTCCAAAATTAGCGCATGAGTACGCGCAGCGTACTCTTGAGTACGCCCAGCGTACTCATTTGCTACCAATTCCTCTTAAGGGCTTAACTTGACACTTTGAATAAAAGAAGGGCTAAATAGTTGTACCTGAATTTCGGGATGTTACAATTCTCCCCCACTAGAACTAGACTTCGCCCTCGAAGTCTCACTCAACAAATAACTCTGGATACTGCTCGCGCATCTCTAACTCCGGCTCCCAGGTCATTTCAGAACCCTTCCGATGTTGCCACTGGACTTGAACCAATGGCACCTCCTTGTTTCTCAAAGTCTTGATCCTTCGATCCACAATCGCAACCGGTCTCTCAACATAATTCAGGCTCGCATCCACCTGAATGTCCTCTAACGGAACCACTGCCGACTCATCAGCGATACACTTCCTCAACTGAGACACGTGGAAGGTATCGTGAATCTGGCTCAACTCCGTAGGTAGCTCCAAACGATACGCTACCCTGCCCACCCTGGCAGTCACCCTGAAAGGACCAATATACCGAGGTCCCAACTTACCCCTCTTCCTGAATCGGATCACCCCCTTCCAAGGAGATACCTTCAGGAGTACTAAATCACCAACGTGGAACTCAAGCCCCGAGCGACGTCTGTCCGCATAACTCTTCTGGCGGCTCTGAGCGGTCAACAACCTCTGTCTGACCTGCTGAATCTGCTCAGTCGTCTGAAGTACTATCTCTGTACTACCCATCACACGCTGCCCGACCTCTCCCCAGCAAATAGGAGTCCGACACCTCCTCCCATACAACAGCTCAAAGGGTGGCATACCGATGCTCGAATGATGGCTGTTGTTATAGGAAAACTCAGCCAAGGGCAAGTATGTGTCCCAACTCCCTCCGAAATCCAATACACATGCCCGAAGCATGTCCTCGAGCGTCTGAATCGTCCGCTCACTCTGCCCATCTGTCTGGGGGTGGTATGCGGTACTAAAATGTAGCCTCGTACCCAACTCCTCATGAAACTTCTTCCAGAATCTGGAAGTGAAACGCATATCTCGATCTGAGACGATCGAGATCGGCACTCCATGCCGTGATACCACCTCCCTCACGTACAAATCTGCCAACCTCTCAGGGAAGGAGCTCTCACTGATAGCAAGGAAGTGAGCGCTCTTCGTCAATCTGTCCACAATCACCCAAATTGCATCGACGCCCCTCGCAGTCCTTGGCAATTTGGTGATAAAATCCATGGTAATCTGTTCCCACTTCCACTCGGAAACCTCCAACGGCTGCAACTTACCATGCGGCCTCTGGTGCTCGGCCTTAACCCTGCGACAGGTCAAGCACCTCTCAACAACCCATGCTATATCCCTCTTCATACAGGGCCACCAATAATCTCTTCTCAGGTCCAAATACATCTTAGTGGCCCCGGGATGGATCGAAAACCTCGATCGGTGTGCCTCCTCCATCAATATGGTACGTGCCCCGCCCACCAATGGCACCCAGATCCGACCCTGGAAGGTTATAAGCCCTCTGCTATCGGTAACAAACTCCGATACATATCCGATAACCCGCTCTCTCTTGCGGTTCTCCGGTCTCACGGCCTCAGCCTGGGCCCCTCGGATGGTGTCCAACACCGGAGTCATCACTGTCAATCTCATACAAACATCCCGTATCGGGGCGCTCTCCGCCCTACGACTCAGGGCATCGGCTACAACGTTAGCCTTGCCCGGGTGGTACAGGATCTCACAATCGTAATCCTTTACCACGTCCAACCATCTCCTCTGGCGCATATTCAGGTTGGGTTGATCCATCAAGTACTTCAAGCTCTTGTGGTCCGTGTATATGGTACACCGAACCCCATACAGATAGTGACGCCAGATCTTGAGGGCGAACACTACAGCCCCCAACTCCAGATCGTGGGTGGGATACCTCGTCTCGTGAGGCTTCAGCTGCCTCGATGCGTATGCTATCACATGCCCTCTCTGCATCAGCACCGCTCCCAGCCCCGATATCGAGGCGTCACAATACACCACAAAGTCCTCCATCCCCTCCGGAAGGGCTAACACTGGGGCTTCGCACAGTCTCTGGCAAAGTGTCTCGAAGGAGGCCTGCTGCTCTGGTCCCCATGAAAAAGCAACACCCTTCCGGGTCAACCTGGTGAGTGGCACGGCGATCTTGGAGAAATCCCTGATAAATCTCCGATAATAGCCAGCCAACCCTAAGAAACTCCTGATCTCGGTGGGGGATCTCGGCACCTCCCAACTCATAACCGCCTCAATCTTGGCCGGGTCGACCAAAATCCCATTTTGGTTAACGAGGTGCCCTAGGAACTGGACCTCTCGTAACCAGAAATCACACTTGGAGAATTTGGCATAAAGCCTCTCCGACCTCAAAACTCCAAGTAACTCTCTCAAATGCTCCTCATGCTGCTCTCTGGATCTCGAATACACCAGTATATCATCGATGAACACGATCACCGAACGGTCCAACATCGGTCTGCATACTCTGTTCATGAGATCCATGAACGCCGCCGGTGCATTGGTGAGCCCGAAAGGCATCACCACGAACTCGTAATGCCCGTAACGAGTCCTGAACGCTGTCTTCTGGATATCCTCATCTCGTACTCTCATCTGATGATATCCAGACCTCAAGTCGATCTTGGAAAACCAAGACGCTCCATGCAACTGATCGAATAAATCGTCGATCCTCGGTAAGGGGTAACGGTTCTTGACCGTCAGTTTGTTCAGCTCCCGGTAATCAATGCACATCCGGTGTGAACCATCCTTTTTCTTGACAAAAAGGATCGGCGCTCCCCACGGCGAGCTACTCGGCCGTATAAACCCCTTCCCCAGCAGCTCCTGCAGCTGCGAGGATAACTCCTGCATCTCTGGTGGCGCAAGGCGATAGGGCGCCTTGGCGATAGGCGCTGCCCCCGGAACCAAATCAATACGGAACTCTACCTGCCTCTCGGGAGGCACACCCGACAACTCCTCGGGGAAAACATCTGGGAACTCGCGCACTATCGGGACCTCATTGATCGACCTTGGTCTCTCTGTATCTACTCTCGTATCCACCATATAAGCCACAAACCCACTACAGCCCTGCTGTAAACTCTGCCTCGCTCTGGCGGCCGAACAAAATGCTGACCCAGAACGGGAACCCTCGCCGTACACCGTAAGTACTCCCCCAATGGGGTCTCGTATCGTCATCAACTGTCGCTCACAGTCAATCACAGCTCCGAAACGGCTCAACCAATCCATGCCCACTATGACACATACGTCCCCCATAGCAATCGGGACCAGATCTATTGGAAACTCGACACTGAAGATCTCGAGTACACATCCTCGAATCACATCAGTAGCATACACCATTCGCTCGTCAGCTATGGAAACTCGTAGATGTCGACTCAACGCCTCACGCTGGATACTGATGTGCTGACTAAACGCTAGTGACACAAAAGACCGACTCGCACCCGAGTCAAATAACACCAAGGCAGGTACAGAACACACAAGAAATGTACCTACGCATATCACAATATAAGCATAACACTACAAACTAAAAATGAACAGAGGAAAGAATACATACCAGCTACCACATCGGGTGCTGCGCGGACCTCCTCCGTTGTCAACTGGAAGGCTCTCCCGCGAGCCTTCGGTGCCTCAGCCTTCGCCGGCCGACTCTCTGTAGCTCGAACAGCAGCAGGAGCAGATCCCTGAGAAGCTCCCTGAGCTGACCCTCGTAACTGTGGACACTCGGCCTTCCGGTGTCCGGTCTGGTTGCAGTGAAAACAGACTGCAAACCCCTTGGGGCAATCCTTGGCCATATGCCCCTCCTTGCCACATTTATAGCAAGACCCTGCTCTGCACACTCCATCATGACTCTTGCCGCACTTGCCACAAGTGCGGCCCCTCTGGCTCCCTGATCTCGAATCGGCAGGCTTGGCCCGCTTGGCTGCCGGCTGAGACTGTGCCGGTCGCCGATCCCTCCCCTGAGACTCCGCCTCCTCCCTAGCCTGAGTCTCCAGCTCTATCTCCCTCTTCCGGGCATTTGCCTGAAGCTCGGCAAATGTCCGGTACGTCGAGTTCGCCACGAACTCTCGTATATCCCTCCTCAAAATGCTCAGATATCGGCTCATACGTGCCTGCTCGGAGGACACGTGTTCTGGGCAGAACATCGCCCGCTCATGGAACATCCTGGTGATCACTGTAACAGACTCTGTACCCTGCTTGAGGGTCAAAAACTCCTGGGCCAAACGCTCCCTCTCCACCTGGGGAACGTACTCTTCTCGGAACATAGCAGTGAACCTCTCCCAGGTCACTGCAACAAGCTCAGTAGGCGAATAGTGCGCCGTCACAAACTTCCACCAGTCCTTCGCTCCCAAGCGAAGCTGGTTCAACGCGAACCGGACTCTCAAATGCTCTGGAGATGAGCAAGTAAAGAAACACCCCTCAATGTCTGATATCCACCTCATCGCTGCAATCGGGTCCTGGGTCCCATCAAACTCCGGTGGTTTTGTGTTGCTGAACTCACGAAACAGCAACGCATCACCACCCTGCGGCCTAGTCGCAGCTATAGCTGCAGTGGCCGCAGCAACCGCAGCCTCAGAAAGAGCAGCGTATCTCTCGTCAAATGTCTCTATCAGTGTGGTCTTGATAGACCCGAACATCTCTGGTATCTCTGCCCTGATGGCCGCAGCTACCTCCTCATGAATGATCCTACAAATCTCCTCATCACTAGTACCGCTGCTCTCTGGTGTGTGGCGTGTCCCAACCATGATGTCTCTGAAATACAACATAACAAATATCAGGGACTCGCTCGAGTATACTCGCACTCGATAACTCCACCCTACTTGCTCCTTAGTACCCAATGGATTCTTACTTAGGGTGCGCACTGATCCGGTGTCTTCAGTAGTACGGGCCCTATACTACCGTCCACACCGCATCAGCATCCACTCTAAGTCCTCCTCCTTGGATCCCAAGTCCCAAGTACTCTACTCTCTTTAACCATATGCTACTCACTATCAGCTCTCTCATAAACTCCTCGCTGCTATCTAAACACTCTCAAGTATCCCTAGCAGCAAAACTCCTAGACTAAGGCATCACATATAAGGCCACTCTAGTCCTAATAAGAATACCTAGTCTACTCTAGCATGCATAGCATAACTCATCATATATCATAACATAATATATCTCATAACACTAATTACAAGGGTATTTTGGGAAATCACCGTTCGGGCGCTGGCTGATCGTACACACGGCTCTGCTCTGTTTGTCTCAAAACTCTTTTTACTCTTTAAAAAAATTTTTAGTCATCAAAATTTCTCTCAAATCCTCAGTTTGAGTTCAGATACGCCCGAAGATGAATCCGAATCCCTCAAACCAAGGCTCTGATACCAACTTGTAACACCCAAATTTTCAAAACAATTTTTCACATTTTATAAAACACATTTACATTCATAATCGTCATAAAAACACCATTGTATCACATAGTCAATCATAACATCATATCCTAAGATCATAATAAAAATCTCCCCGTGTGTGTACTGATCAAACCGGCGCCTTCCCGCGATCCTCGCTGGTACCTGAGATACATAACACAACACTGTAAGCATAAATGCTTAGTGAGTTCCCCAAAATACCACACGCAACACATATTAGCCACTCGAGGCTATAACTCTGATGACCCTCTGGTCAAGGTGTCTCTGTGGGACCCTCCAGTCCCATAACTCTGTGGGCCCTCTAGCCCTAACTCTGTGGACCTTCCGGTCCTAGCTCTGAAAACTCTGTAACATACATAACATATAACACATAGAAATCACATCATGCAAAAGCATACATCATACTCTGTCTCATAGCTCTAATTACCACTCTAGGTAAAGTATAGTGAGAAGACTCACCTCGGGCAACTCGGTAAAGCTCGAACTCTGTAAAATCAGGTCTAGCCTCCGCCTAATCATGTAAAATAAATACTCTCAATCAATACATCTCTCAAGGCTAGACTATTCCTCCTCTTAGTACTCTCAGAAGGGTAAAAGACCATTTTACCCCTCTCATAACTCAAAGGCCCCACTATAGACCAAACCCTAAAAGTCAACCAAAAGTCAACCCTCCGGGTTACGCTGCGCGTACCAGATGTGTACGCTGGGCGTACCCGACAGTCTCAGAATCGGGGAACGCCTCCCCGTACGCCGCGCGTACTGGGATTACGCCCGACGTAAATCCCAGTTTCAGTCCCTTAGCTCTTGAGGTCTTAAACAGTTAAGACCCACGTCCAACTTTTAGATCTGACCATTTCTAAGCCTCTTAATCCATAAAGTCGATGACTTTAAGCCTTTGCATGGCTGAACAAGTCACTAACACCCAAAATATACCATTTCCTAACACTAGAAAGCCCAATACTCAAGCATGATCTCATATCCACGACCAAGATGGGAACTTTATGGATCTATAACACAAATACCACTGAAATGGGACAGATCTAGGTCCATGGAGCTCATTACACTCATAAGGTCTCCACCTTTGGGACTTTTAACCCTAAAATGGTCCATGAAGCAACAAACCAAATTAAGAGGAAAGTTTTGAACTTTATACCTCCAAATGCAGCTCCTTCCTTTGTAGATCTCAGATCCAAACTTGCACTTCAAGCTCTAGTCTCCACAAACTCCTCTCCTTCTTCTTCACTAGCACACCAAGGCACTTTTAGCTCCAAAATCGCACACACTCACTAAGAACGATGAAAAGTTCTATCTTAGGGTTTTACTCACTGCTATGGAGGCTGAGAAATAAGCCTTAGCATCCAATATATAGGGCACAAGTCAGAAATTAGGGTTTGCACCTGGACACATTACTCCCAGCGTAACCCTGAGTACGCCCAGCGTACTCAGGCGAGTCCGCGTCCAAAATAAGCGCATGAGTACGCGCAACGTACTCTTGAGTACGCCCAGCGTACTCATTTGCTACCAATTCCTCTTAAGGGCTTAACTTGACACTTTGAATAAAAGAAGGGCTAAATAGTTGTACCTGAATTTCAGGATGTTACCACCTTACCCAGTCGTCACGCCGTTACAGCCTGAGACCACGTCGTGGGGACTTATCTGAACATCTTAATACATTAAGTTGTTTTTCAACAATTCTAAGAGCTCCAAAGCTCAGATTTGGTCCTTCCCACGGTCTTGATGGATAAAGTTTCCAACTTTATCCATTAAGACATCTCAATAATCAAGATCTCAAGCCCTAAATCCTTAAAGGAAACTCAAGCCATGCAAACACCCATTAAGCACTTAGAGTTACTCCTCCAAAGTTTCTAATAGTATTTTCTACACTTAATGGATCATAAAAATCGTAGCTTTATGGACATTCATGTCCATTGCATGTACCTTCCATTTTAGGTCAAAAATGTAACACCCTGGCTTTCAGACTTTTTCAAATTCATTTTTTGGTTTTAAAGTATGTCATTTTGGTCCTTGTTTTGGAAGGATGTGGTCGCAAGAAGCCCTAGTGGAAAAATGTTAATTTTAGGAGCAGGAGTTGTACGCTGTGCGTACATGTGAGTACGCTAGGCGTACTCATGTCCGAAAGAAACCCTACGTTTTAGGGTTTGCAGGGTATTTAAGCACATTTATGGATCATTTAGCCTCATATTTTCAGCCTCCAAGACCTTGAGTCATTTTTGGCAAACCCTAACCCCATAAGAGAGTGTTTTGAACTAAAAGTGTGTTCTTTGTGTGCTTAAGGAAGAAAGAGTTACATTAAGGAGATTAGAAGTGGAAGCAAGCTTGTGGATCTTGGATCATCACCTTCTTGGGAAGCTCCAGAAGTGCGTGGATCTTAGCGGATCTGCAGTCAGAGATTATTTGTGGGATCAACTCTGATGGGGTTTTGTCTTGTTATTGGCGGTTCGGGGATCTGTCAGCCAGCAGCTAGGGATCGTCTGTATGATTCGGCAGTGCGAGGTGAGTTTCCTCACTGTACTTTCAGGTCGAAGGCACCAAGGTCGACCCATTGGATTGTTATCTTGGTTTATTGTATGTTTGTATGTTGTAGTGATCTATTAGATTTGTATCCTGGTATATAGGATGATGATATGCTTAGTGATCTGTAAGATCTGACTGATTGTCTGTTGACTGGTTATATGTTTAGCTGTGTATATGTCGCCGTGGTGTGGGTGGGTTGAGACTGTACTGCTTTGTGCTGTCACTCAACAAACCCAATAATGTTTATATCGATATGTTGTTATTTTTTACTGGGCTTATATGTGTTTTGGATATGTTTATGTTGAGATGTTGTGTGGTTGGGTTGAGGCGGTCCTGCTATGTGCTGAAGGCCAACAGACCCAATGCGTCCCGGATAGACTGAAGGCTAGTGGAGCGTACCAGTTAGGCCGAACGCCCGGAGAACGTTCCAGATAGGTTGAAAGCCCGGTGAGGCGTACCAGTCACGCTGAAGGTTCTATGAGTGTACCAGATAGATTGTTGGCCGGTAGGGCGTTCCGGTCATGATGAAGGCCCTGTATGCATGTTGTTGTTGGTATATGTTAACTGTTTGTGTGGTGGTACTTTGGGGGAACTCACTAAGCTTTGTGCTTACAGTTTTTGTTTATGGTTTCAGGTACTTCACAGATTCATAACAAGGCGAACGCGTGATCGTAAACATCCTGATTTTATGTCATTTATCTTGGGAGACACTGATTTGTAAATAATGTTTTGGAAACAATATTTTGTAAACACTTTTACTAGTAAATGGCTTGTTTTGAAAAGTTTAAATTTGTTGAAATTTTTTGGAGGTTACAAGTTGGTATTAGAGCCTTGGTTTTAGTGAATTGGAGGAACACTCGTGTGAATCCAGTCTCAAACTAAGGAAAAATGGTTTTAAAAATAATTTTCAATGTAAAGGTTTTAAAAATAACTTTCAAAGTTACTTTCAAAATAACCAAAAGAGGATGTGACGTATACGATCAGTCGGAGCCAGTAAGTTGACCCCAAATTACCACACTGTTCTTTGATATTGTGATATGTTAGAATGACATGCTAGTGATAGGCTAGGGATCATCAGGAATTGCATGATAGAATTTCTTGGTTATATGATGCCTGATATCCTAGGGTTCTTACTTATATGAAATTGACATCATTACTATAGTTGCTTAGTGTATGCATCATAGTTGTACATAACTAAGATTATATAGCCTAAGAATGTGTGATTTTGCCTTATTTCTTGTTCTTGTTTGATGAAGGGCTTAGGTTAGGATCAGGTATTCGACTGTCTATAGGATCCAGTCTTATGTATGGATAGCATACACGAGTGTTGCAGGGTTGGTGGAAGTTTCATGAGTGGGTGCAGTGTATAGTAGGTCAGCGGGAGGAATGATTAGCCACTTTAGGGGGAGTAAGAGCAGGGCGAAGATGCACTCATGGTGCGGGGAGTTTAGATCGAGGATTTTATATGAGGATCTGTTAGATTTTATTGCGTTTTAGTGCCAGTCGGCTTCTCTGCTCAAATGCTGCTTGCTTTGTGCTTTGTGGGACCCATGTTGATGAGACTTAACCATCAAATGAATACAATGAATTACATGATATGAAGGTTAAATTATCTTAGAATGAAGGACTCGGAGCTATTGCGCAGCTATCGTTTGAGTCCAACCGTTGTAGGGCTGAGTCCTTTAGTCGAAGGATTATTTAAGCTTGGTTGCATGTAATTACATTCGTGAAGTGGTTAGCAGGCGTTGGTAGGGGTTCTTCAGCAGCTGATGGTAGAGGGGGAGTGGATGAGTCCTAGCATAGGCTAGGGAGTATTTTAGTGCTGTTGCTTCGCTGTTGAGTAGGATTCAAGAGTATTCTATGACTAGGACTTAGAAAACCCGAAATGATTCTTGAGGAAAGTATGTATAGGTGTGGAAGGTAGTACTGGGCCTGTACTACTGGAAGCACATGATCCATACTCGAGTCAAGGTAGGTTTTTGGGATTCTAAGGGCTGGGTGGGGAAGATAGCATGGTTGGATACCATGATTCACGACAACGTTTATGTTCCTGTCAATATTTTGGTTGTGGCTGCTCAGGCATGCAGATGGATCAGGTAAGAGTTTTGAGCCCCATTGGCGTTATTGATTTGGGTTGTTTGGTGCAGACCTAGTGAGCTTTGGTTTGAGGCCTCGAAGGTTTTTCTCGAGGTCGGTTATTCGAGTCGCGAGACTCAAGAAGGGGACGGTGATTATGATCGGCTTGGTTTTTGCAGGTGGAAGTGGATGGTTGATTGATGGTTTGGAATTTCGTTATCTGTGGCAAGGGTTATGCCCTTTCAGTTTTCCGAGTTCAGAGAAGGGGTGAGCAGGCTTGTGGCTTCAAGATTTAGGAAGGGTAGTTCCCGTTTCAACAAGTTGAGTTGTGTTTTGGCTTTGTCTCCCGTGGGTGGTAGTTCGAACCCTAAGTGGGGGAGAACTGGGATACTCAGGTTGAGTATTTTAACCGTTGATTGATTTGCCACTTCGTTGTGTGGGTAGTTGTTTTCAGATTAGTTGGGCAGATGTTGATCAGTGGATCTTTTCCACAAGCGGGTATGTTTAGTTCCATGTGAGTCTTGGTTCTCTGGGTTAACTGTCAAAGTGTTCTTGACCACTAGTCGTGGGGTTCATCATTCAGTGGAAGTTATCTCGAAAGTTTTATGGTGTCAGCCGAGATATAGTGGTCGGGCCAATCTGTCATCAAGTTCAGTATGTTCTATGTTCTTTGGGCCTTCGGGTATGTTTACCCTCAATGGTGGAGTGTGAACTTGGTTTATAGCAAACTCAAGTTTTGGTAACCTTCGGGGTCACCGTGGGAATTGGTTGGGAAGTCGCAAGTCATAAAGTTTTTATGATTGTCTCGAGTGGTTGTCAAGGTGGGGGGTACACCTGAGTCTATAAGGGGGTTGGATATAACGTAGAAATTCTTGGATATATTTTCTATGCTCGGAAAGGCAGTGGTTGGTGATGGCATAGCAGAGAGTCAAGGGTTATTAAGGTTTTGGTACATCTTATGGTTTGGTTTTGGGTGAAGATCGCAGTCGGTATGTTTTGAAGATCAGTTCTGCATGTGTTTGTTAGTGTCTCCAGCCAGGGACTGGGGGCAAATTTATAACTGGATGCTTATCAGTTGTAAGTGTTGGATTAGGTGTCTAAGCCCATAACTATTATTGGTATGTACTTGAACCAATAGTAGCATGGTCCATATGGGTTGCATGGCATTGGAACAATTTGGATAGACTTTTCTGAGAAGAAGATATTTATGATTTATTAATATATTATAAGTTCTAATATATTAATATCAAATCATATTATTTAATTAGTATTGATCAAGAATTAGTTTGGAATTAATTTTGTGATCAAAAGAGACTAATTAAATAAATGGGGATTGATTTGGTAAATCATTCATTCTTATAAAGTGGGCTTATGATCCATAGTAATTCATGTTGAGCTAAACCCATGTGGTGACCCATGGATACTCCATGGATGTTAAAACCCATGGATCATGAGGAATGTGGAGAGTCATGAGTTACATGGTGTAACCCTAATGTGCACACTATATAAGAAGCCTCATAGTTCATGGAATGGCACCTTTAAGTGATAAGAAGTGAGGGCTAGCCGATTTGTGACGCAAGTGTTCTTCTCTCAAGTTATTCCAATTGTTGGTGGTGTTGTGTGATTCCATTTGAGGTGCAACACTTGGGGCACTAATTTCTTAAAGGTCCAAGGCTTCCAAATACAACAAAAGGTATGTCTTCTAACTTGTTTTATTACCCAAGTATCAATGTTTTGTATGCTAGTTAGGGTAATACCTTGGAATGTCCAAGTTTGCATGTATAATAGAGAAAACATAGATCTAAGGTATTTAGGGTTACATGTACACCTTAGGAGTGTTAGAATGCTCAAAACCCAACAGTGGTATCAGAGCCTAGGCTTGTTTTCAATTATGCTTGATGCTACTTGCTTGGAAATGCTTTAAAAATCGATTTTCTGCTGTTCTGGATAGTGGACTCGCCGAGTCCACTGGGGGACTCGCCGAATCCAAGCACAAATTCATCCAACTCGCCGAGTTGGTTCATACACTCGATGATTTGGTGCCCCAGAATGCAGTTTTTCGAGTTTTTTGGCTGGAATTGGACTAGGATCATTACCCTAAACTATTTTTGATCTTATAAAGTTGTTTTTGATGTGGTAATGTGTGATAACGTCAAAATTCGAGTCGGTTCTAGATTTGACTAAACTTAAGTGCACATATAGGCACGACACATACTAGACTTAGTAACTAGAAGCTAAGTTATAATCTACTAGAAACTTGGAAACAAGTAGGATCGAAGGATAGTGTACTTAGATTTCACATTGGTATGTGAATTCTACAACTACTTAACTGTAGAGACTATCCACATTCGGGTCATTCCTTGGCTTGAACACCTTTTCATGAATCATATACACCCATCATGCACTTGACTTAAAAGTATAGATTAGGTCAAAGTCTCATAGAAACTTAAGTCAAAGTTGAAGACTAGGACTAGTATACTCGATTCCTCAAATTCGCTTGAATCTCGAAACCACTACATAGAATGCCAATAAATCGATAAAAATAAATTAAAAATATTATTTCTAACTTGAATAAGAGTTATGAAACTCTAAAATAGTTTGAAGTCTCAAAATTTAATTAATTTTGATATCCAAAGACTTACAAACTCCTCAAAACCCTAAAAAGCCCTAAAAACACATATTTATAAACTTTAACCTTAAAAATTCTATAAAAATAATTATAAAACTTATAATATTATCATAAAATAATTAAAATTATGAAAATGAATTCAAGGAAAATAAAATTTAAAGTATCAACATTTATTCCTAATTATCATGTTAAATCAATAATTTTATAAAACAAATCATGGCTTAATGCATTATTTATATAAAAAAATGGAAAAATTTATAAAAATTGAGGGAAATTTATATAAAATAAATGGAAGAGATGGGGAGTCTCTCTCCTCAATGAAAATTCGGATCTCTCTCCCCATATCTCTCCTATTCCCAACACAAAATCAGTTTTCTTCTCTCTCACACTCCATCATCCCTCATTCTCTCTCATTTCTCTCTCACACTCTCACACACATTTTCTCTCTTCTTCCCTCTATGAACCACAAAATTTTATAGCAAACATGTCTAAGAAAACTCATGATACTCAAAATCTTCATCATCTAGTGGTGTTCATTAAGGTAGAACATGATTTCCTTTCATTTTCCTTCAAGTTTTCATGGATTTTCTTGCATTCCCTTGTTCTTCTACACCATTCTCTTAGAAAATTTGTGTGCATGTTCATTCACTTCAGTTTTGATGATGATGGTGGTAGATTTTCACAAAAAACATCTTGCATGTTACAAAATGGTGAAGATCCATTACCTAAACCTAAGTCAAAACCATGAAAATGCATTTTTCTACACGTTTTGGTGGAAAATCACCACATGCACCCTAAGTTTTCTTTCAAAAACGATTTTTGACCATTTCAAACTCATGAATGGGTTTCAAACCAACATGCATGTGAAGATCTTCAAGCTTAGATGCTAGATGATCAAAGTTTGTTGTTAAAGGCTTTCAAATATGTTCATAAAGGATTTATTCTCAAATAAATACCTAAAACTCTTTTCTGATCAAATCCGATTTTTTCTAGAATCCCACTAATAAAATAAGATGATCTGCAAATTTTCAGAAAATAATTCATTTTTCTCGAAGTATTATAATTATTGCAATTAAATAGGACAATAAATCATATAAATACTTTCTGAGGTCTATAAATCCTAAATAAATTCGTGGATGACCACTATTGTAAATAATGACCTCTCATTAAGTTTCATCGATTTTTGTTACTGTTTATTATGGTTTTGAATTTTCTTTTTGTTTAGCCCCAATAAATCATGAACCCAATTTAGAGAATGTGAAAAAGGTATCTAATAGTTTTCCCAGCTCCTACCCTATGTGTAAGACTCATAAAAATATTTTCAGAATTTTTCATAATGCATTCCTATTTTCCCCGATTTTTGTATTTATAATGGACTAAAAATAGGAAAAGTAGTTCTACTCATCCAAATTTCATGAAAATTTACCAGAAGACCTTATAATATATTAGAACTCTAAATAAAAATTTGGATGATTTTTCTATTCAGTATGCTATTTTTCTTCTACTTTCTAACATTAAATACACTTAAATCCAAAAAATCGGATTCCAGTAGATAACAACCACCTTTGGTATTTTTCCCAGATTATTTTCACTGTAAATGAAGTTTAAATTTTTTTTGGTAATTTACTTTAACTGTTTAATAATTATTCTCCAATTAATGATTATTTAAGAGGATAAAACAAAGAAAAATAGCAAGACTAATTGAAAAATATCTTTTATATTTTTCGCAGCTTCTATATGTATAATAACAGTGTTACAAAAAGTTTGGGCAATTTTGGAAACTGTTTTCTATTAATTTCAATTTTTATTAGAAGAAATGCACAAAAATCATAAAATTGGGTTAAACAGTTTAGAAATCCATTTTTATATTTTTCCCAGATTAAGTATATCTATTGGTAGTATTATAAAAAGTTTGGGAACTTTTATCATCTGGATTCTATTTTTCACGAATTTATATTGTTATGAAGGCATAAAAACTTGGAAAAATAGTTAATCACATCAAAAATTCAAGGGAAAATTTGTGGAAGACCTCTACTATGTTTAGAATGAAAAAGAAAATTTTGAGAATTTTTGGAAACTTTCTGACAATATTTTGGATTTTTAAGAGCTTAAAACACCTTTAGATGTATTGAAATACCCTCAATTAATGTTACAAAAATCTGGAAAATAATATCCAAAATTATCTTAATCACATGAATTATAAAATTTCACCATTTCAGAAAATGTTTGTATCTTATCAATATTAAATTTTGACAAAATATTGGCATAATTCTATTGTAGTGGCAAGTATACTAGTATTAGTTTTCTATTAGAGACTCATTAGTGTGTAACATCGTGTAGGAATCGATAGTGGTATAAATGGAATGTAGTTCAAGACACCATTTGCATCATCTCAATGTATTGTGAGTATTCATGACTTCCCCTATTTTCGGTTTTTAAATGTTTTGGGGTGGAAAAGCATGTCCTAAACTATTTATGTTCGTTGTATTTAATTGACTCGTATAAACTTGATTACTATATTTTGCATATTGTGAGTATTCACGCATTCCCCTATTTTTGGTTTTTATGTTTTGGGGTGGAAAAGCATGTCCGAAAAACTATTATTTGTTCGTTGTATTTACATTGATTTGTATCAAACTTGATTGCTATATTTTGCTATATTTCTCTATGTATGTCTATGCAACACGAAACATGAGGCCTTATCGTCTTAAGTCCCTTCCTTTACACTTTACTCCAACCATTAACTCTTTGAGAAAATGGTCATTATGGATAGCGCTATTAGTAATTGACAACTCCTTACTCGCCCGATTGCTGGAGTGCATGATACCATATAATCTATGGAACGATAAGCATATATCTTGATAGGGCATCAGTCATAGGCTTGGTTGGGAACTCATTGTTTGCTCATACACATACAAACTCGTTACTTATTATAGCAATAAACTTTGTATCTCATTATAACAACGACCTTTTGTTACTAGATACTTATTTACTTGTTTTAGCAACGAACTTGGTTGCTCCTTATAGTAACAAACCTGTTTGCTCCTTGTAGCAACGAACATGATTGCTCATTACAGCAATGAAACTTGTTTACTCATTTTAGTAACAAACTTTATTTCCCATGAGGATATGAACGTTGCATCTCTTTTGGGCAACATACTTTATTTCTCATGATGACAACGAACTTTGTTTATACAAACTTATTTAATCATTTTAGCAATATAATTTTTATCTATGGAAACTTATATCAAAACTTTGATTTCGATTCATGAAGCCAATATTATTTTTAACTTGTGAACTCATCAACTATTTTGGTAGTTGACCGCTCATTTTACATGCTTTTTCAGGTATCATCTAGTAAGAGGCACATAGAGACACATCACTTGTCGGAGCATTTGCATGTGTTATATTTCAAATACATTGTAAATTATTTAAAAAAAAAGTTGTTCAAACTCATTGTAAATTGTAATGCTTTTTAATACTATGGTTGGTGTTATCTTTATCTTTTGCTATGAAACCCTTTGTACTGCCACGCCCTGTATTTCCGCTTTAGCGGGGTGTGACAGAAATGGTATCAGAGCCGAAGGTTATAGAGAATACCGGTTTTATTTTGGAGAACCACAACTATAGCCAAAAATTTTCAAAACGTTTTTAAAATACTAAACATACTACTGGTATAACTAATTCAAGTACGCATTATTGGACTTTAATTAAGGATAGCCTGGCCAACTATGCTTAATTAAGGAAAATTAATGCGAGGCTGGAAACGGTTATGATAGAATTATGTTCAAAACAATTTTCAACTTAAATTTTTGAAAAACAAATTTTTGCGGTGTGCGTACGGGCATTGCATATTATAAGCATTCATCTAGATACACTTAGAAACTAAGTGCACTTTTATAACAATGCCTTTATTTAGAAATACTCTTATCCCTTATCAAGTGTTAGGTTAACCACTTAGGTTATATCACTAGCCACTCTAGGAGCAATGCACTTAGTACTGAGAATGGGTATTCCTCGGTAGCTATTGACTTTAGATGTAAGGTTAGTAGCTAGATATACACTAGTCATAATCTTAAGTCGAAACCTATACCAATTATTCCTCAATACCTCTTCATCGTCTTCGTACTAGAGTTACAACTAGGAAAAAGCATTTCGATATCGACACGAATGATAATTGGAGCATCGCGTAAGGAGGTAGATGAGTCGCCATTACGTAATCATTTGGACACCATTGGCGGGCATTCCGGATTCGACTCACGAGGAGACATGGAGGTTTAACCCATACGTGAGACCTTATTACTACGCTACGATTTAGCTCTACGTTGTTTCCACCTTGAGCTTAAAACTTAACATAGGATGTCCCTTTGACCTCTATAAAAGGTCGTAAACTGCATTGACACCATATAACATTTTTCAAACAATTTTTCTTGTCCTTTATCTTTGGGAAAAAGACATCGGTACTGGCCTTATACTCACCTTAGTATTTAGGTACGATCAGCTACACTAACATACTTATTCGTTACTTCTTAATCTTCCATCGAAAAGTTATTTCGCTTCATCGGTTTTATTTATCATCGATAAAATATTTTATAACCACTTCATACAACTTACTAGACCTTTCCTAACAATGTAAGCCATATTCTTGCTAAAAATCTTTTGACAACTAGCTTTAACTTAACACTTTTCTTCAAAACTCAGTTTAACCAATATTGGTTTTAACCTTGCTATTTCACTTTCATTTCAAATCCATTTAAATGGATAGATGTGATTTTAAGGGCATATAAACCATTTTAAACATTACTTACCATTTTGGCACATTTTCGAAAAACTTAGAAACATTTTCTTTTATAAAAGTGTTTAAGACTCTATGCTATAAAACTTAAGCATATGACGTTAAAGTTCATATTATATGTAAAAGCTTCATCAGATCTTCAAACCACTTTTGTTTTAAGTCTTTTGACTACTTTTTCATTTAGGCATTGTACTTTACTTAAATGTGTTTTCTTGAAACCCAACACGATATTTTCACAACTTTCTACTTCACACATGCTTCTAAGAATATATCTAATTCCTAAATTTCCAACACATCTCATTTGTTTATTTTATTTCAAATTAGTTGTATAATCTGTGTTTATAAAACTTACATCATTGCAAAACTTAGTGTTCACTTTTAAACTTCCAGCAACGTACTTTTGACAATGCACAATTATTCATGTAAATATGTTAAGTCTTTACCTTATCCGTTTTAACCATTGTTGGACCCCAGTCAAAAAGGTCAAAACTGTCAGATTTTTAATTACAAGTTTTAGTGTTTCTTCTTTTTCACAAATGGAATTTAACTTAATAGATAACTCGTGAATTTTTAGCAAACCTTAGAAAACACTTTAAAACTTCTGCATTTCTATTTAATCATCAATAAACATCAAATATTGAAGTTTGAAATATATCTTAACCTGGTTTTAAATCTACCTATATGTATTGTTCTTATAATTTTAACAATAACAATCATTGCCGCCGCTACCTTCCTTTTTCTTTCCCCCGAACTTTATTTCTCTCTCTCCTTCTGATTTTAGATCTCGCACGCCATAATATTAACATAATACATTGTCTAACTTTGTTTCTGTCTATTTTGCTTCTCCTGGTATCATGTTCGTATACATAAAGACTAGAAGTCCATCCTTTCGTTTTGAACGATTAATACGTGTATAGTCATGAGGCATACCTTTGATTTAGTCAACTTTGATATATTCAATTATGCCTTTTATCATATACATCTTGTTTTTATTTTGAAATCTACTATAAACAAGTAATCGTTATTTACATTTGCTCTTTCGTTCTAAATTCGGAAACTTGATTTAAAATGCAAGTTTCATTGTATTTTTCCTTATAATTAATACACAAGATGAATACCCTTATGCTTATAATTTTCCTATATCCGGAAAATATATGTAAAGGATATGTTTCCTTATGTTTCTTCTTTTCTTTAAATACATCAAAAGTTTTGAATTTTACGATTATCTATTCTCCAAATGATTGTTTTTGTAGAAACACTAAACTATGGATGCACTATTTTCAAAGATTGACATTTTTACACCTTTCTTAAAATAGTATTTTACTTTGCAATTTTCAGTGAGTTCCTAAACTCTCAAACTTGTTTTCATAAGTATTCCGACTCCTCGTAAACTTGAATTTGTCCTAACTTAGACAATTGGACAATTTCTCAAAAATTTAATACAAATATTTATATACAAATTCCTTTAATGACGACTTAAACCTTTAACCTTAATTAATCTTTATATTATTTTACTACTTCGTTGGATCGCCACACATGTATCTTCATTATCTTGGAATTATTACACATTTTGATAATAGTGAGATTAATTATCATTTCTAAACACACATTTTGATAACAATGATATTTTTATCACTTCTAAACACTTAAAATGCTATCTACACAATGTGATTTAATTTATCATAAACTTTCATCGCCTCCATTTGCAACAATGACTCTCTAAATATATTTATTCTTAGAATAAGGTTTTATTATTGTAAGAGTAACCGTAGTAGTAATTATAGCCTCGAAGATCCTCAATCATTTCGTAATTTATTTTGTCGACGACACTTAAATAGCCTTTACATTTGAGATGTACCAAAACTTCGTTGCCTACCCTTAGTACGTATTTTTAGGAACTTACCCTCGATCGCTTCCCTTTCATTCGTGCTACCCCTTCTTATTTCGGAATATATATTTTCCAGATGTAATAGCCAACTCGTAAGTGAACAAATTGTTCCTAATCTCTTCTTTATTAGGCGGCGAATTTACACTTAGTGCTAATTTAGAATGCAACTTAAGGATCAATGCGGATATAACGCTCAGTGCAGTAGGTACTTCAGCAAAACTTATACCGCTCTTTTAATTCAGATAATATCTAACTAGATGATCTTTTTCGACTAGGTCGCCATGGTTGGATGATGATTCCTTGAACCAAATTTTCCATAATCTAGACGAATGAACTCGAATTAAGGAAACACTAATTTGACTATAGCTAAAGAATTGGGTTCTTCCTTTGAGGAAATAAACCCAAAATAATCAAAGAACACTTCAAGTCACCACCTCTCTAGCTATACAATTGTATTCGGCTGAGTTCTAATATAATATGTCACGAATTGAATTTCGGGACGAAATTCTTTCAACCGGGGGACACTGTGACAAACGTCAAAATTCGAGTCGGTTCTAGATTTGACTAAACTTAAGTGCACATATAGGCACGACACATACTAGACTTAGTAACTAGAAGCTAAGTTATAACCTACTAGAAACTTGGAAACAAGTAGGATCGAAGGATAGTGTACTTAGATTTCACATTGGTATGTGAATTCTACAACTACTTAACTGTAGAGACTATCCACATTCGGGTCATTCCTTGGCTTGAACACCTTTTCATGAATCATATACACCCATCATGCACTTGACTTAAAAGTATAGATTAGGTCAAAGTCTCATAGAAACTTAAGTCAAAGTTGAAGACTAGGACTAGTATACTCGATTCCTCAAATTCACTTGAATCTCGAAACCACTACATAGAATGCCAATAAATCGATAAAAATAAATTAAAAATATTATTTCTAACTTGAATAAGAGTTATGAAACTCTAAAATAGTTTGAAGTCTCAAAATTTAATTAATTTTGATATCCAAAGACTTACAAACTCCTCAAAACCCTAAAAAGCCCTAAAAACACATATTTATAAACTTTAACCTTAAAAATTCTATAAAAATAATTATAAAACTTATAATATTATCATAAAATAATTAAAATTATGAAAATGAATTCAAGGAAAATAAAATTTAAAGTATCAACATTTATTCCTAATTATCATGTTAAATCAATAATTTTATAAAACATATCATGGCTTAATGCATTATTTATAAAAAAAAATGGGAAAATTTATAAAAATTGAGGGAAATTTATATAAAATAAATGGAAGAGATGGGGAGTCTCTCTCCTCATTGAAAACTCAAATCTCTCTCCCCATATCTCTGCTCTTCCCAACACAAAATCATTTTTCTTCTCTCTCACACTCTATCTTCCCTCATTCTCTCTCATTTCTCTCTCACACTCTCACACACATTTTCTCTATTCCTCCCTCTATGAACCACAAAATTTTACAGAAAACATGTCCAAGAACACTCAAGATACTCAAAATCTTCATCATCTAGTGGTGTTCATTAAGGTAGAACACGATTTCCTTTCGTTTTCCTTCAAGTTTCATGGATTTTCTTGCATTCCCTTGTTCTTCTACACCTTTCTCTTAGAAAATTTGTGTGCATGTTCATTCACTTCAGTTTTGATGATGATGGTGGTAGATTTTCACAAAAAACATCTTGCATGTTACAAAATGGTGAAGATCCATGACCTAAACCTAAGTCAAAACCATGAAAATGCACTTTTCTACACGTTTTGGTGGAAAATCACCACACGCACCCTAAGTTTTCTTTCAAAAACGATTTTTGACCATTTCAAACTCATGAATGGGTTTCAAACCAACATGCATGTGAAGATCTTCAAGCTTAGATGCTATATGATCAAAGTTTGTTGTTAAAGGCTTTTAAGTATGTTCATAAAGGATTTATTCTCAAATAAATACCTAAAACTCTTATCTGATTAAATTCGATTTTCGCAACATTGGGTGTACCAAGCTAATTTGCATGGTTATTCACACCTTGTTTCTGATCCTCAGCATCCGAGTCACAAACTTGAAGGACACAATCGATATTTAAACATGCCATTGAATTGTTCAATGAATCTCAAAGGTTCTAGGAGTTTCAATTCACTTAAAACCTAAAATTCTTTTTCGTTTTTCGTGGTGGAAATTGGTAAATCGTCATTTACCTACCTTCAAATATTTTGCAATTGGATTACGGCATCCCTCGTCCAAATTGTAAAATATTGTGTTGGTTCCTAGCCTTAATATTTCATTTGGCGTACTGGAAAAGTAAATTTGATTGGAAGATCTACTCCCCAAACTTCCATGGACATTGACAATGGAAACATTGGAAGTCCAGAAAAGATTTCTCTTTCCGAGGGAAAGAGTAAGGCTAAGTCTGAGATTGTCCCGTGTACCATTCCCAAAGAGTCTATATGTTTCTATTGCCAAGAGAAGGGGCATTGGTTGCGAAGTTGCCCTGACTACCTGAAAGATCTGAGAAAAGGTAGAATCGAAAAGTTTGACTCCACTTCAGGTAAGTCTACTATCTAACTCTATTAAGTTCCTAATTGATGATTCTTAATACATGATGTGACAAGGTTGCATTTTTATATTTTGTATGGTCATGCAAAGGGAAGGAAGCTTAAAGGAAGAGTATGCTGAATCTGATCGCGAAGATGGATTTCAATCGCATGGTTCGAAGATCGGATTTTTTGAGCTGCTGCTTAGAGTTATGATAGATTGCTAGGAAATATGTAATAACATAGTTTTCATTTGTAATTGCATTGTAAGGAAAAGTTTTTTCCCCATTTTATAAATAAATAATTTTTTTTTACTATATCTCCTTGCAATGGAATTTGTGAAAATTGATGTTTGTATGTTTCTATGTTAGCAATATGAATTTGATTCTTTCGTTTGTGGTAGTGTCGAGTATTTGCCAAATAAGGAAAGATTCTCATCACCCAAGTTTCAATTGGACAAAAACTTGGAATCATGCAAGTTGTATTGTATGTTGAATGAGAATTTTCATCTTTGGTAAATAAAAACTAATTCCTTATTCAGATGTATATGTGAGTCAAGTGAAGGACTAGGGGATCGGGTACACTGGGTGTGCGCTGGTCAAGTTCCACCACAAAGAACAATAAGACTATTCGTCGTGATTTACTAAAGTTTAGTAAACATGGTTATGCTTACAAGTTTAAGTATAATTATGAAACATTGGAAAAGGTTCAATGTATGGCATAACGAATGAGAAGAATCAAATTAGGCAGAAAGATAAAAGTTTCTCCAATATGAAAAGGTGGGAGAGTACTTTAGTAACGTGTTTTTGTTGGATTAGTGTCTAAGTCCATAACTATAATTGGTATGTACTTGACCCGATTTGGCATGGTCCATTTGGGTTGCATGGCATCGGAACAATTTGGATAGACTTTTGTGAGAAAAAGGATATTTATGATTTGTTAATATATTAAAAGTTCTAATATATTAATATGAAATCATATTATTTAATTAGTATTGATCATGAATTAATTTGGAATTAATTTTGTGGTCAAAAGGAGACTAATTAAATATATGGGGATTGATTGTGTAAATCATTCATTCTTATATATGTGGGCTTATGATCCATAGTTCTTCATGTTGGGCTAAACCCATGGGGTAACCCATGGATACTCCAAGGAGGTTTTAACCCATGGAGCATGAAGAATATGGAAAGACATGGGTTACATGGTGTAACCCTAATGGCCACCATATATAAGGACCCCGTGGCTCAAGAAATTGGCACTAGTGTGTGTACACATGTGGGCTAGCCGATTTGAGCATAAGAACCTTTTCTCTCAAGTTATTCCAAGATGTTGGTGATGTTGTGTGAACCATTTGAGGTGTCACACTTGAGGCACTAGGCTCTTAAGGTCCATGAAATCAAGCTACATAAAAAGATATGTCTTCTAACTTGTTTATATTACCCAAGTATAAAGATTGTATGCTAGTTAGGGTAATACCTTGGAAAGTTCAAGTTTGCATGTATAATAGAGAAAACATAGATCCAAGGTATTTAGGGTTGCATGTACACCATAGGATTGTTAGAATGCTCAAAACCCATCAGTGGTATCAGAGCCTAGGCTTGTTTTCAATTATACTTGATGCAAATTGCTGAAAAAAATCGATTTTCTGCTGTTCTGGACAGTGGACTCGCCGAGTCCATGAACAAATTCATCCAACTCGTCGAGTTGGACCCTCAGACAGCATATTTTCGAGTTTTTTTTGGCTGGAATTGGACTAAGAACATTACCCTAAGCTGTTTTTAAACTAGTAAACCTGTTTTTGATGTGGTAATGTTCATGCTAATCCAATTTCATAGATAATTGTCAATAGATTCATGTTTTGTATTAGTTTAATGGTTAGGCTAATTACATGAAAATTGTTTGTTTTGAATTATCTTGTTCTTATGAGTTGATTTAGATTAATAGAAAAGTTATGTGATAATATGTTTTCAATCCAAATTAATCTAAAAGTTGTTCATAATATGTGTTTGTGTAACTTGTCCTCAAGTTATATGAAAAGTCACATTTATGATTATTAAAACACATAAGATTTCCATAAGTTATGAAAATGGAGAGTCTCATTTTTAAATGTTTTAAAGTCTTCCATAACTTGTCCTCAAGTTATGGAACTTGAAGAGTTTTTCATTAAAACTACTTTAAACACATAAGTCATGGAATTGAAAAGTTTTTGAATAGTTTAAAACTTGCCCTCAAGTTTTGGAATTTGTAAAGTTTCCCCTCGTGAATACTTTAATTCCAAGTTAAACCCTTAGAATTTTAAAAATTAAAATTCAACCCTTATACTTTATAGTATTATAAGTTAATAATATATATATATATATATATATATATATATATATATATATATATATATATATATATATATAAGAACAAATTCAGTCTTACCGTTAGTAGGCCTCATTCACAAAGCCGGTCTATAAGGGGGGTATAAGGTTACTGCCTATAAAATGGCAGTTTAATGGGTGTCCACTCTCACCCACTGCTTCCTTGACTGGTGGTGGGCCGTTAGCCGAACGGGTAGGACAAGGACTATAATTCTCCCTTCATTAAAAGTGTTAATGATAAATACTAAGTAACTAAACCTTTTATAAATTCCCAATGTTAGTTACTTAGGAAAATGTGAATTTGGTGCTAACCCATGAAATTACACTTTACACTTTGATTAAATCGTTAGTGGAGCGCGTGTGGTTAACCGGCACACTAACCTGGATTTAACAAGGTAGGCAAAGGGTAACTTAATGTTTATCATAGTATCGGTGGAGCGCGTGTGGTTAACCAGCACATCGATTGAGTGATAAATATTAAGGGTACCAAGTATATTTGCATGGTTATTCACACCTTGTTTTGTGATCCTCGGTATCCCAATCACAAAATTTGAGAGGGCACAATCGAGATTGAAACATGCCATTGAAAAGTTCAATGAATCTCAAAAGATCTAGGAGTTTCAAATCCAATTAAAACCTAATAAATTATTTCGTTTTTCATGGTGGAAATTGGTGAATCGTCATTCGCCTACCTTCAAATATTCTATAGCTTGGATTACGGCATCCCTCTTCCAAGTTATAAAATATTGTGTTGGGTCCTAGCCTTAATATTTCATATTGGGTGTTATATTAAGGACTTTAAATCAACTATCTTGAATATCTCCCAAAAGATGTCTGGTTCAGACAATTATGATCTTCCCAAAACTCTTGGAACAAGCTTTCCTAATGAAGATGATGTCCCGGAAATCATTCTTCACTCCCTCCACCTCCTCCAATTATTCTCCCTAACCCACAAGTTCAAGGTCACTCAAGCCCTATTGGTAAGAAAGGTCTATGTGTGCTCACATCTTGGAGATGAAGTCACATATTGACAAGTCGGGAGAGTTGGGTGTCAAAGTCTTGAGAAAGTTGGTTGTTCAATCACTTTCTAAGTCACATAGTGAGTTACTTTGGGACTACTATGTAACAGACTATGACATCACCCTTAATGATCTTATCTATTTGCTTGGTGCTGCTGAATCAACAATGATTTGGAGCACTGGTAAAGAAAATTTGATTAGAAGATCAACTTCCCAAACTTCCATGGACGTTGACAATGGTAACATTGGATATCCAGAAAAGCTTTCTCTTCCCAATGGAAAGGGATCGGCCATAGTCAACTTGGTTGACCAAATGGTAAAGAGAAAGGCTAAGTCTGAGATAGTCCCATGTACCATTACCAAAGAGTCCATATGTTTCTATTGCCGAAAGGAAGGGGCATTGGTTGCGAAGCTGCCCTAACTACCTGAAAGATCTGAGAGAAGGTCAAGTCAAAAAGTTTGACTCTGCTTCAGGTAAGTCCACTATCTAACTCTCTTAAGTTCCTATTTGAAGGTTCCTAATACATTTTGATGTATGGCAGGATCAAGCAAAGGGAAGGAAGCTTAAAAGAAGAGTATGGTTCAGGTAAGTCCACTATCTAACTCTCTTAAGTTCCTATCTGATCGCGAAGATGGATTTCAATCACATGGTTCGAAGATCGGATTCTTGAGCTACTTCTTAGGAGTTATGATAGATTGCTAGAAAACATGTAATAACATAGTTTTCATTTAACGTTGCATTGTAAGGAAAAAGTTTTTTCCACATTTATAAATAAATAAAATTTTGTTTTATTTTATTTATATCTCCTTGCAATGGCATTAGTGAAAAATTGTTGTTTATATGTTTCCATTGATAGCAATGATGGATATATGAATTCGATTCTTTCATTTGTGATAGTGTCTAAATTTACCAAATAAGAAAAGATTCTCATCACCCAACTTTCAATTGGACCGAAACTTGAAATCATGCAAGTTGTATCGTATGATGAATGAGAATTTTCATCTTTGGAAAATTAAGACCAATTCCTTGTTCACATGTATATGTGAGTCAAGTGAAGGACTTAGGGATCGAGTACACATTCATGTGTACTGGTCAAGTCCACCACAAAAGATCAATAAGACTATTCGTCATGATTTACTAAAGTTTAGTAAATATGGTTATACTTACAAGTTTAAGTATAATTCTTAAACATTGGAAAAGTTTGGATGTATGGCAGAACGAATGAGAAGAATCAAATTAGGAAAAAAGATAAAAGTTTCTCAAATCTGAAAAGATGGGAGAGTACTTTAGTATCATGTTTTATGATCATCTTAATGATTGTGAGACCATATCACAATTCATCCTCTAGGAACATCTTAGTGCATTCTTATGGCTAAGAAGAAGAGTCATGAATTATTGAAATGGTTAAATCAAGAAGGTGATACATACTTCGTTCCAAAACAAGTCTTAGAGTCATACTCCGAGATTGTAATTTGAGTGACACATCTTAAAGAAGGTTTATTAACACTTGTCAAATGTAAGAATAAACTGTGTCCTACTCTTGTACATTTGAAATAGGTAAGTTGTGATGTTTTGGATAAAACAGAGAGCAACATAGGCCAATTGTGTGAAGTGTTTGTCTTGGTAAGAATCCGCACTATCTCTTGAATATTTGGCAAGAGAGTCTTATATGTCAAGAGGAGAGTGGGAGTCTTAAAGATCTTGAAAAAGCTTCAAGATCTAATCAAGAATAAAACCTGTAGTTTCTCACTAGCTCACGACTTGAGGTTTATAACCTATCGTGTTGACATATTCCTATTTCTGTGCCCATTCCAGTTAAAGTTGGCTTTGCATATGAGTTCTGAGAGTTCTTAATTGGTTGCATAACAACTTGGAAGCAATGGCAGGCCCTTATGCTACCAGGTGGCAAGAAGTTAAGACTGCACAAGTTCAATCAATATGAGGTTGGATTTGTCACTAACCTTGTCTTGTGATTATGGTTTTTGACAAATTCACATGGATAGGAACACATACACCATAAAATCTAAGTGTCATAAGGTTTCTCTCCGATTCATGAAAATGATGGTGAGGAAACGCTTTCACTAAGTAGATTATAAGTAGATATCAATTGTGATATTTGCATTCTCAAAGTCGTTAGTGGAGCGTGTGTGGTTAACCGACACACTAACATGGACTTGTGAGGAATGGCAAAGGTCTAAACAATTGAGACTGTGATTACGACATCCCTTTTCATAGTTCTAAAATTGTTTTGACACACATGTGTGCTATCTAAGGAAAGGTGTATGATTTTGATAAAGTTTTATAAAAGCATCTCGTATCAGAAATATGAACTTTGGTAAGAAAGTCAAAAAAGTATTGATTTCTAGAAGTCCAGCTGATTTCTGAGTACATGTCAAAACTAGTGGGAGCATAAGTGTTATGCTAATAATCATCATGTTAGTAGGAGCATGATAATTATAATAAGTGATGCAAGTTAGCAATGTTAATTATAGAAAACAAAAAGTTTCAATTGGGAAAAGTTGTTTTGCTATAATTAAGGGAGAGGAAATTGTACTTCATTTCAAATCTAAAAGCTTAAATCGTGAGATTTTAATCAAATTTAGTCAAGTAGATATATGAATGTTATGTTGGAATGGTTCAACATAAGGAAATTCTATATATGGAAACATTATTTGCGTTCTAAAATTCGATTATGATTACGGCATCCCTTTTCATAATCTGAATTATGAGAACATGGCAAATAGAAATAGAATTATTATAGCAAAAGACTGGTTTAGTATCATGTCTTTATGTGAGACATCATGAATCATGTCCCATATGCTTCGGATATAGGATCGATTGCATGTGCTATAATATTCATCTATTCTAAATTTTTCCAAATGCCAAGAGCATTAAGAGGGAAAAAGTACTAGAACTAGATATGACTAATTTGCTTAAGCAATTGTCGAGGACAATCTAAGGTTTACCAAAGATTGGTTGCTCAGGGACAGTTGGAAGTGTAGTGTTAATTTTGGAAGGACCATATTGACATATTCTGAAAAGAGGCAGCTCTTGTTCAGAAGTGATAGTCAAAATGGGAATATGGAGTTGTCTCTATAGGTGGAAGTTATTCAATCTGTGTAAGATTAGAAAACTTAATGCAAGAAGGATGTTCAAAGCAATGTACTTTGAATCTGAGACTTCGTTTTCATGGAGTTGATCTCCATTGGAATACTCTGTAATGTTTGTTGACAAGTCTTTGTGACTTTGTGCATAATCATTATAGAGGATTAGTGCATATAAGTTTAGAATCTAACAGATTTAGGTAAATGGCAGGAATTTGGAATTCTTGCATTTGCGGTAAGGATTTGGGATTGTGAAATGAGAATCATTGGAATTATGTTCAATCGATCTATTTCACAAAGTAAAGATCATAGACGAACTTAGTGTGCGTACTTGGTGTATGGCATAACTAATGTTTGGAAAAACATAGTGTGCATACTTGGTGTATGGCATGATTAGTGTTTAGAAAACATAGTGTACATGCTCGGAGCATGGGACAGCTATTGGTTTAATTCAAGTATAAAGTTGATAGTTTGAAACAGTATGCAATGAATAATGTGTAATCAATATGGTGATAAATAAAAGGTGTTCGATTTATATTCATAAGTTCTGAGACCATATTGGATTCGATTATTCTTGTGTTTCACTTTGCATGTTTTGACTTCCAGAATAACTAGGCCGTTCTTCCTGAATGACTAAGTTATTCAAACCGTCCACAGTCGGTCATATGTTGGAAGTAGATATGAATCAAGACTGTCGTGAAGCTGGTTTGTAGATGTCCAAGGTAGTGGACATAGCAAGAGTTGCTGCAACATTCTTGAGTGCTCATAAGTTCTGAGTATTGGATTAAACCCACGCTCATTTGACTCACCTCATGTATTTTATCACGAGTGATGATGAAACGATAATATCTTATATTCTTCAAACCTAGAGATATGAGTTGTTGACTATGAGTTGGTTATACATTCATTGTACGAAAACGCATTGGTAACTCGATGTTATAAAACGTGCCTTTGTGTATGATTCAACAAGTAGTAGAACAATCATATGAGTCGAAGTTTATCCATTCCTTTTACCCTTGAAGGGATAAAAGCGATATCTGTGGGCCCCTCGATGATTTAGTGATGACACCCCGAAGTGCTTGGCCAAGCCTGGACTGATTTGATTTGTTCAATTAGTCGGTCGTCATAAATCGAAAATCAGGAAACAACAAATAGACAGAGAGAATGATTATAATCCATGTCTTAGTCCATATGATATCTAGAATGGAGGAATATATGATCCCTTATCTAATGGACGCGTCATTGATTTGTTCAGAGTTCGACAACAACTTTTAAGAGCTACGATTGCTAGTCGGGTTTTGAAGTCATACGTAATAATAGTTTTAGACTTATCCAAGTGGGAGACTGTTGGATTAGTGTCTAAGTCCATAACTATAATTGGTATGTACTTGACCCGATTTGGCATGGTCCATTTGGGTTGCATGGCATCGGAACAATTTGGATAGACTTTTGTGAGAAAAAGGATATTTATGATTTGTTAATATATTAAAAGTTCTAATATATTAATATGAAATCATATTATTTAATTAGTATTGATCAATAATTAATTTGAAATTAATTTTGTGGTCAAAAGGAGACTAATTAAATATATGGGGATTGATTGTGTAAATCATTCATTCTTATATATGTGGGCTTATGATCCATAGTTCTTCATGTTGGGCTAAACCCATGGAGTAACCCATGGATACTCCATGGAGGTTTTAACCCATGGAGCATGAAGAATATGGAAAGACATGGGTTACATGGTGTAACCCTAATAGCTACCATATATAAGGACCCCATGGCTCAAGAAATTGGCACTAATGTGTGTACACATGAGGGCTAGCCGATTTGAGCATAAGAACCTTTTCTCTCAAGTTATTCCAAGATGTTGGTGATGTTGTGTGAACCATTTGAGGTGTCACACTTGAGGCACTAGGCTCTTAAGCTCCATGGAATCAAGCTACATAAAAAGGTATGTCTTCTAACTTGTTTATATTACCCAAGTATAAAGATTGTATGCTAGTTAGGGTAATACCTTGGAAAGTTCAAGCTTGCATGTATAATAGAGAAAACATAGATCCAAGGTATTTAGGGTTGCATGTACACCATAGGAGTGTTAGAATGCTCAAAACCCATTAGTTTTATGATCATCTTAATGTTTATGGAAAAACCATATCACAATTGATCCTCTAAAAACATCTTAGTAAATTTGTATGGCTAAGAAGAGGAATCGTGAATTGTTGAAATAGTTTAAATCAAGAAGATGAGTCATACTTCGTTCCCAAAACAAGTCTTAGAGTCATACTCCAAGATTGTAACCTTGAGTGACATAATCTTAAGAGAGGTTTAAAACACTTATCAAATGTAGAGTAAAAGTTTTCTACTCTTGTACATTTGAAATTGGTAAGTTGTGATGTTTTGGATAAAACAAAGAACAACTAAGGCCAATTGTGTGAAGTCTTTGTCTTGATTAGGATCCACACTAACTCTTGAATATTGGTTTGTCAAGTAATGTTCCTTGAAAAAGTGAATCATACATGTCAAGAGGTCAGTGGGAGTCTTAAAGATCTTGACAAGTTTCAAGAACTAATCAAGAATAAACCTTTTGTTAAACACTAGCACACGACTTGAGGTTTGTGACCTATCGTGTTGACATATTCTTGTTTTTGTGCCCATTCCAGTTAAAGTTGACTATGCATGTGTGTTCTGAGAGATCTTAGTTGTTTGCATTGTTGGATTAATGTCTAAGTCCATAACTATAATTGGTAAGACTTGACCCGACCCGGCATGGTCCATTTGGGTTGCATGGCATCATGCATTTGGATAGACTATAATGAGAGAAATAACACTTAAGGCTGGTTAATATATTATAAGTTCTAATATATATTAATAAGGTTATTTAATTAGTATTGATCAAGAATTAATTTGGAATTAATTAAGTGATCAAAAGGAGACTAATTAAATATATGGGTTGATTGTGTAAATCATTCATTCTTATATATGTGGGCTTGTGATCCAAGATTCCTTATGTTGGACTAAGTCCATGGGGTGACCCATGGATACTCCATGGAGGTTAAAATCCATGGAGCATAAGGAATGGGTAAAGTTATGAGTTACATGGTGTAACCCTAATAGCCACCATATAAAAGAATCCCATGGCTCAAGAAATCGGGCACTAATGTGTGAGTGTGAGGGCTAGACGATTTCAAGGAGTGTTTAAGTTTCTCTCAAGTTATTCCAAGTGTATTTGGTGTTGTGTGAACCATTTGAGGTGTCACACTTGGGGCACTAGGCACTCAAGCTTCATGAAGACATTCTACATCAAAGAGGTATGTATTCTATCTTGTTATATTTATTATTTTGTATGCTAGATTAGGATAATACCTTGGATGTTCATAATTGTATGTATAATAGAGAAAACATAGATCCAAGGTATTTAGGGTTGCATGTACACTTAGGAGTGTTAGAATGCTCATAACCCATCAGTGGTATCAGAGCCAAGGCTTGTTTTCTTGTTATACTTGCAAAATTAGCTGAAAAATCGAATTGTATTAGTTTAAAAGTTATGCTAATTACTTGAAAATTTTTTTGATGTGAATTATCTTTGTTCATATGATTTTATTAGATTAATAGAAAAGTTAATTGATTATGTGTTTTCAATCCATTTTAATCTAAGAGTTGATTCTAAAATGTGTTTTTGTAACTTGTCCTCAAGTTATATGAAAAGTCACATTTAAGTTTCATAAAACTCATAAAAAGTTGGCAATGGTTACAAAAATGAAGAGTCTTGTCCTCATTAAATGGTTTTATGACTCCATAAATTGTCCTCAAGTTATGGAGGTTCAAGAGTCACTTCATTAAATGATAAAATGTGTAACCTTAATTAGTTCCATAAGTTACAAAAATAAAGAAAAGTTACATTCTTTTATTAGTTTAAAGTCTTCCATAACTTGTCCTCAAGTTATGGAACTTGAAGAGTTTTTTTTAATTAAAACTACTTTAAACACATAAGTTATGGAATTAATTAGTTTTGAATATTTTCAAAACTTGCCCTCAAGTTTTGGAATTTGTAAAGTTTTCCCCATGAATACTTTAATTCCAAGTTAGCCCTTAGAATTTTAAAAGTTAAAATTCAACCCTTATACTTTATAGTATTATAAGTTAATAATAAATATATGTATAAGAGCAAGTCAGTCTTACCGTTAGTAGGCCTCATTCACGAAGCCGGTCTATAAGGGGGGTATAAGGTTACTGCCTATAAAATGGCAGTTTAATGGGTGTCCACTCTCACCCAGCGCTTCCTTGACTGGTGGAGGGTCGTTAGCCGAACGGGTAGGACAAGGACTATAATTCTCCCTTCATTAAAAGTATTAATGATAAATACTAAGTAACTAAACACTTATAAATTCCCAATCTTAGTTACTTAGGAAAATGTGAATAAGGTGCTAATCCATGAAATTACACTTTGCACTTTGTTTAAACCGTTAGTGGAGCGTGTGTGGTTAACCGGCACACTAACCTGGATTTAACAAAGTAGGCAAAGGGTAACTTAATATTTATCATAGTATCGGTGGAGCTCGTGTGGTTAACCGGCACATCGATTGAGGGGTAAATATTAAGGGTACCAAGTATATTTGCATGGTTACTTCACACCTTGTTTTGTGATCCTCGGCATCCCAGTCACAAAACCTGAAGGGCACACTCGAGATTGAAACATGCCATTGAAAAGTTCAATGAATCTCAAAAGATCTAGGAGTTTCAAATCCAATTAAAAACCTAATTCCATTATTTCGTTTTTCATGGTGGAAATTGGTAAATCGTCATTTACCTACCTTCAACTATTTTATAACTCGGATTACGGCATCCCTCTTCCAGTTATAAATAGGTTGTTGGATCCTAGCCTTAATATTTCATATTGGATGTTATATTAAGGACTTTAAATCAACTATCTTGAATATCTCCCAAAAAGATGTCTGGTCTAGACATTTATGATCTTCCCAAATCTCTTGAAACAAGCTTTCCTAAATGAAGATGATATCCCATGGATATCATACTTCTTTCACCTCCTCCAATTATTCTCCCTAACCCACAAGTTCCTAAAAAGTTTAAGGTCACTCAAGCCCTATTGGCAAGGCAAGGTCTAGGTGTGATCACATCTTGGAGATGTAGTCACATATTGACAAGCCGGGAGAGTTGGGTGTCAAAGTCTTGAGAAAGTTGGTGGCTCAACTACTTTCTAAGTCACATAGTGAGTTCTTTTGGGAATCGTATGAAACAGACTAAGACAAGACCCTTAATGATCTTATCTATTTGCTAAGATCAACTTCCTAAAACGCTATGGACATTGACAATGATGACATTGGATATCCAGTAAAGCTCTCTCTTCCCAATGGAAAGGGATCGGCCATAGTCAACTCGGTTGACCCAATGGTAAAGAGAGAGGCGAAGTCTGAGATAGTCCCATTATCAAGGGTCCATAGGTAACTATTGCCAAAGGAAGGGGCATTGGTTACGAAGCTGCCAAATTTACCTAAGGATGTTAAAGTCAATAAGTTTGGCTCTACTTCAGGTAAAGTCTATTGTCTAACTCTATTAAGTACATGCTGATTCTGATCGCGAAGATGGATTTCAATCGCATGGTTCGGTGATCATAATTTTGGGCTATTACTTAAGAGTTATGATATTTATATTGCTTAGGAATAGATAACAACAAGGTTTTCATGTGGATTGTAAGGATAAGTTTTTTCGCAAAGTTTTAAAATAAAAGAAAAAGGTTTTGATTTTATTTATTTTAAGTATCCTTACAATGGCATTTGTGAAAAGTTGTTGCTTATAAGATTCCATTGATAGCAATATTTGAAAAAAAATTGGACTTGATTCTTTCGTTTGTGGTAGTGTCATAATTTACCAAATAAGGAAAGATTCTCATTCCCAAGGCTTCAGTTGGATAGAAACTTGGAATCATGCAAGTTGAATAGTATGATGAATGAGAACTTTCAAGCATTGGAAAATTAAGACTTGTTCACATGGATGTGTGAGTCAAGTTAAGGACTAAAGGGATCGAGTACACATTCTTGTGCACTGGTCAAGTCCACCACAAAGCTCGTTAAGACTATTCGTCATGATTTACTAAATTTTAGTAAATATGGTTATACTTACAAGTTTAAGTATAATTATGAAACATTGGAAAAGTCTCAATGTATGGCAGAACGAATGGGATGAATGAAATTAGGCAGACATATAAAAGTTTCTCAAATCTGAAAAGATGGGAGAGTACTTTAGTATCATGTTTTGTGATCATCTTAATGATTAAAGAACCACATCACAATTGGTCTTCTAAGGACATCTTAGTGCATTCTTATGACTAAGAAGAGGAGTCATGAATTGTTGAAATGGTTAAATCAAGAAGATGAGTCATACTTCGTTTCAAAACAAGTCTTAGAGTCATACTCCAAGACTATAAGTTGAGTGATATATCTTAAAGAAAGGTTTATAACACTTGTCAAATGTAAGAGCAAAAGTGTCCTACTCTTGTACATTTGAAGTTGGTAAGTTGTGATGTTTTGGATTAAACAAAGACCAACTAAGGCCAATTGTGTGAAGTGTTTGTCTTGATAAAGAATCCGCACTATCTCTTGAATATTTGGCAAGATAGTCTTATATGTCAAGAGGACAGTGGGAGTCTTAAAGATCCTAAAAAGAATTTCAAGAACTAATCAAGAATAAAACCTGAGGTTCTTCACTAGCACACGACTTGAGGTTTATAACCTATCATGTTGACATATTCTGTGCCCATTCCAGTTAAAGTTGGCTTTGCATAGGAGTTCTGAAAGTTCTCAATTGGTTGCACAACTACTTGGAAGCAATGGCAGGCACCTGAGCTACCAAATGGCAAGAATTTAAGATTGCACAAGTTTAATCAATATGAGTTTGGATTTGTCACTAACCTTGTCTTGTGATTATGGTTTTGACAAATTCACATGGATAAGAATACATACACTATTAAATCTAAGTGTCATAAGGTTTCTCTCCGATTCATGAAAATGATGGTGAGGAAACACTTTCACTAAGTAGATTTTAGCTAGATAGCAATTGTGATATTTGCATTCTCAAAGTCGTTAGTGGAGCGTGTGTGGTTTACATGTGCTATATTCATCCTTTCTAAAATTTTCCAAATGCCTGGGGCATTATGAAGGGAAAAGGTCTAGAATTAGATATGACTAAAATGATTAAGCAATTGTCGAGGACAATCTAAGGTTTACCAAAGATTGGTTGCTCAAGGACAGTTGGAAGTATAATGTTAATTCTGGAAGGACCATATTGACATAATCTGTAAGGAGGCAACTCTTGTTCAGAAGTGATAGTCAAAATGGAATATGGAAATGTTTCAAAGTTAGAAATTATTCAATCTGTGTAAGATTAGGAAACTTAATGAAAGAAGGATGTTTCCAAGGAGCTGATATCCTTTGGAATGCTCTGTAATGATTGTTGTCAAGTCTTTCTGACTTCGTGCATAATCATTAAGAGGATCAATGCATATAAGTTTAGAATCTAACAGATTTCAGTAAATGGCATGAATTTGGAATTCTTGCATTTGCAGTAAGGATTTGGGACTGTGAAAAGAGGATCATTGGAGTGATGTTCAATTGATCTATTTTACAAAGTAAAGATCATAGACAAACATAGTATGCATACTTGGTGTATGGCATGACTAGTGTTTAGAAAACATAGTGTACATGCTTGGAGCATGGGACAACTATTGTTTTAAATTCAAGTATAAAGTTGATAAAACCGAAACAATGAATAATGAGTAATCAGTATGGTGATAAATAAAAGTGTTTATTTATATTCATAGGGTTTGATACCATATTTGATTCATTTATTCTTGTGTTTCACTTTGCATGTTTTGACTTCCAGAATAACTAAGTCGCTCTTCCTGAATGATTAAGTTATTCAAACTATCCACAGTCGGTCATATGTTGGAAGTAGATATGAATCAAGACTGTTATGGGTTGGCTTATAGAGGTCTAAGATGTTGGACAAAGTGGTGCTACAACACTCATGAGTGCTCATAAGTTATGAGTATTGGATTCAACCCACGCTCATTTGAATCACTTCATGGATTTTATCACGAGTGATCATGAGATGATAATATCTTATATTCTTCAAACCTAGAGATATGAGTTGTTACTATGAGTTGGTTGTACATTGATTGCACGAAAACGCATTCGGTAACTCGATGTTATAAAACGTACCTTTGTGTATGATTCAACAAGTAGTAGAACAAGCCATATGAGTCGAAGTTTATCCATTCCTTTTACCTTCGGGATAAAAGCGATATCTGTGGGCCCCTTGATGATTTGAAGATGATACATGTGAGTGCTTGGCCAAGCCAGGACTGATTTGATTTGTTCAATCAGTCAGTCACAATGAATCGAAAATCGGGAAACAACAAATGGACAGAGAGAATGATTGATAATCCATGTCTCAGTCCATATGATATCTAGAATGGAGGAATATATGATCCCTTATCTAATGGACAAGTCATTGACAAAGGTCAGAGTTCATCGACAAGGTCAGAGTTCGACAGAAGCTTTTGAGAGCTACGATTGCTGATCGGTTCCTGAAGTCATACGCAATAATAGTTTTAGACTTATCCAAGTGGGAGACTGTTGGATTAATGTCTAAGTCCATAACTATAATTGGTAAGACTTGACCTGACCCGGCATGGTCCATTTGGGTTGCATGGCATCATGCATTTGGATAGACTATAATGAGAGAAATAACACTTAAGGTTGGTTAATATATTATAAGTTCTAATATATATTAATAAGGTTATTTAATTAGTATTGATCAAGAATTAATTTGGAATTAATTAAGTGATCAAAAGGAGACTAATTAAATATATGGGTTGATTGTGTAAATCATTCATTCTTATATATGTGGGCTTGTGATCCAAGATTCCTTATGTTGGACTAAGTCCATGGGGTGACCCATGGATACTCCATGGAGGTTAAAATCCATGGAGCATAAGGAATGGGTAAAGTTATGAGTTACATGGTGTAACCCTAATAGCCACCATATAAAAGAATCCCATGGCTCAAGAAATCAGGCACTAATGTGTGAGTGTGAGGGCTAGACGATTTCAAGGAGTGTTCAAGTTTCTCTCAAGTTATTCCAAGTGTATTTGGTGTTGTGTGAACCATTTGAGGTGTCACACTTGGGGCACTAGGCACTCCAGCTTCATGAAGACATTCTACATCAAAAAGGTATGTATTCTATCTTGTTATATTTATTATTTTGTATGCTAGATTAGGATAATACCTTGGATGTTCATAATTGTATGTATAATAGAGAAAACATAGATCCAAGGTATTTAGGGTTGCATGTACACTTAGGAGTGTTAGAATGCTCATAACCCAACATGCATAACTACTTCGAAACAATGGTAGGTCCTTGTGTTGCCAGGTGCCAAGAAATTAAGATTGAACAAGTTCAGTCCATATGAGTTTGGATTGGTCACTAACCATGTCTTGTGATTATGGTCATGAAAAATTCACATGGATAAGAACACATACACCATAAAATCTAAGTGTCATAAGGTTTCTCTCCGATTCATGAAAATGCTGGTGAGGAAACACTTTCACTAAGTAGATTTTAAGGATATAGCAGTTGTGGTATTTGCATTCTCAAATTTGATTATGATTACGGCACCCCTCTTCATAATTTGAATTGTGAGAAATGACACATGTCTAAACATTTCAGACTTATGGCTGTAAGTTCTAAAATTGTTAAGACACACATGTGAGCTATCTAAGGAAAGGTGTATGATTTTGAGAAGCGTAGATAAAGTCTTATCGATGCATCTCGTATCAGAAATTTGAACTTTGGTAATGAAGGGCAATAAGTATTGATTTCTAGAAGTCCAGCTAATTTCTGAATACATGTCAAAGCTAGTGGGAGCATAAGTGTTATGCTAATAATAATTTTTATGCTAGTGGGAGCATAATTATTATGGTAAGTGTTGCAAGTTAACAATGTTAATTATAGAAAACAAAGGTTTTAATTCGCAAAGTTGCAGGGTTTAAAAAGTTGTTTTGCTATAATTAAGGGAGAGGAATTCATACTTCATTTCAATTCTAAAAGCTTATATTGAGATTTTAATCAAAATTACTCAAATATATATGAATGTTATGTTGGAATGGTTCAACATAAGGAAATTCTATATATGAAAATGTTAATTGCGTTCTCAAATTTGATTATGATTATGGCATCCCTCTTCATAATCAAAATTATGAGAACATGACAAATAGATATATTATAGCAAAAGACCTATTAAGCATCATGTCTTTATGTTAGACATTATGAATCGTGTCCCATATGCTTCTGGTATAGGATCAATTCATATGCTAGAATATTCTCGTGTTTTAATTTACCGAATGCCTAGGGAGTTTAGAGGGAAAAAGGAATAGAACCGGATATGACTAAAGTGGTTAAACAACTTTTAAGGACAATCTAAGGTTCGCCAAAGATTGGTCGCTTAAGGACAGTTGGGAGTATAGTAATGGATGGACCATATTGACATTAATATGAATAGACAGGAGTATATTAATAATGAGTTGTCATATGGCAAATATGGAATGTTTCCATATTCGGAGTTGAATAATATATGAGAAAGTTAGAAACTTTCATGCAAGAAGGATGTTCAAAGGAATGTACTTTGAATTTGAGACTTCATTTCCATGGAATTGTCTTGTAACAATCTCTAAAAGAATATTTTGTAATATCATTGGTCAAGTCTCTGTGACTTTTGGCACCTAGACATTACAAAAGAATCTTTGCATGATAGTTTAGAATCTAACACTTTCTAGCAGTGACAAGAATTTGAAATTCTTACACTTGCATTAAGGATTTGGAATTTTGAAATGAGCATCATTGAAATGTTTTTTAATTGATCTATTTCACAAAGTAAGGACCATAGACAAACATAGTGTGCATGCTTGGTGCATGGCATAACTATTGTTTAGACAAACATAGTGTGCATGCTTGGAGCATGCCATAACTACTCTTTTAATTCAAGTATTAAGTTGATTATTCGAAACATTATATAATGAATAATGAGTAATCAATATGACTCAAAGGTTTTTGGGCCATATAGGATTAGTATTATTCTTGTGTTTCACTTTGCATGTTTTGACTTCCCGAATAACTAGTTTATTCAAACCATCCACAGTCGATCATACTTTGGAAGTAGGTATTGAGGCAAGACTGTCATGAATGGTTCTGTAGTTTGTCTACGACAAGGTGGCTGCAGTGTTCATGAGTGCTTCGGAATAAGATTCGAGTATTGGATTCAACCCATGCTCATTTGAATCACTTCATGGATTTTATCACGGGTGATCATGAGAGGATAATATCTTATATTCTGGAAACGGAGACGTGTGAGTTATAGTTGCAAGTCGGTTGCACATTGACATATGTAAACGCACCAGTAACTTGGTGTTATAAAACATATCGTTGTGTGTGACTTGATGAGTAAGTACAAGCGAGCATTTGAGTAGAAGTTTATCCGTTCCTTTTACCCCATGTGGAAAAAGCTATAATTGTGGGCCCCTCGATGATTTAGTGATGACATCACGACTGGACTGATTTGATTTGTTCAATTAGTCAGTAGTCATAAATCAGAAATCGGGAAACAACAGATGGACAGAAAGAATGATTATAATCCATGTCTCAGTCCATATGATATCTAGAATGGAGGAATATATGATCCCTTATCTAATGGACGTGTCATTGACTAGGTCATAGTTCGACAGCGACTTTTAAGAGCTACGATTGCAAGTCGGGTTGGAGTCATGCTTGCAATAATAGTTATTAGACTTATCCAAGTGGGAGACTATTGGATTAGGTGTCTAAGCCCATAACTATTATTGGTATGTACTTGACCTGAGAGTAGCATGGTCCATTTGGGTTGCATGGCATCGGAACAATTTGGATAGACTTTTGTGAGAAGAAGATATTTATGATTTATTAATATATTATACGTTCTAATATATTAAAATGAAATCATATTATTTAATTAGTATTGATCAAGAATTAGTTTGGAATTAATTTTGTGATCAAAAGTGACTAATTAAATAAATGGGGACTGATTTGGTAAATCATTCATTCTTATAAAGTGGGTTTATGATCCATAGTTCTTCATGTTGAGCTAAACCCATGGGGTGACCCATGGATACTCCATGGAGGTCAAAACCCATTGATCATGAGGAATGTGGAGAGTCATGAGTTACATGGTGTAACCCTAATGTGCATACTATATAAGAAGCCTCATAGTTCATGAAATGGAACCTTTAAGTGATAAGAAATGAGGGCTAACCGATTTGTGAAGCAAGTCTTCTTCTCTCAAGTTATTCCAATTGTTGGTGGTGTTGTGTGATTCCATTTGAGGTGCAACACCTGGGGCACTAAGTTCTTAAACGTCGAAGGCTTCCAACTACAGCAAAAGGTATGTCTTCTAACTTGTTTTATTACCCAAGTATCAATGTTTTGTATGCTAGTTAGGGTAATACCTTGGAATGTTCAAGTTTGCATGTATAATAGAGGAAACATAGATCCAAGGTATTTAGGGTTGCATGCACACCTTAGGAGAGTTAGAATGCTCAAAACTCAACAGTAAGGAAGGGCCTTCGAGAAGAATATGAGTGGCCATTCTCGAGTGGGTCTTTGCTGAAAACTCTCGTTGGGAACCACGAGTGTATCCGTGCAAGGTCTATACTCAGAAAGATGTCGATCAAGAAATTTTTATTTCAAAGACCTCAGCTGGAGGGTTCAGGATTTAGCATATGTGTCTTTGCTCTGGGATGGTTCTACCCGTGTAAAGGTCGGGCAAGTGATGAGATTTCAACATTTTAGCAGCAGGATGTCGGTTCGTCAGTTAAGGAAATCAGTATTTCGTAGCCCTTTGTGTTCATGCAAATTGTTATCATCAGGATGAGACTTCTCTCGAAGGAATATCTAATCCCTTCTGGTCGAACGGAGGGTTGTCAGAAGCAACAGTTGGTCTGCGATTCTGTTTTCTAGTAGGAATCGCAGGTGAGCAGGAGTCGAGTAGATAATTCGATGGATAAGTGTTATGGTTTTGGCATTGTTTCAGTATGGGCGGTCTGTGAGGGAGTTAGGCCAGTTCGAGACTTCAGGCTTCAGATAAAGTAGATTGGGTTTCTTCAAGGGATTGTGGAATTGCCTTCTTTGAGTGTAAAATTCTGCTGGGTTCTGTTTCCATGGGAATGTAATTGTATGATCAAGTTTGTTGTTGTGCCCCTGAAGCTGTCGGACATACCGGGGATGATAAGGAATGATTTCGAGGACGAAATCGAGTTTAAGTGGGGGAGTCTTGTAACATGCCGGTTTTCAGGCATTTTTAAATTCATCTCTTGGTTTTAAAGTATGTCATTTGGGTCCTTGTTTTGGAAGGAAGTGGTCGCAAGAAGCCCTAGTGGCAAAATGGTAATTTTGGGAGTAGGAGTTGTACGCTGCGCCTACATGTGAGTACGCTAAGCGTACTAGCATGCGCCTTAGTACGCTGGGCGTACATATATGTACGTTGGGCGTACTCATGTCTGAAGGAAACCCTAAGTTATAGTGTTTGTGGGGTATTTAAGCACCTCTATGGATCATTTAGCCTCATCTTTTCAGCCACCAAGATCGTGAGTCGTTTTTGGCAAACCCTAATCCCATAAGAGAGTTTTTTGAGCTAAAAGTATGTTCTTAGTGTGCTTAAGGAAGAAGTAGTTGCATCAAGGAGATTAGAAGTGGAAGCAAGCTTGTGGATCTTGGATCATCACCTTCTTGGGAAGCTCCAGAAGCGCGTGGATCTTAGCGGATCTGCAGTCAGAGATTATTCGTGGGATCAGCTCTGATGGGGTTTTGTCTTGTTATTGGCGGTTCGGGGATCTGTTAACCAGCAGCTAGGGATCGTCTGTATGATTCGGTTGTGCGAGGTGAGTTTTCCTCACTGTACTTTCGGGTCGAAGGCACCAAGGCCGACCCATTGGATTGTTATCCTGGTTTATCGTATGTTTGTATGTTGTAGTGATCTATTAGATCTGTATCCTGGTATCTAGGATGATGATATGCTTAGTGATTTGTAAGATCTGCCTGATTGTCTGTTAACTGGTTATATGTTTAGCTGTGTATATGTCGCCGTGGTGTGGGTGGGTTGAGACTGCTTTGTGCTGTCAGTCAAAAAACCCGATAATGTTTATATCGATATGTTGTTATTTTTTACTGGGCTTATATGTGTTTTGGATATGTATAAGTTGACATGTTGTGTGGGTGGGTTGAGGCTATCCTGCTATGTCCTGAAGGCCAACAGACCCAAGGCGTCCCGAATAAACTGAAGGCCAGTCGGGCGTACCAGTCAGGCCGAAGGCCCACAGAACCTTCCAGATAGGCTAAATGCCCGGTGAGGTGTACCAGGCATGATGAAGGTTCTGTGAACGTACTAGATAGACTGTAGGCCGGTGGGACATTCTAGCCAGACTAAAGGCTATGTGAGCTTACCAGATGGACTCTAGGCTGGTGGGGCGTTCCGGTCATGCTGAAGGCCCTGTATGCATGATTGTGTTGGTATATGTTAACTGTTTGTGTGGTGGTACTTTAGGGGAACTCACTAAGCTTTGTGCTTACAGTTTTGGTTTATGGTTTCAGGTACTTCAAATATTCGTAGCAAGGCGAAGACGTAACCGTACACATCCTGATTTTATGTCATTGATCTTGGGAGACACTGATTTGTAAATAATATTTTGGAAACAATGCTTTGTAAACACTTTTACTAGTAAATGGGTTGTTATGAAAAGTTTAAATTTGTTGAAATTTTTGGGACGTTACAAGTTGGTATCAGAGCCTCGGTTTGAGTGAATTGGAGGAACACTCGTGTGAATCCAGTCTCAAACAAAGGGAAAAGCGTTTTAAAAATAATTTTCAAAGTAATGGTTTTAAAAATAACTTTCAAAGTTGCTTTCAAAATAACCAAAAGAGGATGTGACGTGTACGATCAGCCAGAGCCAGTAAGTTGACCCGAAATTACCACACAGTTCTTTGATATTGTGATATGATAGAACATCATGCTAGTGATAGGCTATGAATCTTCAGGAATTGCTTGATAGAATTGCCTATTTACATGATGCCTCATAGCCTAGGGTTCTTCCTTATATGAAATTGACATCTTTAATGTATTTGCTTAGTGTATGCGTCATAGTTGTACATAACTAAGATTCTATAGTCTAAGAATGTTTGATTTGGCCTTATTTCCTGTTCTTGTTTGATGAAGGGCTTAGGGTAGAATCTGGTATTCGACTGTCTATAGGATCTAGTCTTATATATGGCTAGCATACACGAGTGCTGCAGGGTTGGTGGAAGTTTCATGAGAGGGTGCAGTGTATAGCGGTTCAGCTTGAGGAATGATTAGCCACTATGGGGAGAGTAAGAGCAGGGTGAAGGTGCACTCGTGGTGCGGGGAGTTAAGATCGAGGATTTCGTATGAGGATCTGTCAGATTTTATTACGTTTTAGTGCCAGTCGGCTTCTCTGGATTAAGTGTCAAAGTGTTCTTGACCACTGGTCATAGGGTTTATCATTCAGCAGTGGTTCTCTCGAAAGTTTAATGGTGTCAGCCAAGATTCAGTGGTCAGGCCGTTCTGTCATCAAGTTCAGTATGTTCTATGTTCTTTAGGCCTGCGGGTATGTTTGCCCTCAATGGAGGAGTGGGAACTTGGCTCATTGAAGACTCAGGTTTTGGTAACCTTCGGGGTCACCATGGGAATCTTTTCGAGTTAGTTGCATAGTGGTGGAATCCATTCAATCTCAATCAAGTATGGGATCCTTTTTTGACTGCTTGTGAGGATGTTTTCTGATATTGATTGAGGGTTTATTTCTTTTATTTATGGTATTTATTCTTTCTTTGGATGAGATTATGGGTGTAGTGGTATTTCATGTGAACTGAGCAAGATAGCATTGGAGCCCTTGTTTCGAAATTATGTGCATGGTTTTTTTGGGTTATAGCCTTCGAATCGGACTAAGAGTGCAACCGTTATCTTATACTCGGGTCGTGTGCAACCATGTTTTCGTAAGGTTTTGGCTTTAGTAGCAGCGCGGTTGTGCTCAGTTGGCGTTGTGAGGGAGTGGATTAGGTCCCTTCCAAGCAGTCGAATGAGGTGGGTATCTTCAGGCCCGGAGTGTTGGGCGAATGATGCGACGACGACAAGGTCGGTGTTTTATCAAAGGCAATCCAGACCTGTGCTGAGGACCTTGTAGGGGTATTCCAGTCATAGGCTGTGGGCCTAGTGAACATGGTGGGTCATTTCTTCTACTTGCGATACCTTCGGTGTTGACGCGCTGATGGGAGTCGGGCGAGTCACAAATCTGTTGGTTGGATAAAGGAAGTCGTAAGGGTTGTGAGGAGTACCAGTCAGGAATCAGAAAGTTTCTGTAGATGTATGCATTATATTTCCGGTTGTTCGCAAGCTGTTGCTAGGGTGTTGGTTTTCAAGTTGGGAATTGGTTGGGATGTCGCAAGTCATAAATTCTTTATGACTGTCTTGAGTGGTTGTCCAGGTGGGGGTACACCTGAGTTTATAAGGGGGTTGGATGTAACACGGAAATTCTTGGATTGATCTTATTTTCTCGGCAAAGCAGTGGTTGGTGATGGCATAGCAGAGAGTCAAGGGTTATTAAGGTTTTGGTACATCATATGGTTTGGTTTTGGGTGAAGATCGCAGTCGGTATGTTTTGAAGATCAGTTCTGCATGTTTTTGTTAGTGTCTCCAGCCATGGATTGGGGGCAGATTCATAATTGGATGCTCATCATTTGTAGGGAAGGGCCTTCGAGAAGAATATGAGTGGCCATTTTCGAGTGGGTCGTTGGTGAAAACTCACGGTGGGAATCGCGAGTTATACGTGCAAGGTTTGTGCTTAGAAAGATGTGGATCAAGAAATTTGTATGTCAAATACCTCAATTGGAGGGTTCAGGATTTAGCTTATGTGTCTGTGCTTTGGGATGGTTCTACATGTGTAATGGCCGGGCAAGTGATGAGATTTCAACATTTTAGCAGCAGCAAGTCGGTTCGTCAGTTAAGGAAATCAGTATTTCGTAGCCCTTTGTGTTCATGGAAATTGTTACCATCAGGATGAGACTTCTCTTGAAGGAATATCTAATCCCTTATGATTGAACAGAGGGTTGTCGGCAGCAACAGTTGGTCTGCGATTCTGTTTTCTAGTAGGAATCGCAGGTGAGCAGGAGTTGAGTGGATAGTTCGATGGATAAGTGTTATGGTTTTTGTATTGTTTAAGTATGGCAGTTTGTCAGGGAGTCAGGCCGGTTCTATACTTTAGTCTTCAGATAAAGTAGATTGGGTTTCTTCAAGGGATTGTGGAATTGCTGTGACATCCCCAAATTCACGGTCATTTAATTTTTTCTTATTTATGCTTATTTGAAAATCAGAGTATTCATTTTAATGAATAATATTGCGGAATTTGTTCCCAGAAAAACATGATAAATATATTATCAAAGCATTTATGAAGAAATGTATTTTTTTTATATAAAAACTTTAGAATGTCATCGTCAATACAGAAACACAAGCATAACAGACCTTACATTCATTTACACTAGTGATTTACATCTCTCCTTTAATCTCTCAGTGTAATGTGACTTCGTATCGATACCTATGATTCAAATAAACTGAGTGGGTTAGGTTGGGAAACCTGGTGAGTACATAGGGTTTTCAACCCACAACAATAAAGTTATTATGTTTCATCATCAAACAATTAACCCAATTACCTATCCCCATTATCTTCTTTATTCATAAGTATCTTCCCTAAGAATCATCTATTCCTCAATATTTATTCCTAAGGATTGTCATATGGAATAGGCACGAAGTCCATCACTGCCAGGGTTTATTTAACTGGCACTAAGTCCATAGCTCCCAATGTTATCTGTTAGGCACTAAGTCCATAGCTGTCAGGGTTTATCTCTTTTATTGACATTATTATTTTAGGGAGTCCACCCAAAATACATGTCAATGGGATTTTAGAGTACATCTGGTAAACACATCGTTCACAACACATACAGGTTGCGAGTCTGCTAGTGTTCCCTGGGACTGTCAAGAATAGTCTGTGGTCGTCATCTATACTCTGCTAGATGACTGGGCCATTGCTTGGGTCATCGCTTCTCATCATCTTTCATCTCTCATCATCTATATCATCTTTCATCTCTCATCAATCATCTCATCTTCCATCTCTCATCTCATCTCATCTTTCATCTCTCATCTCATCTTTCATCTACCCATATTTACCTATCATAATTATAGGTATAAAATCTGTATACAGTTTAAATCGAATAAAACATGTATATTTGGTTCATCCAGCATAGATATCAAGAACACATATAATATGCACACATAGCACGTAATTTATATTAATACTTCATATCTATGTGTAAGATGAAAGTAATTATGCACTCACTTGTTAAAGTGATGACTCGAAATTCGGACAACGCTTCGCTTCTAACAATCGCCTTTTCCTTTGACGAAGCCTAACATTATTATTGCTAAGTTTTATACTAATATTTATTGCGACTAATGAACTCAATGTGTACGAGCGATATTGTTTTATAAGTATTAAACAATAATTTTCAACCACTATGTACAGACAGGGGCCAGACATGAAACACCGGAGGGCAGGACCATTTTGGCATTATAGCACTTCTGAAATCCAACAACCCTATGCGGCCCTTCAAACCAGATTCCCCGTACCACGAGTAGTTAAAAGATATTTTAATAACACTTTGTATATTATATTTTATAATATATATTGTTTATAAGTTCATAATAACGATATTAAAGTTAAACATAAGTTATACTGAAAGTAGGGTAAGCATAACTTACTTATAAGAGGGTTTTGCTAGGAACCAGGGTCTGCGGGGGCAGAACTTCCGAGCCGAAAGCTCTTCTTCTTGGAGCCTTCTGGCGCCCCGGAACTCGCCTGTAACACTTATGAAATGCTAGGGAAGGGGGATAGGTTTGGACTATTGAGATAGAAAGAAGGGTTGAAGTGTGAAGAAAATGGATGATTTATGCCTCTATTTATAGGCTGTCTGGCGGAGATTCACGTCGTGAACTTAAAATTCATGTTGTAACCTTGTGTAGGCACCAAGGCTTCGCCTGGTGCTAACACGTGGCGCCGGACTCAGGTAAAACAACCAATTTTAAAAAATCATAACTTTCGCATACGAAATCCATTTTTGACGTTCTGTATATCCAAGCATAGGTATTGACAAGATCTACAAGTTTCCTTTTGACCCCATTGGCTAATTCTTGACCGATTTTAAATTTAGCAGTATGAGAAGATTAGATTGTTAACGACCGTGTATAATTCATAACTTCTACATACAGACTCTGTTTTCAATTGTCTTTTTATCGTTGAACTCCTATTAATGAGACCTTCAATTCTTATTGAGATCATTTTGGCAAAAATTTTACCGATCTAAAATTCGATTTCCAGGCTGTGCACTGCTATGCTAAATTTTAGAAAAATCACAACTTCCTCATACGAAGTCAGATTTGGACGTTCTTTTTGTGCACGCTCTCGGTTTAACGTGTACTAGTACTTTTGTTTAGATTGCTAAGGATAATAAGTATTTTATCACAAACTCACTTTTTACGTCACACAGCGTCGTGTCGGTTTTGTCGCAAAACTTCGTCGGGTCATAACTTCTTCGTTATAAGTCGGATTTCAGCGTTCTTTATATGTACGGAACCCTTGTGACATATACTATAAATTGGTTAAGATTATTCATTCTAAATAATCGTCTATTAAAAAGTCATTTTTGATTATTATTGTCTCTAAATTGACTAGCCTGAATCTGCGGATGTTACAATTATCTCCCCCTTAGGATGATTACGTCCCGGAATCATCAACAATCCAGGGCCTGTACAATGACTCCATAAGTTATCTTATCATCCTAGGTAATATTCGTAATTCTTATGTCCTTTCAAATGAGTATCTAACTTCTTGAACTTCTTGACTGCTGGCGGTGCTTAATCTTGCACTCACTCTTTATCCTATGTTGGACTTTCAATCATAACCTTCGAGTTACAAAGTCGATCCTTATTTGAGACTCCTAATCGTTCTTAAACTGACTTAAATTAAGATAAGTTCTTTGCTTTGATTATCGTAACAGACCGATGGATCATGTTCTAATGAACTCTCATCGTATGATGTAATGCTTAGACTCAGGTCTTTTAGAGCCAAATTGCAAACTGGAAGATACCTTCCTTCATGTTCTAATGTGATATAATCACATTATATCATGTAACACTTCTAGCTACAAGTTTCTTACTTTCACGGCGACCACGATACTTCGATTGATCGCTTCGATTATATTTCACTTCAATCTTCTGTCTTAAGTCAGATGCTACGTCGAACTTGGTCCTCTAAACCACATAACATAATTATCTTAGTCGGACTTGATTTGATATGACCACTAGGGTCGGAATAACAATCATCTTCTTAGTCATTACCGAAACAATGCTAACGACAGACATGAATAAAACATAATCAATTACTAGCGCCTTGTTAACCTTGTGACTTTCCCTGATCCAAGTGCGAGTCTTGTGCTTCCGGTAGTATAGGCCTCTACTACCTTTCACACCTAATCATACTTGTCCCATGTATTGTCTCGCAGTCCCCAATTTCTTATTTCCTAAAATCACAAAACGATTTAACACATACGAATGTGTCCAAATAATCATAAAAATTTCCCTAGACTCTACTAGGACTTCTTCTATGTGTATCTTCAATCATGAAATGATGTTATTATCAAGATTTATGAACTTTTATGTGCAAAAGATAGTTTAAAATACAAAAAATATGAAAAACAAGTAGAAACATGCTTGATGTTCTCATCAAAAAGTCATCAACTCAAAACCATAAAAACTAGGGTTATTATGAACACAATATGGATAATCTAGCAAAAATGGTTTTAACCAAGTTAGTACACCATTTTTGTGAGATCTAAAGTAAAATATACTATTTTAGATATATGTTTTGAAACTATTCAAAATATCAAAGTTTACTTTTACAAAAAGAAAGTTCCTAAAATCGATCATTTTATGTAAAAAAAATGGGTTTTCTAGCAAAAATGGTCATAACTAGGTTATGACACTATTTTTGCGGGTTTTGACCAAAAATATGTTGTTTAAAACACATAAAGTTAACTTGACCTAAAAATCACAAACCGGTACAAATAAGTTTTACGTAACTATATTTTCACTATTTGTCGTTTGTGACGTTAAAAGTAAAAAACTAGAAAAATGGACATTTTCATACTAAAAACTCACTTACTTGTGCTAGATGTAAAATGCTTGTTATTTATGGATATCTAAGTATACTAAACCCTATATATGTATGTATATGTATATATGAGTACGAAAACCAATTTCTATAATAAACTACATAAGTATAGTTTATGCATCTTTAACACTTTTGTAACATGTTGAGCAAAGTGTATAATTATATAAAATAAATATATAATTATGTCATAATATTTTATTATCATGGAAAGGTGATAATTAAACATACAAAGGTTTTTATTTCAAACAAATGTAAACTCGTTGGATCAATTTTTTGTGAGACAAAGTCTACACCGTACCAAATCGGGGTACTTGCAAAAGTCCTGTTTTATAACCAGAGTCTCCCGTAAGAGAGCGTGATACTTGTGTATACATCTATACGGGAAATGCCGCACCCAAATTTTTAGCTACAGTTGGACCGACAGGTCTTGGGTGACAAATGTAATAACACTTCGACGTCTGAAAAACGTCGCGACATGCCATCTATGTCATAGCATGATTATAAAAACTCACAAGGGGAAACAACGATACATTTATTTTACGGGGAAAACATTCATTCAAATGGTTTTATATAAATTTAAACTGCATATCATTATTTTAAGTATGGAAAATACTTGTACATTTCGGTCTTAGGGCATCTACGACTGCAACTCATTTTCAAGGAAAATATTGGATTTTCGCGAACGAACACTATTATTTTTCAAGGAAAAGCTTACAATTCTTCATACAAACTCTAGGAAAAGCTTACAATTCTTCATACAAACTCTTATGAACTCACCAACTTAATTGTTGACACTTTTTCAAACCACTTGTATTCTCAGGAAATCAATAAAACATGTAACAAGAAGCTTTTGAGGATAGGATGGTAAGGCGTTAGTCAAATCTTTTATCATCATATTGTAATTGATTTTGAAACATGTAACACTTACAACAATGTAACTTTTTCAATTATATTTATGATAGTTGTGTTTCTTTGGTCACTATTATGCATTATGTTATGATACAAAACATGAAAGTCATCCACCCCCGGATGTTTCCGCCATCCTGGTCTGGAGGTGTGACAGCTAGGAACCGGGCTCTACGAGGGCAGAACTTCCGAGCCAAAAGCTCTTCTTCTTGTAGCTTTCTGGCACTCCGGGACTCGCCTATAACACTTAAGAAGTGCTAGGGAAGGGGAGGGATAGGTTTGGAGTATTGAGAGAGAAAGAAGCGTTGAGGTGTGATAAAAATGGCTGATTTGCGCCTCTATTTATAGGGTGTCTGGTGGCGATTCACGTCGTGAACTTAAAATTCACGTCGTGACCTTGCGTAGTGTGACATCCCCAAATTCACAGCCAAAAAAGACCGATTTGTTTATGCTTTATTTGAAAATCAGAGTATCCTTTTAAAGAAAAGTGTTGCGGAATTTGTTCCTAGAAAAACATGATAAATATATATTATCAAAGCATTTTCGAAGAAATGTATTTTGTTCATATTAAAACTTTGGGATGTCATCGTCAATATTGAAACATAATCATAAACATACCTTACATTTATTTACACTAGTGATCTGCATCTCGTTTAATCTCTCAGTGTAAAGTAGCATCGTATCGATACATGTGATACAAATAGACTGAGTGGGTCAGGTTGGGAAACCTGGTGAGTACATAGGGTTATCATCCCACAATAATATAATTATTATGTTTAATCATCAAACAATTAACCCAATTACCCATCCCCATTATCTTCATTTAATCTTCCCTAAAGATTTATCCTAAGGGTCATCTCTTATATCGTATTTACCTCTCATCTCCTTACATCGCATTTCCTTATATGTTTGTTCCTAAGGACTTTTCCTAAGGAGCATTGCCTACATCACATAGACAATACTGATTTGGGGATTACTCCCTCAATACGTGTCCAGTAATGGTTAGGGTATCATCGCATGAATACGTAGTTACAACATCGCCTGAACTCGTAATTCATAGTAAGGGTTATAGTATCATCGCATGAATACGTAGTTACAACATCGCCTGAACTCGTAATTCATCACCTACAGGTTATGTGCCTGCTGGTATTTCCACATGACTGTCTAGAATAGTCTGTGGTCGCCATCTATACTCTGGTAGATGACTACATCGCCACATCGTCGGTCAAGGTTATGGTATCTCCTCTCATCTCACATCACCTATTTATCATCACCTATCTATCATCACCTAATTATCATCACATTTCTATCATCACCTATCTCTCATCACCTAATTATAATCACCTATCTCTCATCACCTAATTATCATCACATTTCTATCATTACCTATCTCTCATCACCCGTTGCTACCCAATATATATTTATAAGTATAAAAATACGTATACAGTTTAAATCACGTAAACATGTATAAATCGTTCAGCTAACATAGATATCAAGAACACTTATAATATGCACACATAACACGTAATTTATATTAAATACTTCATATCTATGCGTAAGATGAAAGTAACTATGCACTCACATTAGTAGCGTGAGTTGATAGAATCTGACTAGAAACGGTCAGCGGTTCGTGATCGTCGGGCTCGGGACACGGAACGACTTCAACAAACGAGAGAGAGAGAGGAAAGAGGTTTTGGTGTAAGAATGGCTGAGGTCGAAATGGCTATTTATAGGCTGATTTTTAGCCCCTCATGACGTGAAAATTCATTGCTCACGTCGTGAGCCATGGATGTATCACCTCGTAGCTTTGCCATCTACATTCTAGGCTTGAATAGTGTCTGTTTGACTCCTCATGTCATGAGAAATAATGCTCACGTTGTGAGCCTTAAACGTAGACTTGCCATGCGTCTTTTAGCTTCGAAATGTGGCGTTTTGACTACTCACATTGTGAGCAATCATGCTCACGTCGTGAGTCCAGTCAGATTAGGGTTTCTGACTCGTGTCATGCTCTCAGACAGCGACATCTTCAGAAGGCCATAAATTTTGCATATGAGCTCCGTTTTTGACGTTCTCTACAACTTCAATTTAGAACCCTGAGGCTAAAAAGTACTCTATTGTAAACTCACTTTTTACGATTCCCGGTGTCGTGCCGGTTTTGTCGCGAAACTTCGACATGTCATAACTTCTTCGTTATAACTCGGATTTCGGCGTTCTTGATATGTACCGAAACCTTGTGACATATACTAAAACTTAGTTAATATTATTTATTCTAAATAATAATCTATAAAAAAAGTCATTTTTGTCGCTTATCGTCTCTAAATTGACTAGCCCGAATCTACGGGCGTTACAATTATCCCCCCCTTAGGATGATTATGTCCCAAAATCATCAACGAAACAGGGCTTGTATAATGATTCCATACGTTCTATTTTCATCCTAGGTAACAACCGTAGCTTCTATGTTCCTTCAAATCAATATCTAAGTCTTGGACTTCTTAACTGCAGGCGGTGCTCGATCTTGTACCCGCTCTCTATCTTGTGTTGGACTTTTAATCGTAACCTTCGAGTTACATAATCCTTATTGAAGACTCCTTCTTCTTCTTAAAAGAATTAAGATAAGTTCTTTCCTTTATTTATCGTAACAGACCGATGGGTCATGTTTTAATGACCTGTCATCGTATGATACAACGCTTAAACTCAGGTCTTTTAGAGTCAAATTCCATAATGGAATATACCTTCTTTCATATTCTAATGTGATATAATCACATTATAGCATGTAGCACCTCTAGCTACAAGCTTCTTACATTAACAATGATCGCGATACTTCTATTGATCGCTTTGATTATCTTTCACTTCAATCTTCTGGCTTAAGTCAGATGCTACATCGAACTTGGTTCTCCGAACCACGTAGAATACATAGCTTAGTCGGACTCGATATTATATGACCACTAGGATTGGAATTTCAATCATCTTCTTAGTCATTACCGAAATGATGGTAACGACAAACTTGAACAAAACAAAATCAATTACTAGCTTCTTGGTAACCTTTTGACTTTCCCTGATACAAGTACGAGTCCTGTGCTTCTTGTAGTATAGGCTTCTACTACCATTCACACCTAATCATACTCGTCCCAAGTATTGTCTCGCAGTTTTCCAAGTCACCATACAAGTATTTCATACAGTTATTTAACACATCATATAACATAGCTAAGGTTTATATTATTTCTTGAAACAATTACATGGATGTTCAAGTTCACCCTACACTAGGCCTCTTATAGTAGGCTACACCACATGATTCTATTTATATGGCTACTTCTTATCCTGACCTAGGACATATAGATCCTTACTCCCGATCTCTTGTAGGTTCGAGGATCATCTGGAATGCTCTTGCCTTTGGTTTCGACGATGCATTTTGCCTTGCAACTTCATTCTTCTTCGGGCAGTTCTTCGAAATATGCCCACCGTCTCCATATTTGTAACACTTCTTGTTGTCGAATGTAAAATCTCTGGAATAGTGACCGGTCCTACCACACTTATAATAGGTCACTTCTCCATCGCATCTTTCGAGGTGCTTCTTCTTGCACTTATCGCACCATCTTGCTTCACCTCCTCCTCCTTCGAACTTCATCGAACCAGACTTCGAGAATTTTTTCTTCTCGTTGGACCTTGAAGATCCTTCAAATTTCTCTTCTCGCCAACTTCGACCTTGTTGGCGGCTCTACTCTTGATCATCTCTTCAATAGACTTAGCAACCCAAATAGCCGCCTCAAGAGTAAGTGTCTGACTTACTGGCACCACGTACTCCCATGGAAGTCCCTTTTCGTACCTATCGATTTTTGTCAGCTCGTCTGGGACAATACGCAAAGCAAACTCCATTTTGTCTGTGAAAGCATTGGTATATTCATCAATGGACATGCTGCCCTTTTTCAACGTCAGAAATTCGTTCTCTAGCTCTAACAGGTTTTGGGCCGAGCAGTACTTGCGTTTGAAGTGTACCAAGAACTCTGCCTAAGTCAGTTATAGTGACTCATTGGGGCTCATTATCTTTCCTAACGTGTTCCACCAACGAACAACCACACTCCTAAACTGCCGCGCTACATAAGTGGTTTGTAGCTTGCCTTTGCAACCACATGTCAGGAAGGCTAATTCCATCTCCGAGATCCAATCCATTACTCCGATGGGATCTTCCTTTCCAGTGAAAGTTGACGGCTTGCAAGTCGTAAAGTCTTTATACTTGCATCGATTTTTCTCGACTCCGTCCTCTTGGTTATTCCTCCTAACCATAGGCGGTTCAGCTTGACCAACAGTTCTACTGTAATTTCCTTTCTCTGACTGACCCTCATTCAGTTCAGGCTATTTAACAAATCGTAGGTTCATCCCTATTCTCGTGCAACATCTGCCTTATCTCTTCCCTCTGTTCGGCCATCATAGCCCGAATCATGGCTTGTACTCCATCCATTGTGATTGGCTCAGGTGCAGTTGCTACCACTGGTACTTGCTCAATCACTTGGGGTTGAGGCTGCTAATTGTTATTTGTATTGCCATTTCCTACTCCACTTCGGGTTCTTGCCATTTCGATCTGTACACTAAATCAGACGTTTGGTGTGCAGTGACGAGAATTAAGATAGGAAAACTTTATTTACGATAGATGTATAAATCTCCTTATCACTCCAAAAAGTTACATGCCAGTTCTAATATCGTAATTAAACGTTTAGAATCCTAAACACATAAGGTTTCCAGATCCGGTCGACAATAGACCATAGATCCAATCAAATAATAACATCTTAAAGCATATAAGGAATCTTATAGCACAAATCATTTAGCACATAAAAGCAATTTAGGAATCTAATCCTAAAGTAAGCTAGTGCTCGTGTCTAAAATGTAGTAGACACTCATCTCACAATCATCGCTTAGCATTCTATGTTTAATTCTAGAAATAAATCCTTACTCCTAGTTCGCTTAAACTAATGCTCTGATACCAACTGTGACAACCCCATATTCACGGCCAGAAAAGACCGATTTGTTTATGCTTTATTTGAAAAATCAGATTATCCTTTTAAAGAAAACTGTTGCGGAATTTCTTCCCAGAAAAACATGATAAATATATATAGTTACAACATTGCCTGAACTCGTAATTCATAGTAAGGGTTAGAGTATCATCGCATGAATACGTAGTTACAACATCGCCAAAACTCGTAATTCATCACCTACAGGTTACGAGCCTGCTGGTGTTTCCACATGACTGTCTAGAATAGTCCGTGGTCGCCATCTATACTCTGGTAGATGACTACATCGCCACATCGTCGGTCAAGGTTATGGTATCTTCTCTCATCTCACATCACCTATTTATCATCACTTATCTATCATCACCTAATTATAATCACATTTCTATAATCACCTATCTCTCATCACCTAATTATCATCACCTTTCTATCATCACATATCTCTCATCACCTAATTATCATCACATTTCTATCATCACCTGTCTCTCATCACCCGTTGCTACCCAACATATATTTATAAGTATAAAAATACGTATACAGTTTGAATCACGTAAACATGTATAAATCGTTCATATAACATAGATATCAAGAACTCTTATAATATGAACACATAACACATCATTTATACAAATACTTCATATCTGAATAAGATGAAAGTAACTATGCACTCACATTAGTAGCGTGAGTTGATAGAATCTGACTAGAAATGGTCAGCGGTTCGTGATCGTCGGGACCCGGGATGCGGAACGACTTCAATAAACGAGAGAGAGGAAAGAAGTTTTGGTGTAAGAATGGCTGAAGTAGAAATGGCTATTTATAGGCTGATTTTTGGCCCCTCACGACGTGAGAATTCATTGCTCACGTCGTGAGCCATGGATGTATCACCTCGTAGTTTCTCCATCTGCATTCTGGGCTTGAATAGTGTCCGTTTGACTCCTCATGTCGTGAGCCTTAAACGTAGACTTGCCATGTGTCTGCTAGCTTCACAATGTGGCATTTTGACTCCTCACATCGTGAGCAATCATGCTGACGTCGTGAGTCCAGTAAGATTAGGGTTTCTGACACGTGTCATGCTCTCATACAGCGACATCTTCGGAAGGCCATAAATTTTGCATACGAGCTACGTTTTTGACGTTCTTTATATCCACGCGAAGGTGGAGACGTACTATACAACTTTAATTTAGAACCGTAAGGCTAAAAAGTACTCTATCGTAAACTCACTTTTTACGATTCCCGGTGTCGTGCCGGTTTTATCGCGAAACTTCGACAGGTCATAACTTCTTCGTTATCACTCGGATTTCGGCGTTCTTTATATGTACGGAAACCTTGTGACATATACTACAACTTAGTTAAGATTATTTATTATATATAATCATCTATCAAAAAGTCATTTTTGACGCTTATCGTCTCTAAATTGACTAGCCCGAATCTGCGGGCGTTACACGTAGGCACCAAGACTTCACCTGGTGTTGACACACGACGCCATACGCACGTACAACAACCAATTTTAAAAAAAATCACAAATTTCGCATACGAGTTCGGTTTTTGATGTTCTTTATATCCACGTGTAGGTATTGATAAGATCTACAACTTCCTTTTGACTGCATTGGCTAATTCTTGACCTATTTTAAATTTAACAGTTTGAGAAGATTACACTGTTAACAACCGTGTAAAATTCATAACTTCTACATACGGACTCCATTTTCAACTGTATTTTTATCGGTGAACTCCTATTAATGAGAACTTCAATTCTCATTTAGATCATTTTGGCTAAAATTTGACCGATCTAAATTTGATTTCCGGGCTGTACGTTGCTATGCTAAATCTTATAAAAATCATAAATCCCTCATACGAAGTCAGATTTGGACGTTCTTTTTGTGCACACTCTCGTTTTAACGTATACTATGACTTTCGTTTAGATCGCTAAGGCTAAAAAGTAATTTATCGCAAACTCACTTCTTACTTATAAGTCGGATTCCAACGTTCTTTATAAGTACGGAACCCTTGTGACATATACTATAACTTGTTAAGATTATTCATTCTAAATAATCTTCTATCAAAATGTCATTTTTGATGCTTATTGTCTCTAAATTGACTAGCCTGAATCTGCGGGCGTTACAACTGCCTTCTTCGAGTGGAAAATTCTATTGGGTTCAATTTCCTTGAGAAAGTAATTGTATGATCAAGGTTGTGGTTGTGCCCCTCAAGCTGTCGGGCATGCCAGGGATGATAAGGAATGATTTCGAGGACGAAATCAAATTTAACTGGGGGAGAGTTGTAACACCCCGATTTTCAGGCATTTTCAAATTCATTTCTTGGTTTTAAAGTATGTCATTTTGGTCCTTGTTTTGGAAGGAAGTGTTCGCAAGAAGCCCCAATGGAAAAATGGTAATTTTGGGAGCAGGAATTGTATGTTGCGCATGATGGGTTTATGCCATAAGAACATCCTATGTGCTCATACAAACCCTAATGCGTGGATCTAGGTTTCTCTATTGTACATGCAATTCATCCAAGACTTTAAACCCTAGATCTAGCATGTGATAATCAATATTAACATATGAATTAGGGTTTAGATCATACCTTGATTGTTATGTAGCAATAACAATCTCAAATCCTCCTTTGTAATGGCTTTAAAAAGCTTAGAGTCACAAGTGTCACTCCTCTAATGGCTCACAAACACCAAGAGCAAGAGGATGAAGAATGAAGAGAGAGGAGGCTGCCCAAAACGTCCAGAAACCCTAGTGGAACTCTTAGCCTTCGTTTTTGGGGCTTAAGGGTACTATATATACATGTAGGCTATTAGGGTTTTCAACTAGGAAACCCTAATCTGACTGCTTAAGCCCTAAGCAGCCCATGGACCCTTTTTAGAATATCCCTTGGACGATTTCTAATGGGTTTCCCCATAGAATTCGTCCAACCTATTATTCCAAGGTGATCCATAGCCCAAATGCAATTATCTTATAATTACAGTTCCAGTCCCTTAAGCTTAATTAATCTCTTTTAGCCACAAAATTAATTATCAATTAATTCTTGACTAATATTAATTAAACAATATGATTTCTCCTTTAATATATTATTCTCATCATATATTAATAAATCATAATTAATCCTTTCTCTCTATAATTCATCCTATCAAGTTGCTTTGGTGAAGGCAACCCAAAAGGACCATGCACCATCGGGTCAAGTACATACCAAAATAGTTATGGACTTAGACACTAATCCAACAGTCTCCCACTTGGATAAGTCTAATAACTATTCTGCGTATGACTTCAGATCCTGATCTGCAATCGTAGCTTTCAAAAAACCGCTGTCAACTCTGATCCTATCAGAAGCGTGTCCTTTAGATAAGGGATCATATATTCCTCCATTCTAGATATCGTATAGACTGAGACATGGATTTAAATCATTCTCTCTGTCTATGTGTTGTTTCCCGATTTCCGATTTATGACGACTGACAACAGACTACAATTGAACACATCAAATTAGTCCCGGCTTGGCCAAGCGCTTAGTTGTCATCACTAAATCATCGAGGGGCCCACAGATATCGCTTTCATCCTACTTTGGATAAAAGGAACGGATAAACTTTGATTCAATGCTTGCTTGCACTCACTTACCGAATCACACACAACAATATGTTTTATGACACCAAGTTACTGGTGCGTGTACATATTATCAATGTGTAACCGACTCACAAGATACAACTCACACATCTCGGTTTCAAGAATATAAGATGTTATCGTCTCACCAATCACTCGTGATAAAATCCATGAAGTGATCCAAGTGAGTGTGGGTTTATTCCAATTCTCAAATCATATTCATAAGCACTCATGAACGTTGCAACAAACATTTGCTTATGTCCAATACACTTTAGACAATCCACACACCAATTCATGACAGTCTTCATTCATACCTATTTCCAACATATGAACGACTGTGGACCGTTCGAATAATTTGATTGTTCTGAACCAATTTAATTATTCAGGAAGTCAAAACATGCAAAGTGAAACACAAGAATAATACTAATCCTATATGGTCCCAAACCTTTGAGTATAAATAAAACACCTTTTATTTATCACCATATCGATTACTCATTATTTGTTGTTTCGGGTAATCAACTTCTTACTTGAATTATTACTACACTTGTCCCATGCTCTCAGCATGCACACAATGTTTACCTACGGTCCTTACTTTGTGAAATAGATCAAATGAACACATTTCCAATCATACTCATTTCACAACTCCCAATCCTTATCATAAGTATAAGAATATGAAATTCTTGTTACTTATGCTAAATTCTAACATTTTATGCAATGATTCTTTCGGAAAGTTATAGCTCAAAATCATCAAGACTTGGCCAATCTCTATCAGAAACAATTCTATAGATATGATGTCTCTCACTCAAAGTACATTCCTTTGAACATCCTTCTTGCATAAAAGTTTCTAATCTAGATACAGATTCTCAATATCCAACTCCCAATATGGAAACATTTCCATATTTGCCATATGACAATTCATTCTTAATAGAATCTTATCTATTCATAATAATGTCATCCAATACCATACTTCCAACTACTCACAAGCGACCAATCCTCAGCGAGCTTTGGATCGTCCTTTGATAGTTGTTTAATTATTTTAGTCAAAACCGATTCTAGTCCTTTTTCCCTCTAAATGTGCTAGACATTTGGAAAATTTTAGAATGGTCAAATATAATAGCACTAGCAATCAATCCTATACCCTAAGCATATGAGACACGATGCATAATGTCTTACATAAAGATATGATACTTTATCAATCTTCTGTCATAATTATTTTATGTGTCTCGTTCTTACAATTCGAACTATGAAGAGGGATACCGTAATCATAATCGAAATTTAAGAACACACTATGTATCCTTTGACTAAATTTATTAAAATTTCTCAATCTAAGCTTTAGATTTTGAAACGAAGTACAATATTCTCTCCCTTAATTATAGCAAAACAACTATTCAATCCTTACGACTTTGCAAAGTATAACTCTTGTTTTCTATAATTAATATTGCTAACTTGCAATACTTGACTTAATAATCATACAAGCACAACATTTATGCTCCCACTATCATGATGATTATTATCATATAAGCATAACACTTATGCTCCCACTAGCTTTGACATGTTTTAGAAAACAACTGAACTTCCAGAAAACAATACTTATTGAATTTCTGAAGTTCATATTTTTAATACCTAATGCTTTGATAATCCTTATCTAAGCTTCTTAATCTTATACACCTTTGCCTTAGATAGCTCATATGTGTGTCTAAACAATTCAGACTAATTGCCAAATCTCACAATTCGAATTATGGAAAGGGATACCGTAACCATAATCGAATTCGAGAGTACAATTTCATAATCACTATCTTCTTAAAATCTCTCTTAGTGAAAGCATTTCCTCACAGTCATTCTCATGAAGGAGGGAATCTTATGACACTTAGATTTTAATGGTGTATGTATTCCTATCCATGCGAATTTGTCAAAACCAAAGTTTGCAACAAATCCAAACTCATATGGACCGAACTTTCTCAATCTTGATTTCTTGCCTTATGGTAACACGAGTGTCCACCATGTCTTCCAAGTAGTTAAGCAACTCACCCTTTCCTATCAATATACTTTTCATTGATCAAGGTCCTTGCCTTTTATGCGTTCAAATGAGAACTCATAGAACTCACATGCATAATTAACTCAATTGGAATGGCACAGAAACAAAATAATGTCAACACGATAGGTTGTAAACCTCAAGTCGTGTGCTAGTGATGATCGATAAGGTTTATTCTTGATTAGTTCTTGAAACTTTTCAAGACCATTAAGACTCCCACTGACTCCTTGACATATAAGATTCTTTTGTCAATAAACCTTTCTCGACAAACAAATATTCAAGAGTTAGTGTAGCTTTTATCAAGACAAAACACTTCACTAAATTGGTCCTAGTTGGTCTTTGTCTTATCCAAGACATCGCAACTTTCCAATTGTGCAAGAATAAGAAAACCTTTTCAAATTTCACATTTGATGAATGTTATAAACCTTCTTAAGACTTGTCACTCAATTCATAATCTTAACTCTAAGACTTGTTTTTGGAACGAAGTATGATTGACTTCTTGATTTAACCATTTCTTCAATTCTTGATTCCTCTTCTCAGACATACAATTGCACTAAGACTCACTTAGAGGATCAATTGAGATATGGTTCTTAATCATTAAGACCTATCATAAAACATAAAAAGGTACTCTCCCTTCTTCTTAGAATAGAGAAACTTTTATCTTTCTGCCTACTTGATTCTTCTTATTCGTTCTGCTATTTATTGAAACTCTTTCAATCAATTGAGAATTACACTTCATCTCATAAGTATAATCATATTTACTTATCCTTAGTAAATCATGACGAATATCTTTGTTACTCTTGTGGTGGACTTGATCAACACACAACCTTGTGTACTCGATCTCCTAGTCCTTCACTTGACACTTTGTCAATGAAATAGTCTAATTTCCAAATATGAAATTTCTCATTCATCATGCAACCAAGTTGTATGATTCCAAGTTTCTGTCCAATTGAAACTTAGGCGATGAGAAACTTTCCCTATTTGGTAAATTCTTGACCTTTCCACAAATAACATAATTAAGAATCAAATCCATTACTGCTAATAATAGAAACTTACATCAATTTTTCATACACGCCATTGCAAGGATATAAAATCAAAATTTATATTATTGTGGAAAAATTTGTCCTTACAATGCAATTCAACTGAAAAAAACTATGTTGTTAAATATTCCTAAGCAATCTATTCTAACTCCAAGTAGTAGCTTAAGATTCTAATCTTCAAGTAATGCGATCGAAATCCATTTCTTCACGATTAGATTCCGCTCACTTCTTCCCTTAAGATTCCTCTCTTTTCTTCGATCCTACAAAACATCGAAATGTAATCTTATCACATTATGTATTAAGAATCTAGAATAGGAACTTAAAAGAGTTAGTTAATGGATTTTACCTAAAGTAGAGCCATACGTTTTTGACTCTCCCATCTCTTAGATCTCTTAGGTAAATAGGGCAGCTTTGTCTCCAATGCCCCTTCTCTTGGCAATAAAAGCAAATTGACTCTTTTGGAACAACACACGGAACTACTTCTGACTTTGCCTTTCTCTTATGATCAAACTTTTCGATCATGGCATGCCTTTTGTTGCCATTGCCTATATCCATAGAGGTCTGGAAGGCAGATCCACCAATCAACTTTGCTTTTCCAGTGCGCCAAATCATTGTTGATTCAGCAGCAATAAGCATATAGGTGAGATCGATGAGGGTTACGTCGTGGTTCATCATATAGTACTCTCTTACGAACTCACTATATGAGTGAGGAAGTGACTAAAGAACCCAGTCAACAGCCAGCTCCTCACAGACAACAGATCCCAACATTCTTAACCTATCAATGTGCGACTTCATCTCTAGGACGTGTGTACACACTGACTTTCCTTCTTCATGTTTACTTGCCAAAAGGGCTTGAGTGAGTTTGAACTTTTCAACGTTTTGAACTTGTGGGTTAGGGAGAACAATAGGAGGAGGTGGAGGAAGTGAAACATGATCTCGTGTTCCTCGATCGAATCGTGGAATATCATCTTCATGTGAAAAGTTTGTTCCACGGGATTTGGGAAGACCATAGTTGTCATACTTTGACATCTACAAAACGGGAGAAAAATTCAAGTTAGTTGATTGATTGAGTCCTTAATAAATCACCCAAATGAGATATTAAGGCTAGGACCCAACACAATACTCTACAACTTGGGAGAGGGATGCCGTAACCCAAATTGCAGAACATTTGAAGGTAAGTGAATGACGATTCACTAATTTCCACCATGAAAAACGAAAAAGAAATTTAAGTTTTAAATCTATTGAAAATTCCTAGATCTTTTGAGATTCATTGAACATTTCAATGGCATGTTTAAATCTCGATATGCCCCTCGATTTGTGACTGGGATGCCGAGGATCACAAAACAGGGTGTGAATAACCATGCAAACTTACATGGTGCCCCCAATGTTACAGTCACCTATTCGATGTGCCGGTTAACCACACACGCTCCACCGAACTATGACAAACAATGAGTCACCCTTTGCTACCTTTGCTTAGTACCATTTAGTGTGCCGGTTAGCCACACACGCTCCACTAATGTCTTCGCAAGGGCACAAAGTGTAATTTCATGGAATTGCATCAATTCACTTTTGTCTAAAGTAACTAAGATTGGGAATTTTGTATAAGACATTTAGTTACTTAATACTTCATTATACTTTTAATGGAAAGGGTTTGCCCTATCCTATCCGTTCGGCTAACGACCCTCCACTAGTCAAGAGTGCGGTGGGTAAGAGTGGATACCCATTCAATCGCCATTTTATAGGCAATTTCCTTAAACACCCCTTATAGACTAGCTTCGTGAATGAGGCCTACTAACGGTAAGACTGACTGTTTACTCATACATATATATAATACTAGACTTTTAATGTTATATATAGTATAGGGTGTATTTTACACTTTTAAAATACTAGGTGGTCTAATTTAATAAAACATACTTTTAATTTAATTAAATGTAAACCATATCACTATGGATTTATTAACTCTCTTTTAATTATACACTTAATTAATTTAATAAAACCATAAGGGTGTGATTTGAACTTATCAAAAACAATACTAGGGTTTTAGAATCTAACATTTCTAAATTAAACTTTTAATCAACTTTTAAATTCCAAAACTTGAGGGCAAGTTTTGAAACATTTCAAAACATTAGGGTTTAGAATTTAAATATTTCAAATCAAACCTTTTAATCAAAATTTAAATTCCAAAACTTGAGGGCAAGTATTTGAAACATTTCAAAAACACAAGGATCAAATAGCAAATAATTTAAATTAAACAATTAATTTAATGATTATCTAAATTTGACCTAATTTCAATTTCTTGCAAGATAAGTTACCCAATTAATACAAATAATTAATCTTTAATCATATAAGGAAGTTATTATCTAATCAATTGGTAATTATCTTTTGTTTAATCAAGGATATTCTCAAATATAAGATAAAATTCGAATATTAAAGATCTAAAACAATTAAGGCAAGTATCCTCAAGCAAAACAGCAAGAAATCCCGAATTTCCCTCTTTCTGACGCTCGAACTCGCCGAGTTCCTCTATGGACTCGCCGAGTTGGAGCAACTCGCCGAGTCCACATTGGAACTCGTCGAGTTCATCAGTCAGGGAGCCAAAAAATTGATTTTGAAGCTTGAACAAATAACCAAGGCATCAATACAATAGAAACCAATCAAGGCTCTGATACCACTGATGGGTTTATGCCATAAGAACATCCTATGTGCTCATACAAACCCTAATGCTTGGATCTAGGTTTCTCTATTGTACATGCAATTCATCCAAGACTTTAAACCCTAGATCTAGCATGTGATAATCAATATTAACATATGAATTAGGGTTTAGATCATACCTTGATTGTTATGTAGCAATAACAATCTCAAATCCTCCTTTGTAATGGCTTTAAAAAGCTTAGAGTCACAAGTGTCACTCCTCTAATGGCTCACAAACACCAAGAGCAAGAGGATGAAGAATGAAGAGAGAGGAGGCTGCCCAAAACGTCCAGAAACCCTAGTGGAACTCTTAGCCTTCGTTTTTGGGGCTTAAGGGTACTATATATACATGTAGGCTATTAGGGTTTTCAACTAGGAAACCCTAATCTGACTGCTTAAGCCCTAAGCAGCCCATGGACCCTTTTTAGAATATCCCTTGGACGATTTCTAATGGGTTTCCCCATAGAATTCGTCCAACCTATTATTCCAAGGTGATCCATAGCCCAAATGCAATTATCTTATAATTACAGTTCCAGTCCCTTAAGCTTAATTAATCTCTTTTAGCCACAAAATTAATTATCAATTAATTCTTGACTAATATTAATTAAACAATATGATTTCTCCTTTAATATATTATTCTCATCATATATTAATAAATCATAATTAATCCTTTCTATCCATAATTCATCCTATCAAGTTGCTTTGGTGAAGGCAACCCAAAAGGACCATGCACCATCGGGTCAAGTACATACCAAAATAGTTATGGACTTAGACACTAATCCAACAGCGTATACATGTGAGTACGCTCAGCGTACTAGGGTCCACGATCTTTTCAGCCTCCAAGCCCTTGAGTCATTTTTGGAAAACACTAACCCCATAAGAGAGTGTTTTGGGCTAAAAGTGTGTTCTTTGTGTGCTTAAGGAAGAATGAGTTGCGTCAAGGAGATTAGAAGTGGAAGGAATAATGTGGATCTTGGATCATCACCTTCTTGGGAAGCTCCAGAAGCACGTGGATCTTAGCGGATCTGCAGTCAGAGATTATTCGTGGGATCAGCTATGATGGGGTTTGCACTTGTTATTGGCGGTTTGGGGATCTGTAAGCCAGCGGCCAGGGACTGTCTGTATGATTCGGCAGTGCGAGGTGAGTTTTCCTCATTGTACTTTCGGATCGAAGGCACCAAGGCCGGCCCATTGGATTGTTATCTTGGTTTATCGTATGTTGGTATGCTATAGTGATCTGTTAGATCGATATCCTAGTATATAGGATGATGCTATGCTTTGTGATTTGTAAGATCTGCCTAATTTTTTGTTGACTGGTTATATGTTTAGTTGTGTATATGTCGTCGTGGTGTGGGTGGGGTGAGACTGTACTGCTTTATGTTGTCAGTCAACGAACCTGGTAATGTTTATATCGATATGCTGTTATTGTTTACCGGGCGTATATGTGTTTTGGATATGTATATGTTTACATGTTGTGTGGTTGGGTTGAGGCGGTCCTACTATGTGCTGAAGGCCAACAGATCCAGGGCGTCCTGGGTAGAGTGAAGGCCAGTGGGGCGTACCAGTCAGGCCGAAGGCCCGGAGAACGTTCCAGATAAGTTGATGGTTCTTTGAGCGTACCAGCCATGCTGATGGTTCTTTGAGCGTACCAGATAGACTGTAGGCCGGTGAGGCATTCTACTTAGACTGAAGGCTATATGGGTGTACCATATGGACTGCAGGCCGGTGGGGCATTCCGATCATGCTAAAGGCCCTGTATGCATGCTGTTTTTGGTATATGTTGACTGTTTGTGTGGTGGTACTTGGGGGGGGGGGGGGGGAACTCACTAAGCTTTGTGCTTACAGTTTTGGTTTATGGTTTCAGGTACTTCAGAGATTCGTAGCAAGGCGAAGGCATGACCATACACATCCTGATTTTATGGCATTGATCTTGGGAGACACTGATTTGTAAATAATGTTTTGGAAACAATGTTTTGTAAACACTTTTACTAGTAAATGGGTTGTTTTGAAACGTTTAAATTTGTTGAAAATTTTGGGACATTACAAATTTTTTTTGGTAGACATGCACTCCAAGCTTGTACAAGGGACCAAACTCAAAGGATCCTCAGATCTGGAACATATAAAACTAAGATGACCACAATGATCCATAAAGTTGCCAACTTTATGGAATCCAACCTTGCAAACTTCCAATCCATGAAGATTAAGGGACAAACGACCAAGATATAGAAGAAAGTAACAAAAGATTGGATCTTGGACACTTACAAAGGTCCAAATAATGCACAAGGGGGAGATGATGAGACTTGCTTACTGAATCCACACTCTAAAACACCTTCTTCTTCTTCTTGTTATTCTTCAATCTACTAAGAGCACCAAAAAGGTCCAAAAATCACCAAGGGAGGCTAGCGTTAGGGTTTCTGAGTCTATAGAGTGATGGATGTTGGGGATGAGCAAACCCTATCCCTCACTTTACTTTAAATACGGCTCAAACCCGAAATATTAGGATTTTAGTCATCAGGCGGCCGCCACGCAGTGGGGACCAAAACAAGACACACATTAAATATTGCTTGGCCACGTCGTGGTAGTGCTTTCAGCACGTTGTGGCAACCCCAAGTCCACTCGAACTAGATTTCATCCTCAAAATTATCGGCTGAAAATAAATCTAGGTAATGATCACGCATTTATGGCTCGGGTTCGAAAGTCCACTTGGAACCCTTCCGATGCAGCCATTGTACCTTGATCAAAGGCACTACCTTGTTGCACAAGGTCTTCGTCTTCCTATCCAGAATCCCCACTGGCCTCTCTACATAATTCAGGCGCTCATCGACCTGAATGTCATCCAATGGAACCACCACCGAATCTTTAACCACACACTTCCGAAGCTGAGAAACATGGAAGGTGCTATGAATCTGACTAAGCTCCTCAGGCAGTACCATTCAGTAGGCCACCTTACCTACCCTGCCCACTATTTGAAAGGTCTAATAAATCAAGGGCCTAACTTACCCCTCTTCCTGAAGCGTATAACACCCTTCCAGGGTGATACATTTAGTAATACCATATCTCCAACCTGAAACTCCAAATCAGACTGTCGTCTATCAGCATAACTCTTCAGTCAGCTATGTGTTGTCTGCAACCTCTGTCTAATTTTTTGAATGAGCTTTGTCGTCTGGAGTACCACCTCAGTCCTCCCATGAACCTATGACCGGCATCTCCCCAACAAACTAGAGTACGACGCTTCCTCGTATATAACAGCTCGTATGGTGGTGCCTATATGCTAGAGTGATCACTACAAGAAAAACATGATTTTGCTACAGAAGGAATCCATAGCTAAAAGCTAAAATTCTGTTGGAAATGACGATTAGCGACGAAATTTGCAACGACCTATTTCCGTACCTAAAAACGTCGTAGCGAGGGTTTGCAACGGAAAAGATAATTCCGTCACAAATGTGACAACGGAATGAAATCTGTGGTAAGTGGTATTTCGTCTTGTATTCCGTAGTAGGATTCCATCGCACAATCCATGGTAGTTATTCCATCACAAATTCCGTGGTGGTGATTCCCTAGCAAATTCCATGGCGGTGATTCCCTAGCAAATTCTGTAGTGGTCATTCCCTAGCAAATTCTATGGCGATGAATCCATAGCAAATTCCGTGGTGGTGATTCCCTAGTAAATTATGTGGTGGTCATTCCTTAGTAAATTCCATGGTGGTCATTCCCTAGTACATTCCGTGGTGGTGATTCCGTAGCAAATTCCGTCGTGCTGAATCCCTAGCAAATTCCGTTTGATGATCTCCTATAAAATTACGTGGTCATGAATCCCTAGCAAATTCCGTTTGATCACTTCCTAGCAAATTCTGTGGTCATGAATCCCTAGCAATTTTAGTGGTGTATATATTATATACCAGATTCAATATGGACCGATGGATAATTGATTTATAAATTATATCCAAATAATTTTGTAGTAATATATGAACAACAAAAAAAACAAAAAAATCATAACCATCATATCATAAAATAACAAAATAATTATTTATTACATGGAAAAAAAGAAAGTTGCTACTCTAAAATACATAATCTTCAATAAACATATATCAACCTACTACTCTTGTTGTTTTGTAAAGCCATTAATAAGATCCAATGCCGTTTGAAGTTGTTTTTCAAGATGCCCGACCCTTGCTTTGTTTTCCTCTTGTTGGGCGTTCATCATTTCTTTAAGCTCTTCGTGTTGCTTTTTTTGTTTAGCAACAAGCTCCCTCATTTCTTCTATTTCATCATTTTTTCCGGAATGTAAGTTACATCCGTTTTACCATTCCTATTGGGAACCGCCTTTGCAAAAGATCCTAATCCATAAAGTCGTCTTTTTTTTGTCATGACCACCAACAACAACATAAAATAGCTTGTCCTCCTCAAATTCAACACCTTCAGCTTCCAACTCTTCCCGTTTTTCTGTATAGACCGCCTACAAAATAAAAATATTATAAGTTAAAAGATATCAAATTTATGAATGATATTATGGAGTAGCTACAATATAAAAGTTAATTTAAACTGAAATGAATATTACATGAATTTGTCTATCTTTTTCATTGTGAAAGTGACTCCATCATGATTCTTAGTGTGTGTATACAGGAACAATTCACTATAGGGCGGCTCATGTCCTAATTTCCTCTTGTGCATAAATACCATATAAAAAGTCAAATATACAGATAAACATATGCAAAAATTGATACGATGTACCATTTAAAAAATTACCAAATCAGAAGCTATCTTCAAATGACATGCAGATCCAGCGTTATGTGTAGGTTTTGCTACTCCATCGGCCACACCGTTACGCCTATTTTTCTTGTTCTGCTCAGATTTTAGCTTGTATTCTTCTGTATTCCATTTTAATTGCCAGGAGTTCCAGACTTCCTATGGAATATGAGCTGGTTTAAAGCCATGTTTGTTTCTTTTTGGGGTCCTCATGTTGAAGAGATATTGACCATAACTTTGTGTCGCTTTCCTTGCCCAAGCTTGCCTCACCAGCGAGTCTATTGTCTCATCCCAACAACATTTTTTCTACACATTAACAATATAAACATAAGTTGAAGTGTAAATGTTTACCAAACAACAATTTATCACTTATAGTTACCTGAAACTCCTCCCAATATAGCGCATTTCTTTTCTTACTTGTGCCCAAGCGTACCCTTCTGGATCTACTCTTTGTTTAAAGGACTGACTAATAAAGTGTGCACAAGGGCCTGGTGGCATTAGCCTGCAAGTAATCATGTGATGTGTTAAGTTATGAATTGATATGTAGGTGTAAACCAAAATTAATACATAAAAAAAGTTGTAATTAAGATTTGAATTGGTAACTCACGTATTTTTCCAAACATGAACATTAAAACGTCCATCTGGTCCACAATCTTCAGAGGAATTGTTTTCACCTTCTACACTTTCCACTACAAATCCATTCATGGTTGGTTGTGTTGGTTATGGGGTAGATTCTGGGATAGGTGTTGTTGATGGGGTATATTCTGGGGTAGGTGTTAGGATAGATGTATATGTTGAGGATGTGGTAGTTCCTTTAGTTAAAAAGGGTGTGGTAGTTATTGTAGTTGTGGAGGATGGTAGTGTAGATGCAGGTTTTGAGGTTGTGGTAGTAGATATAGGTGTTGATGATGTGGTAGTGGGTGTTGGTGTTGAGGATGGTTTAGATGATGTAGGTTCTAAAGTTTTGGTTATTGATGTTCGTGTTGACTATTGTATTGTTCCAGTTTCTGAAGTTTTAAATGTTTTTTCTAAGGAGGGTGTGGATGTTGTAAGTGATGCCGAGGAAGTGGTAGTCATGGGTGATGTTAATGATATAGGTTTAGGGGTTTTGTTAGTAGATGTTATCGGTGCTTTGGATGTGGTTGTTGGTATTGGGAAGTCGATTTCTTCATCTTGTAACTGTTTGTTTACGAATTTTGCAGCAGAAATCCTGTTGCGTTTCATAACTTGTGGTGCAATGAATTTAGTTGGCTTTACACCAGAAGCTCCTTTTACTTTCGAGGTCGACATCTTTTTGACACAAACAATAAAAATAAATTATATATGAAGGCATTACTTTGCATGCAAACTATTGAATACAATCAAAACCAATTTACATAAAGATGATCAGAGAACAAAAAACGATCGCTCATCACGACAACAGTAAATTAAAAAAAATTTAAATGAGTGACAACCTATATCGCCAAAGTCAGTGCACAAACGTATAATGAAAAAAGATTTCGATCAATTTGCCGCCGGAGATGATGATTACAGAAAATGTAAACCCCATTTCTAATCGGTAAACTTACCCTAATATGCAGCATAAATGTGTGTAGGCTGGAGGGAAACGAATTGTGAAATACTTTGAACCTCCGCTAATAAAAATTTCGAACTGTGCTAATTACCGCTAAATATTTAGTAATTCAAATTTATTTAAAGTAGTTACAGATTGATAGATAGGGTATATACATATAAATAACATCAAGAAAGACCATAGACTAACGATGTGTTCATAGTATAATTTTAAATTAAAATTATATACGAGGACTAAACATTAATAAACTATACATCTTTATGTTTTTCTGTTTAAACCGAAATTTATATACAAAAGACGTACGGGTCATGTCAATATATATGGTAGTGGCTTATGGTGTCCATGGATGACATATGGGCCGTTGGTCAACATGGTAGTGGCTTATTGTGTCCATGGATGACATACGGTTGATTGGTCCACATGGTAATGGCTTATGGTGTCCATGGTAGACATATGGATGACATATGGGCCATTGGTCAAAATGGTAGTGCCTTATGGTGTCCATGGATGACATATGGGCCATTGGTCGACATGGTAGTAGCTTATTGTGTCCATGGATGACATATGGTTGATTGGTCCACATGGTAATGGCTTATGGTGTCCATGGTTGACATATGGATAACATATGGGCCATTGGTCAGCATGGTAGTGGCTTATGGTGTCCATGGATGACATATGGGCCATTGGTCGACATGGTAGTGGCTTATGGTGTCCATGGATGACATATGGGCCATTGGTCAACATGGTAGTGGCTTATTATGTCCATGGATGACATATGGTTGATTGGTCCACATGCTAATGGCCTTTGTTGTCCATGGTTGACATATAGATGACATATGGCCCATTGGTCGACATGGTAGTGGCTTACGATGTCCATAGATGACATATGGGCCATTGGTCGACATGGTAGTGGCTTATGGTGTCCATGGATGACATATGGGCCATTAGTCCACATGGTAATGGCTTATGGTGTCCATGGTTGACATATGGGCCATTGGTCAACATGGTAGTGGCTTATGGTGTCCATGGATGACATATGGGCCATTGGTCGACATGGTAGTGGCTTATGGTGTCCATGGATGACATATGGGCCATTGGTCGACATGGTAGTGGCTTATGGTGTCCGTGGATGACATATGGGCCATTGGTCTACATGGTAGTGGCTTATTGTGTCCGTGGATGACATATGGTTGATTGGTCCACATGCTAATGGCTTATGGTGTCCATGGTTGACATACGGATGGCATATGGGCCATTGGTCAACATGGTAGTTGCTTATGGTGTCCATGGATGACATATGGGTCATTGGTCGACATGGTAGTGGCTTATTGTGTCTATGGATGACATATGGTTGATTGGTCCACATGGTAATGGCTTATGGTGTACATGGTTGACATATGGGCCATTGGTCGACATGGTAGTGGCTTATGGTGTCCATGGATGACATATGGGCCATTGGTCGACATCATAGTGGCTTATGGTGTCCATGGATGACATACGGGTCATTGGTCCACATGGTAGTGGCTTATGGTGTCCATGGATGACATATAGGCCATTGGTCGACATGGTAGTGGCTTATGGTGTCTATGGATGACATATGGGCCATTGGTCAACATTGTAGTGGCTTATGGTGTCGATGGATGACATATGAGCCATTGGTCCACCTGGTAATGGCTTATGGTGTCCATGGTTGACATATGGTTGATTGGTCCACATGGTAATAGCTTATGGTGTCCATGGATAACATATAGGCCATTGGTCAACATGGTAGTCGCTTATGGTGTCGATGGATGACATATGGGCCATTGGTCCACATGGTAATGGCTTATGGTGTCAGCAATTCCTTATTCATCTTCTTAGCCATAGGAATGCACTAAGATGTCCTTAGAGGATCAATTGTGACATGGTTTCTTAATCATTAAGATGATCACAAAACATGATACTAAAGTACTCTCCCATCTTTCCAGATTTGAGAAACTTTTTTTTATCCTTCTGCCTAATTTGATTCTTCTCATCCGTTCTGCCATACATCGAAGTTTTTTCAATGTTTCAGAATTATACTTAACTTGTAAGTATAACCATATTTACTAAACCTTTGTAAATCATGACGAATTGTCTGATCAATCTTTTGTGGTGGGCTTGACAAGTGCACAAGAATGTATACTCGATCCCTTAGTCCTTCACTTGACTCACATATACATGTGAACACGGAATTAGTCTTAATTTTTCCAAAGCTGAAAGTTCTCACTCATCATACTATACGACTTGCATGATTCCAAGTTTCGGTCCCATTGAGACTTGGGTGATGAGAATCTTTCCTTATTTGGTAAATTTAGACACTACCACAAATGAAAAATCAAATTCACATTTCCATTATTGCTAGAACCATACAAACATCAATTTTCCATAAATGCCATTGCAAGGAGATATAAAATAAAGCAAAATTTTATTTATTTATCAAATGCGGAAAAAAACTTTCCTTACAATGCAACTTTAAATGGAAACTATGCTATTACAACATTCCTAGCAATCTATCATAACTCTCTAAGTAGTAGCTCAAGAATCCAATCTTCAAACAATGCGATTGAAATCCATCTTCGTAATCAAATTCAGCATACCTTTTGCTTTAAGTTTCCTTCCCTTTGCTTGATCCTGCCAAACACAAAAAAAATGTAACCGAGTCACATTTTGTATTAAGAATCATCACTAAGGAACTTAAAAGAGTTAGATATTGCGCTTACTTGAAGTAGAGTCAAATGTTCTTGATTTTTTTTCTCTCTTAGATCTTTCAGGTAGTTAGGGCAGTTTCGCAACCAATGCCTTTCTCTTGACAATGAAAACATATGGACTCTTTGGGGATGGTACATGGGACTATCACAGACTTAGCTTTTCCCTTTACCTTTTGGTCAACCGGGTTGACCAAGGCCGATCCCTTTCCATTGGGAAGAGAAAGCTTTTCTGGACTTCCAATGTTACCATTATCAATGTCCATGGAAGTTTGAGAAATAGACCTTCCATCCATATTTGTTTGACTTTTGCGCCAAATCATCGCTGATTCAGCAGCAACAAGCAAATAAGAAAGATCTATTAGGGTCATGTCGTGATCTGTCACACAGTAGTCTTTAATAAACTCACTATACGACTCAGGAAGTGACTGAACAACCCAGTCAATAGCAAACTTCCTTGAAATAACAGCACCCAACATTCTCAACCTGTCAATGTGTGACTTCATTCTTAAGACATGAGTGCACACAGGTCTTCCATCTTTATGTTTCATTTCTAGTAGGGCTTGAGTGACCTTAAACCTTTCAAGTCTTCGGGCTTGTGGGTCAGGGAGAATAAATGGAGGAGGTGGAGGTAGAGAAATATGATTTCCATGAGATTTGGGAAGATCACAGTTGTCTAAACCAGACATCTGCAATGGGAGATATTCAAGTTAGTTGATTTAAGTCCTTAATATAACACCCAATATGAAATATTAAGGCTAGGACCCAACACAATATTTTATAACTTGGAAGAGGGATGCCGTAATCCAAGCTATAAAATATTTGAAGGTAGGTGAATGACGATTCACCAATTTCCACCATGAAAAACGAAATAAATTATTAGGTTTTAATTGGATTTGAAACTCCTAGATCTTTTGAGATTCATTGAACTTTCAATGACATGTTTCAATCTCGAGTGTGCCCTTCATGTTTTGTGACTGGGATACCGAGGATCACAAAACAAGGTGTGAAGTAACCATGCAAATTACTTGGTACCCTTAATGTTTTTCACTTAATCGATGTGCCGGTTAACCACACGTGCTCCACCGACCTATGAAAAACCTTAAGTCACCCTTTGCCTACCTTGTTAAGTCCAAGTTAGTGTGCCGGTTAACCACACGCGCTCCACTAACCGACTTAAGCAAAGTGCAAAGTGTAATTTCATGGGTTAGCACCTTATTCACATTTTTCCTAAAGTAACTAAGATTGGGAATTATAAAACATTTAGTTACTTTATATTCATCATTAATACTTTTAATGAGGGGAGAATTCTAGTCCTTGTCCTACCCGTTCGGCTAACGACCCTCCACCGATCAAGGAAGCGGTGAGTGAGAGTGGACACCCATTAAGCTGCCATTTTATAGGCAACAACCTTATACCCCCCTTATAGACCGGCTTCGTGAATGAGGCCTACTAACGGTAAAACGACTTTGATATATATATATATATATATATATATATATATATATATATATATATATATATATATATGTGTGTGTGTGTGTGTGTGTATTATTATTATTAACTTATAATATTATAAAGTTTAAGGGTTGAATTTTAACTTTTAAAATTATATGGGTTGGAACTAAAGTTTACTAGATGACTTTACATGTTCCAAAACTTGAGGGCAAGTTTTGTAACTTTCAAAACTTTTCATCTTTCATAACTTATGAGTTATTAAAATGAAGACTCTTCATTTTTGTAACTTATGTCTTCTTTTAATGGATTTAATACAAACTGACTTTTGGTTATCCATAACTTGAGGACAAGTTATGGACTCCATTAAAACACATAAAGATCATGAATTAAGCATTAAACAAGTAATTCCTATGATCTATCAAGAACTCATAAGAACAAGAATAGTCATATCAAAATTTCAAGAACATATGAACACATATAATCATGTAATTTTGATATTAGCCATTGTAAATGGATTACAACAACCATTACCCCATCAAAAAAAAGTTTTAAAACACCAAAACAGTTTAGGGTAATGTTTCTAGTCCATTTCCAGCAGTAAAAGTCGAAAATCTACACTCAGGTGCTCCTACTCGTCGAGTGCAAGAACCTACTTGACGAGTAGGATGAGTTTATGCTTGGACTCGTCGAGTCCCCCCATGGACTCGGCGAGTTCCCTGTGCAGACAGCAATAAATTCGACTTTTTTCACTATTTTGCATCAAGTATCAACAAACAAGACTAGGCTCTGATACCACTGTTGGGTTTTGAGCATTCTAACACTCCTAAGTCTACATGAAACCCTAGAAAACCTTGGATCTATGTTTGTCTAAAATACATGCAAAATACTTTTTTCCAAGGTTCATAATCCTATCTAGCATACATGGGGAACATTAAACATAAAAGATGGCTAGAATTACATACCTTGTAATTGATTTGATTCCTTGAAAACCTTGAGAGCCTAGCACCCCAAGTGTGATGCCTCAAATGTCTCACACAACACCAAATGCACTTGGAATAAACTTTGAGAGAGAATGTCACACTTAGAAATCGGCTTGCCCTCAATCTTGCTTCTAGTGCCGATTTTGGTGAGCTTCATATCCTTTATATAGTGTGTTACAATTAGGGTTACACCATGTAAACCCTAATGTAACATGGCTCTTCATTTCCATGACCCATGGGTTTGTAACTCCCATGGAGCATCCTATGGACCTTAGCCCAACTTGATAATCCATGGAGCCATTAGCCCACTATTTAAGTTATGGACGATTTACATAATCAACCCATATATTTAATTAGTCATCTTTTGATCACTTAATTAATCCTAGATTAATTCTTGATCAATACTAATTAAATAATATTATTAATATATTAGAACTTATAATATATTAATAAACCATAAGTGTTATTTCTCTCATTTTAGTTTATCCAAATGCATGATGCCATGCAACCCAAATGGACCATGCCGGGTCGGGTCAAGTACAACCCATAAATAGTTATGAACTTAGACACCTAGTCCAACAGGCTTATGGTGTCCATGGATGACATATGGGCCATCGGTCGACATGGTAGTGGCTTATGGTGTCCATGGATGACATATGGGCCATTGGTCAACATGGCAGTGGCTTATTGTGTCCATGGATGACATATGGTTGATTGGTCTACATGCTAATGGCTTATGGTGTCCATCGTTGATATATGGATGGCATATGGGCCATTGGTCAACATGGTAGTGGCTTATGGTGTCCGTGGATGACATATGGGCCATTGGTCGACATGGTAGTGGCTTATGGTATCCATGGATGACATATGGGCCATTGGTCGACATGATAGTGGCTAATGGCGTCCATGGACGACATATGGGCCATTGGTCCACATGGTAATGGCTTATGGTGTCCATGGTTGACATATGGGCCATTGGTCAACATGGTAGTGGCTTATGGTGTCCATAGATGACATATGAGCAATTGGTCGACATGGTAGTGGCTTGTGGTGTCCATGGATGACATATGGGACATTGGTCGACATGGTAGTGGCTTATGGTGTCCATGGATGACATATGGGCCATTGGTCAACATGGTAGTTGCTTATTGTGTCCATGGATGACATATGGTTGATTGGTCCACATGCTAATGGCTTATGGTGTCCATGGTTGACATATGGATGACATATGGGCCATTGGTCAACAAGGTAGTGGCTTATGGTGTCCATGAATGATATATGGGCCATTGGTCCACATAGTAATGGCTTACTGTGTCCATGGTTGACATATGGTTTATTTGTCCACATGGTAATGGCTTATGGTGTCCTTGGATGACATATGGGCCATTGGTTAACATGGTAGTGGTTTATGGTATCCATGGATGACATATGGGCCTTTTGTCGATATGGTAGTGGCTTATGGTGTCCATGGATGACATATGGGTCATTCATCAACATTGTAGTGGCTTATTGTGTCCATGGATGACATATGGTTGATTGGTCCACATAGTAATGGCTTATGGTGTTCATGGTTGACATATGGATGACATATGGGCCATTGGTCAACATGGTAGTCGCTTATGGTGTCCATGGATGACATATGGGCCATTGGTGGACATGGTAGTGGCCTATTGTGTCCATGGATGACATATGGTTGATTGGTCCACATGGTAATGGCTTATGGTGTCCATGGTTGACATATGGATGACGTATGGGCCATTGGTCAACATGGTATTGGCTGATGGTGTCCATGGATGACATATGGGCCATTGGTCGACATGGTAGTGGCTTATGGTGTCCATGGATGACATATGGGCCATTGGTCAACATTGATGGGTTTGAGCCACAAGAACTTTCCTATGTGCACATGCAAACCCTAATGCTTGGATCTAGGTTTCTCTAATTGAACATGCAATGTATTCAAGGCTTATAATTCTAGATCTAGTGAATACAATACAAACTTGACATATGAAATCAGATCTAGTTGAATACCTTTAGTTGCTTGCTTGAATCTTCTTGTTCTTGGAGCTTAGAGTCACAATTGTCACTCCTCTAATGGCTTACAAACACCAACTAGCAAGAGGATGATTTGCAGAGAGAGGAGAGGTGTAGAAATCGACTCTAGGGTTCCCAAGGAAGCAAGGTGGCCGATTTCTCCAACCCTAGGGGTCTCTTTATACTGTGAGCTTCTAGGGTTACCTCCTTAACCCTAATTGAATAACTTAATCCCTAAGAAATCCAAGGATCCTTCTAGAGTAAGGCTTGGACGAATTCAAGGAGCCCATACTCCTTAATTTCGGCCACTATATAACTCATAAGGATCCATAGCCCAAAACACAACTATCACACATTTGACAGTTTAAGCCCCTTTATTCAATTAACCTCTTTTAGTCACCAAATTAATTCCTAATTAATCTATGACTAATATCAATTAAATAATATGATTATTCCTTTAATATATTATTCTCATAATATATTAATAAATCATAATATCTTATCTCTCTTCATAAATCACCCTGTCAAGTTGCTATGGTGAAGGCAACCCAAAAGGACCATGCACAACCGGGTCAAGTACTTACCAAATATAGTTACGGGCTTAGACACTAATCCAACAGTCTCCCACTTGGATAAGTCTAGTAACTACAAATGTAAGCACAATCCATACTATTGGAAGAATCCACACACAACACATCATTTCCTAAGTTATCTACAACTATCACAGTTTCATATATTCCATTACAAGGCAATGCTTCAAAATATAAAACATTATTAAAATAAGCATAAATAGAACCCTTTTCATTATCAAATGAATATCTAAAACCTTGTCTATATAAACCATGAAATGAAATGATGTTTCTAGTCATATGTGGCGAATACCAACAATTATTCAAACTTAAATCTAAACCATTACTAAGCACTAAAGAATAAACTCCAATCTTGGTCACAGGCGACGATCTTCTGTTTCCCATGATCAGATTCATCCTTCCACGCTCCACATCCCTATTTCTTTTTAGTCCCTACAAATAAGAACATATGTGAAAACCACATCCTGTATCAAGAACCCAAGAAGTTGCATGTGATAAACTATTAGATTTAATTGTGTAAATACCTGCGAAAGATGGCTTGATCTTCCCATCCTTGATGGCTTGCAGATATTCCGAGCAGCTTCTCTTCCAATGCCCTATCTTGTGGCAGTAATGTCACTCTGCCTCTTTAGGGTTTGAGTTGGGTTTAGCGGAACCAACTTTGGTTCCACTAGAAGAGGTGCCATCATGGGACTTTCCCTTGTGGTGGCCCCTTGAGGAAGCGTTCCTCTTCTTACCCTTCCCTTGCCCTATTGCCAAGACAGGGACAACAGCTAGAGTTGGAGGTGATTCAACAGATTTATCCTTGAGGTTGCTCTCAGCAGTCCTCAACAAGCCCTGAAGCTTGCTCAAGGAGACCTCTTCCTTGTTCATGTGGTAGGTTATGCGGAACTGGCTATAGCAGGAAGGCAATGAGTGAAGGATGATGTCAATTGCCAGCTCTTCATCGAAGTTCACATTCAACTTCAATAGGCGATCAACATATCTCTGCATCTTTTGTAGATGAACGGTAAGGGACTCTCCATTACCCATTTTGGTAGTGATCATCGAAGTGATGATCTCATACCTCTCTTGCCTAGCGCTCTGGTGGTAGCGTTCCAGCAGATCCCGATGCATCTCGTAGGGGTACTTGTCCTCATAGGACTTCTGGAGTTCAACAATCATAGTCGCTAGCATGATGCAATGGACTTTCGTGGCATCACGCTCGTGGGCCTCATAGGCCGCGATCTCTTCGGCGGTAGCAGTGTCGATGTCAATTTCCTTTAGCTTCTCATCGAGGAAATATTCTTTTTCCTCATAGCGAGTGACCATGCGAATGTTGCTGATCCAATTATTGAAATTGGTCCCATCGAAGATCACCTTCCCACACAAGTTCATGAGTGAGAAAGAACCAGTGGAGTTTGAACCAGAAGCGGTGTTGTTTGTGTTCGATATCAGAAAAGGAAAAAGAACAAAGTTGATTAGAAATGAATTTCCCAAATTAATCACCCAAATGAGAAATTAGGGCTAGGAACCAACAACATTATTCACAAATTAGAAAAGGGATGCCGTATTCTAACAAGTAAATAATTTGAAGGCAAGTGAATGTCGATTCACTAATTCTCCACCATGAAAAACGAAAAGGAAATTAGGTTTTACATGTATTGAAAACTCCTAGCTACTTTGAGATTCATTGAACTTTTCAATGGCATGTTTAAATCTCGATATGCCCATCTAGTTTGTAACTGGGATGCCGAGGATCACAAAGTGGGTGTGAATAACCATGCAAATGTACATGGTGCCGTCATTGTTACAGTCACCTATTCGATGTTCCGGTTAACCACACACACTCCATCGAACTATGACAAACAATGAGTCACCCTTTGCCACCTTTGCTTAGAAACCAATTAACGTGCCGGTTAACCACATGCGCTCCATTAACGTCTTAGCAAGGGTACAAAGTGTAATTTCATGGAATTGCATCAATTCACTTTTTCCTAAAGTAACTAAGATTGTGAATTTTGTAAAAACATTTAGTTACTTTATATAGATTCATTATACTTTTAATGAGGAAATGTTTGCCCGATCCTACCCGTTCGGCTAACGACCCTCCACCAATCAAGGAAGCGATGGGTGGGAATGGACACCCATTAAACGGCCATTTTATAGGCCATAACCTTATACCCCCCTTATAGATCGGCTTCGTGAATGAGGCCTACTAACGGTAAGACTAGCATTTAAGTTATACATATATATATATATATATATATATATATATATATATATATATATATATATATATATATTAATCTTATAATATTATAAGTATAAGATTGAATTTTAAAACGTGTAAAATTCTAAGGTTTGAAATTTAAATAGTTCAAATTAAAACTTTTAATCATAAAACTTAAATTTCAAAACTTGAGGACAAGTTTTGAACTTTTCAAAATATAAAGGATCAAATAGCAAATAATATAAATTAACTAATTAATTTAATGATTATCTAAATTTGACCTAGTCAATATTACTTGCAAGACAATTCACCAATTAATTCAAATAATCAATTATTATCAAATAAGGAAACTATTATTTAAACAAATGGTAATTATCTTTTGTTTTGTCAAGGATATAGTCAAACATATGATAAAATTCAGATTTTATGGACCCAAAACGATTTAGGTAAAAATCCTTAAGCAAAACAGCAAGAAATCCTGAAAAATACTCTGACAGACGCTCCGACTCGCCGAGTTCCATTATGTGTTGGGTTTTAGTATACTACAACATCCTATGGTGCACATACAACCCTAAATACCTTGGATCTATGTTTTCTCTATTATACATGCAAATGGTTTCCAAGGCATTAAACCTATAACTAGCATGCATTTGACATAAACCATATAATATACTAGTTAGGGAAACATACCTTTTATGTGGCTTGAAGTCTTGATGTATTTGGCCTTAAGAGCTTAGCACCAATAGTATGAAATGCCTCAAATGGAATCACAACACACCTAGGACAAAGGTGGCTCTTGAGAGAGAATTCCATGCACCAAAACACCTCCATATTTCTCTAAGAAAAGAAGTGGTGATTTTGGCTATGGAGTAACCTATTTATATGTAGGATTCCAAGGGTCATGGGTATAACCCATAATCCATACCCATGAGTTTTATGATCCATGGGTCATGTGGCCCAACTCTTTATGTATCCATACATAAACTTGGTCCAACATGGATCATAAGCCCAACACATATAAATATAACTAATTATCATAATTAGTCCCTATAGATTTAATTAGTCTCTTTTGATCACTAAATTAATTCCAAATTAATTCTTGATCGATACTAATTAAAACATATGCTTTCATATTAATATATTATAACTTATAATATATTAATAAACCATAAATAACCTTCTCTCAAAAGTCCATCCTAACAAATTGTCCTGATGATATGCAACCCAAATGGACCATGATACTCTCGGGTCAAGTACATACCAATAATAGTTATGGGCTTAGACATCTAATCCAACAGTCTCCCACTTGGATAAGTCTAAAACTATTATTGCAAGTATGACTTCATAACCCGACTAGCAATCGTAGCTCTTAAAGCCGCTGTCGAACTCTGAACAAATCAATGACGCGTCCATTAGATAAGGGATCATATATTCCTCCATTCAAGATATCATATGGACTGAGACATGGATTATAATCATTCTCTCTGTCCATTTGTTGTTTCCCGATTTTCGATTTATGATGACTGACTGATTGAACAAATCAAATCAGTCCTGGCTTGGCCAAGCACTCACATGTGTCATCGCTAAATCATCGAGGGGCCCACAGATATCGCTTTTATCCCGAAGGTAAAAGGAATGGATAAACTTCGACTCATATGGCTTGTTCTACTACTTGTTGAATCATACACAAAGGCACGTTTTATAACATCGAGTTACCAAATGCGTTTTCGTGCAATCAATGTATAACCAACTCATAGTAACAACTCATATCTCTAGGTTTGAAGAATATAAGATATTATCGTCTCATGATCACTCGTGATAAAATCCATGAAGTGATTCAAATGAGCGCGGGTTGAATCCAATACTCAGAACTTATGAGCACTCATGAGTGTTGTAGCACCACTTTGTCCACCAACTTGGACCTCTACAAACCAACCCATGACAGTCTTGATTCATATCTACTTCCAACATATGACCGACTGTGGATGGTTTGAATAACTTAATCATTCAGGAAGAGCGACTTAGTTATTCTGGAAGTTAAAACATGCAAAGTGAAACACAAGAATAAATGAATCAAATATGGTATCAAACCCTATGAATATAAATAAACACTTTTATTTATCACCATACTGATTACTCATTATTCATTGTTTCGGTTTTATCAACTTTATACTTGAATTAAAAACACTAGTTGTCCCATGCTCCAAGCATGTACACTATGTTTTTCTTAAACAATAGCTTTGCCATACACCAAGTATGCACTCTATGTTTGTCTATGATCCTTACTTTGTGAAATAAACCAATTGAACATAATTTCAATGATTCTAGTTTCACATTCCCAAATCCTTATCGAAAAATGTGAGAATTTCAAATTCCTATCATTTATCGAAATCTGTTTAGATTTTAAACTTATATGCACTGACCCTCCTGTAATGAATATGTACAAAGTCACAAAGACTTGTCAACAGTCATTATAAGGTATTCCAATGGAGATCAACTCCATGGAAACTAAGTCTCATATTCAAAGTACATTGCTTTGGACATGCTTCTTGCATTAAGTTTTCTAATCTTACACAGATAACTTCCACCTATGGAGACAACTCCATATTCTCATTTTGACTATCACTTCTGAATAAGAGATGCCTCTTTTCAGAATATGTCAATATGGTCCTTCCAAAATTAGCACTATACTTCCAACTGTCCCTGAGCAACCAATCTTTGGTAAACCTCAGATTGTCCTCGACAATTGCTTAATCATTTTAGTCATATCCAATTCTAGACCTTTTCCCTTCTTAATGCCTCTGGGCATTTGGAAAAATTTAGAAATGACAAATATTATAGCACATGCAATCGATCCTGTACTCAAAGCAAATGGTACACGATTCATGATGTCTCACATAAAGACATGATTCTAGACCAGTCTTTTGCTACAATATTTTTATTTGCCATGTTTTCAAAATTTGACTATGATGAGGGATGCCATAATCATAATCGAATTTTGAGAACGCAATATATAGAATTTCCTTAAGTTGAACCAATCCAACATGAAATTCATATATATATTCTTGACTAAAGATGATTAAGGTCTCAATCTAAGCCTTTAGAACTGAAATGAAGTATATCCTCTCCCTTAATTATAGCAAAACAACTTTTTCAATCCCTGCAGCCTCACGAATTGAAACTTTTGTTTTCTATAATTAACATTGCTAACTTGCAACACTAACAATAATTATCATGCTCCCACTAACATGATGATTATTAGCATACCACTTATGCTCCCACTAGCTTTGACATGTACTCAGAAATCAGATGGACTTCTAGAAATCAATACTTTATTGACCTTCTTACCAAAGTTCAGATTTCTGATACGAGATGCTTTGATAAAACTTTATCAAAATAATACACCTTTCCTTAGATAGCATGCATGTGTGTCTAAACAATTTCAGAACTATGAAAAGGGATGCCGTAATCATAGTCTCAATTGTTTAGACCTTTTGCCATCTGCTTCAAATCTACTTGGTGGAAGTGTTTCCTCACCATCATTTTCATGAATCGGAGAGAAACCTTATGACCCTTAGATTTTATGGTGTATGTGTTCTTATCCATGTGAATCGTCAAAACCATAGTCACAAGACAAGGTTAATGACAAATCCAAACTCATATGGACTAAACTTATGCAATCTTAACTTCTTGCCACCTGGCAGTACAGGGCCTGCCATTGCTTCCAAGTTGTTATGCAACCAATTGAGAACTTTCAGAACTCCTATGCAAAGCCAACTTTAACTGGAATGGGCACAGAATATGTCAACACGATAGGTTATAAACCTCAAGTCGTGTGCTAGTGAGGAACCTCAGGTTTTATTCTTGATTAGTTCTTGAAATTCTTTTTAGGATCTTTAAGACTCCCACTATCCTCTTGACATATAAGACTATCTTGCCAAATATTCAAGAGATAGTGCGGATTCTTTATCAAGACAAACACTTCACACAATTGGCCTTAGTTGGTCTTTGTTTTATCCAAAACATCACAACTTACCAATTTCAAATGTACAAGAGTAGGACACTTTTACTCTTACAATTGACAAGTGTTTTAAACCTTTCTTTAAGATATGTCACTCAAGTTACAATCTTGGAGTATGACTCTAAGAATTGTTTTGGAACGAAGTATGACTCATCTTCTTGATCTAACCATTTCAACAATTCATGACTCCTCTTCTTAGTCATAAGAATGCACTAAGATGACCTTTAGAGGACTAATTGTGATATGATTTCTAAATCATTAAGATGATCACAAACATGATACTAAAGTACTCTCCCATCTTTTCAGATTTGAGAAACTTTTATCTTTCTGCCTAATTTGATTTTTCCCATTCGTTCTGCCATACATTGAGAGTTTTCCAATGTTTCAGAATTATACTTAAACTTGTAAGTATAACCATATTTACTAAACTTTAGTAAATCAAATAGTCTTAACGCGCTTTGTGGTGGACATGACCAGTGCACAAGAATGTGTACTCGATCCCTTTAGTCCTTCACTTGACTCACACATCTATGTGAATAAGTAATTAGTCTTGATTTTCCAATGCTTGAAAGTTCTCATTCATCATACTATTCAACTTGCATGATTCCAAGTTTCGGTCCAATTGAAACTTGGGTGATGAGGAACTTTCCTGATTTGGTAAATTTAGACACTACCACAAATGAAAGAATCAAATCCATTTTCCAATATTGCTGTCAGTGGAATCATATAAGCAAGAATTTTCCACAAATGCCATTGTAAGGATACTTCAAATAAATAAAATTAAACAATTTTCTTTTATTTTAAAACTTTGCGGAAAAACTTATCCTTACAATCCACATGGAAAATTGTTGTTATCTATTCCTTAGCAATATATCATAACTTCTTAAGCAACTGCTCAAAATTCTGATGCGATCGAAATCCACCTTCGCGATCAGAATCAGCATATACTTCCTTTAAGATTTCTCTCTATTCTTTGATTCTTAAAACATCAACATGTGACCCAGTCACATCATGTAATGAGGATCTCAAAATAGAACTTAACAGATTTAGATAATGGGCTCTACCTGATGTAGAGTCAAACTTATTGACTTTAACATCCTTAGGTAAATTTGGCAGCTTTGCAATCAACGCCCCTTCCTTTGGCAAAATAAACATATGGACCCTTTGGTAATGGGACTATCTCAGACTTAGCCTTTCTCTTTACCATTTGGTCAACCAGGTTGACTATGGCCAATCCCTTTCCATTGGGAAGATAATGCTTTTTCTGGATTTCCAGTGTCACCATTGTCACTGTCCATAAATATTTTTTAGTAAGTTGATCTTCTAATCAAATTTGCTTTACTATCGTTCCAAATCATTGCTGATTCAGCAGCACCAAGCAAATAGATATGATCATTAAGGTTCATGTCATAGTCTGTTTCATAGTAGTCCCAAAGGAACTCACTATGTGACTTAGAAAGTGATTGAACATCCAACTTTCTCAAGACTTTGACACCCAACTCTCCCGGCTTGTCAATATGTGACTTCATCTCTAAGATGTGATCACACATAGACCTTGCTTGCCATTAGGGCTTGAGTGACCTTGAACTTTTGGGTTAGGGAGAATAATTGGAGGAGGTGGAGGAAGAGAAGTATGACTTCCATGAGCCAAACTCGGGAAGTCATATTCATTAGGAAAGCTTGGTTTGGGAAGATCATTGTTGTCTAAACCAGACATCAACAATGGGAGAAATTCACGTAAAGTTGATTTAAGTCCTTAATATAACACCCAATATGATATATTAAGGCTAGGACCCAACAAACTATTTTATAACTTGGAAGAGGGATGCCGTAATCCAAGCTATAAAATATTTGAAGGTAGGTGAATGACGATTCACCAATTTCCACCAAGATAAACGAAATGTATTATTAGGTTTTAATTGGTTTTGAAACTCCTAGATTCTTTTCAGATTCATTGAACTTTTCAATGGCATGTTTCAATCTCGAGTGTGCCCTCCAGGTTTTGTGACTGGGATGCCGAGGATCACAAAACAAGGTGTGAAGTAACCATGCAAATATACTTGGTACCCTTAATATTTACCCCTCAATCGATGTGCCGGTTAACCACACACGCTCCAACGATAATATGATAAACATTAAGTTACCCTTTGCCTACCTTGTTAAGTCCAGGTTAGTGTGCCGGTTAACCACACACGCTCCACTAACAGCTTAAACAAAGTGCAAAGTGTAATTTCATGGATTAGCACCTTATTCACATTTTCCTAAGTAACTAAGATTGGGAATTTATAAGTGTTTAGTTACTTAGTATTTATCATTATACTTATAATGAAGGGAGAATTATAGTCCTTGTCCTACCTGTTCGGCTAACGACCCTCCACCGGTCAAGGAAGCGGTGAGTGAAAGTGGACACCCATTAAACTGCCATTTTATAGGCAGTAACCTTATACCCCCCTTATAGACCGGCTTCGTGAATGAGGCCTACTAATGGTAAGACGACTTTATCTTATACATATCTATATAATTAAAATTATAATAATAGTATACGGGTTGAATTTTAAACTTTTAAAATTCTAAGGTCTAGTTTGGAATTAAAGTATACATGGGGGGTAACTTTACAAATTCCAAAACTTGAGGACAAGTTTTGAAACCTTTCAAAACTCTTGGATTTTTCATAACTTATGAGTTTAATTAAGGTTTAATGAAAAAAAAAATTCAAGTTCCATAACTTGAGGACAAGTTATGGAAGACATTAAATCATTTAATGATGACATTAAAAATAGTGACTCTTCTATTTTCATAACCTATGAGACTTAATGACACTTTAAAAAGAAAAACTCTTCACTTTCCATAACTTGAGGACAAGTTATGGAGTTCATAAAAACTATTAAGATCAAATATTCCAATTAACACAATAATCAAATAATTTTTCTATGATCTAGATTAAACTCATAAGTAAAGATAATTCACATCAACAATTTTCAAGAAATTAGATAATCATATAAACTAATACAAATCTTGAAACTTTGACAATTATCCTTTGAAGACTCTTGGAATTCATAACCTAAAGAGTTAATAAATGAGACATTTCACATCCATAACTTATGGAAGTTTCAAAACTCTTAAGATCATAACTTTAAAAAAAACTTTTGAGTTCCAAAATTTTATGACAAAATTTGTAACTCCTTAAAACCATTTAGATCAAACTTTTAAAACAAATAAAATAATCATATCATTCTATCTTTTAATAAATTGACCTAATTCAACTCTTGTAGTAAAGTGACTCAAATTTTATAAATAATTAGTTTTTCATAAAATCAAGTAATTATCATAAAATTTGACAAACTTCATGTTTTTTTTTCTTTTTTTTTTTCCTTCAACTTGAAAAAAAAATACATTTTCATCAAATATAATAGAAAACAACCCATGGCTCTGATACCAATGTTGGTTTTTAGTATACTACAACATCCTATGGTGCACATACAACCCTAAATACCTTGGATCTATGTTTTCTCTATTATACATGCAAATGGTTTCCAAGGCATTAAACCTATAACTAGCATGCATTTGACATAAACCATATAATATACTAGTTAGGGAAACATACCTTTTATGTGGCTTGAAGTCTTGATGTATTTGGCCTTAAGAGCTTAGCACCAATAGTATGAAATGCCTCAAATGGAATCACAACACACCTAGGACAAAGGTGGCTCTTGAGAGAGAATTCCATGCACCAAAACACCTCCATATTTCTCTAAGAAAAGAAGTGGTGATTTTGGCTATGGAGTAACCTATTTATATGTAGGATTCCAAGGGTCATGGGTATAACCCATGATCCATACCCATGAGTTTTATGATCCATGGTTCATGTGGCCCAACTCTTTATGTATCCATACATAATCTTGGTCCAACATGGATCATAAGCCCGACACATATAAATATAACTAATTATCATAATTAGTCCCCATAGATTTAATTAGTCTCTTTTGATCACTAAATTAATTCCAAATTAATTCTTGATCGATACTAATTAAAACATATGATTTCATATTAATATATTATAACTTATAATATATTAATAAACCATAAATAACCTTCTCTCAAAAGTCCATCCTAACAAATTGTCCTGATGATATGCAACCCAAATGGACCATGCTACTCTCGGGTCAAGTACATGCCAATAATAGTTATGGGCTTAGACATCTAATCCAACATTATGGACTCGTCGAGTTCACACGACTCGTCGAGTCCACAATGGGACTCGCCGAGTCTGTCAGTCAGAAGGCAAAAAACGATTTTTTCAAGGCAAGAACAATCAAACAATGCATCAATTCAATAGAAATCAATCAAAGCTCTGATACCACTGATGGGTTTGAGCCACAAGAACTTTCCTATGTGCACATGCAAACCCAAATGCTTGGATCTAGGTGTCTCTAATTGAACATGCAATGTATCCAAGGCTTATAATTCTAGATCTAGTGAATACAATACAAACTTGACATATGAAATCAGATCTAGATGAATACCTTTAGTTGCTTGCTTGAATCTTCTTGTTCTTGGAGCTTAGAGTCATAATTGTCACTCCTCTAATGGCTTACAAACACCAACTAGCAAGAGGATGATTTGGAGAGAGAGGATAGGTGTAGAAATCGGCTCTAGGGTTCCCAAGGAAGCAAGGTGGCCGATTTCTCCAACCCTAGGGGTCTCTTTATACCATTAGCTTCTAGGGTTACCTCCTTAACCCTAATTGAATAACTTAATCCCTAAGAAATCCAAGGATCCTTCTAGAGTAAGGCTTGGACGAATTCAAGGAGCCCATACTCCTTAATTTCGGCCATTATATAACTCATAAGGATCCATAGCCCAAAACACAACTATCACACATTTGACAGTTTAAGCCCCTTTATTCAATTAACCTCTTTTAGTCACCAAATTAATTCCTAATTAATCTATGACTAATATCAATTAAATAATATGATTATTCCTTTAATATACTATTCACATAATATATTAATAAAGCATAATATCTTATCTCTCTTCATAAATCACCCTGTCAAGCTGCTATGGTGAAGGCAACCCAAAAGGACCATGCACAACCGGGTCAAGTACTTACCAAATATAGTTACGGGCTTAAACACTAATCCAACAAACATAGCAGTGGCTTATTGTGTCCATGGATGACATATGGTTGATTGGTGCACATGCTAATGGCTTATGGTGTCCATGGTTGACATATGCATGACATATGGGCCATTGGTCAACATGGTAGTGGCTTATGTTATCCATGGATGACATATGGGCCATTGGTCAACATGGTAGTGGCTTATGGTGTTCATGGATGACATAAGGGTCATTGGTCAACATGGTAGTGGCTTATGGTGTCCATGGATGACATATGGACCATTGGTTCACATTGTAATGGCTTATGGTGTCCATGCTTGACATATTGGTCATTGTTCAACATGGTAGTGGCTTATGGTGTCCATGGATGACATATGGGCCATTAGTCGACATGGTAGTGGCTTATGGTGTCCATGGATGACATATGGGCCATTGGTCGACATGGTAGTGACTTATGGTGTCCATGGATGACATATGGGCCATTGGTCAACATGGTAGTGGCTTATTGTGTCCATGGATTACATATGGTTGATTGGTCCACATGCTAATGGCTTATGGTGTCCATGGTTGACATATGGATGATATATGGGCCATTGGTCAACATGGTAGTGGCTTATGGTGTCCATGGATGACATATGGGCCATTAGTCGACATGGTAGTGGCTTATGGTGTCCATGGATGACATATGGGCCATTGGTCGACATGGTAGTGACTTATGGTGTCCATGGATGACATATGGGCCATTGGTCAACATGGTAGTGGCTTATTGTGTCCATGGATTACATATGGTTGATTGGTCCACATGCTAATGGCTTATGGTGTCCATGGTTGACATATGGATGATATATGGGCCATTGGTCAACATGGTAGTGGCTTATGGTGTCCATGGATGACATATGAGCCATTGGTCGACATGGTACTGGCTTATTGTGTCCATGGATGACATATGGTTGATTGGTCCACATGGTAATGGCTGATGGTGTCCATGGTTGGCATATCGACCATTGGTCGACGTGGTACTGGCTTATGGTGTCCATGGATGACATATGGGCCATTGGTCCACATGGTAGTGGCTTATGGTGTCCATGGATGACATATGGGCCATAGGTCGACATGGTAGTGGCTTTATGGTGTCCATTGATGACATATGGGCCATTGGTCCACATGGTAGTGGCTTATGGTGTCCATGGATGACATATGGGCCATTGGTCGACATGGTAGTGGCTTATGGTGTCCATGGATGACATATGGGCCATTGGTCGACATGGTAGTGGCTTATGGTGTCCATGGATGACATATGGGCCATTGGACAACATGGTAGTGGCTTATGGTGTCCATGGATGACATATGGGCCATTGGTCCACATGGTAATGGCCTATGGTGTCCATGGTTGACATATGGTTGATTGGTCCACATGGTAATGGCTTATGGTGTCCATGGTTGACATATCGGCCATTGGTCAAGATGGTAGTGGCTTATGGTGTCCATGGTTGACATATCAGCCATTGGTCAAGATGGTAGTGGCTTATGGTGTCTATGGATGACATATGGGCAATTGGTCGACATGGTAGTGGCTTATGGTGTCCATGGATGACATATAGGCCATTCGTCGACATGGTAGTGGCTTATGGTGTCCATGGATGACATATGGGCCATTCGTCGACATGGTAGTGGCTTATTGTGTCCATGCATGACATATGTGCCATTGGTCGACATGGTAGTGGCTTATGGTGTCCATGGATGACATATAGGCCATTGGCCGACATGGTAATGGCTTATGGTGTCCATGGATGGCATATGGGCCATTGGTCGACATGGCAGTAGCTTATTGTGTCCATGGATGACATATGGTTGATTGGTCCACATGTTAATGGCTTATGGTGTCCATGGTTGACATATGGTTTATTGTTCCACATGGTAATGGCTTATGGTGTCCATGGTTGACATATGGTTGATTGGTCCACATGGTAATGGCTTATGGTGTCCATGGTTGACATATGGTTGATTGGTCCACATGATAATGGCTTATGGTGTCCATGGTTGACATATGGTTGATTGGTCCACATGGTAATGGCTGATGGTGTCCATGGTCGACATATGAATGACATATGGGCCATTGGTCAACATGGTAGTGTTGGGTTTTTGAGCATTCTAACACTCCTATGGTGTACATGCAACCCTATAAACCTTGGATCTATGTTTTCTCTATCATACATGCAAATATGAACTATTCCAAGGTTTCATCCTAACTAGCATATTATGAAGCACCTATACTACAAAGTTCTAGTTAGATGACATACCTTTTGATGTAGCTTGATGTCTTCAAGCTTTAAGAGCTTAGCCCCAATAGTGTGGAAGCCTCAAATGGAATCACAAATCACCAAAACACCTTGGAAGAACTTGAGAGAATATGTATGCACACTAAAATCGGCCCACTCTTATTTTCACACACTTGTGCCAATTTTGTGAGCCAAGGACCCCTTTATATATTATGGAGGATTAGGGTTACATCCATGTAAACCCTAATACCCATGACCTTTCATTTACATAGGATCCATGGGTTAAAAGCTCCATGGACCATCCATGAAAGCTTAGCCCAACCTAAATGAACTTGGCCCATTCCATATATATAAGAGTCCATATTTAATTAGTTCTTTTTGATCACTTAATTAATTCTAAATTAATTCTTGATCAATACTAATTAAATAATATGATTCCATATTAATATATTAGAACTTATAATATATTAATATAAATCATAAATATACTATTCTCAAAAGACTATCCATATAAATTGTGCCGGTGAAGTGCAACCCAAATGGACCATGCCGGGTCGGGTCAAGTACATACCAAATATAGTTATGGACTTAGACATTAATCCAACAGTCTCCCACTTGGATAAGTCTAAAACTATTATTGAGTATGACTTCAAAACCTAACTGGCAATCGTAGCTCTTAAAGCCCCTGTCGAACTCTGACCTTGTCAATGACTTGTCCATTAGATAAGGGATCATATATTCCTCCATTCTAGATATCATATGGACTGAGACATGGATTATAATCATTATCTCTGTCCATTTGTTGTTTCCCGATTTTCGATTTATGATGACTGACTGATTGAACAAATCAAATCAGTCCTGGCTTGGCCAAGCACTCACATGTGTCATCGCTAAATCATCGAGAGGCCCACAGATATCGCTTTTATCCCGAAGGTAAAAGGAATGGATAAACTTCGACTCATATGGATTGTTCTACTACTTGTTGAATCATACACAAAGGCACGTTTTATAACATCGATTTACCAATGCGGTTTCGTGCAATCAATGTACAACCAACTCATAGTAACAACTCATATCTCTAGGTTTGAAGAATATAAGATATTATCGTCTCATGATCACTCGTGATAAAATCCATGAAGTGATTCAAATGAGCGCGGGTTGAATCCAATACTCAGAACTTATGAGCACTCATGAGTGTTGTAGCACAACTTTGTCCACCAACTTGGACCTCTACAAGCCAACCCATGATAGTCTTGATTCATATCTACTTCCAACATATGACCGACTGTGGATGGTTTGAATAACTTAGTCATTCCGGAAGAATAACCTAGTTATTATGGAAGTCAAAACATGCAAAGTGAAACACAAGAATAAATGAATCAAATATGGTATCAAACCCTGTGAATATAAATAGACCACTTTTATTTATCACCATACTGATTACTCTTTATTCATTGTTTCGGTTTTATCAACTTTATACCTGAATTAAAAACACTAGTTGTCCCATGCTCCAAGCATGTACACTATGTTTTTCTAAACAATAGCTTTGCCATACACCAAGTATGCACTCTATGTTTGTCTATGATCCTTTTCTTTATGAACTAGATCAATTGAACATAATTTCAATGATTCTCTTTTCACACTCCCAAATCCTTGTCTTAAATGTAAGAATTCCAAATTCCTATCATTTATCGAAATCTGTTTAGATTTTAAACTTATATGCATTGTTCATCTTGTAATGATTATGCACAAAGCCACAAAGACTTGGCAACAATCATTACAGAGTATTCCAAGGGAGAGCAATTCCATGGAAACGATGTTTCAAATTCAAAGCGCATTGTTTTGAACATGCTTCTTGCATTAAGTTTCTTTAACCTTACACAGATTGCTTCCACCTATGAAGACAACTCTATATTCCCATTTTGACTACCACTTCTGAACAAGAGTTGCCTCTTTTCAGACTATGTCAATATGGTCCTTCCAATATTAACAGTATACTTCCAACTGTCCTTGAGCAACCAATCTTTGGTAAACCTTAGATTGTCCTCGACAATTGCTTAATCACTTTAGTCATATCCAATTCTAGACATTTTCCTCCTTAATGCCCTAAGGCATTTGGAAAATTCAGAAAGAATAAATATTATAGCACATGAAATCGATCTTGTACCCAAAGTAAATGGGACACGATTCATGATGTTTCACATAAAGACATGGTTCTAGACCAGTCTTTTGCCATAATAATTTTTTTTTGTTTGCCATATTCTCAAAATTTGACTATGAAGAGGGATGCCGTAATCATAATCGAATTTTGAGAACGCAATATATAGAATTTTCTTAAGTTGAACCAAACCAACATAAAATTCATATATATATTCTTGACTAAGATGATTAAAATCTCAATCTAAGCCTTTTAGAATTGAAATGAAGTATAATTTCCTCTCCCTTAATTATAGCAAAACTACTTTTTCAACCCCTGCAATCTCACGAATTGAAACTTTTGTTTTCTATAATTAACATTGCTAACTTGCAATACTTATCATAATTATCATGCTCCCACTAACATGATGATTATTAGCATAACACTTATGCTTCCACTAGCTTTGACATGTATCCAGAAAACAACTGGACCTCTAGAAGTCAATACTTTATTGACATTCTTACCAAAGTTCAGATTTCTGATACTAGATTGCTTTGATAAGACTTTATCAAAATCATACACCTTATCTTAGATAGATCACAGGTGCGTCTAAACAATTTCAGAACTATGAAAAGGGATGCCGTAATCATAGTCTCAATTGTTTAGACCTTTTGCCATTTCTCATAAGTCAATGTTAGTGTGCCGGTTAACCACGCACGCTCCACTAACGACTTTGACAACTGCAAATATCACAATTGCTATCTACTTAAAATCTACTTAGTGAAAGAATTTCCTCACCATCATTTTCATGAATCAGAGAGAAACCTTATGACACTTAGATTTTATGGTGTATGTGTTCTTATCCATGTGAATTTGTCAAACCATAATCACAAGACTAGGTTAGTGACAAATCCTAACTCATATGGATTGAACTTGTGCAATCTTAACTTCTTGCCACCTGGCAGCTCAAGGGCCTGCCATTGCTTCCAAGTAGCTATGCAAACAATTGAGAACATGTAGAACTCAAATGTATAGCCAACTTAACTGGAATGAGCACAGAAATGTCAACACGATAGGTTATAAACCTCTAGTTGTGTGCTAGTGATGAAATACAGGTTTTATTCTTGATTACTTCTTGAAACCCTTTCAGGATCTTTTAGACTCCCACTGTCTCCTTGACCTATAAGACTTTCTTGCCAAATATTCAAGAGATAGTGTGGATTCTAATCAAGACAAACACTTAACGCAATTGGCCTAAGTTGGTCTCTGTTTTATCCAAAACATCACAACTTACCAAATTCAAATGTAAAAGAGTAGAAAACCTTTTACTCTTACATTTCACTAGTGTTAATAAACCTTCTTTAAGATATGTCACTCAAGTTACATTTGTGGTGGGCTTGATCAGTGCACAAGAATGTGTACTCGATCCCTTAGTCCTTTACTTGACTCACACATCCATGTGAACAAGTAATTAGTCTTAATTTTCCAATGCTTGAAAGTTCTCATTCATCATACTATACAACTTGCATGATTCTAAGTTTCTATCCAACTGAAACTTGGGTGATGAGAATCTTTCCTTATTTGGAAAATTTAGACACTACCACAAATGAAAGAATCAAATTCATATTTCCACTCTTGCTATTAATGGAATCATATAAGCAACAATTTTTTTTTTCCTTTTCACAAATGCCATTGTAAGGATATTTTAAAATAAATAAAATCAAATTTTTTTTCCTTTTATTTTAAAAACTTTGCGGAAAAATTATCCTTACAGTGCAAAAGCACATGAAAAACTTTGTTGTTATCTATTCCTAAGCAATATATCATAACTCCTAAGCAACAGCTCAAAATTCTGATCACAGAACCATGCGATCGAGATCCATCTTCGTGATCAGAATCAACATATACTTCCTTTAAGTTTCTTCACTTTTCTTTGATTCTTAAAACATCAACATGTGACCCAGTCACATCATGTAACAAGAATCTCAGAATAGAAACTTAACAGAGTTAGATAGTGGACTTTACCTGAAGTAGAGTCAATCTTCTTGACTTGATCAACCTTATGATCTTTCAGGTAAATAGGCCGCTTCGCAATCAATGACCTTTCCTTTGGCAAGAGAAACATAGGGACTCTTTGGGAATGGTACATGGAACTATCACAGACTTAGCCTTTCTCTTTACCATTTGGTCAACCTAGTTGACTATGGTCAATCCCTTTACTTGGGAAGAGAAGGCTTTTCTAGATATCCGTTACCATTTTTAATGTCCATGGTAGTTTGGGAAGTTGATCTACTAATCAAATTTGCTCTCCCAGTGCTCCAAATTATTGCTGATTCAGCAGCACCAAGCAAATAGATAAGATCATTAAGGGTCATGTCATAGTCTGTTTCATAGTAGTCCCAAAGGAATTCACTATGTGACTTAGAAAGTGATTGAACCACCAACTTTCTCAAGAGTTTGACACCCAACTCTCCCGGCTTGTCAATATGTGACTTCATCTCCAAGATGCGATCACACATAGACCTTGCTTGCCAATAGGGCTTGAGCGACCTTGAACTTGTGGGTTAGGGAGAATAGTTGGAGGAGGTGGAGGAAGTGAAGTTCCAAGAGATTTGGGAGGATCATAGATGTCTGAACCAGACATCTTTTTGGGAGATATTCAAGATAGTTGATCTAAAGTCCTTAATATAACACCCAATATGAAATATTAAGGCTAGGACCCAGCAAACTATTTTATAACTTGGAAGAGGGATGCCGTAATCCAAGCTATAAAATATTTGAAGGTAGGTGAATGACGATTCACCAATTTCCACCAAGATAAACGAAATGTATTATTAGGTTTTAATTGGTTTTGAAACTCCTAGATTCTTTTGAGATTCATTGAACTTTTCAAAGGCATGTTTCAATCTTGAGTGTGCCCTTCAAGTTTTGTGACTGGGATGCCGAGGATCACAAAACAAGGTGTGAATAACCATGCAAATATACTTGGTACCCTTAATATTTACCCCTCAATCGATGTGCCGGTTAACCACACACGCTCCACCGATACTATGATAAACATTAAGTTACCCTTTGCCTACCTTGTTAAGTCCAGGTTAGTGTGCCGGTTAACCACACACGCTCCACTAACAGCTTAAACAAAGTGCAAAGTGTAATTTCATGGATTAGCACCTTATTCACATTTTCCTAAGTAACTAAGATTGGGAGTTTATAAGTGTTTAGTTACTTAGTATTTATCATTATACTTATAATGAAGGGAGAATTATAGTCCTTGTCCTACCTGTTCGGCTAACGACCCTCCACCGGTCAAGGAAGCGGTGAGTGAGAGTGGACACCCATTAAACTGCCATTTTATAGGCAGTAACCTTATACCCCCCTTATAGACCGGCTTCGTGAATGAGGCCTACTAATGGTAAGACGACTTGCTCTTATACATATAATATATTAAACTTTTAATATTATAATTGTATAAGGGTGTATTTTAGACATTTAAAATACTTGGTGGTTTAATCTATTAATTAAACTATACTCTTAATTTAATTAAATTTAAACCATGTCATTATGGAATTATTAATTCTCTTTTAATTAAACACTTTAATTATCTATTAATAAAGTCCATAAGAGTTAATTGAATTATTCAATAAAAACATCATAATTTCTATTATTAAATTCAAAATTAAAACCATTTAATTAATTGTTTAAGTTATGAACCCAAGAGTTTTAGAATTCAATTCTTTCTTTTTATCATAATTTTTTTTTTCCAAATTCCAAAACTTGAGGGCAAGTTTTGTAACTCTTGAAAACTTTTGGATTCCATAACTTATGGAGTTAAATACTTGTATTATGATAAAACTTTTCATGTTCCATAAATTAAGAACAAGTTATGGAATTCTTTAAAACATTAAGACCAAGTTTTGTAACTCCATAAAAAACTTTGAATCAATTTTTTAAAAACCTTTTCATATCCATAACTTATGGAGGTTTCAGAAAACTCTTTAGATCAAACTTTTAAAACTAATAAAATAATCATATCATTTTATCTTTTACTAAATTTGACCTAATTCAACTCATATAGCAAATGATTCAAATTTTACAAATAATTAGTTTTACACAAAAACAAGTAATTATCTTAAAATTTGACAAACGTCATGTTTTTTTTTTCCTTTTTTTTTCCAACTTGAAAATAAAACATTTGCATCAATATAACAGAAAACAACCCATGGCTCTGATACCACCGTTGGGTTTTTGAGCATTCTAACACTCCTATGGTGTACATGCAACCCTATAAACCTTGGATCTATGTTTTCTCTATCATACATGCAAATATTAACTATTCCAAGGTTTCATCCTAACTAGCATATTATGAAGCACCTATACTACAAAGTTCTAGTTAGATGACATACCTTTTGATGTAGCTTGATGTCTTCAAGCTTTAAGAGCTTAGCCCCAATAGTGTGGAAGCCTCAAATGGAATCACAAATCACCAAAACACCTTGGAAGAACTTGAGAGAATATGTATGCACACTAAAATCGGCCCACTCTTATTTTCACACACTTGTGCCAATTTTGTGAGCCAAGGACCCCTTTATATATTATGGAGGATTAGGGTTACATCCATGTAAACCCTAATACCCATGACCTTTCATTTACATAGGATCCATGGGTTAAAAGCTCCATGGACCATCCATGAAAGCTTAGCCCAACCTAAATGAACTTGGCCCATTCCATATATATAAGAGTCTATATTTAATTAGTTCTTTTTGATCACTTAATTAATTCTAAATTAATTCTTGATCAATACTAATTAAATAATATGATTCCATATTAATATATTAGAACTTATAATATATTAATATAAATCATAAATATATACTATTCTCAAAAGACTATCCATATAAATTGTGCCGGTGAAGTGCAACCCAAATGGACCATGCCGGGTCGGGTCAAGTACATACCAAATATAGTTATGGACTTAGACATTAATCCAACAGGTAGTGGCTTATGGTGTATATGATATACCCATGGATGACATATGGGCTGCAATACTATTGAGCATAATTTTATGGTTTTTCAATTTAAAGAAACGGAATTTAATTTTGTTTTGCTGGCAAACGCGTTTTACTACTTACCCGAAGTCGCAGGTTCGAATCCTACTTATGTCAATAATTTTATTTAAATTCGTCTCTCTAAATGTAATCAATATTTTTATTTAACTTCATCTTTTTTAATTTAAACTGTTCAAATTAATTACAAAAATGCACATAGGTATTGACAAAAATACCCTAACCATTTATGTAGTAACCTTTTTACATTCAAGGGCACTTATGTTAATTCATAGTCTAAACTTTGGCGCCATAATTTGTAGTCAGAGTTATCCCGTCGTTTCAGTTTATCGGCAATAGATCTTCTACTATCCATTACCAACACTCAAAATTCCCGAACGTTGATCAATAAACCCTAAAATCGTTGTTGCTACATAATTTGGATTACACTCCACGCAGATCAACATAATGGCAGCAAGTTGTTCTTTAGAAAGAATGCAAACAAGGCAACAAGTAATAAGGATCACTGCTTTGACATATTACTTGATCGAAAAAATAGTAACTACAGTTGGGTGAAATTCACCAATCGATGCTTTTAAGTGTCTGATAGAGTAAGTATGATGTGCATTACTTCTATTAAACTTGTTTATATACTTAATTTAGTGTTTAATATATGAATTTTGTGTTGATTTGTGAATTATATATGTATAGTTGCAAACTCTTTCGGGATTCTGTAACATCAGACGCATTATATAAAAGCATAGACACAAGTCGAATAAGGTTTCGTCCATTAAGTGTTCACCAGTATGAAGTCACAAGAAAATGCAGAAAGTTGAACAACCCACACGTACTCTTCAACAATGGAATGGTACTCTTTTTTTAAGCAATCGGATAATTGCGAATTCAATTAGTTTTCTAATTTTGTATTTTTTAAAATTGTATGATTACTTATTGCATGTCAGGCGAGGTATTTTATGATAGGGGAAAAAATAGCAAGGAAAAAGTTGCTTAAAAATACAGCCGATTAGGGGCAGTTGGATGAGATCTTCGTTCGGGGAAGGATGTTGATGGCCGAAGGAATTGAAAGGAAGCAAGAAGCTCTGATCATGTTACATAAAGCCTACATTAATACTAGAAGAAGTTGGAATCTAAGAGATACCTGTAACAAGGTTCATAACCACTTGGTAAGGAGAACAAAGGAGATAAAGTTCCATGGCTTACATAGAAGTTGTGCAAAGCATCCTTCTGTGGGCAGTTATTACACAACTTTTATGAGTCAATACAGGTGGTTATTGAATTGTGATATTTGTTTGTGGGATGTGTGTTTCGTAAGGTTTGCTTTGATGTTTGACATTAGTTTCGAATATATATATATATATATATATATATATATATATATATATATATATATATATATATATATATATATATATATATATATATATATATATATATATATATATATATATATATATATCAAGGTTGTAAAAATCGCTTCACGGTAGCTCGACGGTCGACTGGTGTTAACGGATTAATCGGTCTTGGCGGGGATTAATCGGAGACCATAACTTATTAATAAACTATTAAAATTAATTAAATATTAATATATCTTAAGAAAAACAAGTACTTCAAAATTAGAAAATAAGAAAAATTATAATTTGGAAATTTGGAAATACGAAAATATGAACATTTTGGTATAATATTCGAAAATTTGAAATTTTGAAAATTTTGGAGTAAAAAAAGTTGATTTTTTGAAATTTTTTTAATTTTTTTTTGAAATTTTATTAAATTTTGTTGACATTTTTTTGATTTTTTTTTGACTTTTTTCGACTTTTTTGACTTTTATTGACTTTTGTTGACTGATTAATCCCGCCAAGGCCGATTAATCCCGCCAAACCCGATTAATCATAAATTTCCGATTAATGCCCTAATCCTCGACGGTTGGAGAACGTCAAGCGATTAATCCACGATTACTCTCCGATTAATCCCGATTTCTGCAATATATATATATATATATATATATATATATATATATATATATATATATATATATATATATATATATATATATATATATATATATATATATATATATATATATATTATAGTTGTTTGATTCACACAATTAGTGATGCATATTGTACGTGTAGTTTGATGTAATGTGAATACATACTTTTAACTTTGTTAAATGTTACTATATATGTTATTTTTGATATGTGTGTTATTTTTGTCTTTGCCATTTTACTAACCAAAAGTCCACTGTGACCTATAATAGGTTATATTGTTTGAATAATGTGTTTTGACTGAAATACCCTTACTAATCAAATATATGGATTGATTTCAAGGGTACTTTGGTCTATTTGGAATCTCTACAGTTAAGGCGCCATTTTTGCTATGGAAATAAAAATAACTGTTTAATCAAGTCGTTATTAATAAGGAAAATACCGTATACAGAATTTATATTTTAAGTAGCTCTCTCTCTCTCTCTCTCTATATATATATATATATATATATATATATATATATATATATATATATATATATATATATATATTACGAATGTTATTTAAAATTATCGTTACCCGTATACTACATGGGTTTTAACCTGGTATTGAATAATATCGACCCAATAATTTGACCTAGTATCCATCCAACACATTGAAATCAAGTGTTGTCGAAGGTTCCCTAATCGATACACACTTTGTTTGCATATGTGTTCTGCAATTGTCGATCTCAATTATACCATTCTACTAAGGTAAAATATTGTGTTATTTAAAATTATACGTTACTTTAAATGTTAAATACAATGAACAATCAAAGTAGAAAGTGGATGTATGAAAGAAAAGATAATCGTAGTTATGTATCCCGTGTTTTCGTACAAGGAGTGAAAAATTTTATAGATTTTGCTAGCAGTCAACATAGGTTCATGGACCAAGATAAAATCAAATGCCCATGCATCAGATGTCGTAACGTACCATATACAGAAGTTGATACTGTTAAGTATCATTTGTACAAGTTTGGTTTTGTTGAGGAATATTGGTTTTGGGATAAACATGACGAAACATCAATTGATGATGACAATACGTTTTTTGGGGTGGTAGATTCAAACACCAATTTTAGTGAAGGTGCATGTTCGTATAGAGAAATGGTGATAGATGCAGTAGCTCCTGATTTAAATAATAGTAATTCTAAAGAGGAGCCAAATGATCTAGATAAAAAATTCTTTGATATGCTAGATGCAGCCGATAAGGAATTGTGGCCTGGATGTAAAAAAGTGACACAACTATCTGTTGTAGCTAGACTGTTGAATATAAAATCATATTATCGCATACCTGAGCAAAGTTAAGATGCTATCTGCTAGTTGATAAATGATGTGTTACCGGAGGAGAATAATATGGTAGGTAGTTTATACGAGAGCAAAAAGTTAATACAAGCACTAGGTTTTCCTATGGAGATGATTGAATGTTGCAGATATGGATATATGATATATTAGAGGCAAGACAAATATCTTTATCAGTGCAAATTCTGCAATGCAGATAGGTACAAACGGTCAAAAAATTTGGCTAGATGTTCTCGCGTATCCTTCAAGAAAATGCATTACTTTCCTTTGACTCCAAGGTTGAAGAGACTGTATGCTTCACAAGCCACAGCCGCTTCCATGTGATGACACTCCGAGAATCGTGGACATGATGCTGGAGTAATGTGTCATCCATCCGATTCAGAAGCTTGGAAGCACTTTGACAAAAGTCATCCTTCATTTGCAGCAGAAGTACGTAACGTAAGATTAGGCCTAAGTACAAATGGGTTTGCACCACATGGAGCATTTGGAAAACAATATTCATATTGGCTTATTATTATAACACCTTATAATTTGCCACCTTCTATGTGCATGAAAGAGCCTTACATGTTTTTGACCGCACTTGTGCTAGGTCCGTTAAACCCTAAGCATAAAATAGATGTAATTTTGCAACAAGTTGTTGCAGAGTTGGAGAAATTATGGGAAGAAGGCGTAGTAACATATGATATATCTTTAAAACAAAATTTCCATCTAAGAGCAGCTTTGATGTGGACAATAAGCGATTTTCTAGCATATGCAATGTTGTTCGGATGGTCTACAGCAGGTAAGCTAGCATGTCCACTTTGTGGGAAACATACACAAGCATTCAGACTAAAGAATGGTAATAAGATGCCATGGTTTGACTGCCATAGAAGATTTCTACAGGTAAATCACCCATATAGAAAGGATAAAAATAAGTTCAAGAAGAATCGTGAAGTGATAGAAGGGCCTCCTCCAAGTAAGAATGGTGAACAAACTTTAAGGGAGATTGAACAATTAGGTTTGGTAAAAGTGACTGAACTAAATGGTGATGATGTAAACAAAAGATGTGGCGATCATGGTTGGAAAACGAAAAGCATATTTTGGGATTTACCATATTGGAAAACAAACCTCATTAGACATAATTTTGATGTTATGCATATTGTTAAAAATGTATTTGAAAACTTTTTTTACACTGTAATGGATGTCAAAGGGAAGACGAAGGACAATGTAGCAGCCAGAAGAGATCTGAAGCTCTATTGTAGGAAGAGAAAATGAGTCGAAGATAATGAAAGAGCATACTACACTCTGGACAAGAATCCAAAGAAAGCCATATGCCAATGGGTGGAGAAATTGCATTTCCCTGATGGCTGTGTTTCTAATTTGGGGAGGTGTGTTGATTTAACAGGGTGTAGACTGTTCGGAATGAAAAGCCATGATTGTCATGTTTTTATGCAAAGATTGATGCCAATTGCATTTCGTGAGATGTTGCCAAAACAAGTGTGGGAAGCATTAACAGAGTTGAGTATTTTCTTTAAAACATTAACAACAACATCAATCACAACAAAAAACATGGGAAGGATTGAAACCGAGATCCCAATAATATTATGTAAATTAGAGACCATCTTTGTCCCTGGTATTTTTAACTCCATGGAACATTTATCAGTACATTTTCCATACGAAGTGATGATAGCCGGTCCTGTCCAATATCGGTGGATGTATCCATTTGAAAGGTTTGTATGGTACATCATAATGTATGTTGCTAGTTTTGTAAGCTAATTTAAATAATCTTCACTATAGGTATCTAAATCAGTTGAAAAAAGATGTGAAAAATAAAGCTCGAGTGGAAGGGTCCGTTGTTAACGCGTACTTGCTACGTGAAGCATCTATATTTTGCTCTCATTATTTCAAGACTGGTGTCCCCACACGTAATAGAAAGTTGCCTCGAAATGATGATGGAGGAGGAGATGAGCAAGTGGATGCTAACAAGGACATGTCAGATATATTTTCATATCCTGGACGTCATTATGGAAGATTCACGAATAGGATGATGTCTGATGAGGAAGTGCATGCTGCCCAAACTTACATACTCCTTAACGAAGAAAAGATCAAGAATTACATCAGGTTCGTACGTAACATATGCATAACTTTTAATTATAATAATCATTTTTTTGTGTGATTGCTATGATCGAATAACATTTACATGCATGGTTTTTTTATTACATTCATAGTAACTTTAAAATGTTATTGAAATGGTGATACAGAATATTTGAAGAACATTTGAATGAACTTATGGGGGGGGGGGTATGAATGAACAGGTCCTTGCAGCTGAAGTTGAGAAGAACTTTGCATTATGGTTTCAAAATTATGTGGGGTGTTATTTTTGCATTTTTTAAAATTTATTATTTTTTGTTATGGTGATAATTAACTCTAATTAAGTGTGTTACCATTATTCATATAGGCACGTAAGATCCCGATAAACAACATGTCTATATCTGACCTATCCAAAATGCAATTCAAAAAAGTGAAGTTCTATAGTGTATACTTTGTCAATGGTTACAAGTTTCACACAGAAGCTCATAGTCTGAACAAATCAACAACCAATAGCGGATTGTGTGTTAGTAGCCAAAGAGGTGATTATTATGGTAAGGTAGAGGAAATTTTAGAAGTCGAGTACCCTGGTTACCCAATTAAAACCACAGTTTTGTTTAAATGTCATTGGTACGATCCAACACCTAACATAAGAGTTAAGGTTCACAAACAATATAACTTGGTTGAGTTAAACGTCAAAAGAAAATACAACAAGTTCGAGCCATTTGTTTTAGCCATGCAAGCCACTCAAGTGTGTTACATTCCTTACCCAAGTTCGAAAACAAACAACTCGGACTGGTGGGCTGTATTTAAAGTTAAACCTCGTGGTTGGACCGATGAAAATCATCCTCAGAAAGACGTTGCTTTCCAAGAAGATGAAGTTGAATGAAATAAAATCATTATACCAAGTCTATTTGATACAGACAATTATGATGATGATCACGAAATGTGAAGCAACGGTTCAGATAATGAAACTAATATTGATGAAGAAGGTGAAATTTATGAGGACGACAATGATGGTATTCCTGACAGCGAGGGTAGTTATGAGTATAGTACATCGAGCAATGAAGAAGAAGAGGATGAAGAAGAGGAGGAGGAAGAAGATAATCACTAGATGTTTTTGTGTTTAACGTTTTTTGAGATGAAGTTAATTTGTAATTTGGTTTAATATCAATACATAAATGTAAACTAGGAAGAAAGCCCGGGCTTCGCCCCGGGATGTTTTTTTGTGTTTTTTATGTCAAAATGTAAAACTATTTATTCTAAAGTCCAAGAGTGTCAAAGTGGCTAAAGAATTGTGGAAAAAACCTAAATGTTTTTAGTGTATATTGTGCCAAATGTATATTTTTTATAATAAGGACTAAAAGTGTCAAACTGGCTAAAATATTGTGGCAAAAATCTAAAGCTTTTTTGTGTTTTTTTTACCAAAATGTAAAAGTTTGGTTTCCAATGGCCAAAAGTGTCAAAGTTACCAAAATTCCACTGTTACCTATAAAAGGTTATAATATTTGAATAATGTGTTTTATCACAAATATCCTTTGTATTCACATATTTGAAATGATTTCAAGGGAACTTTGGTCTTTTTGCACTCTGAAGCGTTGAGGCGCCATCATACCTCTGACGTCACACCGGCGTTATCAGTTCTTCAACCATTCAGAACGTATCAACTATTCCGGACGATAAATCTCCATAGAAACACTAAAACCCCCAAATCGTCGAAGGGTAATCGTTCTTAAAATCGATTTTCTCCGACAATAGACACTCCTGTACACCTCGCGACCAGATCATCATAAAGTAAGTATTTTTTTTCCATACGGTGTTACACTGTTTTTCATAGTTACGCTTATTTTTTAAAAAGAAATTGAAATCAACTACTCCAATGTCTATTTTGTTAGTAAAATGTTGATTACTAGAAGTCTCCGTTCGTTAGATGATCTCCCATTAGAGATTTTGAGTCGGATATTTGTAGTATTAGGGTCAGAATCTGCGAAAGACATCGTCTCAGCAAGACTTTGGTAATTCTCAACAAACATCAACTAATGAATGTATATTTGATGAAATACAACTTTCTTTATTTGTTATTTACTATGTATTTAAAATTTTAAAGTTCAAAGAAGATGTATGAAGCGGGGGGTGATCCTCAAGTGTTCAGAACAACATGCATTGACATGATTGAAGGAATGGGTCCCAAAAATCTGAATGCTGATTCATTTATACGCACATGTGCATTGCATAATAACATTGAAGCCATGTTCAGACAAGGAATTGTATGTGTAATTTCATTAATTATATGTAATCTATACCATTTATTAATATTTTGTGTCATTGATGTTATATATTGATATTGTTATTTTGTCAACAGGAAGGGTGCGTCTATTATGGCCATTTTGATTTAGGATTGTCTTTGTTGAGACAAGCAGCAAATGAAGATCATCTTGAGGCAATTTATTTGCTTGGATTGATCTACATTTCAAGAGGGCCTCATCAATGTGATGAAGGTATGTATATATGGTATATATGTAAATTAAATTATATATATAGTCAATTAAAGGCATGTTTGTAGTTTGGGGTTAGTATTTAGTTGTGTTGTGTTGTATAATATTTACTGTTGTATTGAAAGCGATACATTGGATTAATTGATGGATATTTTAATGTGTAGGTTTACAATTACTTGATACCTATTTTGGCTGGGCAGTTCCGGATGATGGGGAGTACACGGGTGTTGTTGATAGTGCCAAAGAGTTGTTGCGGGCTGTTGATGTTGTTCATAGACTTACAATGAATAACATCACATTCCAATGCGAAGACCCATGACATTCTGTTAAAGGTGCATTCGCAATAGGCCATGAAGAGGATGAGGATAGACAAAGATATTGCACGGTTTGTCATTAGTATGTAGAGTATGGTAGGTTTTGTATATTTCTTAAAAATATTAATGGTTGATAATAGATTGGACATTGAATATTACTGTTCTTATTGTATTGTATATGAAGTTGTATAGTACTACTATAATTTTATTTTGGTTTTGTGTTTACAATATTCTGTTAAAAGGGCATTTTAGTCATTTTTTCTTGCTATGTTGTTTGAGTAGGATGAAGTATACGTAAAACCCATGTTATTTTTGTGATGAAGTATACTTAATGTAATTAAAAATAAGTTTGTAATGAATCGTTATTAAGGAAAATAATCTACATAGATTATATACTTTAACATGCCCGATTAATGTAACTAAAAATAAGTTTGTAATGAATTCGTTGTTAATTATTCATTATATACTATGTTTTTTCAAGAAATTATACACAACTTGATTAGCACAACTGGCTTAACCGCGCCCTTTTCTAGCATAAGCTTAAGTTCGAGTCCGCTTGCCAGCAATATCTACTTTATAATTCATTTTTACATTTTTTAGCCATTAGTTTATGTCACATATTACCAATTCAAAAACATTTCATTCAAACCAATAAATGTCGTCACAAATTAGCTACGCGTTTTGTTCCATAGCAAAACAAGCAAACGAAATCATACTTCATAGCAGAATTCCCTAGCAAATACCTACGAATGGTACTTCCATAACAATTTAACTATGGAATTGGTTTTCGTCACAAACTCCGTTGGATAGTAAGCACGATGATGAATTCCATATAAGCAGTACAACGGAAAATGATTTGGTAACAAATGTCGTTGGAAAATTGCTACGAATTTTTGTTCCATAGAACTATCAGTAGCAAAATACCAACGGATATGGACTCGGTAGCATTTTCCCTAGCAACTCCCACTCCCGCTACCAGAAATAAAATCCGTAGACAATGTGGTAGCAACATTGCTACGGAACGACATTCCATAGCACGATGCATTGCAGATTAACAACGAAAATATGTTCCATAGAGATCTACCCTAGCAAAATCGCGTTTTTATTGTAGTGGATAGTTGTTTTTTTTATGAAAACTCAGCTAGGGGAAGGTAGGAGTCCCAGATCCCATCGAAATCAATAACACACTCCCTCAACATATCCTCAAGCATCTGAATAGTCCGCTCACTCTGAACATCAGTCTAAATCCTTAGGTATTTATCTTATATCTTATATCTTATATCTTTTATCTTTTATCTAAATCCTTCTTAGGGATTTCCTATAATTATCACAATATAATTATTTTATATTTGATAGTTATAATATTTTATCTTAATCATTCATAGGGATTTCCTATAACTATCACAATATAAATCTTTTATCTTATATTTGCTAATTATAATCTTAGATCTCATAATTATTTTGTATATATAAGTATTAATATATATATATATATATATATATATATATATATATATATATATATATATATATATATATATATATATATATATATATATATATATATGTACACCCTAATTATGGTTATTTGAAAGCAAGATATTTGGGCAGAGTAACAACTAAGTACATTGCGTATCCTTATATTTTGACCAGCATAACTTCTAGGTACTACGTTATCCTAGGGAATTTGGCCATTATAACATCTAGGTATTATCTCTTCCTAAACTATCGGGCACCATATCTCTTAGGCATAATACCATAGCTTAACACTAGGCATAGTATCTACAACGATATTATCCTAAGGATTTAAGTTTTATAAAATGATTTGATATTTATAACGATAAATACGTTTTGATAAAACCATGTGATAAGCATGTATTCCACCGTAAAACATTTAAAATAGTGAAAATAGGGGCTGTGTATTCACTCTAGCGAAGTTATTTGAAGCATCTGAGCCATTGCATCCGTAGCTTCACGCCATCGAGAGGAATTCCGAAACGAATTGAGAGGTATAGAGAGAGGGTTTGGGATAAGAAAATCATAGAGTGAGTACCTCTATTTATAGGGGTTGTGCACACGACACACTTCATGCGCGGCGTGCACTCACTTCGTGGCTCCATCCAGAGATTGCCACATGTCACACTTCTTATGGTCCGTGTCTCTCTAATCCTCGACGAATCTGGGTGTCAGGTGTGCGCGTCGGGCATGACGCACACCTGGAGTGCACCCCTAAGTCTTTTATAAAAATTCATATCTTCATTCGCTGCAACACAAGAATCATTGAGTCTCAAACATCTCTTCGTTGTGACACAGGATGATTTACTGCGAACCAAACTTCACTTTCTTACAACATAACTAATGAGGAGATTACTGCCTCTTATCTTAAACATCAACTAACCCACATCCGATCTCTCCTACCTTGAGCCTAAGAGGCAGGAAAACACAACCCTGTTATAGAAATTAACATCCCTTACCATCGTCTAACCACTCAACCTCATGCTGCAATCCTCAAGTCGATCATCTCAGTAGCTTCCTTCATGAGTCCCGCAAATCAATCTGACACTACTTCCCATAAGGCTAACGAGTCCTTTGAGTCAGCTAACTCACACAGGTATGCACCAACCAGACCCAAACTTCCACGGATACTAAGGCTCAAATGATTACCGATCTCATTTTGAACAATCATAGTCGACAAGCCAACATCGATGAGAACGATTGCAGTTAAGCTAGTGCCATACCACAATACCTACCCTTCCTTAGCTCCTTAGAAACCTTTTTTACCGTTCCCGATCATTGTACGGATCTTGTGCTTTCAGTAGTATGGGCCCCTACTACCTTTCACACATATCCGTACGTGTCTCGAGAATTTCCTCAAAGTCTCTAAATTACTGTACCAGACCACTATCAATCTCAGATACATGTGCCACTATAGGCACACACTATCGCCTATCCTAGACTCCTTCACTCTAGGGTTCTTCTCAAATACGAGCACACATAAGAACGCTTTTCTAGGAACTCTACCACTGCCAGGTGTATCAATACACCCATATGCTTCGAAAAGCCACTACAAACTGCCTAGATTCCCAACTTATACTTCCCCATACGCAAGTGCTCACACCACCACACTTTAGCACTTCTATAAGATCACCAGGAATACTCACTCCCACCCTGCTATCAGTTACGACTGAAACTTCTACCACTTTTAACCAACTATCTTACGAATACAGTTAAATGCAACAAGGATTATACAATTCTTCGACTGAAAGATCCTGCACTACAACGGATGGACTCAAACAAGAGCTACGCAATAGGCCAAATCAAACATTCTAATACTATTAATTGTTGTGGCATGCAACTTACCGTATTCGTTCAATAGTTAACTAACATCGATATAGGTTTCACATAACACAAAGCAAACAACATTCGAACAGAAAAACAATAGGCAAAAAGGCATCATAAGGATAAGGCAATCCTAGCATGCAATTCATGAGGATCCTTAGCCTACACACTATCTTGCATCTGTAACAGCTCATACATCACACATAAAAGGCATCTCTCCTAAGCAGGTTGTAACACCCGGAGTATAGAAGATTAATTGTAGAAATAAATCCCCTTTCTGAGGGACCAACTCGACGAGTTTACGGTGGAAAACTCGACGAGTTGGAGGCTCTTTGGGTTGCGCATTTTTATGCACCAACTCAGCGAGTTGGTGAAGGGAACTCGACGAGTTGGACGCTGATTGAGAAACCCTAATTTTAGGGTTTTGCACCCTATTTAAACACCTTAAGTCCTAGGTGTTAGCCTCATTCCTAGCCTCCATAGCCCCTAACCCTAATCTCGAAACCCTAGATCCTCCTTGAGTGTTGTGAGCTCATTGTGTGTGTGTTTTGGTGTGTTTGAAGCTCATTAAAGGAAGAGAAGCTTGGTGCTTGGTGGTGGTTCAAGTAGGTGCTTTCAGATCCTGATTCTCTGCTCTATTTATGTAACAAATCGTTATTTCAAACCTATGTAATAGTATAGGTCAATGTGTAATTCTTTTTATTATAATTAAGAGAAATTTTAGCATAATGTGCATATTTACATAATTGACCCTCAAAAATAAATTATTTAGCAATCTCGATTGGGATGAACCAAGTGATAGAGATTGTAACAAGGTTTCCAAAAACATAAAGAACACTAAAATCCGAGTTATAACGAAGAAGTTATGACCAATCAAAACTCCGCGACAAAACCGGCAAAACACTGTTCAGTGTAAAAACTGAATTTTCGATAAAAGGCTTTTTAGCCTTAACAATCTAAATGAAAGTTGTAGTTTATGTTAAACCGAGGACTTTCATAAAAAGAACGGAAAAATCTGACTTCGTATGAGGAAGTTATGATTTTTCTAAGTTTCAGTATAGCAGTGTACAGCTAAAAACTCGAAATAAAGATCGAGCGATTTTTAGCCGACACAACCTAAACGAGAATTGAAGGTCTCGTCGGTAGTAGTACAACGGTAAAAAGACAGACAAAAACGGACGTCGGATGAAGAAGTTATGAATTTTTAACGGATTCCCGTCCCGGTCTGTTTAAAATAATAATATAAAAAATAACTTCAAAATTAGCCGACGAAGTCTAAACGAAAATCGTAGAGTATGATTTTACCTACGCATGCATATAAAGAATGCCAAAAACGGAGCTCGTATGCGAAAGTTATGATTTTCGCACGTTTTGGCACAAAAATAAAGAAAAATAAGAAAAACCAGGCAAATTCGCATGTGACACGTCACCCTCGCACGTGGCAGCTGCTGAGTGGACCGGAGCATTGCGTGGCATCTCCTGATTCGACCAACTCCGCGGTCCAATCCTGCTCGGACAGCCTCACATCGGACACCCCGGAGACACCCTCTTCGCATGCGTGTCAGTCTTCTGTTGGACCGAAGTCCGGTCCAAATCGAGCCAGCCAGCAGCGAGCCTGCGGTCCGAAGAAGCCCCCCTCCCTTCGCCACCTGTCTGACCCGTGTGAGCCTCGCATGGCCTCGGGTCCGAACCTTCGGCCTATATAAGGCATGCGAGGGTTCCACATTTTTTTTCCACTTTTCACCCCTAAATTCATTCTCTTTCACATTTTCCACTCCCATAAGCTCATATACAACCCCTAAAGCCCCGGTATCTAGTCTCGAACCCTAAGCAAGCCTCGAAGCCCCGAGATTCCCGAGAAATAACCTCTCTGCTGTCGAAACTCTGCCTAATTTGAGCCGGTTTCTCGACAAACAAACTCTTTTTCGTGAAACGAAACTCCGTCCAATTCACCACCTATCAAGTGAGTTCATACCCCCGTATTTTCATAATTTCTACTGTTTTAAGGGGGGGGGGGGGGAGGGAATACAAGCATAACACAAGAACTTTTTGTTATAAAATCATGATTCAAATCATGATAAAATAATACTAAATTATCTAAAAATACTCAAAACATCAAACTCTTTTATAATCTTATATTTTTCCCTAAAATTCATATTTGTATATATATATATATATATATATATATATATATATATATATAAGATTTAAAAGTCTTAGGACTGATAACTCATTCTGGGTCCTTTTCCTTGTTTGGATGTGGGCTTATAGTTCCGGTTATTTGTCCGAGTGTCGTTTAAATTTTACTTGTATATGAAATTGTGTATGTATATAAATATAAAAGTTATTTCATCAATTCAAACACCTTTGTAACACGTTGAGCAAGGGGTTACATGCCAAATACAATTATATACACATTCAGAAAGTACATATAAATTATAATAGGTATAATTTATACACAGAACAATAATTCATGATACAAGAATACACAGTCTTACAAGAAACTAGGGTTTTGATACAGAACAAAACAAGGTTTACACTTATCAAATACATGTTTGAAATACTAAATCAAGAACATACGGTCAATCATTTATTTCAGAATGATTGGGTTTTCATAACTAATATACATGTAACGTTTATATGCTTTTTATAAGACATTCAATTCAGGTTGTTTAATTCATTTTAGACAACCAAGGTAAAGCCCTGATATTATAACCAGAATCTCCAGCCTCGGGGATCGAAACAAGTTGTGTGTAGATCTATATCGGGATTGACAACCCCGCACTCAGGCTGCTAGCTACAGTCAGGCATACACGCCGATGAGTGGCAATTGTTATCAACAGTTTAAACGCCCACAAAGCGTTTGTTTCAGGCCATCCGTCATAGTATGGTTATAAGAACTCATTAAAAAGATATTAACAATACGTTAGTGTATAAACAAGTAAACGAAAGTACACCTTCAGAGTACTAGTTTTCAGAATACAAACTACAGTGGTTCAATACAGTTTTCAATAACAGCTGGCGGAGCCATGCACACTCTCAGTTACAAGTTTTCATAAAGGAATACAAATACAAAACATTGATACAAAGAGAACGGTTTTATGGGAATAAAACTACTTTTCATATACAACAGAAAATATAGGATTTTCTGGAACAGTTTACATATACAAGATACAGAGATACTCTTTCAAACATAAACACTTATGCACTCACTCAACTTTATGTTGATACTCTCTTTTCAAATTACTTGTATTCTCAGGGAAATAATACACAGGTACTCCCCGAGCTTTTTGAAGATGGAGCTTTGTTGAGTCATATCTTCTTTTGTATAACTATATTTTGGTTCAATATACAATGATTGAACACATGTAAAAACTTATACTTCTTAAATACAATGGTTGTTTGTACTTTGATTACTATGATGCATGTGTTGTGATACTACAATTCAAGTCCTCCACCCCCAGACGTTTCCGCCGTCTGGTTTGGGGGTGTGACAATTTCCAACACATTTCGGGTATAAAGTTCTAACCTTGCTTAATATTTTCTTAAATATCTTATTGGGTTAGATTGTATGCTTTTAGCCATGGATGGGTGGTTGTTGGGGAAATAGAAGTCCCAAGTGTTTATTCTTTAAGATCTATGATCTTTATGACCTCTTTTGGTATAAAGGTGCGAACTTTATGGGTTTAAGGGTTTCATGCACTCATTAATTCTTTCATTTAGCCCTTTTTGAGCTTTTGAGCTCCTTCTAGTCATGCTTAAGCGTAAAGATGGAAACTTTACGCGACCATCTAGCCTGATGTGGCCAGATCTGCATTTTAGGGTATTGTCTTTGATGATTAAGTGCTTAATGGTTAATCCCTCACTCTTTCAAGTCTAGGGTTTGGGTTTGGACCCGTTTAGGTAGTTCCTAGGGGTAAAGTTGGAAACTCTACCCTTCTTGATCTCATTTTGGCTGAGAGTTGAACTTTGGAGCTCTTGGATTCGATGAAGGTAGCTTAATGCATTAAGCTATTGGGTCTTGGGCGAACTCGGCGAGTTTGTGGGTCAAATCGGCAAGTTGTTTTGGTTTACCCCGTTTTTGAGTTGATGTAGGTTAACTCGGGGAGTTGATTAGACAACTCGGCGAGTTGGGTCGATATGGATTATGGATCTTGACTTTCGATTTATGTCTTTGAGCAAGTTTGTCCCAAGGGGGTACATGAGGTAATTTGAATTCTAATTAAGTAAAATATGGGCTTACGATAAGGACCATATGGGATGGGGCCCAATTTGGAAAATGTTGGATTAATGTCTAAGTCCATAACTATAATTGGTAAGACTTGACCCGACCCGGCATGGTCCATTTGGGTTGCATGGCATCATGCATTTGGATAGACTATAATGAGAGAAATAACACTTAAGGTTGGTTAATATATTATAAGTTCTAATATATATTAATAAGGTTATTTAATTAGTATTGATCAAGAATTAATTTGGAATTAATTAAGTGATCAAAAGGAGACTAATTAAATATATGGGTTGATTGTGTAAATCATTCATTCTTATATATGTGGGCTTGTGATCCAAGATTCCTTATGTTGGACTAAGTCCATGGGGTGACCCATGGATACTCCATGGAGGTTAAAATCCATGGAGCATAAGGAATGGGTAAAGTTATGAGTTACATGGTGTAACCCTAATAGCCACCATATAAAAGAATCCCATGGCTCAAGAAATCGGGCACTAATGTGTGAGTGTGAGGGCTAGACGATTTCAAGGAGTGTTCAAGTTTCTCTCAAGTTATTCCAAGTGTATTTGGTGTTGTGTGAACAATTTGAGGTGTCACACTTGGGGCACTAGGCACTCAAGCTTCATGAAGACATTCTACATCAAAGAGGTATGTATTCTATCTTGTTATATTTATTATTTTGTATGCTAGATTAGGATAATACCTTGGATGTTCATAATTGTATGTATAATAGAGAAAACATAGATCCAAGGTATTTAGGGTTGCATGTACACTTAGGAGTGTTAGAATGCTCATAACCCAACAGTGGTATCAGAGCCTAGACTTGTTTTCTTCTTATACTTGCAAAAGTAGCTGAAAAATCGAGTTGGATGCATATATTCGATTGTTTTGGCTGGAATTGGACTAGGAACATTACCCTAAGATGTTTTTGTAAACTTGTTTTTGATGTGGTAATGTTCATGCTAATCCAATTTCTAAGATAATTGTCATAATTTCAAGATTTGTATTAGTTTGTATGTTCATGCTAATTTCTTGAAGATTGATGATTTGAATTATCTTGTTCTTATGAGGTTCTTAGATTAATAGAAAAGTTGTGTGAAATAGTTGTTTTCAATCCATTTTAATCTAAGAGTTGATTCCAAAGTGTGTTTTTGTAACTTGTCCTCAAGTTATATGAAAAGTCACATTTAAGAATCATAAAACTCATAAAAGTTGGCAAAGGTTACAAAATGAAGAGTCTAGTTCTAATTAAATGGTTTTATGACTCCATAACTTGTCCTCAAGTTATGGAGGTTCAAGAGTCTCTTCATTAAATTAAAAAAAAGTGTAACCTTAATTAGTTCCATAAGTTACAATAAAAAAAAGTTATTTTTTTTATTAATTAGTTTAAAGTCTTCCATAACTTGTCCTCAAGTTATGGAACTTGAAGAGTTTTTTTTTTTTAATTAAAACTACTTTAAACTCATAAGTTATGGAATTAATTAGTTTTGAATAGTTTCAAAACTTGCCCTCAAGTTTTGGAATTTGAAAAGTTTTCACTTATGAATACTTTAATTCCAAGTTAGCCCTTAGAATTTTAAAAGTTAAAATTCAACCCTTATACTTTATAATATTATAAGTTAATAATATTTATATATATGTATAAGAGTAAAGTCAGTCTTACCGTTAGTAGGCCTCATTCACGAAGCCGGTCTATAAGGGGGGGTATAAGGTTACTGCCTATAAAATGGAAGTTTAATGGATGTCCACTCTCACCCACCGCTTCCTTGACTGCTGGAGGGTCGTTAGCCGAACGGGTAGGACAAGGACTATAATTCTCCTTTCATTAAAAGTATTAATGATAAATACTAAGTAACTAAACTCTTATTAATACCCAATCTTAGTTACTTAGGAAAATGTGAATTTGGTGCTAACCCATGAAATTACACTTTGCACTTTGCTTAAGTCGTTAGTGGAGCGTGTGTGGTTAACCGGCACACTAACCTGGACTTAACAAGGTAGGCAAAGGGTAACTTAATATTTATCATAGTATCGGTGGAGCGTGTGTGGTTAACCGGCACACTGATTAAGGGGTAAATATTAAGGGTACCAAGTATATTTGCATGGTTATTCACACCTTGTTTTGTGATCCTCGGCATCCCACTCACAAAACCTGAAGGGCACACTCGAGATTGAAACATGCCTTTGAACAGTTCAATGAATCTCAAAGATCTAGGACTTTCAAATCCAATTAAAACCAAATAAATTATTTCGTTTTTCATGGTGGAAATTGGTTAATCGTCATTCACCTACCTTCAAATATTTTATAGCTTGGATTACGGCATCCCTCTTCTAAGTTATAAAATAGTTTGTTGGGTCCTAGCCTTAATATTTCATATTGGGTGTCATATTAAGGACTTTAAATCAACTATCTTGAATATCTCCCAAAAAGATGTCTGGTCTAGACATTTATGATCTTCCCAAATCTCTTGAAACAAGCTTTCCTAAATGAAGATGATGTCCCATGGATATCATACTTCTTTCACCTCCTCCAATTATTCTCCCTAACCCACAAGTTCCTAAAAAGTTTAAGGTCACTCAAGCCCTATTGGCAAGGCAAGGTCTAGGTGTGATCACATCTTGGAGATGTAGTCACATATTGACAAGCCGGGAGAGTTGGGTGTCAAAGTCTTGAGAAAGTTGGTGGCTCAACTACTTTCTAAGTCACATAGTGAGTTCTTTTGGGAATCCTATGAAACAGACTAAGACAAGACCCTTAATGATCTTATCTATTTGCTAAGATCAACTTCCTAAAACGCTATGGACATTGACAATGATGACATTGGATATCCAGTAAAGCTCTCTCTTCCCAATGGAAAGGGATCGGCCATAGTCAACTCGATTGACCCAATGGTAAAGAGAGAGGCGAAGTCTGAGATAGTCCCATTATCAAGGGTCCATAGGTAACTATTGCCAAAGGAAGGGGCATTGGTTACGAAGCTGCCAAATTTACCTAAGGATGTTAAAGTCAATAAGTTTGGCTCTACTTCAGGTAAAGTCCATTGTCTAACTCTATTAAGTACATGCTGATTCTGATCGCGAAGATGGATTTCAATCGCATGGTTCGGTGATCAGAATTTTGGGCTATTACTTAAGAGTTATGATATTTATATTGCTTAGGAATAGATAACAACAAGGTTTTCATATGGATTGTAAGGATAAGTTTTTCCGCAAAGTTTTAAAATAAAAGAAAAAGGTTTTGATTTTATTTATTTTAAGGATCCTTACAATGGCATTTGTGAAAAGTTGTTGCTTATAAGATTCCATTGATAGCAATATTGGAAAAATGGATTTGATTCTTTCGGTTGTGGTAGTGTCTAATATTACCAAATAAGGAAAGATTCTCATCACCCAAGGTTCAATTGGACCGAAACTTGGAATCATGCAAGTTGTATAGTATGATGAATGAGAACTTTCAGCTTGGAAAATTAAGACTAATTCCTTATGTGAATAAGGAAATGACTAAGGGATCGAGTACACATTCTTGTGCACTGGTCAAGTCCACCACAAAAGATCAAGAAGACTATTCGTCATGATTTACTTAAGTTCAGTAAATATGGTTATACTTATAAGTTTAAGTATAAGTCTGTAGCATTGGAGAAGTTTCAATGTGAGACAGAACGAATAAGAAGAATCAAAGTATGGCAGAAAGATAAAAGTTTCTCAAATCTGAAAAGATGGGAGAGTACTTTAGTATCATGTTTATGATCATCTTAATGATTAAGATACCATATCACAATTGGTCCTCTAAAGTCATCTTAGTGCATTCTTATGACTAAGAAGAGGAGTCATGAATTGTTGAAATGGTTAAATCAAAAAGATGAGTCATACTTCGTTCCAAAACAATTCTTAGAGTCATACTCCAAGATTGTAACTTGAGTGACATATCTTAAAGAGGGTTTGTTAACACTAGTCAAATGTAAGAGTAAAAGGTTATCTACTCTTGTACATTTGAAATTGGTAAGTTGTGATGTTTTGGATAAAACAGAGACCAACTTAGGCCAATTGTGTAAAGTGTTAGTCTTGATAAAGAATCCGCACTATCTCTTGAATATTTGACAAGGGAGTCTTATATGTCAAGAGGACAGTGGGAGTCTTAAAGCTCTTGAAAGTTTCAAGACTTAATCAAGAATAAAACCTAAAGTCCTTCACTAGCACACGACTTGAGGTTTATAACCTATCGTGTTGAAATTTTTGTGCCTATTCAAGTTGGCTTTGCATAGGAGTTCTGAGAGTTCTCAATTGGTTGCACAACTACTTGGAAGCAATGGCAGGCACCTGAGCTGCCAAATGGCAAGAATTTAAGATTGCACAAGTTTAATCAATATGAATTTGGATTTGTCACTAACCTTTTCTTGTGATTATGGTTTTGACAAATTCACATGGATAAGAACACGTACACTATTAAATCTAAGTGTCATAAGGTTTCTCTCCGATTCATGAAAATGATGGTGAGGAAACACTTTCACTAAGTAGATTTTAGCTAGATAGCAATTGTGATATTTGCATTCTCAAAGTCGTTAGTGGAGCGTGTGTGGTTTACCGGCACACTAACATGGACTTGTGAGAAGTGGAAAAGGTCTAAACAATTGAGACTATGATTACGGCATCCCTTTTCATAGTTCTAAAATTGTTTAGACACACATGTGAGCTATCTAAGAGAGGTGTATGATTTTGATAAAGTTTTATCAAAACAATCTAGTATCAGAAATCTGAACTTTGGTAAGAAAGTCAGCTGATTTCTGAGTACATGTCAAAGCTAGTGGGAGCATAAGTGTTATGCTAATAATCATCATGTTAGTGGGAGCATGATAATTATGACAAAGGTTGCAAGTTAGCAATGTTAATTATAGAAAACAAAAGTTTCAATTCGTGAGGTTGCAGGGGTTGAAAAAGTTGTTTTGCTATAATTAAGGGAGAGGAAATTATACTTCATTTCAATTCTAAAAGCATAGATTGAGATTTTAATCGTATTTAATCAAGGATATATATATGAATTTCATGTTGGAATGGCTCAACATAAGGAAATTCTATATATGGGTCCATTATTTGCGTTCTAAAATTCGATTAGGATTACGACATCCCTTTTCATAATCTAAATTTTGAGAACTTGGCAAATTGAAATGGAAATATTATAGCAAAAGACTGGTTTAGTCTTTATGTGAGACATCATGAATCGTGTCCCATATGCTTCGGATATAGGATCGATTACATGTGCTATATTCATCCTTTCTAAAATTTTCCAAATGCCTGGGGCATTATGAAGGGAAAAGGTCTAGAATTGGATATGACTAAAATGATTAAGCAATTGTCGAGGACAATCTAAGGTTTACCAAAGATTGGTTGCTCAAGGACAGTTGGAAGTATAATGTTAATTCTGGAAGGACCATATTGACATAATCTGTAAGGAGGCAACTCTTGTTCAGAAGTGATAGTCAAAATGGAATATGAAAATGTTTCAAAGTTAGAAATTATTAAATCTGTGTAAGATTAGGAAACTTAATGAAAGAAGGATGTTTCCAAGGAGCTGATCTCCTTTGGAATGCTCTGTAATGATTGTTGTCAAGTCTTTCTGACTTTGTGCATAATCATTAAGAGGATCAATGCATATAAGTTTAGAATCTAACAGATTTCAGTAAATGGCATGAATTTGGAATTCTTGCATTTGCAGTAAGGATTTGGGACTGTGAAAAGAGGATCATTGGAGTGATGTTCAATTGATCTATTTTACAAAGTAAAGATCATAGACAAACATAGTATGCATACTTGGTGTATGGCATGACTAGTGTTTAGAAAACATAGTGTACATGCTTGGAGCATGGGACAACTATTGTTTTAAATTCAAGTATAAAGTTGATAAAACCGAAACAATGAATAATGAGTAATCAGTATGGTGATAAATAAAAGTGTTTATTTATATTCATAGGGTTTGATACCATATTTGATTCATTTATTCTTGTGTTTCACTTTGCATGTTTTGACTTCCAGAATAACTAAGTCGCTCTTCCTGAATGATTAAGTTATTCAAACCATCCACAGTCGGTCATATGTTGGAAGTAGATATGAATCAAGACTGTCATGGGTTGGTTTGTAGAGGTCCAAGTTGGTGGACAAAGTGGTGCTACAACACTCATGAGTGCTCATAAGTTCTGAGTATTGGATTCAACCCGCGCTCATTTGAATCACTTCATGGATTTTATCACGAGTGATCATGAGACGATAATATCTTATATTCTTCAAACCTAGAGATATGAGTTGTTACTATGAGTTGGTTATACATTGATTGCACGAAAACGCATTGGTAACTCGATGTTATAAAATGTGCCTTTGTGTATGATTCAACAAGTAGTAGAACAAGGCATATGAGTCGAAGTTTATCCATTCCTTTTACCTTCGGGATAAAAGCGATATCTGTGGGCCCCTCGATGATTTAAAGATGATACATGTGAGTGCTTGGCCAAGCCAGGACTGATTTGATTTGTTTAATCAGTCAGTCATCATGTATCGGAAATCGGGAAACAACAAATGGACAGAGAGAATGATTGATAATCCATGTCTCAGTCCATATGATATCTAGAATGGAGGAATATATGATCCCTTATCTAATGGACAAGTCATTGACAAAGGTCAGAGTTCATCGACAAGGTCAGAGTTCGACAGAAGCTTGTGAGAGCTACGATTGCTGATCGGTTCCTGAAGTCATACGCAATAATAGTTTTAGACTTATCCAAGTGGGAGACTGTTGGATTAATGTCTAAGTCCATAACTATAACTGGTAAGACTTGACCCGACCCGGCATGGTCCATTTGGGTTGCATGGCATCATGTATTTGGATAGACTATAATGAGAGAAATAACACTTAAGGTTGGTTAATATATTATAAGTTCTAATATATATTAATAAGGTTATTTAATTAGTATTGATCAAGAATTAATTTGGAATTAATTAAGTGATCAAAAGGAGACTAATTAAATATATGGGTTGATTGTGTAAATCATTCATTCTTATATATGTGGGCTTGTGATCCAAGATTCCTTATGTTGGAGTAAGTCCATGGGGTGACCCATGGATACTCCATGGAGGTTAAAATCCATGGAGCATAAGGAATGGGTAAAGTTATGAGTTACATGGTGTAACCCTAATAGCCACCATATAAAAGAATCCCATGGCTGAAGAAATCGGGCACTAATGTGTGAGTGTGAGGGCTAGACGATTTCAAGGAGTGTTCAAGTTTCTCTCAAGTTATTCCAAGTGTATTTGGTGTTGTGTGAACCATTTGCGGTGTCACACTTGGGGCACTAGGCACTCAAGCTTCATGAAGAGATTCTACATCAAAGAGGTATGTATTCTATCTTGTTATATTTATTATTTTGTATGCTAGATTAGGATAATACCTTGGATGTTCATAATTGTATGTATAATAGAGAAAACATAGATCCAAGGTATTTAGGGTTGCATGTACACTTAGGAGTGTTAGAATGCTCATAACCCAACAGAAAATTAGGCCATTAGTGGGCCTTTGTGGATCTTTTGGTTTTGGGCCTTCTTGGTTATTGGAATTGGGCCTCAGTCTTGGTTCATGTTGGGGTCAAGGGTAAAATGGTCATTTTACCCCAAGTATGGTTGGTGGGACGTGGGATGGAACCCAATCGTTAATTGGGTGTTGTTTTGATCTGACAGTTCGGAGGTGTCGTCAGGGCAGCAGCTAGGGATTTCTTTCAATGTTTTTTAGCATTCGAGGTGAGTTTCCTTACCGGGTTTAGCGGGTCGAAGGCACCAATACCGACCCATGTTTATGTTATGTTGATATTATGCTAGTTGTCTTTGTGACTCTTACATGTGGCTGTGGTTATATGCTTTTCGGACTAAGGTCCGATGTCGGGCGGAGCCCGTTAACTATTTGTGTGCTATGTATATTGCATGTGTATGTATTAATATGCTTTCCGAGCTCAGCCCGATGACCGGGTGGGGCCCGATGACTGTGTGGGGCCCATTATATGTTTTATTATGTATGGTATGTGCTATTTGGGGAAATCACTAAGCTTTGTGTTTACGGTTTTCAGTTTATGATTCAGGTACTCCAATTTTCAAATGAAAAAGCTCGGGATGATCGCAGCACGTACACCCATGTTTTCTGCAATACGTGATCTCTGGGAATGAACTTTGATAATTGTTTTATTTGAAATGTTTTTCAATGTTTGGACAAAGCTACAATAGTGTTTTGATTATAATGAAAATGAAATTTTTATCCTTGATTTTTGGGATGTTACAAGTTGGTATCCGAGCCTTGGTTTGAGGGATTCGGGCATACTTTCGAGTGTTCCTGAACTCAAACTGAGGGTTTGGTGAAAATTTTTATAAAATAAAAATTTAAATAAATGGAAATTTCTAATCAAAGAAAGGGGTGTGATGCGTTCAATCGGACGAGCTCAAGTAAGTTTCTCCCAAGATACCCATACATGTTATCTGATATGATTTGATTTATGAATATGTGAATTGCATGCTAGTTAGAGCTAAGGATTTGCTCAGTTTTGCATGGTAGAATGCTAGGAGATATGCCTTGTATGCATATTGTATGAGCTTGTAGACTTGCATGGTAGTTCTGATTCGCCAATGATAGGATGGCCTGATATGAGATCCTTATAGTCTAGGAAGCATGGGATGCTGGATTGGGTATGAGTTGTATGTGTAAGGCAATTAGTAACGGGAGTGGGAGCTCCTAGTATGTGTTGTAGTATGTGGGTTTGCATGCTCGTGATTATTCTATGGATTGTAGTGTTTCTGCACGAATGCTGCTTGCTTCGTGCTTTGTGGAACTCATAAGTGATGAGAGTTAGCTATTGAGTGAATATGCCAAGTCACATGTGGCAAAGGTTGGATAGTCTCAGAGTGGCGGATTTGACCCTATTGCGCAGCTCTCGTTTGAGTCTAACCGTTGTAGGGATGAGACTTTTACTCGAAGGATTATCTAAGCTTTGTTGCATGTGATTGTGTTCATTAGGTAGCTAACTGACATTATGAGGAGTTCTTCAGCAGCTGATGGCAGGGTGAGGTCGGGAACCTAGGAAAGCCTAGGGTTTGCTTCAGTGGGATTTGTTGTGTTGGTTAGCGAGTGTTGTTGTTTGGATTTGAGAAGGTGACTTAGATGATTCAGGAGGATTCTTGAGGAAAGTATGGATAGGTGTGGAAGATAGTATTGGGTCCATTCTACTGGAAACACTAGATCCATACTCGAATCGAGGAGAGTCTAGGAGAATCTAGGAAACATGTGGGATGAGGATTCTTGGGAATATTCAGACTTGTTGCGTGATGTTTCGGTTTCGTGTTGAGCACTCAGGAATAGGGTTCAGATTATGGTTCTGGCTCAATAGCAGGTATTGCGCTGATCGATGCACGGTCGAGGGAGTTCATCTCATTGAAGATTTCTCGCGAAGTTTCGGATTGGACCTTGGTGGTCTTTGGTTCGGCCAAGGAAGGGAAATTGTAACACCTGTTCCAGGTATTATTTAATTTATCTAATTTTTTTAGGGTTTTGTGCATGGCCTCGGGGAGTTGGGGAGCTCCAACTAGTCGAGTATAGGTTACTATGAGGATGCGGGACTTCAAACCTACTCGACGAGTCGGAGGATCCGACTCGACGAGTAGGAACTGTAAAGAGAAACCCTAATTTTCAGGGGTTTGTACCCTATTTAAAGAACTTATAGCTCATTTTCAGCCTCTTCTATCGTTCCTACAACCAGAGAAACCCTAGTTTGATCCTTGGACCTTCTTAAGTGAGAGAGAGAGAGAGAGAGAGAGCTTTTGAGAGTGATTTTGGTGTGGTTGTGAAGGATTTTGGAGCTTGAAGAAGAAGGAGCAAGGAGAGAAACAGTAGATCCGACATCCACTCTGTATTAGCAACCATCTTGAGGTATAAAGTCACTATCTTGATCTTTAGTTGCTTAGATCCCTTTTCTTTGAAGTAAATGGTCACTTTTGCTGCCAAAAAGGATGTCATACTCGGATTTAGACTTATCACAAGGATATGGTTCCAGATCTGGACATCTCTAGGTCCTCAATGACATAAAGTTGCTAACTTTATCCAGCTTAGTCCCTTCCCATGCACTAAAACCATGTAGGAACCTTAGTTTTGGTGTTCTAGCCATGTGAGGCCTTGCATGCACGTAAAGTTTGCAACTTTACGTGGTAATTAAACTAGGAGAAGTTGGATGTGAAGGTTGGTGTGACACCCCAAAACCGGAACGGCGGAATCGTTCGGGGGTGGAGGACGTCATGTACAGTATCACAACAATGCATAGTAGTAAACAAGCAACAACATCATCCATTGCATTAATAATATAATTTAATACAAGTGTGTTCTTCAAGTTAAATAGACACCAAAAAGTAAATCAAAATAAAAGATGTGTCTTGAACGAGCTCCATCTTCTCAAAACCTGGCACTGGTACCTGTCTACCGGTGACTGAGAATACAAGTTATTTTGAAAGGGAGTATCAGCTTTAAAGCTGGTGAGATCTTAAGTATTTTAGTGTCATTGTTTGTATGAAATTGTTTGTAAGTATGTGATGTATAAGTTTGTAATTGTTTGAACTCTCCTAGAAAACCCTATGTTTCCTACTAAAAGTAGCCTTCTACCAAGGCATCAAGTGTTTGTGTGTGTCTCTTGTAAGAGTATGTATTTTCCCAAATCTGACTATCATTAACAAAATATAGTTTTTACATTACTATTTATTGTGTGAAGATCACAAAGTGAATGTAATGGGAAAATGAAATAGTACTGTAGTGTTGTATTAAGTAACTACTGTTGTACTAACTACCTTAAACCAATTGTTATTTAAAGTACCATGTGATCGGCCTGTACCATACTACTGACTATAAACACGACGATGTAAGACGTCGGAAGAAATGAGGTTTGGTACCCGTAGACTTGTAAGTCCCACTGTAGCGAGCAGCAAGGTGTAGGATAGTCAATCCAGTATAGATCTATACACAAACTCAACGCTCTCCATTTAAGGAGATTCTGGATACAAAACAAGCCATGACAGGTGATGCCATGCCCCGTTACGTGGCTCACATAACTGTATTAGTGCATTTGTGAATGTATTGTATGTACTAGCTGTATTGTATGTTCTCTCTCTATCTAGTATGTGTGTATGTTCTCTCTGTATGGTATTGTTTGTTTCTCCTCATAGTATTCTCTATCTATATGTTATGTTCTCTCTGTATGGTATTGACTCATGTATGAACTGACTCATTGTATGTCTCACTGTTCTAGTAATAGTATTAGTATCTTCCTAAACTACACCTATTATAGTTTACTAGTAATGTTGTTTGAATGCATGAACATGTTTGTATACCTTTGCTACCCAAAGGTATTGAATAGAATAAAGGAACTTTTATATCTACATACATATACATAATATATGACTAGGATTCAAACAACCTTCAGATAAATAACCGATACCCTAAGTCCACAACCAAACAAGGAACAGGAGGCAAGGTGAGCTATCAGTCCTAAGTCCTTTCAATCCTACTTATATAACTATATCTACATAGATACACATTTAACATAATATAAGTTTAAAAGAGTTTAATAAAAGTATTTGACATGTAATTGAGTTTGTAAAACAGTTTAAAGTAGTTTGTTTGATAACACTGTTTGAAAAGTAAGAAATCCACTTGTTTGGTAGTTATTAATCACATGTGATTGACATAATAACTATAATAGTTCAACTTGTATCCCCCCTCCATAAAAGCATTTAAAATCATTTAAAAGGTTGATTAAGGGGTATGAACTCACCTGTAGTGAGTGGTTTGGATGAACGGATGGTATAGGATGCTAAGTGTCAAGTGAAGACTTGAACACACAAGGATCCTAGTTAACATATAATAACACATATATGTATCCAATTAGTCATTTAACAACTAATTAACCAAGTTAAGACATCCTAGGACATGAAAAACACTTGATTTAAGTGCTATAAGTACTAAGGATTGCATCTAAGGGTTGTAGGGCTTGGCTTTTGAGTTTAGGGTCCAAGGGTAAACTCTTTATGAGTTTACGGCTTTGGGACCAACTCCCTTGGAGTTTACGGTCGTAAACCCATGAGTTTACGGCCGTAAACTCATGGTACTTATACCATGTTGTGTTTTGAAGTCTTTATGGTCATAAGGAAGCATCCTAACTTCAAGTCTAAGCCTTAGGAAGTGATTAGGGCAACATTTCACCCCTTTGTAGAGTTTACGGCCCATGGACGACTTCTCCATGAGTTTACAGCCGTAAAATCTAATGGTCCTTGATGTTTTCGATGTTTAAGGTCCTATACACTTCAAGGATGTGATCTAGACTAGTATCCAAGGCTTGGTAAGGGACTAGGGCACACAATGGCCCTTTCATTAGGGTTTACGGTTCAAGAACATGCTTGGACCGTAAACACCTTTGATCTTGTGTTTCATTGTGTTTTCTAGTTGATTAATAAGTGTAACAAGCCTTATAACACACTAGGGTAAGAGTACTTACAATAAAGGAGCTTGAAGGGTGTTAAAAGTCCAAGAACACTAGTGTGTGTTCTTGGTGAAACTAAGAACACTTGAAGATCTACACAAATGGAATGATTTCACGGATGAAATCATGTAAGATCACTAGATTAAGTAAGATATCAACTAATTAGGGCAAGAAACACTTACAAAGTTGGAGATCAAGAAGGAAAATCGGATGATACTTGAGAGGATTTCGAGTTTTAGCTTTTGAAAGTGTGAAAAAAATGAATAAAATGACTAAGTGTCGTATTTATACTCTTTGGAGTTTACGGCCGTAAACTCCATGTTTAGGCCGTAAACTCCAAACTCTTGGATTTTTGAGACCTTACTGATGCACAATTAAACCCTAGAGCATCCTCTCTCGAGTTATCTCTTGAAGTACTAAGCTTTAAAACACTCAAACTGACTCTACACAGCTCAAAAGTTAGCAGAAACAGTTCTGACTTCTATTGAAGTGAATGGTTGTACAGAATAGAAATTTCAGGTTGTCACAGTTGGGACCTTGGATCCCACTGGAAAGGACTGAACACAAAAGGACTAAAGGAACTCGTCGAGTCCCTTAGTCGACTCGACGAGCCGGGTAGGGTTTACCTGTTTTTGAGATTCTAAATGAGTGTGGTGAAGGATTAGAGTTTTGGTCTGCATGAACTTTTGGTTTTTTGGACATTTGATGAACTTGACGAGTCACTTAGGTGACTCAGCGAGTTGACTCGGGATTCAGTGGAATCGACTCGGGAGGAACTCGACGAGTTGCTGGATGCACTCGACGAGTTGAGGTCAACATGGACTGTTGACCTTGACTGTTGACTTTGACTTTGACTTTGACCAGGGTTGAATTTGAGCGCATTTATGGTATTTCAGGATTTGTGACAAGTTAATCACATGATGATTATAGGCAGTTGAGTTGGAGCAGTGCGTGGGACTTATCCGATTTTATCTTGTCAGTTTAGCATTCGCGAGGGGTGAGTCTTCGCGCTATACCAATGGGTCTAAGGCACCATGGTCGGCCCATTTTATGATATGTGGATTATCGATTAATTATGTGTTATGTTATTATGACATTTTCATGGAAGACCCCGGGGGGTTCCCGTGGCAGTAGACTGAGACCACGTGGGGGTTCCCGTGGCATTTGGTGTAAGACCTTGGAGGGTTTCCATGGCATCCCAGTATATTTGCATGTTTAGTTTTTATGATAATTGCTTGGTAGTGAAGACCATGTGGGGGTTCCTATGGCAGTTAGTGAAGACCATGTGGGGGTTCCCATGGTAGGAAGACCGTGTGGGGATTCCTATGGCAGGTAGTTAAGACCATGTGGGGGTTATAGTGGCACTAGGTATAAGACCCTAAAGGGTTTCCATGGCTTCCTATATGTTTGTATGCATGGCTTATGTGGTATATGTAGCTTTTATAGCTAATATGATATATGTTTATGTGGATTGTATGTGGGGTATGCTTTGGAGAACTCACTAAGCATTAGCTTACAGTTTGTGGATTTGTTTCAGGTACATCGGAGCCCAAGGGCAAGGGCAAGGCTTGATAGCATGTCATGCACTCTTTCTCCGACATTTTTATGGGACACTCTGATGATTTGCAATAATATTGTTATTGTTAAGAATTTGAAAACAATTGTATTGATATTTTATGGTTTATGGAAAGTATTTTTGACTATTTAAAAATGAAAATTTTCTTTTGAAAATCGGGTCGTTACAAGTTGGCATCAGAGCCTTGGTTTGAGGGATTCAAGCACACTCTTGGGTGTGTCAGGACTCAGACTAAGGAAACGGTAAAATTGTTTTCAAAAATAAAAGTTAAAAACTTTTTAAGAATGGAAAAGAGGAGAGTGCAATGCGCGTGATCGGCTGAGCCAAGTAAGTAGTTCCGCAATATGTTAGCCATGTTATACTGATATTTGAGATATGATAATCGTATGGATCTTGTTGTGTGTATGCTTTTAAAATTGTATACGGTTAGGAGCTTATAGCCTTAGAATGATTGATTTAGCCTTGTTTCCTGTTCCTTGTTTGGTTGTGGTCCTAGGGTAGAATCACTTATTCGAAAGTCTATTTGATCCTTTTCTGTGTATAATTAGCATGCATAAAGGCAACCTGTTATGATTGGTCTGATTGTTGTGGGTTGAGCAAATCTTAGGATAACCAAGGATTTGAGTGATGATTGTAGCTTGTAGGATACATTGTTTTATGGGATGAATTGGAGTTATCGGATAGAGCCTTGGGGAAGGTAAAGGCATGTGTTGAAGGTAGTATTGGGCCCGTACTACTGAAAGCAGATGACCTGTAATGTTAGATCTGGAAGCTCTAAGGAGGACCGGTGTGGGAGGATCCCCTTTTTGGATATCCTGATCATTATGATTTATGACATTGAAGTTTAGTATGGTTGTGACATGACATGGAGTTGGGGGATCAGGATCGGGATCTGGATTTGGGTCGGGCGATGGTATCGAGCCCATTGACGAGAGGCTGCGTGAGTTCATCGCAACCGAGGTTACGAGGGGCATCCTTGACGGTACCCCGGTTATCTTGGGACAGTTAAGGAGGGTATGATGGAGATCATGGAGGAGAGGCTCAGGGCATTCAGAGCCGAGATTGCTGCGGGCCAGGTCGGGGCCCGAACTCCCTCGTTCCGGGAGTTCAAGGCGTGTAGGGCGCCAAAGTTTTTCAGGGGCAGGGACCCCATTGTTACCCGACGCTGGGTGGCGGATATAGAGAATGCCTAGCGTACGAGTTCTTGCCCTGATGCGGAAAAGGTGGGTTTTGCTTCATATATGCTGAGAGACAAAGCCCGAGACTAGTGGGGAGAGGTGACTAGTCATGTGGGAGCAGCCAGTGTAGCGCTGAAATGACATGGGCTGAGTTTATTCGACGATTTGATTTGAAGTTTGCACCAGCTCTTGAGGTGCAACGGTTGGTGAGGGAGTTCCAGGAGCTCCAGCAGACCACCGAGATTGTGGCGGAGATTACCGCCAAGTTTTAGGAATGAGCACTGTTGATCCCACAGTATGCTACAGACGAGGATATGAGGCGGACGAGGTATCATTCCATGCCGAGGGATGATATTCGGGAGTTTGTGAGCCTCACAGGGTGTAAAACCCTGAATGAGATGGTGGAGAAGGCCCGTGAGCGGGAGATGGAGTTGGACATCCGCACAAAGCTGAAGCCTGAGCAGGCACAAACAGCAGTAGGTCAGGCTAAAAAGCCTAAGACCTCGGATTCATCCATTAGGGGCCAGCAGGGTCGTGGCCGGTGTACCAAATGTGCGAGATCTCATGGTGGAGTTTGCCAGGGGACGGGCCCGGTATGTTATACGTGTCGTCAGTCGGGCCACGTGAGCAGGGAATGCCCCAAGAAGGACCTGATTTGTTTCCACTGCAACCAGACTGGGCATAACAAGGCCGATTTTCCGAGGTTGCAAGGAAGGGGAGGAGCAGTGGCGGTACCTGCACCCGCCACGTTGAGGATTACTGATGGCCGCCCTGCTAAGGCGGATGCTCCTATGGTGAAGAGCTGTGCATTTCAGTTGACCACCGAGGAGGCTCGGGCAACGCTAGACGTTGTGGCTGGTATGTATTTTATCTTCTTGCTCTATATTTATTGCATTGCTTATGTGTATATTGTGCTTATGTATAGGGACATTTTTGGTCAATGGTATGTTTCCCCACATTTTGTTCGATGTTTGTATCTCTAGCACTTACCAACAACTTTCGGGATGCGCCGGGGACTTTGCATTCCCCTCTTGAGGTGGAGATTGTGGACGACCGCACTGTGAGTGCTACGAGGGTGTATCGGGACTGTGTTCTGAATGTGCATGGGGAGAGGTTCTGTGTTGATCTAGTCCTGATACCGTTGCGAGGGCTGAAGGTGATTGTCGGGATGGACTGGTTGGGGGCCAATGGAGCCATGATAGATTGCGAGTCCCAGTTGGTGAGAGTTCGAACCCCAAGTGGGGGAGAACTGTTTATTCATGAGGAGAGGCCATCACCGGGGCCAACCCTCTGTTCAGCTGCGAGGGCTAAGAGATTTCTGCAGCAGGGTTGTATGGGATTTCTGGAGTATATATCGGATACGAGAATTGAGACCCCGAGGGATTTGGAAAGTGTACCGGTTATACAGGAGTTTCAGGATGTCTTTCCCGAGGAGTTACCCAGAGTGCCTTCGGAGAGGCAAGTGGAGTTTCGCATTGATTTGGTGTCGGGTGTCACTCCGTTAGCCAAGGCACCATATCGGCTAGCTCCGCTCGAGATGCAGGAGCTATCTACGCAGCTTCTGGAGCTGCTAGACCGAGGGTTTATCCGTCCGAGCAGTTTCCCGTGGGGAGCTCTGATCATGTTCGTGAAAAAGAAGGACGAGTCCCACAGGATGTACATTAATTATCGAGAGTTGAACAAATTAACGGTGAAGAACCGTTACCCACTACCGAGGATCGATAATTTGTTCGATCAGCTGCAGGGTGCGTCTTGGTTTTCCAAGATTGATCTTCGGTCAGGGTACCACCAGATGAGGATTCAGGATGAGGATATACCGACGACAACTTTCAGCACCCGGTGCGAGCACTATGAGTTTGTGGTGATGCCATTTGGGCTCACCAATGTCCCAACAGCATTCGTGGACCTCATAAACAGAGTGTGTAGACCGATGTTGGATCGGTCGGTGATCATATTTATTGATGATATCCTGGTCTATTCTAAGACCAAGGAGCAACATGAGCAACATCTGAGGGATGTATTGGAGACACTGAGAATGGAAAGGCTTTATGCCAAGTTCTCAAAGTGTGATTTTTGGTTGCGTGAGGTGCAGTTTTTGGGGCACATCATCAACCAGGATGACATTTCGGTTGATCCGGCCAAAATTGAGGCTGTGATGCGGTGAGAACTACCGAAGAACACATCTGAGATTCGTAGCTTATTGGGTTTAAAGGGGTATTATCGGAGATTCATCCAAGATTTCTCCAAGATCGGCGTGCCTTTGACCCGCTTAACCAAGAAGAATGTGACATTCCGATGGGGAACAGATTAGCAATTAGCTTTTGAGAACCTGAGACAAAGGTTATGTGAGGCTCTGATTCTAGTACTACCTGAGGGGTTGGATGATTTGGTAGTGTACTGTGATGCATCGATCTCAAGGTTAGGCGCGATACTGATGCATAGAGGACATGTGATCGCGTACGCTTCAAGGTAGTTGAAGCCACACGAGGCGAACTAACCCACTCACAACCTGGAGTTAGGGGCAGTAGTGTTTGCCCTCAAGATTTGGAGGCACTACTTGTATGGAGTGTGGTGCACTATTTATGCTGATCATAAGAGTTTAAAGGATCTGATGGATCAGAAGAACCTCAATATGTGGCAGGGAGGTGGTTGGACGTGCTGAAGGATTTTGATTGTGAGATCTTGTACCACCTAGGGAAGGCCCAACGTGGTGGCCGATGCTTTGAGCAGCAAGATGGCGGGTTCCCCGATTTGGAATGTTTGTTTGAGGATGAAGGTGATCTCTCTATTATTGGATATGAACAAGGAGGCTCAGGTCGAGGGTGTGAAGAAAGAGAATTGGAAGATAGAGCGGATATGGGGTCAGTATCCCTTGTTTCTTTGGGATAGTCGAGGTCTTCTGACACAATGTGGACGGGTGTGGGTACCGGTGATTGGAGGAGTGAGACATAAGATATTGGAGGAGGCACACAAATCCAAGTTCTCTATACATCCGGGGGCTACAAAAATGTATAGAGATATGAGACTGAGCTATTGGTGGCCCTGCATGAAGCGGGAGATCGCTTGGTTCGTGGAGCAGTGCTTGACCTGCAGGAAGGTCAAGGACAAGCATCAGCGGCCTCATGGAAAAGTTCATCCGCTAACCATTCCCATATGGAAGTGGGAGAAGATCACTATGGACTTCATCACGAAGTTACCGAGGATAGCGAGGGGTGTGGACGCCATATGGGTGATTGTGGACATATTGATGAAGAGTGCCCACTTTATTCCGATCTCTGAGAGTATATACGCTGAGAAGTTGGTGGATATTTATGTCCAAGAGGTGGCGGTGCGAGAGGTGGCAGCTAGACACGGGGTGCCAGTGTCGGTAGTCTCTGATAGAGATGTTCGATTTACATCTAGATTCAGGAAGAAGTTCCACGAGGAACTGGGCACTCAGTTGCATTTTAGCACGACGTACCACCCCCAGAAAGATGGCCAGAGTGAGAGGACGATCCAGACACTTGAGGATATGCTTCGGGCATGCGTGTTGGATTTTGGAGGGAGTTATGATATATACCTCCCGCGAGCAGAGTTTTCATTCAATAATAGTTTTCATGCTAGTATTGACCGACCAGCATTTGAGATGTTGTATGGTTGGAGGTGTAGGACCCCTGTTTGTTGGGGCGAGGTAGGGCACCGGGTCATGGGGAACACCGAGGTGGTGCTCAAGACGACCGTGATGATTCAGCAGGTGCGTGACAGGCTACGAGTCGCAAAGAGCCGTCAGAAAGCTATGCTGACCGACGGCGATCGGATCTTGAGTTCCAGGTGGGGGATTTTGTGTTACTGAAAGTGTCGCCATGGAAGCGAGTCATCAGATTTCGGAAGAGGGGCAATTTGGGGCCCCGATATATTGGACCGTTCAGAATTACGGTCCGGGTGGGCAAGGTGGCCTATCGCCTGGATCTGCCGGAGGAGCTTAGTCAGATTCACAACACCTTCCATGTGTCACAGCTTCAGAAATGTGTCACCGACGAGGCCTCGGTCGTTTCCCTGGATGACATTAGGGTGGACGAGAGCCTAAACTACATTGAGAGGCCTGATGCGATTCTAGATAGGAAGACTAAGGTTCTTCGGAACAAGGAGGTGAAGCTAGTGAAGGTGCAATGACAACACCGAAGGGGCTCTGAATGGACATGGGAGACAGAGGATGAGATGCGAGATCACTACCCGGACTTATTTGGGTCAGCAAACTTCGAGGACGAAGTCTAGTTCAAGCGGGTGAGATTTGTAACACTTGTTCCAGGTATTATTTAGTTTATGTAATTTTTTATGGTTTTGTGCTCCAACTCGTCAAGTAGAGGTTACTATGAGGACGTGGGACTTCAGACCTACTCGACGAGTCGTAGGACCCGACTAGACGAGTAGGCACTGTAAAGAGAAACCCTAATTTTCAGGGGTTTGTACCCTATTTAAAGAACTTATGGCTTATTTGCAGCCTCTTCTATCGTTCCTACATCCAGAGAAACCCTAGTTTGAGCCTTTCACCTTCTTGAGTGATAGAGAGAGAGAGAGAGAGAGAAAGAGAGAGCTTTTGAGAGTGATTTTGTTGTGGTTGTGAAGGATTTTGGAGCTTGAAGAAGAAGGAGCAAGGAGAGAAACAGTAGATCCGACATCTACTATGTATTAGCAACCATCTTGAGGTATACAATCACTATCTTGATCTTTAGTTGCTTAGATCCCTTTTCTTTGAAGTAAATGGTCACTTTTTCTGCCCAAAAGGATGTCATACTCGGATTTGGACTTATCACAAGGATATGGTTCCAGACCTGGACATCTCTAGGTCCTCAATGACATAAAGTTACTCACTTTATCCATCTTAGGCCCTTTTCATGCACTAAAACCTTGTAGGAACCTTAGTTTTGGTGTTCTAGCCTTGTGAGGCCTTGCATGCACGTAAAGTTTGCAACTTTACGTGGTAACTACACTAGGAGAAGTTGGATCTGAAGTTTGTGACCTTGGATCCCACTGGAAAGGACTGAAGGAACGCGTCAAGTCCCTTAGTCAACTCGGCGAGCCGGGTAGGGTTTACCCGTTTTCGAGATTTTGAATGAGTGCGGTGAAGGATTAGAGTTTTGGTCTGCATGAACTTTTGGTTTTCTGGACATTTGATGAACTCGACGAGTCAATTAGGTGACTCGGCGAGTTGACTCGGGATTCGGTGGAATGGACTCGGGAGGAACTCGATGAGTTGCTGGATGCACTCGAGGAGTTGAGGTCAACATGGACTGTTGACCTTGACTGTTGACTTTGAGTTTGACCAGGGTTGACTTTGAGGGTGTTTATGGTATTTTGGGATTTGTGACAAGTTAATCACATGATGATTATAGGAAGTTGAGTTGGAGCAGTGTGTGCGACTTATTTCATTTTATCTTGTCAGTTCAGTATTTGCGAGAGGTGAGTCTTCTCACCATACCAATGGGTCTAAGGCATCTAGGCCGACCCATTTTATGATATGTGGATTGTCCATTGATTATGTGTTATGTTAGTATGACATTTGCAGGGAAGACCCCATAGGTTCTCGTAGTAGTAGACTGATACCACGTGGGGGTTCCCGTGGAATTTGGTGTAAGACCTTGGAGGGTTTCCATGGAATCCCAGTATATTTGCATGTTTAGTCTGTATGATATTTGCTTGGTAGTGAAGACCATGTGGGGGTTCCTATGGCAGTTAGTGAAGACCATGTGGGGGTTCCCATGGCAGGAAGACCATGTGGGGATTCCCATGTAAGGTAGTTAAGACAACGTGGGGGTTCCTGTGGCACTAGGTGTAAGACCCTGGAGGGTTTCCATGGCTTCCTATACGTTTGTATGCTTGGCTTATGTGATATATGTAGCTTTTATAGCTAATATGATATATGTTTATGTGGATTGTATGGGGGGTATGCTCTCGGAGTTCACTAAGCATTAGCTTACAGTTTGTGGATTTGTTTCAGGTACATCGGAGCCTAAGGGCAAGGCTTGATGGCGCGACATGCACTCTCTCTCCGGCATTTTTATGGGACACTCTGATGATTTGCAATAATAGTGTTATTGTTAAGAATTTGAAAACAATTGTATTTAGATTTTATGGTTTATGGAAAGTGTTTTTGACTATTTAAAAATGAAAATTTTCTTTTGAAAATCGGGTCTTTACAGAATTTGGAGTTCTTGGATCATCTCGGGGCCTTTCGGGCCGAGGTTGTGCTGGGGCGGTTGGGGGCTCGTCTGGAGCCCAAAGCTTCTGGATCCCTAGAATCCTTCAGGAAAGAGGATCCTATTGTTAGTCCTTGTCATTTGAGGTCAGAGAAGAGTATTTCACCATATCCTCAGGGAGAGGAAGTCAGGATTCCTTCAGATGCTTTTGTGGGTATGGTATCTTCAGCTTCTTCAGGGTGGTTATCGGGAATTTGTATTGCTTTGGAATTTTGATGGGGTTTGAATAAGTTTTCTCTCGGGTCGGTTATCTGCGATTGTCTGGGTTATCGAGGATTTTTATATATATGCCTTTCTGCATGCCAAGAGTCTTCAATGAATCATCAGAGGGTCGTATCTTGTTGAGCGAGTTTCAGCGTGTTCAGTTGCGGATCTGGGTCTATGTCGATCAATTCAGGGGTATTGCTTGGAGGATTTTTGGTCAGGATTAGTGGATTAGTTCTCCAATGAAGTCGGGCTTAGTTGTTTTATCTTTTGATCTGGTGGGATTGGTAGTCGCCTCTGAAGGAACTTTTGGGTTCAAATCTTACCGTTGCCTGGGGAGGAGCGGTAGCAAGAATATAGTGGTGTCAGTTGCATGAGTTGTTGATCATTGGATGTGTCAAGGGAGTTGTATATTCGCATGGGTTGAAGTCGGTTGGAATTCAGTGACTCTTTAGGAATGGAAGTTGGGATAAAGATTTGTCGGTTCAGGGCAAAGGTTATTGTTGTTAGTCGCCATCATAAGAACTCAAGGAATTGGTAAGGTATCATGGGAGGTGATTTGGATTATCAGACTGGTTAAGATTTCAAGGGTATTCGTCAGGATTTTAGAAGTTGGGTAATCACTGAGTTTGGGTAGTAATGGAATGCTAGTTTTGGTAAGTGCAGGTCATAGGCGGTTCATGCTATAGGAGGTTTGATGGGTTGGGAATCCATCAGACTTATGGGAAGAAAGATCTTCGTCGAATACAAGTGGGGAAGAATCGACCCGAATTTTCAGGAGTTGGATCGGGTGTGGAACTAGGGCAAGTTTCACATCCTGGTCAGGAATAAAGACGACCTAAGTGGCCTTTTATATTGAGGTTTCATAAGTGGAGGTTCAGGAAATTTCCAACCATTGGTCGGCGTCTCCTTTACTATGCATAGTATGCTTGTGGTTGAGTCCCGGTTGGGGGCTTTGGAATTCGAGGGATAACTCGAACACCTGAATGGATGCAGTTGGATGCAGGTTTCAGGTCAGGATGCGTGGGGTTGTGATGGTTAGGATATGGTAAGGCCATGGGTGGTAACCATGGTTGGTAAGAAGTGTTGTAAGACTGCGATGGGATCGTAGCTTTCACTAGTCTGAGGTAGACTATCGATGGAGGTGGTCATGAGTGTAAGGGGGAATCAGTTTGCGCCTTGGGCACGCCAGTCAGGATTGTCGATGAGTATTTCAAAGTGTTAGATTGAGGACCATTAGGGTCTGAGACGGAGTCGGGCCTGTGTAGCTCTAGATGGGTGGGACCCGTGGGCAAGGCCCGTGTGATTATGGCAATACAGGTGGCATATGGTAGAGACCATTGGGTCAAGGTTTCGGATCTTGAGTTGCAGGATTAAGTGAGTATCAGTGTGTGATGCAGAGGGGTTATAGGTTGGGTAGCTTTGTTATTTGGACTCTTGGGAACCTAGTGGTTGGACCATGTAACGCCCGTAGATCAGGGCTAGTCAATTTAGAGACAATGAGCATCAAAATTGACTTTTTGATAGAAGATTATTTAGAATGAATAATCTTAACTAAGTTGTAGTGGTCGTCACAAGGATTCCGGATATATAAAGAATGCCGAAATCCGAGTTATAACAAAGAACGTATGACCTGTCGAAGTTTCGCGACAGAACCGGCACGACACATCGTGATGTAAATAGTGAATTTACGTTAGAGTAATATTTGGCCTTAGCGATCTAAATGAAAGTTGTAGAATACGTTAAACCGAGAGCGTGCATACAAAGAACGTCCAAATCTGACTTCGTATGAGGAAGTTATGATTTTTCTAAGTTTCAGCTTAGTAGTATGCAGTCCGAAGTTCGAATATGAGATCGAGGGATTTCTAGCCGAAACAATCTAAACGAGAATCGAAGATCTCGTCGATAGTAGTTGAACGGTAAAATGATAGACGAAAACGGACGTCGGATGAAGAAGTTATGAGTTTATAAATTAGTTTTCCTGTCCCGGCCTACTAAAATAATATAATAAAAATTAAATCAAAACTAGCCGACGACGTCTAAACGAGAGTTGTAGAGCAGAATCTCACCTACGCGTGGATATAAAGAATGTCGAAAACGGAGCTCGTATGCGAAAGTTTTGAATTTCTAAAGTTCGGGGCGCGAACCCCAACACGGTGTCAGACTTCACGACGTGAACTCAGTTCTGACGTCTTTCCAAGGCCACGACGTGAAATGATGGTTCACGACGTGAAAATTGAAAACTCAGCCCAATAAACAGAATCGAAGGGCAGCCGGTTTTGCTTGCTACTTTCTTACTCTCTCACTCTCTATACCCTTTCTAAGCCATCTGGAAGCACCCCCGAAGCCCTGATATCATCCCCGATACCCGAAGCGAGTCCCGATGCTTTGAAATTCCCGAGAAGAAAGGAGTTTCGAGCTGAAACTCTATCTGCGAGAATCCCGGTGTGTGAAGATATCCCGGTTTCACCAAAGAATAGTACTTGAAGAGCCGTAGTGCTGTCCGAGCATCGTCTAATCAAGTGAGTGTATAGTTACTTTCTTCTAACACATAAATATGAAGTGTTTGCCATGAAATACGTGCTATGTGTTATATATTGTTTGTGTATTTGAGATGGGTGTGGGTTTGATGTTTTATACAGGTTTTAAATGATTTAAACTGTATATGTATTTCATATCTACGAAAATGTTAGGTAGAACATGGGTAGATGAAATAGTTGGTGTGTGATGAAAGATGGTATGAGTAAACCCTGGCGATTATGCGACGTAGTGCCTATTGAGTAAACCCTGGCGACTATGCGACATAGTGCCTATTGAGTGAACCTTGGCGACTATGCGACGTAGTGTCTATTCAGTGAACCCCGACGACTATGCGTCGTAGTGCCTACTGAGTAAACTCTGTCGACTATGAGACGTAGTGCCTATTGTAAAAACCCTGGCGACTATGAGATGTTGTGCCTGTCGTGTGAACCTTGGTAGCAATGGACTATGGATAAATTCCTTAGGTCAATTCTTAGGAATGAATGGATGAAGGATAGTTGATTCTTAGGGTAAATCCTTAAGAAATAAAGGAGATATGGGGATGGGTAATTGGGTTGATTGTTTGATGATTGAATATAATAATTGTATTATTGTGGGGTGAAAACCCTATATGCTCACCAGGCTCCCATGCCTGACCCACTCAGTTTATTTGTAGCACAGGTATCGATACGAAGCTGCTTTGCACTGAGAGATTAAACGAGATGTAAATCACTAGTGTAAATGAGTGTATGTTCTATTTATGCTTTTGGTCTGTATTGATGTGTATATCCCGAGTTTTGTAATAAAGCGAAAATACATTTCTTTAAGAAATGCTTTGATAAATATTTATTATATTTTGTTTTGGGGACAAATTCCGCAACAGTTTTTGAAAGATTACTCTGATTTTATTTTAAAAAGCATAAACAAAATCGGTCTTTTTTGGCCGTGAAATGGGGGATGTCACAGTTGGTATCAGAGCATTAGTTTAAGCGAACTAGGAATTTGTAGGAAATTTCTAGACTTAAACTTAGAATGCTAAGTAATGATCGTGAGGAGTGTGTCTAAAATATGCTAGGTAGTACACCTAAATTGACACAAGCACTAGTTTATTTTAGGAATGATGCCTAAAATGCTTTTATGTGCTAAATGTTATATGTTTGCCATATATGGTATTATTTGTTCGGATCTATGGTCTGTTGCCGACCGGATCTGGAAACCTTATGTGTGTAGGATTCTAAGTGTATGACTACGATATTAGAACTAGCATGTAAACGTTTCGAAGTGATCAAGAGGAATCTAAATATCTATCGTGAACGAGGATCTAAATTTCACCTTATTCGGTGTATAGATCAAATATGGCAAGAACCAGAAGTGGAGTCGGAAATGCGAACGAAAACAAGAATCAACCACCTGTGATTGAGCAAGTAGCTGTTGCAGCAGCAGCACCTGAGCCAATGACAATGGCTGGGGTACAAGCGACGATTCAAATGATCTTGGATCGTCAGATGGAGGAAACTAGACGTCTGCTTCAGCAAAAACGTGAGGAACGTACAATACCAATTGAAGAGCCCGAAGTGAATGAAGGGCAGTCGGAAGGAGGAAACTTCAGTGGGACTATTGGTCAAGCCAACCCACCAATTGTTAGGCAAATCAACCAGGATGGAGGAAACGATGATCGCGGATGCAAGTATAAAGATTTCATGGCATCGAAACCACCGTTCCTATCTGGGAGCCCGACACCGGTGCAAGTTATTGACTGGTTCTCCGAAATGGAGACAATGTTTGAAAGTTGTGAATGCAGCAACAGACAGAAGACCGCACTCGCGACCCTCTGTTAAAATCAGGAGTATTGAGTTGGTGGAAGCTTCTAGCTGATTCAATGCCCAAGGGAGAAGCTAGCAAGATGTCTTGGGAAGACTTTGTGGTGCAACTAAAATTGCAATACTGCTCTGAGCAGGACCTTCTGGAAACCAATAACGAGTTTCAGAATTTGAACAAGGGAAGAATGAGCGTTACTGAATACGCCGATAGTTTTACAGAAAAGATGAAGCTTATTCCATATCTAGTTCCAACTGAACTCTCTAAGGTTAATAAGTTTGCCCTAGGATTACCAGCGGATTTTTGTCCAATGGTTAAGCAAGCAACCACATTGAAAGCCGCCATCTGGGCTTCTTAGAATGTTGAGACTCAGATAAGAGAGAAGGGTCTGCGGAGAGCTGAAGTTGGAGAGAAAAGGAAGCATGAGGGATCTTTAATGATCAACAAAGAAAGCAAATTCTCGAAATCTGGAGGAAGAGATGAAGCTAAGTGGTGCGAGAAGTGCAAAAAGAAACACTTCGGGAAGTGTAGTGAGGAGATGACTTGCTACAAATATGGGAAGACAGGGCATTACGCCAACAAATGCGCATTTAACAAGAAGGTGTGCTACGAATGTAACGAAGAAGGACATATTTCTAGAGACTGCCCAAAGAAAAACACACCGCCACAGCCAAGGGCATTCCAGATGATCCTCGACGAAGCAAAAAAAACAACGCGAGGATTCAAAGATGAAGACTTCATATCAATATATAAAGTCTGTATCAGAAAGTGTAGCCTATTATAGGCATAGAATAGGGTGAACTTGAACCCTTGTGTAATCGTTTCAAGAAATAATATAAACCCTGGTTTTGTTATCTGATGTGTTGAATGATTGTATGATTTATGTATGGGGACTTGGTCGACTGCGGGACAATACTTGGGACGAGTATGAGTAGGTGTGAATGGTAGTAGAGGCCTATACTACCGGAAGCACATGACTCGCACTTGGATCAGGGAAAGTCACAAGGTTACCAAGAAGCTAGTGATTGATTCCGTTTTATTCAGGTATGTCATTACCTTTGTTTCGGTAATGACTAGTAAGATGGCTGTTATTCTGACCCTAGTGGTCATATCAAATTGAGTCCGACTACGATGTATTTGTTACGTGGTTCCGAGAACCGAGTTCGATGTACCATTTGACTGAAGTCAGAAGATTGAAATCAATGCGATCATTGGTAACGTGCTCGTTATTAATGAAGTTTGTAGCTAGAAATGCTACATGTTAAAATGTGGTTATATCGCATTAGAATATGAAGGAAGGTATATTCCATTCTGGAATTTAACTCTAAAAGACCTGAGTTTAAGCGTTGCATCATGCGATGAGAGGTCATTAGAGCACGACCCATCGGTCTGTTACAATAGATAAAGGAAAGTATTTATCCTAATAAGAAGAAGGAGTCCACAATAAGGACTTATTTTGTAACTCGAAGGTTACGATTGAAATTCCAACATAATACGAAAAGCAGATGCAAGATTGAACATCGTCTGCAGTCAAGAAGCCCTAGAGTCAGATGCTCTTTCGAGGAAACATAGAAGTTACGGTTATTACCTAGGATGAAGAGATAACGTATGGAATCATGATGCAAGCCTTATTTCGTTGATGATTTCGGGACGTAATCATCCTAAGAGGGTGATAATTGTAATGCCCGTAGATCAGGGCTAGTCAATTTAGAGACAATGAGCATCAAAAATGACTTTTTGATAGAAGATTATTTAGAATGAATAATCTTAACTAAGTTGTAGTGGTCGTCACAAGGATTCCGGATATATAAAGAATGCCGAAATCCGAGTTATAACGAAGAAGTTATGACCTGTCGAAGTTTCGCGATAGAACCGGCACGACACAGCTCGTCGTAAATAGTGAATTTACATTAGGGCGATATTTGGCCTTAGCGATCTAAATGAAAGTCGTAGAATACGTTAAACCGAGAGCGTGCATAAAAAGAACGTCCAAATCTGACGTATGAGGAAGTTATGATTTTTCTAAGTTTCACCTTAGCAGTATGCCGCCTGAAGTTCGAATATGAGATCGAGGGATTTCTAGCTGAAACAATCTAAACGAGAATCAAAGATCTCGTCGATAGTAGTTCAACGGTAAAAGGACAGACGAAAACGGACATCGGATGAAGAAGTTATGAGTTTATAACAGAGTTTTCCTGTCCCGTCCTACTAAAAATAATATAATAAAAATTAAATTCAAAATTAGCCGACGGAGCCTAAACGAGAGTTGTAGAGCATAATCTCACCTACGCGTGGATATAAAGAACGTTGAAAACGGAGCTCGTATGCTAAAGTTATGAATTTCTGAAGTTCGGGGCGCGAACCCCAACTCTGTGTCAGAGTTCACGACGTGAAAAAGGTGTTCACGACGTGAACTCAGTGCTGACGTCTTTCCAAGGCCACGATGTGAAATGATGGTTCACGACGTGAAAATTGAAAAATCAGCCCAATAAATAGAATCGAAGGGCAGCCGGTTTTGGTTGCTACTTTCTTACTCTCTCACTCTCTATACCCTCTCTAAGCCATCTGGAAGCACCGTCGAAGCCCCGGTATCATCCCCGATACCCGAAGCGAGTCCCCATGCTCCGAAGATCCCGAGAAGAAAGGAGTTTCGAGCCGAAACTCTGTCCGTGAGAAGTCCGGTGTGTGAAGATATCCCGGTTTCACCAAAGAATAGTACTTGAAGAGCCGTAGTGATGTCCGCGCATCGTCTAATCAAGTGAGTGTATAGTTACTTTCTTCTAACACATAAATATGAATTCTTTGCCATGAAATATGTGCTATGTGTTATATATTGTTTGTGTATTTGAGATGGGTGTGGGTTTAAAGTTTAAACAGGTTTTAAATGATTTAAAATGTATATGTATTTTTTATCTACGAAAATGTTGGGTAGAACAGGGGTAGATGAAATAGTTGGTGTGTGATGAAAGATGGTATGAGTAAAACCTGGCGACTATGCGACGTAGTGCCTATTGAGTAAACCCTGGCGACTATGCGACGTAGTGCCTATTGAGTAAACCCTGGCGACTATGCGACGTAGTGCCTATTGAGTGAACCCTGGCGACTATGCCTCGTAGTGCCTATTGAGTAAACCCTGGCGACTATGAGACGTAGTGCCTATTGTAAAAACCCTGGCGACTATGAGACGTAGTGCCTGTTGTGTGAACCTTGGTAGCAATGGACTATGGATAAATTCCTTAGGTCAATTCTTAGGAATGAATGGATGAATGATAGTTGATTCTTAGGGTAAATCCTTAAGAAATAAAGGAGATATGGGGATGGGTAATTGGGTTGATTTTTTGATGATTGAATATAATAATTGTATTATTGTGGGGTGAAAACCCTATATGCTCACCAGGCTCCCATGCCTGACCCACTCAGTTTATTTGTATCACAGGTATCGATACGAAGCTGCTTTGCACTGAGAGATTAAAGGAGATGTAAATCACTAGTGTAAATGAGTGTATGTTCTATTTATGCTTTTGGTCTGTATCGATGTGGATATCCCGAGTTTTGTAATAAAGCGAAAATACATTTCTTTAAGAAATGCTTTGATAAATATTTATTATATTTTGTTTTGGGGACAAATTCCGCAACAGTTTTTGAAAGATTACTCTGATTTTATTTTAAAAAGCATAAACGAAATCGGTCTTTTCTGGCCGTGAAATGGGGGATGTCACAGACCATGTACGAGACTGGTAGTTTCAGCGATGGTTTGGGGAACCTTTATATCTCGGTTAGGTAAAGGGTGTTGGTAATCAGAAGTTTGTGGTGTAAAATGCTGGTGCAGATTCATGGATTTTGGGTAGTTATTGTCAGTAGAGGTTTTCTTTCGGAAGTCGCGTGGGGCGACTGTGGGATTGTCGTTTGGCTCAAAAGTCGGGCAGAAATTCGGTATTTCAGATAGTTGGTAGACAAGTTGGGACCAGGGAGGTCTCGGCTGCTTGTGGGAAGCAGCCAGGAGGCAGCGTGGTGCTTTAGGCAGTAGTTATGATTTGAGTTTTCGTGTGGAAGTGGGGTAGCTGGTTGAGTGGGAAATGCTAAGTCACTCGCAGTGGATTAGATAATCTCGTAGTAATTGATTTGACCCTGTTGCGCAACTCTCGTATGAGTCTAACCGTTACATGGATGAATCTTCTACTTGAAGGATTATCTGAGCCTTCTGGTCGAGTATAAGTGGTCTATATATGAATATGGTCAGTGACATTGTTCCCTTTGAAGCTTTTTGTTGGTACAAAACTCTATGAGGTTGGTATGGTGGTAGTTCGGTGTGGGAGTCAGACTATTGAGACTTTAGGTTCGAAATTCAGGCGATGTAGGATTGGTTTTGTGACAACTGTAAATTTTGAGTCAACAAAAGTCAATTAAGTCAAACAAAAGTCAATAGTTAAGACAAAACATTTTCTCACCTTGCATTTGGGGTTTTCGGTTTTGAAACCCAAAAGCATAGAGATTTCGGTTATAAAGAATCGAAATCACTTCTTGGCCGAAATCAAACTAGGCCGAAATCTCAACTTGGACCGAGAACATGCGAGACCGAAGTCACATACTTGGACTGAGAACCTGAGAGACCGAGATCACATTTGGACCGAAATCACATGTGATTTTAGTGGCTTAAAGGGAGTTCTCAGTTGGTGCTTAGGCTAAATTCACAAATCTAATCCAGTGGTGCTTCTTCCAATGTGATAAAATACACATATCAATGCAAACATCACATCACTCTTACACCTTATATATATGTGGCCGAAATCATCCCTCCCATTTCTCATTTTCATCTCCAAAAACTCCTTCACTTTCTATCAAAGAAACGAGTTCAACTTAGACATCTTCAAACCTTCATGCAGTTCCCCAAAAACTCCTTCAAACTTTCCTAGGAAAACTAGTTCTTAAATTGATTCTTAGGAATTCTTTGTAAGTATTCCTTATATAATCCATTGTTTTTATAACACTTTCACGTTAATTCAACTAATTTACACACAATATCGTGTATTAAATACTCGTAGGATACACATACCTTCATGTATTTTAACTTGAAGAACATCCCTATCACTCTGTTATACAGCCAAGAACACACTCGACATGAGTTCATACCCCCACATTTTCTGAGATTTTCAATGTTTTAGGGGGGGGGGGGGAATACAAGTAAAACACAAGAAAAGTTGTGTTAAAAATGAGAAATGGTTAAATACATTTTCTTACCGTTTATATAAAAATGCTAAATTTATGAAATAGCTTTATTTCCAAATTTGTGAAACATATACATACAGGTTTGACTAAAAATGCAACACTACGAAAAACAAAGTACAAATACACTATGTTATTCTACAAAAATATATATAAATATACGGTACATACAAAGGATTCATCATTTCAACAAAACAATTTTTATAAACTATAATAGGTATAGTTTATGGGGCATTCACACTATTTTACCCTTTTTGGGACAAATAAATAATTATTTAAAAGTATAATTATTATACACTCTGAAATTTCTATGGAAAAGTAATATTTTCATTTACTAAAGTATTTTTCATTACATTACACAAAAACTCATTGAATCGGTTATTTGGGAGACATGTCTTCAAGTACCAACAAAAATCCTAAATTATAACCAGAATCTCCCGTAAAAGAACGAGACACTTGTTTATAGATCTATATGGGACTGACATTCCCGCACCCTAGCTGTTAGCTACAGTTGGACCGGTAGGTCTGGGGTGACAAATGTCGTTAACATTCTGACGCCTGAAGAACGTCGCAGCAGGCATATCAGTCATAGTACGGTTATAAGAACTCACATGGGAAACAACGGCACGTTTGGTTTACGGAATAATATACCTTCAAATGGTTTTATTTAGATAAAACTTCATTACACTGTTTTCCAGTACAGAACAACTTTCATTTCTGAAATCATACATTCAAATGGTTTTATATAGATTAAAACTACATAATACTACTTTCAAGTACGACGATACTTATACATTTTGGTCTTAAGGATTTTAAGACTACAATACACTTTACAAGAAAATATTGGATTTTCTAGAACTAAATACTATCATTTTACAAGAAAAGGTTTCCAAATTTTCATACAAACTCTTATGAACTCACCAACTTAATTGTTGACACTTTTTCAAATCACTTGTATTCTCAGGAAACCACTAAGACATGTAACAATAAGCTTTTGAAGATGATACGCTAAAACGTCAGTCAAATCTTATATCATCATATTGTAATTTTTTTTAATCATGTAACTCGTACAACAATGTATCTATTTTCAAATCATAATTATGATGATTGTGTTTGCTTTGATCACTCTTATTCAATTGTTATGATAATGTACATGAAGTCATCTACCCAGACGTTTCTGCCGTTTTCTCGGTTTGGGGGTGTGCCAGTATTTTATACAAGAGATCGAGGACTCGTTCTTCATCAGGCTTGAAGAAATATTCTAAGGATGGTTTCAGTAGATTTGGATAGGTCGTTGTATGATCAGGGTTGGAAGTGTTATGTTTGGTCTGTTATTCGTTAAGAGTTTGGCATGGCGTTGTTTTAGGCGGTCTGTCAGGGAGGCAGACCATTATAGATTTCAGGTCTCAGAAAAGTAGAAGTGGTTTGTAGGGGCTAAAGGTTTGATTGTTGTCTTCAGGATGGAAGTTGGTTTGGGATTCGGTTGTCTTGGGAAGAGTGTCTTATGCGCAGAATGTCACACCCATGTGTACGACCACACACTCCTGTGTACGACCACACACTCCTGTGTGCGGCAGCACACTCCTGTGTGTGGTAGCACACTCCTGTGTACGACCACACACTCCTGTGTGCGGCAGCACACCCCTGTGTGCGGCAGCACACTCATTTGTGCGACCACACACACACCATAGGACCACAAACCTATTTCTAAGACCCTTAACTTGTACTACAACTAAGTGTGGACCTATAACACTTCATGGATGCAAGTATGGACCTTGAAAACACCTTAAAGACACTTACCAACATGAGTGTACGGCTGCACACCCCTTGGGCCGCACACCCATGGCCGTACACACCTTTAAGGTGGCCATACACCTCCCTCATGCAATCCTTTAAGGTTCTAACACTTAGTGCATGTAGTTCCAAGTTCCTAGAGTGGTTCTCCATCACATCTAGTGGTGAAATACCTTCGTTTGACATCCTTTATGTGTCATTACATGTTAATTAGGATCAAATCGTGTTCAAGGCTTCACTTGAACATCCAACATTCCGTATCGACCCTTCATTCAAACCACTTGCCCGAGGTGAGTTCATACCCCTACGTTTTTCCAAGTTTTTCATGTTTTCGGGGGGGGGGGGGGGGGATACAAGCAAAAGTACAAGGAAACTTGTGCTAAAAATATATTATTTTGTTTAAGATAATTATATTTTCAGCATGCTTTTAACATGGAAAACAGTTTTTACCAAACGATTAAGAAATCAACTCGTAAAAACAGTTTTCAAAACTAGGGTAACGAACTTGTGAATCATGTAGTAAAATGTATTATTTTATAAAGGATTCATGCAAATCATGAAAAGAATTTTCAATATTATTACTTGTAAATTTGTTAGTCTAAGTTGGAGACACGTCCTTGGTAACACTCCCACATAATCAGAGTGTAGGACTAGCACTTGTGGCCAGAATCTCTTGTAGGGAGAGCGTGACTGTTGTGTATAGATCTATACAGGACTGACAATCCCGCACCCTACTGCTAGCTACAGTCGGACCGGCAGGTCTACGAGTGACAAAGACATAAAGGATACTGGCCCCGTTACGTGCCATATCCAGTCAGTTATGGTCATGACCCTCACAACCAACAAGGATTTACTTTTGTAATAATGAATCAAGTGAACTAACCTCAAAGTAATAACCGATTTGATTACTGGAGGGTACTGACAGTACCTTCAGGATTTAGTTCACCACGTTTTCTTTTTATTAGTTTTATTTATGTAATAAGGCTAATATACCTCACTAGGAGTAACCAGGGTGAAAACTACGTATATCGATATAAGTATGGTAGATACTTGTACACCTCAGCTTAGAACGGATAACCAACCATCAACTTTTGGGGAAAATATAGGATTTTCTTGAGGAACACTTTTCAAAAGAATCAAAGAACATTTTTCCACCAAAACTAAATGCTTATGAACTCACCAGCTTTATGCTGATATTCTTTCAAACTGCTTGTATTCTCAGGGAATCAGTAGACATGTACTTCTTGGATTTAGAGGAGCCGGAGCAATAAGAGTCATGTTTTCTATATTTTACATACTTTTGATGTATTTAAAACAAGCTTCAAACTGATGTAAACACTTTTCATATTTGTATTCAATGTTTGGTTGTGTTTACTATGCTTGCTATACAAATGTTGTGATACTACGCATGACGTCCTCCACCCCGGAACGTTTCCGCCATTCCAGTTTCGGGGTGTGACACAGAATTTCCGATTGTGTTCCTTAGGTTGTTTGTTTTCGGGGTGTGACAGATTGGTATCAGAGCCCTTGTTTATAGCGAACTAATTATACCGAACCTTACATGGTATACAACTATAAATACTAAGGGGCCTAAGTGCTCTAAACTAAAAGTATACTTTCAAGAATATAAGTATTTTTATAAAAAGTATACAAGTATACCTAGGTACCTGAATCCGTGTCATAGGTAGAACAAAACAAAAGTATTTGGATGTTGGGACGCTGCGGTTAAGCCTGGGCAGTTATGTAATCATGTCTAGGGTGAATATCGCCTGATCAACTATATTCTGTCGAGACATGACCAACATGTGCTTAGGAGTGACAGTGGTGTTACAGCAAGCCTAAATCTTACAAATAACAAAAATATTTAACATAAAATACTATGGGAGTATTTTAGCTAGAGCCAAATTCAGTATAAATATTCATTCCGAGTGTTGCTACCTCTTCTTTCTTAAGCGATAATTTACTTGCATCAGTAACCTTTCTTTGCTTATCGCTTGGTAGAACACTTTCATTATCAGAATGAGATATATCTTGTTTCATATATCTTGAGGACTTACCATACTCTTCTTCCTGAATGTTTCTAGAACAAGATGCCTCCCCGAAGAAGATCAGACAGAAGAAACGACGACACCCCGCCACCACCACCACCTCCTCAGTTCGACCCCGTCATGTTCCAGGCAGCAGTTACAGCCGCCGTGACTGCAGCAATGGCACAAGTGAATGCTGGAGGGGATGGAGGTAGAACCGACCCTCAAAGACAAGACGGAAGTCAGGGATATCAAACGGAGTGTTCCTACAAAGACTTCATGACTGCAAAACCCAAGTCCTTCGACGGAAATGGAGGTGTCATCGCTCTGACTCGATGATTCGAGAAGATCGAATCCATCTTCGAAATTTTCGCATGTTCCGAAGCAAACAGGGTGAAGTTCGCCGCCTGCACTTTCACCGACAGAGCTTTGACCTGGTGGAATGGTCAAGTCAAATCCCTGGCTCTGCCAGTGGCTAACGCCATGGGTTTGGAAAGAATGAAGGAACTCATGCTTGTGGAATACTGCCCGAGGGGCAAAGTGCAAAAGTTGGAGCATGAACTCTGGAATTTGAAGATGAAGGGTTCCGACATTGCAACCTACACCGCTAGATTCTGTGATCTGGCTCTCCTCTGTCCGGGAATGGTCACCCCGGAAAGCAAAAAGATTGAGAGGTACATCTGGGGACTGACGGCCCCAACCAAAGGAAATGTCTTGACTGCTAGGCCGACTACATTTGATAGTGCCAAGTGCCTGGCGCAGACTCTGATCGATCATGGAGTCGATCTTGATGAGGTGGCATCCGTCCCCGAGTCACAAAAGGAGAGTGGTGGGAAGAAGAAGAAGCATTGGAACAAACGCAAGGGCCAGTCGTCTCAGGAGCCCTCCAAGAAACAACAAACAGTGGCAGTCCACGCTGCTACTACTCCTGGAGCAGTTCCCGTTGCTTCAACAACCCCCAGCCGCTATGCTGGAAAACTACCTCTGTGCAACAAGTGCAACTACCATCATCAGGGGCAGTGCCGGGATATGTCGTGGACCAGTTGTGGCAAAAAGGGACACACAGTTCGTTTCTGCAAGGGACCAGTCCAACCAACCAATCAGGCTCCTGGAGCGGGCGCCGGTCAAGCTTGTTATGGCTGTGGAGAGGTTGGACACTTCAACAGATATTGTCCCAAGGCAACAACAGGTGGAAATGCAGGGAGGGTGCTGGCGATCGGCCAGGAGGAAGCGGTCGCTGATCCTACCATTGTTACGGGTACGTTCCTCATTTACAACTCTTATGCATGCATTCTTTTCGATTCTGGTGCGGAAAGGAGTTTTGTTATTCATGCATTCAAACATCTTCTCAAGTGTGAATCCCAACCTTTAACTGAAACTTTTACCGTCGAGATGGCTAACGGAAAGAAAGAGACCACTAACGCCATATTAATGGGTTGTACCCTTACTCTAGACGGTCATTCCTTTCTTATCGACCTTATGCCAGTCTCCATTAAAAGCTTTGACGTCATAATCGGCATGGATTGGTTGATCCCCAATCGTGCTGATATCCTTTGCTTCGAGAAAGCGATCCGTCTCAATCTTCCTTCTAGTGAAGCCCTCCTGGTTTACAGTGATAAGCTCTGTTCGAATCTTCGTATCATTTCATACATCAAAGCCCAGAAATATCTGCGGAAGGAATGCCATGCATTTCTAGATCATGTTGTTAATGAGACGCAAAAAGTTAAAGACCTCGAGAGCATCCCCGAAGTCTGCAACTTTCCTGATGTCTTCTCCGAAGATCTTCCAGGAATTCCTCCCGAGCATCAAGTCGAGTTTCGTATCGACTTAATCCCCGGAGCTACTCTTGTAGCCAAATCTCCTTACCGTTTAGCGCCAGCAAAAATGCAAGAGTTATCCAGCCAGCTCAATGAGCTGATCAGCAAAGGATTCATAAGGCCGAGTTCCTCACCCTGGGGAGCTCCAATCTTATTCGTGAAAAAGAAAGATGGATCCTTTCGGATGTGCATTGACTACCAACAACTGAACAAGCTGACCATCAAGAACCGTTACCCCTTACCCAAAATCGATGATCTCTTCGACCAACTTCAGGGAGCCAGTTACTTTTCAAAGATAGACCTAAGATCAGGGTACCATCAGTTGCGGGTTCACGAGAATGATGTGCCCAAGACAGCATTCCGAACTCGCTATGGACACTACGAGTTTGTAGTGATGCCCTTTGGTCTGACCAACACACCGGCAGTATTCATGAACCTTATGAATAGGGTGTGCCGCCCTTTCCTGGACAAGTTTGTGATTGTGTTCATCAACTATATACTTGTTTATTCGCGGAGTGAGGACGGTCATAAACAACACTTGAGGCAGGTGCTGGAAACATTAAGGGCTGAGAAGCTATATGCAAAATTTTCAAAATGTGAGTTCTGGATCAGGAAGGTAACTTTCCTCGGTCACGTGGTTAGCGAGGAAGGCATATACGTGGACCCTTCCAAAATCAAAGCAATTGAGAATTGGTCTGCACCAAAGACACCCACAGAAATCCGGCAATTCTTGGGTCTCGCAGGCTATTATCGCAGATTTATCCAGAACTTCTCCAGAATCGCTAAGCCTTTAACTACCCTGACACAGAAAGGTGTAACCTTTAGTTGGGGAGTCAAGCAGGACACTGCATTTCAAAAATTGAAGCAGGCCTTATGCAGCGCACCCATCTTGTCCCTGCCCGAAGGGACGAAAGACTTTGTTGTCTATTGTGATGCATCCAATCAGGGCCTAGGCTGTGTGCTCATGTAGCGAGGAAAGGTTATCGACTATGCCTCGAGGCAGTTGAAAACACACGAAGTCAATTACACGACTCATGATCTGGAGTTGGGAGCAGTGGTCTTCGCGTTAAAGATCTGGAGACACTATCTCTACGAAACCAAGTGCACTATTTTCACTCATCATAAAATCCTGCAGCATATCCTTGATAAGAAGGAGTTAAACATGAGACAACGGCAATGGGTAGAGTTACTCAGTGACTACGAGTGCGAAAGTCGCTACCATCCCGGCAAGGCCAATGTGGTAGCGGATGCCCTCGGCCGAAAGGAGTATTCAGGGCGTAAGGTGAAGGCACTAACAATGACCATCCATTCCTATTTGTCCGCGCAAATCAGAAAGGCTCAACTGGAAGCCTTGAAACCAGAGAACATGGCAGATGAAGCACTACGGGGAATGGACAAGAACTTAGAGGTCAAGGGAGACGGAGTTTACTATTTCATGAACCGAATATGGACCCCAAAGTACGGCTGGTACAGGGAGGTTATCATGAATGAGGCTCACAAGACCAGATACTCCGTTCACCCAGGTTCAGATAAGATGTATCTGGATCTCAAACAACTCTATTGGTGGCCAAACATGAAAGAAGAAATTGCTACATTCGTGGGTAAGTGCTTGACTTGCGCCAAGGTGAAGGTAGAATATCAAAAGCCCTTAGGATTACTTCAGCAGCCAGAAATACCTGAGTGGAAGTAGGAAAGGATTACAATGGATTTTATCACGAAGTTACCCAGATCTACGAGTGGGCACGACGCTATCTGGGTAATTGTCGATCGATTGACAAAGTCCGCCCACTTCCTGCCAATCAAAGAGAACTTCAAGATGGAGAGGCTCACACGAATCTACATTCGAGATATAGTTCGCCTTCATGGGGTACCTGTATCCATTATCTCCGACCGAGATAGCAGGTTCACCTCGAGATTTTGGAAATCGCTACAAAACGCTCTTGGAACTAAATTGGATATGAGCACGGCTTATCATCCACAGACTGATGGACAGAGTGAGAGAACAATTCAGACATTGGAAGATATATTGAGATCCTGTGTCATCGACTTCGGCACGTCATGGGACACTCAGCTTCCTTTGGTTGAATTTTCCTACAACAACAGCTACCATACCAGCATCAAGGCTGCGCCGTTTGAAGCCCTCTATGTCCGTAAGTGCAGATCCCCTCTGTGCTGGGCTGAGGTGGGTGACACGCAGCTAGCCAGGGGTCAAGTCCCCGACAGCATTCTCACTGGTCCTGAAATCATCCGAGAGACAACAGAAAAAATCGTACAAATCGGGGAATGACTGAAACCCTCGCGAGATAGACAAAAGAGCTACGCCGATAAGAGACGAAAACCCTTGGAATTCCAGGTTGGTGACCGCGTCCTTTTGAAGGTCTCACCATGGAAAGGCATGATACGTTTCAGAAAACGTGGAAAGCTAAACCCAAGGTACATTGGGCCATTCGAGATCCTTGCTAGGATCGGTCCCGTAGCATACAAACTCCAGTTACCCCGAGAACTCAGCAACGTCCATCCCGTCTTCCAGGTGTCGAACCTAAAGAAGTGTCTGTCCGATGAGACACTTGTAATTCCCCTCGACAAGATCGAGCTAGACGAAAGTCTACGTTTCGTGGAAGAACTTGTCAAAATCATGGACCGAGAGGTCAAACGCACGAAGCAGAGCCGCATCCCGATAGTGAAGGTTCGCTGGAATGCCAAGCGGGGACCTGAATTCACTTGGGAGCGCAAGGATTCGATGAAGCAGAAGTGCCCTCATCTTTTTCCTAGTCCATGAATTGTATTCCATTCTTGAATTTCGGGACGAAATTCCCTCTAGCGGGGGGATGATGTGACAACCCGGAACTTTTATCTTGTACACTTAGTCAATTCAATCAATGTTAAACTTGTTCTGTTGACTTCTTGTACTGTTCAAGAGTTCGTTTAAGCATTCTAAGCTTGAGTATGGCCAAGGTTGAGGTTAGGAATGAGTCAGCAAGCCATAGAGTGACAAAACTGGGCCATACACACCCTTAGGGGGAGTGTACGGCCGTACACATGGGTGTGCGGCCACACACTCACCTCTTGGCCGCACACTCACCTCTAGGCAGCACACCCACCCTTATATAAAGGGTAGACCCATTTCCTTTCATCCCTTTAACACCTTGGCAGCACACAACACCATTTCTCTCAAGCTTCTTCAACCGTAAACCCTCTAAAGCTTCAAAAACGTTAGTAATCCATCCTTTAACTTGTTGTTCTTGAAGAACCACTTGATCTAAGCCTTGAATCATCAAAGTCCCGTCATGTTCTTCATCTCTTTGAAGGAGTGCGACCACACACCCACATAAGGTGGCCTCACACTCCTAAAAGACCCTCCAAAGTGAGAGTTTGACTTCCATATTTGAGTTGGACATGACCCTAGCTTTGCTACACCTTGGAATTGGCATTTTGGACACAAACTTGAAGGTTGTACAACCGTACACCCCTGTGTACGACCACACACTCCTGTGTGCGACAGCACACTCCTGTGTGTGGTAGCACACTCCTGTGTACGGCCACACACTCCTGTGTGCGGCAACACACTCCTGTGTGTGGTAGCACACTCCTTTGTGCGACCACACACACACCACAGGACCACAAACTCATTTTTAAGACCCTTAACTTGTACTACAACTAAGTGTGGACCTATAACACTTCATGGATGCAAGTATGGACCTTGAAAAGACCTCAAAGACACTTCCCAACATGAGTGTACGGCCACACACCCCTTGGGCCGCACACCCATGGCCGTACACACCTTTAAGGTGGCCATACACCTCCCTCATGCAATCCTTTAAGGTTCTAACACTTAGTGCATGTAGTACCAAGTTCCTAGAGTGGTTCTCCATCACATCTAGTGGTGAAATACCTTTGTTTGACATCCTTTATGTTTCATTACATGTTAATTAGGATCGAATCGTGTTCAAGGCTTCACTTGAACATCCAGCATTCCGTATCGATCCTTCATTCAAACCACTTGCCCGAGGTGAGTTCATACCCCTACGTTTTTTCAAGTTTTTCATGTTTTCGGGGGGGGGGGGGATACAAGCAAAAGTACAAGGAAACTTGTGCTAAAAATATATTATTTTGTTTAAGATAATTATATTTTTAGCATGCTTTTAACATGGAAAACAGTTTTTACCAAACGATTAAGAAATCAACTCGTAAAAACAGTTTTCAAAACTAGGGTAACGAACTTGTGAATCATGTAGTAAAATGTATTATTTTATAAAGGATTCATGCAAATCATGAAAAGAATTTTCAGTATTATTACTTGTAAATTTGTTAGTCTAAGTTGGAGACACGTCCTTGGTAACACTCCCACAGAATCAGAGTGTAGGACTAGCACTTGTGGCCAGAATCTCTTGTAGGGAGAGCGTGACTATTGTGTATAGATCTATACGGGACTGACAATCCCGCACCCTACTGCTAGCTACAGTCGGACCGGCAGGTCTACGAGTGACAAAGACATAAACGATACTGGCCCCGTTACGTGCCATATCCAGTCAGTTATGGTCCTGACCCTCACAACCAACATGGATTTACTTTTGTAATAATGAATCAAGTGAACTAACCTCAAAGTAATAACCGATTTGATTACTGGAGGGTACTGACAGTACCTTCAGGATTTAGTTCACCACGTTTTCTTTTTATTAGTTTTATTTATGTAATAAGGCTAATATACCTCACTGGGAGTAACCAGGATTTTTAAAAGAAAACTACGTATATCGATATAAGTATGGTAGATACTTGTACACCTCAGTTTAGAACGGATAACCAACCATCAACTTTTGGGGAAAATATAGGATTTTCTAGAGGAACACTTTTCAAAAGAATCAAAGAACATTTTTCCACCAAAACTAAATGCTTATGAACTCACCAGCTTTATGCTGATATTCTTTCAAACTGCTTGTATTCTTAGGGAATTAGTAGACAGGTACTTCTTGGATTTAGAGGAGCCGGAGCAATAAGAGTCATGTTTTCTATATTTTACATACTTTTGATGTATTTAAAACAAGCTTCAAACTGATGTAAACACTTTTCATATTTGTATTCAATGTTTGGTTATGTTTACTATGCTTGCTATACAATTGTTGTGATACTACGCATGACGTCCTCCACCCCGGAACGTTTCCGCCATTCCGGTTTCGGGGTGTGACACAGAATTTCCGATTGTGTTCCTTAGGTTGTTTGTTTTCATATGAGTATTAATAAGCAGCGATTTCGAGGATGAAATCTAATTTAAGTGGGGGAGAGTTGTAACACCCGGAATCTAGAATATTAATTGTAGGAATAAATCCCCTTCCTAAGGACTAACTCGGCGAGTTGATGGTGCGAAACTCGACTGAGTTGGAGGCTAATTGGGTCGTTCGTTTTTATGGAGCAACTCGACGAGTTGGTGAAGGGAACTCGGTGAGTTGGACGCTGATTGAGAAACCCTAATTTTAGGGTTTTGCACCCTATTTAAACACCTTAAGTTCCAGGTGTTGGACTCATTCCCAGCCTCAATAGCCCCTAACCCTAATCTCAAAACCCTAGAGCCTCTTTGAGTGTTGTGAGGTCATCGTGGTTGTGTTTTGGTGTGTTTGAAGCTAATTCAAGGAAGAAAAGTGTGGTGCTTGGTGGTGGTTCAAGTAGGAGCTTTCAGATCTTGATTCTCTGATAGATTTCCAGCACATTTAGGGTATAAAGTTATAACCTTTCTTAATTTTTGCTTAGATCTCTTCTTGGGTTAGATTGTATGCTTTTAGCCATAGATGGGTGGTTGTTGGGGAAATAGAAGTCCCAAGTGTTTATTCTTTAAGATTTATGATCTTCATGAGCTCTTTTGGCATAAAGGTGCCAAATTTATGGGTTTAAGGGTTTCATGCATTCATTAAGTCCTTCATTTAGCCCTTTTGAGCTTTTGAGCTCCTTCTAGTCATGCTTAAGCATAAAGATGGAACCTTTACACGACCATCTATCCTTATAGGGTCAGATCTGCATTTTCGGGTATTGTCTTTGATGACTAAGTGCTTAATGGTTAAGCCCTCACTCTTTCAAGTCTAGGGTTTGGGTTTGGACCCATTTAGGTAGTTCCTATGGGTAAAGTTGGAAACTTTACCCTTCTTGATCTCATTTTGGTCAAGATCTGAGCTTTGGAGCTCTTGGATTCGATGAAGCAGCTTAATGCATTAAGCTGTTGGGTCTTGGGCGAACTCGAAGAGTTTGTGGGTCAACTCGGTGAGTTATTTTGGTTTACCCCGTTTCTGAGTTGATGTGGGTCAACTTGGCGAGTTGATTAGCCAACTCGGCGAGTTGATATGGATTCTAATTAAGTAAAATATGTGCTTAGGACAAGGCCCATATTGGATTGGCCCCAATTTGGAAAATTAGACCATTAGTGGGCCTTTGTAGATCTTTTGGTTTTGGGCCTTCTTGGTTATTGGAATTGGGCCTCAGTTTTGGTTCATGTTAGGGTCAGGGGTAAAATGGTCATTTTACCCCAAATATGGTTGGTGGGCCTTGGGATGGAACCCAATTGTTAATTGGGTGTTGTTTTGATATGATAGTTTGGAGGTGTCGTCAGGGCAACAACTAGGGATTTCTTTCAGTATGATTCAGCATTCGAGGTGAGTTTCCTTACCGGGTTTAGCGGGTCGAAGGCACCAATGCCGGCCCATGTTTATGTTATGTTGATAGTATGCTAGCTGTCTTTGTGACTCTTGCGCGTGCCTGTGTTTATATGCTTTTCGGACTAAGGTCTGATGTTGGGCGGAGCCCGATGACTATTTGTATGCTATGTATATTGCATGTGTATGTGTTTATATGCTTTCCGAGCTCAGCTCAATGACCCGGCGAGGCCTGATGACTGGGCGAGGCCCATTATATGTTTTGTTATGTATGGTATCTGGTATTTGGGGAACTCACTAAGCTTTGTGCTTACGGTTTTCATTTTATGTTTCAGGTACTCCAGATTTCAAATGAAAAAGCTCGGGACGATCGCAGCACATACACCCGTGTTTTCCGCAATACGTGATCTCTAGGAATGAACTCTGATAATTGTTTTATTTGAAATGATTTTCCATGTTTGGACAAAACTTACAATAGTATTTTGATTATAATAAAAATGAGTTTTTTATCCTTGATTTTTGGGATGTTACACAGGTACTCTAACTTGCAATCCTGAGTAGATCCATAGCCTAACTTATAACATGCATATCATACTATAACACATATAACAACAAGTCAAATACGACATATAAAGCAAGTTTGAATATTTTGGGAAATCACTTTTTGAGTTCTGGCTGACTATACACATCATATTTTCTCTTGAAAGGAATATTCTTCGAAAGGTTTAGCAAAACTTTCAGCTCCATATTTTGAGTTTGGAATCCCACGAGTGTTCATCAAAATCCCTCAAACCAGGGCTCTGATACCAACTTGTAACATCCCAAAAACCCAGGCTAAAATTTTCATTTTTAAAATAGTGTGGCATCCATTTTCATAAAATTACATTCAGGATAAACCATTTGTTCATTAACCATTATTCAGAAATAAGAGTTATAATGAAGACAATGCAAAATCTCGAGTCATGAAGCTATTGATGTGTATGAACAGTCACGTCTTCACAATTTGATAATTACCTGCAAAATATTTAACCCACAATTGTAAGCACAAAGTTTAGTGAGTTCCCCAAAATATCTAATACAACACAACATAATAATCAACTATGGGATATCAACAACCTTGAGGACTATCAACAGTCCTAGTAGGCTAACAACATGCCCTGTGGATTAACAGCACACCTCACAGGTTATCATCAACCCTGGGGACTATCAGCAGTCCCATGGACTCACATCAGCGTAGGAGTTATCAGCAACTCAGTTCACATATAACAGTTATCAACAATTAAGACCCAGTTGGTCAACATGCACATACTACCACACATGCAAGTATAGTGAGAGGACTCACCTTTCAAGTAACAGCTAAACACCATAACTCTCAGACTGATCCTACGTGCACCTAACAGCAATAAATAGTACCCTCTCACTCTACACTCCAAAACCCTTAGTTTGACAAGAAGTCAACCGAGGTCAATAAGTCAACCGTCAAAGTCAAAGTCAACAACCACCAATGTCAACCAACGATCCTCACGTCGTGACCAACCCTTGGTCACGTAATGAGATTACACTCGAACCAATTCCAACTCGAATAACTATTACTGAGCCAACTCAGTCACAGACAATCCTTTGGGCTGACCTCATGATGTGAACAACCTCCTGTCACGTCGTGAGCCCCAAAAGACTCAGCATAAACGGGCTCTTTCATTCTCATCTCGTGAGATCTTATGTATCATGTCGTGACTACAGTTTGATGCCAAAATCCAAGGATTTAAGTCCTTAATCCATCAAGTCTTTCACCCCAACTCCTCCATAAGCTAAAGGGGACTCCAAATGTTCATAAAATGACCACTTTACGGACATGTATGCCTCATGCATGTCCTCTATCTACTATAGGTCAAAATGAAGAAATTAAACCAAAACTCACATGCATGGATCCAATAATCAACCAACTTCTAGATCTGAACATTATCATACGCAAGGGACCCTTAGAATGCATAAAGTTGCCAACTTTATGTGTTCTTTCCATTTAAACTTGCTTAAAAATGAAATACATGGGACAACAACTTAGATCTAACCACTTTAAGTAATAAAGTTTGAGTCTTTTCTACTACAAAGGTCCAGAAACAAAATGAGATGATGATGATGATGTTTCCTTGCAAGCTCCACTAATAGAACACCTTTTTCTCATTCTTCTCTTCTTCTTCAACCCAAGAAATGCTCCAAAAGGCCAAGAATCAACCAAGGAATTAGGGTTAGGGTTTTTCTGAGGTAAAAGGGTGTTGGAGGCTAGTAATGAACCCTAAAAATGACTTAGAGGGGTTTAAATACGAATGAAACCTTAAAAGATTATGGGCTTGGGTTGCAGCAGTTCTCATGTCATGAGCCCTTATGTCTCACGTCGTGAGAACGGTTCTGAGCGCATTTCTCATATTTTACTTGTCACATCGTGACCACCCAATGGTCACGTCGTGACACTCGATTTTCTCCAAAAATCAACATTTTTACTCCTTGAAACCCTAAATCGATCCATCCTGAAAAACGGGTGTTACATGGTGTTTAAGTATTACAATTAGGAATGGCAACAGGGCGGGTTAAGGGCAGGGCATGGTTTCCCAAACTCGCCCCGATATCTTTCGGGTATCTTATCGGGGCGCCCCATTGGGTTTCGGGTTTTCCCGTCGGGTTTCGGGTATCTTATTGGGTTTATAACAATTCATAACGAAATCTTTATTCCGTTTTAGGGAACCCCGATGTCTTATAAAAAATACATGTTCTAGCCTCCCTTTTAAATTAAAAATATGATGAATCACTTTAATAAAATAAACTAGACGTTATATTAAAAATTATTTGATTTAAGTTTATTGTAATACGTCAAAACCTAAAAAATGATCATTCACACCAGATTCTTAATAACTAAAAAGATTGTCCACGGTAAGTATTTTATCGTTGAATGCGTGCAATTAACATCAAAAGGATTCGAATATATATATATATATATATATATATATATATATATATATATATATATATATATATATATATATATATATATATATATAAACTTAGAGGCGATGATAACCCACTCCCTGCCCCGAACCCGATAAAAAACCCGATAACAACCCGTTACCCGACCCGAAATAATCAGGTTTCGGGTTTCCCCGTCGGGTTTGGAGTTTTTTTCCATCCATTGAAAATTTGAAAGAATTAGTATACAACATTACCAATTTGTACCAACCAAATTTATGGTAACCAAACAAGTTGATACCAAGTATACCCCATGTGATATGTACTAAAAGCAAGTTTTTTACACCGACCATAGTTAGTATGGTACACAATTTAAAGAAAAAAAATGAATATCGTATTGTGTTTAACCGTAATTAAAACATTTGATTTTAAGTATAAGCTTAGTAACAGATAAGTCGAGACTGCTGTGTTATTTATTACATGATTATATATATATATATATATATATATATATATATATATATATATATATATATATATATATATATATAAAAGAGGTTCACATGATTTAAGAAATATCCAACCGATCAAGACTCCCATGTTTGCTTCTAGACAGTGGCGGACGCAGAAGGTTTTAGTATGGATGACACTAAAAAAAATTTCCGAAAAAATCTAAATTAGTAGTGGTACTCGTATTTTTAAGCCGGTGCACCTAATAGAAAAAACATAAAAAAAAACATAATTTTTTTTACACTACGTGTCGTAATCGGCGTAGTGGCCCGGGACCCCCGGGCACCACTAAGGTCCGCCACTGCTTCTAGAAACAAGAATGATACCAGAAAACGGGCCAAGTTCAAATTTCACACAACTAAGAGTAAAAGGTTTTTTTTTTTTTTCATTTGTATATTTTGATAAATATAAATGTATCAATTATCCAACACATTAACATGTATTAATATTTACATCATAGTATTATTTTGTTTTATTTTAATTAAATTACAAAACATTAATAATAGGTGAGATAATTAGCAATGAAATATGTCTTGTTGGCTATACATTATAAACCATTTATAATAGATAAGATTATTAACAATCAACCATGTCTTGTTTCTCATTGGCTGATATCATAATATATGGTTCTTTTCCTTATCTTTGTTCATTGTTAACGTTGGAGTATTCATAACACAAACATTTGTAGGAAAATTTTGTAAAAGAAACGCAATTTGGTCAATTTTTTGTTTTTGTTTCGGTGATAAATTTGTTTTACAACAAGAGAAGGTATTATATTAAAAAAAATCTATTTAAATTCTTCTTTTACTATAAATGAACAAAGTCGGTGTTGTCACACGTTTATGATGAATTGATGATGATATAGCATCTACAGAATAAATAAATAATAATAAAAGACACAAGTTTCTCTTTTTGCAAAATTTAGAATAAAGAAAATTAATATTTATACCAAGACTTGTAAACTTATTCTCATCCTCATTCTCATTGTGATCCCAATCTCATCAACAATCTCCATCGCCACCTTCTTCACACGGCCCGGACGCAACGACCCAAGCATCAAACAAATTTAATGGGTGAATTTTTTAACCGGTATATTAACAATTAGGTGTAAAATTCATCTACTACACGGGTTGATTTAAGAAAAAAATATAAGTGTAACATTAAACATTTATTTACAAAACTTTTAATAAGCATTACAATTGAAATTTTTTGGAATTTATTATGACTAACAGTTTGTCGAGTAAGATGCGACAAAACTTTTAATTCATTCGGAACATAATTTATGAGTCATTTATAAAGAAATTTTAACGAAATTTATGAGTCTTAATCAAATTTATTTAGACTATATTTTTTACTTGATAAAAAGTTGTTAACAGTAAAACAAAAAAGCAATGTGTTAAATTTGGCTAATTAGTTGACTAAAAATGTCTTATAAATTGATGTATTTTCTATTTAATCATATTAGATTAACCACTTGCATTCCATTAACTTTTACTTTATAGATTATAAAGAAAATATGTCTACTTTTATTTTGTAAAATTATTAAAAGACTAAGATGAAAATTGATTCAAGAGAAAGAAAGAAAACAAAAGTCCACATAAAGAAAAAAACAGAGTCAACATCTTAAATAGGTCTACTTTTATAATAAAAATATAATTAGATTGCTGTTTTTATCTCTGTTATTAGATAAAAAGAAAAAAATATGTTGCTATTATTGGTTTAAAGGATAATTATATTTCTATTATTGGTCAAAAAAGATAAATAATGTTTCTATTATCGGTGAAAAAAGAAAAGTATGTTGCTTTTATTAGTTAAACGGATAAGTAGGTTGCTATTGTAGGTTAAAAAGACAAGTATATTGCTCTTAATCGTTATGAAGACATATATGTTGCTATTATTTGTTATAAAATATAATGTACTTCATATAACATTATACATACATCCTTTTTACAAAATCTATAGATTTTCATGAAAAATGTCATATTGGCATGTTAAGGGGCATTTGGATATGAAAACATACTTACAATTTTAGATCATTCAATTTTTGAGGTCTACACCATTTGAAAAAAAACATTAATTCCTAACCTTATTTGAATTAAGAATCAATTTATGCAAAACTTTCAATTTATATTTTATCCTGCTTCATGGAACCATGGAAATAGGAACTACCAAATATAAATTTCATAGGATACCAAGGTACCATAACCTCTTACATCATTAAAGGGGAAGCAAGTTTACCTGAGTTCATTCATAAAAATCTAACCAAGGTGATTTCCATTTCTAGCAAGGGAGGGTTGTGAATACTTAATTTAAAGCATTAAGAATTCCATATTGATAGCCCGGAAATCAAACACATGCCCAAAAACAGCACAAAGGCAAGGCCCATGCAACTCTACTGCGTAGTAACAAACTACTTGTAAAAATGAACACATATTTAACCAGAAATTCCATGGATATTTGATAACACAATCAAGCCCTATAGATCTTCTACTATTTCTGGATCAACACAATCAACAATTGGACTATGCATGTTGGGCATAACCATAAAAAATGTGTTGTTATTTTATCCAATTTTCCCGATAAGATTGGCAAAAGCAATGAAGAGGGTAGTAAAAACGATACCATAATCAATGAGGAGTGAGCTGTTTTTATAAAATGATCAATACTTTTAAAAGTACTATTTTATGCTTAAAAGTAATATTTTTCCCCAAACATCACAATTTTCCTGTTTAACGCATACTTTCAAACATTCAAACTCACTGTTTGATTAAAGTAGAGCTAAGATTAAATTTTTATTCACTATAATGGCAAAACAAAAGGAGTGTGTACCTTTCCTGATTCAAGAAATGGATCCAGTTCGAAAAAATATATTCATGTTTCCATCCATATTAGAGACGGAAACAACTTCTGATTAATCCCTTAGTGAAACAGCCACAAGTCATATGTGTCATGAAATGTCCACTCGTCTTGATTTCATTTCACCATATAACTTTAGTAACTAATCATATGATCACTTTAACTCAATCAAGCTAAAGTAGCAGCACAAGCATATAACACAACCAAGATCATGATACAAAGCCAAAATTAGAACCTACCTCGGGAAAAGAAAGAGCTACCAACTTCCTTTGACCATCAGACAATTTCTCACCTAATGTCAGAGTCGAGGATGATGCTGAATTTATTGCTTCCTGAAAATCACCAAAATATCAAATTTCAAAAGGTAACATATTAATAATGGTTAGAATAAATAAACAAAAAGAAATGTCAATATGAATGATTCTTTAGCCTTAAAGAAATTGCCAAAGGAGAATTTGTGGTCTTAATTTTCTATAGAGCTGTAGTTGCATGTTCCACCGTTCCCTTTTGAAACGAGGCGTCAACTTGATATAACGGATTCTTGCAAGACATCTCAAAAGTTGGGACAACTGAAGCATCTATACTTGACTTCGATGTTTCATGTAAGATAAAAAAGGGAATTAAACAATAAACAGAGTTCTAGTACAGGCAAAATCAAACTTGTTGTACCTGCTTCATACCACATTGGTAGTCCGCTTGTTCATGTTGCACAAAGCAACTGCAACACGTATAAGTTCAATACTATATGACATTTATATAAAGATTGTAATTTTCTGGGTTTCCAAACAAATTAGATATTAAACCAAAATACAAATTTCCAGATATACTACATTTGGTTTCCAGGTAATAAAATAAAGCAACAAATAAGACAAAAGATGCCTAAAAATCCTGGAAATCAAACACGGATGAACACAATCAATAGGTTATGGGTTTAAATTTGGGACCGAAAATCAATTATTCATCTGAAACCAAATTGATTTCGAGATTTGCTACGAACCCATTGACAACTGCAATCTAGGATGAAATTACGACCCTTTTTCACTTCAAATCACTATAAATTACATATTTCTACACGAAATCTGTCATACCCCCAAACTAGAATGACGGAAACGTATGGGGACGGATGGAGTGACTTCATGTACAGTGTCATAACAATTGAATAGTAATGAAACATAGCAACCCAAACATTCATACATTAATAACACAAGTTTACATTGTTTACAACACTTTGTTTGTTCAAAAGTTTAATATAAATAACTGAAAAGTAGAAAGACATGAGACGACGACGCCGACCCTCAAGGAGAGTTGAGTACTTGTCTGCTGGTTTCCTGAGAATACAAGTGATTTTGAAATGTGTCAACAATTAAGTTGGTGAGTTCATAAGCATTTTTTTTTGCATAAAAAGGGTTTGTAACTGTTTCGTAAAAGATGCTTCCGCATACTTCCAGAAATCCGATATTTTCTTAGTAAAAACTGAAGTTATAAGTAATTCCTTTGTATCATTTCCTTGTAAAGTAATAATCTATATTTCCAGAAAATCCGATATTTTCTTAATAAAAACTAAAGTTATAAGTACGTCCTTTGTACCCTTTTCTTGTAAAGTAATAACGTATATTTCCAGAAAATCCGATATTTTCTTAATAAAAACTGAAGTTATAAGTAAGTCCTTTGTACCCTTTTCTTGTAAAGTAATAACGTATATTTCCAGAAAATCTGATATTTTCTTAATAAAAACTGAAGTTTTAAGTAATTCCTTGGTATCCTTTCCTTGTAAAGTAATGACGTATATTTCCAGAAAATCCGATATTTTCTAAAAAAAAGACTGTGATCTTAAACCCTAAGACCAGGATGGAAGTGAATGTCGTATAGAAAGTAGTATATAGTTTCATTTCTTTTAATAAAACTAATGAAGTATAAGTTTCCCGTAAACCAAAAATAATTTCGTTAATCCCTATGTGAGTCGTTACAACCATGTTTGATACGACTAAATTGTCTGTCATGACGTTCTTCAGTCTTCGGTTTCGGTAGAATATTTGTCACCCTAGATTGGCCCCGTCTAGCTGTAGCGAACAACTCAAGTGTGGGGGTGTCAACCCCGTATAAATGTATACACAATTACCCCACTTTCCCTCCAGGAGACTCTGGTTATAACCACAAGACTTTCGATGTACGCTAGGTAGGTACGACGAAGGGAAGTCACACAAGAGCATTAACAGATTTACGTGAACTACGACTCCCTTTTTACTTGTAAAATAGGATAATTATACCTTTAAGTAATTATACGTATCTTCGAAAGGTGTGGTTTGTGGTTTCCAAACTATACTCATTTATAGTTTATCCTGTCAATTTGAGACTATTTATATAGTCTTTTATATAAATATGAAGGTGTATTCTACCATGAAAATATGAAATCAAAACATAATATTTTGGTGTTAAAACCCTTTATATTCGTAAGTGACTATAAGGTGCCATTTTGCTAACAAAGATATCTTTTAGTATAAGTTCCCAAAACCATGTAGTTTTACAAATCATACTTTTCTTATGATTTTACAACATAGATTATTTTTGTTCAAGACAATAAGTATATCACAAATATTTGTACCAATATAAACTATAACTTATGTAAATAATATTTTATCTTTAACAAAAGATTAAAAACATAAAATTATTTATGGGATAAACAAAGTTTTACTTGTATTCTCCCCCCCCCCTCCTCCCCCCGCCCCTTAAAACGTAGAAAAGCTTGAAAAATATGGGGGTATGAACTCACCTTGGTTTGTTTTGGTGGATGATATGAAGTGACGAAGTTAGGATTTCAAGCCTAAAACACCTGAAGTGCTTGTTGAACTCTTTGAAGCTTATGATACCCTAAGGATGTTAACACATAATATTATGTGTAAAATAGGATGATATGGACATGAAAATGTATTAAATCACTAGGGATTTACGAAATACTCACCAAAGATTAGAGTAAGCTTGAAGACTTTAACTCATTTGAAGCTTGGAGTTACTCTTGAGAGAGAATGGAAATGGACAGAAGGTAAAATGATAAGAGATGGTGGTGCTTTCTGGAAGGAAATCGTCCAAATATAGGGAGTAGGAAACTTGATGTGATACTTACTTGGGAATCCGTTGGTTAATTTCATGGATATATGTTGAATATTAAACTACATGGGAAAATGGTGGAACATCTTTTCATGAAGTCAAACCCTCTTATCTCCTTTATTGGCCAACATCACTTTATGATTTAAAATAATATCTTTATAAATCTTAAATATTATTTTATGTAAATATGTTTTAAATATTCAAATTTGGCATAAAATAAGGGTTTAAGGGGTCTGGGTTATAAAAAATACGAGTTTGGTGGGATTCCCGACGTCAAAATCTCTTAAAATGAAGAGAAGGTCCAAAATGGACAAAAATCCGGAGTGGAGTTCTGAATCTGCGAGGGTCCGAAGTGGGTCAGGAAGTTCCGGAGCCAAATCAGTAATTTCCGGAGTGGCTGGTGTTTCCGAGAGGGTTCGGTTCCGGAGTGCCGTCTTCCGAGATGCGAAGGAGTCCGGGTGCGAGATGGCTGATCCTTCCGGAGTGATGCGAAGCTTTCTGAAGTCAGAAGTTCCGGATCAGAAATTGTCCGGAGCGAGATTATCCGGGTGAGAGGGTCCGAAGCCAACTCAGGAGGTCCCGAAACAGGAGGTGTTACGGACCAAGAAGAGAGGCTCCAAGAATGAATAGTGTATTCAGGAATGGGTTTGTTCTTTTGAGTTTTCTCCTTCCTTTTTGAGCTGTTTTCGACTAAGGAAGGGATAGATGATGTTGGTGTTTATAAAAAAAGTTGAAAGAGATTTGAGAGAGATTGGGAGAGATTTTAGATACATAGAGAGATTTGGGAGATTTGAGATAGAGAGAGATATTTGGGAGGGATTTGAGATAGAGAGAGATTTGAGGTAGAGAGATATTGGAGAGAGAGATATATACTTTGTATTATAATTGTAAGACATACATCAGGAAACATAGTTATAAACCTTATTGTATTAGTACAAGTCGAGTTGAATGAGTTGACTTGTTGCCTTTGATCGACCTTAATTTTCCGGTTGTTGCATCATCCCCCGTTAAAAGGAATTTCGTCCTGAAATTTAGAATTTTTGAGTGGGACTCCAAGGGTTGTGGAAAAGATGTGGGTATTCTCTATCCATGATTTGTACAGGTTTTTCTACGCAGTACTGTCTCACGATTAATTTGATTACATCGAGTGAGATTACAAGAGTTTCGGCAGTCAGACACTTATTAGAGTTGGTTATGTGGGATGTACGATGCTGAGTTCTTGTGGTAACCGAAGTCTATAGGCTACCAGACCGATCTTGGCGAGGATCTCGAATAGTTTAATGATGTTTGTGTACTAGACGCCCTAGAGGTAGTGTTTCTAGATACACGACGAAACTAGCTCAAAATAACCACGAAACCAAAAAATCGAGGTTTGAACTAAACCTTAGAAAAAATGCATACCATAGGGACCATTTTGCAGTTTTGTCTTTTTTAGTGAAAAGACAAGGATATGTGATTTTTTCCAATGTTGGGTTGATTTTATTTAGTCTATTATGTAGTTTTCCTTTTATTTAAATCAATGTAACTTTTTTTTTTAATTATAAGTAATGTTTTTATTTGTTTCGTTTATCATTTAATTTATTGAATAATTGAAAATTAAATAAAAATTGGTGATGTATAGTGATGAGTACCCTAAAACGGTGGAGACATACAACACTTTTGATGTGATGTTGTGACTACTTCTATGGCCTTATAATCTTTTGTATAATGTATAGCATCTCAATCACATGTGATTAGATTCCGTAACTAACCGATGTTCCGGACAAGTCTCCGTTTATATTGCGTGTCATAATGTCATATAATATGCATGAAGTGTTACCGTTAATATATGTGTTACAACTAACAATATATTTAAGGCATTGTTCACATTACCAAAAGTATTGTCTTAAACATCAATTATAAGCATTAACTATCCTTTTATAATGACAAGTAAAAAACCCAACACCAACCATAAAAAAGCCATTTTCTGCGCATCACAATAACTTCCATTTATGCATAAAGATAAACCACAAGTCATAAACATGATTACACAAAACGTTGCTCATAATCATTCATATTTAGAATACATTAAGTAGATATAGTAGCATCTCCTGCATGTTTAGCGACACAGGCACTAAGTTCATCTTTCTTAGCACCCACAACTTTGTCCACTATCTTTCCTTCCTTAAGAAATACGAATGTTGGAATTGACTTCACTGAGTACTCCTGAGCAATGCTCTGTAACACCAAGAAACACAAATTCCTTATTTTTAAATACCCAAAATAGCCCTAAAACAATTTGAATTCCAAGATGATGGGAGTAAATTTACCCCAAGTTCATCAACATCAACCTTAAGGAAGGTAACATGGGGAATATTACTAGCAAGCTCAGCCAAGATTGGTGCAATCATACGGCAAGGACCACACCATGAGGCTGTGAAATCCACAACCACCTGTCATTAATAACTCATATGAATCAATAAACGATATTATATTGTTGAATCAATGTATTCTAAAACTAAACCAAAGCTTACAACCTGCATCCAGTCAAGCTACTACATACTCAAAAGGATAAATCCCCGATTTAAAGCAAAACCAAATAATCGAATGCATAACGAATAAACTCATATCATTAAACAAAAACAAATTCTAAGTAGATGAACATAACAAGGAAGTTGAGGTTACCAATTTGGTAGAGCCGACGTGCGTGTCAAACTGCTCCTTCCATTGGTCGACGGTGTGGCAGCCGATAACAACTCCTTCTGACGCCATTTTTACCCCAAACTTGTCTCTCAAGAAAACTTAATTCGAATTCGTGTAGCTTTCAAATATGTGTTTAAAGCTTGAAGTATGAATGAAGATTGTGTAGCACCGAACGCTGTTTATATAGGGGCATATCCCTTTCATGCCTGATCAAAATTACAGAAAATGCTCCGCAACTTGTTAAAGGTCAAAGGATCGCTGTTATTAAAAAAAGACGCATGAAATGTAAACGCATATAAATATTTCTTAATAATTCTAAATTTGTCGATGGGCATAAACAAAACGGGCGTCATAAAACCTGACGTAAGCGTTTGCGTGGGCCCGGAGCGGGAACAAACAAGGGTCGTCGTGGCTTTTAGAGCATACGGTATGGGCAACGAGAAGTGCTATTTTTGCTGATGTGGCACCTCATAACCTAGTCATAACAAGATGAACACTACCCCCTTTCTTGTTAAGAGGATGTTATGGCATATCTTGTTGTGACGAACACAAGATGCAACGGGAAGTTTAATTGGTTGTTGCCTTTATCAACCAATCAAATCATTTTCTTTCTTTCTCTCTCTAGTTCTTAACATGTTATAACATTGGATATACCATTTCCCCCTTGGTGTTATGGTGGTGTTATAGATGAGGTGGCATATGAACTTGGTGTTATAACGTGACCCATACCTAATGCTCTTAGCAATATATATCAAGCGTTTTCTAAATTTTTAAAAAAGTAAATTACTCAAATGGTCCCTATAGTTTAGGGTAATCTACGTGTTTGATCCTTAACTTTTTTTTTAACTCGGACTGTCCCTTTTGTATACTTTTATTGCACGCTTAGTCCCTCTCCGACCTAAAAATACTATTTTCCCTTCTTTATTTTCTTTCTTTATTTCTTTATTTTTTATTTATATTATTAAAAAAAATTAAGGTCCCACCCTACCCTCTTCCCTGCTACCCCTTGTCTCACTTATCGAAAGACCATCACCTCTTGCAATAATAACTACCATATTTACCACCAGAAATTTTATTTTACAAACACCTTTGTCATCGGTAAGAAAACACCGATCGATATTCAAATCCAAAAAGAAACACAACGTATAAATCTATTAACCAGAGGAATCAAAACCAATTCAAACCAATAAACTGATGCAATTTGAATCCAACTACATTTGATAATATACCAAAGTATCACCGTATAAAAAAATATGATGTAGGAAAATTGAAGATCTAAATGAAGAAATAAGGTGGAAGTGAAGATCTACAATAGATAATAGACTAAAGAACCAACGAACTACAGTGGATTATAGATTTACCATACCGATGACCACCAGGGTAACTGAAATTTCATTTCTGTATAGTAAAAAATTGAAAATCTAAATAGAGTGAGGGTGTTATGGAACAGAAAAAACAAAGATGACGATGTTCTTAAACATCTATGGTGGATCGAGCGGGGTGGTCGACATGGTGGTCCATAGGTCTCCTGCAGTGATGCTGGATTTTGGGAGGATTTTGAGAGAAGGAATCAGATCAAATGAAGGTCTCACCGTCTCGTTTTTTCTGGATTTGATTTACGAGAACTGAATTCACCGACTCTCCATTTCCCTCCATTTTAACCCACCAATGCCATCCTTTTTACACGGGACTTCAAACCGTCATCCGTCAATGACACTACCGATGACCACTCAGACAACAAGGTGAAGTAGGGAAATGGATCGATCGATGGGTTTACAGGTGCTAAAGGGAAGCTTCGATCGGAGATGACAGAATGAGGGGAAGACGACTCGTGTGTGGTGTTTCTAGAACGGATGGTGGAGACATGTGTGGCGCTTTTAGAACAGAGATATCAATGAACGTCGGGGGTAGTAAGGATGAGGTCGGCGATGAAGGTGATAAGAGTATCACTAGTGTTAGACTAGAGGGAGTGGGTGCGGCATGGACCGCACTCCCCTTGCCACATAAGCACAAACACCGCCCCCTGGGTGCGGTAGAGAGTGTAGTGCGGCCTTCCAAGGGAGCACTCCTTCAAACAACGTGATTGGTGTCTTTTTCTTACCTCCCTCTGATTGGTCCTTTTTATTTATTAAAAAAAATACCTAAGTGTGGCACCAATCCTTGGGTGTGGTATGAAACCACACTTTTGTGGTAACAGATGATGTGGCGCATACGTGTCACTGCGGTTTCAGGAGGGAGTGCAACACCACTCCCTCCAGCCTTAGGGTTCTCAGTTTTTGCTATGATACGAGATAGATAGAGAAAAATGAAGTTGGGTTTGGGAGAAGGGGTAGGCCCATTTATATTTTTAACAATAAATTAAAAAAGGAATACATAAATAATAAAATATTAAAAAAAAAAACTAAAAAGGGCATAATAGCCTTTTTAAGTCGGACAGGGACCAAATGCGTAACAAAAACATATAATAGGGATTGCCTGAGTTAAGAAAAAAATTAAATACTAAACGTGTAAATTACCCCAGACCTCAGGGACCATTCGTGTAATTTACTCTTTTAAAAACATCCTCGAACTTTGTTGTTTGAATTAATTTGAGGGATAATGACTTAAAAGGGTAATATATTTTTCGATTTCTACATATTTGGTCACTGAGTTTTTTTTTCGTCCATATTTACCCCTTCAACTTGTTAAACTGTACACATTTTTTCCTTATGACCGGTTACTCCAAGTTAGCTGGTAAAAATGACTTAATAGAGTAATATATTTCTCACTTTGTACACATTTAGTCCTTAATATTTTTGTACACATTTAGTCCTTAATATTTTTTTGTTGCAAAATAAGACATTTTTGTTTTTGTACTCATTGAGTACTTTTGAATGATTTATTTAGGTTTTTCTCACGACATTATACGTATGATAGCCATATGGTGGTGGGATAGGTTGAGGTGATCCTGCTATGTGTTGTAGGCCAATATACTTGGTGCGGGCCGACTGTAAGTCGTAGGTACGGAGGCTCGAGAAGAGCGGTTGGTTGAGGCGGCAGACCAACAAACCCTGGGTATTCAGTCCGATGACTGACTGGACCTGTTGCATGTTGGTATTCCAGTCTGATGACTGATTGAGCCAAGATATTCCAATTTGATGAGTGTGGGCCCATTATGCATGATAATACATTTGTTGTATGAAGTATTTTGGGGGAAACTCACTAAGCTTTGTGCTTATCTAGTTGTTTATGTTTTCAGGTTCTATCGTTCATCGTGGGAAGGCGAAGGCAGGACTGTACACACTCATCAGCAGTTTTGAGGATTCCGCATTTCTTATATTACTCTGATTTTCGATAAATGTATTTTGGAATAAACGTTTTTTCTTAATAATGAATTTATAATTAGAGAGTTTTGCCTTATTTAAAAATAAAAATTTTTGGTTGTGAAAAGGAGACGTTACACATAAACATCAACAACCCCACACACTTCATCAATGATTGTCCCACGTAAGATGTCGTGAGAAAAACCAAAAAAAGTCATTCATAAGTACTGAATGAATATAAAAACAAAAATGACTTATTTTGAAACAAAAATATATTAAAGACTAAATGTGTATAAAAATATTAAGGAATAAATGTGTATAAAAATATTAAGGACTAAATGTATACAAAATGAGAAATATATTACCCTATTAAGTCATTTTTTCCGGCTAACCTGGAATAACCGGTCATAAGGACCAAATGTGTACAGTTTAACAAGTTGAAGGGGTAAATGTGGACGGAAAAAAAACTCAGTGACCAAATGTGTATAAATTGAAAAATATATTACCCTTTTAAGTCATTATCCCTTAATTTGATTTCTTTCTAAAAATATATTTTAGTTATTAGAAAGATATCGATATATTTTTAGGGGTTGTTTAATTAAAAGTCTATAATTCATTCATATAACGTCTTGTTCTGTCCAAGACATAATCCATATTGGTTCAATCATACATTGACTTGATCTAATAATATGATTCGGTCACACACAATAAAAAAAAGCCACCCTGCTTTGGATGGACGTATCGTTCTCATAGATATTTGACTTAATAAAAAAAAAGTGTTATTTTAAGTATTTATATTATCTAGGTTTTTTTTTTTTTTTTTTGACATTCTGTATTTATTTTTAAATGGAGCATCAAGTGAAGTAATCTTTGTATAATGTTGGTCATCTTTCGGTTACATTTAGGTTACCTAGTTTTTTGGAGGAGATATGGCAAAAGCAAATGTACCAGCCTATGCGGATTCTTACTTGCCAGTTAACTTGGTATATAATATTTTTCATCTCCATTACGTCAAGAAAAAGGAACAACTTCTTCTCAAGTTTACAACGTATGAGAGCATCGGTTTTACAATCTCGATTTATTGGCTCAACATTGCAAAATGATGGTGGAACACAAAGAAATCATCCATATTAAAGGTGTTGTTGTGATATTGTTTATCGATATTATGTGTGGGAATTTTTTATATATAAAGGAATTACAAGTTGGTAATTTCCTTTTTATCCCATATTTGTAACACCTCAAATTTTAGACTAAAATTTTCACTTTTAAGACTTTCAAAAACATAGTTCACAACCAAACATCAAGTACAAGTCAATCCCAAAACCGCAAGTATCATAGTTATCAGAGTACATAAAAGATCATATCCCAGTAATAAAATCCCAGTGTGTGTGTACAATCAGACCTTCGCATTCCCGTGGTCCTGCGAAGTATCTGCCACATATAAATCAACAACTATAAGCACAAAGTTTAGTGAGTTCCCCAATATACGACATATAACTCAGCATAAATAAACAACTATCGGTTATCTACAACTCTGAGACTATCAGCAGTCCCATTGAGCTAACAGCATGCTCGGGAGCTTATCGGCAACCCCCGATTGTCTAACAGCAGCCCCAGCTAAACAATTATCATATCAGCACATAACATAGCATACACAACATAACATAACAATATGACCCAGCTGGTCATAATAATACAACTATCCTACCACACATGTAAGAGTGAGTGAGGAGACTCACCTGATACTGATGACACGAAAACCTAGCACCCAAACTGCCGGATCTAGCATCCGCCTATTCAACCAAATAAATTACCCTTAATTAATAATTAAGTCCCAAAACCATATCACGAGTCCAAATCCACAGCTAAGCCCACTAAGGGCAAAAAGGACCATATTACCCCTCCCTAGGTCCATACCCTAAATTTTGACCTAAAAGTCAAAATCAGCAAAGTCAACAAAAGTCAACCGAAGTCAACACCTAGCGAGTACGCTGGGCGTATAACTTCCTACGCTGGGCGTACTGCTGGCTAAGCATGCGACAGGGGTCTTCGGCTCTACGTTGCACGTAGATGGGAGTACGCACGACGTACTCCTCGGACTTCCATTCTTTACTTCTTTTGGTCTTAATCCATTAAGACATGTACTCCAACTATAGATCTGAGCTAAACAAGGTCTCTTAATCCATAAAGTCGTGGGCTTTAAGCCTTTGCATGGCTATGGGAAGCTAGAACATCATTTCACCCTTTTAAAACTATTTTAATCATGCATGGGACAGAAAGGAAGATCAAGCAAGCATTTTTATCCATCAAGATACCTTAAAATGCATGAAATGACAGCCTAAACTCTCTGGAGAGTCACAAACTCGAAAAGGTCTAAACTTGAGGACTTAAACTCATAAATCTTACACCAAAAGAGATCTAAGAGAATACTAACCAAGGTACAAGCTTTATACCTGGAAATGATGCACAAAGATGAATGGTTTCTGGATCTCTAAGCTGGATGACACCTTCTTCTTCTTCTTCTTCTAACTTCACTCTTTCACTACAAGGGTCAAGAATATCTTTAAGCTTGCAAAATCACACCCACAAGCCACTCGAGATTTAGGGTTTAGGAAAGGTTGGAGGCTGATAATGGTGGCTAGAAATGAGGTCATCATATTCCTTAGATAGGGACACAAGAAATATTAGGGTTTGCATACTGAGCCTAGTACGCCCAACATACCCTTTGGTACGCCCAGCGTACTAGGTAGCCTCCACGATCTTGCTTAGTGCATGAGTACGCTGCACATACTCATGCGTACGCCCCGCGTACTCACTTGCCACCTTTTACAAAATAAGGACTATATTTGACATAATAGAGAAAGGTTAAGGAAATATAATTATACCTCGATTCGGAATGTTAGAATTCTCCCCCATTAGGATCAGACTTCGTCTTCGAAGTCATCCTCCAGAAACAGCTCAGGATACTGCTCACGCATCTCGGACTCCGGTTTCCATGTCCACTCCGAACCTCTATGGTGTTGCCACTGAACTTTGACCAAGTTCACTACCTTGTTCCTCAAGGTCTTCACTTTACGATCCAAGATGGCTATAGGCTTCTCCACATAATTCAGGCGATCATCGACCTGAATGTCCTCTAAGGAAACCACAGCCACCTCATCGGCTATACACTTCCTCAGCTAGGATACATGGAAAGTATCATGGATCTGAATCAACTCCTCCGGTAGCTCCAACCGGTAAGCCACCTTGCCCACACATGGCAATACTCGAAAAAGGGCCAATGAATCTAGGGCCCAACTTTCCCCGCTTATTGAAGCGGATAACACCCTTTCAGGGGCGACACCTTCAGGAGCACAAAATCTCCTACTTGGAACTCTAGCTCTGAGCGCATCCGATCCGCATAACTCTTTTGACGGATTTGCGCAGTCAAAAACCGTTTCCGAACCTATTGTATGAGCTCTGTCGTCTTGAGCATGACTTTCGTGCTCCCCATGACCATCTGTCCCACTTCGCCCCAACAAATAGGAGTTCGGCACCTCCGACCATAAAGGAGCTCGAACGGGGGCATACCGATACTGGAAAGATGGTTGTTATTATACGAGAACTCAGCCAAAGGAAGGTAGGAGCCCCAACTCCCACCAAAATCAATAACGCACGCGTGCAACATGTCCTCGAGCGTCTGAATCATCCGCTCGCTCTGCCCATCCGTCTGCAGATGGTACGCGGTGCTAAAATGTAGCCAGGTACCCAACTCCTCATGGAACCTCTTCCAGAATCTGGAAGTAAAACGCACATCCCGGTCAGACACGATAGATGTCGGCACCCCATGTCGAGCCACCACCTCACTCACATAAATCTCGACAACTTCTCTACAGAAGAGTTCTCACTTATGGCTAAAAAGTGAGCACTCCTCGTCAAACGATCCACTATCAGCCAGATAGTGTCATCATCCCTCGCAGTCCTTGGCAACTTAGTAATGAAATCCATAGTAATCTGTTCCCACTTCCATATGGGAATCTCCATGGGCTGCAACTTTCCATGAGGGCGCTGGTGCTCTGCCTTGACCTTTCGGCAGGTCAAACATCTCTCTACAAACCATGCCACATATCTCTTCATGCTGGGCCACTAATAATTATGCTTCGGATCAAGATACATCTTTGTGGCACCCGGGTGGATAGAAAACCTCGACTTGTGGGCCTCCTCCATTAAAGTCCGCCAGGCTCCACCCGCATATGGCACCCATACTCGCCTATGGAGAGTCAAAATCCCTCTACTATCTATATCAAAAGCCGAAACCTTCCCGGTCACCCGCTCACTCTTATGATCTTCTTCTTTTATAGCCTCCAAGTGGGCTTCCTTGATGATATCTAAGATGGGAGTCATCACTGTCATCCTCATGCATACATCTCGTATCGGGATACTCGTTGTTCTTCGACTCTTGGCATCGGCCACCACATTGGCCTTGTCTGGATGATACAAGATCTCACAATCGTATTCCTTCACTATGTCCAACCACCTCCTTTGCCTCATATTCAGGTTGGGCTGATCCATAAGATACCTCAGGCTCTTATGGTCCGTGTAAATGGTACACCGGACACCATAGAGATAATAACATCAAATCTTGAGGGCGAATACCACCGCCCCCGACTCTAAATCATGGGTGGGATATCTCGTATCATGAGGCTTCAGCTGCCTCGACACATAAGCTATCACATGCTCTCTCTACATCAACACAACACCCAACCCTACAATGGATGCATCACAATAGACCATGAAATCCTCCACTCCCTCCGGGAGGGAAAGCACTAGAGCCTCACATAATCTCTGGCGAAGAGTCTCAAAAGATGCCTGCTGCTCAGGCCCCCAAATAAAAGCAACATCCTTCCTGGTCAACTTGGTGAGATGAACAACAATCTTGGAGAAATCTCTGATAAATCTCCGGTAATAACCTGCCAGGCCAAGGAAACTCCGAATCTCAAATGGAGATCTCGGCACCTCACACTGTGATGATATATGGTCCATTGGCATGGCCTAGACTGCTCCAGTGCGCCAGCCTGGCCTGGCGCGCTCCTGCCAGCCCTGCCTGGCGTTCCCTTGCGAGCCTTGCTGGGGACTCCCTTGCCAGCCCTGCTGGGGACTCTCCTTCCTGCCCAGCCAGGCGCTCCCTTGCCTGGCACTCCCTTGCCATCCCTTCCTGGTGCGCGCCCGCCAACCCTGCCTGGGGCGTGCCCGCCAGGCCCGCCCGACGCCTCCGGGCGGCCTTGCCCAGTTCCTTGCTAGTTGGGCCTGAATTGGACTGGCCCAAGGCCTGCCCCAATTCCCCTTGACCTAATTGTCCACTATAAATAGAATAGTGCCTCCTCCTTGGAGGAGGACTCTCTCTCTTTCCCAAGTGGTTCAGCCACCACTAAGACCCCTTTTCCCTAAGACCTTTTCCCTAGGGTTCTTCCCCCATGGCTCAGCCGCCACACTATACTCCGGCCTGGTGGCTCAGCCGCCACCCGCCGCCGTCAGCCACCATACACCACCACTAGCACCAAGATGGTCCTCTCTAGCTAAAGAGATCCATCTCAGATCTTCTAGCTGATCTAACTTTATCGTCGGAGTCTGCTCCCGGGGCACAGTCCCTGGGACGACTCTAACGACTTTGCACTGTGATATCCAGATCTCCGCCGCAGCAGAAGACCAGAAGACTCGCCGGAGGTCGATGTCGCATCATTTGGCGCCATCCCGGACTTGAACAAGCAGCCATCACCTTGTTCTTCCTAGATCTGTTCAGATTTGTTGAGTTCCACATTAGGTTTTCTCAGATCTGTCCATTCTTATCCCTCATTTGATCAGATCCGTTCAGATCTGATTAGCCATATTTTAGAACTCTCGATCTGATGTGTTTTCATTCAGATCCATAGATCTACTTCGTTTTTAGCTCAGATCTCCTGATCTACTTAGTGTTTTTGTTCAGATCTATGGATTTGCTTGGTTTCTTAGACCAGATCTTTGGATCTGTTCTAGTTTTGGTTCATTCAAAGATTTTTCGAGTTTACAAAGGCATTTCAGATCAGTTTCGTTTTTCTTTTCAGTGACCCATTCAGTAAGTTGGGGAGAAAAGAAATTTTTATCAAATTCATATTATTAGACAATCGTTTTTTAGTTAAGATTTTTTGTGTATAACCTTACTCCCAGCAACATTTGTTTGTAAACAAAGCTGGAATGCTTGTACATTTCAAAAAATCGAGTTCTTACTCACTTTTGTTCATATTTCTAGTGTTTTCCCTCACAAGCTTAAAGAAAAAAAAAATTCCAAATCTCTTCTTGTTCATATTTTGATGGTTTGATTGCACAAGCTAAAAAAAAGGAGGTTTTACAAGAAGAGATCCTTCTCAAATCCGTTTTTTCTTTTTTTTATATTCTGGTGTTTGTTTAGCGAGTCTAAGAAGAAGAGAAGTCTTTATCTCATTTTTAGTTTATGTGTTATAGAAAAAAGATTTTTGTTTAGACCTTCTGTAAAGAACTTCAATTCTTGAAACATTTATTTGTACATACAGGCATATGGCTTGTACATTTTACAAAACCTTCAAAAAAAAAGAGAGAAGGGAGGAGAACTTTTCATGGGTTTTACTCAAATCTCAGTCCATACACCATTATTTTTGTTCAGATTGAAAAGAAAATCCTTTTTGAGCTAAGGATTGTCGTATTTTTCTTACCAATGTTAACAGTTGCTTGTAAGCATAGCTGTCATAATTGTACACTCCACAAGAGATAGCATTTTTACCTTAAAGATTTACTTTACCCTCTCCAAAATTTACTGCTCAATATAAAAAAAAGAGTAGAGATGAAGTATTGAAAGAAAGTACCCAGTAAAAAAGAAGAAGAGAGGGGATGGAAAAATGTAAATGGTTTTCACAAAAAAAGAGGGGAAAGAAGAAGATAAAAAGAGAAAAGTCGCTTTACAGTTTTACAGTTCGCATATACAAAAGTTGTATAGAATAATTATTACAAAATGGTCTTCATGCTCTTTGTCTCTCCTAAACCGACATAAAGAAAAAAGGAGGGGGTAAAGGTGCACAGTGCACCAAACAAATGACAAGACAAATGACAGAGTTGTCTATACAAAAACAAAGTTGGACCCGACCTGGTCCAATCCCTTATGTACAGAAAAAACAAAAGAGTCGGGACCCACCGGGTCAACACATCTTCCGGGCAGTCAAAGCCTTCCCCGATCTCCACCAAACCTCGTCGGATCACCTGCAGCCGATAGGCAACTCCAAGCTCCAGAGTCGCGGATCACAGCCGCCATCATCGGTGTCTCTCGGCCAGCCGACAAAGGCATCTCTAACTTTAGTGACCATCGTCACCACCAGACAACCTGCAACCAAATCACCACCAATCGCCAATCACCATCGCGAGGCAGTCCTAGTAACAGGCGTCATCCACAGTACCAACATCTAGCAACGCATCATTGATCGAATCAGCTGCCTGCCACAACCCATCCATCGTTTGCTACCCAAAGGGACAACCTGATATCGCTGAACAACTTCAAGCGACGACCCAGCAAGTCGCCGCCGTTCCCCCAGCACACGGAACCCAAAAACAATCAATCGCCGGCCTGCTGTGTTCGAGTAGTCGCCACCTATCGGATCTAAGACATCACCAAAATATCACCGAAACCACCCATCAACCAAACTAGCCCCAGCGCCCGTCGCTGCCGGACTCACAACTCCATTCACCTCGATGACCCCCAGCAACCATCGCTTCACAGCAGTGCCGTCACCAGCAGCAGTCATCGGTCATCTTCAACGCCTCCAGTAACAACTGCTTTCCTCAACCCCGTTACCGGTGGTACTGACTGATCTGTTGGACTTGCTTCAAACATAACCACCGACTAGAGCCATATCATTTCCGATCGCCACCCGCTAAAAGCTTCTCTCCCATCACCGCCAAATCACATCCAGCCGGCGACTCAACTGATTAGCGCCGATGGCTAGATCGCCGCCGTTCCCTTTCTTCTTTGTGGCATTCTTGGAACAGATCGTGAGAGTAAGGGGGAAAAGCGGCTGTAAGATAAAAGTCAAACACACTTTTGATACCTATGGACGTTCAAACGCACATACACAGCGAAAAAGGGATTTGGGCCTCCAACTCCATAAACCCTAACATGCTGCATATGGGCTTTCATTTCTTTTTGGGCTCATCGTATATCAAATGGATCCATATATATATATATATATATATATATATATATATATATATATATATATATATATATATATATATATATATATATATATATATATATATATATATATATATATATATATATATATATATATATATAAAATTGTGAATTTGGGCCGATTATTAGCTGGCTCCAACAATAATAGTAATTTTGGGCTTTAACAAATCCGGACCCCATAAATTGATATTTAATGGGCCAATTTTACAAAGCCAAAATCAGTCATTTAACATTCGCGCACCGCAAGCCACGCTCAACAAAATGCACTCTCAAAATACGTTTTGTGGCCCAAATCACTCGATATTTTCAAAAAAAAAGGAAAAAAAAGAGGGAGGGGGAAGAGTAGTACATTACTACTACTACTCGTGAAGCATTCCGAAATAGCCATCAGTAACTGCGCTACGCGGCTATCAGCAGTCGTGTTGACCAATCCCGGGAAGTCTTGCTAATCTGATTTCACCATTCATGTTAACCGGTCCCCGCTAGTCTTACTGCCCAGCTCTCAGTAGCTGCACAGCTCGACCTTCAGCAGCGACACGACCTAGCTCAGCAGCTGCAAAGCCCAGCCATCAGCAGCTACTTTGTCTGACTCCCAGCAGTTGCGCTGCTTAGCCCTCGACAGCCGTGCTATCCGCTTTTTGTGAGCACTTGTGTCGCCTAGCTCTTTCCAGCAGCTATGTATCTAAGCTTCCAGCAGTTGTACATCCATATTTCCCTTTTCTTCGCCCCCTCTAAGAAAAAAAAAGGGGGGGGGAGTAGGGTCGGTACGACACCATGCATAAGTGACTCCGAAGGGGCAGAGTTAAAGTACATGAAGGGCTGATGTTATGCATGACAGTGCACTCCTGAGGTGCTATTAATATTCCGAGTCAGAAGCTCATCCCCGCTGTTCAACCCTCGGTAGTCTCGTTGCCCAGCTTTCAGCGGTCGTGCTGCTCATCTATCGCTAGCAGCTCGGTGCTTAGTTCTCAACGACCTTGATGACCAGCTCTCGACGGCGGTCTCGCTACACACCACTTGACGATAGCTACACTATCCAGCTCTAAGTAGCACCCCCGCATAGCCGTCGACAAACAGTCAAGACAGCGAGGCATCAGTTATTAGTACGACTAGCGATGCAGCAAAGCATCAGGTACCATTCCGCTTTAACCCAGACTTCTCACACGAGCTAGACACATAAATTGTAGAGCGCCAAGCTCCGCATGCGAGGTTCAGTACCCTCGCCTCGAGTCGCCTGGCTTCTCAGTCCGACTCCATTATAGCGGCAAGCTCCGCATGCGAGGTTCAGTACCCTCGCCTCGAGTCGCCTGGCTTCTCAGCCCGACTCCATTATAGCGGCATGCTCCGCATGCGAGGTTCAGTACCCTCGCCTCGAGTCGCCTGGCTTCTCAGCTCGACGCCATTATAGCGGCAAGCTCCGCATGCGAGGTTCAGTACCCTCGCCTCGAGTCGCCTGGCTTCTCAGCCCGACTCCATTATAGCGGCACGGTCCGCATGCGAGGTTCAGTACCCTCGCCTCGAGTCGCCTGGCTTCTCAGCCCGACTCCATTATAGCGGCAAGCTCCGCATGCGAGGTTCTGTACCCTCGCCTCGAGTCGCTTGGCTTCTCAGCCCGACTCCATTATAGCGGCACGCTCCGCATGCGAGGTTCAGTACCCTCGCCTCGAGTCGCCTGGCTTCTCAGCCCGACTCCATTATAGCGGCAAGCTCCGCATGCGAGGTTCAGTACCCTCGCCTCGAGTCGTCTGGCTTCTCAGCCCGACTCCATTGTAGCGGAACGCTCCGCATGCAAGGTTCAGTACCCTCGCCTCGAGTCGCCTGGCTTCTCAACCCGACTCCATTACAGCAACTTGCTCCGACCATTCCACGCGACGCTCTTCCGCGTGATTTACCTACGATCGCTGGCAGCTAAGCCCAATCCATTCCGCGTGTTGCTCTCCCGTGTAACATCTCCATGATCATTGGCTGCTAAGCCCAAGATACTCTCCTAAGTCGCGCAACATAAGTCGCGGATCACAAGCTTATTCCACACCATGATCTTGGTGCTTCCTCTCTCACAGTCATCATGGTTCTCTTGTGCTCGGACGATCGATGAAGTGTTATCTACATTAAACCATGCTATAGTGAGGATACTCTCCAGCAAGAAGGTCATCCCGACAGCGGCCCTGCTACCTACAACCCCACAGCATCTCTGTTTCCTGGCTCTCGGAAACTGTCTTGCTGCGTAACCCGACCTGTAGCCTAGCCGCGTACCCCACAACATCTCTGTTTCCTGGTTCTCGGAAACGGTCTTGCTGCGTAACCCGACCTGTAGCCTCACCGCGTACCCCACATCACCTCTGTTTCCTGGCTCTCGGGAACGGTCTTGCTATGCAACCCCAACCTATAGCCTCACTGCCTATCCCTCAACAATTCTATTGTCTGGCTATCGGCAATAGTCTCACTGCGTGACCCTCGCTAGCAACCTAGTCGCCCAGCTCTCGGAATCTATTCCTCGCCTCCTCTAAGAAAAGGGGGGGGGGAGTAGGGTTGGTACGCCGCAATCCAGCTAGGTGTAGCCCGAGCAAGAAAGACCCTCAAGACGGTTATTGATGCAGACTATGTAGATGGTTACTGGTGACATCCCATCTCGCATGGCTACCACAACAATCACGTCGGATAACTGTCTCAGGGACTGTATGGCGAGGTTACGCTTCTTAGCTACCCCGACCAGACATTTTATCGACATCAGTGTCACGTAACACTCTTTATCAGCCTCGGTCCGCATGATCGCAGCAACAGTTACGTTGCATCACACTGATCAGCTCACACTCCTCTCAGTGAAGGAGTATCAAGTCATCTCAAGCTACATAAGCAATGCTTGGCTAATCGCACAACCCCATGGCTCTCGTGGGCGAGGTTCGGTCATTCTCTTTATTATTTAATGCTTTGGTGCTTTATCTAGTCCGATCCGATTGTCAGCAACCCAATCGCATCAGACTAGGGGGACTTGACGACGCACAGTTTATATGACTAGTTCCAGTCCGATGTCATTGGCCGCGTACCAATAACACCAGACTGGGGGGACTTGATGATATATGGTCCGTTAGCATGGCCTAGACTGCTCTAGCGCGCCAGCCTGGCCTGGCGCGCTCCTGCCAACCTTGTCGGGGACTCCCGAGCCAGCCTCGCTAGGGACTCTCCTGTTGGTTTATATGACTAGTTCCAGTCCGATGTCATTGGCCGCGTACCAATAACCCCAGACTGGGGGGACTTGATGATATATGGTCCATTCGCATGGCCTAGACTGCTCCAGCGCGCCAGCCTGGCCTGGCGCGCTCCTGCCAGCCCTGCATGGCGTTCCCTTGCGAGCCTTGCTGGGGACTCCCTTGCCAGCCCTGCTGGGGACTCTCCTTCCTGCCCAGCCAGACACTCCCTCGCCTGGCACTCCCTTGCCATCCCTCCTGGTGCGCGCCCGCCAGCCCTGCCTGGGGCGCGCCCGCCAGCCCCGCCCGGCGCCTCCGGGCGGCCTTGCCCAGCTCCTTGCTAGTTGGGCCTGAATTGGGCTGGCCCAAGGCCTGCCCCAATTCCCCTTGACCTAATTGTCCACTATAAATAGAATAGTGCCTCCTCCTTGGAGGAGGACTCTCTCTCTTTCCCAAGTGGTTCAGCCACCACTAAGACCCCTTTTCCCTAAGACCTTTTCCCTAGGGTTCTTCCCCCATGGCTCAGCCGCCACACTATACTCCGGCCGGGTGGCTCAGCTGCCACCCACCGCCGTCAGCCACCATACACCACCACTAGCACCAAGATGGTCCTCTCTAGCTAAAGAGATTTATCTCAGATCTTCTAGCTGATCTAACTTTATCGTCGGAGTCCGCTCCCGGGGCACAGTCCCTGGGACGGCTCTAACGACTTTGCACTGTGATATCCAGATCTCCGCCGCAGCAGAAGACCAGAAGACACGTCGGAGGTCGATGTCGCATCACACTGCATTACCGCCTCAATTTTGGCTGGGTTAACCAAAATACCGTTCTGATTGACGAGGTGTCCCAAGAACTGGACCTCTCATAACCAGAAATCACACTTGGAGAATTTGGCATAAAGCCTCTCCACCCTCAACACCCCAAGAATATCTCGAAGATGCTCTTGATGATGTTCCATAGTCTTCAAATATACCAGAATATCATCAATAAAAATTATCACTAATCGATCCAACATAGGCCTACACACCCGGTTCATGAGGTCCATGGACGCTACCGGTGCATTGGTGAGCCCGAAAGGCATCACCACAAACTTGTAATGCCCATAACGAGTTCGAAAGGCCGTCTTCTGAATATTCTCCTCCTAAACCCTCATCTGATGATAGCCGGACCTCAAATCAATTTTGGAAAACCAAGACGCCCCATGTAGCTGGTCAAATAGATCATCAATCCTCGACAAAGGGTAATGGTTCTTCACTGTCAGCTTGTTCAACTCTTGATAATCAATGCACATACAATGCGAACCGTCCTTCTTCTTGACGAAAAGGATCGGAGCTCCCCACGAAGAACTGATCAGCCTAATGAACCCTTTCCCCAACAGCTCCTGCAGCTAAGAGGATAACTCATGCATCTCGGGAGGTGTAAGATGGTACAGTGCCTTGGCGATCGGTGCCGCACCCGAATTCAGATCAATCCGGAACTCCACCTGCCTCTAAGGAGGCACTCCCGGTAACTCCTTGGGGAATACATCAGGAAAATCGCATACGACCGGAAAATCTAAAACAGAAGTCGACCCTTTTTCGTCAACTCGAGTATCGACCACATAATCCAGAAAACCCATACACCCATGCTGCAAACTCTGCCTTTCCCCGGCGGCAGAATAGAAGGTTGATCCTGATCTAGTACCCTCGCTATAGATAGTCAGAACTCCCCCACTAGGATCCCGGACTGTCCCTAACTGGCGCTCACAATCGATAAGAGCCCCAAACCGGCTTAACCAATCCATACCCACGATCACACAAACATCCCCCATCGAAATAGGAATGAGATCAATCGGGTATCCTACACCGAAAATCTCCAGCAAACAGCCTCGATAGACATCCGAAGCTGATATAGGACGCTCATCCGGTATCGAGACCATGTAGATTTGGGTCGGCTTGAGTCTCCAGCTCGATCTTTCTCCTCTCCTTACCTTGGGCCTCCCTCTCCTCCCTAGCCTGAGTCTCCAGCTCGATCTTTCTCCTCCTGGCATTGGTCTGCAACTCAGGCAATGTCCTATACGTGGTGTTCGCCACAAACGCTCTGATATACTTCCTCATAGCACTCAAATAATGTGCAAAACGATCCTGCTCCGTCGATACATGCTCAAGGCAAAACAAAGCCCTCTCATGAAACATCTTGGTGATCTCCGTTACCGTCTCTATCTTCTGCTTGAGAGACAGGAACTCCTGGGATAACCTTTCCCGCTCAACCGCGGGCACAAACGCATCCCTGAACATCACAGTGAACCTCTGCCAAGTCATCACAACATGCTCTGTAGGTGTGTAGTCAGCGGTCACAATTTTCCACTAGTCCTTTGCTCTTAAGCGAAGCAGGTTCAAAGCGAACCGAACCCTCAGATTCTCCGGACAGGAGCAGGTATAGAAACATCCTTCGACATCATAGACCCATCTCATAGCGGCAATCGGATCCTGGGTCCCATCAAACTCGGGTGGCTTCATATTGATGAACTCCCTGTAGCACAACGAATCACCCCCTGTGGCCTCGCAGCAGTGAGTGTTGCGGTGGCTACGGAAGCAGCACCCTCGGAGACAGCGGCATAGCGCTCATCAAAGGTCTCAATCAACGTGGTCTTGATAGACCCAAACATCTCTGGAATAGCCTATCGAATTGCTGCGGCCACCTCCGCTGCAATCATCCTGTGAATATCATCATCACCAGCACTCGATCTCCCAGGGTCGCTGGAGCCTGAACCTCGGGTAACCACCATACTGAAAAGAAAAAGAAAACATCAGCACAAGCTAAGCACATATATCAACTCTCACCCCCTATAGGCTCCCTAGTACCTCGAGGTTATTTCTCGAGATGCGTATGGATCCGATGTTTTCAGTAGTACGGGCCCAATACTACCTTCCACACCAATCTGTATTCGTCGTGGGTCGCACCCTCGAGACCCAATAACTCTACCTCTTCATAGCAGCTATGGACTCGTTCTACTGGTTCCTGAGAACATCACCATACGTCTAGATACTAGTTCTAGACCACTCCCGACATTGCTCTACCTCACGGGATCTCTGCTGCATTAGCCATTTGCCTCGCCTATGCAAATTGTACATAATACGAGACTCGATAGACATTCGAATAAATGATCCTACCTCAAATCCACAACCAAACAAGGAACAGAAAGAATGGCCAAATAAGACATTCTAAGGCTATAAAATCCTAACTATGTACAATTTATAAGACATACGCCACACAAATAATTAAGGCAGATTCGATCTCAAAAGGAATGAATTCCTAGGAAAAGACATCATTAATCAGGCAACATACATACTGTTTCAACAAGATTCCTTAGCCTACACTTAGCTAGCTTGCAATTCTAACTGCTCATAATACAACACTTCTGCATAAAAATAACAATGAGGTATTTTGGGAAATTGCCGCTCAACCGCTGGTCGATTGTACACACTGCTTCTCTGGGTTTTTCCTTCAGTAAAAAGTCTTCATTTCAAGTTATGTTCTTAAAAATGTTTAAAAACTCAGTTTGAGTTTGGAATCAACCAGAGGTTCATCCAAATCCCTCAAACCAGGGCTCTGATACCAAATTGTAACACCTCAAATTTTAGACCAAAATTTTCATTTTTAAGACTTCCAAAAACATATTTCACAACCAAACATCAAGTACAATTCAATCCCAAAACCACAAGTATCATATTTATCAGAGTACATAAAAGATCATATCCCCGTAATAAAATCCTAGTGCGTGTGTACAATCAGACATTCGCCTTCCCGCGGTCTTGCGAAGTACCCGCCACATATAAATCAATAATTGTAAGCACAAAGCTTAGTGAGTTCCCCAAGATACCCCATATAAATCAACATTAATAAACAACTATGGGTTATCTGCAACCCTGGGACTATCAGCAGTCCCGTTGAGCTAACAGCATGCTCGGTAGGTTATCCGCAACCCCCGGTTGGCTAACAGTAGCCCCGACTAAACAGTTATCATATCAACACATATCATAACATACACAACATAACCTAACAGCAAGACCCATCTGGTCATAATAATACAACTATGCTACTACACAGGTAAGAGTGAATGAGGAGACTCACCTAATACTGATGACACGAAAACCTAGCACCCGAACTGCCAGATTTAGACTCCACCCATTCAACCAAATAAATTACCCTTTATTAGTAATTAAGGCCCAAAACCATATCACGATTTCAAGTCCACATCTAAGCCCACTAAGGGAAATAGGACCACATTGCCCCTCCCTAGGTCCATACCCTAAATTTTGACGTAAAAGTCAAAATCAGCAAAGTCAACAAAAGTCAACTGAAGTCAACACTCAGCGAGTACGCTGGGCGTACTGCTGGCTAAGCATGCGACGGGGGTATTCGGCTCTACGTTGCGCGTAGATGGGAGTACGCACGACGTACTCCTCGGACTTCCATTTTTTTACTTATTTTGGTCTTAACCCATTAAGACATGTACTCCAACTATAGATTTAAGCTAATCAAGGTCTCTTAATCCATAAAGTTGTGGGCTTTAAGCCTTTGCATCGCTATGGGAAGCTAGAACATCATTTCACCCTTTTCAAACTACTTTACTCATGCATGGGACACAAAGGAAGATCAAGCAATCATTTTTATCCATCAAGATACCCTAAAATGCATGAAATGACAGCCCAAACTCGCTGGAGAGTCACAAACTCGAAAAGGTGTAAACTTGAGGACTTAAACTCATAAATATTGCACCAAAAGAGAACTAAGAGAATACTAACCAAGGTGCAAGCTTTATACCTGGAAATGATGCACAAAGATGGATGGTTTCTGGATCTCTAAGCTGGATGACACCTTCCTCTTCTTTTTCTACCTTCACTCTTTCACTTTAAGGGTTACGAATCTATTTAAGCTTGAAAAATCACACGCACAAACACACACTCGATATTTAGGGTTTTGGAAAGGTTGGAGGCTGATAATGGTGGCTAGAAATGAGGCCATCATATTCCTTAAATAGGGACACAAGAAATATTTGGATTTGCATACTGAGCCTAGTACGCCGAGCGTACCCTTTGGTACGCCCAATATACTAGGTAGCCTCCGCGATCTTGCTTAGTGCATGAGTACATTGCGCGTACTCACTTGCCACCTTTTACACAATAAGGACTAGTTTTGACATAATATAGAAAGGTTAAGGAAATATAATTATACCTCGATTCGGGATGTTACAATATTGGTGGGTGGAAGAAATCTTTGTGGTTTTATAAGCTTATTCCCTTGATAGGCCATCAAAGGTTTGTAGTGGATCAAAGGAATGGGCCAAGCTCACGCGCTCGCCCAGCCCAGCCTAGTACTAGCCGACGCCGCGAGTGCGCAATCTAGGCGCACTTTTCATGACGCATCGGTCGTTGGGAGCTGAGGGGATTTTATTTTTGACAAGTTCGGGTCTAGCTGGTTTGACTGATCTGGTCAATGGTTGACTGTTGTTGACTTCATGTAGGACAGGTCGGGATATACTAGAAGGATCAGGAAACGGATTGCTTGGTGAGCAAGTCTTCACCCTAGGGTTTCTAGGGGCTGACCTATGAGGGCCCGTTTCATGCCTTCTAGGGTTACGACACCTATAACTACTGCTCCCTAGGAGCCGTATTCGACACTCAAGAAAATTTGAAGCTCTCTCCCTCTCTCTGTAGTTTTCTTCCAGTTTTTGTGTATTCACTTTGTGTTTATCGATTTCCAGTGTTGTTGGAGAATCGATAGATCTGCATTAAATACTGTGGTTGTACTCTGTTGCTTAAAACAAATAAAAGCGAAGTAAAAATGTTTAAGGACAAGTGTCCGATCCATGCAGTTATTCCACGTTTAAGTTCAATCGTCAACAGGTCGGTTTTACATTATTGTTTTGTTTTTTAATTTCGTCCAATAACAGGACACTTTCATTCTACCTTTCTTATAATCAGATCTAATCGAGAAGGATTAATCGGGTTTCTGGACAAAACTTGGCAATCATATTAATAGTAATTGGATCTATTATTTGCAACTAATCGACATATAATTTTTAATATTATTTGTCGGTTTCCTTGATTGTCTATTAGTTTGATTTACAACAATCTTAAAGGTTTTTATTTGTGTTTATATTTCAACAGACTAATGGACACTCAAATCCCAACTGCTAGTCTCCACTACATGAACCAAGAATTTGCCAAGCTTGACCGATTTTATGGTCAGAACTACACCCACTGGGCTGACAAAGTCAACTTCATGCTTCATGTGCTGAAGCTCGCCTATGTTTTGGACCCAAAACTGACCCTAATTCCTGCTAATCCAATTCCCGAGGCGAGGAAAACTATGGATCCAACGATCATCTCTGATATGGAAAAGCAAAGGGATCTGCGTAGAGAGTCTGAGGAATTATGTGTGGGTCACATCAAGAACTCACTGTCTGATCGGCCCTATGATATTTACGCGCCGGTCAAAGATCCGAGAGAGATATGGAGTGCTTTGGAGCTCAAGTACAAGGACATGAGGAAGGTACCAACAAGTACCTAGTGTCAAAGTACCTAGAGTTTCAAATGTCTAATGACAAACCTATCATGGAGCATGTGCATGAACTCCAGATCATGGTCAACAAGTTGAACGCGCTCTTCATCTCGATACCAGAACTCTTTCAGGTTGGTGCGATCATCGCAAAACTACCACCCTCGTGGAAAGACATATCTAAGAGAATGATTCAAAAATCTGAGGACTACTCCTTGGATGATATGATGAAACTCCTTCGCATTGAGGAGGAAACTCGCATCAGGGACAAGCATGGTAAAGTCGGATCGAGTGTGCATCATGTCTCAATTGGGGGTTCTGGTCATAAGACCAAGTCTGGGGGACAAAACAAAAGGAAATTGGGACCCAAGAAACAATGCTTCAAGAAACCAAGTCATCAGAATCCTAACTCAAAGTCGAAGAGGACCGGACCTTGCCACGTCTGCGGAGAGATTGGGTACTATGTGAGAGAATGCAAGGATCGCAAATCAGGACCGGTAACACATGCAGTCGAGCAGGTGACTGACATGGTGGAAAGTGTGAACATTGGAGAGATTTACATGATCTATTCACTTACCCGAGCAATCTTTGCTCAATGATGGTTCATAGACACTGGAGCCACTTTGCATGTTTGTGGGCAATGAGAGACCTTCCACACTTACCGTCCAATGCCACCATGAATGGTAGTTGTATGTGCTAATGGTCACAGAGTTGAAGTTCAAGGGAGAGGTGATGTTCGTCTGAAATTCACGCGTGGTGAATAGGTTACCCTTCGAGATGTTCTTCATGTTCCTACTATCTATAAAGGGTAGGTTTATGCTGACAAGTTTCACAAGGGTGGGTTCAAGATGGTGCTTGAGAATGGAAAAATTGCGATCACTAAGGGCGGAGGATATGTTGGAAAGGCGAACAATTGTTTTGGGATGTATCGCTTGTGCCTTAGTGATGAGGGTACTTTGAGTGGGCCAAGTGTTGAGAGTAATAGTGCTAGTGCGAGTGTGTCTTGTGTTGCTAGTAATGATGTAATTGGTAGATTGGTTGCTAATGTGAATGAAATCAACTTTTCTGGTTATTTTTGTAACACCCGTTCCAAGTATCATCTAATGTTTCCAAGTTTTAGGGTTTTATGCTAGGACTTGACGAGTTGGGGAGCTCCAACTCGTCGAGTAGAGACCAGTTATGAGGACGTGAGATTTAGATCCTACTCGACGAGTCGGAAGGCCCCGACTCGACGAGTAAGCGCTGTAAAGGAAATTGGGTTGTTACAAGTTGGTATCAGAGCCTTGGTTTGAGGGATTCAGGCACACTCTTGGGTGTGTGAGGACTCAAACTAAGGAAATGGTAACAATTGTTTTAAAAAAATAGAAGTTCAAAACTTTTAAGAATGGAAAAGAGGAAAGTTCAACGCGCGTGATCGGCCGAGCCAAGTAAGTAGTTCCCCAATATGTTAGCCATGTTATACTGATATTTGAGTTATAATAATTGTATGGATCTTGCTATGTGTATGCTTTTAAATTTTATACGGTTTGGAGCTTATAGCCTTAGAATGATTGATTTGGCCTTATTTCCTGTTCCTTGTCTGGTTGTGGTCCTAGGGTAGAATCTATTATTCGAAAGTCTATTTGATCCTTTTCTGTGTATAATTTGCATGCGTAAAGGCAACCTGTTATGATTGGTTTGATGTGGGTAGAGCAAATCTTAGGATAGCCTATGATTTGAGCTATGCAGTAGCCTGTGAGATATGATTTGTTTTGGGACGAATTAGAGTTATCAGGTAGAGCGTTGGGGAAGGTACATGTAGGTGTGGAACGTAGTATTGGGCCCGTACTACTGAAAGCACAAGACCTGTACCCGAACCAATGTTAGATCTAGAAGCTCTAAGGAGGACCGGTGTGGGAGGATCCCCTATTTGGATATCCTGATCATTATGATTTACGACATTGCAGTTCAGTATGGTGGTGACACGACATGGAGCTAGGGGATCAGGATCAGGATCTGGATCTGGGTCGGGCGATGGTACCGAGCCCATTAATGAGAAGATGCGCGAGCTCATTGCAGCCGAGGTGACGAGGGGCATCCTTGACGCTACCCCAGTGATTTTTGGGACAGTCAAGGAGGGTATGATGGAGATCATGGAGGAGAGGCTCGGGGCATTCAGAGTCGAGATTGTTGCAGGCCAGATCGGGGCCTGAACTCCCTCGTTCCGAGAGTTCAAGGCGTGCGGGGAACCAAAGTTTTTCAGGGTCAGGGACCCCTTTGTTAGCCGACCTTGGGTGGCGGACATAGAGAACGTCGAGCGCACGAGTTCTTGCCCTGATGCAAGGTGGGTTTTGCTTCATGTATGCTGAGAGATCGAGCTCGAGACTGGTGGGGAGAGGTGACTAGCCAGGTGGGGACAGTCGGTGTGGCTGAGATGACATGGGCCGAGTTTGTCAGGCTATTTGATTTGGAGTTTGCACTAGCTATTGAGGTGCAGCGGTTAGTGAGGGAGTTTCAGGAGCTCCAGCAGACCACCGAGACTGTGAGGGAGATTAACGCCAAGTTTCGGGATAGAGCATTTTTGATTCCATAGTATGCTACAGACGAAGATATGAGGAGGACGAGATATCATTTCATGCTGAGGGATGATATCTGAGAGTTTGTGAGCTTTACAGGGTGCCAAAACCCTGAACGAGATGGTGGAGAAGGCCTGTGAGCGGGAGATGGAGTTGGAGTTCCGCACCAAGCGGAAACCCGAGCAAACACAGACAGTAGTAGGTCAGGCTAAAAAGCCTAAGACCTCATATTCTTCCAGTAGGGGTCAGCAGGGCCGTGGCCGGTGTGCCAAGTGCGGTAAACCGCACAGTGGGGTTTTTCGGATAGCGGGCTCAGGATGTTATGCATGTGGCCATCCGGGTCACTTGAGCAGGGATTGCCCCAAGATGGGCTTGATTTATTTTCACTACAACCAGACCGACCATAAGCGGGCCGATTGTCCGAGGTTCCAGGGAGGGGGAGCAGCAGTGGCGGCGCCTGCGCTCACCACAATGAGGATCACCGATGGCCGCCCTTCTAAGGCAGAATCTCCTGCGGCGAAGAGCCGCGCATTTCAATTGACCACTGACGAGGCTCGGGCAGCGCCAGACATTGTGGCTGGTACGTATTTTATCTTACTACTCTATATTGATTTGTATTGCTTATATGTATATATGTGCTCATGTATAGGGACCTTTTTGGCCAATGGTATTTCTGCTCACGTTTTGTTCGATTCGGGAGCTACCCGATCATTTGTATCTCTTGCACTTAGCAAGAAGTTTCGGGATGCGCCGGGAACTTTGGATTCCCCACTTGAGGTTGAGATTGCAGATGACCGCACTGTGAGTGCTGCGAGGGTGTATCGGGACTGTGTCCTGAATGTGCTTGGGGAGAGGTTTTATGTTAATCTAGTCCCGATACCGTTGCGAGGGCTGAAGGTGATTGTCGGGATGGACTGGTTGGGGCCAATGGGGCCATGATAGATTGAGAGCCCCAGTTGGTGAGGGTTCGAACCCCAAGTGGGGGAGAACTGGTTATTCATGGAGAGAGGGCCTCGCAGGGGCCAACACTCTGTTCAGCTGCGAGAGCTAGGAGATTTCTGCAGTAGGGTTGTACGAGATTTTTAGCATATATCTCTGATACAAGGGTTGAGACCCCAATAGATTTGGGCAGTGTACCGGTTGTACAGGAGTTTCGAGATGTCTTTCCCGAGGAGTTACCTATAGTGCCTCCGGAGAGGCAAGTGCATTTTCGCATTGATTTGGTGTCGGGTGCCACTTCGATAGCTAAGGCAGCATACCGGCTAGCTCCGCCCGAGATGCAGGAGCTATCTACGCAGCTTCAGGAGCTGCTAGACCGAGGGTTTATCCGTCTAAGCAGTTCCCCGTGGGGAGCTCCGATCCTATTCGTGAAAAAGAAGGACGGGTCCCACAAGATGTGCATTGTATATCGAAAGCTGAACAAACTAACGGTGAAGAACCGTTATCTGCTACCGAGGATCGACGATTTGTTCGGTCAGCTGCAGGGTGCGTCTTGGTTTTCCAAGATTGATCTCCGGTCGGGATACCATCAGATGAGGATTCGGGATGAGGATATAACGAAGACAGCTTTTAGGACCCGGTACAGGCACTATGAGTTTGTGGTAATGCCATTTCAGCTCACCAATGCCCTATCGACGTTCATGGATCTCATGAACAAAGTGTGTAGACCGATGCAGGATCGGTCGGTGATCATTTTTATTGATGATATCCTGGTCTATTATAAGACCAAGGAGCAGCATGAACAACATCTGAGGGAGGTATTGGAGACACTGAGAATGGAAAGGCTTTATGCCAAGTTCTCCAAGTGTGATTTCTGGCTGCGAGAGGTACAATTTTTGGGGCACATCATCAACCAGGAGGGTATTTCGGTGGATCCAGCCAAGGTTGAGGCAGTTATGCGGTGGGAAGTGTCGAAGAACGCATCCAAGATTCATAGCTTCTTGGGTCTAGCGGGGTATTTGTCACACCCCCAAACCAGAACGGCGGAAACGTTCGGGGGCGGAGGACTTTAGGTAAGTATCACAACACATGCAATATAGTAATCAAAGTACAAACAACCATTGCATTAATATGTATAAGTTTTACATAAGTGTTTAAACATTACATATTCAAACACTAAAGTAGGTACAGTAGAAAAGAAGAGTCGCGATACGGTACAAAGTAGTCTTCTCAAAAGCTTCGGGAGTGTACCTGTCTACTGGATTCCTGAGAATACAAGTTATTTGGAAAGAGTAGATCAGCATTTAAGCTGGTGAGTTCATAAGTATTTTAGTTCTGTTAAGTATACCCTAAGTTCTTTGGATAAGTTCACTGGTTTCTCCAGGAAATCCTATATTTCCTGAGGTGATTTAACTGATAACCTCAATAGTTTCCCTCTATAATTACTTAGTTGATACTGATTATATATAACCTAATACCGAATGGACGGTTAAATGGGTGTATCTGCCCTAAGCCCGCAACCAAACAAGGAACAGGAAGTAAGGCGGAAGTCACACATTTCACTGTCAATCGGACATTAATTATGTATAACTCTGATGTAAAAACTAAGGAATTATAGAATTAACCACTAAAGGTCCTTTATGTTATACTAGTTTACCGAAAGTGAATGACTAGGTTCCCATTTGTAAAAGTGGTTTAATCCCATAAACCGTTTCATTTGTAAAAGTGTTCTTAGTTATATCTGTTCTATTGTGAAAACCTTAGCATTAATCCTGGAAAATAGTGTATTATCCATAATACTGCCTTGTGGTTTTAAATGTTCAAAACCAGAAGTACAATACTTGATTTCATGATACGTAGCTTTTACTGTAAGTAAAAACTACAGAAGGTATATTTGGTCGGGATGTAATTATTTTTTCTTACTGTTATAAGAGAAGTATATTACTTTGTAATTCACTCGTTGTCTTATTCATGTGAGTTCTATTAGCCATACTAATATGACTGATATGCCTGCTGCGACGTTCTTCAGGCGTCGGAATGGTATGATATTTGACACCCTAGGCCTGCCGGCCAAACTGTAGCGAACAATAGAGGTGCGGGATTGTCAGACCCATATAGATCTATACACAAATTAACGCTCTCCCTACAAGAGATTCTGGTTAATAGGTCAGGACTTAAAAGTCGTACTTAGATAAGTACACTGTGAAGGGTCTCACAAATTTATTGTTTCAACGAGATTTACGATGTATTATTATTACCCTGTGATTGCTAACTCTGGTACTTTGTATCGTACCCTTGGTTAATGTAAACCCGATATGATGTATTATTACCTCGTGGTTGCTAACTCTGGTACTCTGTATAGTACCTTTGCTAATGCAAACCCGGTATGATGTATTATTACCTCGTGTTTGCTAACACTGGTACTCTGTATAGTACCTTTGCTAATGCAAACCCGGTATGATGTATTATTACCTCGTGTTTGCTAACTCTGGTACTATGTATAGTACCCTTGTTAATGCAAACCCGGTATGATGTATCTTTACTTCTTTAATATGTTGTTCGTATATTAAAGGTATTATACATATCTTGGTATAGTTGAATGAATTTTGGTAATTTCCTTGGAAAGTATACAATCGTGAATCATACTTGTATATTTAGTTTTGAATCATAAATTATACCTATTATAATTTATATGTTCTATCTGATTAGCATGATTTCTCATGGATGAACACCTTTTTGCTCAGCCTGATACAAAGGTAATGATACTAAAAGGAGTAACCTTTTATACTCATATATGTATAATATATATAATTAAGAAGGAAACGACCTTCGGACAAATAATACAACCTTAATTCCACATCCAAACAAGGAAAAGGAAATAAGATAATTCATTAGTCCTAAGCCCTTCAAATCTTATTTATATATTTATACATATATAAACATGATTTTGGCATTTATACTTTGAAATAGCTTACAAAACATTTTTCAAAGAATTTAACGGAGTTTACATGACTTTAAAGATTTAACATGGCTTCAAGTTATTTTGGAAGTATTTGGTAATTCTTAAAAGCATACGGAAAGTCTTTGTGTGATTAATATCACATACATATATTAACACAATTTAATATTGTGTTAAACTTGTATCCCCCCTAAAAAGCATTTAAAAGCCATTAAAAAGGTAAATTATAGGGGTATGAACTCACTTTGATAAGCGGTGATTCAGGCAGCGTTTCGTTTCCCGGAAGGAGTTTATTTGACGAGAAACCGGCTCAAATCGGGCAGAGTTTCGACTGGAGAGAGGATAACTTCTTGAGAATTCCGGGGCTCCGGGGCTCCGGGGCTTACTTCGGGCTTTAGACACGATACCGGGGCCTTGGGGGGTCGTGAGAAAGTTTATGGGGTGAAAATGTGAAATTGGGTGAATTTTGGGGTGAAAAATCCTTCAAATCCGAGAAGGCTCGCACCCTTTATATTGGGGTACGAGGGTTCGGACGAAGGAGGTGAGTCAGCAGCCACCTGGCGAGGGTTCGGACATCTGGCGAGGCGAAGGCGAGTCAGCAGGACACGCGGCAGCTCCTGCGAAGGCCACGTGCGTAGTCTAAGGCGGTGCTGAGTTCGGACCCGGTGCGAGGCACGTGCTTCGAACAGATGGAGGCTTCTAAGTGGACCGAACTTCGGTCCAATGGGGAAGGAGGGTGACGACTTCGGACCAATCAGGAGGTGCCACGCGAGGCTGCGGTCCAATGAGAAGCGAACACGTGTCTGATACGTGGAAGCCTCGCATGCGAGGATGACGTGTCCGAGGAATGACTCATGCGATTTTTCCCGGTTTTCCATTTTTCTTGCTTTTTGTGCCAAAAACTTGCGAAAATCATAACTTTCGCATACAAGCTCCGTTTTTGATGTTCTTTATATGCACACGTAGGTAAAATCACACTCTACGACTTTCGTTTAGACTTCGTCGGCTAATTTTGAATTTATTTTTAATATTATTATTTTTAACAGACCGGGACATGAAATCCGTTAAAAATTCATAACTTCTTCATCCGACGTCCGTTTTCGTCTGTCTTTTTACCTTTGTGCTACTTTTGACGAGACCTTCGATTCTCGTTTAAGTTGCGTCGGCTAAATATCGATCGATTTATATTTCGAATTTTTAGCTGTCTACTGCTAAACCGAAACTTCGAAAAATCATAACTTCCTCATACGAAGTTAGACTTTTACGTTCTTTTTATGAACGTTCTCGGTTTAACATATTCTACAACTTTAATTTAGATTGTTAAGGCTAAAAAAGCTTTTTATAGAAAATTCACTTTTTACACTGAATAGTGTTTTGCCGGTTTTATCGCGGATTTTCGATTGGTCATAACTTCTTCGTTATAACTCGGATTTCAGTGTTCTTTATGTTTTTGGAAACCTTGTTACAAACTCTACCACTTGGTTCATCGCAATTACGATTATTGATCAATTTATTTTTGACCAAAATTTGACTGGTGTCACATTATCCCCCCGTTAGAGGGAATTTCGTCCCGAAATTAAGTCTAAAGTGATACTCATGGACTAGGTCTAACATTTCCTTCCCAAGTGAATTCAGGTCCTTGGTTTGTAATCCAGCGAACCTTCACTAACGGGATAAGACTTTGGTTGGTTCTTTTGATTTCCTTATCCATGGTTTTCATTGGTTCTTTTACAGAGTGTAGACTTTTATTTAACTTGATTTCATCGAGTGAAATAACAAGTGTTTCATCGGATAGACACCTTTTTAGATTAGATATGTGAAAGATGGGATGAATGTTATTAAGTTTTTGTGGTGGTTTAAGTTTAAAAATACATGACCGATTCTGGTAAGAATCTCAAATGGTCCTATGTACTTTGAGTTTTGTATTTCACGCTTTCTCAAGCGCATCTTGTCCTTCCTGAGTGAGACCTTCATATGACAAGGTCATCAATCCTGGAATTTCAAGGGTTTTCTTTTATCGAAGCCGTAGCTTCTCTGATTAACTATGGAAGCTTTATGGCGCTTCCCGATTCGTATTTTGTTTTTGGTAGTTTCTCGGATGAATTCCAGATCAGCGAAGGTGCTGTGTGGAAATTGGATCTCTAGCTAGTTGCATATTACCTACTTTAGTCCAGTGCAGATAAAATCTGCACTTGTGACCACAGAAGGTTTTGAATGGAACAACTTGAATGCTAGCGTGATAAAGGACTCGACTAATTGGTAAATGGGTATTCCATTCTTTACCATAGTCGATCACATAGGATCATGACTACTCTAGTTCTTAGAGATTTTTAAGTGACTGCCTGAACTGGGAGATAATTCTATTATCTTAGTGGAGATAACAGACATTGGAATACCGTGCACTCACACGTTCTAGTTATCTTCTCTACTTGCCACATTTTCAGGTTTCAAGGCTTCCTGTTGAGCCTCCTTACTTTGTGTGGAGAGATTTAAATGGGTTATCATAGTCAATGATTGGCACTATGACCTGGGCACTCTTTCCGACTTAGGGTGTCAGCTACTATATTGGCTTTGTCGGGATGATAACGAATTTCGAATTCGTAGCCATTTAGTAGCTCGACCCATTGCCGTGGTCTCATGTTGAATTCCACCTGGTAGAATACATGATGCTGGCTTTTGCTCCGAAGTTCATGATCAGACTCATACTTGGCTCATCCACCATTACCTCGTGTATACAAGTCGTATATAATTTAGATTTCACAAAACGTTCGGATGGGTGACTCTGCCCTAGGTCCACAACCAAACAAGGAACAGGAGATAGGGTGGAATCACACATCCTTAATCTTGTTAAATCTAACTTGTATACCACTCTCATGTATGCACTTTGCAGCGATATATTAACTTAATGAGTTCTTAGTCTCTATTCTTGAACTTGACATGCGGTACAATGATTTTCCTATGAGATCTATTGGGGTACTTCGCTAGTTACTGACTTCTATGACTACTTTGGTGCTTTTCGTTTGAAGTTTCCTGTCTACTGAGTAAGATAGAATGGCGTGGTACCCTTCGTATGGGTACTTCTAAAGTTTTGAAATGAGAGACAACCTAAGGGTTTTACATTAATGATTGGAAGAATTTCATCTTACAGCTGATTAAGGAAAAAGTTCTCTTATACAACATAAGAATTTTCACATGGTAAGGGCCAGGCCAAACCATGTCGAATGAGGATGTCAGAATTTTCTCGACGAAATAGATATTAAGTCGTTCTGGGAGGAATGATTATTAGGATGATATCTTATGAACCTAAGTTTTCAACGTTTCTGGTTTTATTCTGTTATTATCACTACGAACCCCTTTTTGATTCGAAATTGGTGGGTACTACCAATACGAGGGTTCTGATAATTTGAAATTATGAACTTTCATGAAACGATCCTTACTAGGTCTCTCTATAATCGCTTGGTGTATACAAGTCATGTATAATTAAGATTGGTAAGACCTTTGACTGAGCAACCCTGCCCTAAATCCACAACTAAACAAGGAACAGGAAATGAGGCGGGATTACTCACTCTAAGTCTACAAATCTTAATTATAAATGACCCATATGTATACACTAAGTCATCATAGCTTACCTTTTAGGGTTTCAAATTTTATATAATTGTTGTGATTTAATTTAAACGGAAGAGTAATCATAATTATAGATAGTTATCGGGGTTTGGAAGCGTACCAAAATATAGCAGGGTTCTTTGATGCTTTCCCATGTATTGGGGTCAAAATCCTCCTGCTTCCCCGTCGTTCTTCTCTATTAGACAATCCCTCTTGTAATGTCCTATTTCACCATAAAGGTGACATATGGGAATGGTTCCAACATTGGTAGTTGAAGTGATGAACTCAACCGGAGTTCTACAGAAGCGGGTGGTATGCCCCTTCAAGTTGCATCTATTGCAATGCAACTCTCGGCAAACTCCATGATGACGGTAGTTGCACTTGGTGCAGTGTGGGAGGTTTCCTAAGTACGGCTTGGTTGGTGCTAGAATAACAGGGCTGATGGGGGTATTGACTGCCCCAGTTCGTTGCCCTCTGTTAGGTTCTTGAGTTGAACAACTCCCTTTCTTGTTCTCGAACTTTCGTTTCAGGATATTAGGCTTAAGGTTCAAGGTGTTCTTACAAGTAGGTGCTTGTTGCTGTACTTGGCCATCACCACGATCGGGGTTACCGATAGCATTACTACTAACATTTGCATTGTTAGCATTAAGGTGTGCCATGACAGTTGCTACAGCTGTTGTGACCGCAGCTTGAAACGTAGCCGCATCTATCTGAAGGATTGGTGTTTCGCTGGTGGGTTGGTTACATTTCTTTGGAGGCATGATTCTGTTTCATGATAAGAAAATGAGTTCGTAAGCGACTATCGTGTCTCTAGATGTATTCTAACCATTTGTATCTATGTATAAATCTTTCGTTTTGTTATATTGTTCTCAATGATTCGACCTGTATCCCTATGATGCAGTCCTGGTAAGGAACAGAAATAAGTTTCTAGAATGGTTATGAACCGAGTATCATCCGAACTAAGTTACCTTCGTTTGGTGGATATCGTTTCTCAATTTTCGAAAATATTTGAAAACAATTCATAACAGTGTCTACATAAAATAGACTTATGAATTTGGGAAGTAATCACTATCAATTAAGATTTCGTGATCTGATTTATTGTTATTAGTCGTGACAGGAAAAGAGGATAAGCTCAAAACCTAATGTGAGTAATGAAATCACTAACTCACTAGGTTGAATCGATTTACTAGTTATTACTTAGATGAAAAGGTGCTCAAACGCTTCACATGAATCATGCGTGGTTTTCCTTTGTTCTCTGTTCTATTCTGGGTGGTAATGATTTGTTTCCTCCTGGTATCTATAGGGTGTCCTTCTCTTATGTAGGTATATTGAATTCCTGAGCTGTCTCACTTCCAATTCTGACACTGGTCCCCATTACTTTGTAATGAAGATTTTGAATCTCGGAAGTTCATGTGAATCTCTCATTGGTGTCCTTAATAGGGTAAGGGCACCAAATGATTTCTATAGTTTATTTACTTCTCATATGTTTCTTTCTGGGATTCTCCTAATGAAATTCCGTTGGATCCTCCTTGACTCTTCTATTGATTGCTGGAGTAACTATGTTTATCTAACGGGTTTATACGAGAATGGGAATGTCTAAAGAATCTATGAGAAAATTTGAATTTTTACGAAGGTGATTCTTTCTGGTCCTCCTATAATCACGTGGTGCGTACCGATTATATATAATCCAGATCAAATAGACCTTTGAATAAGTAATCCTACTCTAAAACCACATCCAAACAAGGAAAAGGAAGTAGAGTGAAAATCACATATTCTAAGTCTATAAAGTCTCGGCTATATATAACCTTAACGTATCCACTTAGTAATTATAGACTTATTAGAAAAGATCTTTTTAACATTTCCCCAAAGGTATGTAAAATACCTCCATGTTATTTTAGTTATGAGTTTGATTCTTGGACTTCTAGATATAAGAACTTGACAAGTTTTCAGTTTTCTTGTTATAGCATCTTAAAATACTCCCATAGTATTTTAATCTTTATGTTTGGTTCTAGAATTCTTCTGGTGCTTAAGTAAGTTTTAGACCAGTTGCAACACTACAATCACTCCCCAGACACATGTTGGTCATATCTCGGATGAATACAGTTGATCAGGCTATATTGATCCCCGATATGATTACGTCACTGTCTAGGTTTAACTGAAATGTCCAACATTCAAATACTTTTGTTTTGTTCTTCTTGTGACACTTATTCTAATATATATACTCTGCATGTACTTATACTTTTATAAAATATTGTTATATTTTTAAAGTATAACTCTTGGTCAAAGTGTTTTTATCCCAATGGGTTTATAGTTGTATATCTTTTATGACTGATATACCGAGTTCACTATAAACACGGCTTTGATACCAATCTGTCACACCCCCAAACCATAACGGCGGAAACGTTCGGGGGCGGAGGACTTTAGGTAAGTATCACAACACATGCAATATAGTAATCAAAGTACAAACAACCATTGCATTAATATGTATAAGTTTTACATAAGTGTTTAAACATTACATATTCAAACACTAAAGTAGGTACAGTAGAAGACAAGAGTCGCGATACGGTACTAAGTAGTCTTCTCAAAAGCTTCGGGAGTGTACCTGTCTACTGGATTCCTGAGAATACAAGTTATTTGGAAAGAGTAGATCAGCATTTAAGCTGGTGAGTTCATAAGTATTTTAGTTCTGTTAAGTATACCCTAAGTTCTTTGGATAAGTTCACTGGTTTCTCCAGGAAATCCTATATTTCCTAAGGTGATTTAACTGATAACCTCAATAGTTTCCCTCTATAATTACTTAGTTGATACTGATTATATATAACCTAATATCGAATGGACAGTTAAATGGGTGTATCTGCCCTAAGCCCACAACCAAACAAGGAACAGGAAGTAAGGCGGAAGTCATACATTTCACTGTCAATCGGACATTACTTATGTATAACTCTGATGTAAAAACTATGGAATTATAGAGTTAACCACTAAAGGTCCTTTATGTTATACTAGTTTACCGAAAGTGAATGACTAGGTTCCCATTTGTAAAAGTGGTTTAATCACATAAACCGTTTCATTTGTAAAAGTGTTCTTAGTTATATCTGTTATATAGTGAAAACCTTAGTATTAATCCTTGGAAAATATTGTATTATCCATAATACTACCTTGTGGTTTTAAATGTTCAAAACCAGAAGTACAATACTTGATTTCATGATACGTAGCTTTTACTGTAAGTAAAAACTACAGAAGGTATATTTGGTCGGGATGTAATTATTTTTTCTTACTGTTATGAAAGAAGTATATTACTTTGTAATTCACTCGTTGTTTTATTCATGTGAGTTCTATTAACCATACTAATATGACTGATATGCCTGCTGCGACGTTCTTCAGGCGTCAGAATGGTATGATATTTGACACCCTAGGCCTGCCGGCCAAACTGTAGCGAACAGTAGAGGTGCGGGATTATCAGTCCCATATAGATCTATACACAAATTCACGCTTTCCCTACAAGAGATTATGGTTAATAGGTCAGGACTTAAAAGTCGTACTTAGATAAGTACACCGTGAAGGGTCTCATAAATTTATTGTTTCAACGAGATTTACGATGTATTATTATTACCTTGTGATTGCTAACTTTGGTACTTTGTATCGTATCCTTGGTTAATGCAAACCCGGTATGATGTATTATTACCTCGTGTTTGCTAACTCTGGTACTCTGTATAGTACCTTTGCTAATGCAAACCCGGTATGATGTAATATACCTCGTGTTTGCTAACTCTGGTACTCTGTATAATACCTTTGCTAATGCAAACCCGGTATGATGTATTATTACCTCATGTTTGCTAACTCTGGTACTCTGTATAGTACCTTTGTTAATGCAAACCCGGTATGATGTATCTTTACTTCTTTAATATGTTGTTCGTATATTAAAGGTATTATACATATCTTGGTATAGTTGAATGAATTTTGGTAATTTCCTTGGAAAGTATACAGCCGTGAATCATACTTGTATATTTAGTTTTGAATCATAAATTATACCTATTATAATTTATATGTTCTATCTGATTAGCATGATTTCTCATGGATGAATACCTTTGCTCAGCCTGATACAAAGGTAATGATACTAAATGGAGTAACCTTTTATACTCATATATGTATAATATATATATAATTAAGAAGGAAACGACCTTCGGACAAATAATACAACCTTAATTCCACATCCAAACAAGGAAAAGGAAATAAGATAATTCATTAGTCCTAAGCCCTTCAAATCTTATTTATATATTTATACATATATAAACATGATTTTGGCATTTATACTTTGAAATAGCTTATAAAACATTTTTCAAAGAATTTAACGGAGTTTACATGACTTTAAAGATTTAACATGGTTTCAAGTTATTTTGGAAGTATTTGGTAATTCTTAAAAGCATACGAAAAGTCTTTGTGTGATTAATATCACATACAAATATTAACACAATTTAGTATTGTGTTAAACTTGTATTCCCCCCCCCCCTAAAAAGCATTTAAAAACCATTAAAAATGTAAATTATAAGGGTATGAACTCACTTTGATAAGCGGTGATTCGGGCAGCGTTTTGTTTCCCGAAAGGAGTTTATTTGACGAGAAACCGGCTCAAATCGGGTAGAGTTTCGACTAGAGAGAGGATAACTTCTCGAGAATTCCGGGGCTCCGGGGCTTGCTTCGGGCTTTAAACACAATATCGGGGCCTTGGGGGTCGTGAGAAAGTCTAGGGGTTGAAAATGTGAAATTGGGTGAATTTTGGGGTGAAAAATCCTTCAAATCCGAGAAGGCTCGCACCCTTTATATAGGGGTGCGAGGGTTCGGCCGAAGCAGGTGGGTCAGCAGCCACCTGGCGAGGGTTCGGACATCTGGCGAGGCGAAAGCGAGTCAGCCGAACACGGGGCAGCTCCTGCGAAGGCCATGTGCGAAGTCTAAGGCGGTGCTGAGTTCGGACCCGGTGCGAGGCACGTGCTTCGGACAGATGGAGGCTTCTAAATGGACCGAACTTCGGTCCAATGGGGAAGGAGGGTGACGACTTCGGACCAATCAGGAGATGCCACGCGAGGCTGCGATCCAATGAGAAGCGAACACGTGTATGATACGTGGAAGCCTCGCATGCGACGATGACGTGTCCGAGGAGTGACTCATGCGATTTTTCCCGTTTTTCCATTTTTCTTGATTTTTGTGCCAAAAACATGCGAAAATCATAACTTTCGCATACGAGCTCCGTTTTTGACGTTATTTATATGCACGCGTAGGTAAAATCACACTCTACGACTTTCATTTAGACTTCATCGGCTAATTTTGACTTTATTTTTAATATTATTATTTTTAACAGACCGGGACATGAAATCCGTTAAAAATTCATAACTTCTTCATCCGACGTCCGTTTTCGTCTGTATTTTTACCGTTGTGCTACTTTTAACGAGACCTTCGATTCTCGTTTAAGTTGCGTCGGCTAAATATTGATCAATTTATATTTCGAATTTTTAGTTGTTTACTATTGAACCGAAACTTCGAAAAATCATAACTTCCTCATACGAAGTCAGATTTTTACGTTCTTTTTATGAACATTCTTGGTTTAACATATTCTAAACTTTCATTTAGATTGTTAAGGCTAAAAAGCCTTTTATCGAAAATTCACTTTTTACACTGAATAGTGTTTTGCCGGTTTTATCGCGGATTTTCGATTGGTCATAACTTCTTCGTTATAACTCGGATTTCAGTGTTCTTTATGTTTTTGGAAACCTTGTTACAAACTTTACCACTTGGTTCATCCCAATTACGATTATTGATCAATTTATTTTTGACCAAAATTTGACTGGTGTCACAGTATTATAGGAGATTCATCTAGGATTTCTCTAAGATCGTTTTGCATTTGACCCGTTTGACCAAGAAGAATGAGATATTTCGATGGGGCCCGGACTAGCAGTTGGCTTTCGAGGCCCTGAGGCAGAAGTTATGTGAGGCACTGATTCTAGTGATACCGGAGGGGCTGGATGATTTGGTAGTGTATTGTGATGCATCGATCTCAGGGTTAGGGGCGGTATTGATGCAGAGGGGGCATGTGATTACCTACGCCTCGAGGCCGTTGAAGCCTCATGAGGCGAACTACCCCACTCACGACCTGGAATTGGGGGAAGCGGTATTTGCCCTCAAGATTTAGAGGCACTATTTGTATGGAGTTCGGTGCACCATCTTCACTGATCATAAAAGTTTGAAGTATTTGATGGATCAGCAGAACCTGAACATGCGGCAGAGGAGGTGGTTGGATGTACTAAAAGATTATGATTGTGAGATCTTGTACCATCCAGGGAAGGCCAATGTAGTGGCCGATGCTTTGAGCCGCAAAGCGACAAGTGCACCGATCGGTGATGCTTGTTTGAGGATGCCGGTGATCTCTCCATTATTGGACATGATCAAGCAAGCTCAGGTCGAGGGTGTGAAGAAAGAGATTTGGAAGATAGACCGGATCCGGGTTCAGTATCCCTTGTATGTTCGGGATAGCCGAGGTCTTCTGACACAGTGTGGTCGGGTGTGGGTACCGATGATTGGGGGAGTGAGACAGAAGATATTGGAGGAGGCACACAAGTCCAAGTTCTCTATACATCCGGGGGCTACAAAAATGTATAGAGATTTGAGACTGAGCTATTGGTGGCCCTGTATGAAGCGGGAGATCGGTTGATTTGTGGAGCGGTGCTTGACCTGCAGAAAGGTCAAGGCCGAACATCAGCGGCCGCATGGAAAGGTTCATCCGCTACCCATTCCTATGTGAAAGTGGGAGGAGATCACTATGGACTTCATCACGAAGTTACCGAGGACAGCGAGGGGCGTGGATGCCATATGGGTTATTGTGAATAGGCTGACGAAAAATTCCCACTTTATTCTGATCTCCGAGGTCATCTCTGCGAAGAAACTAGCAGATATTTACGTGCGAGAGGTGGTGGTTAGGCACGGGGTGCAAGTCTCATTAGTCTCTGACCGGGACGTTCGATTCACATCTAGATTCTGGAAGAAGTTCCAAGGGGAACTGGGCACTCAGTTGCATTTCAGCACCACATATCTGAAGGGTTTTGAGCACTCTAACAACCTTATGGTGCACATACAACCCTAAATGCTTTGGATCTATGTTTTCTATAATTATACATGCAATTTGATTTTCCAAAGCATTATCTTAACTAGCATACAAATCAATGGTACTTGAACAATAAAAACTAGTTAGATAACTTACCTCTTGTTGTATCTTGTTAAATTGAACCTTTAAGAGCCTAGCACCACAAATGTGATGCCTAAAATGCTTCAAAAAACACCACCAACAATGGAGGAGCTAAGGGGATTCTTTTATAGTGTGACAAAGTCTAGGGTTTCATCCATGTAAACCCTAGTGGACATGACCTTTCATATTACTTAGGCTCCATGGGTTAAACCTCCATGGACTACCATATTGGTTTAGCCCATCCTACATAACCATAGGCCCACACTATAAGAATCATTGATTTATCAAATCAATCCCCGTACATTTAATAAGTCTCTTATGATCACTAAATTAATTCCAAATTAATTCTTGATCAATACTAATTAAATTATATGATTTCATATTAATATATTAGTACTTATAATATATATAAATAAATCATAAACAACCTCTTCTCAAAAGTCCATCCTTTCAAATTGTTCTGGTGAAATGCAACCTAAATTGACCATGCTATTTTCGGGTCAAGTACATACCAATTATAGTTATGGACTTAGACACCTTATCCAACAGTCTCCCACTTGGATAAGTATAATAACTATAGCTGCAAATACGAATTCAGGAACCGACTAGCAATCGTAGCTCTTAAAGCCTCTGTCGAACTCTGACACGCCATTTAGATAAGGGATCATATAATCCTCTGTTCTCAAGATATCAGCCAGACAAATACATGGAACATAGTCATTCTTATTGTCCAACATTTGTTTCCCGATTTCCGATTTGTTTGACATAGTACTTAATCGAACACATCAATTGAGTTCTGACCGGGCCCGGCATAAAATTCAAAACATAATCATCGAGGGGCCCAAGATATCACTTTTAGTCCTCCAATGACTAAAAGTAACATATAAACTTTGACGGTATATGCTTGTACTAACCACTTGTGAAATCATACATAATAGTGCGTTTCATAACATCGAGTTACTAATGCGGTTCCGCGCTATCAATGTACAACCAACTCATAGTCAACAACTCATATATCTTGGTTTGAAGACTATATGATATTATCGTCTCACGATCACTCGTGATAAATTCCATGGAGTGATTCAAGTGAGCATGGGTTTAATCCAATACTCAGACCTTATGAGCATTCATGAATGTTGTAGCAAACTTTGCTATGTCTAATACACTTAAGACAATCAACAAGCCAAATTCATGACAGTCTTGCCTCAATACCTACTTCCGAAGTATGATCGACTGTGGACATTTTGAATAATATAATTATTCTGGAAATCAAAACATGCAAAATGAAATAATAGTAAATGATTGACACAAGATAGTAACATTACTTATAAATAAAAAAACACCTTTTATTCAATCATCAAATGTCAATTACATTTCAACTATTACAAGTTTCTAAAATTCTATCTAATCTTTAAAACTAATATCGTCCTTCAGCCTGATGCACCTCGCATGCTGTAAGTGCTTAACCCTACTCAGTCCCTTCATGAGGGGATCTGCTGGGTTCTCCTCTGATGATACCCTATTTTCTACGAGGAGTCCTTCTTCTATTCGATGTCTTATGAAGTGATATTTTCTGTCGATGTGCCTGGATCTACCATGATCCCTTGGTTCCTTGGCTAAGGAAACCGCACTCTCGCTGTCACAGAAAATCTCCATAGGCTCCTTTATCGCTGGTACAACTCCAAGGTCTCCAATGAAGTTCTTCAGCCATATTGCCTCCTTCGCCGCTTCGCTTGCTGCTATGTACTCTGATTTGCACGTTGAATCAGCTACAATCTCCTGCTTGGAACGTTTCCAAGTTATTGCTCCTCCATTCAGGGTAAATACCCAGCCCGACTGAGAGCGTAAATTATCTATGTCGGTCTGAAAGCTGGCGTCACTATACCCCGTTACTCTCAAGTCATCACTCCCACCGAAGATAAGGACCCAGTCATTTGTCCTCCGCAGGTACTTAAGAATGTTCTTAACCGCAGTCCAATGAGCTTTACTAGGATTCCCTTGATATCTGCTGACCATGTTCAAAGCAAAGGCCACATCAGGGCGAGTACAAGTCATAACATACATGATCGAACCGACTGCAGAAGCATATGGTACTCGACTCATCTCAGCTATCTCAGCCTCTGTACCCGGACTCTGAGTTTTACTCAGTTTGGTATTGCCTTGGATGGGTAAGTCACCTTTCTTGGAATCCATCATGGTTAATCTTTTCAACACCTTATCCAAGTAGGTACTTTGACAAAGTCCAATTAGTCTCTTACTCCTGTCTCTCAAAATCCTTATCCCCAGAATATAGGCAGCTTCTCCGAGGTCCTTCATAGCGAAACACTTCCCAAGCCAGGACTTAACCTCCTGCAAGGTTGGGATGTCATTTCCTATGAGAAGTATGTCATCCACATAAAACACCAGAAAGCTAATTCTACTCCCACTAGCATTGACATACACACAGGACTCATCCTCGCTTCTCGAAAAGCCAAACTCTTTGACTTTCTCATCGAAACAAAGATTCCATTTGCAAGATGCTTGTTTCAATCCATAAATGGATTTCTCAAGCTTACACACTCTATTAGGAAACTTTTCATTGACAAAACCCTCTGGCTGACTCATGTAAACATCCTCAACCAACTTTCCATTAAGGAAAGCGGTTTTGACATCCAGTTTCAATATTTCATAATCATGAAATGCAGTTATGGCTAGCATAACCTTAATAGACTTAATCTTTGCCACTGGCGAGAAGGTCTCATCATAGTCAACTCCTGGAGTTTGAGTAAAGCCCTTCACAACCAGTCGTGCCTTATATGTGTGTACTTTCCCATCCATGTCGGTCTTCTTCTTGAAGATCCATTTGCACCCGACTGTCTTACGACCCGGTACATTGTCAACCAAGTTCTAAACTTGATTGTCATACATGGATTGAATCTCGCCATCCATTGCCTCTTTCCATTTAGCAGACTCGGGGCCTGCCATGGCTTCCTTGTAATTGTTAGGTTCATCCAAATTTACCAGTGTGTTATCACTGATAAACGTATCACCCTCGGATGTTATATGGAAACCATATAACACAGGTGGAACACTAACTCTACTGGAGCGCCTCAGAGGTACGGACTCGTCAACTGGATCAACAGAAGTTTCCTCCTCAGGTTGATTGCTAGTGTTTGACGTTCCTTCACCGCTTGACTCTTGAAGCTCTTCAAGGTCAATTTGCGTCCCACTGTTTCCTTGGCCTATGAGTTCTCTCTCGCGAAAGACTCCTCTCCTCGCAACGAAGACAACATTGTCACTCGGTCTGTAGAAGAGATATCCAAAAGACTTATGCGGGTAGCCGATGAAAATACAACGCTCACTGCAAGGTTCGAGCTTATTTTGAGTCTCACTCCTCACGAAAGCCTCGCAACCCCAAACCTTGATGTGTGCTAACGAGGGAACCTTCCTTGTCCACATTGTTAGATTAATGTCTAAGTCCATAACTATATTTGGTATGTACTTGACCCGACCCGGCATGGTCCATTTGGGTTGCACTTCACCGGCACAATTTATATGGATAGTCTTTTGAGAATAGTATATTTATGATTTATATTAATATATTATAAGTTCTAATATATTAATATGGAATCATATTATTTAATTAGTATTGATCAAGAATTAATTTAGAATTAATTAAGTGATCAAAAAGAACTAATTAAATATGGACTCTTATATATATGGAATGGGCCAAGTTCATTTAGGTTGGGCTAAGCTTTCATGGATGGTCCATGGAGCTTTTAACCCATGGATCCTATGTAAATGAAAGGTCATGGGTATTAGGGTTTACATGGATGTAACCCTAATCCTCCATAATATATAAAGGGGTCCTTGGCTCACAAAATTGGCACAAGTGTGTGAAAATAAGAGTGGGCCGATTTTAGTGTGCATACATATTCTCTCAAGTTCTTCCAAGGTGTTTTGGTGATTTGTGATTCCATTTGAGGCTTCCACACTATTGGGGCTAAGCTCTTAAAGCTTGAAGACATCAAGCTACATCAAAAGGTATGTCATCTAACTAGAACTTTGTAGTATAGGTGCTTCATAATATGGTAGTTAGGATGAAACCTTGGAATAGTTAATATTTGCATGTATAATAGAGAAAACATAGATCCAAGGTTTATAGGGTTGCATGTACACCATAGGAGTGTTAGAATGCTCAAAACCCAACAGTGGTATCAGAGCCAGGTTGTTTTCTGTTATATTGATGCAAATGTTTTATTTTCAAGTTGGAAAAAAAAGGAAAAAAAAAACATGACGTTTGTCAAATTTTAAGATAATTACTTGTTTTGTGAAAAACGAATTATTTGTAAAATTTGAATCATTTGTTATATGAGTTGAATTAGGTCAAATTTAGTAAAAGATAAAATGATATGATTATTTTATTAGTTTTAAAAATTTGATCTAAATGTTTTAAGGAGTTACATATTTTGTCATAAAATTTTGGAGCTCAAAAGTTTTTTTTTTTTAAGTTGTGATCTTAAGGGTTTTTGAAACTTCCATGAGTTATGGATATGAAAGTTTTTTTTAAAAAAAAAAAATTGATTCAAAGTTTTTATGGAGTTACAAAATTTGGTGTTAATATTTTAAAGAATTCCATAACTTGTTCTTAAGTTATGGAACATGGAAAGTTTCATCATAAAACACCATTAATTCCATAAGTTATGGAATCCAAAGGTTTTCAAGAATTACAAAACTTGCCCTCAAGTTTTGGAATTTGAGAAAAGTTTTTTATGAAAAAAAGAATTGAATTCTAAAACTCTTGGGTTCATAACTTAAACAATTAATTAAATGGTTTTAATTTTGAGTTTAATAATTGGAATTATGATGTTTTGTTGAATAGTTCAAATTAACTCTTATGGACTCTATTTGCTTGGTGCTGCTGAATCAGCAATGATTTGGAACTATAGTGAAGCAAATTTGATTAGAAGATCAACTTCCCAAAAACTTTATGGACAGTGACAATGGTGACACTGGAAATCCAGAAAAAGCATTCGCTTCCCAATGGAAAGGGATTGGCCATAGTCAACCCGGTTGACCAAATGGTAAAGAGAAAGGCTAAGTCTGAGATAGTCCCATTACCAAAGGGTCCATAAGTTTATTTTGCCAAAGGAAGGGCGTTGATTGCAAAGCTGCCAAATTTACCTAAGGATGTTAAAGTCAATAAGTTTGACTCTACATCAGGTAGAGCCCATTATCTAACTCTGTTAAGTTCTATTCTGAGATCCTCATTACATGATGTGACTGGGTCACATGTTGATGTTTTAAGAATCAAAGAATAGAGAGAAATCTTAAAGGAAGTATATGCTGATTCTGATCGCGAAGGTGGATTTCGATCGCATCAGAATTTTGAGCAGTTGCTTAAGAAGTTATGAAATATTGCTAAGGAATAGATAACAACAATTTTCCATGTGGATTGTAAGGATAAGTTTTTCCGCAAAGTTTTAAAATAAAGAAAATTGTTTAATTTTGTTTATTTGAAGTATCCTTACAATGGCATTTGTGGAAAATTGTTGCTTATATGATTCCACTGACAGCAATATTGGAAAATGGATTTGATTCTTTCATTTGTGGTAGTGTCTAAATTTACCAAATCAGGAAAGTTCCTCATCACCCAAGTTTCAATTGGACCGAAACTTGGAATCATGCAAGTTGAATAGTATGATGAATGAGAACTTTCAAGCATTGGAAAATCAAGACTAATTACTTGTTCACATGGATGTGTAAGTCAAGTGAAGGACTAAAGGGATCGACTACACATTCTTGTGTACTGGTCATGTCCACCACAAAGCTCGTTAAGACTATTTGATTTACTAAAGTTTAGTAAGTATGGTTATACTTACAAGTTTAAGTATAATCCTGAAACATTGGAAAAGTCTCAATGTATGGCAGAACGAATGGGAAGAATCAAATTAGGCAGAAAGATAAAAGTTTCTCAAATCTGAAAAGATGGGAGAGTACTTTAGTATCATGTTTGTGATCATCTTAATGATTTAGAAATCATATCACAATTAGTCCTCTAAAGGTTATCTTAGTGCATTCTTATGACTAAGAAGAGGAGTCATGAATTGTTGAAATGGTTAGATCAGGAAGATGAGTCATACTTCGTTCCAAAACAATTCTTAGAGTCATACTCCAAGATTGTAACTTGAGTGACATATCTTAAAGAAAGGTTTAAAACACTTGTCAAATGTAAGAGTAAAAGTGTCCTACTCTTGTACATTTGAAATTGGTAAGTTGTGATGTTTTGGATAAAACAAAGACCAAGTAAGGCCAATTGTGTGAAGTGTTTGTCTTGATAAAGAATCCACACTATCTCTTGAATATTTGGCAAGATAGTCTTATATGTCAAGAGGATAGTGGGAGTCTTAAAGATCCTAAAAAGAATTTCAAGAACTAATCAAGAATAAAACCTGAGGTTCTTCACTAGCACACGACTTGAGGTTTATAACCTATCGTGTTGACATATTCTGTGCCCATTCCAGTTAAAGTTGGCTTTGCATAGGAGTTCTGAAAGTTCTCAATTGGTTGCATAACAACTTGGAAGCAATGGCAGGCCCTGTGCTGCCAGGTGGCAAGAAGTTAAGATTGCATAAGTTCAGTCCATATGAGTTTGGATTTGTCATTATCCTTGTCTTGTGACTATGGTTTTGACGATTCACATGGATAAGAACACATACACCATAAAATCTAAGGGTCATAAGGTTTCTCTCCGATTCATGAAAATGATGGTGAGGAAACACTTCCACCAAGTAGATTTGAAGCAGATGGCAAAAGGTCTAAACAATTGAGACTATGATTACGGCATCCCTTTTCATAGTTCTGAAATTGTTTAGACACACATGCATGCTATCTAAGGAAAGGTGTATGATTTTGATAAAGTTTTATCAAAGCATCTCGTATCAGAAATCTGAAATTTGGTAAGAAAGTCAATAAAGTATTAATTTCTAGAAGTCCAGCTGATTTCTGAGTACATGTCAAAGCTAGTGGGAGCATAAGTGTTATGCTAATAATCATCATGTAAGTGGGAGCATGATAATTATTGTTAGTGTTGCAAGTTAGCAATGTTAATTATAGAAAACAAAAGTTTCAATTCGTGAGACTGTAGGGATTGAAAAAGTTGTTTTGCTATAATTAAGGGAGAGGATATACTTCATTTCAGTTCTAAAGGCTTAGATTGAGACCTTAATCATCTTTAGTCAAGAATATATATATGAATTTCATGTTGGATTGGTTCAACTTAAGGAAATTATATATATTGCGTTCTCAAAATTCGATTATGATTACGGCATCCCTCTTCATAGTCAAATTTTGAAAACATGGCAAATAAAAATATTGCAGCAAAAGACTGGTCTAGAATCATGTCTTTATGTGAGACATCATGAATCGTGTACCATTTGCTTTGGGTACAGGATCGATTGCATGTGCTATAATATTTGTCATTTCTAAATTTTTCCAAATGCCCAGAGGCATTAAGAAGGGAAAAGGTCTAGAATTGGACAGGACTAAAATGATTAAGCAATTGTCGAGGACAATCTGAGGTTTACCAAAGATTGGTTGCTCAGGGACAGTTAGAAGTATAGTGCTAATTTAGGAAGGACCATATTGACATATTCTGAAAAGAGGCATCTCTTATTCAGAAGTGATAGTCAAAATGAGAATATGGAGTTGTCTCCATAGGTGAAAGTTATCTGTGTAAGATTAGAAAACTTAATGCAAGAAGCATGTCCAAAGCAATGTACTTTGAATATGAGACTTAGTTTCCATGGAGTTGATCTCCATTGGAATACCTTATAATGACTGTTGACAAGTCTTTGTGACTTTGTACATATTCATTACAGGAGGGTCAGTGCATATAAGTTTAAAATCTAAACAGATTTTGATAAATGATAGGAATTTGAAATTCTCACATTTTTCGATAAGGATTTGGGAGTGTGAAATTAGAATCATTGAAATTATGTTCAATTGGTTTATTTCACAAAGTAAGGATCATAGACAAACATAGAGTTCATACTTGGTGTATGGCAAAGCTATTGTTTAAGAAAATCATAGTGTACATGCTTGGAGCATGGGACAACTAGTGTTTTTAATTCAAGTATAAAGTTGATAAAACCGAAACAATGAATAATGAGTAATCAGTATGGTGATAAATAAAAGTGTTTATTTATATTCATAGGGTTTGATACCATATTTGATTCATTTATTCTTGTGTTTCACTTTGTATGTTTTGACTTCCACAATAACTAAGTCGCTCTTCCTGAATGATTAAGTTATTCAAACCATCCACAATCGGTCATATGTTGGAAGTAGATATGAATCAAGACTGTCATGGGTTGGTTTGTAGAGGTCCAAGTTGGTGGACAAAGTGGTGCTACAACACTCATGAGTGCTCATAAGTTCTGAGTATTGGATTCAACCCGCGCTCATTTGAATCACTTCATGGATTTTATCACGAGTGATCATGAGACGATAATATCTTATATTCTTCAAACCTAGAGATATGAGTTGTTACTATGAGTTGGTTATACATTGATTGCACCAAAACGCATTTGGTAACTCGATGTTATAAAATGTGCCTTTGTGTATGATTCAACAAGTAGTAGAACAAGCCATATGAGTCGAAGTTTATCCATTCCTTTTACCTTCGGGATAAAAGCGATATCTGTGGGCCCCTCGATGATTTAGCGATGACACATGTGAGTGCTTAGCCAAGCCAGGACTGATTTGATTTGTTCAATCAGTCAGTCATCATAAATCGAAAATCGGGACACAACAAATGGACAGAGAGAATGATTATAATCCATGTCTCAGTCCATATGATATCTAGAATGGAGGAATATATGATCCCTTATCTAATGGACAAGTCATTGACAAGGTCAGAGTTCGACAGCGGCTTTAAGAGCTACGATTGCCAGTTAGGTTTTGAAGTCATACTCAATAATAGTTTTAGACTTATCCAAGTGGGAGACTGTTGGATTAATGTCTAAGTCCATAACTATATTTGGTATGTACTTGACCCGACCCGGCATGGTCCATTTGGGTTGCACTTCACCGGCACAATTTATATGGATAGTCTTTTGAGAATAGTATATTTATGATTTATATTAATATATTATAAGTTCTAATATATTAATATGGAATCATATTATTTAATTAGTATTGATCAAGAATTAATTTAGAATTAATTAAGTGATCAAAAAGAACTAATTAAATATGGACTCTTATATATATGGAATGGGCCAAATTCATTTAGGTTGGGCTAAGCTTTCATGGATGGTCCATGCAGCTTTTAACCCATGGATCCTATGTAAATGAAAGGCCATGGGTATTAGGGTTTACATGGATGTAACCCTAATCCTCCATAATAGATAAAGGGGTCCTTGGCTCACAAAATTGGCACAAGTGTGTGAAAATAAGAGTGGGTCGATTTTAGTGTGCATACATATTCTCTCAAGTTCTTCCAAGGTGTTTTGGTGATTTGTGATTCCATTTGAGGTTTCCACACTATTGGGGCTAAGCTCTTAAAGCTTGAAGACATCAAGCTACATCAAAAGGTATGTCATCTAACTAGAACTTTGTAGTATAGGTGCTTCATAATATGGTAGTTAGGATGAAACCTTGGAATAGTTAATATTTGCATGTATAATAGAGAAAACATAGATCCAAGGTTTATAGGGTTGCATGTACACCATAGGAGTGTTAGAATGCTCAAAACCCAACACACATCTCGTGAGGTGTTTTGGAAACCTTCTTAGTTGGGACTAGATTAAGGATATGGGCGGCACTCTCTAAGGCATACCCCCAGAATGAGATAGGTAACGAAGCTCGACTCATCATGGAACGAACCATGTCCAACAATGTTCGATTGTGACTCTCAGCTACATTATTAAGTTGTGGTGTACTACGTGGCGTCAATTGTGAAACAATCCCACATTCCTTAAGATAGTCTAGGAACTCAATACTAAGATACTCACCACCCCGATCGGATCGGAGCATCTTTATCTTCCTGCCCAGCTGATTCTCCACTTCTTGTTTAAACTCTTTGAATCTTTCAAAGGTTTCTGACTTATGTTTGATTAAGTAGATATAGCCATATCTGCTGTAATGATCAGTAAAAGTCACATAGAAGCGGTTAGCATCCCATGTGTCAGTTTTGAAAGGTCCACACACATCGGTGTGTATGAGATCTAACAAACATTCACCCCTTTCACAAGTACCAGTGAAGGGTAATTTAGTCATCTTTCCAAGCAAACAAGATTTGCAAGTGTCATCCGACCTTAAGTCGAATGCCTCCAAGACTCCAGCCTTTTGGAGTTGGCCTATGCGCTTCTTGTTGACATGTCCAAGACGACAATGCCACAAGCATGCCTTATCCATATCATTGGAAGAATCAATGTGCAACACATTATTTCCTAAGTTGTCTACAACCATCACAGTTTCATATACACCATTACAAGGCAATGCTTTAAAATAAAAATACCATTATAAAAACCATTAATAGCACCAATTTCATTACCAAATGAAAAACTAAAACCTTGTTTGTACAAACCATGAAAGGAAATAACATTTCTCGCCACTTCAGACGAGTAGCAACAATTATTCAAATCTAATTCTAGCCTACTACTAAGCAAAAAAGAATAAACTCCAATCTTGGTGACAGGTGAAACCTTCCTATTCCCCATAATCAAGTTCATCTTCTCGTGCTCCACATCCTTACTTTTTTTTAGTCCCTGCAAATCAGAAAAAATGTGAATTCCAAAACCTGTATCAAGGAGCCAAGAATAAGAATGTGATGAGTTATTAGATTGTTTAGTATAATTACCTGCATGGGTGGGTTTAACCTTCCCATCCTTCACATCCTGCAAGTATTTGGGGCAGCTTCGCTTCCAGTGCCCTTTATTATGACAGTAGAAACACTCTGCTTCCTTAGGAATGGAAGAGGGAGCAGCAGAACCAACTTTGGTCCCACTAGAAGAGAATCCATCAAGAGACTTTCCCTTGCAGCTCTTAGAGGGAGCCTTCCTCTTCTTCCCTTTCCCATGTCCAATTGCCAAGACAGGGGCAGTAGCTGTAGGAGTAGGAACAACATGTTTACCTTTGAGACTACTTTCAGCAGTCCTCAAAAGGCCTTGAAGCTTGCTAAGAGTGACCTCCACCTTGTTCATATGATAGGTCATACGGAACTGATCATAACATGGAGGTAAAGAGTGTAGAATGATATCCATGGCCAACTCTTAATCAAAGGTCACATTCAACTTCAACAAGAGTTCCACAAACCATTGCATTTTCTGCAATTGGGCCGTGATGGATTCTCCATCCTTCATCTTTGTTGTTATCATAGAGGAGATGATTTCATACCTCTCTTGACGAGCACTCTAATGGTATCTTTGTTGGATTAATGTCTAAGTCCATAACTATAATTGGTAAGACTTGACCCGACCCGGCATGGTCCATTTGGGTTGCATGGCATCATGCATTTGGATAGACTATAATGAGAGAAATAACACTTAAGGTTGGTTAATATATTATAAGTTCTAATATATTAATAAGGTTATTTAACTAGTATTGATCAAGAATTAATTTGGAATTAATTAAGTGATCAAAAGGAGACTAATTAAATATATGGGTTGATTGTGTAAATCATTCATTCTTATATATGTGGGCTTGTGATCCAAGATTTCTTATGTTGGACTAAGTCCATGGGGTGACCCATGGATACTCCATGGAGGTTAAAATCCATGGAGCATAAGGAATGGGTAAAGTTATGAGTTACATGGTGTAACCCTAATAGCCACCATATAAAAGAATCCCATGGCTCAAGAAATCGTGCACTAATGTGTGAATATGAGGGCTAGACGATTTCAAGGAGTGTTCCATTTCTCTCAAGTCATTCCATGTGCATTTGGTGTTGTGTGAACCATTTGAGGTGTCACACTTGGGGTACTAGGCACTCAAGCTTCATGGAGACAAGCTACATCAAACAAAGGTATGTATTCTATCCATTTGATTACCCAAGTATCAAGTATTGTATGCTAGATAGGGTAATACCTTGGAAAGTTCATAATTGCATGTATAATAGAGAAAACATAGATCCAAGGTATTTAGGGTTGCATGTACACTTAGGAGTGTTAGAATGCGCAAAACCCATCAATCTTTCCATCAGGTGTTGGTGCATCTCAAAAGGGTAGAAGTCCTCAGAGGACTTTTGGAGTTCAGCTGTCATAGTAGCCAACATGATACAAGACACCTTGGTGGCATCAATTTCCTTAAGCTCCTTATCGAGGACATATTCCTTGTCCTCATAACGATTGACCATCCTGATGTTCCTAATCCGGTCATTGAAGTTGGTACCATCAAAGATGACTCTGCCACACAAGTTCATGAGAGAGAAGGAGCCAGAAGGGTTTGAGCCAGAAGCAGTGTTGGAAGACATCTGAAAAAGAAAAAGAAAGTTTAAATTAGATAATACTCCTTAATATAACACCCAAAATGAAATATTAAGGCTAGGACCCAACACAATATTTTACAATTTGGAAGAGGGATGCCGTAATCCAACTTGCAAAATATTTGAAGATTGGTAAATGACGATTTACCAATTTCCACCATGAAAAACAAAATTAATTATTAAGTTTTAATTGGATTGAAATTCCTAGATTCTTTTGAGATTCATTGAACTTTTCAATGGCATGTTTAAATCTCGATTATGCTCTTCAAGTTTGTGACTGGGATACCGAGGATCACAAACAATGTGTGAATAACCATGAAAATTTACTTGGTACTCTTGACGTCAATTATCACCTAATCAATGTATCGGTTAACCACACACGCTCCATTGATCTATGACAAACATCAACCTACCCTTTGCCACCCTTACTAGTCCATGTTAGTGTGCCGGTTAACCACACACGCTCCACTAACGACTTGGCAAGGTGCAAAGTGCAATTTCATGGATTAGCATCAAATTCACATTTTTCCTAAAGAAACTAAGATTGGGAATTTAATAAAAGTTTAGTTACTTTATAATTATCATTATACTTTTAATGAGAATTAATGTCCGATCCTACCCGTTCGGCTAACGACCCTTCACCAGTCAAGGAAGCGGTGGGTGAGAGTGGACACCAATTAAACTTCCATTTTATAGGCAGTAACCTTATACCCCCGCTTATGGACCGACTTCGTGAATGAGGCTACTAACGGTAAGACTGACTTGTCTTATACATATATATATATATATATATATATATATATATATATATATATATATATTATTAAACTTATAATATTATAATAGTATAAGGGTTGAATTTGAAACTTTTAAAATTCTAGGGTTTGGAATTAAAGTGTTCATAAGTGTGACTTTACACATTCCAAAACTTGGGGACAAGTTTTGAAACTCTTCAAAATTTTTCATTTCCATAACTTATGAGTTTAATGACATTTTAAAGAAAAGACTTTTCATTTTCCATAACTTGAGGACAAGTTATGGAATTCATTAAAAGCATTTAGATCAATATTTTAATTAACACAATAATAAAATAATTTATGCATGATCTAGTTAAACTCATAAGAACAAGATAATTCATATCAACAATCTTCAAGAAATTAGCCAAATCATATAAACTAACACAAATCTTGAAATTATGACAATTAACTTTTAATTGGACAAGCATGATCACTACCATATCAAAAAACGTATTTCATGGTTCAAAAAACAGTTTAAGGTAATGATCCTAATCCAATTCTGGCCAAAAACTCGAAATTCTGCACACAGGAGCACCAACTCGGCGAGTACATGACCCGGACTCGTCGAGTTGGTCTGTTTCTGAGTGGACTCGGCAAGTTCACCAGTCAGATGCAAAAAATTAGATTTTTTCAACTTGGAAAACCAATAAGCATCAAGTATAACAGAAAACAATCCTACGCTCTGATACCACTGAAGGGTTTTGAGCACTCTAACAACCTTATGGTGCACATACAACCCTAAATGCTTTGGATCTATGTTTTCTCTAATTATACATGCAATTTAATTTTTCAAAGCATTATCCTAACTAGCATACAAATCAATGGTACTTGAACAATAAAAACTAGTTAGATAACTTACCTCTTGTTGTAGCTTGTTAACTTGAACCTTTAAGATCCTAGCACCCCAAATATGATGCCTCAAATGCTTCAAAAAACACCTCCAACAATGGAGGACTTGAGAGAGAATTACTTGCACAAAAATCGGCTCTTATGATCTCTAAGAACAACTAGGTGCCGATTTTAGGAGCTAAGGAGATTCTTTCATAGTGTGACAAAGTCTAGGGTTTCATCCATGTAAACCCTAATGGACATGACTTTTCATATTAGTTAGGCTCCACGGGTTAAACCTCCATGGACTATCCATGGACTGCCATATTGGTTTATCCCATCCTAAATAACCATAGGCCCAGACTATAAGAATCATTGATTTACCAAATCAATCCCCGTACATTTAATTAGTCTCTTTTAATCACTAAATTAATTCCAAATTAATTCTTGATCAATACTAATTATATTATATGGTTTCATATTAATATATTAGTACTTATAATATATTAATAAATCATAAACAACCTTTACTCAAAATTCCATCCTTTCAAATTGTTCCGTGAAATGCAACTCAAATGGACCATGTTATTTTCGGGTCAAGTACATACCAATTATAGTTTTGGACTTAGACACCTTATCCAAAAATATCACCCCATACGGATGGCCAATGAGAGAGGACGATCCAGACACTCGAGGATATGCTTCGGGCATGCGTGTTGGATTTTGGACGTAGTTAGGATACATACCTCCCATTGGCAGAGTTTTCATGCATCAATAGTTACCATGCCAGTATCGACTGACCTCCGTTTGAGATGTTGTATGGTCGCATATGTAGGACCCCGGTTTGTTGGGGAGAGGTTGGACATCGAGTCATGGGGAGCACCTAGGTAGTGCTCAAGACTACCGGGCTGATTCAGCAGGTGTGTGACCGGCTGCGAGTCGCACATAGCCGTCAGAAAAGTTATGCTGACCGACGGAGATCGGACCTTGAGTTCCAGGTGGGGGACTTTATGTTACTAAAAGTGTTGCCATGGAAGGGAGTCATCAGGTATCGGAAGAGAGGCAAGTTGGGGCCGTGATATATTGGCCCGTTCAGGATTTCGGCCCAAGTGGGCAAGGTGGATTACCGCTTGGATCTGCCGGACGAGCTTAGCCAGATACACAACACCTTCCATGTGTCTCAGCTCCGGAAGTGTGTCACAGACGAGGCCGCAGTCGTTTCTCTGGATGACATTCAGGTGGACGAGAGCCTGAACTACATTAAGAGGCCCATTGCGATTTTGGATAGGAAGACCAAGGTTCTTCGGAACAAGGAAGTGAAGCTAGTAAAGGTGCAATGGCAGCACCGAAGGGGCTCCGAATGGACATGGGAGCCGGAAGAGCAGATGCGAGATCACTATCCAGACTTGTTCGCGTCAGCAGACCTCGAGGATGAAGTCTAGTTCAAGTGGGGGAGATTTGTAACACCCGTTCCAGGTATCATCTAATTTTTCCAAGTTTTAGGGTTTTATGCTAGGACTCGACGAGTTGGGGAGCTCCAACTCGTCGAGTAGAGATCATTTATGAGGACGCAGGATTTAGATCCTACTCGATGAGTAGGCCCTGTAAAGTAAAACCCTAATTTTTAGGGTTTGCACCCTATATAAAGGACTTAATCTGCCTCTTGTGGCCTCACTTACCACTTCATTACCCAGAGAAGAAATCCTAGCCGTTCTTTGCTATTTCCTTGTGCTTGAGAGGCTAAGATAGTGTTTTGGTGCAACTTGTTGAAGAAGTTTGAAGGTTGAGAAGCTTGGAATAGGAAGGAGCTTGTAGATCCATCATCTACATCGTTTGGGCTTCCATTTGAAGGTAACAAGTTGTTACCTTGGTCATTCTAGCATTAGATCCCCTTTTTCTTAGGTTTAATGTCATTTTTAGTACATTTGTAGATTATTTCGGGTATTGGGCATGATTTGAAGTTGTAACTTCAGATCTAGACTCCTCCAAGTCCTTAGAGTTATAAAGTCACTGAATTTATCAAGCATTGGTCCTCCTTTTTGGCTTAAACCCCTCCCTTAGCTTGGTTTTGACATTTAAGAGCTTGCGTGCACGTACAATTTGCAACTTTACATGGAAACCATGCCCTAGGAGGCTAGATCTACAATTTGGAGCTTTGGGGTAGCTTAAAAGCGTCTGAACAGAAAAAGGATTGAAGGGACTCGTCGAGTTCCTTAGCCAAGTCGACGATTCGGGTAGGGTTTACCCGTTTTTGAGATTCTGAGTGATATCGATGAAGGATTAGAGTTTTCGGTCTACATGAGTTTTCGGTCTTCTGGACAATAAGGAACTCGACGAGTTACTCAAGTAACTCAACGAGTTGCTGGATGCACTCAACGAGTTGAGGTCAACATGAACTGTTATCCTTGACTGTTGACCCTCACTTTGACCAGGGTTGACTTTGAGGGCATTTATGGTATTTTGGGATTTTGACAAGTTAATCACATGATGATTATAGGCAGTTGATTTGGAGCAGTGCGTGGGACTTATCTGATCTTATCTTGTCAGTTCAACATTCACGAGAGGTGAGTTTTCTCACCATACCAATGGGTCTAAGGCACCAAGGTCGGCCCATTTTATGATATGTGGATTGTTTTTCGATTATGTGTTATGTTAGTATGACACTTGCAGGGAAGACCATGGGGGGAGCCCATGGCGCTTGGATGTAAGACCATGTGGGCGAGCCCATGGCTTTTCAAGTAAAAACCATGGGAGGATCCCATGACACTTGGATGTAAGATCATGTGGGGGAGCCCATGGCTTTCCAGCTAAAGACCATGGGGGAGCCCATTGAACTTAGGTGTAAGACCATGTGGGAGAGCCCATGGCATCCTGGAGTAAGACCTTGGGAAGAGCCCACGACATCCTTATATGTTTGTATGCATGGCTTGTACAGTTTATGTAGCTTTTATAGCTAATATGGATTATGTGATTATGTGGATTGTGTGGGGTATGCTCTGGGGAACTCACTAAGCATTAGCATACAGTTTGTGGATTTGTTTCAGGTACATCTGAGCCTAAGGGCAAGGGCAAGGCTAGATGACACAACATGCACTCTCTCTCCGGCGTTTTATGGGACACTCTGATGATTGGAATAATATTGTTATTGTTACGAATTTGAAACCAAATGTATTTGAGATTTTATGGTTTATGGAAAATGTTTTTGACTATTTAAAAATGAAAATTTTCCTTCGAAAAATTTGGTCGTTACAATTTTGTTTGTTCAATTTCTTTATGGCATAAACGTTTAGCACACACTAATGTTAAAAATATTGAAAAAATGCAAACTAAAGGAATGTTAAAATATGACTCAAAAGATTTTCAAAAATGTGAAACTTGTGTGAAATCAAAGTTTACAAAAAACCATTTCCATCAGTTAAGAGAAATACATCATTACTTGAGTTGATTCATTCTGATATATGTGAATTAAATGGAATACTTACTTGAGGAGGAAAAAGGTATTTCATCACATTTTTTGTGATGACTCCAGTCAATATCTACACGTTTATTTGCTGAGATCAAAAGATGAAGCTTTTGATGCATTTAAACGGTATAAGGTTGAAGTCGAAAATCAACTTGAAAGACACATCCAATTTCTTCACTCGGACAGAGGCGAGGAATATTTCAACCAAGAGTTTGACACATTCTATGAAGAGGATGGAAACAAACATGAGAGAACTTCACCATATACTCCCCAACAGAATTGTTTGGCTGAAAGAAAGAACCGAACCCTTTGTGAGATGGTCAACTGTATGTTGAACCAATCGGGTCAACCTAATAATTTGTGGGGGAAGCACTATTGAGTGCTTGCTATGTTCATAATAGGATCACTACTCGTGTGATTCCTACAAGCCCTTATGAGTTGTGGAAAGGTAGAAAGCCTAACCTAGACTATTTGAAAGTGTGGGGTGTGTTGCTTATTATCGGACCCCCGATCCTAAGTGAACCAAATTGGGAGCATGAGCTAATAAGAGTATATTTATTGGATATGCTCACAATAACAAGGCTTACTGATTATTAGATATTGAATCAGGTGTTGTTATGGAATCCAGAGATGTGGAATTCTTTGAGGACAAGTTTTCTAGGGATGAAGAAAACTCCAGTCATACAACACCTACAAGTACTTCTCGAGAAATATTCTCACCTCCTCCTATTGTGGAGGAACCAAGGATAAGTACTCTGGCTAGAATAGAGAAACGTTTTGGAGATGATTTCTATTCTTATTTGGTCGAAGGAACACAAAAGAAAGTGACAATAGAGGTCATCTTCGCCATTAACTTGGATGATGACCCTAAGACCTTTACTGAAGCCATGACGTCTGGAGATGCTCCTTTGTGGAAGGAAGCCATCAAGGATGAAATGGACTCAGTTATGGGTAATAGAACTTGGGAGTTAGCTGATCTACCCAAGAGGAGGAGACCCATAGGATCCAAATGGATATTCAAGAGAAAATATCACCCAGATGGATCCATATCCACCTATAAAGAAAGATTAGTTGCTAAGAGCTATAGGCAGCGAGAAGGGATCGATTATTTTGATACCTATGCCCTAGTTGCTAGGATTAGTTCTATTAGAACTATCATAGCAATATCATCTTTGAAAGGATTGTACATTCATCAAATGGATGTGAAGAAATGTAGGGTTCAAAGTACTCCATGGATTATGGCAATGGGCCCCCTTGATGAAGTGTAGGTTAAAAGCCCAAGACTTGTCTTTTTCCCTATATATTGTCATGTATTATTCATAATTAAGGTTAAGATAGTGAGGCAAAATGTAGCCGTCAAACATAATGAGGTTTCATATGTAGAGTTAGATTCTTTAGTCTATTCTGAAAGTGTAATTTATTCCTCATGTTCTTGAATAAATCGATTGATCATTCGGCATATCTTCATAATTGTATTTGTTCTTATTTTCCGCATTTTAGACATCAAATCGTAATTAGGGTTTTGACCCAGCAAGTGGTATCAGAGCGGGTCATTGAAGATCTATCGATTTTTGAAGTATCGGTTCTTGATTTGATGATTTTGTGCACAAGTTATTGAAGATTTTTGGTGTTTTGGCGGTTTGGAATCAAGTTTCTTGTTCGTTCTACTATTCATGAAGTTTTATGGTATTTTCTACTGTTCATTTGGTTTTTTTTAATCTGATTCGTATTCTGTCCATATTATCCGATTGGATCTGATCCTTCGTTCAATACAAAATCAATATATTGCATTGATTGATCTGTTTCGTTTGTTCTGGCCCATAAGAGTTGGTCCTTTACTGTTCACAATCCATCATCTTTTCATTCCTTTTATCTCCATGCATCACCTGCTTTGGAGATAACTTTTCTATCTGTTCAACAATCGATGACCATTATCGTTTGAGGTTACTATTTCTATTATATGTTCATCATTCTCTTGAGTCGATTTCTTTTAGCTTTAATCCAAGATCAAAATTTTCATATTATCAAATCGATTTCTCTGGTATCATATTTCTTTAATCGACTTGGAATCAAATTATCTTGGGTTGAGGAGTTGAAAGAATAAACTGAAGAATACTTGATGGGTTTTTGATTTGATTATCAATATGTTGAAGATGATTTTGGTATTTATCAAGTATTACGTTCAGATTAAGGGTTTCGCAGTCGGAATTGGCACTCAATCGATATGATTTGAGCATATGTTCGCTTTTACTGGTCAATTAAAAGGTCAAAATTGGAATTGTGAACTTTTTGGTGCGAACGGACTCCCTACAAACTTAATCGGAATCATAATTTGGATTTACAATCGGAACAGATTGTTCGGGGTTTGTTATTGATTCGGAGTTTGATCGGTTGCTTTGGAACGAATGGGCTCGCTGTTGGAAATAAGGCTGGAGTCAGATTCGTAACTCGCAAACGAACTGTATGCTTGGAACCAATGCATTCGGAGTTCACTGCTGTTTGCAATTATTTGGATTCGGAACTTCGGATGATTTCTGATTTGGTTTTCAATCGATGAATCGGAGTTTATGTTACGAGAATGAAGCCATGTTCGTTCATCAGGGGAATATGGGGAAGATGAATTCAATTTACACTTTTGGTCCCTGTATCTTCATCAACATGGCAGTTTTAATCTCATTCTCGAAACTGTCACACATAAAGGCGAATATGATGCTGATTTACCATTTCAGTCCACCGTCTTTCAGCAAATGATAGTTTCTACCCAATATTCAGAATTGTTTACAAAATTTAAGGGCTGATGAACAAATTTGGATTTTTAATGCACATATTTTTTCGTGAACAGAAAATTTTGGATTCCAACAAGTCTTGGCGGTTTGGAAAGTTGTTTTTTCACTATAACGTCAAATTTTTTTCGAATTTTTCGGATTTTAAACTTCATTGTTTATATCATTTTTCGTAGGGAAGCATAGTATTTTTTTTATCCATTCAAGATCATTCTCATGACCATTTGAAGGTTTTATAATCATATTTTCTTATTATAAATAGGGGGAGAATTTGATATGGCCATTCGAAATTGGATTGTGACTTTTCAAATTTGAAGATTTTTTATGAGACTTGTGGTAGTAATATGAAGGTAGCTTTTACAGAAGAAGTTCTTCATTGAGATTATCTAAAGCTTTTACAGAGAAGTAGCTTTTACAGAAGTAGTTCTTCATCGAGCTCGTCTAAAGCCTTGATATTTCTCCGACTTCTAGTATTTTCTCGATCAAGTGGCGTTACGAATCTTAAATTTGGGTTGTTACATGATATTTTTTGGTGGCTTATATCATTAGCTTATTTGAAGATCATTGTGACTTGGAGGGGGAGTTCTTCAAAGACAAGAAGTGATTTTGTTTCTTAATTCTGAAATGGGTTTTTATGGAAGGTTTGTCTTTCTTGAAGATCTTTGGGATTACATTAGAAAATCAAGTTTAAAAACATTACTTCAGTGCTTTGTTTATATATATCCTAGAGCCCGTTTTTGAAGACTATTGAAGAATCAAGATTCGTGGAACGATTTTGATATTCCTCGTCGCAAGATCTTTTCTTATTTGCTAGATGCTTGTTTTGGAAGTTGAAGCCTTGTCATCCATTCCATACTTTGAGGGGGAGAATGTAGGGTTCAAAGTACTCCATGGATTATGGCAATGGGCCCCCTTGATGAAGTGTAGGTTAAAAGCCCAAGACTTGTCTTTTTCCCTATATATTGTCATGTATTATTCATAATTAGGGTTAAAAGAGTGAGGCAAAATGTAGTCGTCAAACATAATGAGGTTTCTTAGGTAGAGTTAGATTCTTTAGTCTATTCTGAAAGTGTAATTTATTCCTCATGTTCTTGAATAAATCGATTGATCATTTGACATATCTTCATAATTATGTTCGTTCTTATTTTCCGCATTTTATTCATCAAACCGTAATTAGGGTTTTGACCTAACAAGACAGCCTTTCTGAATGGTTATCTCAAGGAGGAGATTTACTTGGAGCAACCTGAAGGTTTCGTGATATCTAGACAAGAAAAAAAAGTATGTAGACTTGTTAAACCCTTGTATGGGTTAAATCAAGCTCCCAAACAGTGGCATGAGAGATTTGACACCACTGTAGCTGCTTTCGGATTCCAACATAATAGTGCTGACAGGTGTATTTATTCTAAATGCTCTTCTGAATACACAGTTGTTATATGTCTTTATGTTGATGATATGTTGATCATTGGTACTCACCTAGAAGGTATTATTGAGAGGAAGAAAAACCTATCCTCGAATTTTAAGATGAAAGATCTTGGAGAAGTTGATACAATTCTTGGTATCAAAGTGAAAAGGACATGCGGTCAGATTTCATTTAGTCAATCTCATTATATAGAGAAAATTTTGACAAAGTTTCAACATTTGATCATTAAGGAGTTCAACACTCCCTTTGATTCAAGTGTGAAACTAAATGTGAATTCTGGACGAGCATTGGTTCAACTGGAATATGCAAAAGTAGTTGGAAGCATGATGTATGCTACACATTGCACCCGACCTGACATCACATTCGCTGTAAGCAAACTTAGTCTGTATACTATCAATCCAGGGACAAAGCACTAGAAGGAAGCAGGTAGATTACTGGGATACTTGAAAAGGACAAGTACTTTAACGTATCCGTCATCTAACGGAATACTTGAAAGTTATTCTGATGCTAGCTGCATAGATCACACCAGTGATTCAAAATCAACAAGTTGTTGGATTTATACTCTAGATGGTGGTGCTATCTCTTGGGCGAGCAAGAAACAGACATGCATAGCTCATTCAACGATGGAAGCGGAGCTAATTTCCTTAGCAGCAGCGGGCAAAGAGGCAGAGTGGACTTGAGATCTACTTATGGATATCCGTCTGTGGGATATTCCAATCCCTTTAATACCCATGTACTGTGATAGTGGGGCCACACTGTCTAAAGTATATAATGCGGTATATAATGGGAAGTCGAGACATGTAGGTCTAAGACACAATTTTGTGAGACAACTAATTGAAAGTGGTACCATCAAGTTTGTTTATGTCAAGACAAGTAGAAACTTTGTAGATCCGTTTAGCAAACCTCTGACGAGAGATTTGGTTACATCTACTACGAGAGTCATGGGTCTAAAACCACAATAGAATCGCTTAGTGATGGAAACCTAACTTGACATTAGTGCTCCTAATTCTCAAGTTTAAAGGGTAACAACGAAGTCACTAACGATCAAAAGTACTATCATTAATGACAGATCCATGTGAGGTAGGATAGAACGTCCTTGCTGAGAATGAGGTTGAGTTATGAATCTTAACAAAGTTTTGGATACATCTAAGCAAAAAGATGTTGTAAAACTTTGCCTATATGATCTAGAGGTGGTGCCGCCTCAAATGAAGATTAGTGGTTTATCTTCTAAAGGGTCATGAAAAGGGTTTATAGCGCATGGCCATATTAGCACTCAGGGAAGAACGCAAAGACGACTTATGATGTTTGGGGTTAAACTGGAGAGGTCATTAAGGTTCGTGGTTTAAACCTATAAGGATATCATCGAATCAGTCTCTTCTTGTTTGTTCTCATTAAACTAGGGTTTAATCTTCGTGACACCCCAGTGACATCATCTGTCTGAGTGAAAGGAAACTTTCCAACTTGGTGGGGGATTGTTGGAATTATATATATATATATATATATATATATATATATATATATATATATATATATATAAGGAATTGCAAGTTGGTAATTTCCTTTGTATCCCACATTGGTGGGAGGAAGAAATCTTTGTGGGTTTATAAGCTTATTCCCTTGATAGGCCATCAAAGGCTTTAGTGGATCAAAGGAATGGGCCAAGCCCACGCGCGCGCCTAGTCTAGCCTAGCACTAGCTGACGCCTCGAGTGTGCAAAATGGTGCGATCTAGGCGCACTTTGCACTTCGCACGACGCATCAGTCGATGGGAGCTAAGGAGATTTTATTTTGACGAGTTTGGGTCAAGTCGGTTTGACCGATCCGGTCAATGGTTGACTGCCATTGACTCCGTGGAGGACAAGTCGGGATATTCTGGAAGGATCAGGAAACGACTTGCTTGGAGAGCAAGTCGTCGCCCTACGGTTTCTAAGGGCTGGCCTATGAGGGCCCATTTCATGCCTTCTAGGGTTTCGACACCTATAAATACTCCTCCCTAGGAGCCGTATTCGACACTCACGAAAATTTGAAGCTCTCTCCCTCTCTCTGTAATTTTCTTCCAGTTTTCGAGTATTCACTTTGTGTTTATCGATTTCCAGTGCTGTTGGAGAATCGATAGATCTGCATTAAATACTGTGTCTATCGATTTCTAGTGTTGTTGGAAAATCGTTAGATCTGTATTAAATCCTGGGGTTTTACTCTATTGCTTACAACGAATAGAAGCGATGTAAAAACCTTTAAGGACAGGAGTCTGATCCGTTCATTTATTCCACGTTCAAGATCAATCGTCAACATGCCAGTTTTACATTATTGTTTTGTTTTTTAATTTCATCCAATAACAGGACACTCTCCTTCTACCTTTCTTATAATCATATCTAATCGACAATGTGACAACCTAAAATATTTGGATCAAGCAAGGTCTGAATTTCAACCCTATTACAATGAAAAGCTTGAAAGATAAAAGGGCATAAGTGCTTGTATATGGAAGCGTACCATTTGGAAGTCACATATAAGGTAACCTCTCGAAAGTAAACAAGTTTATCAAGGCAAACTAGACAAACGAGTTAGAAAAAGAATCTTGGGTCAAAAGGTTGTCTAGTGGTATTAAGCTTAGTCTCCCTACCACCTTAGAACATGGAAGGCAATAAGAATAATGACTTAAGCCAACATATATTGATATAAATATGTGTAACAAGTTTTGTGGAACCATGATTGAATGCACCCTTGGCTAGTTAACAAGAAACACACATTAAACACTTTACTTGGAAGTTTTAGCACAATATTCCTCTAAGGCCATCACCTTTGAGTGCATACTAGCTAAAAACATGGACATACCCTTCGGAAATCACCCAAAACCATGAAACTCCTTGGTAGGACCACCTTTGGCCATGAACACCATCCTAGGAAGGATCCTAGGGCGTAAACTCTTTAGTGGAGCACATTAGGGGCGTCAACCACACACCTGAGCTGTTCGCTACAGTTAGACTCTTTAGTGGCCATGTTGACACCCCACACCTGAGCTATTCGCTACAGTTAGACTAGGCCAGTCTAGGGTGACAAATATCTTTCGACGAAACTAACGTCTGTAAAACGGCAAGCCATGCATATCAGTCATATTATTATGGTTATAACGACTCACATAGGGATAAACAAAACGATTTTTGGTTTATGGGAAGCTTATACTTCATTAGTTTTATTAAAATAAATGAAACTATAAATTATTTTCTGTAGGATATTCACTTCCATCAGGGTCTTAGAGTTTAAGACCACATGTCATCTTTAAGGAAGATACTGCATTTTTCTGTAACGATATATATTCATACCTTACAAGGACAGGATATACACCCTGCTAGTTTTATAAAATTCTGAACTATGTTTCGTATATTTTGTAAACTGATTTCACAACTTCGGTCTTAGGGTTTTAAGACCAAAACTTTTCACATAACAGAAAATATAGAATTTTCTGGGAACACATTTTAGCTAACACAAACCAAGGATAACGAACAACATGCATGCAACTATACACGGTTTTTTGAAACGAGACTCACAAACTACTTTTATAAGAAAATATTGGATTTTCTGGAGTTTTACAACTTACTATGAACACAAATATTACACAGCCTTCTTACAAAAATGCTTATGAACTCACCAACTTTTTAGTTGACACTTTTTAAAACGACTTGTATTCTCAGGGATCTAGTAGACAGGTATTCACCACGATCGAGGCCTGGCGTCGCTGCATTATGTTATTTCTACTTTTGTTATTCGTGTTTAGCTTTTGAACAGAACAAGTGTTGTAAACATTTTAAACTTGAAATTTAAATGTATGAATGTTTGGGTTGCTATGTTTCATTTATATTCAATTGTTATGATATTGTACATGAAGTCACTCCATCCGCCCCCAGACGTTTCCGCCGTTCTGGTTTGGGGGTGTGACAGATTGGTATCAAAGCATTGTTTATAGTGAACTAGTATATCAAACCATACAAGATATACAACTATAAATACAATGGGACTAAAACACTCTGACTAAAAGTATACTTTAAAAATATCAGTATTTTATAAAAGTATACATACTTACTAGAACAATATCATAATGAGAAGAAAACAAAAGTATTTAGAGGTTGGACACTACAGTCAAACCTAGGCAGTTATGTAATCATATCTGGGATAAATATAGCCTGATCAACTATATCTATTTGAGATATGACCAACATGTGCTTGGGAGTGATAATGGTGTTGCAACAAGCCTAAAACTTACCAACTGTACATGCAAGAGAACATTAGAATTATACAGCAAATTTAAAATACTATAGGAGTATTTTTAGGATATTATATAACTTTCACACGTGCACTTTCTACCCGCTTCTCACACCTCCATTCTCGCGCAGACACTATGGCTGAGTTCCAACACGGAGACCTCTACTACCAGGCTTTGGTGGCTAACGGATGGGTTGATGAAGAACCAAAAGAGGTTCAAAAGGGGAAACCCAGAAGTGGAACCCGAAGAATATCAAGAAATGAACTATGAGGGAGAGAATACTGATAGGGAGTCAGACGAGAATGAAGACAGTAGAGTGATCCCTAGCGAGTCTTACCCTTCGGAAGCCATACCAGACCAGCACACAGTGCAGGAGAGCCCTACTGACCATCTACGCTCTCTCGAGGAAGAAATAGCCACCCTCAAACAAAAACTCTTTGCAGCCGAAGCTAGGGGAGTTCGAGCAGAACAGAAGGAAGATGAGATCACTCGTGAGATGAGTGAATTGGCCGAACTCCTTGTGCGTTATTTTGGCATATGAGCGTCACTACACTACTCGCACTAGGTCCTAGGTTTATTATGTATTTCGTTACAACTAATAGTAGTAAATCAAGAGGGGTGAGCCCTCCAAGAATCCTTGTAATCTGAATCAACTAGGTGTACTGATATCTATGTACTCTATTGATAGACTTAACATTCGTGCAATACCTACTACTACTTATCACCGTAATTACATCATTGGGATGTAGGTCGAAACATTGAGCATCGTATAGTAAAACACAAAATTTATATGTAAATATAAATAGGTAAAGCACAACTAGAAATGTCCATAGTTATTTACGAGCTGCTTCTCATCGTGCAACAGAATCATGTCTTCCCTCGGAAATAACCAGCCCACCAGTGAGACACCAATTCTACATATAGACGCCGCTACATTCCAGGCCGCCATAACAGCTGCAGTGACAACCATCATGGCGCAACTCCATGCTAGCAACACCCATGAAAATGGAAACAATATCGACAACTCCTACCACAGTAACAACCAAGGAAACCACCGATTGACAACTTACCAAGACACCCCAAACCCCAAACCTAGGAACATGAAGCAAAGGTCTAGGAGTAAGAAGAAGGGACAGCCAACTCAAGGACCCTCGAAGAAACAACATGTGGTTGCTGTCCATGCTGCCGTGACACCTACCACACCAACACCAGTGAGACCATGTTCTGGAAGCCTTCCAAAATGAAACAGGTGCAGCTTCCATCATAAGGGGACCTGCCGGGAGTTACACTACAGTAGGTATAACAAGAAGGGGCACACAGCCCATTTCTGTAGGGCTCCGGCCCAACGTGCCACTCCAACCCTCAACGTTGAAGTAAGCCCAGTATGTTATTTATGCGGTGAAACAGGGCACTTTAAGAGAGATTGCCCAACAGAGAGGAATGACGGAGAATCAGGAGGAGTTTAACAACTAGACATGAAGAAGTAGAAAGGAATCCTGCCGGGATTTTTGGTATGTCCCCAAGCAACAATATTTAAGCATCAAATTTTCACCAAAATCTTTATCATATAAATTAAAAAGCACAAATTGTTTCCTCAACCGAATAAAAACACTTCATTCATATAAAAACTAAGGATCCTCACAGGTAGGCTATGATGGCTTAGTGTACACATCAGGGTCATATATAATTAAGATTCTAAAGGCTTAGAGTGCGCGATTCTGCCTTATTTCCTGTTCCTTATTTGGTTGTGGATTTAGGACAGAGTCACTCAGTCGACTGTCTTCTCGAACTTAATTATACATGACCTGTATACGCCAAGCGATTATAGAGCGACCTTGTAGGGATTGCATTATGAAATGTTCACAGTAATAATAGCAAGGATAGAACCAGAAGCATCAAGGATATATGCGCAGAATACGTTATCATTCTAAACAATCATCACCCTTCTAATTCGACTTAACATCTGTTACCATAAGCAGTCCAATGTCGTCATTTGATGCGGACTGGTTGATCCTTACCATACCAATTTCAAGCACTACAAAGAGACTTTTTGCCTTACCCAATCGATTAACAAAACTCTTTCAACCTACAACGACAAATCCCCAGCATCTAGACACACGAGTACTTATGTAAGAGATACCACGCTCCTTCCCTGTCCCACAATAAAGATGAGAAACAAGAGACAAAAGACATCAAGGGAATCCCAGAGGTTTACAACCTCCCCCAGATATTCCCGAGGTTCTTTTGGAAACATCACCCATGTACTAAGTTGAGTTTGGAATTGACTCGACTCTTGGAACCATTCCAGTAACCAAACCCCCGATACCACTTAGCAACAACACAGGAATAGATATTGTCTGATTAATAGAAGGACCTAATAAGTAAGGAAAATTATCAGACCAAACCTCTAACCTCAGGGTACACTCGTCCGACTCATAAGGAGGAACCACTAACCACTAAGAATCAAGCAAACCCATCGTCAATGATCGATATCCCTATTCCGAATCGACGACCCACTCAGCCAACTCTAAGAATCAAGCCATGGTCGACATTCCCCTAGTTCAGAATTCTATAAGAGGAGAACCCCCAAGGCAGCCTAGGATTTCTAAGGCCAGCTGCACCACACACACCCTTAACCTTGGTAGCAATAGCACCAATCCTTAAAGCCTAGGGACACTACTCCTAGAACACCAGGAACACAATATTTAGAATACCATTCGAGATCCTCGCCAGGATAGGTCCGGTAACCTATAGCCTTCAGTTACCATAAGAACTCACCTTCGTACATTTCATATTCCATGTATTCAACCCTCATAAGTGTCTGACCGCCGAAGCTCTCGTGGTACCAATCGACGAGATCAAGGTAAACAATAACCCACACCCCAAAGAGGAGTATGTGGGGATCACAGGCTAGGAAATAAAAAGAACAACGTCAAACACCAATAGCGAAAATCTGCTGGAATGCCAAGCGAGGATCTAAGTTCACCGAGGAATTAGAAGATAAAAAGAAACATAAGTACAAACCACTTTCCTCAACCCTTGATATTCCACAGAGAATTTGAATTTCGGGACGAAATTCCCTCTAACGGGGGGATGATGAGACAACCTGAAATATTTGGATCAAGCAAGGTTTGAATTTCAACCCTATTACAATGAAAACCTTGACAGCTAAAAGCGCATAAGTGCTTGTATATGGAAGCATACCCTTTGGAAGTCACATATAAGGTAACCTCTCGAAAGTAAACAAGTTTATCAAGGCAAACTAGACAAACGAATTAGAAAAAGAATCTTGGGTCAAAAGGTTGTCTAGTGGTAATAAGCTTAGTCTCCCCACCACCTTAGAAAATGGAAGGCAATAAGAATAATGACTTAAGCCAACATATATGGATATAAATATGTGTAACAAGTTTTGTCGAACCATGATTGAATGCACCCTTGGCTAGTTAACAAGAAACACACATTAAACACTTTGCTTGGAAGTTTTAGCACATTATTCCTCTAAGGCCATCACCTTTGAGTGCATACTAGCTAAAAACATGGACACACCTTTCAGAAATCACCCAAAACCGTGAAACTCCTTGGTAGGACCACCTTTGGCCATGAACACCATCCTAGGAAGGATCCTAGGGCGTAAACCCTTTAGTGGATCACATTAGGGGCGTCAACCACTTAGGAAATCCATGATAGGGCGTAAACTACCTTAAGGATGTAATGTTTGGGCGAAAACACTTTCCTAGGGAGCATCTTGGGGCGTAAACACCTTTCTAAGAGCATCTTTAGCGTAAACACTTAGATATTTTAAAGTGTTTACGGATTTATGAGTTCTATTTTGCCATTTTCCCATGCAATCACGGATCCTTATGAATTATCCAACAGTTCTCCAAGTAAAAATCAAATCAGCTTCACTTCCCTTATTTAAACGAGAACCCCTTTTGTTAATCCTCACCATTACCTCATTTCATTCTCTGGATACTTCATACTTCCTCTAAAACTCCCTCCCTCACTCCACTTAGCAAATAAATTAAACTCCTCTCAAGAACAAGTGGGTCTTTCCAAAAATCATTATCATCAAGGTGGTTCTTGGAATTTTGGTGAGCCATTTCGAAATCTTTTAGTATTCTTACATATTATTTGGTTAATTTCATCCTATTTACACATAATATTGTGTGTTAATATTCTTAGGATATACTAAATTTCAAAGAGTTTATCAAACTCTTCAAGTGCTTAGGCTTGAAAACTTCTCAAAATTCTTCAAATCATCCACCAAAACAAACCAAGGTGAGCTTCATACCCCTATATTTTCAAGATTTTCTATGTTTTAGGGGGGGAATACAAGTCAAACTATGTTTATTCCACAAATAACTACAAGCTTTTCATCTTTGTGTTAGGGATAAATTATTATTTGTATAAATTATGGTATTCTCTAGTTTTGATATGAATATGGTGATATGTATATATATCTATCAGCGAAACTAACATGACCAATGTTATAAAACCATATGAAAAGTTAAGATCTATAAACTACATGCTTTTTGGAAACTTTATTAAAAGATAGTTTTACTAGTAAGCTTTGATACAGTATAGTCACTTATAAATCTAGTGGGTTTAATACCCAAGTGATATGTTTTGATTTCATATTTTTCATGCTGGAACACACCTGTAAATTTATATAAAAGGGTATATAAATCATTTCAAACCAACAAGATAAACTATAATCGGTATAGTTTGGAAACCACTAACTACGTTTTCGAAGACACTTTTAATCATTTAAAAGAACAACTATCCTGTTTTTACAAGAAAATGAGTCATAGTTCACGTAAATCTGTTAAGGCTCTTGTGAGACACCTTTAGTCGTACCTACGTAGCGTACGTGGTAAGTCCTGTTAGTTATAATCAGAGTCTCCTGGAAGGACAGCGGGAGTTTGTGTATGAATCTATACGGGGTTGACACCCCCACACCTGAGCTGTTCGCTATAGTTAGACTAGGCCAGTCTAGGGTGACAAATATCTTTCGACGAAACTAACGCCTGTAAAAAGGAAAGCCAGTCATATCAGTCATATTATTATGGTTATAACGACTCACATAGGCATAAACAAAACGATTTTTGGTTTACGGGAAGCTTATACTTCATTAGTTTTATTAAAATAAATGAAACTATAAACTATTTTATGTAGGATATTCACTTCCATCAGGGTCTTAGAGTTTAAGACCACAGGTCATCTTTAAGGAAGATACTGCATTTTTCTGTAACGATATATATTCATACCTTACAAGGACAGGATATACACCCTGCTAGTTTTATAAAATTCTGAACTATGTTTCGTATATTTTGTAAACTGATTTCACAACGTCGGTCTTAGGGTTTTAAGACCAAAACTTTTCACATAACAGAAAATATAGGATTTTCTGGGAACACATTCTAGCTAACACAAACCAAGGATAACGAACAACATGCATGCAACTATGCACGGTTTTTTGAAACGAGACTCAGAAACTACTTTTATAAGAAACTATTGGATTTTCTGGAGTTTTACAACTTACTATGAACACAAATATTACATAGGCTTCTTACAAAAATGCTTATGAACTCACCAACTTTTTAGTTGACACTTTTTAAAATGACTTGTATTCTCAGGGATCTAGGAGACAGGTATTCACGACGATCGAGGCATGGCGTCGATGCATTATGTTATTTCTACTTTTGTTATTCGTGTTTAACTTTTGAACATAACAAATGTTGTAAACAGTGTAAACTTAAAATTTAAATGTATGAATGTTTGGGTTGCTATGTTTCATTTATATTCAATTGTTATGATAATGTACATGAAGTCACTCCATCCGCCCCCAGACGTTTCCGCCATTCTGGTTTGGGGGTGTGATAGAAAAGGATTAATCTGGTTTCTTGACGAAACTTTGTAATCATATTAATAATAACTAGATCTATAATTCGCAACTAATCGACATATAATTCTCAATATTATTTGTCGGTTTCCTTGATTGTATATTAGTTTGATTTACAACATGATGTATCTTGGAGTGACCAAAATACATATAGGAGGTACTTTGGTTGCAAGTCTTTCCCAAATGAGTAAGAATATAGTGGCTTTTTTTAATATATGGTGAATAACTTCACAATATTCGTACAATGCAAAGTTGAAAGGAATGAAGAAGCAAATGAACTCACCTCACAATTCAAGTGTTATTATTGAAAATCCAACTGAAAATAGAAACTCTAATACGTTGCTTTCTATTATGGGGATGACATATACACATAAATACACATACACACGTGCACACACACATATAAATATATATATATATATATATATATATATATATATATATATATATATATATATAAGTTTAGAAAGAAGTTTTGTAAAACCTTTTGAAGAGTTTAAATAAATATTGATGACTTGATGTCATTTTATAAAACGATTTAAAAGCGGTTTGACATATAGAAACAAGTTTGATAAAGAGTTTAATGTGTAAAACAAGTTTGGTAAACAGTTTGAAGTAGTTTGTTTGATAAAGCAGTTAAAAGTATAGTAAATCCATTTGTTTGATAGTTATTAATCACATGTGATTGATATAATAACTATAATGTTTCAACTTGTATCCCCCCCATAAAAGCATTAAGTTCCAACTAGAAAGGGTTTCCCCTACGTTGCGGGGGTTAGAAGATGTTGCTTTTGTTAGAAACTATAGTACATTGTCTGAATTGGTAGCCATACTAAAGGTCGTTGCATTATATGACCACCTGGTTGTATAAATGAAAACATATTAAAGTCTTCCATTTGTCGTTAAAGCTGCTATTACCTCTATTTTTTTTTCAAAAACTGAGGACAGTTGATAACTAAAAAACATTTTGTATTTGGGAGGCATTGCAATAATTGGTTATTGATAAAGGTATATATAAAATGGAAACATACCTATTTTATTGATATATTTTAGCATATTTATAAGACACTATGTTTTGAAAAACCTATCAAATAATAGCATTCTGCTTTCCATTTTTCATTATTACGGGATTATTGATGAAAAAATATATTCCCACTTACTGTATTTTGTATTTGGATGAGACTGTTGTAACTTGATAACCAATGTTAACAAAACAATCACAAAATTGGAAATTTCTTGAAAATGACATTTATTTCGGATTTTGATTTCTGTGCCAAGTAACTAATTGCTATAAAGTGCTCTGTCATATTTAAAGCATATTTCAAAATTTTCTTATTTTTATGTTAATTTTCTTTTTAAAATCTTTCAACTTACCACTTCATTTTCGTATTATAAAACTTTCTTTTGCTACAAAAATCATTTTGAAGATCTTAAAAGAAAAAGAAAACAATCATGACTTTCACAATAATATTAAAACTCTTGTAGCATATAACTTTTTAATAGAGTAAATTACACGGATGATCCTTTAGCTTTGCAGTTTTTCTCTGATATGGTCCCTACAAAACTTTTTTCCCTGAGATGGTCCTTACGGAGCAAACCTTGCACACAAAAGCTCCTTATGACTAACTCTTTTAACAGATTCTGTTAAGTAATTGTAAATGACAAAAATACCTTTTTTCTTTTTGCACATAAATGGTCCTTAACTATATATATATATATATATATATATATATATATATATATATATATATATATATATATATATATCAATTAGAAGACCACCGTCAAACTCTTCTTTTCATCACCACTGACCTTTTACCAACAACACCATTTTCAGAAGCCTCCACAAATCTCCTTCGCCTTTACCCCCTCCCCAAATATCTCTGTTCTTTAGATAACACATCTCTTAGTTCCATATCTGAAAATCGTGAAACAAAACAGTCGTGATTCCCAACCTCTCTAGAAAGGAAGAAGACGAAGAAGGTTAATGGACAACCTCGCCATTAGTTTGCACAGAACGCGGGATATTCATTAAATTGCCCTTCGTCTTCATCTTTTCTGTTCACAATAAGCAAACAAAAAAAGGAAGATTGGGAATCAGAAGACTAATATGGCTACCGGTCTGGTGCTAATCAATTATTTGAACATGATGGCATGAAAGGAGGGGGGCTGCGATGCACCACACAACTGCCAAATAAGACCGATATCTCTCCCCTCGCCAGAAAAAAGATAATCAGATCTCTTCCGCCCATCTTAGTTGATGTTCGGTTTGGTGGAAGCTTCGATCCAGAGGTGTAAGTTTAAGATACATAGATGTCATTGTAGGAATTGATGCTAGTGGAGGTTCCAACGGTGATGGAGTTGGAGTTTGGACGACAGTAATGGTGACAAGGAGGAGTGTCGAGGTATGTTCTACGAAATGGTGGATGCTCCCTATCTGAGAATTTGTGGGTCTGATTACAAACCCATGTTTCTATTCTAAAAAAGGGCCTGCATTCAAATCTTTTGTAAGAAATGGATTGATTACAATGTATGGAAATGTAACCGGTTACTGGAAACGACGCCAGGTGTTTGATGAAATTCCTAGCAGAGATATCATCTCTTGGAATTCTATAGTTGCTTCCTACACCCAAAACCGGTTGTTTGATGATGCGGTTGAGATTTGTAAGACAATGATGCAATGTTCTACCTTAAAATATAATGTAGGAACCATGGCTAGCCTTTTCCCTGCTATAACAATGTCTACTTCGTCTACCAACGTGATGTTTATGAAAGAAATGTTCATGAATCACACTAGAGAGAGTTTAATTCCTTGGAATGTAATGATAGTTGTGTATGTGAATAACTCAATGCCTATAGATGTAGTTAATCTTTATCAACAAATGGAGAATTACATAACAGACCCGGATTCAATCACAGTGGCTATGATCGGAGTGTGGTGGTGGTGGTGAAATTAGGAAAGAGAGAGAGAGAGGGAGAGAGAGAGCGAGAGAGAGAGAGTCATGAGGACCATTTGTGTGCAAAAAATAAAGGGTATTTTTGTCATGTACAATTACATAACAGAATCTGTTAACAGAGTTAGTCATAAGGACATTTTGTGTGCAACGTTTGCTCTGTAGGGACCATATCAGGGAAAAACGTTTTGTAGGGACCAAAATCAGGGAAAAAATGTAAAGCTAAAGGACCATCCGTGTAATTTACTCTTTTTAATATCTTTTTTTGATGGGACCATAAAAGAAAATTGAATCAAATGATTTATTTCGAATTAAAAATATATACATTTTGTTGAAAGTCTTCCCTCGATATAGCTATTTTTGTCATTTTCACTTGATTTTATTCCCAACAAAAAAAATTATATATAACTTTATAACAAAAAAACAGTTTTTATAATTACGTGAACAATGAGAGTTATTTATTGACTTGTAGTCTTGTACCATTTGGTGACTGAGTATTTATATTTTAACAAATAGATTCATAGAAACGGATTTTGATTACAAATACAGTTGACTTTGAATTTGAATGTAGCAAGTAGCCAAGTTGTTGGTGATTTTAGTGTCACCATGTCATTTTATGTAACTGGAACTAACATGTGAGCTAAGGGGCTTCTTAATTTTTACTCTAATATATGTACGGGTTGGTGCGGTGTGCACACATGTATATGATCGAATTAGAAGTTGGTTCGACGTCAAGTCGTGGGTCTAGGGGCAGCGCCCCTGGGTCCGGGGTTTCCAAAGGAGTGGCGCCCCTTTGGCGAGGTCTAGGGGCAGCGCGTTGGGTCCAAGGGGCAGAGCCCCTGGCTGGGATCCTGCAGGGTTTGGGGCAGCGCCCCAAAACCTCACCGAATTTTACATATGGGAACATAATGGAAATTTTCGATTAATGAGGGTGATTATGATAAAACTAACAAAACTCGTTAGTTTTGGTAACCCTAAATCCTCATTAATCCGGATTACCTTGACTTGCTTCCAAAGCAACTAATGACGGCCCAACCCTAATGAAACCCTAATTACGTTTATTATATAAACTACTCTTCCTGTTATGAAGTAATGATCTGAGAATTAGCTCTCGTTTTCTTCAAACTCTCACAAAATCTTTCTAGCAAATTGGCTTACGATTTCTGTGCCTAGAATCGTAAGTGTCCACTTGGATTATCTGTTGGATTAGATGTCTAATCCCATAACTATAATTGGTATGTACTTGACCCGAGAGTAGCATAGTCCATCTGGGTTGCATATCATCATGACAATTTGTTAGGATGGACTCTTGAGAAGAGGTTATATATGATTTATTAATATATTATAAGTTCTAATATATTAATATGAAATCATATGATTTAATTAGTATTGATCAAGAATTAGTTTGGAATTAATTTAGTGATCAAAAGAGACTAATTAAATCTATGGGACTAATTATGGTAATTAGTTATATTTATATGGGTTGGGCTTATGATCCATGTTGGACCAAGTTTATGTATGGATACATAAAGAGTTGGGCCACATGAACCATGGATCATAAAACCCATGGGTATGGATTTGGGTTATACCCATGACCCTTGGAATCCTACATATAAATAGGTCACTCCATAGCCAAAATCACCACTAATAGTTCTTGGAGCTCATGGAGTTGATTTTGGTGTGGAAGGAATTCTCTCTCAAGAGCTACCTTTGTTCTAGGTTTGTTGTGAGCCATTTGAGGCATTTCATACTATTGGTGCTAAGCTCTTAAGGCCAAATACAACAAGGTTTCAAGCTACATAAAAGGTATGTCATCCTAACTAGTATTATATATTGTCTATGTCAATTGCATGCGAGTTATAGGCTTAATGCTTTGGAAACACCATTACATGTATAATTAGAGAAAACATAGATCCAAGGAATTTAGGGTTATATGTGCACCATAGGATGTTGTAGTTTACCAAAACCCAACAGTGGTATCAGAGCCATGGATTGTTTTCTTTTATACTTGATGTTTTATTGGTTTTCAAAGTGAAAAAATCGAATTTTCTGCACTCTGACAGTAGAACTCGCCGAGTCTAGTGCTTAACTCGACGAGTTGCATGGTTTTTGCCTTGGAATCGTCGAGTTGGATGAGTGACTCGCCGAGTCCACTCACAAAGTTGACCAACTCGACGAGTCAGCTCATGCACTCGACGAGTTGGTTGTCCTGGATGCAGATTTTCGAGTTTTTTTTGGCCTGTTTTGGATTAGGATCATTACCACAAAATGTTTTTGTTCATAAAATTTGATTTTGATGCCATGGTAATGATTATCCTCATCCAAATAAAGGATAATTGTCAAAGTTTCAAGATTTGTGTTAGTTTATGTGATTAGCTAAGTTCTTGAAAATTGTTGATATGAATTATCTTTACTTATAAGTTTGATCTAGATCATAGAAAAAATTATTTGATTATTGTGTTAATTGAAATAATTGATTTTAATGGTTTTTATGAACTCCATAACTTGTCCTCAAGTTATGGAAAATGAAGAGTTTTTCCTTTTAAAGGATTCATTAAAGTTCATAGGTTATGAAAAAATGAAAGGTCTTGTTTTTAAATATCATCATAAAATAGTTTTATGTCTTCCATAATTTGTCCTCAAGTTATGGAACTTGAAAAGTCTTCCATAAAAATCATATTAAACTCATAAGTTATGGAAACCAAAAGTTTTTAAATTGTTCAAAACTTGCCCTCAAGTTTTGGAATTTGTAAAGTTACCCCCCCCCCCATGTATACTTTAATTCCAACCCTTAGAATTTTAAAAGTTTAAAATTCAACCTTTATACTATTATAATATTATAGGTTTAATATTTATATATTGTATAAGATTAAGTCAGTCTTACCGTTAGTAGGCCTCATTCATGAAGTCGGTCTATAAGGGGGGTATAAGGTTACTGCCTATAAAATGGCAGTTTAATGGGTGTCCACTCTCACCCACCGCTTCCTTGACTGGTGGAGGGTCGTTAGCCGAACGGGTAGGACAGGACATTAATTATCCCTTCATTAAAAGTATAACGATAAATATAAAGTAACTAAACTTTATTAAATTCCCAATCTTAGTTACTTTAGGAAAATGTGAATTTGGTGCTAACCCATGAAATTGCACTTTGCACCCTATTAAGTCGTTAGTGGAGCGTGTGTGGTTAACCGGCACACTAATATGGGACTGACAATGCGTGGAAAAGGGTAGCTTGATGTTAATCGTAGATCAATGGAGCGTGTGTGATTAACCGGCACATTGATTAGGTGGTTGTAACATTAAGTGTACCAAGTTAATTTGCATGGTTATTCACTCATTGTTTGTGATCCTCGGTATCCCAGTCACAAACTTGAAGGGCACAATCGAGATTTAAACATGCCATTGAATACTTCAATGAATCTCAAAAGATCTAGGAGTTTCAATTCATTTAAAACCTAATGTTAAATTTCATTTTTCATGGTGGAAATTGGTAAATCGTCATTTACCTACCTTCAAATATTTTGTAGCTTGGATTACAGCATCCCTCTTCCAAGTTATTAAATATTGTGTTGGGTCCTAGCCTTAATATTTCATATTGGGTGTTATATTAAGGACTTAAATAAACTAAACTTGAATTTCTCCCTCATAGATATCTAGTTATGACAACTATGGTCTTCCTTATCCTTTTGGATAAAGCTTTCCTAATGAAGATGATATCCCAAATGGCAATCAAGGTGAAAGATTAATCCCTTTGTTGTGCATTAATGGGACTAGAAATCATACTTCACTTCCTCCTATTATTCTCCCTAACCCACAAGTTCTTGAAAATTTCAAGGTCACTCAATCCATATTGGCAAGCAGTGTCTATATGTACTCATATCTTGGAGATGAAGTCTCATATTGACAAGCTAGGAGAGTTGGGTGTCAAAGTCTCAAGGAAGTTGACTGTTGACTGGGTTCTTCAATCACTTTCCGAGTCTTATAATGAGTTCATTAAGGACTACTATGTGACAGACCACGATATGACCCTTAATTACCTTACCTATTTGCTTGTTGTTGCTGAATCAGCAATGATTTGGAGCACTGGTAAGGAAAATTTGATTGGAAGATCTACTTCCCAAACTTACATGGACATTGACAATGGAAACATTAGAAGTCCAGAGAAGTCTTCTCTTCCCAATGGAGATCGGCCATAGTCAACCCGGTTGACCAAATGGTAAAGAGAAAGGCTAAGTCTGAGATAGTCCCATGTACCATTACTAAAGAGTCCATATGTTTCTATTTCCAAGAGAATGGGCATTGGTTGCGAAGCTTTCGTATCTACCTAAAGGACCACAAGGATGGTAAAGTCAGAGTGTGTGACTCTGCTTCAGGTCAGTCCACTATCTAACTCTATTAAGTTCCTATTTGGAGATTCTTAATACATGATGTAATGTAATTACATTATGATGTTTTGAAGAATCGAAGAAATGAAAGGAAGCTTAAAGGAAGAGTATGTTGGGTCTGATCGTGAAGAAATGGATTTCGATCGCATGGTTCGATGATCAGATTTGTGAGTTGCTGCTTAAGAGTTATGATAGATTGCTTAGGAATAGATAACAACATATTTTCACGTGTATTTGTATTGTAAGGATAAGTTTTCCGCAATTTATATAAATAAAGAAAATTTTGAAATTTATCTTATTTTTAAAATTCCCTTACATTGGCTTTTGTGAAAAATTGTTCCTTATATGATTCATTGATAGCAATATTGGAATATGAATTTGATTCTTTTGTTTGTGGTAGTGTCATAATTTACCAAATAAGGAAAGATTCTCATCACCCAAGTTTCAGTTGGATACAAACTTGGAATCATGCAACCTGTATTGTATGATGAATGAGAATTTTCATCGTTGGGAAATTAAGACCAATTCCTTGTTCACATGTTTATGTGAATCAAGTGAAGGACTAGGAGATTGGGTACACTTGGTTGTGCACTGATCAGGTCCACCAAAAAGAACGATAAGGCTATTCGTCATGATTTACTAAAGTTTAGTAAACATGGTTATGCTTACAAGTTTAAGTATAATTTTGGAACATTGGAAAAGTTTCAATGTATGGCAGGACGAATAAGAAGAACCAAATTAGGAAGAAAGATAAAAGTTTCTCCAATCTGAAAAGATGGGAGAGTACTTTAGTATCATGTTTTATGATCATCTTAATGGTTATGGAAAGCCATATCACAATTGATCCTCTGAAGACAACTTAGTGCATTTGTATGGCTAAGAAGAGGAATTGTGAATTGTTGAAATGGTTAAATCAAGAAGATGAGTCATACTTTGTTCCCAAAACAAGTCTTAGAGTCATACTCCAAGATTGTAATCTTGAGTGGCATAATCTTAAGAAAGGTTTAAAACACTTATCAAATGTAGAGTAAGAGTTTTCTACTCTTGTACATTTGAAATTGGTCAGTTGTGATGTTTTGCATAAAACAAAAACCAACTAAGGCCAATTGTGTGAAGTGTTTGTCTTGATTAGAATCCGTACTAGATCTTGAATATTTGTTTGTCAAGTAATGTTCCTTGACAAAGTGAATCATATATGTCAAGAGGTCAGTGGGAGTCTTAAAGATCTTGACAAGTTTCAAAAACTGATCAAGAATAAACCTATTGTTTATCACTAGCACACGAATTGAGGTTTATAGCCTATCGTGTTGACATATTCTTATTTCTATGCCCATTCCAGTTAAAGTTGACTATGAATGTGAGTTCTATGAGTTCTCAGTTGTTTGCATAACTACTTGGAAGCAGTGGTAGGCCCGTGTGCTGCCAGGTGGCAAGAAATTAAGATTAAACAAGTTCAGTCCATATGATTTGTCACTAACCTTGTCTTGTGATTATGGTTTTGACAAATTCACATGGATAGGAACACATACGCCATAAAATCTAAGTTTCATAAGGTTTCTCTCCGATTCATGAAAGTGATGGTGAGGAAACGCTTTCACTAAGTATATTTTAAGTAGATAGCAGTTATGATATTTGCATTCTCAAATTTGATTATGATTACGTCATACCTTTTCATAATTCGAATTGTGAGGAATGGCAAAAAGTCTAAACATTTGAGACTTATTGTTATAAGTTATTAAATTGTTTAGACACACATGTGAGCTGTCTAAGGAAAGGTGTATGAGTTTGAGAAGCCTAGATAAAGTCTTATCAAAGCATCTCGTATCAGAAATATGAACTTTGGTAATGAAAGTCAATAAGTATTGATTTCTAGAAGTCCACCTGATTTCTGGGTACATGTCAAATCTAGTGGGAGCATAAATGTTATGCTAGTAAACGTAATGATTATTATGCTAGTGGGAGCATAATCAATTATGATGAATGTTGCAAGTTAGAAATGTTAATTATAAAAAACAAAAGTTTCAATTCACAAGTTGCAGGGTTTGAAAAGTTGTTTTACTATAATTAAGGGAGAGGAATTCATACTTCATTTCATTTCAAATCTAAAAGCTTAGATTGAGATTTTAATCAGATTTAGTGAAATATATATATGAATGTTATGTTGGAATGGTTCAACATAAGAAAATTCTATATATGTATGTGTTAATTACGTTCTCAAAATTCGACTATGATTACGGCATCCCTTTTCATAATTCGAATTATGAGAACATTGCAAATAGAAATAGAAATATTATAGCAAAAGACTGGTCTAGTATCATGTCTTTATGTGAGACATCATGAATCGTGTCCCATATGCTTCAGATATAGGATCGATTATATGTGTTGTAGTATTCATCCGTTCTAAATTTTCCAAATGCCTAGGGCATTAAGAGGGAAAAGGACTAGAACTGGATATGACTAAAATGATTAAGCAATTGTCGAGGACAATCTGAGGTTTACCAAAGATTGGTTTCTCATGGACACTTGGAAGTATGGTGTAAATTTTGGAAAGGACCATATTGACATATTCTGAAAAGAGGTAACTCTTGTTCAGAGGTGATAGTCAAAATGGGAATATGGAAATGTTTCCATAAGTGGAAGTTATTCTTTAAATGTGTGTAATATTAGAAAACTTAATGCAAGAAGGATGTTCAAAGGAATGTACTTTAAATGTGAGACTTCGTTTCCATGGAATTTCTCTCCATTGGAATACTTTGTAATGTTTGTATCCAAGTCTTTGTGACTTTTTGTGCATAGTCATTACAAAAGGATCATTGCATATAAGTTTAGAATCTAACAGATTGGCAAAGAATCTTGTATTCTTACATTTGTCATAAGGATTTCGAATTGTGAAATGAGCATCATTGAAATGTTTTCAATTGATCTATTCCACAAAGAAAGGACCATAGGTAAACATAGTGTGCATGCTTGTAGCATGGGACAACTATTATTTTAGTTCAAGTATTTAGTTGATTATTTGAAACATTGTACAATGAATAATGAGTAATCAATATGACTCAAACGTTTTGGGGCCATATAGGATTAGTATTATTCTTATGTTTCACTTTGCATGTTTTGACATCCCGAATAACTAGGTTATTCAAACCATCCACAGTCAATCATACTTTGGAAGTAGGTATTGAGGTAAGACTGTCATGAATGGGTCTGTAGTTTGTCTAGGTGTTTTAGACATAGCTGCAGTGTTCATGAGTGCTCCTGGAATAAGATTTGAGTATTGGATTAAACCCACGCTCATTTGAATCACTTCATGGGTTTTATCATGAGTGATCATGAGATGATAATATCTTATATTCTTGAAACTAAGAGATATGAGTTGCACTTTACAAGTCGGTTGCACATTGATGATGTGAAAACGCACCAGTAACTTGGTGTTATAAAACGCATCATTGTGTGTAATTTGATGAGTAAATAGAGAAAGCATATGAGTCAAAGTTTATCCATTCCTTTTACCCTTAGAGGGATAAAAGCGATATCTATGGGCCCCTCGATGATTTCGTGATCACAACCCTAAGCGCTCGGCCGAGCCTGGACTGAATTGATTTGTTTAATTAGTCGGTCGTCATAAATCGGAAATTGGGAAACAACAAATGGACAGAGAGAATGATTATAATCCATGTCTCAGTCCATATGTTATCTATAATGGAGGAATATATGATCCCTTATCTAATGGACACGTCATTGACTAGGTCAAAGTTCGACAGCGGCTTTAAGAGCTACGATTTCTAGTCGCGTTTTGGAGTCGTACTTGCAATAATAGTTATTAGACTTATCCAAGTGGGAGACTGTTGGATTAGATGCCTAAGCCCATAACAATAATTGGTATGTACTTGACCCGAGAGTAGCATGGTCCATCTGGGTTGCATATCATCAGGACAATTTGTTAGGATGGACTCTTGAAAAGAGGTTATATATGATTTATTAATATATTATAAGTTCTAATATATTAATATGAAATCATATGATTTAATTAGTATTGATCAAGAATTAGTTTGGAATTAATTTATTGATCAAAAGAGACTAATTAAATCTACGGGGACTAATTATGGTAATTAGTTATATTTATATGTGTTGGGCTTATGATCCATGTTGGACCAAGATTATGTATGGATACATAAAGAGTTAGGCCACATGAACCATGGATCATCAAACCCATGGGTATGGATTTGGGTTATACCCATGACCCTTGGAATCCTACATATAAATAGGTCACTCCATAGCCAAAATCGCCACTGGTAGTTCTTGGAGCTCATGGAGTTGATTTTGGTGTGGAAGGAATTCTCTCTCAAGATACATCTTTGTCCTAGGTGTGTTGTGAGCCATTTGAGGCATTTCATACTATTGGTGCTAAGCTCTTAAGGCCAAATACAAGAAGGTTTCAAGCTACATAAAAGGTATGTCATCCTAACTAGTATTATATATTGTTTATATTAATTGCATGCTAGTTATAGGCTTAATGCTTTGGAAACACCATTACATGTATAATTAGAGAAAACATAGATCCAAGGTATTTAGGGTTGTATGTGCACCATAGGATCTTGTAGTATACCAAAACCCAACATTATCCTAGGCTGAATTTCTTGCAACCCAGGCATAGGGTAGAAATATCAGTCCGGAAAGTGTTCTCACGGTCCAAGTTGGTATCCAGATCTCCACCACAAACCCTATAATTTTCTTACAATCGAACTGATATTTGTTGTTCCTGGAGATGGGTGATTCAATCTGCGAGATGGCCACTAAGTTTTCAAAGCTGGAGAAGTTCGAAGGTGTTGACTTCAGGCGGTGGAAGTAAGAAGATGCACTTCATGTTGACTACTCTGACGGCAGCATACGTGCTGACTACTCCTAAACCAGCACAACCTGAGGAAGGTGTTATTGAGAAAACTGAAGAGATAAGGAAGAGACAGAATTGGGACAATGATGACTACATCTGCAAAGGTCAGATTCTTAACGGTATGTATGATGCTTTATTTGATATCCATAGTGAAGCCTTGTGTGCCAAGGAGTTGTGGGACACCCTTGAATTGAAATATATCACCGAGGATGCTTCTAGAAAGAAGTTTCTGTTCAGTGACTTTAACAATTATAAGATGGACGATTCAAGGTCTATTACTGAACAATACAATGAACTCCTTGGCATATACGGTCGGTTTAAAATGTACTGTATGAATATGGATGAATCCATTGTTGTGTCAACCATCATTGACAAACTGCCTCCATCCTGGAAAGACTTCAAACACAACTTGAAACATCAAAGGGAGGAATTGTCTTTGGTTCAACTTGCTAGTCACATTCGTATTGAAGAATCTCTTCATGCGAAGGAAAGTGACCAATCTGAAAAACCCAAAGGAAAAGTTAAACTTGGACAGCCCTCGGTTCATATGGTTGAAAAGAAACCAAGGAACCAGAACCACAAAGGACATGGCAAACGTAAGCAGGAACATGTCTCAAGCAACTCCAACAAAAAGAGAAAGGATCTGGTTTGTTGGAGGTGCAATCAAGTTGGGCATTATAAGCGTGATTGTCGTGTGAATTTAGGAAACAATGGTGCTGGAAATAGTGGAGCCAATGGGAAAGTGAACGGGTCTTCGGCCCAAGTTAAAGGACGTCAATTTTTGACTAACTTTGATAATTCTAATCAGAATTATGTTTACTATGTTTCATTCATTACTGAATCAATTTATGTACAAGATGATGATGTCGCTTGGTAGATCGACTCCGGGGCAACTAACCATGTATGTGTTGGATTAGGTGTCTAAGCCCATAACTATTTTGGTATGTACTTGACCCGATTATGAGCATGGTCCTTTTAGGTTGCCTTCACTCATGCAACTAGATAGGATGACAAGAGGAGAGAGAGAGAGAGTAGAATTTATTATATGAATAATAAATTCGTACTCAAAATGGTTTTATTAATATATGACAATATTAATATATTATTTGGAAATCATATTATTTAATTAGTATTGATCAGAAATTAATTTGGACTTATATTAGTGGTCAAAAGAGACTGATTAAATAATTGGGGACTGATATTGCAAATCACTAATAGTTGCAATTTGACTGATGGATCACCTTGGAATAAGGTTGGACGAATTCTATGGGAGGCCCATAAAGAATTCGTCCAAGGAGTATTCTAGAAGTGGTACATGGGCTGCTTAAGGCTTAAGCAGTCATATTAGGGTTTCCACCTAAAACCCTGTCAGCCACAAGTATAAATAGACCCCAATACTAAGGATTCTCATCTATGCCTTTGGGAAACCCGAGAGTGGTCGAAATCCTCCTCTCTCCTACTTCATCTTTTGCATTGGGTGTTTGTGACTCCATTAGAGGTGCAACACTTGGGGCACTAAGTTTTCAAGAGTCAAGGACTTTGTGGATTGTTCTTGTTATTGCTACATAACAAGTAAGGTAAGGTTCCAAACCCTTATTTACATATGAATTTCATTCTTAGACATGTTAGATTAGGGTTTATGCTTTGGAAGATTGTTTGCATGTATAACTTGAGGAAAACCTAGATCCAACGCATTAGGGTTGCATGTACACCATAGGAATGATGTTCTGCTCAAAACCCATCAGTGGTATCAGAGCCTATGGTATTTTTTCTGTTATTTGATGCAAAAGTTAAGTTTTCAATGCTGGAAAATTACAAAATTCGATTCTGAACCAGACTCACGACGTCAACACAGTGTTCACGACGTGAACACAGTCTGACAGCAAGATTTCGAATTTTTTACTAAAAACTAGGTTTGGATAATTACCATAAGTTGTTTTACTCATCAAAATTCGATTTTATGATATGGTAATTGACATCCTAATCTAATTAAAATATAATTGTCAAATTTTAAGATAATTACAAGATTATAAGATAAAATTAATTATTTGTAAAATTTGAATTGTGTTTATCTTACCATATAAAGTAGATTAGGTCAAATTTTTGATAAAGAGAAAATTATATAATTAATTTAATTATATTAAATTTGATCTAGATGTTTTGAAAAGTTTTAAAATTTTCACTCATGTTTTGGAATTTAAAATTTGATTAAAAGTTTTAATTTTGAAATATTAAATTCTAAAACCCTAGTATTTTGAATAGTTCAAATCACCCCTTATGGTTTTATTAAATTAATTAAGTGTTTAATTAAAAGAGAAAATTAATAAATCCATAATAATATTGTTTAAGATTAATCAATTAAAAATCTAATTTATTAATAGATTAAACCACTTAGTATTTTCAATGTATAAAATACACCCTAATACTATATAAAATTAAAAATCTAATATATTATATATGTATAAGTAAAAAGTCAGTCTTACCGTTAGTAGGCCTTATTCACGAAGCTGGTCTATAAGTGGTGTTTAAGGAAGCGGCCTGTAAAATGACCGTCATTGGGTATCCACTCTTACACACCGCACCCTTGACTAGTGGAGGGTCGTTAGCCGAACGGGTAGGATAGGACACAACCTTCCATTATAAGTATAATGAAATACGAAGTAACTAAACACTTTTATAAAATTCCTAAATCTTAGTTACTTTAGGAAAAATGTGAATTTGATGCTAATCCATGAAATTGCACATTGCACCTTGTTGGTCGTTAGTGGAGCGTGTGTGGTTAACCAGCACACTAATATGGGACCAATGAAGGATGGAAATGGGTAGCTCATAGATTATCATAAATCAATGGAGCGTGTGTGGTTAACCGGCACATTGATTAGGTGATAAACGTCTTCGAGAGTACCAAGCTAATTTGCATGGTTATTCACACCTTGTTTGTGATCCTCGGCATCCCAGTCACAAACTTGAAGGGCATAATCGAGATTAAACATGCCATTGAAAAGTTCAATGAATCTCAAAAGATCTAGGAGGTTCAATTCATTTAAAACCTAATTTTCTTTTCGTTATTCATGGTGGAAATTGGTAAATCGTCAGTTACCTACCTTCAAATATTCTGCAACTGGATTACGGCATCCCTCTTTCGAGTTGTAGAATAATGTGTTGGGTCCTAGCCTTAATATTTCATTTTGGGTGTTATATTACGGACTCTAATTAACTAACTTGAATTTCTCCCTTTTTTGTAGATGTCAAATTCTAACAACTATGGTCTTCCCAAATCCTTTGGAAAAAGCTTTCCACATGAAGATGATGTTCCACGATTGGATCATGGAAACGAAAATCATGATTCGCTCCCTCCACCTCCTCCAATTGTTCTCCCTGACCCACATGTTCGTCGACTTGAAAAGTTCAAGGTCACCAAAGTCGGATTGGCAAGCAAACACGAAGATGGAAAGTCTATATGTGCTCACGTCCTATGGATGAAGTTGCATATTGACAAGTTGAGAATGTTGGGTGTCAAAGTCTTGGGGAAGCTGGCTGTTGACTTGGTTCTTCAATCACTTCCTGAATCATATAGTGACTTCGTTAAAGTTTACTATATGATGGACCACGACGTGACCCTCATTGATCTTACCTATTTGCTTATTGCTGCTGAATCAGCAATGATTTGGCGCACTGGTAAAGCAAATTTGACTGGTAGATCAACCTCCCAAACTTCCATGGACATTCACAATGGCAACATTGGAAGTCAAGAAAAGTCTTATCTTCCCAATGGAAAGGGATCAGCCAAGGTCAAACCGTTTGACCAATTGGTAAAGAGAAAGGCTAAGTCTGAGATTGTCCCGTGTACTATTCCAAAAAAGTCTGTTTGCTTCTACTGCCAAGAGAAGGGGCATTGGTTGCGAAGTTGTTGTATCTATCTGAAGGATCGCAAGGATGGGAGAGTCAAGATGTATGACTCTGGTTCAGGTAAAATTCACTATCTAACTCTATTAAGTTTTCATTTGTAGATTCTTAATACATGATGTGATAAGATTGCATTTTGATGTTTTGTAGGATCGAAGAAAAGAAAGAAAGCTTAAAAGGAAGAGTGAGCTGAGTCTGATCGCGAAGAAATGGATTTCGATCGCATGGTTCGATGATTGGATTTTTGAGCTACTGCATAGGAGTTGTGATAGATTGCTTAGGAATATCTAGTAACATAGTTTTCATTTGTAATTGCGTTGTAAGGACATGTTTTTCCATGTTTTTTTTTATAAATAAAATAAATTTTTGATTTTGTCTTATTTATATAGACATATCCTTGCAATGACTTTTGTGAAAATTGATGTTTGTATGTTTCTATTGTTAGCAATATTGAAATGGATGTGATTCTTAGTTATATCATTTGTGGTAATGTCATAATTTACCAAATAAGGAAAGATTCTCATCACCCAAGTTTCAATTGGACAGAAACTTGGAATCATGCAACTTGTATTGTGTGATGAATGAGAACCTTCGTATTTGGGAAATTAAGACTGATTCCTTATTCACATAAGTATGTGAGTCAAGTGAAAGACTGGTACACATTGTTGTGCGCTGGTCAAGTCCACCACAAAGAACGATAAGACTATTCGTCATGATTTACTAAAATCTTAGTAAACATGGTTATGCTTACAAGATTAAGTGTGATTCTGAACCATTAGAAAAGTTTCAATGAACAGCAGAACGAATAAGAAAAATTGATTAGCCAGAAAGATAAAAGTTTATCCAATCTGAAAAGAAGGGAGAGTACTTGAGTATCATGTTTTATGAACATCTTAATAATTATGAAACCATATCACGATTGATCCTCTAAGGACACCTTAGTGCACTAGTATGGCTAAGAAGAGAAATCGGGAATTGTTGAAATATTTAAATCAAAAGGTGAATCATACTTCGTTCCAAAATCGAGTCTTAAAGTCATACTCCAAGATTGTACCTTGAGTGACATACTCTTTAGTAGGAATGTTCTTACTTTTGCACATTTTCATTGGTAAGTTGTGATGTCTTGTATAAGACAAAGACCAACTAGGACCAATTGTTTGAAGTGTTTGTCTTGATAAGAATCCGCACTAACTCTTGAATATTTGTTTGTCAAGTAATGTTTCTTGACAATAGAATCTTATATGTCAATAGGTCAGTGGGAGTCTTAAAGATCTTGAAAAGTTTCAAGAAATTATCAAGAGTAAACCTATTGTATATCACTAGCACACGACTTGAGGTTTATAACCTATCGTGTTGACATATTCTTGTTTCTTTGCCATTCCAGTTGAGTTGACTATGCATGTGAGTTCTATGAGTTCTCATTTGAATGCATAAAGGCAAAGCACCTTGATCAATGAAAGTACATTGATCTGTATGGGTGAGCTGCTAAACAACTTGGAAGACATGGTAGGCCCTTGTGCTGCCAGATGGCAGGAAATTAAGATTGAACAAGTTCAGTCCATATGAGTTTAGATTTTTCACAAACATTGTCTTGCGATTATGGTTATGACAAAATCACATGGATAGGAACACATACACATAAAAATCTAAGTGTCATCAGGTTTCTCTCCGCTTCATGAAAATGATTGTGAGGAAACGCTTTCACTAAGGGGGTTTTGAAGAGTTAGCAATTGTGATATTTTCATTCTCAAATTCGATTATGATTACGGCATCCCTCTTCATAGTTCGAATTGTGAGATATGGCAAATAGTTTGAATATTTAAGACTTATTGTTATGAGTTCTAAAATTGTTTAGACGCACATATGAGCTTTCTAAAAGGTGTATGAGCTTAGATAAAAGCTTATTGAAGTGTTTCGTATCAGAAATATGAACTTTGGAAAGAAAGTCAATAGGTATTGTTTTCCAAAAGTCCAACTGATTTCTGAATACATGTCAAAGCTAGTGGGAGCATAAGTGTTATGCTGGTAAGAAGATAATTATCATGTTGGTGGGAGCATGATTATTATGTGTTGCAAGCTAGCAATATTAATTATAGAAAACAAAAGTTTCAATTCGCAAAGTTGCAGAGGTTGAAAAATTGTTTTGCTATAATTAAGGGAGAGAAATTTATACTTCATTTCAAATCTAAAAGCTTAGATCGAGAAATTTTTATCGAATTTAGTCAAAGGACATATATGAATGTTATAACAAGAGACTGGTAAAGTATCATGTCTTTATGTAAGACATTATGAATCGTATCCCATACGATTTGGTTATAGGATCGATTGCATATGCTGTAATATTCGACTGTTCTAATTTTCCATATGCCTAGGGCATTAAGAGAAAAAAAAGACCAAAACCAGATATGACTAAAATAATTAAACAACTGTCAAGGACGATCTAAAGTTCGCCAAGGATTGGTCTCTTGTGGGCGGTTGGAAGTATAGTATTGAATGGAACATATTGGCATTATTATGAATAGATAGGATTCTATTAAGAATGAGTTGTCATATGGCAAATATGGAAATGTTTCCATAATAGGAGTTGGATATTCAGAATCTATGTAGATTAGAAAATTTTATGCAAGAAGGATGTTCAAAGGAATGTACTTTGAATTTGAGACTTCGCATTCGTGGAATTATCTTGTAACAGTTTCTGATAGAGAACTTTGTAATATCATTGACAAAGTCTTTGTGACTTTTGTGTTATGTCATTACAAAAGGATCATTGTGTAAAATGTTAGAATCGAATACATTCTAATGGTGGCAAGAATTTGGTATTCTTACACTTATGATAGGGATTTAGGAATTATGAAATGAGTGTCATTGGAAATGTGTACAATTGATCTACTTCACAAAGTAAGGACCATATGTAAACATAGTGTGCATGCTTAGATCATGGGATAACTATTGTGTTTTATTCAAGTATTAAGTTGATTATCCGAAACATTATACAATGAATAATGTGTAATCAATATGGTGATTAAGTAATAAGTGTTTTATTTATACTCAAGAGTTTGAGACCATATTGGATTCAATTATTCTTGTGTTTCACTTTGCATGTTTTGACTTCCCGAAAAATAAGATTATTCAAACATCCACAGTCGATCATACGTTGGGAGTAGGTATTGAGGCAAGACTGTCATGAATCCGACTGTAGATTGTCTAAAGCGTTTAGACATAGCAAAAGTCTGTTGTAGTGTTCATGAGTGCTCCTGAAATAAAATTTGAGTATTGGATTAAACCCACTCTCATCTGAATCGCTTCATGTATTTTATCATGAGTGATTGGTGAGACGATAATATCTTATATTCTTGAAACGGAGAGATATGAGTTGTTCTTTACGAGTCGGTTGCACATTGATAATGCGTAAACGCATCAGTAACTTGATGTTATAAAACATATTGTTGTGTGTGATTTGATGGGTAAATAGTGCAAGCATATGAGTCGACGTTTATCCGTTCCTTTTACCCAAAGTTGGATAAAAACGATATCTATGGGCCCCTCGATGATTTAATGATGACACCCCAAAGCGCTTGGCCAAGCCTGGACTGATTTGATCTGTTCAATTAGTCATTCGTCATAAATCGAAAATCGGGAAACAACATATGAACAGAGAGAATGATTATAATCCATGCCTCAGTTCATATGATATCTAGAATGGAGGAATATATGATCCCTTATCTAAAGGACGCGTTGCTGATAAGATCAGAGTTCGACAATGGCTTTTGAAAGCTACGATTGCTAATCAGGTTCTGAAGTCGTACTTGAAAAAATAGTTATTAGACTTATCCAAGTGGGAGACTGTTGGATTAGGTGTCTAAGCCCATAACTATTTTGGTATATACTTGACCCGATTATGGGCATGGTCCTTTTGGGTTGCCTTCACTCATGCAACTTGATAGGATGAAAAGAGGAGAGAGAGAGAGAGAGTAGAATTTATTATATGAATAATAAATTCGTACTCAAAATGGTTTTATTAATATATTGCAAGATTAATATATTATTTGGAAATCATATTATTTAATTAGTATTGATCAGAAATTAATTTGGAATTAATTGAGTGGTCAAAAGAGACTCATAAATAATTGGGGACTGATATTGCAAATCACTGATAGTTGCAATTGGACTAATGGATCACCTTGGAATAAGGTTGGACGAATTCTATGGGACGCCCATAAAGAATTCGTCCAAGGAGTATTCTTGAAGTGGTCCATGGGCTGCTTAAGGCTTAAGCAGTCATATTAGGGTTTCCACCTAAAACCCTATCAGCCACAAGTATAAATAGACCCAAATACTAAGAATTTTCGTGTATGCCTTTGGGAAACCCGAGAGTGGTCGAAATCCTCCTCTCTCCTACTTCATCCTTTGCATTGAGTGTTTGTAACTCCATTAGAGGTGCAACACTTGGGGCACTAAGCTTTCAAGAGTCAAGGACTTTGTGGATTGTTCTTGTTATTGCTACATAACAAGTAAGGTAAGGTTCCAAACCCTTATTTACATATGAATTTCGTTCTTAGACATGTTAGATTAGGGTTTATGCTTTGGAAGATTGTTTGCATGTATAACTTGAGGAAAACCTAGATCCAAAGCACTAAGGTTGCATGTACACCAGAGGAATGGTGTTCTGCTCAAAACCCATCAGTATGCAAGGAAAAACGGATGTTTGAAACATTAACTCCGCTTGAAGATGGGTCGGTGTTGAAAATGGGAGACGATTCTTTTATTCATATTTCTGGTTTAGGTGTTATGTGTCTTGAATTTATTTCTGGAAAGACAAATAAGTTATTTGATGTTGTTTGTTCCCAAGATTCGCAAGAATCTTGTTAGTTCTAGTTGTTTGAATTCTGATGGTTTTAAACAAGTTATTGAGTCGGATAAGTTTATTTTATCTAAAGGTGGAATGTTTATTGGCTTTGAATATTTAAATAATAGAATGTTTCGTTTAAATATTGTTGACAAATTATTGTCTGTTCAAAGTTATGCATTTGTATCTTCTGCGTCTAATGTTGATAAATCTATGCTTTAGCATGTAAGATTAGGTCATGTCAACTTTAGAAAGATGCATGAGATGTCAAAGTATGGATTAATTCCAGCCTTCGATATGACATCTGATAAATGTAAAACATGCATGCTTACAAAAGTGACAAAACAGCCCTTTCCTAATGTCACTAGAAATTCAGCTGTTTTGGAACTTGTACACAGTGACCTGTGTGACTTTCACTCCACTCCTTCTTTGGGAAATAAAAAGTATGTAGTCACCTTTATTGATGACTGCACTCGGTTTTGCTATGTGTATTTGTTACATTCTAAGGATGAAGCCTTAGATAAATTCAAAATATACAAAACCAGGGTGGAATTGCAATTGGGCATTCCGGTTAAATGTCTTAGGACTGATAGGGGAGATGAATATATGGATCCCATATACTTCTAATCAGTGGGTATCATTCATGAGACCACGGCACCTTACACACCCCAACAGAATGGTATTGCTGAACGCAAAAATCGAGTTTTAAAGGAAATGGTAAACTCGATGTTGTCATACTCAGGATTGAGTGAAGGATTCTGGGGAGAGGCCATGTTAGCGGCCTGCTATTTATTAAATAGGGTTCTAAATAAAAGGAACAAAACAGTCCCATATGAACTTTGGTTGAAGAAAAAACCGAATTTGAGTTATTTTCGGGTTTGGGGATGTCGGGCAGTTGTAAAACTCACCGAGCCCAAAAAGAAAATTTTGGGAGAACATGGAATTGATTGCATATTCATAGGATATGCTGAACATTCCAAGGCATATAGGTTTTATGTAATAGAACCTAATGATTTGGTTTCAATTAACACTGTTATCGAATCACGGGATGCAGTTTTTTATGAGTTGCGCTTTTCACCAATTCAAAGGCATAAGGATCTGACTTTTGGTGCTAATAAAGAGCAAAATTCAGAAAGTCAAGATGGTGGTAACGTACAAGAACCACAAGAGCTTCGTAGAAGCAAAAGAGGCCAAATTGCAAAAAAATTCGGATCCGACTTCCAACTGTATTTGGTGGAAGGTTCAAGGGATGAAATTAATCTTGAATACTCATATTGCTATAGTATTGAAGATGATCCTAAGACTTATCAAGATGCCCTGGAGTCTCGTGATAGTGTCTTTTGGAAGGAAGCAATTGATGATGAAATGTCATCAATTCTGGAGAACAACACATGGGTATTGTCTGATTTGCCTCCAGGTTCTAAACCACTTGGTTGCAAATGGATTTTCAAAAAGAAAATGAATGTTAATGTGACTATTGACAAGTTCAAAGCCCGGTTAGTTGTTCAAGGTTTTAGACAAAAACCCGGGATTGACTATTTTGATACGTATGCTCTAGTGGCACGTATTTCTACTATTAGATTGTTGATTTCCTTGGCAAGTATCCACAATCTGGTTATTCACCAAATGGATATGAAAACAACCCTTTTTAAATGGTGATCTTGACGAGGAAGTTTACATGAAACAACCAGAAGGTTTCATTATGCCCGGTAAAGAGCATATGGTTTGTAAACTTGTCAAATCTTTGTATGTGCTGAAACAAGCGCCTAAACAATGGCATCAAAAATTTGAAGAAGTTATTTTTTCTTCTGGTTTCAAGACAAACCAATGCGACAAATGTGTCTATAGTAGATTTGATAATGCTACTAGAGTTGGAGTGATCATTTGCTTATACGTAGATGACATGTTGATATTTAATATTGACCAAAATCAAGTAGATGAAACAAAGAAATTGTTATCATCTAAGTTCTCCAAGAAAGATTTAGGAGCGGCTGATGTAATTATTGGAATAAGAATTAAAAGGATGAACAAAGGTTTGGTAATGAGTCAAAGTCATTATATTGAGAAAATACTCAAGCAGTTTATTTTTACCGATTGCTCTCCTATGAGTACTCCTATGGATCCAAGTGTGAAACTAATGCCAAATAATGGTGTTCCCATTTCACAGTTGGAATACTCTAAGGCTATTGGTAGCTTGATGTATGCCATGACAAGTACCAGAATTGATATTGCTTTTGTTGTGGGTAAATTGAGTAGGTATACTAGTAATTCTAGTGCTCAACATTGACAAGCAGTGAATAGAGTGTTCAAGTATCTCAAGGGAACCATGGATTATGGCATGAGTTATTTGGGAAGTCCTTCGGTTTTAGAAGGTCATTCGGATGCAAGTTGGATAACCAACATGGAGAACCATTCCTCAACTTTTGGTTGGGTATTCTTGCTTGGGGGAGGTGCCATTTCTTAGGCTTCCAAGAAGCAATCTTGCATTACAAACTGGACAATGGAATCTGAGTTTGTTGCGTTAGTCTATGAGATTCCTTTGTGGTCTAAACCTATAACACATATTTCTATCCTTTGTGATAGTGCAGGCACTTTGGCTTAAGGCATATAGCCAGGTTTATAATGGCAAGTATAGACACCTAGGTGTTAGACATAGTATTATTAGAGAACTAATCATGAATGGTGTGATTTTGGTTGAGTTTGTGAAATCGCAACAAAAATTTGGCAGATCACTTGACTAAAGGTCTGACAAGAGACTTAGTGCACAAGTCTGTAATCGGGATGGGATTAAAGTCCATTTAATTATGTAATGATGAAACACCAAATTCTCTCCTAATATAATGTTAGGAGTTGAATTCAATGTGGAAAGCTCATACTTATAGATTGGAACACCTGAAGTTTTCATCCCAGGTATGTGTTCGGTTCTGCAAGTTAGTCAGGTTGAAGTTGAACTTCTTAATAATTCCTTTGATAAGTGTATGTGTATATACATGGAAAGGAGTTACCTACGTGATTGTGAAGTGTAGCCGCATTTTAAGAGTTTGTGGACTTGACCTTGAACGATCATGAAAGGATTGGGACACATGGCTTTATATTAGTGTCAAGTTGTATTTTGCTAGAAATTCAATAAACTAGTATGTATTTTACTTTCTGGTATTCAAATGGGTTGATGGGTTCAATTCTTAGAACACCCTGATTCTCGAGTATTTGAAAATGTATGATAATAAGTGGAAATTCAATCGTTTCAATATTTTCATTATCTACTGGTTTGGTTTGTTTTGATAAGGTTATGTTTGTTTAAGGGTTACACTAAAATGGGGGAGGATTGTTGGTGATTTTAGTGTCACCATGTCATTTTATGTAACTGGAACTCACATGTGAGCTAAGGGGATTCTTTATTTGTACTCTAATATATGTACGGGTTGGTGCAGGAGTGCACACATGTATAAGATCGAATTAGAAGCCGGTTCGACGTCAAGTTGAGGGTCCGAGGGCAGCGCCCCTGGGTCCGGGGTTTCCAAAGGGGCGGCGCCCCTTTGGCGGGGTCTAGGGGCATCGCCCCCAGCGGGGTCCAAGGGGCAGACTCCCTGGCTGGGGTCCCGCGGGGTTTGGGGCAGCGCCCCAAAACCTCACCGAATTTTACATGTGGGAACATAGTGGAAAATTCCGATTAATGAGGGTGATTATGGTAAAACTAACGAAACTCCTTAGTTTTGGTAACCCTAAATCCTCATTAATCTGGATTACCCTGACTTGCTTCCAAAGCAACTAATGACGGCCCAACCCTAATGAAACCCTAATTACGTTTATTATATAAACGACTCTTCCTGTTGTGAAGTAATGATCCGAGAATTAGCTCTCGTTTTCTTCAAACTCTCACATAATCTTTCTAGCAAATTGGCTTACGATTTCTACGCCTAGAATCATAAGTGTCCACTTGGATTATCCTAGGCCGAATTTCATGCAACTCAGGCATAGGGTAGAAATATCAGTTTGGAAAGTGTTCTCACGATCCAAGTTGGTATCCAGATCTCCACCACAAACCCTATAATTTTCTTACACAAGCCACCATAGACCATAAACAAAGACCAAATCAAAGTTCAAAGTCAAAATTATATATATCTCAGTTCAAAGTTAACCCTATTTAGTTTAAAACCAATATAATAACAATAATAAAACGGATTAGCAAGAAATTGTAGGAATTAATTACTAAATGTCAATTTTTTCACTGTGGTTGACTTTGGAGTGGCACGACACCAAGAGCTTTACCTAGGTTTAAATTAAGGTTGCCTCTCATGGTTCTTCTCCTAATTCCACCATTACCCTTCCTCATCATTGTAGAAAATTCCCCATAATCAATCTGTCCATCCTGCAACAATCAATAATAATTTATGATTAAATATAATTACAATAACGGATATTAAAAATAATAATATGATAGTTTAGTAAACAGTTAAGTTATTACATTATCTTGGTCGATTTCCAGAAGAAGGCCTAGAGTCCATTCTTGCATAACCATACAATAATTTCTGTACCATTACTAATGTCGGAAAAACGTCTTTCCAGAATCCCCAACTTCAGCTTTTCCAAAGACTTATTGAAGCTAGGGAAAACATATAACTGAATTGGAATTTTGTGAACATAATGCTTAATATAATGGATCTGATAATTTTGAAGCAGAAACGAATCAATATCCTCAAATTTTTTCCTTCAACAACATGAAATAAACTAAAAAAACTAAATTTATTTAGTTAGAGTTGAATATAATACATTCAGATGAACAACTTTCATCCATCAAAATCAAAATCACTTGACCATACTCTTTCTTAACTTATTTCAACATGAAAAATGACATAGATGCCCTTCCCCACAACTCTATAGCAGCTAGTTTTTTAAGCATATTTGTAATTCTATTTCTTTAATTATCCCATATTAGGGTATTCTTTTAATTGTTTCTACTCATTTTAAATTGGAATCTAGAAAGGGGCACTTGAAACAGACTTACAATACAGACTCATAGAAACAGAGGAAAAAATCACATAGGTAGAGTAGTCGACGAGTACCTTCACAGTTACATATCAATTTGTCCCGACAATCTTTGTTCTAATATACACGATAGAATTGTCTCGGCCTCAATCAATTCACAGCTGAAACCTCTGAATTCGGGAAAAAAGAAAAAGAAGAAGAACATCGATAGCAGTTACTAATAGTTTCATATATTCAATTAGTTGTAGCAGCTTCAGATCCTTAAAATCAAACCCAAATAGAAATAGAAATAGTTAATCAGAACCCTAATCCTGGAAGAAATAGAAAACCTTACACGGAGTTGTCGGCGTCTAGTTTTAACTGTCATTCGTTATAACTTTCGCTCATTGCAACTATGCGAATATTACAAAGGAAGAAAGCAGTGGAATCGATCCCTGAACCCTGAATTACATAGAGCGATGGTGGTAGTGACATACATAGAAGCATAAACGATTTTGTTGCCGATTTTTCAATCCATTCCTCCGAGGCTTAATCGAATGGGGACGACAAAGACTATGGTGGGTTAGAGGGACGTTGGTTTTGGTTGAAATACACATGTTGGTTGAAACATATTAGTTTGGGTTGAAATAAATGTTGAAACATACTTGTTCGGTTGAAACATACCTGTTCGGTTGAAACATACATGTTAGGTTGAGATAGACCCGTAACTGTTATGTACGATTTCCTGTATTGTATGCGATATTTTGGGGAACTCACTAAACTTTGGCTTACAGTCATGGATTAAATATTTTTAGGTACTTTATCAGTTCGTGGGAATGTGAAGTCGTGACTTGACACATACATCAACAGTTTTATGATTCGAGATTCTGCGTTGTTTTCCTTATAACTCTGATTATGGTTTATGAATAAATGGTTTTGCCTTGGATGTGTCTTTATGAAAATGAATGTTTTATTCTATTTTAAAAATGAAAATTTTATTCTGAAAATCAAGACGTTATACTCCAAAACTAGGTTGTGATATCATTGTGATGTAAAACTCGGTTATGTCTTTATAATCACCATTTTGGCGCCATTTTATGTGCAACCAACTTCCAACCGCCATCTTCCTTTTATAAAAGGAAGATGAATTTTCTTGGAAAGGGTTAACACTTTTGATACCCGAAATTGATCATTTGCTCTCATCTGTCTCACCCAAATCGCAAAACATCAAGGTAATTTTTTGAGTTTTTGATTTGGTAGTTGTCTGACTTCTAGATTTTCATTCTTGGATTATCCAAAATTAGATTTCATGATACCCCATACAATAGAGTCGAAATCACAAATTTTGGAAAGTGATTGCAATCACAATTTTAGAATTATCCAAGTTTATATTGATATTCTTAGACCCAAACTCTAACAATGTGAATGGCGTTCGGATCAGGATCAGGTAAAAAAAATTTTGAATCCAATCGAAATGACATTTTCAAGAAAAAATCTAACCATTACGTTCAACTTCAAGAGCGAAAAATAGAGATAACTAAGGAAGCCAAATATGATATACAAATTTTGAACAATATGCAAATTTTGAAAATTACATACACTCTGAGGGGTGAGGACCTACATACTTTTTTACGGTGAAAGACAAATCCGCAATAAATATAAGGATATGTGATTTTTTTTTGCAATGTCGGCTTAATTTTATTTAGTCGATTACATAATTTCCTTTATTTAAATCGATGTAACGTTTTTATTCTATGTAATATTTTTGTTTGCTTCATACTTCATTTATCATTTAATTTATTGAATAGTTGAAAATTAAATATAAATCGGTGATGTACAGTGAGAAGTATAAAACGATTTAGACGTGATGTTGGAGTGACAACACTTTTGATGATGTTGTGAGTACTTTTTGGTGGCCTTATAATAATTTTGTATATAACTCTAGCATCTTAATAACATGTGATTAGTTTTGTAACCCCTTTTTGGACAAGTCTCGATTTATATTGTTTGTTGGACCAAACTTCCGAATTGTCTTAATGCCATATAATAGCCATGGAGTGTTACTAATATATGTGTGTTACAACTTACAACACGATATTTAAGGCATTTTCACATTGCCAAAAGTATTATCTTAAACATCAACTATAAGCATCAACTATCATTTATAAGGGGGTGGTGATACTTCCACAGTTCCACTGCGTTTTGTTATCCATCCACATAATTTTGATTTTTTTTTTTCCAAACTAACGATGCTTTTCTTCCTCATTAGGCGGTGCTGCAATCCTCCTATGGTGCTGCCTAACCAATCTACTATCCATTTTACCGCTCAAGGTAAAATAAATCTTATTCTTTAATTTAATTATTCTTCATTACAAGGAGTACCACATGTATATCTCCATAATACACAACAAAACTGTTTCATATACAACATACTATGAAACAAAGAGACGTCCCACTTCATTAACAGTTTTATTTACACAGCTTCATTTGATAGGATTTTATTTCTTGTGGAGTATGCACATTGGTTCTGTTACATATTTAAGCATCCTTTGTCTTTGTTTAAAGTCTTACATATTTCCTCTCATTTTTAGGCCATTTCTTGCGTTTTCCTTAAATGGACGACGTATTTGAAGATTTCACATCATACAGGATTACAAGGTTCAACTTCCTGTGTAACTGGTGCAATTATCATGGATAGCAACTTCCTATAAAGATATGTGGATGAATAAAAATAATAACTTATGACAAGTAAAAAAAACCCAACACCAACCATAAAAAAGCCATTTTCTTCACATCACAGCAACTTCCATTTATGCATAAAGATAAACCTCAAGTCATAAACATGGTTACATAAAAAGTTGCTCACAATCATTCAAATTTAAAATACATTAAGCAGAAACAGTAGCTTCTCCTGCATGTTTAGCGACACATGCACTAAGTTCATCTTTCTTAGCACCCACAACTTTGTCCACTACCTTTCCTTCCTTAAGAAACAGGAATGTTGGCATTGCCTCCACTGAGTACTCCTGAGCAACGCTCTGTAACACCAAGAAACACAAATTGCTTAATTTTAAATACCCAAAATAACCCTAAAACAACTTGAATAAGAGGAAATTTACCTCAAGTTCATCAACATCAACCTTAAGGAAGGTAACATGGGGAATCTTTTTAGCAAGCTCAGCCAAGACTGGTGCAATCACACGGCATGGACCACACCATGAGGCTGTGAAATCCACAACCACCTGTCAAGATTTCCATTCAAATGTTATCTTTTTGTATTAGATTCAAGTCATAGATAGATACAGTGTAACAGGGCTTTCAATTTTCTATGAAAACAAAGATTTTTGTGTAAAGGGACATATACTTTAGAAATTCGAAGTCTAAATCAATTCAAGGTAAGCAACAAAACAAACCCTAACCCGATATAACTTTAGCACCTTATTTGGTGTCTCTGTCCCTAAATTTTGTATAATTAACTAAAATTTTCCGCAAAATTGTAATAAAGCAATTACACATGAGTCAATCCAACAAAGGTATGTCACGATTAAATGGGGAAAACCTTTCATTAATTATTCATATGAATCAATAAACGATCTGTGCAGTCAGAGCTACTGCCTACTGAACATACTCAAAAGGATAAAGCCCCGAATTAAAGCAAATCCACAGAATCGAATGCATAACGAGTAAAATCATATCATAAAACAAAAACAAATTCTAAGTAGATGACCATAACAAGGAAGTTGAGGTTACCAATTTGGTAGAGCCGACGTGCTTGTCAAACTGCTCCTTCCATTGGTCGACGGTGTGGCAGCCGATAACAACTCCTTCTGACGCCATTTTTCCCCCAAATTTGTCTCTCAAGAAAACCTAATTCGAATTCGTGTAGCTTTCGAATACGTGTTTTTAGCTTCAAGTATGAATGAAGATTGCGTAGCACCGAACGCTCTTTATATAGGGGATAGGGGCATATCCCTTTCAATCCCTGATCAAAATTACAGAAATGCCCTTCAACATCGTGGCTGTCGAATAAAGGTCAAAAGATGGCTTTTATTAAAAAAAAAGACCTGAAAATGTAAACGCATATTTTTAATATTAAAAAATTTATCGATCGGCATAAACAAAACGCGCGTCGTAAAACCTGACGTACGCGTTTGCGTGGCCCTGGGTTGGGAATAGTATATATACATAAGGGTCCACGTAGCTTCTAGTCTAGCAATAAATATATGAGGCGTTTTGTAGGTTTTAAAAACAATGCTAAAGTCAAACTTTGGTGTTGTATTATTTTTTATTTCTTTCTAAAAATATATTTTAGTTATTAGAAGGATATCCGTAAATTCTTAAGGTTAGTTTGATATTTTTTTTAGGTATGATAAGAAGTTGATTCCGCATCTATCAAATTCAGATCGTTTGATATCATAACTAAAACTTCTGATTTAGTCATATACAACCCGGTTTAAAGCAAGGGCAAGGAGGGCATTGGCACATGACCCATTTTTTTAAGGGGCCCATTTTTTTTTTTTTAATATCATGTTCAGTTTTAGCTCAATCAAGAGAGTCTAAAATCGATAGCGTAGGGTAGAAAGCAGCGTTGGAAGGCAGTAAAGCAGGCCAACAACGATCACGAGTCACGACATCACGTAAACACATTAAAAAAAAGTAGAAGCCAGAAGAAGGCAGAAGCGATTTCAGGGCTCAACTGCATTGCGACAGCAACAACTAACAGCCAACAAGAACTCATTTACTCGATTAAAATCAGTAGACTTTCAAGTCTCAAGTCTCAGTGCAGTCTTGCTAATCTAATCAACAATCAAATCAGGTAAACGATTATGAATTATCACTTTATGTCTTCATGATTTTATCAGTTTGAGTGTTTGACATTCTATAATTGAATCACTTTATCAGATTAAGTATTTGATAGTATACCAGATTGAGTGTTTTTGACAGTTTATAATTGTCTAATTGAATACTTGAATTGAAATCTTGAATGTTGAATGAATCACTTTATCATATCAACAGTTTGTTCTATAATTGTTTATTAGAAAGTGAAATCATCAAATCACTTAATCAAATTTCCTGAAATAGATAAGTAGAATGTTGAATGAATAATTTTATCAAATTTTCTAGAATAGATTATTAGAAACTGAAATCATCAAATCAAATTATGGGATTATGTTTATTGTATAATTGTTTATCATTAGTTCATTACCACTTTATCATATTATTGTTATTAGTTAATGTTGAAATTCTGAAATTTGATTGAATGTTGCATCAGATTATAATAGATTTTCAGAAATTGAAATCATATTATTAGATTACGGTAATTGTATATTTGCTTTTAAAAAAAATATGATTATCCCATTATCATATTATCAGATTAAGTGTATTACTTGAATGTTGAAAGTTGAAACTAATGAACTTATGGTGATGAAGTCTAAACAACCATCCAGTAGTATTGTTTATGTAATTTAATTTGTTACACGTTAAGGCTTAAGGGCCTTTTTTCGTCTCGTCCTGGGGAGTTGAATCCTTAGGACCGGCCCTGGTCATAAAGTCTTTGATGCGGTCTTAAATATAATCCATGTTGATTCAAATCAGGTTTTGACTCAATCAATAAGATATGATTTATTCCTAGACAATCAAACAACCCTTAATTTTTGTTACACTCAGGTTACCTTGTTTTCAACATACTATGGTCATACTATGGGCCCAATCAACCATCGGGTTGGAATGCCCCAGGCCCTCAACCATTGGGTTGGAATGCCAACATATTATGGGTCCAATCATCCTCGTGATGGTATACCCCCGACCCACAACCATCGGGTTGGAATGCCCACATACTATGAGTCCAATCATCATCGGGATGGAATACTCTCGACTCACAACCATCGGGTTGGAATGCATCGGTCTATTGGCTCATGCACAAAGCCAAAAAGCCTCAACCACCAATCAAACATATGCACATATATCAGATAATCACATGACAGTCTACAGACAGTCAAAAAGATCTACAGATCACTAAGAATAGCAACATTCTATCTACCAAGATACCGATCTAACTGATCATAACCATATAGAAACATCCTATCTACCTGGATACCGGTCTAAGAGATCACAACAGTAATAAAGCAGGATAACAATCCAAAGGGTCGGCCTTGGTGCCTTCGACCCTTGAGTATAGTGATGAAAACTCAACTCACAAGTAGTGCTGAACTGGACTGAAAGTCTTCGACCGCTGTCTCACCGAAAATCCCGAACTATCCAAAATAATGAATACTAAGTCAACAGTTGGAACATCAATCTTGACCAAGGGTCCAAACATAGGGTAATAGTTCATTCTATCCTTTCCTTAAGTTGGGCCAAGACCCAACTCCAATTCCTTAATCCAAAAGCCCAATATACAAGGCCCATAACTGGCCCAATTTTCCAAATTAGGCCCAACTCTCTAATTCGGCCTCATCCTAAGATCTACTTCCAAAATTGGCCCAAAACACTTCGACTCAGAAAGCCTAATAAAAGTCCAACTTAACTGGTCTAAAGGTGGTCCAATTCTGAAGCCCAAATCACAAAAGCCCAACAGAAGGCGTATGTTAGGTGTACCTGAGCCTCGCATTGACTGGAAACGATGGTGTTGGCCGCGTACGCGGGGCATACTCCCCCTTACATGGGGAGTACCCTCCCTGAGACCAAAACCCTAATAAGTGCTTAATGGCTTAAGCACTTAAGCCCAAATTCCAGATCCATTGACCAAATGTGTCTTAGAACCATAAAGTCTCAAACTTTACGACTTTCAACGTCTAGTCCTTAATGCAAGGTCTTAATCCATTAAGACCTTTCTACCACTTGCATGGGACACTTCTAGCCATTGGGACCTCATTTTTATCACTTATAACCCTTCCTAGGGTCTGAAAGGACAACTTAACACGTCCAAAACATAACATGCACAATATTGGGACTTTTTGGGACAAGAAGGGTGTCATAAAGCTATCAAGGCAAGATCTACATCATACAAGCATAAAGGCAAAAGCTTTTTACCTCCTAGAGCTTCTAAAGGACAAGATAATCTCAGATCTTCAAGCTTGCCTCACTTCTCTAACACCTTGATGTAACTTCTTCTTCTTCAACTACTCAAAACACACACTTTTAGCTCATACACTCAAGAGAGAGGTTAGGTGTCACACCCCGCTAAAGCGGAAACACGGGGCGTGGCAGTACAAAGGGTCTCATAGAAAAAGTTTAAAGAGAACACCAACCATAGTATTAAAAATCATTACAAATTTACAATGAGTTTAAACAACTTTTTAAAAGAAATTACAATGTATTTAAAAGTCAACACATGCAAATGCTCCTACAAGTGTTGTGTCTCTACGTGCCTCTTAATAGATGATTCCTGAAAAAGCATGTAAAACGAGCGTCAACTATAAAAAATAGTTGGTGAGTACTCACAGATTAAAAATAATATTGGTTTCAAGAATCGAAATAAAAGTTTTGATAAAAGTTTCCATAAATAAAAGTATATTGCTAAAATGAGTTTTCAAGAATCGAAATAATATTCGTTGTTACAAGGAGCAAACAATTTCATTGCTAAAACAAGTATATAAGTTTTCAGTAATAAAAGTTCGTTTCTATAATGAGAAACAAAGTTCGTTGCTATAATAAGCATACAAGTTTCGTTGCTAAAATAAGTATACAAGTTTCATTGCTAAAATAAGTATACAAGTGTCGTTACTAACATGAGAATACAAGTTTCGTATGTGCATAAAGATTCCATTCATGAGTTCACAACCCAAGCCTAATGACCGAACCGTGCCCTATTGACTACTATGTGTATCGCAAACATAGTGAATAAAATGGTAAAATGTACTCAAGCGAATCGTGCGAGTGAGGAGTTGTCTACCTCCTGATAGCGTTATCCATAATAACCATAGGCTCAAAAGAGTTAATGAGTTGTGTCGAGAGATTCCAGGGACTTAACCGCGATACAATCCTCATGAATTAAAGTAACATACACATACATACGAAATATAGCAACCAAGTTTCATACGAGTCAAAATAAATACAACGAACATAAATAGTTTAGGACATGCTTTTCCACCCCAAAATATTTAAAAACCGAAAATAGGGGGAGTCGTGAAGACTCACAATATGCAAAATATAACAACCAAGTTTATATGAGTCAAATAAATACAATGAGCATAAATAGTTTAGGACATGCTTTTCCACCCCAAAATATTTAAAAACCGAAAATAGGGGAGTCGTGAATACTCACAATGCTTTAAGATGATGCAAATGATGCCTTGAACTACGTTTCACTTGTACCACTACCGATTCCTACAATAATGGTATTCGCTAGTGAGTCTCTAATCGAAATCTAACACTAATATACTTACTACTACAATAGAATTATGCCAATATTGTGTCAAAATTTAATATTGATAAGTTACAAACATTTTTTTCTGTGAAAATTAAATTTCAATGAATCAATTGTTAAATAACAATTTAAGTGGAAAATTTTCATTATTGAAATGCTAATATTTAACATTTTTAGATGTGTTCCAATGATTAAATATTGAAAAACTAAATCAATTTAGTTCTAAAGTTTCCCAAACTTTGTATTTAGTTTCAACTGAAGGCAAGGATGTTAAGATAATTTTTCTCGCATTTTTTATATGTCTAGCTATTTTTCACCATTTTAATTTCTTGAATAACCATAAAATCATGAAAAATAATAAACAGTTAATAAAAATTACCAAACTTCAGATTTTGGTTCTACTGCATTAAGAGACTTCCAAATAAATTTTCATGGATTATAGATATGTATAACCATTTTTCTTATATTTAATTCTCTAAATAGATAAAAATTCATGAAAAATAGCAATCAATTAAGAAAATTCCCCAAACTTTTTATAATACTGCCATTACACATACTTAAGCTGGAAAAATATAAAAATGGATTTCTAAACTGTTTAACCAAATTTTATGATTTTTGTGCATTTATTCTAATAAAAATGGGGATAAATAGAAGACAGTTTCCAAAATTGCCCAAAATTTTTGTAACACTGTTATTATACATATAGAAGCTGTGAAAAATATAAAAGATAATTATTTTTCAGTTAGTTTTGCTATTTTTCTTTGTTTTATTCTCTTGATTAATCATTAATTGGTGAATAATTATCAAAAAGTTAAATTAAATTACAAATTTTTTTTGTAAACTTCATTTACAGTGTAAATAATTCGGAAAAAATACCAATGGTGATTTTTATATATTTGTAATCCGATTTTGTGGATTTCAGTGTATTTAATCTTAGAAAATAGAAGAAAAATAGCATACTGAACATAAAAATTATCCAAATTTTTATTTGGAGTTCTAATATATTATAAGATCTTCTGGTAAATTTTCTTGAATTTTAGATGAGTAGAACTATTTTTGCCATTACTAGTCCACTATAAATACAAAAATCGAGGAAAAATAGGTATGCATTATGAAAAATTCGGAAAATATTTGTCTGAGTATTAAACATGAGGTAGGACCTGCGAAAAATCTTAGATAGCCTTTTCAGATTCCCTAAAGGGGTTTTATGATTTATTGTAATTAAACAAAAAGAAAATTCAAAACCATACCAAATAGTAACCAAAATCGATGAAACTCACTGAGATGTCATAATTTACATTAGGGGTCATCTACGAATTTACCTAGGATTTATAGACCTTAGAAAGTATTTTATATAATTTATTGCCCTATTTTATTGAAATAATTATAATAATTTGAGAAAATGAATTATTTTCTGAAAATTTACAAATCATCTTATTTTATTAGTGGGATTCTTGCAAAAATCGGATTTAATAAGAAAAGAGTTTTAGGTATTTATTTGAGAATAATTCATTTATGAACATATTTGAAAGTTTTTAACAACAAACTTTGATCATCTAGCATATAAGCTTGAAGATCATCACATGCATGTTAGTTTGAAGACCATTCATGAGTTTGAAAAGTTCAAAATTCGTTTTTGAAAGAAAATTTTGGATGCATGTGGTGTTTTCCACCAAAACATGTAGAAAAGTGCATTTCCTTGATTTTGACTTAGGTTTAGGTCATGAGACTTCACCATCTACAACATGCATGTTGTTTTTGGATGAAATCCTACCACTATCATAATCAAAACCATGAGTAGGTGCAAGTGTTCATGATTTTACAATAGAATGGAGTAGAAGAAGAAGAAAGTGTAAGAAAAATAACAAAACTTGAAGGAAAAGTGAAGTAGAAGTCGATTTTACCTTCAAGAACACCACAAGATGATGAAGATTTCGAGTTTGAGGTGTGTTCTTGGACATATTTTCTGGAAAATTTCGTGACTTAGGGTGAGCGTGAGAGAAAATGATGGTGGTGATGAAGAGTGTGAGAGAGAATGAGAGGTAGAGTGAAAAGGTGAAAGTGATTCTTGATATGGGGAAATGGTGTATTAGGGTTTTCAAGTAAGAGAGAGAGAGAGAGAGAGAGAGAGGAGAGAGGTCCGAAATTTTAAATGGAGAGAGGGTCTCACTCTTTTAAATTTTATAAAATATAAGTTTATTTTATAAAAATATGAAGTTTTTTATAAAATATGCACCTTATCCTAGTTTTCATTCCCAAAACCTTCATTTTTGGCATAGAAAATAAGGTTAAATACTAGTGACTTAAATCTTATTTCTCATTGGTTATATTTTAATAAATTGAGTTATTTTAAATTGATATTATAAAATCCATACCAAATTTTATGGATTTTTAGGTGTTAAAGTTTATAAATTTGAGATTTTAGGGTTTTTTTTAGGGTTTTTAGGGTCTTGAGATTTAATAAATATTTGGATATCAAAATAAATTGAATTATTTGAGATTTCAAATTATGATAGAGTTTCATAACTCTTTTATAGTTAAAAATAATGTTTGTAATTCATTTTTACCGGTTTATTGGCATTCTATGTGGTGATTCTGAGATTCAAGCGAGATTGAGGAATCAAGTATACTAGTCCTAGTTTTCAACTTTGACTTAAGTTCCTACGAGACTCGGACCTAATTTATACCACTAGGTCAAGTGCATGATGTGTCTACATGATTCATGCAAAGATGTTCAAGTCAAAGAATGACCCGAATATGGATAGGCATTACAGTTAAGTAGTTGTAGAGTTCACATACCAATGTGAAATCTAAGTACACTATCCTTCGATTCTACTTGTTTCCAAGTTTCTAGTAGGTTATAACTTAGCTTCTAGTTACTAAGTCTAGTATGTGTCGTGCCTATACGTGCAACTAAGTTTAGTCAAATCTAGAACCGACTCTAATTTTGACGGTTGTCACATTAGGGTTTGGGAAAAAAGGCTCAAAACTATGGAGGCTGAAATGGTAGAGGGTTATGAGCTCACAGGGATACTTATATACCACCCAAACCCTAAATATTAGGGTTTTCCCCTGACGTGAGAACGCCGAGCGTACTAGGGCGCGCCTAGTACGCTCGGCGTACCCTTATGTACACGTAGGATACTCCTCCTGATCCAAAGTTTCAACTTTAATAATTAGGGCATATCATGGCTCCACCCTTCCATCCCCAAGGACTTAAAACGACAAGGATAATAATAAATGGAGGATTCGAAAATACCTGCAAATTCCAGGATGTTACAACTCTCCCCCACTTGACCTAGACTTCGTCCTCGAAGTATGTTGCGGCAAACAACTCTGGATAATGCTCCCGCATCTCTGCATCCGGCTCCCAGGTCCACTCGAAACCCCTTCGATGCTTCTATCATACCTTCACCAAAGGTACTTCCTTACTTCTCAAAACCTTTACCTATCTCTCCAATATAGCCACGAGTCTCTCCACATAGTTTAGGTGCTCATCAACCTGAATGTCATCTAGCGACACAATCGCGTCCTCGTCTAACATTCACTTTCATAGCCGCGATACGTGGAAAGTGCTATGGATCTGACCGAGCTATTCCGGGAGGTCCAACCTGTACGCAACCTTGCCAACCCTGGCAATAATCCGGAAGGGCCCGATATATCAGGGAACCAACTTTCCCCTCTTCCTGAAGCGGATCACACCCTTCCAGGGTGAGACCTTCAGCAACACCATATCGCCGACCTGAAACTCCAACCCAGATCGGCGTCGGTTGGCATAACTCTTCTGCCAACTCTGAGCGGTCTGCAATCGTTGCCTGATCTGCTGGATCATCTCTGTAGTCTACATAACCACGTCGGTCCGACCCATGACCTGGTGTCCAACCTCACCCAAACAGACTGGGGTACGACATCTTCGCCCATACAACAGCTCGAAAGGTGGAGCACCAATACTGGAATGAAAGCTGTTATTGTAGGAGAACTCTGCCAAGGGTAGGTAGGAGTCCCAGCTCCCACCAAAATCAATGACCCAGGCCCACAACATATCCTCAAGGGTCTGAATGGTCCGCTCGCTCTAGTCGTCGGTCTGTGGATGATAAGCGGTGCTGAAATGCAGTCGCGCGCCCAGTTCCTCGAGGAACTTCTGCCAGAAATGGGAGGTGAACTGAACATCACGGTCTGAAACAATAGAGACTGGCACCCCATGGCGAGCCACGATCTCACAGATATACACATCGGCCAACTGCTCGGCGGATGAACTCTCCCGAATGGCCATAAAATGGGCGCTCTTGGTCAATCGATCCACGATGACCCATATAGCATCAAAACCCTTTGCCGCTCTCGGCAATTTGTTGATAAAATCCATCGTGATCTCCTCCCATTTCGACATGGGAACCTCCAGAGACTGTAGCTTGCCATTCGGCCTCTGATGCTCGGCCTTGACCATCCTGTAGGTCAAGCACATCTCAACGTACCAGTCGATCTATCTCTTCATGCACGGCCACCAGTAACTCAACCTCAGATCTCGGTACATCTTGGTGGCCCTTGGGTGAATAGAGAAGCGAGACTTATGAGCCTCCTCCAGTACAATATGTATGACCCCACCAGACATCGGAACCCACACCCGACCGCAACAAGTCAACAAACCATGACTATCCTGCACGAATCTGGTGATCCCGCCCCTGATCCTCTTAGTTTTCCAATTTTCCTGCCGTACACCCTCAGTCTGAGCTTCCCTGATCAAGCTCACGAGTGGAGAATCCACATATATCCTCATACACGATGCCGAAACTGAAGATCCAATCGACTTTCGGCTCAGGGCGTCCACCACAACGTTCGCTTTACCGGGATGGTAAAGGATCCCGCAGTCATAATCCTTGACTACGTCCAGCCACCTGCGCTGCCTCATGTTCAGGTTCGGCTGATCCATGATATGTCTCAAGCTCTTGTGGTCCGTGTATATGGTACAACTGACCCGATAAAAGTAATGTCTCCAGATCTTGAGGGAGAATACTACGGCTCCCAACTCAAGATCATGTGTGGGATATCTCGTCTTATGCGGATTCAACTGCCGCGATGCATAGGCTATCACCCGTCCTCTCTACATGAGGACTGCCCCTAACCCGGTGACGAACGCATCACAGAAAACCACAAAATCCTCCACTCCCTCCGGGAGGGTTAACACCAGAGCCTCACACAGTCTCTGTCGTAGAATCTCAAATGTCGTCTGCTGCTCAGGGACCCACCGGAAATCCACCCCTTTCCTCGTCAGACGAGTGAGGGGTACTGCAATCTTGGAGAAATCCTCTATGAATCTCCAGTAGTACCCTGCCAATCCTAGAAAACTACTGATATCTGAGGGAGATTTCAGAACCTCCCACCGCATCACCGCCTCAATTTTGGCCTGATCGACCAAAATCCCCTCCTGGTTAACGAGATGTCCAAGGAACTGAACCTCTCGTAACCAGAACTCACATTTCAAGAACTTGGCATAAAGCCGTTCTCTCCTCAAAACTCCCAGTAACTCGTGGAGATGCTCCTCATGCTGCTCTCTGGTCTTGGAATACACCAAGATGTCATCAATGAACACAATAACTAAGCGATCGAGCATCGGTCTGCATACCCGATTCATCAAATCCATGAATACTTTCGGCGCGTTGGTGAGCCCAAATGGCATCACCATGAACTCATAATGTCCATAGTGAGTCCGAAATGCGGTATTCTCTACGTCCTCCTCCCTCACCCTGACCTGATGGTATCCGGACCTCAGATATATCTTGGAGAACCAAGATGCTCCCTGTAACTGATCGAAGAGGTCATCTATCCGTGGAAGGGGATAACGGTTCTTCATCGTCAACTTGTTCAACTCCCGGTAGTCAATGCACATGCGGTGTGAACCATCCTTCTTTTTGACGAAAAGGATCGGCGCTCCCCACGGAGAACTGCTCGGACGGATGAACTGCTTGCCTAGCAGCTCCTGCAACTGAGATGACAGCTCCTGCATCTCAGGCGGTGCCAATCGGTACGACGCCTTGGCAATAGGGGAAACACCTGGCACAAGGTCGATCCTGAACTCGACCTGCCTCTCAGGAGGCACTCCGGGTAACTCCTCCGGAAACACATCAGCGAAATCTTTAACAACTGGAACATCAGAAACTGAGACCTGATCCCTGACCCGCGTATCCACCACATACACCAAGTAACCCGCACACCCGTGCTGAATGTATTTTCGAGCCTGGCGGCTAAGCAAAATCCTGAACCCGACCTGGTGCCCTCACCATAGATAACCAGTTTTCCCCCACTTGGGGTTCGAACTACTACACGCTGACCCTCACAGTCGATCATGGCATCGAAACAACTCAGCCGGTCCATACCCACTATAACGCAAACATCCCCCATTGGAATTGCAATCAAGTCAATCGGAAAAGACACCCCGAATATCTCTAGAATGCAACCCCGATAAACTGATGAAGTAGAAACCCCGTGTTCGTTAGCGATGGAGACTCACAACAGACACTCTAGCTCTCCTAAAGGCAACCCGAACTCCCTACTAAACGATCGAGAGAAAAATGACCGACTCGCCCCCGAGTCAAACAATACAAGAGCAGGCAAGGAGTTAACTAAAAAAGTACCTAACATAGGTACAAACATATGATCATACAATAAACATAATCAATGAGATAAGGAATAGAAACATACCAGCCACAACATCTTGTGCGGTCCTAGCCTCCTCGGCGGTAAGTTGGAACACACGTCCCCGAGCCTTCGGGGGCTCTGCTCTACCCTGGCTCCCGTCAGTAATCCTTAAGGTAGTCGGCGCTGGAGCCTGCACCGGCCTGGTAGCTAGTAGGGGACACTGGGCCTTCATATGGCCCGCCTTCTCACAATGGTAACAAAGTTTGACCCCCGAAGCTAGAGTTTGCTGCTTACAATCCCTGGCAATGTGGCCCTATTTGCCACACTTGTAGCACCCTGAAGAAGAACGACAAACCCCATCATTCACCTTCCCAAACTTCCCACAAGTACGGCCATGCTGACCTCCAAACCTAGAATCGGCGGTCTTGAACCGCTTCGGCGCCAGCTGTGACTGCGTCGGGGCCTGCCTCTGCTCTCTCAACTGAAAATTAATCTCAAGCTCACGCTGCCTAGCGTCCTCCTGCAGCTCCAGTAAAGTATCACAATGCTGAGTAACAATGAACTGTCTGATGTCAGTCTTGAGCATGCTCAGATAACGAGTCATCTGAGCTTGCTTGGAAGCAAACTCCGAACAAAACATCGCCCTCTCAGTAAACATCCGTGTGATCTCCATCACTGACTCTGTACCCTGTCTCAACTCTAAGAACTCTTGAGCCAATCTCTTTCGCTCGACCTGTAGGATGTAGCGAGCGCGAAACATATCCCTGAACTGAACCCAAGATACTGTAGCCTTCTGCTTATCGGAGTATGATCCTGTAACAAGTCTCCACCAGTCCTTCGCTCCGGACCTCAATAGGTTCAGAGCCCACCTGAGCTTCAGGTCAGCAGGGCATGAACACGTGAAAAAGCATCCCTCCACGTCAGATAGTCACCTCATGGCTATGATCGGGTCCTGAACTCCATCGAAAGTCGGGGGCTTCGTGTTATCGAAGTCCCGATACTAAAAAGCCCGACCAGCCCGCTACCCGCAGCCGTCACGGCTGCAGAGGCTGCACCAACAACATTCTCAGCAATGGCTGCGTATCTATCATCAAAATACTCCATCATCGCGGTCTTGATACACCTGAACATCTCCGGAATCTAACCCCGGATAATCTCAACCACCTCCTCACGGATGATCTCCCTGACATGATCCTCTGTCAATGCTGGCCTATCCTGGCCTATCCTGGCTGCCAGCTCCCGAGCCGAAAGAGTTGTTTGATCTCTTGGTTCAACAAAATCATTTTCGATCACACTCTAAAGATCTTGAGATTCAAATAAAACCTTCATCTAAATATTCCATTAATGGTAATTCCTTCCAGTGAATTTTGGAATCTGAGATTGCACCCCATGGAAACTTGTTGAAGTTATCAGCACAAAGTCTTTTCATTTCTTTTAGTTGTTGTAATCGAAACCCACAAACAAGGCTCTGATACCACTTTGTTGGAAACAAATCAAAATAAAAACACAAAATTTGGAGGAGTTTAACAGAAAACAATGAAGAAGAATGGTTGCCTTGTACACAAAACACAATTCTTTATTAATTACTGCAACAACAGAACATTACATGGACACGTACCATATAGGCCTATGTGTAACTATCAAATGACAGTTACTATCCCAACCAATGCACCGGTCAAATGAAACCCATTCAAACCAACACAATTGTTCAATCTAATCGGTCTAGAACAAATAGCATAAATACTAATAATAAATACTATTTTAATAAATAATTACCAAACTACCCTTGTCTAGATTATATTTTCCAACACACCCCCTTAAGCTAGACAAGATTCCTGAAAACATCATCAGAACCATTCTTCACCAAACACATCCACAACCATGCATTGCACAACTTCTAATTCATCACATAAAACATCATCAGAAACATTGCCCAAAATCTTTTCATCTGGTACAGCATCACACCTTTTTAATGAAACAACACAATCATCCACAAAGTCTTTATCATCTTCTTCAATCATCAAAAACATAGTCTCATCGGACACCTTCACGAACTTGGCATCTTCTTGACTCCCATCTTGTTGCTTCTTCCTGCAAAACCTCATTATATGACCATAATTGTGACAATAATAACATTGTTTTTCTGACAAATGTATTCTTTTTAATGATCCTTCTCCTTTGGAAGTTCCGCCATCATGATCATCCTTGTTTTTATCTTCACCCAAATCATTTCTAAGTTCCTTCCCTTTCAATTTTGTTGAAACTTGAAATGCTTGTTCCATCGGGGAATCATCAAAATGCCTCATTCTCAATTCATGGGATTGCAAGGTACCCACTAAACTTTCCAAAGATAATGTTTTTAAATCCTTTGATTCTTCTATAGCAACCACAATGTATTCAAATTTTCTTGTTAAACTTCTCAACATTTTCTCAATAATCCTTTTATCATCAATATCTTCTCCATTTAATTTGATTTGATTTGTTAACATAACAATTCTGTTGTATTAATCCTCAACCGACTCAAATTCTTTCATATTTATACCATCAAACTCGCATCTGAGAGTTTGTAGTTTCACAACTCTAACTTTATCTTCCCCTTTATAGGTTTTGTGTAATGTATCCCAAGCCTCTTTTGATTTAGTTGAAGATGAGATTCTTTCAAAGATAACTTCATCTACTGCCTGGTAAATAAGGAATAAAGCCTTCCTATCTTTCTTGTTTGTGTCTTTCAATTCTGTGTAGTGCTAGGCCGAAAGAGTTGTTTGATCTCTTGGTTCAACAAAATCATTTTCGATCACACTCTAAAGATCTTGAGATTCAAATAAAACCTTCATCTAAATATTCCATTGATGGTAATTCCTTCCAGTGAATTTTGGAATCTGAGATTGCACCCCATGGAAACTTGTTGAAGTCATCAGCACAAAGTCTTTTCTTTTCTTTTAGTTGTTGTAATCGACACCCACAAACAAGGCTCTGATACCACTTTGTTGGAAACAAATCAAAATAAAAACACAAAATTTGGAGGAGTTTAACATAAAACAATGAAGAAGAATGGTTTCCTTGTACACAAAACACAATTCTTTATTAATTACTGCAACAGCAGAACATTACATGGACACGTACTATATATAGACCTATATGTAACTGTCAAATGACAGTTACTATCCCAACCAATGCACCGGTCAAATGAAACCCATTCAAACCAACACAATTGTTCAATCTAATCGGTCTAGAAAAAATACCATAAATACTAATAATAAATACTATTTTAATAGATAATTACCAAACTACCCTTGTCTAGCTTATATTTTCCAATACACAACTCATCCATGAAACTTCCACCAACCCTACAGCACTCGTGTATGCTAGCCATACATAACGTTGGACCCTATAGACATTCAAATATCTAATCCTACCCCAAGCCCTTCATCAAACAAGAATAGGAAATAAGGCCAAAACAAACATTCTTAGGCTATAAGATCTTAGATATGTACAACTATGATGCATACACTAAGCAACTACAGTAATTATGTCAATTTCATATAAGGAAAACCCTAGGATATCAGGCATCATATAATCAGGCAATTCTATCATGCAATTCCTGAAGATCCCTAGCCTATCACTACCATGTTTTTCTAACATATCACAATATCAAATAACAATACAATATTTTGGGGTCTACTTACTGGCTCCGGCTGATCGTACACATCGCATCCTACTTTAGTACTTGAAAACCATTTGAAAATCATTTTGAAAATCATTTCCTTAGTTTGAGACTGGTTTCACACGAGTGTTCCTCCAATTCATTCAAACAAAGGCTCTGATACCAACTTGTAACATCCATAAAATTCATAAAAATTTAAAACTTTTTCAAACATCCAAAAACCATTATTTATTACAAAATGTTTTCAAAATAGTTTCATATCAGAGAATCCCAGAAATCAAATTCATAAAATGTGAGGAGGTGCACGATTAAACCATCGCCTTCCCGCGATCATCCGAAGTACCTGAAATAAAATCCAAAACTATAAGCACGAAGCTTAGTGGGTTCCTCCAAAATACTCGCACAACAATAACACACATATAATAACAACATACTATGGGCCCACTCAACCATCGGGTTGGAATGCCCCAGGCCCTCAACCATCGGGGTGGAATGCCAGCATACTATGGGTCCAATCATCATCGGGATGGTATGCCCTAGGCCCACAACCATCAGGTTGGAATGCCCACATACCATGAGTCCAATCATCCTCAGGATGGAATACTCTCGGCCCACAACCATCGGGTTGGAATTCCCCGGTCTGTTGGCTCATGTACAAAGCAGAAAAGCCTCAACCACCAATCAAACATATGCCCATATATATCAGATAATCATATAACAGTCTACAGACAGTCAAACCGATCTACATATCACTAAGCATAGCAACATCCTATCTACCAGGATACCGATCTAACCTATCATAACCAAATAGAAACATCCTGTCTACCAGGATACCGGTCTAACAGATCACAACAATAATAAAGAAGGATAACAGTACAAAGGGCCGACCTTGGTTCCTTCGACCCTTGAGTATAGTGAGGAAAAACTCACCTCACAAGTAGTGCTGAACTGGACTGAAAGGCTCTGACCGTTGTCTCATCGAAAATCCCGAACTATCCAAAATAACGAATAGTAAGTCAACAGTTGGAATATCAATCTTGACCAAGGGTCCAAATATAGGGTAATAGTCCATTCTATCCTTTCCTTAAGTTGGGCCAAGGCCCAACTCCAATTCCTTAGTCCAAAAGCCTAATATACAAGGCCCATAATTGGCCTAATTTTCCAAATTGGGCCCAACTCTCTAATTCGGCCTCATCCTAAGATCCACTTCCAAAATTGGCCCAAAACACTTCTACTCATAAATCCCAATAAAAGTCCAAGTCAACTGGTCTAAACATGATCCAGTCCCAATGCCCAAATCGCAAAAGCACAACAGAAGGCGTACGTTGGGCGTACCCCGAAGCTATGCAGGGCGTACCTGAGCCTTGCATTGACTGGAAATGAGGGCGTTGACCGCATATGCGGGGTGTACTCCCCCTTACGCGGGGCGTACCCTCGCTGAGACCAAAACCCTAATAAGTGCTTAATGGATTAAGCACTTAAGCCCAAATTCTAGATCCATCGACCAAATGTGCCATAGAACCATAAAGTCTCAAACTCTAAGATTTTGAACGTCCAGAAAGTCGTTAATGCAAGGTCTTAATCCATTAAGACCTTTCTACCACTTGCATGTGATACTTCTAGCCATTGGGACCTTGTTTTTATCACTTAGAACCCTTCCTAGGGTCTGAAAGGACAACTTAACACGTCCAAAACATAACATGCACAATATTGGGACTTTTTGGGACAATAAGGGTGTCATAAAGCTATCAAGGCAAGATCTACATCATACACGCATAAAGGCATAAGCTTTTTACCTCCTGGAGCTTTTAAAGGATAAGATAATCTCAGATGTTCAATCTTGCCTCACTTCTACAACACCTTGATGCAACTTCTTCTTCTTCAACTACTCAAAACACACACTTTTAGATCATACAATCAAGAGAGAGGTTAGGATTTGGGGAAAACGACTCAAAACTATGGAGGCTGAAATGGTACAGGGTTATAAGCTAAGAAGGATACTTATATACCACCCAAACCCTAAATATTAGGGTTTTCCCGTACATGAGATCTATATGTGATTATTAACCTTGATTGGTGACTTTAGTTGAAAGGAATAGATCGAAAAGATTCTCTTTAGTTGACTATGATATCCCCACAATTTGAAAGGTACTTACTGAGTATTTACCATGTGATCTTATGTGAGTTGGGATCTATAATCGAGGTAAATCACCTTTTCGTCACAAGAATGTTAGGTCATAATATAGTGGTTTGGGCTAAGCATTCATCTTGTATAGGTCTTGTTAGGGTCTTGGGGTTAGTTATGGTGGTTGTATCTTTTGTGTGGTTGTGTGCGGCCGGATATGTGTGTGCGGCCGTACACCCTGTGTGCGGCCGCACACGCGTGTGTGGCTGTACACTCATGTGCTGCTGGGTGTGCTATAAATAGTAGGTGTCTGTGTCAGTGTTAGGTGACGTATGTGCATGTTTTCCAAGGTGTATTTGACGTTTATCTGATATAAATGTGTGCATGCTTGGATTTATTCTATCTTCTACTCATTCTACACTCTGATTTATTGAATATCATTCGATCACTGATTTGGATCTTAAGTATTAGGGACTTACAGTTGGTATGAGAGCCAAATCAGTGTCAATTTGGATTTTTGTGAGTGTACGGTTGAGCTCCGTTGAAGGTGTGCGGCTGAAGGTTGAAGGTGTACTGCTGAAGGTTGAAGGTGTGCGGTTGAAGGTGTACGGTTGGAGTATACGGTCTGCGTATACGGTTGTGATCCTTGTACGGCCGTAATCCCCGTGTACAACCGTAATCAAGTGTACGACCGTAATCCCTTGTGCAGCCGTAAACCCGATCAGTTGTTGGGACCCAGGCTTGTAATGACCTGGGTCCCCAAATCAAAATAATCCCGCTCATTGTGCAGGAACAGCTACGGAGGAATGTTGTCAGACCTTGGTACGTCGACAGCGGTTGTTCCAGGTACATGACAGGAGATATCTCCCAACTGCACGTCATTCAGACTATTAATGGGGGCTATGTTTCCTTCGTGAGAGGAGATGGAGGGAAGAACACTCAAAAGGGAATAGTTATAAATGGAGTGCTGAGTTTTGGGAACATCATCTACGCTCCTGAGTTAAAGTGTAGCTTGTTGAGTGTCTCACAGATCAGCTTATGGACTACGGATAATGATATAAGGTTAAGCAGTGAAGACCTCGATGCTTTCTTTGACACTGTCCATGATGTTGTGCAACCTAGACAGAAGGAGTTAGTGGTGTTCTCAAAGTGACGTCTCCAACTTTTGATCAGATGGCCGACACCTTTCAACCGATATGGATACAACTTCAGGGATTCCTCCCCTTGTTGGTGCTATTCCAACATCTATGCTATCGATGAGTGATCAGATACTGACACAAAGCTCCCAGCTTCCTGTGAAAAGAAGGCGTCTTGATCCGAGGCAGGGAGTGCTTATTCAAGATCAAGCACCTCTAGTCCAACAACCCTCCACAGCTGCTACACCAACTCAACCGACCCTAAAAGGACCAAGTAATGTTAGATCTTCGTTTGAAGTCGGGAGTTCTTCTGCTCCTGGGGGTTTTTCTCCTCCACAACCTGCACATGATGCTGCCTCTATGAGGCTTGCCAGGTTTCTTGCTCAACAAGATTCAGATCCTTTACCTCGTAGAAAATGAATATCAATAGGTGAAGGAAGTTCAGGGGGAGCAGACCCATCTATCTCAGAGCTCAAGGAGGAGATCACTACTCTTAAAAAGAAGATCATCGAGAAAGACGTTCTGATCTGAAACCTCGATATTTGAGTTTCCGAGCTTGAAAAAGAAAACTTTCAGAAGTCTAAACAGATCTCCAATCTCTAGCTTAATCTTGGTGCCCTATCAGCATGCTACTTTGACTTGAAGAACAAGCTTATTGCAGAATTTAGTGACAAGTTCAAGACCACAGTCGAAGAGCCTTTGCCACTGCAGTGATCAACTTTCGAGATAGCGATTGCGCTATTCATCTTGTTGATGCTAAGGATCTTCTTCAGTTCAGGAAGCGAGATATACACACCTTGGTGATGCTGATTAGGAAGACCTGAGTTCATGCTAGCCACAAACCAAGGGGAGATTGTTAGGTCATAATATAGTGGTTTGGGCTAGGCATTCATCTTGTATAGGTCTTGTTAGGGTCTTGGGGTTAGTTATGGTGGTTGTATATTTTGTGTGGCTGTGTGCGGCTGAACATGTGGGTGTGGCCGTACATCCTGTGTGCTACCGCACACGCATGTGTGGCTATACACTCATGTGCTGCTGGGTGTGCTATAAATAGTAGGTGTCTGTGTCAGTCTTAGGTGACGTATGTGCGTGTTTTCCAAGGTGTATTTGACGTTTATCTGATATAAATGTGTGCATGCTTGGATTGATTCTATCTTCTACTCATTCTACACTCTGATTTATTGAATATCATTTGATCACTGATTTGGATCTTAAGAATTAGGGACTTACAAAGAAAATTGAAGAGAATCATCAATGATTGAATACAACATTGGGGTCACTGATGAATTTCTTTTAGTCACATAGTTTGTCTTTGCAATTTAACCAATTGCAATATACTCTAAGATTATTATCAAATCCACTTAGATGTATTACTTGGTACTCTTCCAAGTTAATACTTTATTATTTATTAAGAGCACGAACTCCAACTGCTAAATGAAAATGTCTCTATTAGTAAGGAACTCACCATCAATGTAACACTTTCACTGATTTCTTCTGTACTAGCAAGGTTATCTTTTCCGTCCTTTTAGGATTCCAAAGAATATTCTTGATTCTTGATTTATTGATTATAGCCTGTAACATCCGGATTCCTGGAGGTATTTTAATTGAATGTATTTGTGGATTTTTGCGCAGGACTACGTCGTGGTGAAGGCATCCCACAACGTGGTGATGGATGATGTATAGCGAGTTTTAAATGACCATCACGATGTGGCGGCCTATAACCACAGCGTGGTGGCAGTTAAATAAGAAATCCTAATATTCGGGGTTTGCGCCCCTATTTAATGGAATGTGATGGTTAGGGTTGCTCACCCTCAGCCTCCAAGCAAACCCTAACCTCAAATTTGGTTTCTAAGCCCTTTGTGTCGATTTTTGGGTATTAGAAGAGGAAGAAGGTGATATTTAGGCTTGGATTCAGTAGGGAACTCTTCTTATCTTCTTGTTGTGTGTCTTCTGGACTTTTGTAAGTCCTCAAGTTCCATGTTTTTTGGCTTATTGTGCATAGATCTAGGTTTTATGATTTATTCTTCATGTTGGGACATATTGGAGTGTTGGGATTCCATAAAGTTGCCAACTTTATGGATCACAGACCCCCTTTGGGGTTAGTATTGTTGGATCTGGAATTTCTTTTGTAGTTTTGAACTCTTACACGTGATCTTGGCCCTTTTTACTCTATTTTGACCTAGTTTGAGTTCAAGAAATGCATGTCTACAAAGCAACAATTTTTATGGTTCATTGGATGAGAGAGTGCTTTATGGGAATTTTGAATGGTTGGTTTGACGGATTAAGAGCTTATGGATTAAGCTGGTCTGAACAGTCACCACGACATGGTGAATGGGTCACCACGACGTGGAGGATGGCTGCCATGCGGCCGTTTTGTCCTATAGTCACCACGAAGTGGCTAGAGCTAGCCACGACGTGGCGAGTGAGTTTAACTTGTTGACTTTGAACTTTAACCAGGGTTTTGACCAAGCTCGACATGGGGGTGTTTTAGGTATTTTGGGTAATATTTTGAGAAAGGTCACTGTTTGTTGTACAAGTGACCCGTAAAGTTAGTAAACGGAGCTGTGGTGTGATCAGGTATATTTTCAGACTGAGAGATGAGTTTTCCTCACTGTGGTCGTGGGTCGAAGGCACCAATGCTGGTCCACTAGATTGTGTATCCTGGTATATAGGATGTTGTTATGTTGTAGTGATCTGGATCCTTGTATATAGGATGTTGCTATGCGGTAGTGATCTGTAGATCTGCCTATTTGTCTGCTGACTGTTTATATGATTATCTGTTGATGGAATTATGTTTGTTGTTATGTATATGTCGACATGTTATGGTTTTGGGTTGAGGCTTTACTGTTATGTGTGTGAGCCAATAGACCAAGGGTATTCCAGTCCGATGACTAAGTGCACCCGACGGTATTCCAGTCTGATGACTGAGTGGACCCGTTGCATATTCGCATTCCAGTCTGATGACTGATTGGTCCATGGGTATTCGAGTCCGATAACTGATTGGACCCATCATGCATGATTGTATATGTTATCTGTTTGGTGGTGGTACTTTAGGGGAACTCACTAAGCTCCATGCTTATACTTTCTGTTTTATGTTTCAGCTACTTCAGATGACCAGGGAAGCAAATGCGTGATCGTGCACATCCTTATGGTTTTATGATTTTGGATTTCGAGGACCCTCTAATTATTGAATAACACTTTTGAAACAATGGTTTTGTAAACATTTATAGTTATTGGGATGTTTTTGAAAATTTTGAATTTACTCTGATTTTTTGGATGTTACAAGTTGGTGTTAGAGCCATGGTTTGAGTGAATTGGATGAACATTCGTATGAATCCAGAATTAAACTAAGGATCTGTAAAAGTTTTCAAAATGGTTCTTGAAGTTGTTTTCAAAACCAACCAATGAAGGACGAGATGTGTACGATCAACCAGAGCAATAAAGTATACCCCAAGTTACCACACTGTTACTTTTTTATGATAGAACTGCATGCTAGTGGTAGGATAGGGATCTTCAGGAATTGCATGATAGGATTGCCTGATGTATGATGCCTGATAGCCTAGGAGGACTTCTTATATGTTAGATGAAATTTACATCATTACTATAGTTTCTTAGTATGTGCACCGAATTTATACATAACAAAGATTCTTTAGCATGAGAATGTTTGATTTAACTTTATTTATTGTTCTTGTTTGATTAAGGTCTTAGGGTAGAGTTAAGTATTCGACTGTCTATAGGATCCAACGTTATGTATGATTAGCATGCACGAGTGGTTGCAAGGTTGGTGGAAGTTTCATGAGTGGGTGCAGTTCATAGTAGGTCACATTGAGTAATGGTTAGCCATTCTTGAGAGAGTGATGATAGGATGAATGTGTATCCTAGATTCTTAGGCCTAGAGGTCGGTAATTTCATATGAGGATCTGCCTAATTTTATTGTGTCTTAGTTCCAGTCAACTCTACTGCTCAAATGCTGCTTGCTTTGTGCTTTGTGGGACTCATATTGATGTGAGCTAAGTATCAAATGAATATGTTAAATTACATGCTACGAAGGTTAAATAATCTTAGAATGAAGCATTTGGTCCTATTGTGAAGCTCTCGTCTGAGTCTAACCATTGTAGGGTTGAGTCTTTTAGTCGAAAGATTATTTAAGTTTTGTTGCATGCAATTGTATTCATGAAGTGGTTAGTTGACATTAATAGGGGTTCTTCAGTAGCTGATGGCAGGGGAAGCGGGGAATATTAGGAGAGCCTAGGAAGTGGTTTAGTGTGATTGCTACACTACTTAGTGGTTGTTGGAAGTACTATTATGAGAAGGTAACTTTGAGGATTCAGGATGAATCTTGAGGAAAGTATGGATAAGTGTGGATGGTAGTATTGGGCTTGTACTACTAGAAGCACAAGATACATACTCGATTCGAGGGAATTCATAAGAATTTTAAGGAGTTGGTGGAGGGTAGAAGGCATGGTTGGTACCATGATTCGTGACAATGTTTCTTTATCTGCCAATCTTTTGGTTATGGTTGTTCAGGATGAGGATAAGTTTGGTGATTGTTTGGTATTTAGTGGCCATGTTAGTTTGGGTTTGAATGGTGATGACCTAGGTGAGTTAGATGGTTTTGAGGTCTCGAGAGCCTTTCTCAAGTAGTGCCAGTTGAGTCGCGGGACTCAAGAAGGAAGCAGTTGTCATGATCGGATCGAGGGTTTCGATCGAAGAATGAGTGATTGGCAAATGGATTGGAATGTCACTATCTAGGGCGAGGATTATGTCCTTCCATTTTTTCGAGTTCGGAGGAAGGAGTGAGAAGGAATGTGACTTTCAGATTTGGGATGTAAACCCAACATGATACTAGTTGATTGCAGTATTTGGCAATATCATGGCAGTGTGGGAATGTACAGGAGGATTGTTATGGTATGGATTCGTTGAGATGAGACCAAGGGTCTGCTTCTTAGGATATAGGCAGGTCAGGTGCTAGTTGATAGTTTCAGGTGAATCAGGAGTGACAACCTTTGTTTTCTCTAATGTATCCCGATTATGAGGATAATGCCTTTTGTATGTGCGAATAATTTTCACGGTGATCTGACGATTGAGGATTTGCAAACGAGGAGCGTGGTAGTCAGTTTGTTCTAGATAGGGAGTTGGTGTTATGAATGAACTACCAGAATTTTTGTTGTGCGTCCACATGGAATTCTTAATGTTTAGATGTCATCGTGATTGGGGAAGTTCCCGAGGTCTCCATCTGAGATTCAGAATATCTTTGGGATTTGCTTGGTCTTTATCTGGAAGATCGTTTTGCACTATGTTGTACATTCCAAGGGTCAAGGATGTTATGTACCTAGTTGAGCTGGTTTGAGATATGGTTTGTTTGCAACGCCAACTGGTGGTAGTTCGAACCCTAACTGGGGGAGAATTAGGCATTCTTCTTGGAGGAACATCGGTATGTTCAATTTAAGGTATCAGAAGAATGGTTTATAGGGATCTGAGGTCTGGGTATGCGAGACTTCGATTAAAGATTTGTTCAAGTCAAGGGTGTAAAGAAAGTGGCTATCAGATGTATGTGTTCGGGAAATAAAGGAGTTGTCTTGCACCAGGAAGTAGTTGGTCAAGGAGCTTGTTGTAGCCATTGATTCCTGTTGGGATGCCAATGAATAGATGAGGAGGCGCTAGGATCGCTCAGGTTGAGTATCGGTGAATGATGGATTTGTCGGCTCGTTGTATGGATTGCTATTTATAGCCTAGATTGGGTAGTTATAGATCGGTCAATCGGTTTCAGAGTTTGGTATGTTTAGTCCCTCTTGGGCTTTGTCCAGTAGGGTATTGGTTCATTAGAATAGGTTTCAATGCATTCTCGATCATTAGTCATTCGTTCATCATCAAAGCGGAGATTCTTCGGAAATTTTGAGCTATATCAGGTGAAGTTCAATTGATTCATCAACCTATCGTCAAGTTCGACTTGAGTTTGAAAGATGTCCTGGTTATTGGGAGTCTAGAATTTGGGACAGTGTTATTCAGTTTTCTAGAAGTGACATTAGATCTGTGAAGAATTTAATTTTTAGCATGTCGTGCTAGAAAGGTTGATAATTGGATGGATCCGACCATGGTTTTAGCGACGTTTCTGGTTAACCTTAAAAGTTTTATCGTGCTAGTTACATATTGATGAAATCTATTTCGGTCATTCATGAGGATGATTCTGATAATGATTGAGGGTCGTCGTTTCATTAGATCTTCTTGTACTTCACCCTTTGGGTAAGGTTGTGAGGAAAAGGGATCGCAGTAGATCCAGGGTTGGCTATAGGTTTCCTTAACATTGTGTATGATGGGTTTTATGTACTCTAACATTCCTATGGTACACATACAACCTTAATGCTTTGGATCTAAGTTTTCTCTAATTATACATGCAACATTGTTTTCCAAAGCATAAAGCCTAAACTAGCATGCAAGGTAACATTTAAATCATAAAAACAGTTAGAAGATTACCTTGTGTAGTAGCTTGTTTGTCTTTGACCTTTAGGAGCCTAGCACCTCAAGTCTGTTGCCTCAAATGTCTTATAACAAACCAAGAACAAGAGAATGGACTTGAGAGAGAGGTTTGGGAGATCAAAATCGGCTAGCTACCACTATAGTGTGTATGAGTGGCCGATTTTAGGTGTTAGGGACTTCTCTTATAGCTTAGGATTACAACCATGCAAACCCTAATGACTCTTCTAATTTCTTAGTCTTTTGGGCTAAAACTTCTTGGACTTTCACATAGGTTTAGTCCAACTCTAATCAACATGAGTCATGAGTCCAACTAGAAGTATTACTGATTTACTTAATCAGTCACTGTAACTTTAGTTAGTCTCTTTTGATCACTAAAATAATATCAAATTAATTCTTGATCAATACTAATTAATTAATGTGATTTCTCAATTAATATATTATACTTATAATATATTAATAAATCACAATAACCTCTTCCTCAAGTATCCATCCTATCAAAATGTTCCAGAGTGTTACAACCCAAATGGACCGTGCTATCATCAAGTCAAGTACATACCAATTATAATTATGGCTTAGACACCTAATCCAACAGTGTATGGTGGTAAGTTCATTATATTTTGTTGTGAGGAATGTATATGGTATGGACAAGATAGAAATTGATCACTTGGTTCAAGTTATATGCATGGTTCTTGATTTGTTTATAGCCTCGAATTGGAGCAAGAGTGCAACCGCCTATCTTATTCTCTGGTTGTGTATGACCACGTTTTTGTTTGATTTTGCATTGATTATAGCCTGCTGTGAAAGGGATTGCGTATTATAGATATGTAAGACTTGGTTTGGGATTGAGTACCTTTAGGCCCATGTGGTGCTGGTTGTGAGTCTTCAGGACAGTGATGGAATAGCGGCAAGATCGACTTAGTGCTGTGAGATTATTTTTTAGTGGTTAAAAGGTGTCACGATGTATTATGGACCAATGGTTGTATGATTCATGTGGGTGGGACCCGGTAGTCAATTGTTTGAGGCTCTTAGGTCTCGGATTGTTGGTTTTCTTCGCATGTTTGTGCGTTAGTGCATAGTGGGAGTTGGGAGACTCAATGACCAACTGGTTTGGATCATGTCAGCAACTAAGGGTTGTTGGGAGTATCAGTCGTGCATCAGAAGTCTCTTGCGAAGTGTTTGCATTATAAATGCCATTTATTTGTGACCTGTTTATTAGGAGTTTGGTTACCAAGGATGAGTATCGGTTATGGAACCTCAAGTCATGAATTTCATTGTAAATGTCTCGAGTGATTTTCCAGATGGGGGTACACCCGAGATGATAAGGATTTGGATACAATGTGAAAAGTCTTGGATTAATCATCTTTAATCATAGGAGAAGTGGGTTGGTAATGATGTGTCAGGGAGTCAAGGGTGTATTTAAGGTTTTTGGTACAACCCCCAGATTTAGGATTGGTTGAAATCCTCTATCGGTGTGCTTTTATTATTCGGTCCGCATGTTTGGTGGTGTTCTTAGTCAAAGACACGGGGTAGGATCAACAAATGGATGAATATCAGTCCTGGAGTATGGTTTCTGAAGTTTAGAACTGATGGGTTCCCGGTCCCAGGGATCATACTGATGGAGTTGTTTTGGTGGTTGTAGTTTTGAGAGTCCCCGACTCTATGATTCTCACTAGAAGTTAGACCTTATAGCTAGGAAGTTGTGGAATATGTTGGCATTATGCATGTTTCTCTATAACAGTTATCGAGCTGAGACTCGTGTTAGGAGTTGCCTTGTTTTTGAATAAAGGGTTCATCAGTAGTGAATGATCAGGGCTTCTGTTTTCCAGTGGTATCAACAAGGTAATTCGGGGTTGGAAGGGTTCCGTATGGTGTGGATTATCTAGTGAAGTCATATTGACTGTGTTCCGAGATAGTTTTTCCAGCTTGAGAGTCAGTCAAGGTATTGGATTTCCGGATTTTGGGCATAAATTTTTATGATTTTTCTTCAGCGGTATAAGTTAGTGGGTCAAGGATTCAGTAATGGTCGGGGTATGTAAATTTTGCTAAGATTGGGTTAAATATAGTATGGGAAGGCAGTCATTTGAATGAGCCGACTTTTAGTTCAGATCGGGTTTCGTAGAGGGTTGTCTGAATAGACCGAGGTGGAAATACAACAACACTACCATGAGTTATTTGCAGCTACAAAACTTTGAGGACGAAGTTTGATTTAAGTGGGGGAGAATTGTAACATCCAGATTCCTGGAGGTATTTTAATTAAATGTATTTTTGGATTTTTGGGCGGGACAACGTCGTGGTGAAGGCATCCCACGACATGGCGAAGGATGATGTATCCCATGTTTTAAATGACCACCACGACGTGGCGACCTATAACCACGACGTGGTGGCGTTTAAATGAGAAACCCCTATTTGAGGGAATATGATGGCTAGGGTTGCTCACCCTCAGCCTCCATGACACTCTCTAAGCCTCCAAGCAAACCCTAACCTCCGATTTGCTTTCTAATGCTTTCGTGGTGATTTTTGGGTATTAGAAGAGGAAGAAGGTGATATTTGGACTTGGATTCAGCAGGGAACTCTTCTCATCTTCTTGTTGTGCATCTTCTGGACTTTTGTAAGTCCTTAAGTTCCATTCTTTTTGCTTTATTGTGCATAGATCTAGGTTTCTATGCCTTATCCTTCATGTTGGGACATATTGGAGTGTTGGGATCCCATAAAGCTGCCAACTTTATGGATCTCTAGACCCCCTTGGGGTTAGGAGTATTGGATTTGGAATTTCTTGGAGTTTTGAACTCTTGCATGTGATCTTGGCCCTTTTTACACTATTTTGACCTAGTTTGAGTTCAAGACATGCATTGGACATGCATGTCTATAAAGCAACGATTTTTATAGTTCATTGGATAAGAGAATGCTTTATGGGAAGTTTGAATGGTTGGTTTGACGGATTAAGAGGTTATTGGATTAAGTTGGTCTGAACAGTCACCATGATATGGTGAATGGGTCACAACGATGTGGTGGATGGCTGCCATGCGGTCGTTTTGTCCTATAGTCACTACGACATGGGTGGAGCTACGTGGCGACTGACTGAGTTGACTTGTTGACTTTGACCTTTGAGCAGGGTTCTGACCAAGTTCGACAGTAGGATATTTTGGGAAATATTTTGAGAAAAGGTCACTTTTTGTTGTACGGGTGACCCGTAGAGTTTGTACGCGCAGTTGTGGTGTGATCGACTATCTTTTCAGACTAAGAGGTGAGTTTTCTTCACTGTACTCGTGGGTCGAAGACACCAATGCTGACCCTCTAGATTGTGTATCCTGGTATACAGGATGTTGTTATGTTGTATTGATCTGTTAGATCTGTATCCTGGTATATAGGATGTTGATGGTATGTTTTAGATCTTCAGAAGAATTTAATTTCTCTTGGTTCTTTGGTTAAGAATAGGATGAGGTATTTGTTGGATTAGGTGTCTAAGCCCATAACTATAATTGGTATGTACTTAACCCAATAGTAGCATGGTCCTTTTGGGTTGCCTTTACCATAGCAACTTGACATGATGAATTTTGAGAAAGAGGTTGATAAATGATTTATTAATATATTATAAGAATATTATATTAATTGAAAATTCATATTATTTAATTAGTATTGATCAGAAATTAATTTGGAATTAATTTAGTGATCAAAAGAGACTGATTAAGAGAACGAGGACTGATTATGTAAATTAGTAATAGTTGTAGTTTGGGCTAATGGACCCTATTGATAAGTAGTGGACGAAAAATCTATCGGAGTCCATAAAGATTTCGTATAAGGCCTTTCATGTGGGGGTTTGTGTATTGCTTAGGGCTTGAGCAAGGGAATTAGGGTTTTAATTTGAAAACCCTAGTATCAGCTCAACTATATAAGGATCCTTTAGCTATTGATTTCGGCCCTATGCTTCATAGAAGAACCCTAGCCGAAATTGATAGCCTCCATCCTCTCTCTCTTGTTCATCTTTTGCTAAGTGGTGTTTGTGACTCCATTAGAGGTGCATCGGTTGAGGCACTAAGCTCTTGAAGGTCAAGATCAAGCTATCAACAAGAAAGGTAGTCTTCTAACTATAGTTTAATTGTTAAATCTGAAAATTGTATGCTAGATTAGGGTTCTTGCTTTGGATAATTGATTTGCATGTATAATTTGAGAAAAAAACTAGATCCAAAGCAATTAGGGTTGCATGTGCACCATAGCAATGTTGTAATGCTTAAAACCCATCAGTGGTATCAGAGCTTAGGGTGTTTTTCTGTTATAGTTGATGCTATTGTGTTTTTCCAAAGCTGGAACAAAATCGATTTTTGGTCTCTGACTTCAGAACTCGACGAGTCCTTAGATGGACCTACTCGACGAGTCCATGCCCTAACTCGACATGTTGGTTCGTCAGATAGCAGATTTTTCGGATTTTAAGCCAAAATTAGATAAGGATCATTACCTTAAATTGTTTTAACTGTTAAAATTCAAATTTTATGTTATGGTAATGATTATCCTCATCCAATTGGAAGATAATGGTCAAATTTTAAGATAATGTCCAAAATTATATGACTAGTTTATTTATTTAAAATTTGATCTAGAAGTTTTGAATAGTTTCAAAACTTACCCTCAAGTTTTGGAATTTAAATTTTGATTAAAATTTTTAATTTTGAAATATTAAATTCTAAAACCCCAGTGTTTTAAAAGTTTAAAATACAACCCTTATACTATTATAATATTAAAAGATATATATATATATATATATATATATATATATATATATATATATATATATATATATATATATATATATATATATATATATATATATATATATATATATATATATATATATATATATGTGTGTGTGTGTGTGTGTGTGTGTGTGTGTGTATGTGTGTGTGTTTGTATAGGATGACTCAGTCTTACCGTTAGTAGGACTCATTCACGACGCCGATCTATAAGGGGGGTATAAGGATACTGCTTATAAAATGGTGGTTAAATGGGTGTCCACTCTCATCCACCGCTTCCTTGATTGGTGGAGGGTCGTTAGCCAAATGGGTAGGATAAGACATTAATTCCTCATTAACAAGTATAATGAATATTATAAAGTAACTAAATGTTTTTATAAATTCCCAATCTTAGTTACTTTAGGAAAAATGTGAAAATGATGCTATTCCATGAAATTGCACTTTGCACCTTGCGAAGTCGTTAGTGGAGCATGTGTGGTTAACCGACACATTGATTAGGTGGTAAATGACATCGAGAGTGCCAAACTAATTTGCATGGTTATTCACACCTTGTTTGTGATCCTCGGTATCCCAGTCTTAAACATAAAGGGCATAATCAAGATTAAACATGCCATTGAAAAGTTCAATGAATCTCAAAAGAATCTAGGAATTTCATTTCATTTAAAACCTTCATTTCGTTTTTCTTGGTGGAATTGGTAAATCGTCATTTACCTACCTTCATATAATTTGCAATTGGATTACGACATCCCTCTTATGAATTGTGAATTATAGTGTTGGTTCCTAGCCTTACTATTTCATTTGGGTGTTATATTAAGGATTGCTTATCTAATCTAAACTTTGTTCTTTTTCTTTTTCAGATGTCTAGCTCAAACAATGCTTCCGGATCGAACTCCAACTCCACAAGCTTCTTTTCTCTTTTGAACATTTGTGGGAGGGTCATTTTTTATGGGTCCAATTTCAATTATTGGATCGCAACATTCGCATGGCCCTTCGATACGAGGAGAAAGAATACGTCCTCAAAGAAAAGCTCAAAGAGATAGATGAAACCAAAGCTTCTGCTGAAGAAATAGTTGAGTATAGGGCTCACAAAAAAGACGCGACAAAGGTGTCGTGTATAATGGTAGCCACTATGAATCCAGAGCTCCATCGGTTCTACGAGGACTACTGGCCTTACGAGATGTGCCAGGATTTGATGGAAAAGTACCATCAGAGTGCACATCAAGAAAGGTATGAGATTGTCGCCTCGTTGATAACAACCAAGATGAAAGATGGAGAGTCCATCACAAGCCACTTGCAAAGGATGCAAAGGTATGTGGATCAACTCCTCAAGTTGAATGTCAAATTTGACGAAGAGTTGGCGATTGATATCATTCTCCACTCTTTACCTCCTTGTTATGATCAGTTCAAGATGACTTATCATATAAACAAGGAGGAAGTCACCTTGAGCAAGCTTCAAGGTTTGTTGAGAACTGCTGAAAGTGGACTGAAAGGAAAAGTTGTCGAGTCCACCCCTACTGCTGCTACCCCCATCCTCGCTATAGGACATGGAAAAGGGAAGAAGAGGAAAGCTCCCTCTAAGAGCCACAAGGGAAACTCCAAAGATGGATCCAAAGGTAAAACTGGTTCTGTCACTCCCTCATCTGATCCTAAAGAAGCAACGTGCTTCTACTGTAACGACAAGGGGCATTGGAAACAAAGTTGCCCGAAATACTTGCAGGACATCAAGGACGGGAAGACAAAGCCCTCCTTCGCAGGTATTTATACTATTCAATCTAATAACTCATCATATGCTAGTTCTTGGGTCCTTGATACAGGATGTTTTTTTCACATTTTTTGTGATTTCCAGGGGCTAAGAAGAAGTAGGGATGTGGAGCATGGGAATATGAACCTAATAATAGGAAATATGAAATTGTCGCCTGTCACCAAGATCAGGATTTATTCTTTAGTGCTTAGTAGTGGGTTAGGATTAGAGTTGAATGATTGTTTCTGCTCGTCAGAGATGACGAGGAATATTATTTCTTTTCATGGTTTGTACAGACAAGGTTTTAGATTTTCATTTAATAATGAAGTTGGTTCTATTAATGCTTTTTATAATGATACTTTATATTTTGAAGCATTGCCTTTTAATGGTGTATATGAAACTGTGATGGTTGTAGACAACTTAGGAAATAATGTGTTTCATATCGATTCATCTAATGGTTTAGACAAGGCATGCTTGTGGAATTGTCGTCTTGGACATGTCAACAAGAAGCGCATAGACCAACTCCAAAAGGATGGAGTCATTTGACCAAAAGTCGGATGACACGTGCAAATCTTGTTTACTTGGAAAGATGACTAAATCACCTTTCACTGGCACTTGTGAAAGAGGTGAGAGATTGTTGGATCTCATACACATCGATGTGTGTGGGCCCTTAAGATCCACCACAAGGGATGCTAACCGCTTCTATGTTACGTTCACCGTCGATTATAGCATATATGGGTATATCTACTTAATCAAGAACAATTCGGAAACGTTTGAAAAGTTCAAAGAGTTTAAACAAGAAGTGGAGAACCAATTGGGCAGGAAGATAAAGATGCTCAGATCCGATAGGGGTGGTGAGTATCTTAGTATCGAGTTCCATGAGTATCTTAAGTGTTGGATAAGGTGTCTAAGTCCGTAACTATATTTGGTATAACTTGACCCGACCCGGCATGGTCCATTTGGGTTGCACTTCACCTAACAATTTGTATGGATATATTTTTGAGAATAAGATATTTATGATCCATTAATATATTATTTGTTATAATATATTAATATTATTTAATTAGTGTTGATCAAGAATTGATTTATGGAATTAATTCAATGATCAAATGAAACTAATTAAATATGGACTCTTGCATATATATGGAATGGGCTAAGATTTATTTAGGATGGGCTAAGAGTATATGGAAGTCCATGGATAGTCCATGGAGCTTTTAACCCATGGATACTAGGCATATGAAGAGTCATGGGTATTAGGGTGTAACGCTAATCCTCCATAGTATATAAAGAGGTCCTTTATTCTAGAATTGGCACTAGACTGTGTGAGAAACAAGGGTGGGCCGATTTTAGCAAGCATCATATTCTCTCAAGTATTTCCAAGTTGTTTTGGGTGATTTGTGACACCACTTGAGGCATCCACATTATTGGTGCTAGGCTCTAAAACTCCAAGCATTCAACCACAAAAGAAAGGTATGTTATTCTACTTAAAGTTTTGTATTACAAGTACCCCATAACATGCTAGTTAGGTTGTAAACCTTGGAAAATCAATTTTGCATGTATTTAGAAAAAAACATAGATCCAAGGTTTCTAGGGTTGCATGTACACCATAGGAGTGTTAGTATGCTCAAAACCCAATAGTGGTATCAGAGCCTAGGCTTGTTTTCTTGATACTTGATGCAAACTTGTTGAAAAAGCTCAAAAATCTGCACTCTGCAGCATGAACTCGCCGAGTCCATGGGGGGACTCGACGAGTCCATGTGATAATTCATCCTATTCATCGAGTAGGTTCTTGCACTCGACGAGTAGGAGCCCCTGAATGCAGATTTTCGAGTTTTGCTGCTGAAAATGGACTAGAAACATTACCCTAAACTGTTTTGGTGTTTTAAAACTTGTTTTAGATGGTGTAATGCTTATGCTAATCCATTTACAATGGCTAATATCAAAATTCCATGTTTTATATGTGTTAATATGATTCTTGAAATTTTGATATGAATGTTCATGTTCTTATGAGTTTTAGAAGATCATAGGAATTATGTGTAATTTGCTTGTAAGTAAGATTCTTGATCTTAATGGCTAATGATGGAGTCCATAACTTGTCCTCAAGTTATGGATAACCAAAATTCACTTCTTTAAAAGTGTCATTAAAGAATAAGAGGTTACATAAAGTGAAGAGTCTTCACTTTAATGGACCATTAAACTCATAAGTTATGAAATGAAAAGTCTTGAATGGTTTCAATACTTTCCCTCAATTTTAGAATTTGTAAAGTCTCACACATTAATACTTTAATTTCCAAATTGAACCTTAGAATTTTAAAAGTTTAAAATTCAACCCTTATACTTCTATAATATTAATAATTTAATTATTATATATATGTGTAAGAATAAGTCAGTCTTACCGTTAGTAGGCCTCATTCATGAAGCCGGTCTATAAGGGGGGTATAAGGTTGTTGCCTATAAAATGGCAACTTAATTGGTGTCCACTCTTACCCACCGCTTCCTTGATTGGTGGAGGGTCGTTAGTCGAACGGGTAGGATAGGACCTTAATACTCATTAAAAGTATAATGAAATTATAAAGTAATTAAACCTTTATTAATTCCCAATCTTAGTTACTTTAGGAAAAATGTGAAATAGGTGCTAACCTATGAAATTACACTTTGTACCTTCCCAAGTCGTTAGTGGAGCGCGTGTGGTTAACCGGCACACTAACTAGGACTAGTAAGAGTGGTAAAGGGTGACTTAAGTTTTATCATAGATCGGTGGAGTGCGTGTGGTTAACCGGCACATTGATTAGGTGATAAAATTAAGGGTACCAAGTCAATTTGCATGGTTATTCACACCTTGTTTGTGATCCTCGGCATCACAGTCACAAACTTGAGAGGGCACAATCGAGATTCAAAAATGCCATTGAAAGTTCAATGTATCTCAAAAGATCTAGGAATTTCAAATCCAACTAAAACTTAATAATTTATTTCGTTTTCGTGGTGGAAATTGGTAAATCATCATTTACCTACCTTCAAATATTTTATAGCTTGGATTACGACATCCCTCTTCCAAGTAATGAAATAGTTTGTAGGATCCTAGCCTTAATATTTCATTTGGGTGACTTATTAAGGACTCATCATCTAATAAAACTTGTCCTTCTTTCTTTCAGATGTCTTCCAACACTACTACTGGCTCAAACCCTATATGCTCCTTTTCCCTAATGAACTTGTGTGGGAAAGTCACTTTTGATGGTTCCAATTTCAATGAATGGATTAGGAACATCAGAATGATTACTCTCTATGAGGGCAAATAGTATGTCCTCGATAAGGAGCTAAAGGTTATCGATGAGTCAACTGCTACTCCTGAGGAGATTGCTGAGTACACTACCCATGAGAAAGATGCCACTAAGGTGTCTTGCATCATGTTGGCCACAATGATAGTAGAACTCCAGAAATCCTATGAAGATTTCTACCCTTTTGAGATGCACCAGGATCTGATGGATAGGTACCATCAGAGTGCTCGTCAGGAGAGGTATGAAATCATTTCCTCCATGATAACAGCTAGGATGATAGAGGGAGAACCCCTCACCTGTCACTTGTAGAAGATGCAAAGGTTCATTGACCGGTTATTGAAGCTTAATGTGGACTTTCTTGAGTACATGGCAATTGACATCATTCTCCATTCCTTACCTCCAAGTTATGATAAGTTTCGTATGACTTATCATATGAACAAGGAGGAAGTCACACTAAGTAATCTCCAAGGACTTTTAAGGACTGCTGAAAGTGGTCTTAAAGTTAAATCAGCTGTTACACCTACTCCTACTACAGCCCCTGTACTGGCAATTGGGCAAGGAAAGGGGAAGAAGAGGAAGACCCCTTCGAAGGGTACCAAGGGAAAGTATCTTGATGGCTCCTCTTCAAGTGGAACCAAGAAAGGTTCCATTCCTCCTTCTTCAAACCCAAAGGAAGCACAGTGCTTCTACTGCCATGAAAAGGGGCACTGGAAGCGAAGCTGCCCTAAGTACTTGCAGGATGTAAAGGATGGGAAAGTTAAACCCACCGATGCAGGTATTTACACTATATTGTCTAAAAACTCATTACATACTAACTCGTGGGTGCTTGATACAGGTTGTGGTATTCACATTTGTACTGATTTGCAGGGCCTAAGAAGTAGTGAAGAAGTGGAGTATGGGAAGATAAACTTAATCATGGGCAATAGGAAAGCATCACCTGTTACCAAGATAGGAGTTTATTCTTTATTGCTTAATAATGGGCTAATGTTAGATTTGAATAATTGTTGTTACTCGTCAGAAATGGCGAGAAATATTATTTCCTTTCATAGTTTGTACAAGCAAGGTTTCACCTTTTCATTTGATAATAAAATTGGTGCTATTGATGCTTTTTATAATGATGTGTTTTATTTTAAAGCATTACCTTGTGATGGTGTATATGAAACTGTGTCGATTGTAGACAACTTAGGAAATAATGTATTTCATATTGATTCTTCTATTACTTTGGATAAAGCATCCTTGTGGCATTGTCGTCTTGGACATGTCAACAAGAAGCGCATAGGCCAACTCCAAAAGGATGGAGTTTTGGAATCATTTGACCTAAAATCAGATGATAGTTGCGAGTCTTGTTTACTTGGAAAAATGACAAAGTCACCCTTCACTGGTACTTGTGAGAGGGGTGATGGTTTATTGGACCTCATACACACTGATGTATGTGGACCCAACTGCCACAAGGGATGCTAATTGCTATTATGTGACGTTTACTGATGATTATAGTAGATATGGATATATCTATTTAATCAAGCATAAGTCAGAAACCTTTGAGCAATTCAAAGAGTTTAAGAAGGAAGTGGAGAATCAACTGGGCAGGAACATCAAGATGCTCCGATCCGATTGGGGAGGAGAGTATCTTAGTATTGAGTTCCTTGACTATCTTAAGGAATGTGGGATTGTCTCACAATTGACACCTCCTAGGACACCACATTTGAATGGTGTGGCTGAGAGGCGCAATCGAACCTTATTGGACATGGTTCGTTCCATGATGAGTCGAGCTTCGTTACCAATCTCATTCTGGGGGTATGCCTTAGAGACTGCCACACATATCCTTAATCTAGTCCCTACAAAGAAGGTTGCCAAAACACCTCATGAGATGTGGACCGGAAAAGTTCCCAATCTGGACCACATCAAGATTTGGGGTTGCGAGGCTTTCGTGAGGCGCGAGTCTCACGACAAACTCGAACCTCGAAGCGAGAGGTGTATTTTCATCGGCTACCCACATAAATCCTTTGGTTACCTCTTCTACAGACCCAGTGAGAATGTGGTCTTTATGGCAATGAGATGAGTCTTTCGTGAGAGAGAATTTATAAGCCAAGGAGACAGTGGGAGGCAAATTAACCTTGAAGAAATTCAAGAGTCAAGTGATGAAGGAACCTCAAACCCTAGTGACCAACCTGAGGAGGAAACTCATATTGATCCGATAGATGAGCCCATACCTCTGAGGCGTTCCACGAGAGTTAGGAATGCACCTGAGCATTACCATGGTTTCCATATTACTGCGGAAGGTGATACGCTTATCAGTAATAGTACACCGGTAAGTCTGGATGAACCTAAGAGCTACACGGAAGCCATGGCAGGCCCTGATGATGCTAAATGGAAAGAGGCTATGGACAGCGAGATACAATCCATGTATGAGAATCAAGTTTGGAACTTGGTTGACAATGTACCAGGTCGTAAGACAGTTGGGTACAAATGGATCTTCAAGAAGAAGACTGACATGGATGGTAATGTACACACTTATAAGGCGTGAATGGTTACAAAGGGCTTTTCTCAAACTCCGGGAGTTGCTTATGATGAGACCTTTTCACCAGTGGCAAAGATTAAGTCTATTAGGGTTATGCTATCCATTGCTGCATTTCATGATTATGAAATATGGAAAATGGATGTCAAAACCGCTTTCCTTAATGGAAAGTTGGCTGAGGATGTTTACATGGCTCAGCCAGAGGGTTTTGTCAATGCAAAGTACCCTAATAGAGTGTGTAAGCTTGAGAAATCCATTTATGGGTTGAAACAAGCACCTCGCAGATGGAATCTTTGCTTCGATGAGAAAGTCAAAGAGTTTGGCTTTTCGAGGAGTGAGGATGAGTCCTGTGTATATGTTAGGGCTAGTGGGAGTATAGTTAGCTTTTTGGTATTGTATGTGGATGACATACTACTCATAGGAAATGACATCCCAACTTTGTAGGAGGTTAAGTCCTGGCTTGGGAAGTGTTTCGCTATGAAGGACCTTGGAGAAGCTGCCTATATCCTAGGGATAAGGATACTGAGAGACAGGAGTAAAAGACTAATTGGACTTAGTCAAAGTACCTACTTGGATAAAGTGTTGAAGAGGTTCAACATGGAGAATTCCAAGAAAGGAGAGTTACCGATCCAACACAATGCCAGACTGAGTAAAACTTAGAGTCCGAGTACAGAAGCTGAGATAGCTGAGATGAGTCGATTACCATATGCTTCCGCTGTTGGCTCGATCATGTATGTTATGACTTGTACTCGTCCTGATGTGACCTTTTCTTTGAGCATGGTCAACAGATGTCAGGGAAACCCTGGCAAGGCTCACTAGACTACGGTAAAGAACATTGTCAAGTACCTACGAAGGACTAAGGACTGGGTTCTTACCCTCGGTGGGAGTGATGACTTGAGAGTAGTAGGGTATAGCGATGCTAGTTTTCAGACTGATAGGGATAATTTTCGCTCTCAGTCAGGCTGGGTCTTTACCCTAAATGGAGGAGCAATTACTTGGAAAAGCTCCAAGCAGGAGACAGTAGCCGATTCTACTTGTGAATCAGAGTAAATAGCAGCAAGTGAAGCGGCAAAGGAGGCGATATGGCTGAAGAACTTCATTGGAGACCTTGGAGTTGTACCAGCTATACAGGAGCCTATGGAGATTTTCTGTGACACCAATAGTGCGGTTGCCTTAGCCAAGGAACCAAGAGATCATGGTAGATCCAGACACATTGACAGAAAATATCACTTCATAAGACACAAAATAGAAGAAGGACTCCTCGTGGCAAAGAGGGTATCGTCAGAATAGAATCCTGTAGATCCCCTCACAAAGGGATTGACTAGGGTTAGGCATTTGCAGCATGCGAGAAGCATCAGGCTGAGAGACGATATTAGTTTTAATAATTAGATAGTTTTCTGAAACTTGTAAAATGTAATTAACATTTGATGATTAAATAAAAGTTGTTATTTATTTATGAGTAAAGTGTTACTATCCTATGTTGATCGTTTACTATTGTTTCAATTTTGCATGTTTTGACTTCCAGAATAATTATTTTATTCAAACTCTCCACAGTTAGTCATACTTTGGAAGTAGGTATTGAATTAAGACTGTCATGAATTGGGTTTGTAGATTGTCTAAGGTGTATTAGACATAACAATGGTTGCTACAACATTCATGAGTGCTCATAAGTTCTGAGTATTGGATTAAG